>NC_080189.1:3932500-5182500 GCF_030028045.1 Hippopotamus amphibius kiboko | reverse complement strand
TCTAAATGATGTCTCATCAAAGAGAGGGTGGTTAGCAGATTTTCCAAGGAGAGAGAATAATCTGATGAGATATATAAGAACTTCTCCTGGATCTAACTAGCTGGGCTGCTATTATCTACTATAGGAAGCTGATTTTCCCTACTCAGAATCTTGGGGCGAAAGAACAGATACAAAGGAGCTACAAACTCTGGACAGGATAGTCCTTAAATTCTCTTCCACAAAGGCATTCTCTGCTGTCTGTGACTGCTGATCTTTTATTCTGACATCTGCAAACATCAATACCCAGTAAATCACACTAACAGCTTATAAAACACAACGATCTTTGAAACATTCTGCATGGAGAGTACCAATGCCTTAAGATCTATCTGATTATTGTATCTGTTGAACTTCCTATATCATATGAGAAGTCTAAAATGCACAAACGAATTCTATTTTAATAGTAAGAATGTTTTATAAACTTTAAATTCTAAAGAAAAATATCCATCAAATTTCACCTTTTAAGTGTTTTACATGCTTTTCCTACAGACATTATGCTACATACACATATACGCTTTTTAATAAATGAAATAACTGAAGCATATTTGAGGAAAGGGACTCCTACCTTAGTTCCTCCTGATTGTTGTGAGGCGGTGTCGGGAGGGAGGCAGGGACGTCCACTGTCTTTGGGCCTTGAGCCACTGCTCTGGCCAGCAAGTCGTCCTGCGGTCTAAATGGCAGCTGAAATGGTTTAGGTCCCAAGCTCTTGGTAACTGGAAAAGCAAAACCACAAAACCACAAATCAGTCAAAACTGATGAACGGGTAGAACTTTACAACCCGACTGCCATTTCACCATGCACAGCCGGCCAATTCCTCAAACGTACAAGGCTTGGAGGCTTGACATCCTACCTTCATGGTTCACTAACACTCCAGCTTTTCCAGCAAGTTCTTCAGTTGTTGCAAAACCATTTGCCATCTTCTGACAAGCCATAGGAGGTGGTGTAGGAGGAAGAGAGGCAGGGGGTGTTGGAGGATTACTTAAATTATTCTGCTGCAGGAGACCAAAAAATTTTAAATTATATGCTACTGAGCAAATATGCCATGACCTTGCTAAAACTTAGTTCTGTGAATTTCTAGCACAGGGAGGCAAGGCTACAGAAATGCAATCAGATGCACCTCCATTCCTAAAATGCACACCAAGAAGAAAAAGAAACGTACAGGCCAGGAGGCTTTTCAGGGGAACAAATACTCATAATCCTCTGGACATATCGCCCGCTGGCCCACTTTCCTCAGCTTGAGCACTGAGCTTTGACGTTAAGAAGCAAATTTATATTATGCCTGATACAATCCTATACGACTCTTTACAAGTTTCACTGTTAAAGCCAGTGAAGGACAGCTTTAAAATTCAGCCAATAAATTGTAGAAAGTTCTCAAAAATTCCTTTATTAAATTAAGATATGCCCCAGTTCTATCAAAAACTCGAGAATTTAAGATCCTGATCTAATAACTGCAACTCATATCTTAGATATTAGAATCTGGGTTGCCCACCATCTCAAAAAGAAGCAAAAGGAGTAGCAATAATAACGAAACTGACTGAACCATTAACAAATGTCGTTTCCCTCCAAACATTTCTCCCTGTTTAACATCTGTCACCAGTTTGTCATTTATAGATTGACTAGTCTCTCAGGGATTGTTGGACTCTACTAATAACACCATGCAAATCAAGTGCAAGGTAAAACTATAAACGTTGCAAAGATCTGGGATTTCATGAAGATGAAGACGTAAGCTGTGTGGAGAACAGCTTGCATCAGAAGAGAAGCCATTTGCAAGAGTCAGGCGAGGGGCTAACTGAAGAGAAAAGCCAACTACGACATAAACGCAGCATCACAAGAGAACGGCTTTAGCGCTAAAGAAGAGAAGCCTCAGGGCAACTGATGACACTCTCAAATATGTTTGCAAAAAAGACCACTTTACACAAGTCAGATGTGAAGTAAAGAGTACCTAATGAGCCTATCATAAAACTTTGTTAACAAAATAATACCAAAAGAACTTGGTTTAGTTTGATCTTATTTTAGTAGCCTAAGAATTAATGCAAAGTTGCAATTAGTACCTAAATTATTAGACAAAATACATTTTCAGATTTTTTCATTATGTTTTTCAGGGTAAGTTCCTAACTACATTTTTTTTTTATTCTCACGATTTACTATGAATTCGGAGTCATCTTAAGAGTTAATAAAGATTATAGGAAAATATTTTCCCTGCTATAGAAATACATAAATGGATGTTTTTCATAATTTGTATTCTGACCTATACAAAACTTTCCAATGTTCATATTGGAAACACTTTACCCGGTAAAATTTTAACCTTTTAGTTGGACTAAAGTTTAAATGGAACTTGGAAGATTAGATGTAAACGATGAAAAAAACAAGACAAGCTGTACCAATTCTGACATGGCATCCAAAGAGGAAGCAAGGTAACACCTTGGCAAAGAAACATACCTTGTAGATCAACTGAGAATAGTAATCCGAAACCCCTTCAAGGGTAGCACTGCCAAAAGTTCCTAGAAGTCGATTCCCACTATTAAACTGGCCACTGCCGTAAGGAAGAAAGTGGGCAAAGTTCACTCCAATGACTGGTTCCATTAGAGGGAGCAGAGAGAGCTGCTATTGAAAAACACATTTAAGAGTAATGTACATGATAAACAAAAACAAGTGTTTCTCAATTTTTCTAAGACCCAAGGCAACTTAGTCAAATAAGGCTTGAGAAAAATAAGACTTAAAACTTTCAAGTATCAAAATGCTGGAATAAGTGAGAGAGACTACAGAATCTTTGAAATATACTTAAAAATGAGCCTTATTCTCATCTGTCTTAAAGGGATGCTGCCAGGCCTCTAACAAGAAAAACACCTTCCTTCTCTTTGCTCAGCAAGAATCAGGGCTGAACTTGAGGCTAGGTGCCCCAACGGCACTCTCAGCAGCTGTCTCCCACTTTCTGTAACAGCCACAAAGGTGTAAGAATGCACTTTACTATGGGGAGAGACTAATGCCTGCGTTTCTTTGCATCTGGAGTCGCCAGCAATGCGGACAGAATTTTTCTTGGTGCTGAGGCTGCTCCCTTTGAACACAGGTAAATCTTGGCTATTGCCAACCAATCCATCGATTTTACGATAATTTTTGGGTGCCAACAGGATAAGGTGCAAGTTTGCTTGCAAACAGGAAATCTAGTAGGTTCCCTGTTGAGGTATCTTTTACCCCTATAACTCTCTACTTTTGGAAATGATGGCAACAAAAAGAAAGTTTCAGTTTAATAGGGTTGAAAAAGCATTTGATGTCTTACTTCCTTGAATTTTTAAAGGGGCTGCTCCAAAAGACTCACCTGTTTCAGGTGGGCAAAGGTGTCGGTGGAAGAGTACATCGCTTGTTTCTCTTCTTCTTCCTTTTTCCTTTTCTTTGACCGAGGTGCTGCCTTCTCCCCAGTCCTCTGAGTCCTTTTGCTTCGCTGTTTCTTGGTTTCATTTCCTCCATCTGTTTTTGGCAACTGGTTGTTGCCACATCCAAAACCACCTTGCACTTGAGCCCCCAAAGTTTGCTAATGTAATTGGAAAGGTTAAGAAGTAAGTGAACTATCCACATGCTTGATTTTCAATTCCTGCTAATCCAGTTCCATCCTAAGACACACATTCCTAACCTGAGTACCCAAAGTTAAGGGGGGAAGATGGTGGCATCAAATGGCCTGTTTCCTGAAAACAGCATCCTTTTTTCCAAACAGAACTCTCAAGTATGGGAATCAGTATGCTGCAAAGCTTGACGGGAGAGCAGCACTCTTAAGTGTGGCTCTTTTCCCTTTCAGAGGAGGCGTCACTCCTCAGGCCTGCCCACGCTGGTGCCAGTGACAGACACAGCGCCTCATTCCTGCCCACGGGTGGCTGTGGAGGAGGGGGTGCTCACAGCTAGATGGCCCTGGTGGTCTCTGCATGGTGGTCTTGGTGCCTTACTCGGGCTCCCCTTAGGAATGGGTGAAATACAAGGTATGCGGGAACAGTTGCCAGGCTCCAGAGACGCTTCACAGCCTATGCATCTCAGCTGAGAGGAACAGCTAGCCTCAGAGATCAGTAAAAACAACACTGCTCATTCAAATTAGATCACGGTCACACATGCGACTGTATAATAACTGCTACATACTTAAAGTCAATGAAAGAGGACCTATATGATAGCAAATAAGCCTCTTCTTTACTTTTGTCTTTATGGCTAAGAACGAACCAGTCCTTAAAGACGTTTTTAAGGGTAGTGCTATCAATACCTAAAAATATGGGGCGGACTGTTTTTAGGGGCCATTATTTCTAAACTTGACAGCTATACTTTGCTACAAGCAACTATAGTTGCTAAACTTATTTTAACGTGCTCTGCATCGAATCTTTGAGGATCTGCAGATTACAGTTTCCATTTATAAATGTCTAAACGACTTAAGAGCATGGATGGCAAAATTGTTATGTAAAAGGCCAAGGAGTAAACATTTTAGGCTTTGTAGACCATACAGCATCTGTTATAGCTACTCAACTCTCTTCCTGGCACTGCCAAATCAACCACAGACAATTCATAAACTAATGAGCCTGGCTATGGTCTAATAAGATGTTTTAAATTCACGGACACCGAACCTTGAATGTCATATAGTTTTCATGTGTTGTGAAACGTTACTCTGTTTCAGATTTTCTTCAACCATTAAAAAAATGTAAAAACCAAAAACAAAGAAAAAAGTGAAAACCATCCTTGGCTCATACAAGAAAGAGGGGACATGGAAGCAGGAACTCAGCACCCATCCCGGGCTAGATAGATAGCTCTCAAAGGCTGGTCCCCAGAAGCAGGAGAAGGAGCACCCCGTACAGCGGGTGGAAATCATACCTTCTCTGGTCCCACCTGGGACCTACTGAATCCGAACCTGGGGGCTGAGGCCCACGCGGTGCTTTAACAACCCCTCCAGGTGATTCTGACACATTAAAGTTCAGAGAACCCTGGCCTAGAGCTATGCCTCTGGTGTCCACGTGAACGCGAATCACCTGGGATCTTGTTAAAAAACACACGCTGACCGGTACACCTGTGCTGGACGCACAAGATCTTGTCTCCTTAAGAGCTCGCAGCTGAGACTGCCACTGCGGCTCCCCAAGGACTGCACCGCGAGCAGCACACAGCAAGGCCCGAGCACCTCCTGCTGGCGTACAGGAGAACAACGCAGCCGCCTGTTAGGGGCGCGGCAGGGTCAGGCTTCTCTAATCCTCACAACCACCCTCAAAAGCAGCGGTTACTACAGTTCAAAGAATACTTTTAATTACACGGGAACACAAAAGAGTTAAAACTCATCCAAGAGTTTGCCTGAGATAGGAAGAGTTCACATTTTAATGTATTTGTTTTCAATCTCTTATCTATGCCTACATATAATTTCGTTAGAAACACAACGAAACACACTCAGTATTCTTTTATTCTGATGGCTGCCTTTTCAACTTGACATGCAGTTTGTTCACCATGACATGAAACATTCGTATATAACAACTTTTAATGGCTACAAAAATCTGTATATCATTCAGATACAGATATACAGGAACAATAATCTAAGCAATAACTACAGTAGTGGATTTAGGATGTTTTCTCTTATTTTTATCTGTTAGTAAAGACAAAGCCATTCTTAGCTATTCGTGTGGTCACATCTTTGCACATGTTAGGATTTTACATAATCCTTGCCAGATTCCTAGACATGTCAACTGGCAGGTCACGGGGATGCAACACCTTTTTACATAAACATCACGAACAGCAACCCAGTGATAGCATCATCAATCCTACTTCACAGATGAGGAAACTGAAGCACAGAAAGCCTGACCCGCCCAGGCTGCACCCTGGAAAGAGAAGAAACACGGGTTGAACGCAAGCTGAGCGGTGTGAGCTCTCAAAGCCTCCAAAGGCTTTACCCTTACACTACAACTAATGCCAGCTTGTGTGTGAGAAAACACACATCCTCAGCATGGAGGAAAGACTGGGCCTGTCCAGCTACAGCCACAACTACTGTCTTACGTTTGACTAGGAAGTAAATAGGTTTCATCATCTGTAAAATGGGAATGATAACTTGTGCCTGCCGTATCTCAGGGCAAGTGCTCAGCACAGCGTAACCCCTAGAGTGTGGTTAAGGAGGCGTCACCCCTGGTAACCTAGGGCCCCACCCCTTGCTGCCCTCCCAGATGGACATAAGAACATGTGACACAGTCCAAACATTTATATATATACTAACTGATCGCATCCCTTTTTCTATCACAACACTGAATATACATATTTCTCACAATCACCAGTATTAGGACTTGACTCGATCCACTGAGTACCAGCTATGTGGTACGTGCTGCATTAGGTACAGAGATAGAAAGGTGCTCAGGATGCAGTCTACACCCTTCCAGGAGCCGTCCACGCTCAATGGTGCTAGAGAAACTGCTAAGTGAGCACATGGGCATCCACTTACTTAAGACGGGCTGAGCTGAGAAAGGTATCTGGAGAAGATGATTCCAGAACTGAGTCTTAAAGACAAAGATATTGGCCAGACATAAAAACAAGAAGGGAGAGTACAGCAGGCAGAAACAGCAGCACATGCCCACATACAGAAGGGTGAAACGAGAAAGACACTCAGGGACTGCAAGTAGCCCCGTATCCCTAGCGGCAGAGGACGCAGCGGACTAAGTGGCTCGAGGTCGGGCCTATTTGCTCGTGACAACTATGACTGGAAAAGCATCACCACCAAAATTCACAAAAATTACATGAACCTATGGGGTCAGCACTCAACCTCTACGGAATCAGACAAGTAAGAGGAAACAGAGTAAGCCAACATCTGCAAAACTGATGGCTTCATTAACAATCTTAAAACTGCAAATCTGTACAACTAAATATACCACTCCACCTCATTCAATTAAAACAATGAAAAATTAAAAATCTAATTTGAGAAGCGCTGTAGGGAAAGCTTTACGCATACAACAGCTACAGCACAGCAGCTTCTGAAAGATAAGACAAGTGGACCAATTCCTACAACCTAGAAAACCCCAGTTTGGGAACTATGTCAAGGAAGTTCACTGAAACGCAGGAGAAGGAATCTTGTAAAGGCCTATTTACAAGAAAGTTCTTCATACAAATGAAAAAACAAAAGCAAATGCAATGCTTTATAACTTAAAAAGGGCAAAATATTGACACATAGAAAACTACAAAGATAAAATAGCATCTCCATGTAAAACTGTGTTTATGTGATATTAAGTATGAATACTTTGCAACAGAATGGATTCCCAATGTGGGTTATTCCTGAGTCCCCAGGGGTGTGTGAGCTATTTTCTGTATTTCAAAGAGATCCATGGAGACTGCACGCCGTCTGCAGTCAGGACACACACACACTTGCTGTGGTGATTATCAGCTGACAGGCACGTGTTACATATGAAACGCACTACCCTCCAGCTCTTTGGCTTTTGAAAAACACAGTAAACAAGTTATTACTTGACACAGTTTATGGGTATAAATCAAAACATGAGGTCCACGTTTCTTCACTCCAGAGTAGAAAGGTTATAAGAGAGTGCTGAAAGCAAGGCCGTGCTAACCAGGCACTCATCTGCTGTAACCATAACATAAGACAAAAGGGAAAAGAAGTAGGCTGTAGCTTTCCTGAGCCACACTTACCACGTCGGCTGGGTTTGGCCTCTCAACCAGTTTGCTATCCTTCGTACAGTCGTCTTCTGAACAGAAGCCACCTTCAGGTTTCTGATTTAGAAGGGAAGATGCCTTTTTATTTTTCAGCAGGTGCTTCAGAAGCTCATTGCCCGAATCTCCCTTGGCAGCAGGAGCGCCAGCAGGACAGGGAGGACTCTGCCCTGTGCAGGCGGCACCGGCCGCAGCCTTTTCTTTGACCTGATCCCCGGGGCGCTCCTCCGGTTCAGGCCCATCTTGGCCCGGGCACTGCTCCGGCTCAGCCATCTCCAGTTTTATCTCCTCGGTGGCGGCAGGGGTTTCGATGGAGAGCTTATCCGCCTCTGAATTTGCACAGGTCCGCTGATTTGGGGCTCCTTGTGCGAAGTCACCGCTGGGCGGTTTGTTCTCCGGTTCTGTGCACAGTGGGCCCGCTGCTGCCGTGTTAGGAGGTGACGGGCCACCTGGTTCCGCCAACTCGGGTTCTCCTTGCTGAGGAAGCTCACCGGGTGTGGTCACTGCAGGAGTGGAGGTAGTTTCTGAGACACTTGGAGTCAGCGGAGCCGTTATGTCTGAATGGGGAGTAGAAGGTGCCTTGGTAGATTCCGCATCATCGTCTTTCTTCTTCTTTCTTGTTCTTTTCTTTTTCCCTTTCTCCTCTGGGATTATATCAGAATACAGCTGAATGAGAGATGGGGCTGATCCTGGATAACTCTGTCCATGGGTTACGGCGGGGTCTTGGCCACAGGGGAGACTGCTGTTAGCCGCCGGAGGTGCCGCAGGTAAAGCAGGAGTAAAAGGAGGCCTTGCCGGGGATGGCTGGAAGCTGGCCCCAGGAAGACCTCCATGTAACTGCTTCACAGAATGGAAATTCGGGCTTCCGCCAGAAACTGATGGTGAATCAGGAACAAATGAGGGAGGTCCTATCTGCCTTCGCTCATTGGTTTGCACGAAATTCTGGGTTGGGGGTGAGTTCATAGATCCTTGCTGTATATTCTGCTGCTGTAAAACCTGCCCCATTTGCTGTTGGTGCTGTGGAGACGGCTGCAGGGGTCTTGGGGGCTGCATAAAGTCACAGGGCAGGTCAGAACTGTAGAAAGGAATCTGGGACACAGGTGTCCTGCTACTCAGCTCTGAGCCCATCAGGCCGTGCTGCTCCATTTCCATCCTCTGCTGCAGAGCTCTCTGTCTGTCTACTTCTTGCATGAGCTGGATTCGCTGTCTCTCCTGCTGTTCTCGTAAACGCTCCTTACGTTCTCGTTCTTGAAAACTTTCACTAAAGGGGTTGTTGTCATCAAATTCCACCCGTGGTGGTGGTCCACTCTGTGCATTTGCATTTGATACTGCCCCTGGGGCTGGTGTGCAAGTTTTTATCGGTAACTGGGCAACCGGAGGCTGAATCCTAGGAGGATTGAGGGGGAGGTGAGAAGGAGCACTGGTAGGTTGCCATCCAGGTAGGCTGGGCATTCTAGCAGGGCTGCTGTGGCCAGAAATGACCGCCGTGTGCTGCTGGTGCTGTAGCTGCGGAGGCACCATGGGGAAGCCGGGCTGGCTCATGGCGGGCGGGGGGGCGCCTGGAAGCAGGGGCGGCTGGGGCTGGACAGCGGGCATGACGCTGGGCGGGGCCGCGGCACACTGCTGCTGCTGCTGCTTGATCCGGTAATCCTCAATCAACTCGGCGTGCTCCTTCTGTTGCTTACGGATCTGGAATGATCAAACCGAACCTTATTTAGGTGTACTACAGGTACCAAGTAAAAACACGGGCTGATGATTAGGGAAGAGGTTACACAGAAGGCAGTTACACCTTTTGGAGGCAAAAATATTTTGCTTGGGCAATGGCAAAAATCACCACGGGGGTGGAGTGGGGGAAGGACTGACCAACTAAAGCTGCCAAGCTTTTCAATAATAGGATGGTTCTAAATATGAAATACCAAAAACAAATTTGAAAAACATTTTTCTGAAATATTAAGAAAATCTTTCTCTGAAAGTCATAAACTATTTAAACTACATACAAAAAATAAAACAATAAACAAAGGCTACACAGGAATCAGCAAATTGTGATGCCTTAGAAGTTACATTAATGCATAAAGTTAGACTGCCAGATTTAACGCAACCTTTAACCATTTAAACATGTTAAGACGTCATTTCTTAAGTATACAAAAATGTACATGTTAAAACAAGATGAATTACTAGTACATATGCCATGTCCTCCCCTCCGGGTTAAAAAGACTAGATTGGTAAAACTCTTTGAATTTAATGGGTAACATATTCAAATTATAATTTCTGAAACACGTAAAAGCTCTAAGGTAATATTTTGAATAGTTCCTAACAGGTCCCTGGTATGATGACTGACCTGTGTCAGTTATTAATCCCCAAAGCCTTTGTACCCCATGGGCAGATGCTACGGGCCAGTCTCAATAAAGACACAAGTGTGTCCTAAGGACGTACCACCTCACTCAGGGAGCTGGGAGACAGGGGTGGAAGGTGCTGTACAGAGCTCCCAAATCACTCAATTTGTGTATACTGTGCTAGTATCCTGAGCCAGTTCTAACCGTTTCTCAACTTATTTTCAACAGTTTCCCAGGCAGACTTGCATATTCTCTGCACATAATGGTTCTGGTCTGTTTTCCAGTAGCTGGTACCTCCTGCTTCTTTTCATCTCTTTCCTGACTGGCTTACTAGCTACCACTGGGTTGGTGAATGAGTATCAACACACAGAAAGCACCCAGGATGCTAACTGGAACACAGAAGGCGGTGATCTGTGACATTTTAAAATTCCCTTAGAAACATGGCTTATCTTAATAAGATCACACCGGACTGCGGGCAACTACACAGTAACAGATGATGTGTCCTATTTTCCAAGTATAGTATTAGCTTCTAAGTAGGATTTCATCCATGGATACGCAAAAAGTAGGCCCTCATCATAAAAAACTTAAATAAAAATACCAGAAGGCATTAAAAAGGCTAAAAATAACTTATAAAGAAATCCTTAAAAGCATTTTTACTTGAAATAAACATGGCCCCATAAAGTAAATTTAAATAGAAAGGAAGCCTCTTATTCTGGAATAGTCCTAGTTTTAAACAACGGGAATCATATTGTAATCAGCTTATTGTTGGGACATTATTGTGGCAGCGTGGAGTCCAAATCCCTGATGCAACCATCAGCTATGTCACCTACCTCCACAGTGACTCAGCAGATTCCTCACATGTTGGACAGTGATGATAATGATACTCCCTTGTTCAGAAGGTCATAGAGAACTTAGGTAATACAGGGTGTGTGACCGTGCTCACTACACCGAAAGCACTTCTGTGATTTTTACTGAGTTCATCTACTCCGAACTCCTCCCTTTCAACTATGAATACTGGGAGTCAAATTTAAATTGATCATCAAAAGCAAGACCGCCCTGTTTGGTGTTCAGGTCTACAAACTTGAACACAGGTGGAGATTAGCGTGGCCATCGGCCACAACCAAGATACAGAAGAGTTCTATAAAATCCCTCAGGCTACCCCTTTGTTGTCAAACCCTCCTCCCTCAGCTCGAAGCGCTGGCAACCATTCAACTACTGTCCATGTACGTAATTTTGTCTTTTCAAAACTTTTCTATAAATGGAATCAGTATATAACCTATCGGGAGGAGCTCCTTTTACTCAGCATAACGTTCTTTATACCCACTCTAGCTGTGTGTATCGACAGGCACTCTTTTTGATCCCTGTGTGGTATTCCATCGTATGAAGGTACCACACTTTGTGCAACCCTTCACCACTGAAGGGATAGTTCAAGGGTTCCTAGTTTTTGGTGGTTATGTTAGAGATGCTGTCAATATTTGTGTATGCTTTTGTGTAAACCTAAGTTTTTAATTCATTTGGGTAAATACCTAACAGTGGCCACTTAACACATTTTGAACACTATTATTGTTATTTTAAGTAAAAATTTTAAATTTTACTTCTTTTTTAAGTATAACTAATATTTCAGTATGAGCATTTTGAGAAACATCAGATTCCTAACAGAAGATAACAGCAAAAAGGTCTTATTTTTTAGGAATGAGTCCTTTACATAAGATATACCAATGCACTTTTTTGTTTGTTTGTTTTTTGTTTTTTGTTTTTTTTGGCACACGGGCTTAGTTGCTCCGTGGCATGTGGGATCTTCCTGGAGCTGGGATCGAACCCGTGACCTCTGCATAGGCAGGTGGATTCTTAACCACTGCGCCACCTAGGAAGCCCACCAATGCACTTTAAGACCAAAATGATACTGAGAAGGAATACTAATAAAAACATACTATGATAAACAAACAAACAAACCACCAGAATGATTCCAATGCTCTATCTGAAATTCCATGAGAAACTAGGGACCCAAAGTACATGGCAAAGCAAAGGTCCAGTCTGAGCAGAGAGCCTCTGCTCTCCCCATGAGCTGTCCTCGGGAAAGCTGAAGACTTCTCGGTACAGGGGAAGTGACTGCACCTCACTGGCTCTACCCAGTATGAAAACAGTTCTCCCAAGTCAGGATGCTGAGAACCCACCTCAGCAGTGGCGCTTACGAGAAGCGCGTGCTACCTGAGAACACTCTGGGGCAAGGACGGGGGCTGTTACTTCTTCAGTCAGTAAGAGGTCTCAGGGCTGTCACTTCTGACAGTGCCCCTCTGTGTACCGTTAACACCAATCGAAATCATTCATAATTAACGAATGACAGACCAAGACATTCTACTCATTCACGACTGTTTCTGCTTTGCAAACCTATTTATCACCTGTTCTAGCTGCTTCTGAACCATGCTTTGCTGCTCAGTGACATGCTTGAGCTGCTCTGCGTCCTCTTCTGGAAACTCGCGCCCGGCTTTCTTGGCGGTGCGTTGTTTAGCTGAAAGGGCCTTCTTGGATTTCCTGTGTGCACCGATTTGTTCTTCAAGATATTTCTGCTGCATCTGAAGAAGCTGCTGGGTCTCCTGAAGCCATTCTTCATACTGTTTACGTTGTGAATCATCTGAGGAAAAAAATTAAAATTCATCTGTGTTAATTTTCTAAAGCGTCCAATATAAGTTACACAAATCTATTTTGTAAGGAAACAGTTTCATTATGACCTTGTAGTAGATATTTTGAAAACATAATACTAAATATTAGACCATAATGTAACCATAAAGCAGAAGATTTTAGAAAAATATTTAAGAAAACCAAAGAATGCATATTGTTAGGACACAGGCTAACTTTGTACTTACAAATACTATAAAAACCCAATTTCTGAAAAGCAGAAGACTTATCTAATGGAAACTTTTTTATCTACTGAACTATCAAATTCTCTAACCCATAAGCCAAACTATGTATTAAACTACACTTGTACTTGATTAATTCAACTTTACAGATTTTGAAGAGACAAAGTAAGACATATCTTATTAAGGTCCAGAGCATGGATTAGGTATCATTTTCCATGCTAATTTTCCTAAGTTTATAGGGTTTCCCCTATTTCTCAATAGTGAAAATATGTCCTAAACTAAGAGGGAGGGAACCTAGAAAGTTTTAGAAAGGACCAACATGAAGTCTGTTTTATAAAGGAAATCCATAAGTTAAAAACACTGGTATTTTTTATGAATTCCACCATTTATACTTCTATAAATAAGCCATTAATCAAGTAAAATCTTTTCCACTTGTATGACTGTCATTAATATCTCCCCAAATAGTTGTATCTCTTCATCTTGTAGCAATATTCCTTCTTAATTCTTTAAGGGCACTCCACTGCACTGATGCCAAGTTCGAAAAAAAAAAAAAAGTCATCTTATGGTTGTGAAATTCAGAATATACCTTTTGGACTCACTTTAAGACAAAGAAATGAATAAATACAATTCCAAGAAGGACATCAGCTGAAAAATTACATCAATGATAACAGAATATTGTCATACAATAAGAATCCAACCAAAGCCAATGGGCACAATAAAGCCAGAAAAAGCCAGTTGGTTATAGTTGTTTACTTGTTTTTAATGCAAATATGTATTCAAATTAAAATAATTAATGCAGGGGTAATGTCAAAAGGTCAGACTTTGGGTTTGCTCTTAAACCCAGAAGTTCCAGTACACGTATGAACTTGAAATCTAGTCTACTAAATTTGAAGGGCATTTTTCAAGAACAGGCTTTTTCACAAGATTTCAGAAGTTCTGCTTCTGGTAGAATGAGACCTACCGCAAGGAAAGCCTTTCTGGTTTCTGGAACCAGGAGAGCAGAGGTGAGCAAAATGAAAAATAATGGTGAAAAAAAAGTTAGCTAAACAGTCTGAAGATTTCAGAAAGGTTCAGTCTGGGGAGAACTGTCAATGCTAGCCTGAACCACCTTGGGACCCCTGAAGGTAACTAGAAAGCATCCAATGGCATCCTGCATCCCTGACTTCACACCATGCTGCTAACCCAGCTTATCTCCAAGCATACTCCCTTTGTTGTTCCCATTTAGTGTCCTTGTCACTTAGGCAGACAGTCATTAGAAAAGAAGTGGTTTAATTCTACAGATTGTAAAGTGCCCAATTTACATACAAAAATAGCAGCAACACAAGAGAATGGGGAAGATGGTTTTTCTGTATTAAAATATTTATCTCTAACCATAATTATTCATGCACAGAAAAAAAAAAGCAACGAAAAGAAATACATGCCTTGAGGAAAAGATGCCTAATAGGGCAGTGATGTTTAATAAAAGATGAGGGCACTTCCACTTAAAATAACACACCTAAACTAACTCCAAGATTTTAAGAGAACACAAAGTGCAAACAAGCAATCCCCAGAAAACATGTAACTGATTAGATTTATACTTACTGACAAAGCCTGGACCAAAATTTGGAGGATTAGGCCTAGAAATCTGATGTGTTATACTGCCATCCTAAAATAAGTAAAATTTACAAATAGGTTTATTCCACATTTCAGTTCAAGGGGAAAAAAACTTTAAAAAAAAAAATGAAAAAAAAAGAAAAAAGAAAAAGAAATGGAAGCGGAAAAGAACTTTAATTTCTTATCACATCTTTAAGGCTTTCATTTTTATAAAAAGTAGAATGAATTTTGTGGTGACAGCTAATTTCTGAAAATTTTAAACTATCTCTGAACTGCTATATTTGCTAGATTTCAACTGAAAAACAAGTAGGTTTGCAGTAAGCGTCATTCATCAGAAATGTAATAGTAGGGCACATCAAATAGTGCTAGTACTATACTTAGCTAAAGATCCACGTAAAACCCCACTTTTTGATGACATCTACCTGGTTTCTTCTACAACTAAGACACAAACACGGGTTCCAGATTTACTAAATTCCACTCCACAGCACGAAGTTATTTATAAACAAGAACCAATGTCTCTTGTTCAGACATAAATAATAAAACAAATATATACTAATTTAAAATGTTACTCTTATTTTCTCATTAAATGTCTTATTTTTTCCAGGGAGATCTTAAAATAAATAGTTACTTCACAATTCCCTGGCAACCATCTGATAAATAAAGTTAACTGTGAAAAAGCATTTACCTAGTTGTCACAAATTCTGTTAGACACGAGCTGTACACAAGGTAACCACCACAAAGGATACCAGCCCCCAGAACGCACTACATGTAAACCATATACTCCTGCAAAGCAGGTGCTGTAACATTTGAAAGATTAGAAAACAGAAGGTAAAAAATTTGCCCAAAGTTGCACAATAAGCTCACAGTGGAACTCAGATTATTTTAAAACTCAGTTATGAAGCCTATGCTTTTTCCACTGTGTCAGATAGTCTCTCTTTCTTAATGAAAAGAATATATTTATCAGCATAATTAATCTAAAGCATAACTGGCAGGGCAAAAAAGAAAGTGCCAAAAAGACATATAGAAAGTAGGTAGCTTGCTCTTCCCAGGCCCCATCCAGGCAGATATTGGGGGGAAAAAAAAATTGAAGAAAACACAGTATGAAATGAGCAACTCTACTTTCCTGGACATTGTCTGACAGTAAATATTTAAATATTTACACTTTTTAAAGCTGACTGCTGAGTAGTAAATACTTCAAAAACTAAATTATTCCCAGGAATAAACTATAGAACATGACTGTCTGTGTCTAAATAAAATGATTATAATCATTATTTTATATAATTTGTAGCCGTTTTACATTTAAATGTAATGAATGAATTCTAAAATGCAGGATGTGAATATGTCTCTGTGGAGTTAGAAGTAAATAAAAGCAAACCCCCAACCCTAAGCAGCTGGTTTCCCTCCAAGTGACCTTCTACCCTTAAATACACAGATCCTTTTCAGAAATTGTCAATTTTTTAACCTTAACTTGTCTTCCCTTAAAAAATAATAAAATGCCTTTATTTCTGCTAAGCCAATAATATAAATACATTCTGGCAGTGTTCTAGGACTTCTACTATTTTCTAGAAGAGGCCTCACTATAAAGAATAGCGAGAGACACAGGAAAACGTGCATTCTGCAGTGACTAGTGACAAGTAGCAATACCTGAGTAACTGCCTGTGGAAGGAGAGTCTGGCCGTCCCCAGTCTGTGCTCCAGTCACCGACTGGCCCATAAAGGGGAACCTGTGAAAAGCAAGTACTAAGCATCAAATGATAGGCATTTGGAACTAACATTATTTTTAAGTGCTAAACGATTTTCTCTTTCAGGGAAGAAAGGGTAATGGCATGTCTTCCTCATCAAAAACATTTACTTGAGCCCTGTTTTTTGTGTCCCAACCGCACTACACAATTCTGTGAAGTGTGGATTCTTACTGCCCTCATTTTACTCATGATGAAAAGGAAGACTAAGGGAGATTAAGAAGCCTTCCCCACGGCGGCTAGTGGGGCTGCCATGCAGTGAGGCTATTCCAGAGACTCCACTCTGTCACGCGCCTCATCATACCTTACAGTTAATTCAAGTCTTTTAGATTAAAAATAATAATGAGGACACAGTTTTATTACACAAATTCTAAGAAAATTATTTGTTCCAATCTTTATTTAAAAATAGTTGGCAGCTTAGATTTTTGCACTCTAAAACAAAAGATGTATCTCAATTAAGAAGTTTCATACATTTTTATATATAAATGTTGACGCAAATCAAAAGCTGGTCGCTGACCAAGAAAAAGTCTATCTGGCTAAAAATATCTGGCAAAATGTTGCTTATTCTAATTAAAAACTTCACAGAAACATTACTGCTTTGATGATAACACTGTCCCTACAATTACCAAATGCTTCAACATAACACGATATATTTTCAAATTATTTATCAAACATTGAACATTAATATCTATGTAGTATTAGAATTTGGAGCACATGCTTCTTAATTTTTTGACTCAGCTCTTTGCCTCATCTGCTGCCCCTGGCCCCACTGCAGCCCTGGTGTGGAACGATCTTACTGCAGACAGCACTCACTGTCTATCACCCTCAGTCAACTCATGACACCACTTGAAGGAGGGACCAACATCTCCACTTTCTAGACATGATGCTGAAGGAGCAGGGGTTCTGATTCTCAGGTCCATATTTTAAAGTAAAGGGTGGAATTAAATTTAGCATTTCCTTCTAGTCTGACTATACACAGCAAACTACAATATTATCAGCAGTACTGTGACTTTTCACCAATAGAACTCACATCACTTCCATAGCAACAGTTGCTGCACATACCCAGTAGGTCATTTAGGTGCATCACTATTTTGAAATTATAGTAGCTATTGGACCTACTGCCAAATGTATTAATGTATCAGAGAAGCACATATGCCGTAACTTTTACGTTTAAATAACTATATTTCAAGTATAACTGATCTCCTCTGTAATACTACGTTTTGGTTTTGCATTAAAATATTCTGAGGAGTTCATTTTCAGACATTCGCTGGAATGTCAAAAAAGTTCATGACATAAAAAAGTTAAGAAGCCCTGTGACAGAAAAATAGCATTAATAGACACTATGCAATAATGAAAACCATTAGAAACTACAATCTCTTCTTTCATCTCAACAATGCTTCTTAACCACTTCCCAAGTATCTCAACGAAGTACCTTTATGGATTCCCAATTTATTTGAAGGATCATGTTTATCTTAAATTCATGCAGATTTCATATTCAACTCCATAACCATGCACGTTCAACAAGATAATTAGGCTAAACTGAGTCTCTACGCCTACTCTATCAACAGAGGTTCTCAGACAGCAATATATATGAGAGTCGCCCATGGCGGTCACTAAAACTACAGACGTACAAGCACCATCTCCAGGTACTCTGATTCAGTAAGTCTGTGGTTGAGTAAACGAACCTGCATTTTTTTTTAAAAACTACCATATAATTCTGATGATGGTCCATGATCAAAACTTAAGAAACACTGCCTGCAGTTACTTAATACCCCTTGGGGGCATAAATACCCTAATTTCAGAAATTCAGATAGTCAAATAACTCACCTTCTCCCCTAATGTATAATTTTCCATTTTTTCTACCAATACGGAAAAGGTTTATAAAGTTTTCAAATGCTAACTCTGAAATGTCCTCTGATGGAATAAAAAATATTCACAGGCTGACATAAACTATCTTCTGCTCTCAGCACAGAACAGTTTAATTTCTTTCTTCCTGCTAATCCTCTCCTCCACACCTATTCGGGATGAAGGCTCTCTGTCCCAAGCAGCTTCTGGTCAGCATTAACTACTCTAAAGGTATTTAAACAAGCAGACACTTAAATACTTTGAATTTCCTGCTTAATCATGTCAATCTTTCAAACCATCCTATGATGTTCTATTATGTTTGCCCTGAAACAGACAGAAATTCAAACTTTACGTTAGTCCAGCACTTTGCACTTGACCATATTCAGGTGACATTACAACCAACTGAAATATTTCTTGTTCATTCCTAGAATACAAGTTGGGAGTTACTACATGCTCCTTCTAGTAACTAGTACTAGTTTCATGCACTCCTTGGTGCCCAGTGAGAAGGAGAAACGCCTCCACCTACCTGTTCATCACCATTGGCGGCATGCCCATATTGTTTTGTGCCATTACTTTATTTATGCCTTTGAGGGCCACCATTTTGGCTTTCATTATAGGGTCTGTAATTGCATCAAAATCTAAAGAAGAAACATATTTTAAAGTTACTTATTTCATAGTACTTGACTCAAGTGACACTAAGAGGTAACATTACTATCACAAACATTATGTAACTTACACTTATTCCTAGTTAATAATCACTATTACAGGTCTCTGTACTAGGTAAGGAATTATGAGATGGCAAGAACCTCATCCTGAATTTAATCCCATCTAAATGATCCACACTTTTAATACCTCAGTCCTGCAAGAATCACAATAAGGTGCTTGTCAAATATAAGGCAGATTACAGCAATAATCTAAAGCAGTGCAAGTCCTTCCATCCAAACGTTCACAATGCCAAGCAGAAGTGCTTCTTTAGCAATGTTCCACCATGAATGAGAATCTGCAGTTACTACCAATACCAAGGAATTCCACTAAACTGGTTATTACTCTTTACGAAAAAAATGTATCAATTTCTAACAATAAGGATAGACTACTGATAAAAGCCCTCTTTGCATATGAATAAAAAAGAAATGGACCAATATGATGGAATTGGTGCTGTACGCAGGACAGGTCAATTTTACTGTTCAGAAGAAAGCATGCCTTGGACGTGTGTCCTGTGCAAATTCTTTCTCTTAGAAAGAGGTATTTTTACTGCACTGCTGTTTTGTTGGGGGGCGGGGGGTTCCCCAGATTACTAAGCTATTGGAACTAAGTAACAGAGCTTTATATGACCAAAAAAATTGCCAAGCATTCACTGTGCATAATTCACGTTCCAATGACTCTAAAAATACATGGTAATAATGGTTAGAAGGCAGAAATTAAGAGAGATTTATTTCTATTAAACAATCCCATAAAAGATACACTGAGAAGGTCTAAAATTCAGAGTTTTGAATCTCTTGATTTACCTGGGAGAGATCTAAAACTCTTAATCACCTTCATTTCAAAGCTGAAGGAGGCATAGAAATATGGCCCCCTCAGTGCTCTAGTCCACATGCAATTTAATACAGAAATCTTGTAAGCATACTGCGTTCCACCCAATGCCCACAGTAATTATTTCTGAAACTCTGAGGAACCCCTACCGATGTTGGGGAAGAACGGTTCAGACCGCTGACGGATCATGGCTTGCATCTGCCTTTGCTGTTGCTGTTCTTGTCTCTCTTGATCCAAAAGATCCTGCAGGAGGAGAGGCTGCTCCTCCAGAAGGAGGGGCCTCTCTCTACTCTGCTGGGCTAACGTCTGAGGAACCATGAGCTGCTGGGGTGCAGACATGCCACTGGTACCAGACTGACCGGTCAGTGGCACAGCCTGACTCGCAGGTTTTCCTGTCCCGAAACTGTGATTCCCCGTTGGCTGACCCTGGATGAATCCTGCATTCACCGGCACGCCCTGAGGGAAAGTATGGTTTCGTCTGGGGACCACTGCCACATGAGAACTCAGGCTACCATCCAAAACACGCCCGGGCGGTGTCATCAGAGGCGGGGGCAGACTCGACCCGTGACGCGCCGGTGAGGCCGGCAAGGGGGCTGGTGGAGACCCCAGCGGCCTAGCGTCCGCATTATCGGGGTTTCCATTAGCAAGCAAACTTGTGAGAACTGGAGCTGACCCAGGTATCCCGCAAGAGCTCCTCGCGTCTTCAGCAGGCCGCGGAGCAGACCCGCCAGCGCCCGAGCCGGAGCCAGCCGTTTCTCGGTCCCTGCTCTCCGCGGGCAGATCTGCAGCGCAGGATGGCAGGGCGGCCTCTGCCCCATCGCCCCCGGCTGCAGGAGCAGAGGCCTGTGTGCAGGGCGTGTCAACAGTATCTTTACCCTCCTCACTCTTCTCACTTTCACATGTGGTTTCCCCGGTAGAATGTGGAGACGGTACTTCTGTTTTAATCTCACTGCTAACAGGGGATTTCTTCCAAGGAGAGCGTTTCTCAGAAGGAACCACGCTTCTGTCCTCTTGCTCCTTTTTCTTGGGCTCAACAGATACACACTGATTATCTAACTTGTCATCGATTGGAACATTAAGGTCTAGTTCCTCATTAAACATGCTTTTCTTATCTCCGAGGTCAAGTTCTGGATCTGTATAGGCGATGATATCAAACTCTCCTGACCGTAAGAGGTCATCCAGGTTGGGATCATTGGCTTCCAAATTTCCTAAAGTATCCAGTTCATCTCCCTTGCCATCCTCTGTGTCTAGATTCAAATTTTCAAGATCTTCATCATCTAAGTCTTTGACTTCAACCCCCTCGAGGTCTTTAACATCTAATTCTTTGACAGATGGGTCATCAGAATCAAGCTTCTCTTCGAGACCGTCAGAAGACTGGGTGGTTATCTGTAAATTATCAGATGTTGTTTCAGCTGGCGTAGATGTTGACAGGGGGGCCTCTGAAAACTCACCACCCAAGGGGTGACTGAGAGACCTCATGACCACAGAGGATGGATGGACAGGGTGGCTCTGCTCTTGCTGAGATGGTGGCACCTGTTCCAAATTTGGATGCACAGGCAACTGATGAGGGAGACCTTGGGACGGTCGTCTCATGGGGTCTGTGTGTCTAGGGCCTGGAAAGTCCGGCCGGGGAATGAAGTTTCCATGTCTTGGATGAGAAGGTGCCTCTACAACGCTGCCAGGAGAAGCAGTGAAGGGCATCCGAGGCCTTCCATCAGGGGCCCTGTGTCTCAGTTCAATAAACGCTTGGCCCAGTATGTTATGTTGCTGAACTGGCAGACTCTGTGGTGGGAAATGTGGAGGAAGTCCACCTGGATTATTCATTTGTGAGTTATTTAAAGGCCTGGGCATGTCTACGGATACAGATCTTCTCAGCTGTGGAGGAACTCCAGGTCCTTGTATCTGTTGAGGAGGCACAAGGAAGCGCTCCTGACCTGACAAGGTGCCATGGCCACCTCCTGGAAATCCAAATCTAAAAGAAGAAATTTTAAAAGCATGCAGTTAATATAAAGTATTATGTTGCATTTAGAGTTAGATTGATAAAAAGGAAAAGTTTTAGATTAAACACAGACACAAAATCATGTGCCAAATACGACTTACCAAAAACACAATTATCACCATCAGAAACTACTTATAAAACATCTATATGCAAATAAATTTTTGCCAAGTACCCTATAATAAATACCATATCTGAGCTTTAATGACCTATGACCTAACAGATAACAAAGAAGAAGACAAAGCAAAGCCACCAAGCAGACGGAATCAATATTTAGCAATCAGCATATACTATTGGAATTGCAAAGGAGTCCATGCCTCTTTTCTATACTGGGGAGGCTATGATAGGGAGGAAGGTGATTTGAGGGGATGCTTGAATGAAGACCGCAGGTCTAACGAACTGTACTACACAGACTTATAGGCCTCTGCACATAAGAAAATAAAGGCACGATGACTGGACAGGTTAACCTATTTGCGTGAAAGGAATGAGGACAGGGTGTAGTAAGACAAACAATGATAGGGATTATCTGTTAAGATTTAGTAAATGAGTAAATCACAGAAATAGTTTACAGTGTACCTCATTCTAGAAAAAACTAAAGGCAATTTACAAATAAACATAAAACAGAGCAACAAGCAAAAGTAAGGAGAAAGAAAAGGAAAATAAGGGTAAGACTTTAACATGGAGGTAGGTATTAGACTAAAAAATATACCTAATAAAACGAAAAGCCTATGTTAAAGAAATACCTCCTTCCTTATTATAACTCAGGCTCACATTTGGCTTTGACCTGTCTACTAACCACTACAAAAATGGAAACCACTAACTTTACAACACTGTCTCATCACGAAAAGTTCCTACAGGAAAACATCCTTTCGATTCGGAAATTTCCACAAGTATTTACAATGCAAATTAAAATTAAAAATCTGAGGAGAAAGTATTCCTCACTCCTCACATCCCAGGAGGCTGTGACTGAATACAGCAGTTACAGTTCAGAGATTTGACTGCTATGATAAACTACATCATTGCGGTTGTAATGTAACACTAGTACAATCAATATTTAATAGCAAAGGGAATGCTTTTAGAGTCTGTAGAGTACTTAGAGGTTTTAAAAAAAAAATCCATGACCTCTCATTAGTGGAAAATAACACTGATTATATCTAAAAGGGATCAAGTAAAAAATAGCAACAACTTCTTAAGAGTAACTTCAAAGAATGTATATACATACACATACATATATAAAATAATGAATTGTTTTGCTGTACACCTGAAAGCAACACATTATAAATTAACTATACTTCAATTAAAAAATGGTTAAAAAAAAAAAAGGTAATTTCAGTTGTGTATTCCCTTCTCCTATTAGCAAGTCAATCTGGCATGCAATTAAAAGCATTACCTAAATCCATGAGGTCTCATCCCCATACCAGTGACATCAGGAGGATAGGGTCCACGGGGATCTTTTGGGAAGACAGCATATCTAGGCCCTAGAGGAGGGCCAATGGGAGACCTGATGCTCCCAGGATAGGGGGGTGGAGGCCTGGTGAAAGCCTGGCTGACACTCTCTGGCTGCCAGTGCTGCAAGGGCCCAGGATGAGGCACTGCTCCTGGGTCCTGTGACCCTTTCTCCTGTCGACCTGCCAGCTTCTTCTGCTGCTGCTGCTGGAGGATGATTTCACGTAACTTCTGTCGCTGAATGGAAAGAAACAAAAAATGACTTGGATTTCTGATAAGTAATGGTTTTTTAAGTCTCAATGCTTCTAATACTTGACTATGGTAATATTTAAAATGTCTTAACACTTCGAAGTATAAGACACTAGCTACACTTCATTCATTAAATTATAAAAAAAATAAAGTGCTGATACGGGTCCTTTTTCTTGCCATACAACCATCACAAAACTGAAGCTTTCATATTGAAGAATTCTCCTACGAACTCATGAAGATTGAAATTAGATAAAGAGTAAGTCCAATTCACTGGTGTTGATTTTACTGATTTCATTTTTCTTCTCTGCAGTATGACAAATTCTACAGAACAGATCAACTTTAACATCTGTATATAAATTACTCAAATTCGATAAAAACGAATAGCTTTCTCAAATAATACATTTAAAACATCCGAGAACATTCAACCTGTTTACCTGTCTCAATTTCTCTGTATCTGCTTGAGACATGTTTACAGTGCTCTGAGTATCGGTGACTCCTGAGGTTGGTACGGGTCCGGGAAGCTGGGACACGCCAGAGAACTGCTGGCCTTGAGCACTCATGGGCGAGTTGGAAGGCGCACCGAAGCTCCCCTCTGACCCAGGCCGCGGCTGGTCGGTGACATCACGGGCAACCTGACTTGTCCCGAAAGAGTCAGACTGAGATCTCGGAGTCATGGGAGGCTGATCGTAGGGGTCGCGAGGAGCAGAGGGGGAACCATGGCTAAAAGTGTCTGCAAGACCGGGTCCAGGAGGCCTGGGGGTCTGGGAACACGCATCAGGTGGCCTTACCAAAGGGCCAGGCAAGGCTGCTCCTCGGTTTTGTGCTGCCTGTAGGAAAGGGTCCTGATTTGGCATGAGGACTGGTCTCGTCATCGAGGACCTAGTAAAACCCTCTGAAATCCTTGGCCTTGGTGTTGCTGGTGGTTGAGAGTAAGGACCAGAAATTCCAGGTCTTGGTGTCCCAGGAGGATGGGCGTACGGGTCAGAATGCCTCTGGTTAGCTGCAGATGTAACAAACAAGTCTGCTGGTGCAGACGGCCTCGGGGTCGGTGGCTGCTGACTGTAAGGGTCGACCGTGCCGGGCCGGGGAGTTCCAGGAGGTTGAGAATATGGGTCTGGATTGGAGCGAGATGTCCCTGGGGGCTGGGAATAGGACTCTACAATGGGCCGTGGAGTTCCTGGAGGCTGGGAATACGGGTCCTGAGATGTTGGCCTTGACACGGCTCCAGACTGGGGAAAAGCCCTTGAAGGGTGAGCAAAAGAGTCGCTCGCGGCCGGGTGTGGGGTCCGGGGGGGCTGGCCGTAGGGGTCACTTGCCTGGTTGTGAGAAAAGCTGTCTACGGGACGCGGTGTCAAAGCAGGCCTCTCATAAGGGTCGACAGACAATCGCCTCGCTGCCGGTGACACCGACCCGTAGGGATCCTGGGAGGATGGTGGGGGCTGCATTGGAGCTTTAAAGGGTCCAGGACCACTATCAAGAGGTGCAGGTGTCAACAAGGGTCGAGCATATGGGTCAGGCATCCGCTGCCTCTGAAACACATCTGCCCTAGGAGATGGTTTACTAAAGTGGTCACTAGTTCCGGACGCTAGAGGACCTTTTGCAGTTTGTTCAGAAACTACAGGAGACAGCGGTAGGCCTAAGGGTTTGGGAAACGGATCTGTCATCACAGGCCTAGGTGTGTCTGGAGGCTTTGCATAGGGGTCACCACTCGCTGTGGAGGAAGAACACAGATCTCTGACTGGGGATGGCCTGTCAGCTGGTGTCTCGCTCATCTGCGTCGGCCTCGATACAGATGATAAAGGTGCACAGTTTTCCACCAGTGCAGAATTTCTCCTGGAAAAACCATGGCCCCCAGGAGGCGGTCTTGGGGTACCAACCATTTTCGCATAAGGATCCACTGGAGATGGTGGTCGGGAGCTAGAAGATCCAGGGGAAAACACCTGCGGGGAAGGCGGCTGAGGAGTCTGAGCCTGCGACAGGCCCTCCTGGACGGACATCCGGGACGGCGCTGGAGGAGGAGGTGGAGCTTGCGGTTTTACAAACACATCATCTGATGATGCAGACGTGGGGGTGCTGGGCAGCTGCTTTGTAAACAGGTCCTTATGGAATGCCTGTGCAGGAGACACACTTCCGCTGCCAGGCTGAGGGGTCCCGGGGCTCTGGATGCCACTGCTCGGCGTGTCCGGGCCAGACGGACCCAGGAGGGGCTGGGGGCCAAGCTGCTGCTGCTGCTGCTGCTCGCTCTTCACCTGCTCCAGCTTCTGCGTGGCTTCGATCTTGGCCTGCTGCTTGCTCTTCTGACGCATTTGCTATTGAAACGGGGGGGAGAAACCAATCACGCGGTTAAGGAAGAACACAGCTGTCATGGGGCGGGAGCTGGGGGGAGAAGCAACACAAAATGGGTGTGCGTGACGTCGCCCGTTTCCAGAGTGCTCCCCTATTAGATTATACATTCCTCAAGAGGGGAGGCTATTATTCCTAGTGTCTATGGCAGGATACTGTTTATAATATTTACTAAAACTTCCCCAAATCAACTTAAATATATTCTACGGAGAAAGAGAAGTATTTTTAATGAAACTTTTATATTCTAGTAAAAACTATATCTGCCAAAGCAATCTTGAGAAGGAAAAATGGAGTTGGTGGAATCAGGCTTCCTGACTTCAAACTATACTACAAGGCCATAGTGATCAAGACAGTATGGTACTGGCACAAAAATAGAAAGGAAGATCAATGGAACAGAATAGAGAACTCAGAAGTAAGCCCAAACACATATGGGCACCTTATCTTTGACAAAGGAGGCACGAGTATACAATGGAAAAAAGACAGCCTCTTCAATAAGTGGTGCTGGGAAAACTGGACAGCAACATGTAAAAGAATGAAATTAGAACACTTCCTAACACCATACACAAAAATAAACTCCAAATGGATTAAAGACCTACATATAAGGCCAGACACTATCAAACTCCTAGAGGAAAACATAGGCAGAACACTCTTTGACATACATCAAAGCAACATCCTTTTTGACCCACCTCCTAGAATCAGGGAAATAAAATCAAGAATAAATGAATGGGACCTCATGAAACTTAAAAGCTTTTGCACAGCGAAAGAAACCATAAACAAGACTAAAAGGCAACCCTCAGAATGGGAAAAAATAATTGCCTATGAAACAACGGACAAAGGATTAACCTCCAAAATATACAAGCAGCTCATGCAGCTTCATACCAAAAAAGCAAATAACCCAATCTACAAATGGGCAGAAGACCTAAATAGACATTTCTCCAAAGAAGACATACAGATGGCCAACAAACACATGAAAAGATGCTCAACATCACTCAGCATCAGAGAAATGCAAGTCAAAGCCACAATGAGGTATCACCTCACACCAATCAGAATGGCCATCATCACAAAGTCTGGAAACCACAAATGTTGGAGAGGGTGTGGAGAAAAGGGAACTCTCCTGCACTGTTGGTGGGACTGTAAGTTGGTACAGCCACTATGGAAAACAATTTGGAGGTTCCTTAAAAAACTACAAATAGAACTACCATATGATCCAGTAATCCCACTCCTGGGCATATACCCAAAGAAAACCATAATCCCAAAAGAAACTTGTACCATCATGTTTATTGCAGCACTCTTTACAATAGCCAGGACATGGAAGCAACCTAAATGCCCATCAACAAATGAATGGATACAGAAGATGTGGCATATATATACAATGGAATATTACTCAGCTATAAAAAGGGATGAGATGGAGCTATATGTAATGAGGTGGATAGAACTACAATCTGTCATACAGAGTGAAGTAAGTCAGAAAGAGAAAGACAAATATTGCATGCTAACTCACATATACGGAATCTAAAAATGGTACTGATGAACTCAGTGACAAGAACAGGGAAGCAGATACAGGGAATGGACTGGAGAACTCGAGGTATGGGAGGGGGCGGGGGGTGAAGGGGAAACTGAGAAGAAGCGGGAGAGTAGTACAGACATATATATACTA
Source organism: Hippopotamus amphibius kiboko (assembly GCF_030028045.1). Classification (NCBI taxonomy): domain Eukaryota; kingdom Metazoa; phylum Chordata; class Mammalia; order Artiodactyla; family Hippopotamidae; genus Hippopotamus; species Hippopotamus amphibius. Next base: position 5,155,226 of record NC_080189.1, on the reverse strand, counting down.
CCAACTGTAAAATAGTCAGTGGGAAGTTGTTGTATAACAAAGGGAGTCCAACTCGAGGATGGAAGATGCCTTAGAGGACTGGGGCAGGGAGGGTGGGGGGGAATCGAGGTGGGGGCGTCAAGGAAGGGAGGGAATATGGGGATATGTGTATAAAAACAGTTGATTGAACCTGGTGTACCCCCAAAAAAAATAAAATAAAATAAAAAAAAAAAAAAAAAAAAAAAACTATATCTGAAATGATGACATAAACAGCACTTTTCTCAAAAAGCAAAAATTCAACTCTAAAAAGCAAATTCTTAAAGAAATGAAAACACGTACTTGTCTGAATTTCCATTCCTGTTCATGTTCTGATTCTCTCTGCTTTAGTGGATCCTTAAAAAGATCTGAATCAATACGAGAGCTGGGATCGATGCTGTCTTGCTGCTGCTGCCTTTTCATGGAATCATTTGACATCTGTACTTTATTAATGCGTAAAGCAGCTCTGTTATCTCTGGCTTTTTGCTGTGGAAAAAGGAGAAGAAAATTATCTCCCAGGATATGTTAAAATTAAATAAAACTATGACAAACTTTATCATACAAAAGTAAGAAAAAGTCGGGTTAAATAGTTGAGAACAGTTGAGAACAGTTATCCTTGAGAACTTACAGCCTCCTGTGTGAAAAGATCTGGACACTAACCCATCTTCTTCCTTTTATAAGGCATGTTTCAATTAAAGACAGGTTTCCATCTCTCTCTATTTGAACCAGGCTAGAGAACCCAGGTGTAATCTAATACTTTCAATCCTAATTTTCTTAACGACTCTTCAAAAAATGGAAAGATTAATATCTCTCTCAATTTAGAGAAAAGGAAAAAGCCAAATCAATCCTCCGAACCTAAAATCTGGAACTTTATTCTTTTTTTATTTTATTTTTTCAATCTTTATTGGAATATAATAGCTTTATACTGTGTGCCAGTTTCCACTGTACAACAAAGCAAATCAGCTGTATTTATACATATATCCCCATATCCCCTTCCTCTTTGAGCCTCCCTCCCTCCCAAGCAACCCTCCCACCCTCCCTATCCCACCCCCCTAGGTCATCAGCAATCATCGAGTTGATCTCCCTGTGTTAGGCAGTTGCTTCCCACTAGCCATCTATTTTACATTTGGTAGTATATAAATGTCCATGCTACTCTTTCACTTTGCTCCAGCTTCTCCTTCCCCACCTCCCCGTGTCCTCAAGTCTGTTCTCTACATCTGCGTTTTTATTCTTCCTCTACCAGAGTTTATCAATACCATTTTTTTTAGATTCCATATACATGTGTTAGCATACAGTATTTGTTCTTCTCTTTCCGATTCACTTCACTCTGTATCACAGACTCTAGGGGTCCATCCACCTCACTACAAATTACTCAGTTTCATTCCTTTGTATTGCTGAGCAATACTCCATTGTATATATGTTCCACGTTTTTATCCATTCCTCTGTTGATGGACATTTAGGTTGCTTCCTCGTCCTGGCTATTGTAATAATGCTGCAATGAACATTGTGGTACCTGTATCTTTTTGAATTATGGTGTTCTCCAGGTATATGCCCAGTAGTGGGATTGCTGGGTCATACGGTAGTTCTATTTTTTAGTTTTTTAAGGAACCTCCATACTGTTTTCCATTGTGGCTGTACCAATTTACATTCCCACCAACAGTGCAGGAGGGTTCCCTTTTCTCCACAGCCTCTCCAGCATTTATTGTTCCTAGATTTTTTGATGATGACCAATCTGTCCGGTGTGAGGTAATACCTCGTTGTAGTTTTGATTTGTGTTTCTCTAATGATTATTGATGTTGAGCATATTTTCATGTGTTTGTTGGCAATCTGTATGTGTTCTTCGGAGAAATGTCTGTTTAGGCCTTCTGCCCATTTTTGGATTGGGTTGTTTGTTTTTTTTGATACTGAGCTGCATGAGCTGCTTATATATTTTGGAAATTAATCTTTTGTCAGTTGCTTCATTAGCAAATATTTTCTCCCACTCCAAGGGTTGTCTTTTCATCATATTTATGGTTTCCTTTGCTGTGCAAAAGCTTTTAAGTTTCATTAGGTCCCATTTGTTTATTTTTGTTTTTATTTCCTTTACTCTAGGAGGTAGGTCAAGAAAGATCCTGCTATCATTTATGTCATAGAGTGTTCTGCCTATGTTTCCCTCTGAGAGTTTTGTAGTGTCAGGCCTTACACATTTAGGTCTTTGATCCATTTTGAGTTTATTTTTGTGTATGGTATTAAGGAATGTTCTAAATTCATTCTTTTACAAGTAGCTGTCCAGTTTTTTTAGCACCATTTATTGAAGAGGCTGTCTTTTCTCCACTGTATATTCCTGCCTCCTTTGTTGAAGATAAGATGACCATATGTACGTGGGTTTATCTCTGGGCTTTCTATCCTGTTCCATTGATCTATATTTCTGTTTTTGTGCCAGTACCATACTGTCTTGATTACTGTAGCTTTGTAGTATAGTCTGAAGTCAGGGAGCTTGATTTCTCCAGCTCCATTTTTTCTTCTCAAGATTGCTTTGGCTATTCGGGGTCTTTTGTGTTTCCATATAGATTATATATATAATTTTTTTGTTCTAGTTCTGTGAAAAATGCCATTGGTAATTTGATATGGATTGCACTGAATCTGCAGATTGTTTTGTGTAGTATAGTCATTTTCACAATGCTGATTCTTCCAATCCAAGAACATGGTATATCTCTCCATCTGATTGTGTCACCTTTGATTTCTTTCATCAGTGTCTTATAATTTTCTGCATACAGGTATTTTTGCCTCCTTAGGTTGATTTATTCCTAGGTATTTTATTCTTTTTGTTGCAATGGTAAATGGGACTGTTTCCTTAATTTCTCTTTCTGATTTTGCATTGTTGGTATATAGGAATGCAAGAGCTTTCTGTGCATTAGTTTTGTTTCCTGCAACTTTAAAAAATCTGTGATTAACTCTCATAGTTTTCTGGTAGCATCTTTAGGGTTTTCTTTTCTTTAAAAATTTATTTACTGGCTGCTTGGGTCTTCATTGCTGCACACGGGCTTTCTCTAGTTGTGGTGAGCGGAGGATACACTTCATTGTGGTGCATGGGCTCCTCATTGCAGTGGTTTCTCTTGTTGCGGAGCATGGGCTCTAGGTGCGCAGGCTTCAGTAGTTGCAGCACATGGGCTCAATAGTTGCAGCTCACGGGCTCTAGAGCACAGGCTCAATAGTTGTGGCACACGAGCACTAAAGCGCAGGCTCAATAGTTGTGGCGTATGGGCTTCACTGCTCCGTGGCATGTGCGATCTTCCTAGAGCAGGGATCGAACCCGTGTCCCCTGCACTGGCGGGCGGATTCTTAACCACTGTGCCACCAGGGAAGTCCCCAGGGTTTTCTATATATATAGTGTCATGTCTTCTGCAAACAATGACATAAAATTTGGAATTTGAAGCTCAACATAAAAAAAAATCACTAAGAAACATTAAAAAAAAATACTGCCACAGACATAAAGAACAGACTTGAGGACACAGAGGGGAAGGGGAGGCTGGGATGTAGTGAGAGAGTAGCACTGACATATATACACTAACAAATGTATGACTAAATTAGATGGCTAGTGGAAAGCTGCTGCACAGCACAGGGAGATCAGCTCTGTGCTTTGCGATGACCTAGAGGGGTAGGATAAGGAGGGTGGGAGGGAGGCTCGAAAGGGACGGGATACAGAAATATATGTATACATATAGCTGATTTACTTTGTTGTACAGCAGAAACTAACAGAACATTGTAAAGCAATTATACTCCAATAAAGATGTATAAAAAAAATATCCTGCCATTACCTCTGCCAGTCAAGGTAAAACAAAACAAAACATCAACACATCCCCCACCAAAATTGTTTGCTTTATCCAAGCAGTCACTATGACTGAGAATATGTTTGAAGATCAAAGTAGAAAATAATTGCATATATTTTTCAAAATGATCATGCAGATATAACATGCTTTAAATGAAAGCAAGGATTTGGATCCAGTTGACAATCTTAATTTGGCTCTTTGGGAGAAAATAATTCACCATCTGAACTGTGAATCTTATAAAATACCCTAATAATTCCTGGCAAAGTCCTTGTTTCAAAAGCTCCTTAAAGGTGTCCAGATATCTCTCTCTCAAGATACACAAAGATTCTTCACTAAACCTAACACAAAAAGAGCTTACTGTGGAAGAAACTGAGGCACATTAATGCCGCTGTAACATGTAATACTCTTTCTAAGAGATAAAACAGTTTAAAAGTGAAATGAATTAACCATGCTCCTAAATTCAGTGATTTCAATGTTCAACGTACTGCTTCTATCAACCAGCTTATGAAAATGTCATCCTCTATATTAAGACATCATAAGTTAGGAAAGCATAAAACAAAGCTGGTTTTTGGCTGTACAGGTATTTAACATATGCTTTTTGTAATGGAAAATCTTCTTATTAAACTAAGAGAATAAAAATAAGGCTCCCGTATTGTGTGTAAAGACATAGGAGTTTTTTAAATACCACATATGGTGCTCTTTCCTGTGAGCTTGCTTTTCTCCACAACTTGGCAATCTGCTTCACTCTAGTAGTCCAGTCTGCAGCAAAAGAACACAGCACAGACGTTTACAGCGCCACGACGATGATGTGTCTTAAAAAGGTTGGTAAACTGCTAACAGGTAAACTTATTCTGCCCACATTTTCAAAATGAATAGTGCTATATTTAGTCCTCTGTACAGTAGAAAGTTCCTGGCAGACAGCAGACCAAACATATTTCTGGAGAGAGCACTGCCTCATTAGCAATCTCATCTGCAGGGCTGGGAAGTTTTTAAATAAAAGTTCTAAGCAGCCAAGATAATGTTAAGCCAAATATAATAAATTCCCTCAACCACGTAAGATGCTACCAAAACCAAAGCTAAAATTATTGGAAAACATCTGCACCCGAGAGAAGTCTATCAAGTTGACCAAAAGAAAGTAATTATTAAAAATAAGCATCTCATCAGCATTTGTTCACAACAAAGACAGGGGAAAGCAATGATTTCAAGCCACTCCTCTGAAATTCAGTGTCAGGACAGAACACAAAATGAAGTTTGACAAAAGTGAGCTCGACAGTTAGCAATGAATGTAGAAACGATTTTGTCCATATTTATAAAAAAGAAAACTTCAAAAAAGCCAGTGAAAATGGAAATCAGTTGATAGACCAACAGCTTTAACATGATATTTCATGAGGCTCTACAATCACACAGTACATCTATTAAAGAAAATTACTTTAAAAAAAGGAAACCTATAGCTCCAATATAAGGACAATTTACACTGACACTAAGTGACTTAATAGAACCAGATATACTCACCACTAAGCAGCAAATAAAAGTGTGGTTAAAAAAAGATACTTGTAGAATGTGTATATTGCTTTAACAGACAGCCCTGCATGAAACCACTGATCTCCACTGTTAGCTAAGGTGGCATTTATTTCTATGCACGATGAATAAAGTGCTACAAGGTGGCCAAACCAAAAAGGCACCTAAAAACAGGAGTCGTCTGTAGAAAATCCACTCCTAGGTACCCCAAGTAACTTAAAAGAGCCATATGTTGACAGCTGGGGAAACTGTTGCAAGACAGAGCTTAAATGACCTTTTCAAATCCTGGTTTGTCTTGCAACATGAACTCAACATAATAAATCAACATTTGCTTACAAATATTCTGTTAGTGACATTTCATTAATCCAAATGTTTCATCCTCTGGTTAATGAGAATTTTCAAAAACGGCACCACTGTCCCATCTGCTTTTTTCAATGGGCCGCACAGTTGGGGAGAAGGGGAAGTCATTCTCCGTTTCAACGTGAACAATACTTAGAATTGACTCTGATTTAGCCTCATTTAATACTTTTGATTAAATGATAAGCTTCTATTCTAGGAATTTTCTTGTCGAATTACACACATAACACAACACCCACTTCCATGTATTTGAAAAAGACTGCTAGGAGCTGGAATCATTTCATTAACTGAAATTAACTTTTGGGAAATATGCACATGGGTACAAGGCTTAGGACTAAGAAAATGCAAGAGGTTTCTAGATATCTAGAGAATCTTCCTTGTGCAGAGTCATACTAGATGAAAATTAATGATGACAGACGGGCTCTCTATTATAGTAAAACAAGAACAAAAAAAAGCCTGTTGTTATACATGTGGGAAAGCTGGTCACATGGAAAGCAGTGATATAGCCACGACTTACCTGGGAATTCTTCCTTTAGGTTGGGGAAATTAATATTTGTGTAGAGAACTGGTGCTACTGTTGCCATCTCCCCCAGGGCCTCCTCCTTCTCCCACTTGAGTGTGCTTCTCTGGGCATTGGACATTGTATCGTTTTCTCCTTCCATAGTGGGAGTCGATGAGGTCCAAGAGCTGCTAGGATCACTTGCCACTGGATTGAATGCTGGATTTTTATCCCTGGCAAATAAATAACAACTTTACTTCATAAACATAAAATAACTTTCTAAGTACTATGGTCAAGTACAATTTCATTAAACCTATTACTACAAAATAGCTAAAATGCTGGATGATGTTTAGCAAGGATCACAATGAACTGTCACACACTAACACTGTGCACAGTAACTCACATGCATTGATACAACACAGGCGATTCATGCTTCCCTATAAAGTGAAGGCTTTTAAATACCTGGCATCGGTGTAGGGGGACGTGGCTATGGCAGAGAAAGTTCCCAGTCCACTTCCAGGAGGCAAAGAATTATGTGGGAGATGAGGACTGGGTCCAATAAGGCCATTCATGAGTGGCATCCGTGAAAACACATCTTAAAAGAGAAAAACAGTAATTCAGTTTGCATACTATTAAAAAATAATTTAAAAGTAGCAGAAATATTTCTAAATAAAAATTTGTAATACTATTTAAAAGTAGGATTCCCCCCCCATATTATACTGTAAGATATCACTTAAAGAGTGACTTTTGGTTATAAAATTTTGAAATATGGTCTCTATAATTCTGTTTACTTCATCATGGTATAATGCAAGTAGCATGTGCTTTGGAGTCTGACAGCCCTGGGCTTGAATCTTAATTCTGCTACTTGTTAGAAGCAGAACCGATCACTATTTCTATAAAATGAAGCTATTCTGTCTGTAACGGCAAACTGTGTGTGCAGTTTTCAGTGCCTGCTATGTAATAATTATGCATTACATGAGTTCTGAAAGAAGAACCAATCTCAACAGATGCTAGTAAGTTTTATCAAATACTCTTCACTCAAAATTTACAAACAGATATTCTTTATACAAAAAAACAAAAAACACACACCCCACCTATTATTCTTAAATTGGTACTTTCTCTAAAGTAGTTTGGAACAAGCAGTATTTCATCTACTGTTATAATAGACGATTACTGCTAAAAATATATCATTTCTGTTTTTGACCTAATTTTCATTACTTGCAGTTTCAGCCGCCAAGTCCATTTTAACTCTCATTCCAATACCTTCACATCTTCTTTCTCAATAGACATTAGGCAAACCATAGTAAGACTACCGTGTTTCCCCAAACTCTCCACAAGCATATACCTCCGAACTTTATTGTGACCATCTATTTTCCTAAACTAGTTGGAAATCAGCCAACTCTCGGTGACAGAGAACTCCTAACCCAATCAGTTGCCAAACTATTAGAAAAAAGAATAACCAAGGGAAGTGTCTTGCCCACCTAATGTTCTACATCACATAATGTCCTTTCAGCTAAACCAGGCCCTCCGTTACAACTCTAAGTTCCTGTCTGAGGACACTGGGGCGGGCTGACTGCAGTTTTCAGGCACTGTCTCAAGGACAATGGTCCTGGAACCATCTGATTTCCAGGATAGGGCTTCTCCTGCAGAGCTGGGCCTACTGGATCTGGACTCCACAACAAGTGTTTCAGGGCACTTAACTTCACTCCAAGGGTTAGACTAAGGAAGAAGATGTCTGCATTTATTCCAAGTAGAATGCTACTTCTATTTTCAACTTTAGAGAAAAGTAGGTTCCCCTGAGGAATATGTTATTTTATTGAGAAATATCAAATGTCTTCCATGTAATTAGGATAAACAAAAGCTCCCTTCTTGTTGATGAGAATGTGATCTCTCCTAGAGTTCTCTATCAGCACTGACTATTCTAACTGCAATACGACCATATTGAAACCTTACATAATACCAATAGCTACTACCTATTAGCCCTTTACTACATGCCTGGCACGGTTCTAAAAGCTTTACACGTGTTAATTAACTCTCTGGTCCTCATAGCAACCCTATGAAATGGGTTATTATGTGTAGCTCCATTTACGGAAAAAGACCCAGAGAAATTAAATACCTTGTTAAGTACACATAAATAAATGCAAAGCATTTTTCCTTTATTATTATTTTAATTAGGAGGTGGTCTTTCTTCCCCCCCTCCTCTCAAGTTTATGATATCTGGTCATACTAATATCTTCTGCAAGGCATGCATCATGGTAAGTCAGTCACTTCATGGAACTTTCACCTAAAGTGATTTCAAGTTACTGTCTCAATCGTCTTAAAAATTCCCTTCTCCGCTTTCTGACTTTCTGTAAAACTGTCAACATGTCACACTCCGTCCTTCTCCTCACCACTCCTACTAAGTTGTTCCACTGAAGATCACAACAGTCTTATCACCCAATGACACAACACCCTTCATCCTACTTGACCCTACAAACTGTCTAATGATTGTCACTGCTAAGATACCTCTCATTCAGTGTCTCCATCTCTCAGTCTTTTTCATTTTCACCTAATCCTTAAAAAGGGGAAAGAGGACTTCCCTGGTGGCAGAGTGGTAAAGAATCTGCCTGCCAATGCAGGCAACACAGGTTCAAGCCCTGGTCGGGGAAGATCCCACATGCCATGGAACAACTAAGCCTGTGCACCACAACTACTGAGCCTGTGCTCTAGAGCCCCGAGCCACAACTACTGAGCCCACAAGCCACAACTACTGAGCCTGCATGCCTAGAGCCCATGCTCCGCAACAAGAGAAGCCACCGCCATGAAAAGCCCACGTACCACAATGAAGAGTAGCCCCTGCTCACAACTAGAGAAAGCCCACGTAGAGCAACAAAGAGCAGTCCCTGCTCACCACAACTAGAGATAGCCCGTGCAGAGCAATGAAGACCCAATGCAGCCAAAAGATAACAAATTTTTTAAAAGGGAGGGGGGAAGAAAGGGAGCATATAATTGCAAACCTAATATAAATCAGTTGAGTTAAATATAGAACTCAATACATTTAATTAAAAAAGAGTTCATCAAGATTCTATACTCTACTGGCAGAATATTCTCTTGAGAAATTGCACACTTCCAACCACTACACAGATAATTCCTAAATTTTCATCTATAGCCTTGAACAATTTCAATAGCCTGTAAGTCAGAACAATGTATACGTCCCATCTCTAACAAACGAAAAATGGTCTAAAACAAACATTACATCTCCACTACCCTCCCCTACCAACCCCCCTCACCTCTTTGTTCCCTGTTTCTAGTTTACAGCATGACTGATTATTCTCTAGGCAAGCCTTGCTTGTATATAACCTAGTTCAGTGTGTATTTCCTTTTTCCTCACATCTTATATCCATGTGGTAGCACAATCCTACTTATTCTAATATCACTGTCTCTCAATTCATCTCCTCCTTTCAATTAGCACTGCAGATGTATTTACATACAACCCACTGCAATAAACTCATTAGTACAACCCTTCTCGTCTCAAATCCATTTCCAATACTGACATCAGAGCTATTCTGCCAAAACATGGAACTCATCAGGTCATTTCACTGGTGTGAGGTCTCCAATGGCTCTCAGAAACCTGGAAGAAAAAAGCCGACTGCCAATGCCTAGTTGTCTAGACAAAATCTAGCCCCAATGTGTGCTTTCTAAGTTTTGCCTCCTTAAACACTGCCCACTTACCTCTCCTCCTTTGCTCTAGAAAATGTAAAGAGCTGCCATTCTTGAATATCTATGTGTCTCCCTGTATGTGACCTGATCATGCTTTATCCTTAAATTATTATTCTTTCAAACATGAATGCTGAAACCTTAGCGACTCCTATGCAAAAAAAATCCATCAATCCCGCAACCCTCAAAACCTTATTAAAAATGAGACTACACAGTGAAATGATTTAAGCAATGATCATAAAACCTTTTATAAAGGAATACTTCTTTAACTGATTTGATTTCTGAAATACATACTTTTAGTATCAGAAAACATGGAGACAGCTTTTTTTAATGTTGAGAAGAGAAATACTGAAGAGTTCTTAATCATTAAGAAAGCATATATGGGAACAATTAAGACAAAAAGCACTTATGATGAGTCTTTTATCCAAAGTCTTCTATCAAGGTAAATGTATGTTTAGAGACTAAACTGGTAGAAACTAAAATATTTCAATTATGTGCATTACAGAATTTTTCACGTATACACAAAATTGGTAGTAAAGACAACATTAAATTATTTGCACATTTCAGCACTTACACAAAAACAGTGTATGAGCTTATAAAAGTAACATTATAAATTATTCAATTCAGTATATAATCAAGAAACAGTGACAATGGGATACAGAGAAATGACCCAATACTCAAATTATCAAGAATACACACCGCCACCTCCCTTCTGTACAGGAGATTCCCACCTCTGCAGCAACCCCCCCCCCACCTACTCCCACAAATATTAATTCTAGCCTATCAGACTTCAGCTCTCCAAGAAGAGGGAAAAAGGAAAGCCTTAAACTTGTTTTGCAAGTAGTTACAAATGGGTAGAAGAAAGGGGATTCAACAAAATAGGCAAATGTCCACAGAATTAGGAACTTCATAGTCGACAGTGGGAGAAAGGCCATGGATTTACTCTGAAAGTATGTACTAAGGACATATTCCGTGGCAAGGTATACAGCGGTGAAGACAGATGTGACCTTCAACGAGCTCAGAATCTAAAGGGAAAACAGGCATTTATATTTGTAGCACATGCTACAAATGAAAAGCATGGGGTAGGTGTGGAGGTGCTAACTACTGAGGAAGTGACAGTGACACTGAGACCAGATCAAGGTGTCCAAGGCAGCCATGTGAGGGGTGAGCAGTTCTCCAAGCATTTCTGCAGGAAGGACTGAGTGAAAGTGAGCTGGGACGAGGACTGGGGGAAGGGAAGAAGGCAGGCACTGTTGACAGCAGCATTGCCCATCAAGTGAGCGAACAGATTCTGCCCGTAAAGTGAATCGCCAACTTCCAGAGGATGTCAGGGAGGCAGGGGTGTAACTGAGTGAAATTCAGAAATCAGTACTTTCCGTCATCACAAAAGAGGACTTTCTGTGTCAGTCTGCCCGCACTGTTATTGGGGGACACACTGCAGAGCCGTACTTACGACACTTTCCTAGAGGCCACATACCCTGACTGTGCATGGGCAGCAGCTGCGGTGCAGGGGGCGCAGGAGGCTGCGGCAAGGGGGTCGGCTGCGTGGCTGCAGGACTAAGCACAGCAGTAAACAAGTCCTCCACGTCCTTTCCTCCAAGTTCTAGGAGATACAATTACAATGACAGCATGATTAAAAGACCATAGAGCCAAAGTACAGGGGATTTCACTTTCATCAACTGAAAAATTAAAACACAAATACCTGGAATTTTATATAACTTCCCAAGAATTGCTCCTAGGATAAAATAAAGAGATGGAAATATTAACAACTACCATTCAATATACTGACACAAAATAGCATTTGACAAAAAATTATCAGAATGGAAGGTAAATTGTAAATAAGCATGCAGAAATCTTTGAAAATCATATTTACTCATGTCTTTTAGAAAGCCTAGATGTAGGGCAAATATTTTACCATCTGTGACCATTTTGTCTAGTTCAGGGCTGAGGATGCCATCGAGCTGCTCTTCACTTAATGGTCGTGAACTCTGATTGACACTTGGCTGAGGCAAAGAGGAGGCGTCATCGGTGCCGGGACCAATGTCTATTCCAGCTGGAGGAGCAAGGTATGCACATTAGGAAGGGAATTCTGAACACTCCCACAATGTACTGCAGTATTTACCTGCATTAAGACACCACAACATGATTAAAACAAAGCAATGAAAAGCCTGTAATTCTGAATTAATCTGGATTCTTAAATCACTCTGGAGAGTCAATCAGTAAAAGTTAGGCACAATGTATTTGTAAACCCAGGGGCTGCTTAAAGTTATAGTTTAATCAACTCAAATACATTTCCTGAGAAACAAAAGAATACATATGGTTCTAAGGTGCTAATTTCCACAAAAAAAAAAATAAGTACCATATCATTAAGACAGGACTCTCCAAGAAGAATCAATATTCAATGTTCGATGTACAATTAACTGCTTAAACTTAGAAAACAGTGGTTTCAAATGTATGGTTCAACTTATGCAGTTCGTGAAACAAGTTTCATAAAAATTAATGAGAAGATCTAAAATTCTTAATGCTTTGTAAAAATCCTTTTGTGAGTAATTTCAACTACAGATCATATTTCTGAAATATTCTATAGTCAAAAACAAGATATAGATTATGTTTATAACATGCTTTACTTTATCTCATATAAATTGGTTTCTAGGCAAGTCACATTTAAAACTGGTTTATCATCTACTTTACCATGCTTCCTCAGTACCACTATCAAAAAGTAAAATTTCATCTGCTCTTATCTGATCTTATATTAGGAGCTAACTCTATAATATTTGGGTAGTATTATAAATTACATATTAACATGAATAAAAAAAAACATTCCTTTAAAAAAAAAAAAAAAAAAAACAACACTACAGAGAAAGTCATCCAAAGCACAGTACAGTTGTACCATGCTTTAGCTGCACGCACAAAGGTAAAAGCAAAGTTGGATTAGTGACAAATTAGCACTATAACAAATACACATGCACCTACAGGTTGTTTGAGCTGAAATCACTATTAAAAAAAAAAAAGAAAGACTACTTCTAGTCAGCCGTCATCCATTGCTCAGTTTCTTACCAAACGGACAAGGTGAGCTCTCAACCTGGAAAGTGCATAAATCAAGACCTACAAGACCCAAACCAAATAAAATGGGTGGTTACCACAGGAGCGGGGGTGGGGTGGTGCGAACAAAAGCAGCAAGGTACAGCAGCACTCTAAGGCAGTCAGGCTTAAATCTGAGGCAATCAGAAAGACAGCAGAAATTAACTAACTTGCTACTTCCCCTCAAAGCAGGAAAGCCAAGGCAGATCGAATAAAATGATGAATTCTTTGACAATGCCAAAAAAAAAAAAAAAGAAAGAAAAAAAAATTTTTTTTTCAGTTTCAGAGGAAAGACTAAGCTTGTTTCACACACATACACCTCTCACTCACATCATAAAATAGACACTAGGCAAAGAGTATTCATATATACCTGAATGATCAACTGATTTTGCAAGGTCATCTGAAATTATTCCAAGAATGTCATCATCTGTGTTTAAGACTTCGGAAATGTCAGCTAAGGGATCATCAGCAGTACCTAAGTACGGTAAGTGTATTTTTAAAGTGTCAGTATTTTCCTAGACATTAAATTCTAAAACTCACTGACTGAACCATTTACTAAGTACCTAGCATACAGCAGATACTGAGAAGTGCTAGAATCATACAAAGATTACTACTTCTAAAGTAAGGAATTTCTCATAGAAAAGGCACTCCAACCTTTTGAATAACAAAACATTAAAAATTAATACTTTTATTTTTGTGACTACTGTATATTAACAATAAAATAAAATTTAAAATACAAACCCATAGGCAATAAAAGTGAAATAGAATGCTATAAGAAACAAAGCAAAAAATTCATTAAGTGGCACTGCTAAAAAGTGACATCTAGAAAACACAATAGAAGATAAATAAAACATTAAAGACAAACCTACTGTTTAGAAGTTCCTTGTAAAGTATAAACCAGATACCATCTAGTTAAATGACTACTTTCAGCTTTACTCTTAATACTGATTAATTAATTCCCTTATTTATTCAAGAAAATACATGCATACCCACAGAATTATGTCTAGCCACTGGGAATACAGAAGTGACTGAAACAAAGTGTGTGCCCTCTGAGAAAGAGCTTACTTTCTCAGAGAGAGTTTGACAGTAAATAAATGACAACAGTATAAGTGCTATAAAGATAAGCAATAAGGAAAAAAGGATTAAGAATAAGATGTGAAAACACTGTATGAGATAAAGCAGGCAGGGAAGGCCTTTTAAAGATGGTGACCAAGCATGAACCCAAGTGAAGTATGCGAACATACGCCCCAAGATGGAGAGAGCACCCCAGACAAAGGGAAACGCAGGTGCAAAGACCAGAGTGTGAGGAGTTTTGTCAAGACAGGGGCCAGTGGTTTCAGTAATAAAGGGAAAGAGGGGCAGGAAATCAAAAAGATAGTTAAGCAAGATTATGGGTGGTTTTACAAGCCAAGGGGAAGACTGAGCTTTATTCTAAAGTGTAAAGTACAGCTGACCCTTGAACAACATGGGGGTGAGCGGCACCAACCCTCCACGCAGTCAAAAATCCGCGTATGACCTACAGCCAGCCCCTCCACCCTCATTTCCACATCTGCAGACTCAGCCACCCAGAGATGGCAGGGCTCTTGTAGGAATCAGTCGGAAAAATCCACATATGAGTGGACCCTCACAGTTCAAACCCCTGTTGTTCACGGGTCAACTGTACACTGGGAAGTTGCTGGACGGCTGCCAGAAGAGGATGTGACTGACATCTTACAGGGAAATGCTGGCTGCCAGGTGCAGAAAAGATGGGGGTGGAGGAGGGGGTAAGGTGTGTTGGCAAGACTGGGGCCGGGTCTGAGCGAGAGGCGGTGCTGCACTACATGGTGGGCGGGCGAGGTCAGGAGCGGTGGGCTCTGGGATATCTTGCCTCTGCTCAAAGGCAGAGACGAACTTGTGGGTGTACGTGAGACGATGAAAGGCCAAGGAGAACTACAGGGTTTCTGACCTGATAAGTAGGAAAATATTTAGGTTACTTTTAGTAACTTTAGTAGACATTTAAGTTGAGGGATATCTGAATTTTAATCCATTTTGACTGTATTTTTACTTAAAAAAAAAAAAACAAAACAGCATTTACATTTAGAATGGATAAACAAGGTCCTACTATATAGCATAGAGAACTATAACCAATATCCTATGATAAACCATAATGGAAAAGAATATTTAAAAAAGACTATATAGAGGTGTGTATAACTGAATCACTTTGCTGTACAGCAAACACTGGCACAACACTGTAAATCAACTATACTTCAATTAAAAATAAAAATAAAAAAAAGGAGAGGAGGGGAAGACATAAAATACTCCAGATTCTAGAGCAAATATTTCTACGAAAGTATAGTCTTGTCCCATTAAACATATACTTCTCAAATAGAATTCATACATACATAAAAATATAATTTTTCAAACTGAGCTAAAGTATATTTTGTATGCCCAAATATTTGTAAATTTTTAAGAAATAAAATTATTTCAGTAATGTATTCTCTAGACATCAGTACACTTAAAAGAAAAAAATTTTTGGATAACTGTTACAGGGTTAGGGTTTGAGGGCTTGTTTGTTTTAAACCAATGGAATTCTACTAAACAAATTACAACCAATGTTTTTAAAAAGACCATGTTTCAAAAGTTCTCCTATACCTGAAGAGATTTTGTATCTTACCAATAAATTATTAAAGCTGATGTAATGGACCATACTGAACAAAATATTTTTAAAAAGGAAGCTATTATTGTGAATTCCCCATTATAAAGGCAAAACAGTGGTCAACTTCACAGAACATTACATGTAACCTATGTTTTGAAATGTGTATTATTTTACTCCTCTACATTTTGGCTTCATCATTAAACTATTCTCTCTTCAGGAGTTTTGTGGAAAAAACAACTTCAAATAAAGGAAATAGGAATAAAAATAGTGTATATCAATGTCTTTCCTGTCACAATATGTCTCCTGTCCAATCTCAGTTCTCTTCCTTATAAAAACTCAAGGGCAATTTACTTCTCTGGAAGTCTTTAAACGGCTAGTCAAGATTCTTGTAAGATACCTTCAGAGTAAGACATCCTCCGAGCGACCGACAAATCTTTCACTATACGTTATTTTAACAACATGTTCACATGGATGAGAGCAGGTAAGTACTCAAAACAACAGAACTAAAGTAAAAGTAAAATGACCTGCTAACATTAAACAAATCACAGCCTTTACTCCTGTGCTGGACATGTGCTTTCGAGTAACAAGGGGATCAGACTGCTTCTAATTATTTTAAGAAGTTAAAATAAAAAATAAGAGTCTGTATTTCAATCCAGGATAATGCTAAGTTAATGAAGTTGTAACTACTTAATATATCAAAAGTCATGTTTCAGTGGAAGGCTATTGCCTTAAGATTATTTTCCTGAGTTTATAAAATTAAATGAGTAATAAATGTAATTCAAAGGCAAAAAGGAAGCCTATCAGAAGAACATTAAATTTATAACTAAAGTAAGATAAAAATACAGAAGTGGAGGAAAAACTTTGTGATACCAAACTAGTTAAACTCTGAGAGCCTTGGTGACGTTAATATTACTTAATAAACATTAAGTTCTCATACTTTTCTCTGATTCTAAGTAGTCCCCATAATCACTACATCTAGGGCAGTGAGTCTCAGTAGGGGACAGTTTTGCAGGGGACATCTGGCAGTGTCTGGAGACATTTTTGATTATCATGACATCATGAGGACAGAGATGCTGCTAAATATCCCACAATGCACCAGACGGCCTCCCTCTGGCCCAAACTGTCAGTAGCGAGAAACTGATCTAAGGCACTATATTTCACTTTACTATCACAGTGAATCAGCCAGCTCCCAACCACAGCACACTTTCTTCCTCTCTTGAAATTCTTGAGGCTATGTAATTAAGAAAAATCTGCCTGAAGCTGAAGATTATTATATTTATAACGCACCAGCTATGGCCTAATTACACTCCCTAACATCACCCTCAGCAAACTGCAAACAGAAGAGTTGATTTAGTGGTAGTTTTACAAAGACAAACTGATTAGCTAAATCTTACAGACCTGGTCCACTTAAAATAGTTACATCTACTGAATGCAAGTTACACTTCAACAAGGTTAATTTTTCAAATGCATATAAGGCCAAACTAAAGCATTTCAACGGTTTGATTAAAAGGAAGATGAATGTAATGTGATAAAGAAAAACTTGTCACTTATTCCACCTACCGTGAGTTCCAGGTTTTGCTGGCGTTGAGGATGGATTAAGGAGTGGATCTAAGGAAGGATCCAAGAAATTTGTGTTCATGTTTGTTTTGTAAGAAAGCTGAGCTGTATCTTCTGATAGATTATCTAAACTTAGTTTGTTTTGTCTAGTTGTATCTAGAAGGTCTTTTCCAAAGAAAGCTTCCTAGATAAAGATAAGCACATATGAAAACGACTGTCTTGTTATAAAATTCTAATATGAAAACAGATAGTTCTGTCATCATTTTGATAAGGCAGAAATAACAGAAAAGCTTAGTATTTAACAATATAAAAACTGAATATAGAAATATATAATACAGAGATATCCTGTCAATTCTTTTATATAAATTTCCCTTATTTTAAAAGTAAGGTTTTTTTGTTTTTTTTTACTAGAATCAAATGAAATTATGCAAATAAAACCACAATTCTGTCAAATATGTTTCTAGCAACTGCAGTATAATAATTCGATAATCCCAGATTAGACTACAATTAAATTTAAAAATGGATAAATTTATAATACTATGGCACCTTAATCATATTATAAGAAAAACAAACTTCATGAATATTATTAGTATTATAGATTATCTGCAGAAGGTAGCACAAGGGTTTGATCTACAGCTTTAATATTCATATACTTCAGATAGATTTAGTATTCTCATACTGATGCACATAACCACACTGAAGACTTTGTACGCTATAAATCTCAGAGGGTTTTTATAGTCATTTTAAACAAACTATGTGTACAAAACTTACTGCTATTAAAGGCTTTGGCTTTTTATTTATCTACTCACATTAACTTTTTTCCATTTCAATATACTCTGTCTACTGTAGAGACCACTCTTTCAACCTGAGTTCCTTACAACTCTAGGACCTCTCCCAGACGTCTCATGCATCAATAAAGAGAATGAAAGGAAGCACTGGGAACCCCCTTCACTTATACTTCAACCCCCAAACTCCATTTTCTATGACATGGTCTGTCTGGAAAGGGGATTCTTGGTGGAGAACACTTTTGCAGTAACTACCAACATTTAATACACTCTTGCCAAAGATATATACACAAAAAAGGTTCACTGCAACATTTTTTAGTAATACCAAAAAGTGAAAACAGCCTCAATGTCTGTCAAAAAGCATATGAATAAATAAATTATAGACATCCATGCTATAAAATACATCAATTTTTAAAAATGATGTAGAACTATGCTGTCAAAAAAAAAAGCTCTAAAATACAGTATTAAAAGAAAGCAAGTTGAGTGATATGTCCAGCAAAACATAAAATACAAACCAAGACTATTAAGACTATGCGAAAATAAATTATTTAAAAAGTTCTGAAAGGAAAAACACCAAGCTGTTAACTTTTGAAAAGGAAAAGGGGAGGACGTATGTGAAGTCTGGTAGAGGAGATGAATATTCTTTTAAGTGAACAAGTTGTTTCACTATGAAAAAGAAATGTGAAAACCCACAGAGATAGAGCACTGGGCAGGAGATGATTTGTGTCTTACACCAGCAATGCTTTTACCATTAGGAAAAATGGTGAATAGCAGAAAGCATCTTAGCGCTTCAGAGATCATTTATGTAATGACTTCAGTATAAATTCAAGAAATCTGAGACCACCGTTAGCAAGTTTTTTCTTAATATGACCCACAATGAATTTAGTGGTATTTATCAAAAACTGTACCATTCTTACTGCTTTGGTGGCTTTTTATTTCCTGCACTTCACATAAGGGAGTGGCTTCCCCTGGTTTCTGACTTGATAATGTTCCGTGATGACCAGAACCTGGAGACTTCGGGTCTCCACAGGGTTCCTGCGGCCACGTGGCACTAACAGCTCTTAACAGACCACACAGCTATTGCTACTGGGTAGATTATACAATTATTTATCGCTTATCTTGACACTGTTGTGATTCATAATGAAAAACTAGAAAAAAACTGTTACTGAGCTCCTGGTGGGTTCTGATCACTATGTATTTTGTATCCCCCACCCCACCCCCACACAATGGCGGAAAAAAATACAACTGCTATCAAAAGACGTCCAAGAAACAGTACTATTACAAAAGTTTCCTGCACATCAAAATAGCTATATATTACTGATGGACACCAGGGGAATGACACCTGTTCACCGGGAGAAACATGCCAGATCACAGATTACGGTTACAGCAGTGATTAGGAAACCAGACCCACTATTTTTAAAGGTTCTTTTGCGAAAGTATGAAATGGTCAGTTTTCATACTTTCATTAAAAAGCGGAAGAAAGCTTCCTAAATGTGCATTACACTTTACAGAGGGATCAACAGGACGGGAGGAGGGGGAGGGCGGGCCATCTGCTCCATACTCCCGGGAAGGATGATTAAGATGGGAGGTGAAGGGCACAGGAAACAACAAACACAAAGGATGCAAATGGGTCTATTTCCTGAACAATAATATTACTGTTACATATTTTTAAAAGGTACAAACTACAATGAATGGGTACGTGAAGCAAATAAGGGGAAAATAAAACATTTATTAAAGACAGATAAAATGTAAGGCACAGAGTTAAGCACTTTACATACACAATTCATATTTCATCTCTCGACATTTCTGTGCAGTAGGTATTACCACAATTTTATAGATGAGAAAACTGGAGCACAGAGATATTAAACAGAACAAGGTCACATAGCTAACTGGTAGCAGAGTGGCATTCAAACCCAGGACTCTGACTTTCAAGACTGATCTCCTTAAAATGGACACTGCCCTTGCGATGTCAGTTGTCTAATAAAAATTAACACTCGTAAATATTATTATATACTTAAGGTACTATGCTTTAAAGTCTTATTTATTAAATATACAAGACGTTTTACTCAAATGAGTATCTGAATACTTCTAATTACTAACAAAAAAATCAAGGAAGCTGTATGTTAATTGAAATGAAATGCATTTTAAAACCAGTTAAATTAGTAACAGCAAATTGGAAAATTAAGGTTAAAAAAAATTACAACTCAAGCAATGAAGAGGTATCTATGTTGGCCACAGTTGTGTGGGAGGGACAGATCAGATGGACACTCTATGACAGTCTGATCCAATTCAATTTCCTCTTTCTCCACACATGAAAGAGGAAAGGCCCAGGAGCGATGAATTACATGCTCAAGAACCTAGACTCAGCTACCGCAGGGCCAGCCATCAAAGCTCAGTCCTATTTCTGATGGAGGGCTCTTTCCAATGTATCACATGGCCTTGAACTCTTCTGTGACTTAATGTTTACAAGATGAACTATTTTCATGTAGCCTACATCTATCAAACACAATTTCTTCATGTTGAGGGATATTTTCGTGATGTATGTTTTAGAAAATAAAAACAGTTCAGCCTAAACTTTTGGTTCACTGGGTCTCTAAAAGGGGTAAGCATTATTAAAGCTGTAACTCTGGCTCCTAAAAACCCATCTTCGCTCAGTGAACATAATTACTGTAACCTGTGCTGGCAAAGGAAGCTGTCCACCAGACTTGGGTTTGCAGAGCACACAGGTGTGACTGGTTTGGAAGAATGAGCTTTTCCCAGACAAAGAGTTATTGTGTGTCTTATGAAATTTAGAAGTGAAAAACTGGGATTAAAAAAAAAAACTTTGTGAAAAGCATCAAAGTGCAAAAGATAAATATAATTTTTAAGGGCCCCTGGAAGGTTAAAAAAAAAAATGGCATTTATGATGACTAAAACATGTACATAAATAACAAAACTATATTTAAAAACTCAATATATCACTTCACATTTCTTTCATTAACAAATACATAATATAAAGCAAAATATTACTTGTAAATAAGCAGGGAAAATTTCTTCGAGCTTATTTTTCCTTTTTCGATATCTCTTCTTTATTTTTTCAGTGCTTTCAGTAACAGAAACAGATTCATCAACTAGAGTATCTGGTAACTGCTCACTCCAGCCTGAAACAACAGTCACACTTATAAATATGTGGTATTTAAAATTTTCACATAAATCCACCAAAAGTAATTTAATAACTTACCAACATACACACAGTTCCACATAAACAAGCTTTTTCTTTTTTCTTTCAGTTTTGAGATATAATTGACATACAACTGTCCAAGTTTAAAGTATACAGTATAATGACTTAACAAACAAGCTTTTTCACTAAAAGATCTCAAAGCAAGTTTATTAATTTTTAACTATCATAAAAAATATCATTTCATGTCTACTTAGTATCAGCATGCTTCCTATTGTTTCTTAATGAGAAACTTTTTTTTTTAATGCTGACATTTTGTTAAAGATTTAAAAAAAAAAAGAAAATACACATCAATGCTAATGAGGATGGAGAAATGGCTACTTGTACACGACTAAAGGGAATTTAGCGGATACAACTTTTGGTAGAGTTTACTGGGATTATTCAACAAAAGTCTTTAAAAAAAAACACGTGGCCTTCAATCCAGCAATTTCAAGTTCAAGGATTTACTGCAAATTAGGAATCTGTAGTACATACATGTTGTGACAGTATATAACTATCTATGAATACGATCATAAATATGCTAGGCGTGCTCAAGTTTAAAATCCATCAAAGAAATGCAAAAATACAAAATGCTGGACTATGAAATTAGCAAAGAGACAAGCACACCACTTCAAGCAGGTAAATGATACTCACACACTTAAAGCAAGAGGCACAAGCTTTCTGAAAACCAAGGAGGGCACTTTTGATTCAGACTACATGGGTGGACTGAAAACCACTAAATATGGTGGATAATCATTTTTTTAACAATTTTTTAAAAACATACCAGTAATCTAATCAGAAAATGAAGAATTCTCCAAGATCAAAAATTAAGGTCAAACGGAACCACAGAAATAAGAACTAACTAAAGCTCTCTGTAATACTGCTAAAATCTAGTGTCCTTGAACTCCAGTTTTCAGCACCTTATGAGGAATGAGGAATAGAAGACAAAGCCTACAGCCTCTTCCCAAGGTGGAGAGATTAACCAGAGGTGCTTGGTATGAAGATGAGACCCTGAAGGACTCCAAGCCCAGGGCTGGTTTAACAAGAAACACACCTTCCTGTCCGCTGGTCCTCGCTCACCTCCCTACCCCCCACCCCCGGCAAAGAAAACAGCTTGTCATCTTTCACTGAATACGCTGCCGGGTAGAAAGGCAAAAAAATGAACATCTTCCCTCAGAGTTCATGAACTCAATACAGCCCTGATGTGTAAGATACCTGAATTTATATAGCACAGGTGGACCAAAAAACTTCAAGCTAAGAATTTGGCTTAAAGGAATCCTGGGGTAGTAGCACTTCATGTTCCTGGCAGCAACAAATGCAAATATTCTCTGAAGGCACCAACCTTCAATTCAGTCCTCAAAAAGTTTAGAGAATGTTCTAAAGAACATGAGTTCCCAGTTTTAAAAGAAATTGTTGTTGTTGTTGTTGTTGAATGTATATGTATCTATCTCACACAATAAACAATGAAATGAGACACTAGGAGACAGGGCCAGGAGACACAGGGCAGAATCAGATGTGCAAAGGCTTTAGAAATACTGTATTCTAAATCAACTGAAACTAGGAGGAATACACTGTAAGAAGAAACTACAAAGTCTTAAAATAACAAAAAGCAATTCAGAAAAGGAAAAAAGGCATAATAAATTAAAAACTCAATGGGACACAAATAAAGAAAAATATTGAACTAAATGATAAAACTAAAATTATTTAGAAGACAGAATAGAGACAGATGGAAAACACAAAAAATAGTTTCATTGAACATATCACACTTCTTAATTGGGACTTATTATAGCCATGTTAAGTTATATTAGAAACTTCTTTAAAACCATTATGGTGCTTCCTTTCAAAAACGTGTAGCAATTTTTTAAAATTAATTCACAGGCCGAAACCCTATCACACAGTAATGGAAGAACTTTATTCAAAGAACATGATAAGGGACTTCCTAGGTGGCGAAGTGGTTAAGAATCCGCCTGCCAATGCAGGGGACACGGGTTCGATCCCTGCCCCAGGAAGATCCCACATGCCACGGAGCAACTAAGCCCATGTGCCAAAACTATTGAGCTCGTGTGCCACAACTACTGAAGCTCGTGTGCCTAGAGCCTGTGCTCCACAAGACAAGCCACCACAATGAGGAGCCCATGCACCACAATGAAGAGTAGTGCCCACCCACAGCAACTAGAGAAAGCCCATGTGCAGCAACAAAGACCCAATGCATCCAATTAATTAATTAATTCTAAAAAACAAAGAACATGATAAAAACATCTCATTTTGCTTCACATTCTCTATAAAATATTTAAAATACAGAAAGCATACAGATCATGACCATACTGATTGTAAAATCTTCATTAGAACCAATTCTTAAGCTACAGCTTAAGCAATGATTTAGCTTTCTTTCAAACTCTAAGTAAGGATGACAGAATATTAATTGGAAGATATATTTCCAAAATAGTATATACTACTTTCTTATAAATTATTGGGGTACCCTGTCACTTTCAATTACATAGTCTAAAAAGTTTCCAATTTTACACCAAATAGCTAAGGCAGGCAAAAAAAGGCCTTTTGTGAGATGACCAGAAAGTACCAGATGTAACTGATTCAGCCCCTAAGCTGTTTACACTTAACACAGAGCAAAAACAAAAACAAAGCAAGCAAACAAAAAAAGCCACTTGTCAAAAAATTTCAATGCAATATAATCTACTGGATTTAAATAACTTTCTTATCAAACCAGATTTCTACACTGCAGATATAAACCTTACAGGCACTCAAATCCTTTGATCACTAAGACACATAAGGTTGTACCTGTAGCATTATTTAAGATAGTTCTTTTCAATGGGATATTAGGACAGGGGCTAAATCAAACAAAGTCAGTACCATACCATCCTCTCTGCTAGGTAACTGCTCAGAAATGGAGCCTGAGGAGTCTTTTCTGATCACAGATCTTTTGGTTTTTCCTTGCCCAGTTCTACTTCTTTGTCGTACCATAAATCCACCAATACCTGTCCAAAACAGAAATTAGATAATCTTGTAAATAACTAAGTTCTCCCTGTATTTCCACAGTAAGCAGAGTGAAATTGCTTAGTCTTAAACAGTGAAGCATCTCCCAAATTCTATATGGGCTAACTTAATAATCTCATTTTAACAAAATACAAGAGCTTGGAAAAAAGCAAACAGAAGAGGTCAAAATTACCTTACTACTAACCAAATGGGAATAAAAATTCATTAAAATACAGAAGACTGCATGTATTTCTTCTACTAAACAATGTCAGAATAAACAGTATATTATAGTAAATTATGCTTGTTTAACGTTAGTAACTCATTGATCATCATTCAAATTATCTGCACCTTAGCTGAGAGAAAGCAGATGCAAGACACAAACTAAACCAGACAATCCAAACAGAACTCAACATGACCTCTAGGGTAATGTGTCTAATTACTCCCAGTTCAAGCTCTTACACATGAGATGTACATAGCTCTGTAGTAAGGGCATGGAATCTGGAGCCAAAATGTAATTCTGGTTACTACTAGACTTTGGGCAATTCATTTAACTTTTCATTGCTTCAGTTCCCTCACTGGTTTAAAAAAAAAGCATAATGTATAGCATCTCCTATACACATTATGAGTACTAAATAAATACATACATGTAAAGTGCTGAGAATACTACCTGACACATACATAGTAATACTGACAGCTTTTGTCATATGATACAGCTGTCTAACATACTTTGTGACCTAATGGGCCCCTCAAATGGATCCCTTACATGGATGATTTCCATGTAGGGCAGAAAAAGAAAAAGAAAAAAAAAAAACGCAACATTTAACTCTAAGTTCCTGGAAGGAATCTGTCAGTGTCTAAAAAACTAAGTGCACTTATAAGCATCATAATTACAAAGAAATAAAATCATTTTCATACAATGAGCTGGACAAAGCGAATCTAGGCCCCTGTTATAGATGTGGCCCATCTGTAAGGAAGATTGCCTTTTAAGGTCTAGCAGAAAATA
Source organism: Hippopotamus amphibius kiboko (assembly GCF_030028045.1). Classification (NCBI taxonomy): domain Eukaryota; kingdom Metazoa; phylum Chordata; class Mammalia; order Artiodactyla; family Hippopotamidae; genus Hippopotamus; species Hippopotamus amphibius. The sequence continues at coordinate 5,130,084 of NC_080189.1, read as the reverse complement.
AACACACAGTTTTTCCTTATACATCAAAAGGTATTTAGATCACTCTTATCAATAAAATATAAGCAATCAGAAGAATAAAGATTGAACTGATTCAATACCTCATTCGCTGGTAAACAGACATTAAGAAATTGCACAAAGAAAGCCTACAAGTTCTGTATTGTGACCACGTCAATAATTTTTTCTAGTAAGGCAAACAAAATTTGACAAGCAAGATAGCTTTTCTCTCCCCTCCCCGAGGCAGAGAGGAAATTAAGAGCGTTTTAACGAGTCACATTACTAACCAGACAATAAATTTTAGGGGGCCTAAGAACCTGTCATGTCACCTTCATATTATACACTTACTGGCACTCCTGCACAAACAATGAAGTAAGATTAAAAAGCAAAAATATTAGAAAGTGAATGCTAAAATGTAGAAGAATTACAGACATACACATCAAGGGGAAATATATAAATGGCTTTAAAAGTCCAAGTATAAATAAAAGCAAATCTAGCAAAGCATTGAATAATGTGGAGAACACCTGGGCTAAGCACGAAAACACTGGCTTATTGTGAGTTATTCACATATCTAAACGAAGGCATCTGTCACCTAAAAAGTGTATTAATATAGTTCAGTTCTTTCATTTACACATACAAGTTTGAGTTTAGAGAGTTATTAAGAAGTTATACTAGGGAGGGAATATGGGGATATGTGTATAAAAACAGATGATTGAACTTGGTGTACCCCCAAAAAAATAATAAATAAAATTAAAAAAAAAAAAGAAGTTATACTTCATCCTGATTATTTCACTGTATTTCAAGACCTCAATATTGTATTTTTCTCCAACTGACTCAGTTTTCAACGCACTAAGATGTCTGGCTCAGGGACTATACCTGGTCTGTATGGTTTCCTTTTTCTCTTTCTGACACCTTCTGTTCCTTCTACTCCCTTCACTTCATCATCCACAGCTTCCCGTTCTGGACTAGATTCTGATTTTCCATCACCATCCATAAGTTCTCCTTCTGGAAAAAAGTAAATGTACAGATGAAATTGAAAAAACCATCAAAAACACAATTCCTATGTAAATAGGAAATACAAAGCCAAGAGGGTGCCGAGTCTTCTAATCCCACACCCCGGCTGACAGGGAAGTACAGAGAGGGATGGAAAGGCCCTGATGGCTGCAGAACCCATGCTACCTAGTGCACTTTTCTCAGGAAACGAAACACACAATCAAGGAAGGGGAAACACAGAGAATGCTTGGAAAGACAATTATAAATCAACCTGCACTTATCATTCCCTTGCTTTTAATTATGTCTTCAGGTCCAGGACCCCAAGGCTGTCTCTCTAGCCTAGAACTCTCCTGAGACCCAACGAATCTGTAATTAGATATTACCTAGTTACTGAAAACTCTATGTGCAAAACGGAACCACTAATTTGAGATGAACCTTCTCCCTTTCCCAGGACTTACCTATCACCATTGAAAGGCATAGAAATGTACCCTGCAGAAGCTAGAATCCTGGGAGACAGCCTTGACAACTCCTAATTTCTTTTCTCATACAGCCAAGACTCCTCAACATCTCCCACAGGCATTTTCCTTCTCTCGACTGCTACCTCAGCGAGTCCTGACTTACTGCAGCTCCCTCCCCTCCTGTCTCTTTCCTTGCCTCCAAGCTTACCTTCCTCTCAAATCAGTTCTTTAAACTGCAGCCTAAGTGATCTTTCTATAGATACATATCAATCTTCCGCTTTAAAAATCCTTTAATGTCTTCCCAGTGGCCTCAAAACACAATTCAAATTGTGAGGCCCGCGATAGTAGTGTCCCGTGAAGTCCCCGCTTCAGCTCGCGCCCACTGCTGCAAGCTGTACTCAGCTCCCTGAACACGTCAAGCTCTTTCTCCCACTGCCTCCCCGGCCTCTGCGGCCCTCCACCCACCCAACCTTCAAGACTTTTCACCGTCGTCGCTTTCTTAGAGAGCTCCCACAGTTACCTGCCCCTGTACATCAACCTTACACCTCATTTTAATTGGTTCTTTTAATATCCGTTTCCTTGCTGATCATATTTTCCTTAAAAACAGGTATTAAAACTCTTATGTACAGCTGCATCCTTAGCATAATAGATGTTCAATAAATTTTTCACCGAATGAAGTAAATGATGGAATTAAATAATGCACATAAAAGCTCAGTTCTTAGAGAAGAATGCTATTTTAAAACAAAAGTTGCTGTATAACAAAGGGAATATAACAAAGGGAGTTCAACTCGAGGATGGATGATGCCTTAGAGGACGGGGACGGGGAGGGTGGGGGGGAGTCGAGGGAGGGAGGGAATGCAGGGATATGTGTATAAATACAGATGATTGAACTTGGTGTACCTCAAAAATAAATAAATAAATAAATAAATAAAATAAAACCATGGTAGTCAAACCTTTTCAAGTTGTATATGCTTTACACTGTGCCTTAGGGGAAAAAAAAGTTATCAAATACATTTAAGAATAAATTAACATTTTTCTTCAATATCCTAAGTATCACGTATAACACATTTCTGTAATACCATGAGCAGTGTATTTGTTTTCAGTAATATTAGGTCAATATTTGAGGTCAATTATCTGAATCTGATAACTGCTTTCTATAGATAAGAGTAAACTATGAAATTTTTATTTATTTACTGAAACTTAGCAAACACCGAAGAAAACAAAATAGCAATTATTTACCTTAAAATAAACCCGCTGAAATACATATGAGAGGGAATTTAGGGTTAAGATGATAGACTAAAATCATATATCTAACTTCACTCTCCTGAAACCCTACACATAGTAAAGCAATCTATTTTTAAAAGATAAACCCACAAAGACAGAGAAAACAGGAAAGAAGAGAAACCACAATTTTGGAAGGAGAAAGCATAAAGATGAAGGATAAATGACTTAGGAAATGCAAATTCTCAGTTGAAAGTGGAAGGAACCAAGAAAATAATCCAATTTATATCACAATCCTCAAAAGATTGAGGAACTGGCAGAACCAGGTGCCTCTGGAAATGGGAGAGGGCAAGCTAAAACAAAGAGAACTTCATTCACGTTAACAGAAGCCATCATCCCTATGACCTTTCCAACTTCACACACTGGGAGGCTGCTACGCACACTCACAGAATTTGGGATTCCTGGACATTCCTAAACTCAACCCTGGGATAATGGACTGAAAACAGGATTAAGTGACTACAGGTATGTTAAATGCTGACCCTCTCTCCCCTGGGGCCTTTGCCCACTACACGCCCAGAAAGCCAGCAGCTAAACCTCCACTCTCTAAGCAGGAGACATGAAGATTCTTCTGGGAAACCTGACTACTCCAAGGGAAATGTCTAAAGGTACTGACACTAGGGCATTCTCCAAATAGCGAGCACAGATCACAAAAGCTTAGTCAGGGACTTCCCTGGTGGCACAGTGATAAGACTCTGCGCTCTAATGCAGGGGGCCGGGCTTTGATCCCTGGTGAGGAAACTAGATCCCACATGCATGCCGCACCTAAGCAGTCGGCAAGCTGCAACTAAGACCCAGCACAACCAAATAAGTAAATAAAAAAAATTTTTTTAAAAGCTTAGTCAACAAATACCATCCACAAACTCAAAGCTTTATCAAGTTTTTAATCACTCATTCCCTATTTTTTAAAAAAAATTATTTATCCAATCACTACTTTTAGTCTTCACTTCTAATCACGCACAGACAACCAAGGATTATCCATCACATGAAAGGCAGAGACCCGAGATCACAAAAAGCAACTGGGAATTGAAAGACTATGTAGGAAAAAGAAAACATTAAAAAAAGTTTTTTAATCCTCCAAGAGGTAAGATAAAACACTCATGAGGCAAGAATAGGATGCTATGAAAAGGAACAGTCAAAGGAATGAAAGAAAGCTCCTGGAAATTAATGCATGATATTTTGTGGGAAGACATTCTGGAACCTTTTTGAAACATTGAAAATGTTGAAGTATGTGGGCCGAGCGATGGGATTCAGAATGTCCTGCTTGAGCAGTGGAGGAGCTGAGGGTGCGGGGCGTGGAGACTAATATCACCCTGTTTGGTCCTGAAGGATGGCTGGTTAGCCAAAGACGGGTAAGATTCCTCAGAGGAGGAACAACCTAAGACAGGCACAGCCGCAGAGGGGCCAACAGGGGTGGTGCATAGAACCTTCCTTATATCACCGTGTTTGGCCCTGGAGGATGACTGGTTAGCCAGAGACGGGTAAGATTCCTCAAGGGAGGAACAACCTAAGACAGGCACAGTCGCAGAGGGGCCAACACGGGTGGGGCACAGACCCCCAATATCTGAGAAAGGTCTCCTGCCCCCAGGACTGTTTTGCTCTCCACCCCCAGCTCAAATCCACACCTGCTCAACTCGGACCCAGGAAGTAAACAAAGATAATTGCCTCAGTCATGTGAGGCCTTTGATTATTTATGAGTGTAACCTGAGAATGTAAGCCCATGAACTCAATAAAAGCAGCCTGGGATGAGTCAGCGGGGCTCTTGATCCGAGAGGTCTTGAGCCCCCCGGTCCCACTTTTCTCTTCAGTCTGTGTCTGTGTCTTCTTCAAGCTTGCGGCACCCGTCACTCACCTCGAGTCGCCGAGCTGGTCTCGGCAATATTTGAAAACAAAACAAAAATGAAAATCTATAGAGGGGTAGAAAGATAAGATAGAAAATTTACTTTAGAGTAAAATGCAAAGACCTGCACTGGAAAGAAGGAGAAAAAAACAGAGGGAACAGGCTGAGGGTTTCACTCTGAATAGCAGGGTCCAGAAAAGAAGAGGGGGCACCAGGGTGGGTGGGTTGGGGGGGATCATCAGTGGTTTCAAGAACATGTCCCGACACCGAGGGGCGTGAGACAGAAGACAGAAGGGACCACACAGTGCCTGACAACAGAAAGGAAAAACATCCAGAACAGACCGAAACAGACCCAGTTTCGTGAAATTTCAGAACACTGCAGACAAAGAATTTACTAAAATCAATCCTAAGAGCTTCCTGAGATAACAAGGATCATATAAAAAGTATCAAGTTCCCTGTTTACTAGAAACTAAAAGACACTGGATCAGTGACTTCAAAATGCTGAAGGAAAACTGAATTCCAACCTGGAAAAGATCAGTCAAGTGGGAGGATACATTTTCAGAAGTACATAACCTCTCAAATTTACCTTCTGTGCATTCTCTCTCCAGAAACAACAGAAGGTATGTCCACCAAATGAGGGAGAGACAAGGAGAAATACATGAAATCTCAGAAAATACACAATAAACGACGGAAAAAACAAACAAACAAAAACCCCTACAGGTCTATCAATATGGGAACTGAGTTATTTACATCCATACAAAGAAAAGTGAAAAATGAGGCCCTGAAAAATGAAGAACAGTATAATGGCAAGGCGAAGAACAGTATAATGGCAAGGCGAAGAACAGTATAATGGCAAGGCAAAGAACATTAAGACAAAAGGAACACAAAACAGGTATCTTTGTGCTTACACATGAACAAAACACCTCTGGAAGGACACACAGAATGGCTGCCTCTGGAGAAGTGAACTGGCAGGACAGGGAAAAGAGGAACACCCTTACTCTTGCGCAGTTTTAAAACGTGAATATATTTCTTGTCCAAAAGCAAAATTTAAAGAGTCGAGGGAATGAGTGTTCGCAAATCGCAGGTCATCACCCACCCACCCTGCTGCTTCCTGCCTCCGGTGGCTCGGAGTCTGCCCCGCCCCCGCCCGCCACAGCTTGGGTGCAACCCCACCTCCCCACTTCCGACACGAAGGCCTTGCTGTGAGGGTCCAGGTTGGAGCAGCAACTGACAGGGAAGCACTCCTGAGACACATAGAGCGGTTTTGTTATCTTTAGACTTGGTTTTTTCTTTTGCACTAACAGGGTACCCAGATTCCAGCAAGAAGCCTGCTTTTACTGCACAAGGGGTTTGTTTCTGATACGCTAAGGTGATTGCTTGACTTACTTTCCTTAAGAAACATTTATCAAGAGAGTTTAAAAATTAACAAAAAGAACCCCCAAAAGGTGAGTATTGTTGCAATATTTCAGGAGCATCACAAGTTCATCTGGACTCTGTAGACTCCTGTGGAATCTAAAATTATGTATTATGTGTACAATATGATGTACAGTACTACTTCTATGGGGATATCCCTGCTGGCAGCCTCAATTTGGAAACTGTACAGTTGCAGAAATACCTGCCATTTCTCATGGCACTGTTTTACACAACCATAGCCATAGGGAAAACCTTCTCAGGTCTTTTCATTGATGTTTTCTTTTGTTTTTAAAAGCCTCTATAATCTCATATTTTGGGAATTAATGTGTACTATCAAGAAACCTTTCAAATTCTGTGAACTGCAGCATTTCCATATTTAAGGGACTATGAAACCATTTTTCAGGCGTTTTTTAATGTCCTCAGAAACTACAATCCTTCACTGTACTTTGGCTGATAGTAATTGGGTCAATACAGATACACAGACTACTTCTTCACAAGCCCCAAATCACTTAAAACTTCAAAATGAACTTCTGTTCAATGGTTCCTGAAAATGGGTTATACATAAGCATCAGAAAGCTTTTCTCCCAACCCCACAGACCCAAAAGCACACTACTGCAAAAGAAACAAGGATTAGCCGATAAAGTAACAGGAGCACACCCAAACCCATTCTAAGCCATGATCACCTCTCACCTGGATGACTGCACGGGCCTTCTGCCTGAACTACCTGCTACAACTCTTGGGCTTAAAAGTCTGTTTACATCACAGCAGACTGTTCCTTTGAAAATATAAATAAGATTATGCCACTCTTCTCATCAGAAACCTCCAACAACCTCCCATTCTACTTACCGTAAATTCCTTAAGCATCACCTGCAGGACCTACTGAGCCACGCCCTATGCTCACATCTCTGATCTCATCAGCAGCCTCTATCCCCTTCGCTCACTCTGCTAGATGCACTGGTCTCCATAACACTGAGCAAACGTGTATGCACGCCCCACCCAGGGCTCTGCACTGGCTCTCACGCTGTCTCTCCCCTCAGACAACCGACCGGCTCACTCAGCTCTCCAAAGCCGGTGCTCAAACATGGCCTTCAGTTCCTCTGAGCCCTCACCCCACTGTCTGTGCTCCCAAGTTCTCTCAACGGCACTTGGCAAACACATTTTTATTAACTTATCATGTTATATATATTTTAATGATCTTCTCTCCCAACATTAAAATGTAAGTTCCACGAGTGAAGAATGACATCTGCTTTGTGCACTGACATGACTTCCAACACCTGGCCCACAGCAGGCTTTCAATACTGGTGAATGATCATATGTGATGGTACAAAAGTAATTATTACTTTATTTTTGAATCAGCTGAAAGGATGTAACCACCCTAAAAATAAAGAGGCCTATGGTGATCTTCTTCAGAAATAAGCAAAAATAAAACACAGTGAATTTAATGCCCCTAAAATTATTTTTCACCTCAAGAATTCAGCTAGAAAAACCTTAATATTTATTCTGATCAAGAAAATGTGTATAAACAGATGGTTTATGATGAATAGCTGTGAACAGAAGTTCATACTTGACAATTAATGACAGTTTTTCATTTCTAGAATGCACAGACGGACGTCTATGTGTACTTTAACAACCATGGGATCCAAGCTCACAGCATCTGAGGAGGTTTATGCAGCTATCTAGCAAATCCTGAATTTTCAGATCTGTGACCCTCAAAGTTATGGTGCTCCTGGAAATTTCTATAACCTATGTCTGTTCTAAAAGGACACATGAAAGGAGGAGAACCTGAAAAGGCAAGGCCTAAGAAGACCACTCACTTAGGGCAGTGTCACACCAAGCGTTATCTTCTAAGTCAGCAGGACTTACCCGTACATAAATCACATAATTTAAAAGCCCTTTTATATTCTTTATTTTTGCAAACACATTCCATGGAAAACAAATATTACCTCGACTGTCATCCATTTCACCATCCCTAGAATGCTCTGACTGGACGTCTGGAGGGGTCTGAAGGACAGCCACGCTGTTCTGATTTATGATCTTCAATTTCAACTTTGGTTTTGACCGTTTTCTTCTTGGAACAGTAACTGTGAGGCTCTGTAACTGAGTCATCCCTGATTCGGTCAAACATACACCATCCTGGGTGTAGGTCTTGGGTGGATCTAAAATTACAATATCCCAAGGATACAAATTAAAACTCTCACTTAAATTCTGGTTGATAAGTTGATTATTGTGCCATAAGGCCCATGTCTAGAGAATGTGACTTCTATAAACCAATTACCTATGAAATGCACAAATAATTAACAGTACTCAATTAAAACTAAGAATAGTTGGCCAAACTTCCTTGAATTATAGAAAGGTTTTAAGTTTTTAAAAAAATGGTCTTCCTGGCATTTCTTTTTTCATGTATCGATACAGGTATTTAAAAGGAAAGCACTGAAGCCAAAAGCAATGCTTCAGCCACTTGACTATGAGCCTTTCCCTAGAGTATCCTTTCAGACTAAAAGGTGAGGGTCAATAAGAATACTCCAGAAGCACACTTGGAAATCAAAGTATCAGTATAATCACTTATAAGGAGAGATAGTAAATAAGTAGCAATCCTGCAAAATTTTAAGTCTACAAAATTGTTGTTCATTAGAACAATCTCTGTACTATCCAAATGTTTTTGTATCAGATACTATCAAACAGAAGTAGGCAAAAGAACGAAAGTCTAATGAGAATATCATGTTTATCACTATTCTAAGGCTGATCGATTACAGGAAAAAATAATAAGAATGAATTCTGAAGGCATCTCTGTTTGCGAACTAGGCCTTACTGTCTAACTGATAACTAAACACAATAATGTACCGATGAAACCAAAGCAAGTGTGTATCAATAGTTAACAGTTATTTCAAAAGTGGTTATTTCCACTGCCAATTTGTTCAGACGTGTAGGAACAGCATCCCACTAATGGTGGAAAAGACATTTTGTATGTAATTATAAAAATGATTACTAACATTAGGGAATTTACACTGAACACCCACACGATTAAGGCAGCATTCATGTAACGTGACAAGTCAGTTACATAAAAAGCAAGCATTTCTTTGCTTTTTGTAAGGAACAGGGAAGGAAAGCATTTCAGATTTTACCTAGCTCTTTCACTTTTGTGACAATTTGTGCTACAAGTGAAGATTCACAGCAGTCTGAGGAAGGCACTGAAATGGGAAAAAAAACTCATGTAATTTCTTCAGAAAAGGTAAAGTGTATTTAAAGATTTACATATGATTAAAGTTTCTACTGCTGTAGCCACTTTATGGAAATAAATGCTTGAACACTAAATAGAATAAAGGCTGTCTTTAAAACAACAACAAAACAACACAGTGAAGGAAATACACACGTCATGGAAGAAAAACTGGTAAAGATAAAGAAATCAGGGCTTCCTAGGTGGCGCAGTGGTTAAGAATCCACCTGCCAATGCAGGGGACACGGGTTCAACCCCTGCTCCCGGAGGATCCCACAATGCCGTGGAGCAACTAGGCCCGTGCATCACAACTACTGAGCCTGCGCTTTAGAGCCCGTGAGCCACAACTATTGAGCCCATGTGCTGCAACTACTGAAGCCCACATGCCTAGAGCCCACGCTCTGCAACAAGAGAAGCCACAGCAATGAGGAGCCTGCGCACCACAACAAAGAGTAGCCTCCACTCACCGCAACTAAAAGAAAGCCTGTTCACAGCAAAAAAGACCCAACACAGCCAATACAATACAATAAATAAATAAATAAATAAATTTATTTTAAAAAAAGAATCAATGTAATGGATTTCTACGTATTACTAACAAGATTATGAGTCTTGAGAGCAAAAATTATATCTTATAGCTACAATATACTCTTAATTTACTTTCTTTATGTAAGTAGATTGTTTTAATATATGAAGTTGGGGTAATAAGAGTTCATTTACAACAAAAAGTAACTTATTTTTCATAAAATACTTGTCCAAGTAATAGCTTCACAAAAAGAGAAAAAGTAGAGATAAGCCCACTCACTGGTTAGGGACAGCAGGCACAAGTGAGCTGTACAAGAGCAAAGACTCACCATTTAAATCATTTTCTTACCATTTGATGTAGGCATATAAGGTCTGCACATGCTACAATCAAAACCAATGTCTGCTACATTTTCCACTTCCTCTTCAGTACTTAAGTTTTGACAAACTGCATGCATCCATCTAAAAAGATCATATTCATACATTAAAAAGAAAAAAGAAAAAATATACTGAGGATGGTTTCCTTTTGAAAACTACAACAGGAGCTGACAACCTCCAGCCTTAAAGCCCCCCAGTCTGACGTGCTCCTCCCACCGAGCCCGTGTTACCCCTCTCTCCTAACCTCTCCTACAGATGGAGAAAAACTGTCAGAGCTGAGAAGAAAAGGGAATGAGAGTAAGTACTATGAAGGAAGCAAAAGCACATTACATGAGGAGGATGGGATAACTGCTTTATGACCAAATACTGAGTATTTCAGAGACAGCAAGGAAGCTAGCTGGGCAAGTAGAAAGGAATTCACAAGACTGTGAGGCGGGGCGGGGGCGGCACGTATGTGCTCGGGTGACGCATCTACTGCCGAGTAGACAGAACTCGTGTAAGTGATACTGAATGGTCACTGGGAGACAGAAGTTGTTATCTTGCCTTAGAACAAAGAACTGGTAGGCAGAGTCCTGAGAATCCTGTACTACTGGTGAAGTCACATGACTCCTAACATTACATGTATGGTGCTAACACACCACAGTAACAGGCCACTGCAATCAAAGACCTCAACCCTCAGAAAGCACCACGTGAAAATAGCCTGGAATTGAGAACATGAAACAGAAAACTTCTGTTCAGTTTCTAGCTGACTAAAAAGTCTGGAAAGGAAAAATTTTACTTCTTAAATTTAAGATAGAAGTAAGTTATTTTGCAATTTCCTTTTGCTATGATTAAGAGAGAAAAGCTTACAGAAGATGGAGAACAAAACAAAACAAAACCCAGCACAATACCTATCACACTGTCTGCACTGCAGAATGAGGTCTTCTTCTCTGTAGCTGCGGTAGCACACGGGGCAGGAGGACAGGCTGGCGCAGGGCGCACACTGCGTGTGGTTGTTCTGCCACTCGCACCTCAGGCCCGCAGACGTGGCCCCACAGTGTCGGCACCACACACACCTGAAACCCAACATGTTTGGAAAATGTTCTGATTAGTGCCATCTATCACTGTAAACACACAGCACACAATTAAGCAGCCGCGGCTAACTTGTGAAAACTGAAGTAATGTGGGAAAGTTCTGCACTCAGGAGTCTAACAAGGGAAACATAAATCCTCGGGTACCATTTGCACTTCCAGCCCCCTTTGGGAACGGTCTGCAGTGGAGGGTCGAGGCAGTAGGTGTGATAGCTTATGTCACAATCATCGCACAGCAGGAGTCTTCCTGGGTCCGTCGCCTTCCCACAGGCCTCACACACTGTGCACTCGAGACACCGCCAACCCTTGCTCAGAACCACTTTAGTGATCTGCAAAAGAAAGGGCCAAGCCACATGAGCCACATGTCAATCCACGCCTCACGAAGCATGATCGAATGCGCCACATAAGGCGTAGATTACACACCAGGAGCAGAAAAGAGGCGAGCAACTGCCGCTTACTGCACACCAGCGGCGGGCCAGTACTGGGCTGGGCGTACCTGTATACTTTTAGGAGTCTGCCTATCGGACAGAATAATATGAAGTGATTCATATTTTAATGCCTTTTTTAGTTTATATAACTACCTGGTGCTCTGGATTTTATGTGCACTTGACAGAGGTGGTAACTGGACTTCAAAGAAATCAAGTAAATGACCCCATGATGGTTAATATAGGACTAGAAAATGTATTGATATAGTTTCAATCTATGACACTTCATGAATTCATGACTTTGAAACTTGTGTACATCCCATAAGGACTTGTAATACTATTGGACTCGCCAAAAAGTTAGTTTGGGTTTTTCCATAAGACGTTACATAAAAACTCAAACCAACTTTTCAGTTAACCCAATAAAATCAATATTAAAAATGCAAAGAAAATTAAGGTACAAAATGAGTTCCCAAGGCCCTTTTATGATCTTGGAGGATTTCAGGCTCTGAAGCCAGGACTTCTTAAGCCCACATTCGTTCCTCTGGTTATTCTCCTTTGCCTCAAGGATCTAACTTAGTAGAAAAGTTTGAGAATCTTGATACTTCTGATAAATTCCTCAAAGCAGCCACATCATGTAGTATGAAGAATTTGGAACCAACTAGAAGATTTCATAAGATTGGCGTCTATGGATAAAAAAGGACCACAAAGACCCTGTGTTATAATAAAATAGCAAGCAATCAAGATACAGAATAAAAATTCAGATCATGAGGAATATCTAAAAGCTACCTGAGAGAGAAAGAAGTTAAATAAATGAACAACTATCAAAATAGTATCAAACTTTCCAACTCTGGATGCTAATTTAGAGTAATAGTTTCCAATACTACAGGATAATACTTTCAAGGTACAGTCCTTAACCTAAGTAAACAAGCAATTAAGTGTTAAAGTGGGATGCCTTTTTGCCATTCAAAGACTCAAAATTCAGCTCCCAAGTACCCTTTCTAACAAAGTTATTCACAGACATGAGGAACAAAGTGAGGGTGTATATCAAGAAAAAAACGGGTTCATTGCTTTCTGGATCCCACAACAGAGGACGTCAGCCCAGAGATGTTTAAGGATGAGAACTGAGCAACAGACCTAGAAGCTACCAGCCCAGAACAGGGCAGAGTGTAGAAGGGGGTAGGCCTTTCCCAGAAAAACAGGTACTTGCTGAAATAATCTGATACGATCATGCTTCTACAATAGGTAAAAACAGATATCAAAAACTAAAGGAGAACCATGAATCACTATTTTCTTCTTGCTATTAAAAACTCCATGAAAAATAAAATAAAGTCACAGTACACTATTTAGATCTCCAGGGAACACTGACAGAGTCACAACCAACATTGTCTATTAACTAAACGTAGTGAAACAACTACACTGGGAAGCTGCCGGGAGAAGGCAAGGGGTGTATTTTAAGAGCTGAATCAGCATTTATTTATAGCAGCAAGGCAACAAAATCTGTCACAGATAAAGGAGGAATACCAGTGTATTACTTACAGTTGTACAGTAAACTACAAGAAGGACCTGAAAGAATTCAAAGGGGCTGCCTTGTGGGAACAGGACTCAGATGTGGAGGTAGAGGAAAATGGGTCAGTTAACACAAGGCTCCTAAAGACATATGCTTCTTAAGTGTGTATGTTTATTACTTTCATTAGCCTACTGATTTATTTAAATTAGTCTCAGATTATCGAGTGATAGTATTTAACCAAATGGAGGAAAGAGCCTAGGGTACGAAGAACGGGGCAGCTTAGAGTAATAGCCAGAAAACATTTTCTATAAAGGACAGGATAATAAATATTCTAGACTTTGTTGGCCAGGTATTATGTTAAACTACACAATTGTGCCACTGTAGTGTGAAGCTCACTACAGACATATGTGAACAAAAGAGCATAGCTGTGTTGCAATAAAACTTCACTTAAAAAATAGGTAGTGGGCCAGATGTGGCCTGTGTGTGGCAGTTTACCAATCCCTGCCTTAGAAGAAAGCTAAGATGAACATAAAGTAGTAGGATATTTTTTAAATAATATATCTTCATTTCCAATAAGTTTTCTTATTTCACAGACTATGGTCCTTTACAGCCAAACTCTCAAGTTCCTCAGTTTAAACTGACTCCTCAATATAGTACAACCTGAGACAGCTTCCTCCACAAGAGGGCAGACAGCAGTATCAAACAGTGTCAGCAGTATTTCATCCTGTGGAACTGAAAACCACAGCCACAGAAAGACAGAGAAAATGAAAAAGCAGAGGACTTTGTACCAGATGAAGGGACAGGATAAAACCCTGGAAAAACAACTAAATGAGGAGGAGATAGGCACCCTTTCAGAAAAAGAATTCAGAATCATGATGGTGAAGATGATCCAGGACTTTGAAAAAAGACTGCATGCAAAGATCGCAAAGTTTACCAAAGACCTAGAAGAATTAAAGAGGAAACAGAGATATGCAACACTAATAACTGAAATGAAAAATACACTAGAAGAAACCAATAGCAGATTAACTGAGGCAAAAGGGCGAACAAGTGACCTGGAAGACAGAATGGTGATAATCACTGACGCATAAAAGAATAAAGAAAAAAGAATGAAAAGAACTGAAGACAGCCTAAGAGACCTTTGGGACAATGTAAACACACCATTACAGGGATATGTGTATAAAAACAGATGATTGAACTTGGTGTACCCCCCAAAAAATAATAAATAAATAAAATTTAAAAAACAAAAAAAACAAACAAAAAACCACACCAATATTTGCATTGTAAGGGTCCCAGAAGGAGAAGAGAGAGAGAAAGGACCCGAGAAAATATTGGAAGAGATTCTAGTTGAAAACTTCCCTAACGTGGGAAAGGAAATAGCTACCCAAGTGCAGGAAGCACAGAGAGTCCCAGGCAGGATAAACCCAAGGAGAAACATGCCAAGACATATAGTAGTCAAATTGAAAAAAATTAAAGACAGAGAAAAGGTATTGAACGCAACAAGGGAAAAACGACAAATAACATACAAGGGAACTCCCATCAGGTTAACAGCTGATTTCTCAGCAAAAACTCTGCAAGCCAGAAGGGAGTGGCATGATATATTTCAAGTGATGAAAGGGAAGAACCTACAACCTAGAACACTCTACCCAGCAAGGATCTCATTCAGATTCGACAGAGAAATCCAAAGCTTTACAGACAACCAACAGCTAAGAGAATTCAGCACCACCAAACCAGCCCTACAACAAATGCTAAAGGAACTTCTCTAAGTGGGAAACATAAGAGAAGAAAAGGACCTACAGAAACAAAAACAAAGCAATTAAGAAAATGGTAATAGGAACAGATATATTGATAATGACCTTGAATGTAAATGGACTAAATGCACCAACCAAAAGACACAGACTGGCTGAATGGATATAAAAACAAGACCCATATATATGTTGTCTACAAGAGACCCACTTCAGACTTAGACACACATACAGACTGAAAGTGAGGGGATGGAAAAAGATATTCCATGCAAATGGAAATCAAAAGAAAGCTGGAGTAGCAATACTCATATCAGATAAAATAGACTTTAAAATAAAAAATGTTACAAGAGACAAGAAAGGACATTACATAAAGATCAAGGGATCAATCCAAGAAGAAGAGATAACAATTATAAATATATATGCACCCAATATAGGAACACCTCAATACATAAGGCAAATACTAACAACCATGAAAGAGGAAATGCAAGGCAGAAATAGAGACAAAGATGTAGAGAACAAACACATGGACACCAAGCGGGGAAAGTGGGGAGGGTTGGGGGGAGAATGAACTGGGAGATTGGGATACCAAATTGTACACTCTAAATATATGCTGTTTATTGTCTGTTAGCTATCTCAATAAAAGTTCTTTAAAAAAAAAAAAAAGATATATATATATAGTACAACCTGGTCACTCTGCCCATCACCACTGAAACTGCTGAAGTCAGTCAGTCAAGACCTCCTTACTCTCAAATCTAGATGACATAATAGTGTTTATCCTTTGAGCTCTCTGCAGTATTTCAGCATTTGAACAACATCCCCCTCCACCCTTTGAAATTCTCTCTTAGTACACATTTCAGGGCTCCACTATCAACTTTTTTTCCTCTTATCGAACTGGGTTTAACTTCACTTTTAAGGGCTCTTTGAAGCAAGATATTATCCATGGTACCATGTCTAAGGTATGAGAGATGTGTTTTATAGTCTATAATTGCATCAACTATGATGGAATAACTGAGACGAGGCCTGTCTTCCATCATAAAACACTAGAAAATTGGGCAAAATGTATGAAGCACTTTTTTCGGATACTGGACAAAAGGCATTACAAGACTTTTTCTGAGAGGAGGGAAACAAGCAAGGTGAGTCCTATGGTATTTTGCCTACAGACACTTTATTTTCCAGAATGATCCCCAGGGAAGGATGAGCCCAGGCTCACTGAGTTTAGGACACACTGACAGAGTTCAGAGGGCTGAGGCAGTTGGAATCTTCGGGACAGAGCAGTGGAAAGAACAGAGCAGTGAGAAAGAACTCCAGGAATCTATACAATATTTCCCTGAAGTCTCTGGCTGAACACCGTCAAACAAGGACCCAAAACCAGGGCAGAGAAGAGCTGCCGGGAATCTGTAATATTATCAGAGTTCACACAATGCTGGGAGACATCTGAATCTCAACCAATCAGACTGAAGAGACTCTGATGAATGGGGGCCTGCAGGGAGCCACGAGGGGAAGGTTTAGGGAGAACCTCATAAAGGCCATGCCTCGAGTACTAAACTGGTGCTAGAACAGAATTAGGAAAGTGTGGTCTAAACTATCTTCATAATAATACTATGATATTATTTGTCTTTCTTTCCTTTAATTCCTGAGTGATTTTCTGTAGAGGCTACAGGATGTATTGATATAAAACATCATTACACTGACATTACACAAGGTATGTCTGCATATTTTTGTGTTTTAAAATATTCTCAGTTGTAATTTCTAGAACAGTAAGTATTCAATCACTATTATCCTCACAGACGAAATCTCCTTGAGGTCCTCAATAATTTTTAAGTGTGTTAAGGGTTCTAAGACCAGAAAGTTTGAGAATAGCCACCTCAGAGTGAAGGCTCTGTGGACTCAAAGCTTAAAAAGAAGCTTCAGAAGGTTCAAAGTCACCACAAATAACTGCCTGCCACAACAAAACCTCAACACTTTTTCAAGGAACAAAATGAAGGCTCTCAACAATATACTATCACAATATACAACACCCACATGCAATAACAAATTACTAGGTGTTCAAAAAAGGTTGGAAAACATATCCTAATGAAGAGAAAAAATAGTTAATACAATGAGAAATGTCAGCGATGACAAAAGTAGCAGAAAATTATGAACTCTTCAAGGACTTGAAAGAAAAAAACATAATGAAGAAAAAATTTTACAAGGTAAGTATAAACTATAGACTGGAATTGAGATTAAAAAATCCACTGGATGGCCTTAAAAACAGATTGGATACTGCATTATAATAGTGAGTTTTGGGAATGTAATGGAAGCTATACAAACTAAAGCACAGGAAGAAAAATAATTGGGGAAAAAACCCAACAAGGTGTCAGTCACCCAAAGACAATATCACACAATTTCGCACACAACTGAGATTCCAGAAAGAAGGTAGTAGGGGGGAGAGGGGGTTTGAAATGAAGGGAGGGGGTTGAGGAGTAAATTGGAGAACAGAAAAAAATCTCTAAGAAATATGGCCAAAATTGCTCCAAAACTGATGGAAAATATCAACCCACTCGACCAGGTAACAGAAACTGTCCTTCTGTATATGGGTGAGGGTTGAGAAGAACGAATGTGGTGAGTGAACAGGGTGGACTAATGAGGTTTTTATTACGTCCTCTAGTTCTCAACGTTTATGACCAATACACAGACTGAATCAACTCAACTTCATGCCTTAACAAGAAATACTATAAAGTATCTTTTAAATTAAATGCATGCATTTGTTGTTTTACTTCCTCAAGACAAAGCAGGATAATTACTACACTTTAAGACCATAGATTGATAGGCGCTAATTTCTTGGGGTAACACTTTAAAGGCAACATTTAAAAGTACTTAAATACTGTCACATACGTATAATAATTGTAACAGATAATAACTGATTAATTTTAAGAACTGGAAGCCACATGATACTACTCAGATCAAATCTCAATACATTTTTGTTAACATGAAGCGTATTTACCTTAATATTTAAAGTGTATTTACCTTAATACTGACACAGTATGGATGGTAACACTGACCACACTGAGAACAGGCAAGTAATCTTCCCTCTGCTCCTTGGCCAAAACTGCCACAAACTACACACATATCCTGAAATTAAGAACACATTAACATATTTTAAATTTGAGACCAAACTGAGAGTATACTAATATGCTAACTCTATAATTTTTATAAAGCACCTTCTTAGTTGATACAACTCTAGAGCTAAATATTAGATGACTGCAGTAGATATGGGATAAAGCAGAAATGGGCAAGGAGTTCAAAAGTGGAAGACAATTTAGTTCAAACCTGATGCAAGGTGAACTTGTCACTACTAGAGAACAACACAACCGTATTGTGCATGGAGTTTTCCTCTTCATCCTTATTTGATGAAATATCTGCAGCAGACACCTATAAAAAGCCAAATACACAAAATGAGAAGTTTTATTTTTCACTTGTATGATACCTGACTAGAAAGCTTAAGATTCATATTTAAAATACAACTTTTTTTGCCAGAGGCTATGCTAACAATTCCAAATTAGATTATTACTGCCAAGATACTGCTATAAAAGTATAAATTATGGCATTTTTTTACTCACTTGTCTCTTCAGAGTTACAAGTAATGAGATCAGGAAGTAATGAGGAAACATAAAACTCTCTTTAGTAAGACTTGATTAACCAGAAACAAACAAAAAAATTATGTGTGTGCATATATGTATGTATACATGTATACACACACACATGCATGTATCATTCTATTTTAGTGACTCAATCTGCAGTGGGGGTAGTCCAAATTGAGATGTATAAAGCTATAAGTATAAAATACACACCAGATTTTAAAGACTTAGTATCATGAAAAAGAATATATATATAGGTCAAAAATAATTTTGCGTATTTTATAAATTACATGTTGAAATGATACTATTTTGGATATACTGGGTCAAAAGATATATACTAAAAAAGAGAGGAATAGATGAAATTTAATTTTAATGTAGCTACTAGGAAGTTCTTTTTAAAAATAATTAATTATTTATTTATTTTGGCCATGCCAAGCTGCTTGCGTGATCTTAGTTCCCTGACCAGGGATCGAACCCAGACCCTTGGCAGTGAGAACACAGAGTCCTAAACACTGTTCCACCAGGAAATTCCCAAGGAAGTTTTAAATTGCATGTATGGTTCACATATTTCCTTTTGGGCAACAATGCTCTAGAATATAATTATTTTGAATAACTTATCACAATTTCAGTATTAGCCAAAGGATTATCAACCATAGCCGTTCAATTATGGACTTGATTAAATCTGACCAAATCAACTAAGCACACACTGGCCTGTTGATAATTATTTCCAGAGTGCCTATCATGAAAAAAAGCTTTGAATTGGATGCTAAAAAAAGAGAATCGGAAGCCAATGCCAAATTATAAACCCTCTTTGCTTTAAAAGCTTACAATATAGCTTGGAAGAACTGAGCTGAAACACAAGAGTTCACAGTCAAAATAAAAAGTAACAGCATTATAGTTCTTGAGGAATGACTGAAAGAAGAGTAACTAAATAGAAGGAATATATTCAGTAATAAAAAGTTTCAATATAAATGAGTTTAAACTCAGTTTTAATGTTTTACGATAGTCAACAATAAAAGCAATTTACAGTCAAAAAGGCCTAAAGACAACAAGGGAAAAGGGTAAGCAATCTAATGAGTCAGCACTAGGGAACGACTAAAACTACAAAAAATCCAAACTATGGAAAATCAGGCAGCATTTAAAAAATAGCAAGTCAGAAATTTGTATGGATTTCCATGCAGAAAACCATCATGCTACACTGCTGAGTTGAAAACTAAGCTGCAGAGTAATATGTGAGCTAGAGTACTATAGTACAAAAACACACAAAACAATTACGTGTCTGCCCACAGGCACACATCATAGGTTGAAGCATACGAAATTGCTGTTCTGCGTGTCAAAGGTGGTTGAATGTTGGCAATTTCATATGGATCGCCCTAAAATGTAAAAGCCCAAAACTGGTGAAAGGAGAAAGTCAGAACTCAGGAAGTAGTGGTAGTAGACAAAACTTTGATCTATAATGTTTTCATTTTTTAAATTGAAGAAATGTATCCATATGTTATACATGTATCCCCAAATTAGCTTTTAGTCAAACAAGATGATTCAAAAAAGTAGAATAATCATTCCATCAGAAATAAAGTGCCTACTGAGAGTAGAGTAACCAGTAATTCAACCACAAGACTGATGATATATTGAGAACATGATTAAAATACCTAACTGAAGACAGCTAAAATACAGATAACAAAAGTATACTGAAATAAGTATCCATTTCTACCTCCTCATCTCCAACATGGAACACAAAACAGTCTTTACAATTGGCTAACACATAGTGAGTAGCTCACGAATTGTAAAAATGTTATTCCTATTTTCAAAGGAAAATTTACCCAGAGAATGCTTCTGCTAAAATGAAAAACAAGGATAGAACATAGTATTCCCTGTACAAACAAGAAACAAAGTCTGTAGTAGAAAGCTGCTGTATCCTCTCCCGTAGATCAAGCAGGGGGACAGGTATATTTAATTATAAGTGCTGAAAAACCAAGATTTTTTTAAAAATAGAAATTCGTACATGCAAGAAAGGAAACTATCATCTAGCTTAGTGACCCATTGTTTTCATTTCATACTTTATTTCATGACCTGTTAGAAAAACAGAATCTACCTCAAGGGTGAGTAAGGCAATCTTTGACAAAGAATGTGCTACTGTGCCTGTGTAGATATTAGTCTAATCTGTTCTACAGGTTAGAAAAGTTTTATTTTCCTGAACCACAGATATAAGCCTAAGAAGATAGAAAGCTCTAACCTAAACCTCAAAAGTTGGGCACTTCCAAGAAGGGACATAAAAAAGAAAACAAAAAAAGAAGAGCAAATTAAACTCACAGTGAGAGAAAAGGAAGCAATAAAGATTACAGTGGAAATCAATGGAATAGAAAGGAGGAAAAAATATAGAAAAATGAATGAAAGCAAAGGCTGGTTCAAAAAGATGAATAAGATTGATAAACATCAAGCAAGACTAATCAGGATAATGGAGAAAAGACACAAATTACCAATATCAGGAATGAGGAAGGTAACATCACTACAGACTCTACAGATATTAAAAGGATAGTAGGATTTCCTAGGTGGCGCAGTGGTTAAGAATCCATCTGCCAATGCAGGGGACATGAGTTCAAGCCCTGGTCCGGAAAGATCCCACATGCCATGGAGCAACGAAGCCCATGTGCCACAACTATTGAGCCTGTGCTCTAGAGCCCGTGAGCCACAACTATTGAAGCCCACGTGCCTAGAGCCTGGGCTCCGCAACAAGAGAAGCCACTACAACGAGGAGCCCGCACACCGCAATGAAAAGTAATCCCTGCTCGCAGCAACTAGAGAAAGCCCATGTGCAGCAACGAGGACCCAACACAGCCAACAAATAAAATAAATAAACAAATAAATTTATTTTAAAAAAAAAGGATAGTAAAGGAATACTATCATCCATTCTAGGAAAATAGATTTGTCAACCTACATGAAACAGATAAATTCCTTAAAAGACAAATTCATGAGAGAAAAAACAGAAAACCAAAACAGCCCTATACCTATGAAAGACACTGAATTTATAATTGAAAATCTTCCAATAAAGAAAACTCCTGGTCAAAATGGCTCCACTAATGATTCTATAAGAAAGAAATTTCCAACACTACACAATTTTCCAGGAAATTGAAGAGCAGAACATATTTCCCAATTCATTATGCTGATAAAAAAACCAAAGACATAAGAAAATAAAACTAGAGACCAATATCCCTCATGAACATAGACATAAAAAGTCAAAAATTTTAGCAAACTGAATCCAACATCATGACCAAGCAGAGTTTATCCAAGGAATGCAAGATTGCTTTAGCACACATACACATGGATATAACTCACTTATCAACAAGCCACATGATCATCTCTACAAATGCAAAAAGTATATTAGACAGAATCTACTTTTTGATATCTACTCCTGATTAAAAAAAAAAAATCTCAGCAAACTATCAATAGAAAGGAACGTCCTCAAACTGATTTAGGATGTCTATTAAAACAAAACTAAGGTTAACACCATACTTAATTATGAAAAACTATATGCTTTCTCAAGGTCAACAACAAGGTTATCTGAGCTCATCGCTTCTATTTGACACTATACTGAAGGTTATAGCAAATGCAATAAAAAATAGACACAAAAGGACTCCAGGTCATAAAACTTTATCTGTAGACAACATGATCATTTATGTATTAATAGAAAATTCAACAGATTCTACAAATAAAAAGTTACAATAAGGGAGTTGAAAACCACTGTAGGATACACAACCTTACTGTATACACAATCAATACACAAAAATGAATAGTATTTCTAGATACCAGCAACTCATAAACACAATTTGAAATTAAGACAACACTACCACTAACAATAGCATAAAAAATACGGCAGCCAGCTCATTTCTCAGCCCCGGGGCCCCAAGCACCCCAACTTTGCCCTCTCGCAGCAGTCCTACACAAGAAGAGAAGCCACCACAATGAGAAACCAGCACACCACAGCAAAGAATAGTTCCTGCTCACCCTGCCGCTAGAGAAAGCCCACACACAGCGATGAAGACCCAATACAGCCTAATAATAATAATAATAATAATAATAATAATAATATATGGTCACACTTAATAATATATGATAAAGAGCTTGTGTCCAGAATAAATAAATCTCAAAACTCAGTAAATTAAAAAACTACTCAAGTTTTTAATGTATTAAAAATCTAAAAAGTAACTCTATCAAAGATAATACAGGTAGCAAATAAGCACCTTAAAAGCTGATTAACATCACAAATCATTAAAGAAATGCAAATGAGATAGTATTAACATTTACCTCTTGCAATGGCTAAAATTAAGACTGGCCATACCAAGTGTGGGTGAGTATGTGGAGGAAACGGAAATTTACACACTCTTGCAAATATGTCACACCCAACTTGAAAACCAGCCTTTTCTTCAAAAGCTAAGCACATACCTACCACATATCCAGACATTCCATTTCCAGATGTTTACCCGTGAGAAAAGAAAACATGACCACATGTGCACTTATGCAGAAAAGCTTGGAGCAGTGTTTTCTAACAGCCAAAAAATGGAAGCAACCACCATGTCCTTCAACAGGCAAACAGATGCACCAACGGTGGCACATTCGTACTGTGAACACACTCCAGCAACTAACACAAATGCACGGTTAACAGTGACGAGAACATGAATCAGTATCAAAATACTTATGCTGAGCGAAAGAAATCATATCAAAAAGAGCATATTCAGTATGATTCCACTTACACAAAGTCTAGAAAATAAAAACGAATCGACAGCAATGTAAATCAGATCAGTCATTGCCTGGGGGTAAGGCCGGAAGGCAGGCAGAGGGATTTCAGAGGGGCACGCGGAATCTCTGAGGGCTGAGTATGTTCTTAATTGCAGTGTGGTTTTCAAGGATGTGCACATGTCAAAACCTACGGAACTGTACACTTCAAATATTTCTACCTTATTTTATATATCACTTTTACCTCAATAAGCCTATTAATTTGGGGGTTGGGGAGGGAGGGAGGGATTTGCTTTTTTAGAAAAGGATCAGAATCCAAGTTTTCTTACTCCTTTAGTAGCAAAACTGAACAACTCCACCTGTTTCCTGAACTTAAAGTGACAATTAGAATCTGAAAAACAGGGTAACAGTAAAATAGTAGTTACTGCATGAAATAGTTGCCATTATTTGCCAAATGCAGTATTTTCAATACACATTTAAATAAAGCCTCATAATGTGCCAATGAGCAAATATTTATCAATCTTAAATTCAAATGTCAATCATAAAATCTTCACCATTTTTAGAGTCCACGCTCATCTACAACATTTATAATTTCTTCTGTTAACTGTATTACAACACTGAGAGCAACTACCATCAACAACTTAAAACACCAACATAATTCTTCAAATAAGCTCAAGAACATAACAGGAGTTTTGTTTTGCTTTGTTATAATAGGAGAGCAAATAGACTGCATATTGGATTTGGGAGAAGGGTTGGCATAGAAAAATTAAGAAGAGGAAGGTAAGAAAACAGGGATGAGAAAGTAGCAAACATAAAAGAAAACCTCACCAGCGGTTTAAAAAGAAATGCAAATAGAGAAAAATGTTAGTCCATTATGTGACTCTTAGATCTAAGTAACTTGGAAGAAAGGAGGTCATCTTCAGCTGACACATGAAGGATTCTAGCAAATGTAGGGGAGGGGGCCTTACCCCAGGTAACACAACGGCCCCAATTCCACTTTTCAATTTTGATCTGCCTCGGCCGCCTCGTCCTGCCAATCCTGCACCACGAGGTCTCCGCTTTCCTGGAAATCCTGACCCACGGCCCTACACAACAGAGACGGAAAAGTCAGCATTCTGTAAGAGCCCAAAAGAATTTTAAATACAAACGTGAGATAAACCATCTTATTAAATGTTACACAAATATTTGCTTCTCTCTTTTATTCTGATTGGATGATAAATATTAAGAGCCCAGGCTTATTATTTGCATCTTTCAATATGTATTCTACAACTTAGACACCTACAATCTCAGAATCAAACGTGGGTCAGTCATTGTAAATGCCCTGCACCAGCAAACCTTGGCACTGTATTTCCTATCCCCACATCCTAGGTGGCTGCAACAGCCACAACTCTATCCAGGTATTTTCATGTGCAACAAATCGCACTGTATAGAGAGCAAGTACAAGGAAGGACTCTCTCGCTAATTGGTTTCTTGTAACTATATTAATAGTTAACATATGCTGAGTACTTACTTTGTAGGGCTCGAAGTACTTGTTACTCTCAGCAATCTCATAAGGTAAATACTATTTTATTATCCCCATTTTAGAGATAAGCACACTGAGGAATAAAAACTTGCCCAAAGTCCTACAGCTGGCAAGTCTGGAGCCAACATCCACATTCTTAAGCACTATTCTGTACTGCTACATTGCATGAAAGCTAATTTTTACAGTATCTTTTCTGTCATTAAAACTGTCAATGTCCTTTAACTGTTCAATAGCTGACCATACAGGAAAGCTGATGAAAAAGTAAAAGGCTTGCTTTTAATCACCTATATAATAATTACCTGAAGAGGAAATAATTTATCTGAATTTTTACCCAAAACAGGAAAAAATTCTATGGGAAAACATGTTGAATTTCCTGATATTTTAACAAATAAGTACTAAGGGTTTTTTGTTGTTGTTGTTTTCTTATTTATTCTCAGACTTATGTATTACTACCTGAAAAAACCTGGCATCTACACCCACTTATGTAGATTTAAGATTACTAAAATGCTCAGGAAATCCTGATTTTTCCTTTCCTAAAAAGTTAAATAACATGTCACATCTTCAACTGATATCACTAATAGTAGTTTGACATACTAAGCTCATTACCTATTGAGTAGAATGGTTTCCAAGTCAGTAATTTATGGTTATACAGTGAGCATAAAAAAGACCACATGAACAAAAGGGAAGGGGCTCTGTTCTTCCTCAGTTTTACTAAGTTTAGCCATCTTCCACTGCTCCAGCTGCCTCTCCTTATCCTCTTAAGCTGCTCACCTTCAGATCTCGAGCTTCCCGGAACAAGGTAGGGTTGAATTGGATAGTTTTTCTTGTTGTTTTCAATAGATATAAAAGACTTCTTAAAAGTCAGTGACTGAATCAAGACTATAGTAATCTCTCAATTTATTTTTCTTCAACATCCAATGATACACGTAAGAATAAGTGAAAATGAGTGGTATATGCTTCAAAATGGTCAAACAAGGCCTCTTTTAACTCTCAAAACAAATATTTACACTTTCAACACTTTGCATGATATCAGAGTGAGCTGAAAAATAGTTCTTCCAATGGTGACAGAAAAAAAGAAAACAGAATCTAGAACTCCTGTGAAATCCTTAATTAGTCTAAATTATAAACCCTTATCCCAGAATTATATTAAATACAGAAAATGAAGAAATACTGTCTTCTCTAGTCAGTAAAATATTTTAACTTTTCACATGATTAACACGTCTTCAAATTAATTTTTCACCTTTCAAAATGCATCAGACTGCTTAACTTATACTTCAAGGACTTAGCAGAGTCATCCACCAATGACATGAAAAACAGATCCTGTAATTTTTATTAACACAGACAATGAAACCTGCTGCAATTCTGCTATTTCTTCTCCATTAGTACACAACAGATTAATGTAGTTTTTCTTTTGCTCTTTTCTAAGCAACTAAATTTTATGGTATCATGAATGAGTCCTTAATTACTTTATAGCCTATGTGACAAGGATTGCCCCCATAGAAATACTGGTAATTACAACATAAAAGGAAGCAACCATAAAAAAAGGTATTAAAAATTTACACTTAAGATCAGTCAAATAAAATGGCAATTTAATTTCCTCTTAGTCCAGGTTTTTAAAGGCAAGCATGTTGCTTCCTCATATTAAACAGTTTAGATTTAAAAAGTGGCTCTGGAAAGTGAACTATTTATCTAGAAAAGAAAGGTTTAATTCTTAACTTCTACTCGGACAAAACCAACCAGAGAGAAATGATATATGAATGTAAACGCATTTTTATTTACCACTTTGATGCTCCAAATGGCACTGCCAGGAAGCTGCCTGGGTTTAAAAATTTCCCGACCTTCTGAAATGTCTGGGGACCAGGAAGGTGGGCTCACTGTATTATGGGTACTCCAAGCCCCCTAGGATATGGCAGGTGAGAAAATAGATGTATAAAACTCCGCAACATAAAAGGTCAAAGCCAGCAACTAAAGAATTTCAGAACGGCAAAAACAAATGCAGACGTATGGAAATTTAGGACAAATTGCTTCAAGGTAGTAAGGAAAATAAGCTTATCACTTACAGTGACTTTATACTTAAATGTTTGCAGCTACAATTTACAATAAATGTTTTATTCTGGTTGAAACAGTACAGTGAAACATTAAAAAATTAAGGTTTATATGACATCAACATTGACTCATGCATGAACTGCAATTAGGGCACCAAGATATAAATAAATGGCGATCAAACTTTAAGAATTAAAACTACAAGAAACTATTTGGGGATTATTCTCTTCCAACAATTATCACTCTACCAGAAAGAAGAAATGAATAAACTGAAAGAACGTTAACGTATGCTTCTTGCTATAAACCACCAATACAGGAGGCCAAAAATGCAATCAGAAACGTGAGGAAACAGACACATTCACTTTAAAATAAGGAAAGTTAGTTCGTGACCTTACATGCAAATACCATCATAAGCCTAACATTTAATTACCCTTCCTTCAGTGCCCGCTAGTTGTGGGTTTTCATTTTTATTTTTATTTAGGGGATGACTACACTTAGATTACATCCAAGGAACTAATTTGAAAAGTAGAAAAATGTGAAAGCAAATTGTCCTAAATCTGCAAATTAAAATGCCTGAAGTATCTGATTATTTATACGAGAAATAGTATTTATTAAAATAGTTAAAATACAACTAAGACATTTTGCTTCCAAATAACCACATTCAGCAATAACCTGAACTAATCTGATGAAGGTGCTAAGCAGCATAAAGGAAGTTTACTCCACAAAGATAACATTTTAAAGAAAAACAGAACAAATGTCAAACAATAAAGAACCTGTTTTGAATTAGACAATTCAACAATGCATGCTATAATTTTACCAATTAAATGATCAAAAACAAAGAAACAGTACTTACCAGGTTTCTAGAATACTAACAAACTAACAAGCAGTAGCCTATTAATCACATTAAAATACCACCAGAGAATTTCAATAATCAACTAGAAATAAAGAACTTGACTACCCTTTGGGGAGGAGATAGTTAATGAAGTAACAGTATTCTGAGAAAGACCACACAAGGGAGAGACTGGTTTCCCTTTAATTAAGGTACCCTCAGCTCAGCTAACAGCTATGCTGATTTCACTGACAAATAGCTTTCCCACCAACAGATCACCTGGCATCTACGTCTACACCTGTCTTCTTTCCTACTGTGCCCAGGGTCTTCTGTAACCTCGGCGCTGCCAGAGCAATTTCTCTATTGTCATTTTACTCAGTCTCAACATCCACGTACAGCTCTGCGGGGCTCTGAGCAGCACATCGGTGGATGCTGCGCCACCCTCCCTCACTGACCCTCCTCAGCCTCCCATGCAAGTCCTCCCTCCACGCGATCTCTGAAGCCCCAGCGTTTCCCTGGGCCGAAGCCTGGACCACTCTCCTCTCTGTGCAGTCTTGTCCTAAATGGTATTACCTATAATGAGGGCTGTAAACACCATTTTGGATGTTGTTGTCCCCAAATTCACATTCCTAGTTCTAACGTGTCCTGAGAGCTCCAAGTTGTTATGATTTTCAGCTTCCTTGTTAGCTTTCCCATTCTGTCACACAAAACCTCTCCAGTTTACCACGTCTAAAATCTCTCCCTTAATGAGTCACAACTCACCATCTTCCCCATCTTTAGAAACGGGATTCCAGTCCCCAAGTCAGAAAACTAGGAGCCATTAGTCCTGTTCTTTTCCCTAATCACTCTCCCCTGCCCCTTCAATCCTCTCCCTCACCACTCCTTTGATCCAAACCATCAGTCAATTCAGCGCATTGTATCTTCAAGTTGTGTCTCTGGCCCTTCTGCTCCCCTGCACTCTCGCGGCCAGCACCACCTCTGGGCTAGCCTGCTGCAGAGGTCTGCAGCTCACTACGCGTCCTTCTCACCTGCACCTCCCTCAAGCCTCTCTCCACTCAGCAACCAGAGGGGCTCCTAAAAATGTGAATCTAATCAAGCAAGGCTCTACTACCCTGTTCTAAACCCTTTGGTAGCTCCACAGTACCCTTAAAATCAAAGCTTTCCCACTGCCTCTCTTCAGTTTCACCTTGTGACATCTCTCGCTGCAGATACGCCCTAGTTACCCTGGCTTCCTTGCGATCCTTCACACACACTGAGCTCTTCACCAATGGGGACCTACTGACTCAGGACTACACTGACTTGCCTAATGGCTGGCGTCTTCCAATTCTGCAGATATGGCCTTAAACGCTTCCTCATCAGAGAGGCCTTGCCCTGGCACTCCAAGTGAACCTGTCTCCCTTACCACACCTTTAGCATCTTCATTTTGAACACAATGCAGGGTCATATGTTTTATTGTTTATAACTATTTAGTGGTAGAGTGGGAGCAAGAGATATCTAAATTTAGTTCTTATTATTTCCACTCAATATTTTTCTCTGAGGATACATGGCTAGTGTGCATCTTCAATTCCTTTTGGTAGATCACTTAATGGTATGTCAGTAGACAGTTCCTAAAATATGCCATAAAAAGTCATATTCTAAAGTAATATTCATCATAATTTAGAAGTTAGCTTCGATGTCAAAACTGTATTTCATTTCAAAAAGTGTTTACACTTCATATAACATGGATGAATAAAATGAAGTGCCATACAGATTAAGAATGTTTAGATGCCATTTCAGGGATAATTAGGCAACCATTCAACTGCTATGAAAAACTTATATAATAAAAGCTTGGGTATTTACATTATGAATTTTAGTAAGTATGTTATCATAAGACATTGGAAGGTACAGCACTTGCAATTTTATAGGAAATGAAGAAAAATTATGATTACACTTAGATATTTTGACAAAGAAGAAATTACCTAATATATTCTTCAGACCTTAAAACTAAAATATTGCTGTAATTACCAACTTTAGTTATAAATTATTCTTCAGATCTCAGCTTAGATCAGGAAGGATTTACACATACCATTCAAGGAGAGGTTAGCTTCCCCGTCTACTGCAACAAAGTGTACACCGCTGTTACACCTGGTTTTACTTTCACTGCACCAAACCGAGATTTATCTATTGCCACTGGAGTATAAGCTTGATGGGAGACACTCTGCTCTTTTCGTTCACTGCGATGTTAAGTAAGCATTCTGTTCAGCACTTATTAAACGTCTACTTTTTCTACCAAGCATTTTTTTGCACAAAATGCATCAATAAAACTGTACTGTGATATGAAACATACCAATTCCATCAGCTGCAGCCTAGAATCTTGGATTTCTTCACCTATTAAAAAATTATCAACTTATACCATGCACTGTTAGTCGTAAACTATCTACAAACTGAATTAAAAACAAAAGCGTTAAAAAAAAATGTAACCATCAGGAGAATTTCAGTTACAAAGAGAGCTAAATAGAACCGACATGGTCTCAAATGCCACAGAAACTTTAAAAATACCACTCGGAGGAGACTGAATTAGATTCCAACAGTAATTATTACTGTTTAAAGTTGGCATTCACTTTTCTGCTTTGAGGCCAATTTCTCAGGTAAATTCATCAACCTAGTAAATTACAAGCTATTACAAGGACTGTGGGAATAGGGAAACGGGACAGTGATGGCAGGTGGAGGGAGGCTGTTATGGGCAACTTTCTATAAGAAGTCAAATCCTGTTGCTGGCTGTTAAATACGTTCAATGTCTTGAATAGAGCCCACACGCGTCCTCACCTGCTGAATCAGTTTAAATGACTTGAATCAACTTAAATGGCCAGAGAAGGGATGCTGTCTTTTGGGTAGATTCACTCCTCCAAGTCCTAAGTCAACCCTCTCCCAACATATTATGCAAAACCAAGACTGCTATTAACGGGTGAGTTTGATTTAGAGAAAGTGAAAACGGCGGAGAGCGAGCAGAAAGGAGGGCAACTAGTAAGAGAAACTGAAAACATAAGCATTTACAATCTGTCTTTTTGGTGCATACATTCACTCACGTACATGACAGCCACTGTTAGCAAGAATTCATTTTTATGACTTACAGAATTCTTTGAATATAAATAACGCATACATAAACCTGAGATCAATATCAAATAGAACAAGAAATCTGGTAAGATATATACTATGTAAGTACAAAAACAGCTGTTGCCTTCAGTAATTTAAGAATGAATTTGGCTGGTACTAGCAATCATTTTGGTAATCACTTAAAAAGTGTAACAGGCACGAGAAAACTGCAAGGGATGTATGATACTTCTGATCTGTGTGTGCTGTAGCTTGACACCCCAAAGGGCTAGACCTTTTTTAGGATGAAAACTACAGTTCCTCAATGGTTTATAGAGCAGTACTTTTTGGACTTCAGGCTGCCTGGGGATCTTCTTAAAATACACATTTTCACTCAAGTTAAGGTGGGGCCTGAGATTTCTGTGTAACAAATTCCCAGATGACACTGATATTCCTGGCCTGCAGGTCACACTTTGAGTAGCAGTGGTTTACTCATTTCTCCTAGAAAACATGCCTAAGCCTGTAAGCCCGAGTAGAGTTTTCCTCTTGCCCTTTCTGTTTTCCCACAGTGCCCTGTGGTTTCCTCTACTGTAGCCTGTATCACACAGAGAATAATTAAATAGGCAGTTTAGTTCTAATCTGTGCACCCATTATGTGGCTTTAAACTTGAAAACCTACTTCATCTTGTGTTCACTGTGTCTGACTCGGGCAGGCCTGCAGTTATCCTCACTGGCACGTTTCTTTAGAAATGGTTATGAGTCACCGCCTGGGTTTCAGGACCCCCTCTCCAGAGCTACATTTAACGTATGAATATTACATCCTTCTCAAGTCTCCATTTTCACATAATATCTGCATTATTCTGCAAATCAAGAAAGAAAGCAGGGCAGCACCACGTTTGCTATAGTCAGGGGCTTTATATATACCATCATTAAATTCTAACAACCACCTGATGCAGTAGTTTTATAGATGAAGAAATCAAGAGAGTTCACAAGGTAACTTGCTTGGTGTCCCACACACAGTAACGGAAGAATAAGACTCTGAAGCCCAAACAACTGCACTGTGGAAATGTTCATGCTGAATTTATGTTAATCACTCTTTCCTAGTATCAACTAATCACAGTACAAATACATATAAATAATACAAAAGAGTCTCCTTAAAAGTCACTTTAATAAAATGAAGTGTGGTAAATAGTATTTAGACTAGAGGATATGTGGAAAAATCACTGTTGGCATGTACTCTACATCTTCTATTCCCCATAAAGAAGAGGGAAAATTTATCTATTTACTAATAAAAGCTTTTTATATAGGTTCTAACACAAAGTATAAGTATGTACGGTTAACTCATAGGTATCCAAGAATAGACAATTACAACTATTAGGTTAACTTCCTTTAATGAATATCATTATGTATACATTATATAAAGTAGTATTTCAAAATTAATATTTTAGTTAAAAGCTCGATATGAAATAATTTATCAAGAACTGCATCTGTTTATTTGGATGATATGATTTACCAATCTGCCTTTTATAATTTTAAAAGCAAAAACAAACAAAACCCCCAAGACATGCCAACAGTGCTTCTTACTAAAAGGTTTATGTTTAGAAACCAGAAATGGAAGAAAGAGAAGGAGAGAGGGAGGGAGGGAGGAACTGCTTACTTGTAATTAACAGTTAACGAAACCACAATCCTCTACAGCTCATCACTGGAGTCCTGTTTTGCTCTCACAGGAATAGATTATGAAACTGATATGTTAATTCGAAACACTTCATTTAAAATGCTACTGCAATACACAAGCATGTTATAAAATTCTAGGGTTCTTAATAAACTACTTAAATTGATGAAAAACAAGAAATCCAGTTCACAACGTAATGGGAAAGTGGTTATGATCTAATGAAGTACTATTTTTGGAAACCTACTCTACTGAAAAAATATCACCTTCTCTATGAGAACCTCTCAACAGGTGTCTCAGAACATAAGTAAATTCCTAAGCTCTCCACATATACGATGTTAGCAACAATGAAAAGATACTGGAAAGGTAAAATGAGGAAAAAATTCTTTGAATTTGAAAGTTATCAAAATATATTTAAGAGTACTTATGCTTTCTTTATGAAATTTTCTTTAAATATTTAAGAATACTTCAAGAAGATGTTTCTAGGAAAACATATTTCATATTCAATAAAAAACTTTCATTATCATGAGAGCAATTAGTACATGAGTGTCTGAAGTAGATCATAATCGTATTTTCCCATAAAATGACACAAATAGGGTATCTTGTTCTATCCAACGCGTACTCTCCACAAAAACAGCAGTATATCAACAAGCTCTGAATCACCAAGTAGACGTCATTTCCTGTACAACTAAAACCAAACTAACTGCGAGGTAAAACATGGCCTACAAGCTGCTCATGAGATCAGCAGCAAATGGTGAGGTAGTTATGAGACAGTGGCAGCTAAACAGAAAGGAGACTACCAGAATTGAAAGGGAACACAGCACAGCAGTAATGAATATTAAGACATGGCTCATATAAAACGGGATGAACCTGGAAGAAAACAAAATACATGCACATACGCACTCTCACACACATACACACTCTCACACACATACACAACCCACACTATTTTGGAACATTGGTCAACAGAAAAATAATTGTTCAGGTTACTCAGTTGAAGCAGAAGTCTCTAAATAAGAAGAGATGCCAGTAAAATTTAACAGGAATATTTATGATGCAATATCCTTGAAGAATGTAAATGTCTGAACCAAAATTAAATTTGAGATTCAAATTTCCATTCCTAAAGTCTTTTCAGAGCCAAAACTACACAATTAGTATATGCTAATCAAAAAAAGGAAAGGAAAATAAGAGACAAAACTGAGGAGGAAGAGAACTAGTTTGAGAAGAAAACTCTCTCTTGGTAGAATAGAAAATAAATATCAAGTAAAACACTTAGAGAAAGGCATATGCAGAGTGTTTGCATTTTCTGTATGTCTTTGCCATAGTGACACAGGTAAATCCCACGTGGCAACTCCTTTGCCTTTGGTGTGAGTTTCTCTCTTTAGAGAATAAAATATATCTGGATTTTACTTAGAGGAGACTAATTTTCACAGTAAAATAAAGTTCGATTTAACCTTTCTACTTGTCTTAGGATTCCTAACTTAGGTGATCAAGATATTACTATTTCTATGAAAAGTTAAACTTCAATCACTGAAAGCAATTTAAATCATGAGACTTAAAACTCCAAATTACTATTATGACTAAACACTTTTGCCTTGTTTGATATCTTGTTATTTTATTAAAAAAAACTTCAGAAAGTAGAAATTTTGTAGAATACATAACTCTTGGCTACAATACCTTCACTGTGCCTTGCGGTTTCACTCAAATTTCACTGAAAAAGATCTGGAACTTACCCTTAAAGGGCAGAGTCCACATAACTTAGAACAATCATGAGAAGAACTCCCTTTATGTCCTGAAGACGAACAATACAACCCTAAAATTTTTTTCACGAAACCATTGAAATAAATATTAACGTCAAAAAAATGCCCACAAAATGTCAACAACAGAAAAATTAAAATGAGAAATCCCCCTGCATGAAAAACTCCCTTCATAAATTTTGATGTTTAAGCAGTTAAAAATATGTACAACGAATACCAATAAACAAACATACCTGAGGGGAAAAATAAATGTTCGCTACACTATACCCAAAACTCATCTTTTTTTTTTTTTAAGGCTCTGTTGTTACTATAGCAAAGAACTAAAAACTTCTTTAAAGTATTTTCTATTAGAAATTACAATCAAATACATTGCATTTAAATTCCAGTAAGATCACTTGAAGTTCAATAAATTAGTCTTCATTAACAGCTCTTTTTTAAGTGACCAAAACATATAAGTCAACATTATATCTAAGTTTCACCTAAAAATGGAAAATACTGCCCTGCAAACCAAAGCTACACATACACCTTTTTACTTTATATAACTGCCCCAACATCTTTTCTGTCAACATCATTAAAATCACCATACCTGTCTGGACCGAGGTCTACCAGGAGAAAATTTCCTTTTGGTAATAGCTGGTTTACCCATGCCAATTTTGGGGGCGACTGAGATGTAAGTTGTTGGCATGATGTTTCCAACAGAAGCATTGGGAGTTGAAGGGAAACTATGCAGCATGTCGTGGGAAGGCAAGTCGGAAGAAAGTGCTGGAGAGGAAGACACGTTTGCCTTGCTTATGTCCGCTGCTGATGAAAACGAGGACTCTGTCTCAGATGGTAATTTTACAGATTTGCCTTCTTGGCACAACCCATCTTTCACACAACTCTCAGTTGCAGGAGCCATTTCAAAGTCCATAAATGCAGTAGAAGGTTCAGGATTTTCTTTCTGTTCCATTTCTTCTGGTACCCTTTCTACAGCCAACTGTTCCTTAGAACACAGAGAAGTACTTTTCCCACCCAGGGACGCAACAGTGACAGATTCAACGATGACTTCTGGAGGCCGGGATGCATCTGAGGACACCACCACGTTAGGTTCCTCCAACAACTGCACTTCCTCCTGCACAACGACCTGGGGAGCAAGGGCTTCGGTGCTTTCTGTCACATCCATTTTGTTCTCATTTTGATCTTCATCGCAAGTACGCGTCACCTTAGCACACGTTTCCATTTCTTCACTGTCAACGTCATGAGAAATCTGATTTCCTAATTCAGGATTCATTTTATCTTGGG
The DNA here is from genome assembly GCF_030028045.1 of Hippopotamus amphibius kiboko. Taxonomy (NCBI): domain Eukaryota; kingdom Metazoa; phylum Chordata; class Mammalia; order Artiodactyla; family Hippopotamidae; genus Hippopotamus; species Hippopotamus amphibius. Next base: position 5,094,736 of record NC_080189.1, on the reverse strand, counting down.
ATGACTCTACAAAATTTGGAATATCTATTATGTTAATGTACATATGAACTTTTAAATTTCTACTGAGTAGGTATAAAACAATGTCTTACATATCTGTAGCTCTATGGCTTAAAAATAATAGGCTTGGGAATAAAAAAAGTGGGGGGGCCGGGGGTGGCACACAGCTCCAGAGGCTTCCAAAACATACTTCTAGTTAAAACCATGCCTTAAATCTGAAGGTATCACCAAGAAAGGCGATTATGAAGTTTAGTAAAGGCCAAACTAAACCAGGGTTTATGGGTTAGAATCAGTCAAGATCAGTCCAGAAAACCTACGAAAACATTGCCTTAATAGGATCCTCAGAGTTTAAGGTAATTTCTGGTAAGAATATTAAAACAGAATTAATTTCTAATATAATCATTATACATATATGATGTTTTACAGTTTGTGCACTTACAAAAGGATTTAAAATTTTGTAGATGACAGTATACTCTTTTTACAGCTAGGAAAATGAGGTTCAGTGATATGTCCAAGTTAAAAAAGTAAAGATCAATCTAGAATAAAAAGAATTTTGCAATAAGCAGACACAAGCTGTGACAAAGCTTCTGTACACTCAAATGAATAATGACCATAGATAGAAAAGACTTATCTTGCTTAGCTAAACCTGCTAACACAATTTTATGGATATAATCCTTGTTCTTCCTCATCATCTATAACCAAAGAGACTTACCTTAGCAAATCAATAAACATAATCAGATATCAGAGGTATCTACAGTCACTGACTAGTAAATTTTAAATCAGGGTACTAGTGTGTTAAAACTTTACCCCAATATTATTTAAGAGTAAGGTTAAAGGTCCAAATGACATGAGCCCTAAGTGGCTCTATTAAGTAAGACCCCTGATGATAAAAAAAACAGTTATTTCAAATGCCATCAAGATAATTTCTAAGGCACATTAATAAAGACACTAGTTTCCTTACTTACTATTTACCATGGTGACTGAAATATGTTCTGATATAAAAATGAAATTTCACTTCTCATTCTGTTGAAAGATGGCAGTTGAAAAGGAATAAAACATCAAATAAAAGATCTGATCATACTAAATATTTGTAAACAAAATTTCTTCAAAAATACTTTAATGTTTAAAGTGAACATTAATGGCTTTAAAACCAAAAGTACCACCATTTGAGCGACTCAAGTAAAACAAACTTACCTTAATGCTATATGATGCCTAAATTATGTGCTAATAGGAGACCAACTACCTCAAGTCTCACTGGCAACGAGGAACGTGTGCAATACACACAGCACAGAAGCACGTTCTCCTCCTCTGTGCTAGGCAGGAGGATTAAGATAAAAGCATAAACGCCCCAGTTCTGCTTTACAAATCCAATGCCAATTGTTTTCAAGAAAAGGATCACTTAACCATAGATTTCACTACCTTAATGTGAATATAGCAATGGCAAACAATTCTCTAATTTGAAAAGTTAACTTAGCAGACAATGACTCGAATCTGTGCAGCAATCGTAAAGGCGTTACATTGTCACTCAGTCCAATTAGACAACACGGCCATGCCACTCACCAGGAATGAGAAGTCCACGCATGTCCCGACTTCCTGGTGGATCACTCCTCTGCGGCTCTCCAGCATGGATGTGAACTGCCGTGAAAAACACAGTTGTGGAACCTCCAACGAGGAGTCAACATTTCTCAAACGCTGCTTTCTCAGCAATAATTTGAGTAGGATATTTATCCTACTGCCAAATGTCAATTTCAAATATAAGCATAAAACATCCTCTCACTATTCATTTGTAAGTAGGATACGAAGACGGAATAAGGAATCCGATTCTGTGCTATGATACGATTACTATAGATAGTTTTGTCTTTTTCTTCATTTTACATCTTTATGAAGTATAATTTTTAATGAGAGTTGTTAAGTATAAACTTAACCTCAAAAAATCTCAAGGGCTTTTTATGTATTAAAAAAGCCTATATAACATACAGTATCACATACAATCCCACAGACTTTGAGGTGAGACCAAGATTAAATTTAATAAGTAGTTTTTCCCCAACCTGGTCTCTCATTAATTCCAGATCTTCAGGTACAGTAATAGCTATCACCAATATGGCAAAAAGCTTAACTGAAATATCACTGAAATAACTGAAATAACCCTCAGTAGGGCTGCTTAGACAATCTGAAACAATGAATTTTTCAGTATCTCAGCACGAAACAGCTCACAATCAGCAGCAGCTCTAGTTAGTAATTATAACTAAAGAAAGAAATTGCCTTTTAATGAAAATCACTTGATCCCTAAACAAAGTATATATTCATGATTAAGTCTAGGATTACAGCTGAACTACAATATATACATGCCCTTTCCCTGATTAATCTGAGTTTATTTTATTTAAAAAGGCTCCTCTCTAAATAATTCCCTACATGACTATGTATCGGGAATTTTTATTTAGGACACTAAAGTTTCAGCAGATGTTCACATATGCACTCTAGATACACATTGTCTTCAGAGAATGGACTATATCCATCACCGAAAATATCCTTACCATCTGGAACAATTCCAGGTGCAGGCTCCTGACCATCGACCTCTTTATTAACTGCTTGCTCCAGAAATACCATGTGGTCCTCAGTGCCTTCAACTTCCATTTCATTGTTATAATCTTAACAGAAAATTATTTATCTTAGTTTTTGTGAACAAAGTCAACAATTATTACCTTGTTCTAATGGGAGTAAATTACCACTAAAAATGACATAAGTTCTTCAGATTTTTCTATTTTGAACCAAACATATATTTACATTTTTTCAAATATGGAAAATATAATGAATTAAAAGGTAACCGGCATTTTACTATTTTAGAAGGATATTGCACAACTGTATACTGGTGGCATACTAGAAACAAAATGTCAGTAACCAAGATGTATCTACTTAAACCCCTTGTGGGTGATAAACAGAACCTTCACAGACGTTGCCATTCATATCAATGAAAATGAAAAATGATCTAATTAGCAGGTCTGTTTCCTTTATGATCTAAGAATCTTGTTAATATGTTTGTAACCAATGGTATACTTATAAAACTAGATGAACAAAATTTAATAAAACCAAAATTTGTTTGGAGTAAAATAACCCAGATACGAAGTGCAAACTAGGTCATATAGCCAAACTGTAAGAAACTTCCACTGTTGGCCCAAAAAACACAACTGTAGGAGAGTACACCAGTCCTGGAATTCACACATTAGGCAAACAACTATAAAGAAGCTAGCTTAGATGTTAGCCATCAGATTCAGAGATGACCGAGATCACAGGTACACAAACTAAAAATAAGACGGGCTCTGATACACAGAATTCCCTCACCGTCACTAAAGTAACATACTGGAAAACAAAAGCTCTCTCCAACGTACCTGTGGTGAGTTCAGCCATGTCCACTTCATCACCGGGCTGCAAAGGACCCATCTCAGCTGCTAAGTGTCTGCAATACATACAGATGTACTCTTCTTTGAGCTGGGAATCCAGTTCATGATCTGTTGGTTTGTCACATTCTAAGTGAACCCATCTGCGATGATAAATATATTTAAATAAAATTTTCTAACTTAAAGTCAAATTATCTAGGGAAAGGAGAGAGAATTGCTGGAAAACTGGATACAGCAAGGGGTAAGGACGGCAGAAGAGAGATTATAGGGTTAACAACTGAAGGTTCTAGAAAAGGAGCTGTCGTTTTTGGATGTCATCAAAGGTGTTGACTTTTTTTTTTTTTAACACATTTTTAAACTATTTCTCTTTACTTTTCCCTCAATGCCTGTTTCTGGTCTTGTCTTATTTTTTGCCCACTTACATCATTATGCCTTTCAGACTCATAAAAACATACTTTAATTTCATCTATAACAGCACTCAGTACTAAAAGGATTACTGGAATGACAAAAGCTTGCATCTCAAAATACGTGGTAGAGCAGATGATCACATGGATAGAAGAACTGACACATTTAGGTGGAAAAACTATATCTTCTTACCTTTTGCACATATTACAATGAAGCATGTCTTTTTGCAATTCTGGATGGTAGCACTTCCCACAGAAAGGACATAAGTTATCCTGCTGTTGATAACAACTGTCACATACCAGGCAGTTGTGGTGCCACTGAGAACTAGATCGGGTGCCACACTCTATACACACTCTGCAATTCTAAACGCCAGGAAAAATGAAAACAAAAACAGTCTGTTATGCATTTGTACTGCAGTTCCGGTATAAACCTTTTTTAAAATCAGTGACACATTTGTAGATTGTATATTAAGCTTTAATTTTTATGACACTAATTTAGGGTGTATGTTTTTGAACAAGAAGTTTGTTTTGAACATCTGATGAGATATCACTCAATTTACACTGAAACCTCCTGGAAAGTGTGAACAGGAGATAGAGACATCCAAGAAAACATAAATAGGGCAGGAAGAAAAACAAGAATGTGGCAATCCAAACTTCAAAAAAGAAACACATTCCAGAATCAGGAAGTAGCTGGTGTTAAATAAGTCTACTCAGTTCCCTACTGTAAGAGCAAAAAGGTCCTGCTAGGGAATTCTGTTTATGGGTAGCTTAGAAACTAAAAACAAGAACTCACACTAAGGAGATATAACCCACTCCAAATGATCAGACGTTTGAAATGGTGAAAACAATCGCTCAACATCAAAATTCAATTATGGCTTCTCGTATTTTCAGAACAGAGAGTGGCACTACCCTTAGCAAAGTAGAACTGCTGATGTGCAAAGCCTGGCAGAGGCCTGCCAAACCTCCTTCTGCGCATGTGAGCCAGGCTGCCTTAAAATCCTGGGCACGAGGCTGATAAACCATGGGACTCTCATCACCCCCCCAACTCTACAATCTAAAAAAACAATAAAAAGGAACTTCATCTTTCTGAGCTGCTGGTACCTTTTGATACAAAAGAGATATTCACTAAAAAAGAGAAACTGGCATGAACCACAGATCTGCTGAAGTCTTACAGATTTAAAATGGGTGTACTTGTAAGTACTGATGCCAAAACCCTAAGTAAAATGTTAGCAGACTCCAGTAGCAAACCAAGAAAATAATAAACCATGTCCAAGCTGTTTATTGTGGAGATTATACAAAAACCTAAGGATGGTTAAATATTAGAAAACCCATTGATAAAATTTAACATATTATTAGGTCTGAGGAGAGAAGATAAATTATTTTACTAGATGCTGAAAAGACCTTTGGGAAAAAAATTAAAACCCATTCCTCATTAAAAAAACTCTTGAAAAAATTAAAATGGGTAGGTATTTCCTTAATGTGATATACACACACACCTCAATTCTAAAGCCGGTGTTTCATGTAACTGGGGAACCCTGGAGGCATTCCCACTAAGTCAGAAACAAAGCAAGGATGCCTACTATCTCCACTACCATTTAACATGGTTCTGAACCAATGGGAACACTGAAATAGATGAAAACAAAGGCTGAAAAGAAGAAATAAAACTATTTGTAGATGACAAGATAGCATGCTTGGAAAATCCCAGACAGTTTATCATAAATTTCATAAAAGAATTTAACAAAGTAGCAGGATATAAAATTAGTAATGAAAATTCAATAAATTCACATACATAAATAATAACCAGTTAAAAGATATAATGAATGGGAAAATCCCATTTGTAACAGCAACAAGGGAGAAAATGTTTAAAAAATAAACTTAAGAAATGTCCAAAACCCATACAAAGAATATTAGAAAACATTCCTAGAAGACACTAAACTAGACTTGAACAAATGCAAAGACATACCTTATTCTTAGTTAGGATGTCCTAACGTCAAGATTTCACTATCAATGAATAAATTTAAAGCGACCCTGATAAAAATTCCAGTGATGTTTTTTCACGGAGCCTAAGGTTCAGAAGAAAAACACACAAGAACAACTAGGAAAAATTGTGAAATAGAAAAGCTCTGAAGGGGGAGCAAAACTACCAGATACTGCAAAGCCTCTATAATTAAAACAGTATGGTATTGGCTCATGAAGACAGAAAGACAGAGCAATGGAACACACAAGAAATTCCAGAAATAAACCCACCTAAATCAATGTTAGTATGGACTCTCAAGTCACTGGGGCAATGACTGTCTTTTTGGTGAATGGATTCTGGACAAATGCCAACTGGGAAAAGATAACTTACACCACACAGAAGCATCAACTAAAAATGGAGTAGAGAGCTAAATGTAAAAAAATAATGCAAAAACTAGAAGAAAATGTGAATTCTCCTATAATTTCAGTATAGTGAAAGGCTAATTTTAACTGAAAAATCCAGATGCAACAGAAGATTAATAAATCTGACTACACAAAAATAAAATTTTGCACGGCAAAAAATAACACAGGCAAAGTTAAAAGGCAAATAATAAAGTGGGAGAAAATATTCGCATCATATAACAGATAAAGGCCTTCTATCCTCACTATATAAAGAACTCAAACGGAGGAGGGGGGATCAAAACCTTCAAGAACAGGCAAAACGCAAGGATAATTCACAAAAAGGGGTAAAAATGACCCTTAAACAAAAAAATGACCAACTTCACTCAAAAGAGAAAAGAAAAACTACACTGAGATAACATTTTTCATTCATTCATAAGACAGGCAAAAAATCAAAAGCTGAACATGACACCCTATTGGCAAGGATGTAGAGAAGAAAGAAGTTCTCTCATGCGTAAGTGGTGGCAAAAGAAACTACCACAAGTCTCACGAAAGGGAATTTGAAAATACCTAACAAAACTACATAAGCACTTACCCCTATGAGCCAGTATCCCACTTTTAGGAACTTATTCTAGAGATTCGCTCCCAACAATTCAAAAACCCATCTGCGTGAAGTTACTGACTACAGAATCACTTCTAATGTAAAATATTGGAAACTACTGAAATATTCAAGCATAGGATAATGGTTGAAAAACTATGGTTCAAATACAAAGGGAGGGAGGGAGGAAAGAAAGGAAGGGGAAAGAAAGAGGAACGAGGAAGATCTCTATGAACTGATATGAAATGACTCCCAGATTTAAAAAAAAAAAAACCAAAAGCATGCGAAAGAGCATACATGCTATCTTCAATGTAGAAGAGGGAAACAAATATATTTGCTTATCATTACAAAAAAATACAGGAAGAATGAACCAGAAATTTTTGAAAGCATGTTAATAGCCTATGTATTTTTAAAAATTAAATCAATAAGAATGGGGAATTTAAAAGAAACCAAAATCTTCAAAAATAACAGGCAAAACATAAGGATCTTACTATACAAAAGTAGATATGTAAGAATGGGAGAAGGCAAAGAACTCAGCAAGAGGGATCAGAATTGGAGGTAGTGGTATAAATTCATTATTTATAAATGATGTACATGTGTGAGTATATGCATACTTAAGTGTGTATTTGTATATATGAGTATGTGTAAGTGTATATACATGCATGTATTTCCTGCCTCATCTGCTGAAAGGACAAAGCAGAAAACACCCTCAAAGCAATGAGCACACCTAGCACCCAATCTCCACTAAAGGAACTTGGCCAATTTATAGAAAAGAGGACTGATTCCAGGGCTGGGGCAGGGCAGGTATAAGATGGTCTTAGAATATCTTGTTATGCCCAAATGTAATGAAGTACTCAAATAAATGGTGAGGGCATGTCACAAAGACATAGGAGCCGGCTGGAAAAGGCTACCAGAGGGACTTTTTAGGTGGCGCAGTGGTTAAGAATCTACCTGCCAATGCAGGGGACACAGGTTTGATTCCTGCTCCAGGAAGGTCCCACATGCCTTGGAGCAACTGAGCCCAGTAAGCTGCAACTATTGAGCCCTAGAGCGCCACAACTACTGAAGCCCACACACGTAGAGCCCGTGCTCCGCAACAAGAAGTCACTGCAATGAGAAGCCCTTGCACCGCAAGGAAGAGTAGCCCCAGCTCTCTGCAACTAGAGAAAGCCCGAGGAAAAATGGGACAACTGAGCACAAAACAAATTAGGTACAGTAATAAGTTATAAGTTATTGATAATAACAAGACTCCATGAGTTAATGCTGACAACACAGAAATAATTTTAACATGTGAAAGAAGGGAGGGTTCTCGCTTACAACAGAATGCAGAAGGCTGACTGGTAAATGGGAAGAGAGAAAAGCGCCATTTAACAAACAGGTAAAAACCTCATTAGGTATTGGTTCCTATCATCTTGGAGAAAATTTTGAGGAGCAACAAGCTATTTGCATGGTCTTCAAGTGTCTCCTCACATACTGCTTTATCAGATAGAAGAGAGAGAAAAAGAAAACAGTGGAGAAACTTGACAGCAGCTTGACCAGATTATCAGAATTTACATCACCTGTGAGGGAGAGCAAAGCATCAGGTGCATCCAACTGAGAGCCTGAGAAGGGCGCACCATCATTTACGCAATACTCTGGCCAAGAATGAATAACTCTCTATACAATCGTGAGTAAATATTGGACAAAGACAAAATGAGGTAAGTTCTATTTGGGTGATTTAAAAACAAACAAACAAACAGGGAGGTGAGGAAAAACTCTATTATTCAAAACTGTCAATATCAAAAAGACAAGGGCTTAAGAAATTTTCCAGTTTAAAGGAGTCAAGAGACATGACAACTAAATGGAATACCTAACCCCAGACTAGATCCTGGAACCTACAGAGAAGGAGGGAAATGCTATATGGGACATTAGATCAAGTGACAAATTGAAATACAGATGGCAGGTTAGATACACTGATGTTATTGTATGGGATGATAACTGTGCTGTGATTATGTAAGAATATTCCTGTTATTAGGAAATGCACATTTAACTATTTAGGGGTAAAGGGAACACGGTGTGTGTAACTTACCCTCAAATGGTTCACGCCAAAAAAATATACATGGGATGGGGAGGAGGAGAGAGAAAGGGCATGGAAGACTACTCTGAAAGCCTAACAACAGGTGAACCTAGATAAAGGGCACATGGGTACCATTTTCATTTTTCCAACTTTTAAAGTTTGAAATTATTTCCAAATAAAGCCTTTTAAAATTCATCATATACCAACACACCGGCATTCTTGAAAGAGAAACAGAGAAAATAAACCTAAGGATAATGACTGGTATATAGCAAAGTTCCTAAAAAGATCACCCTAACTTCAATGCAAGCAGCCTCACGAGACTGACATCCCGGGGAAGGCACACCCGTCTGCCCCTGCACCTTCAGCCTCTACCACAGTGTTTGAATTTGACTAAAGACTACAAACAACTATGAAAGAATTTAACAGTAGAGGGAGTATCATTCTTCAAACTGCTCAGAGCATAAGCATTCCTGTGATAAACTCCATGATAATTGAGCATTACCCCGAGTACTTTACAGGCATCATCTCACTAAATCCAACACCCCTGCGAGGTAAGTACTATTAACTACATAATGAAATTTAGCTTACAGAAGTCAAATAATTTGCCAAAGATCCTGTATTTAGCAACTGGAAAACCTGAGATTTGACTCCACGGCCTAATCTTTTTAATCACCTTATAATCCTCCATGGAACAGAATAAAACACACACTATCCACTCATATTCTCAGCAGTATTATAAGTAATTCTGTCATGTGAAAGAGAACAGCAGACTATTGCAGAAAGCAAATTATTAAGAGAGCAGAACAAAAGGAAGTTAGAAGACAATCTCGAGAAATAAACTTGGAATTCGGAACCCATCTTCCAAGATAATGAAAACCCCAAAAAAGAAGATAATGATTTAAAGCAGGAAACAAAACTGCCTAAGGATCCCTAAAGGGAGCGTAAAGAAGGTGACCATTTTTTTAAAAGAAAAAAGGCAAATTTAACCAACACTCCTCTAGACCTTTCCATGGGCCTAAAGGGAGAATGACAATGGACATGTTCCAGACAACACTAATGAGTGCAGACCGTGATCAGACACATCCTGGAAGCAAATACGAAGAACTGACAAAAATAAAGATCTCACGGCCTTCAAGCACAAAACAATTAACTAATTAAACTTTTTTTAAAAAAGACTTCTCTGTGATACCATAAATCGGGAAAAGTTGGAAAAAAAAAAAGTTTCCAGAGAAAAACAAGGTGGAATGCAAAACTATACCAAACCAAGTTCTTGTGGTAGTCCGAAGGCAATAATCTCTTTCCGGTTTGCAAGATTCCAGAAAATTTATAATTCTTTTGCAGAGGTGTATAACCAAGTCTCCAAAAGACTGGGAGATGAGTTTGGAATTTATACAGATTTTTTCCTCCCAAAGAAAAAGTGACATGGTCTACAGTCTGGGTTAAGACATAGAGAAAGGAGAAAACTTCCGCTTTCTTCATTTTCAATAGGAAGTGGGAAGAGAAAAATTTATATTTTCAACATTCATAACTTAATATTCATAAAATAAGATTCTGAACTGTAAATCATTGCAGGGAATAAAAGGAACTGAAAAATAGAAAAGAAATTAAAAGAACAAGTTTATTTTAAAATAGCAAAGCATTTCAATTACATCCATTAATCTAAATACTTGACTATTAAACCTTTCAAAAGGAACACTTAAAATGACACAGAAGAATCCAAAATTAAAAGATGTGAAAAGACCACATTCAACTGGTAAACTAAAACCTCAGGAGGCCATATTGTCAGGCAAAGCAAAATGTCTGCTCCCCCCCCCCAAAAAAATGCATTACACAGAAGAGAATAGTTTTGCATTGATAAAAAACACAATATGTCAACATTAGCCTGACCTACTTGCTAAATAACCAGCACAAAATAATGTTTTAAAGAAAAAAAAGTAAAATACAAGGAGAAATTGACATGAGAAATAAGAGGTCAATTTTATCTACATCCTAATATGCTCCTGAATCAGTCAAAAAATAAGGTAAAAACTTCATCTAATTAAATGAAATAAACACAATGCTACAGCTTTAAAAAGTCACTATTTCAAACATACAAATTTATGTCATAATTAAATTATCTGATTAAATACAATTAAAGCGAAAATACGTTTAAGCACAACCTAAAAAAGGATAAAATTATTCGGTCAAATGTACATAGATATAAAGTTAGCAACACAACAAACATGAACGCAGCCAAAGCTATAATCAAAGGTAAATTTATAGTCTTAAATATACTTTTTTCCTTAGGAAAGTGAGGGAAACGAATTACGAATTCAACTTCCTATTTCAGAAAAGTAAAAGACGCGCACTAGAGGAGATGAACGTATAAACAATACAAATCCAACCGACAGCAGGTTTTTTCGGTAGACCGAGAATCAAGCCAGGAGAGAACGCGCGGAAGCACCCCGTCCGGCAGCCGGGCAGACACTGCTCTCGGGGAGGCTGCAGCTCGACCCCCCCAGCCCTCAGGCTCCGCCCTCCGGGCGACCACACCTGAGAGCAGTGGCCCCGAGGTGCTCGGTTTCCGAGAAGGCTCCTCCCCTCCAGGCCCCTCCCTCGGGCCTCGGCGGGACGGAACTCGCCGCCCTCCGCCCTCGAACCTGGTGCCGCTGCACACCGCGCGCGGGGGCAAGGCTCCCCCAGCGCCTCCTCCCACCCCCTCACCCGCCCCCCCATCCCCAGGGACCTGCCAGCGAGCTCGCCCCCCTTCCCAGAACCCACGGAGGAGGGCACACACCACCACCACCCCTACCCCGCCACCAGGCCAGCGCGCCCCTCCCGCAGGCCGCCCCGGGAAGCCGCCTCGGGCCGGCGCCACCACGAAGCCTGCGAGCCCAGCTGTGGGGGAGCCTCCACTGGGAGGCTGCCCGTGGCCTCGGCTTCCACCGACCACCCCCGCCACCCCACCGCTCCTGGAAGCCACCCCGCTGGCGGGGGAGGATGCGGAGAACACAACAAACCCGAGCGCAGATAGAAGGGCAGAGGGAACAGGATCGTGTTTTCTGCGCCAATGGGAGTAGAATGTGAGGATGCAGGGAGACCACAAGTGCATTCTTGGCGGTCTATATGTTTTCTGAGAAGTTGAAAGTTTTCACAGAAATGCTAACTTTAAAAAATTAATATAGGGAATTTCCTGGCTCCCCAGTGATTAGGGTCCAGTCCCTGGTCGGGGAACTAAGATCCCGCAAGCCAATAAATTAACTAATTAAAATTTAAAAAATTAATATAAAATGTAACTGCATTTAGCATTTGTATTTATTATGTTAGTCCCAAGTGCTGTCAAAGACGTGTGAAAGATGCAAGATTTCCCACCGTAGAATCGTGGTGAAAGGAATGAGCCGCCTTGGAGCGCAGAGGCACCCCCTCCGCAGCGCGGAGCAGACGGGTTCTTCATACCCCTCACCTGACAGCAAACCCTGCAAGCAGCATGCCCGCAACTTAAAACAGGAGCTTCGCTATTTCAGAAATAACTAGATGGATACCCCATTTACTATGGATTTTAATTGTGCCATTACGGTGCGCCTGTGAACCAAAAGATTTCTCGAGTTTTTGGGTGGTACTTCATTACACCTGATGTTCAAGGCACTTTGAGGTCTGATTACTCTGAACCCGTATACACAGTTGTGTTTTTATCAAACTATTTTTATGCAAATACTAATACAAACGGCATTCTCTGTACGAACAGTATTAAACCAGGTCTTGGCAATTTAGTTTCAAAGCAAAGTTAAGCCAGTGTAATTACTGTAGATCAAAGAAGTTTATGCCTAGCTTCATCATGTCTATTCTGTGAAATTAAGATTATTTTTAAAAGAAACAAAAAGACAAAAACGAAAACAAAAACAAACCAGCCTGGGGGGTATGTAGAGATGGCCCACAAGTTTCCTAGGACCCAAATCCTAACACAGATAAAAATTAGATTAAGAAATATTCCTTAATTAGTCTAGGGAGAAAAGCACTGTTACTCAAGTAAGTACAGTAGGAAGCAGAGGAAGCATAATATATTGGATAAAACATTACAATATAAGACAGGAAACTGCCTCTGCAAATTAGTAAACTCGGGCAATTCACTTAATCACTAGTCCCTCACCAATTCTTAATCCAGAATTTATTATTTACCTGTGTAGATTTCAAAGGAAGCAAATTAACTACTTTTATGACTGACTCATCCTAGAGAACATTCAAAGAAAAGTCATAGTAAATACTGTTTGTAAACATCTTCCTAACAGAAAAAAAGTTTTATTCAGTCAGTGGGGAATTAAAGGTAAATTTGAAGTTATTCTTAGCTTCTACTTTCCCTTTAAGAATTTAAATATTTTGTGCTTCCATGGACAAAAAAACTCTAAAATTTGTTGTTGTTTGCCTGGTACTATACTAACTCTGCCCAGTAGGTAGAGTTGTCAGCCAACCTACAGGGTTTAGAGATACAGATGACAGAGCCTCAATAAATTCCTCAGGAAGCTTAGCAAGACCAGAATGGAATACCTCAAGTCATAAAGATGCAAATACAAAAATAGATGGAAAAGAGGAGAATCGCTGACTAAAAGAATATCCAAAAAAAAATTAAAATAGCTGAAAACACATCTTAAAAGCGTCCCATCAAGCAGAAAGACTGATAAGTAATGAAAAAGTGGGAAAATGTCTTTAGATCCTAACTCTCAAAATCCAAAAGAAACTTTACAAGGCATCTAAAAAAATAGATCTCTAAGTCAATAACCACTTACTAAAACCACCATGGGGGAGGAACAATGTACGTACACATATGCATTTACAATATGACTCCAAATATTTAATACGTTTATATAGAAATACACACACACATAACATATATATACATATAAAACCACAGTAAAATCATCTAAAAGCCAATCTGATCAAAATGCAATCTGCTTTATTTCTGGATTCTAAATTAATAGACTTAAAAAATATATTTGTTTTGGTATCTGCATATAGGGATACTACCTATTTCAAAGAATTTCGAAGATTAAAGATGACTCATTCAAAAACAATTTCTAAGCCATTAAGTACCATACATGCTAGTTAACAGGTTCATAGCAGAATTTTTTATAACAGCCTAAAATTGTAAACAACCCAAATGTTCACCAACAGATGACTCAATAAACAAACTGTGGTACTCCCACTATCAGCAATAAAAAGGAGTCACTACTGGTATGTGCAACAATATGGGTGAATCTCAAAATAATTATGTTGACTTTAAACCACCCCCTCCCCGCAAAAAAGAAAAGGGTATACATACGATACAACATCACTTATATAAAGTTCTAGAAAATGCAAACTAACCTATGGTGAGAGAAAGCAGACTGCCTGGAAGATAGGAGGGAGTAGGGCAGTGAACAGTCAGAAAGGAGGAATTCCCAAGGGGCACCAGGAAACTTTCAGGGGTGATGAATACCTTGAAGGTGGTGATGGTTTCATGAGCATATACATGTGTCAAATTAGATTACAGACTTTAAATGTGTGCAGTTTACTGTATACCAATTATTCATCAATAAAGTTTCCTTTTTAAGTTGAAGGTAATATATAGATTTGAATAGGTATCCGATTTGTCTGCTCTATATAAAAAACATACAGATGATACTTTTCTTAAAAAAATAAACAACTTACTTTGCATTTCCAGCCATTGGTTGGTACTGATTTCATAACTGGTTGAAGACAAAAAGTATGATACCCTTTGTCACACGTATCACACACTAGCATCTTGCTATCTTCTCCCGATTGTCTAAAAAATAAGATAGCATTAATGATGCCTTATCTTTAAACTTATGTTTGAAACATAAGTAATCATAAAAAGAAACTGTCCTGGGAACTGCCCGGTTCATAGATACTCTCGGTGTCTGTTTTGTCTATGCACAGATAATGACAGAGTTAACCCTCTAGAGGATGAGACAGACATCTTCCCTAAAGGATTATCCTTACTGAATGCTCACCTATGGTGAACCTGCTTTAGTCATTTTAGGATTCCTGCAAAGGAGGAGGGGTTAAGGCAAGATGAATGACTTTGATCTTTACTTTTTAAATATCCCAAACCCATCCTTATTTGGGAAAGGAGCGGTAACTGATAGGTGATGCTACATGGAAAGGAACAAATCTTGGCACAGTGAGCTGGAAGACACTGTCATATAATAAAAAGAGGATTGAATTTGGATCAGACCTATATCTGTGTTCAGACTTCTGTTTTTCTAGCTGTGTGACTCCTGAATAACTTAGACTTATCCTCTTAGTTTCAGGTACAAACCGTGAATGATAATCAAAGATTACTGTGAGAATTAAATATAATTCTGGTTGAAGAGCTAAGAATCTCCATTAAGCAATAAGTGCTAAACAGACATAAGGATTATCATCTTGCTATAATTATTAAGAATTGTAATTGAAAACCTAAAATCTTTCCCTAAACACTCTTCTGACCCAAAGACTGGGCCCCTCTCCTGTCCATGATCTCTGCCTTGACTCTTGGCTGTTAATCACTCTCAGATACTAAGAATTTAATTCAAGAGGAGGGGAAAAGAAAAACTAGGGAATGCAAGAAGAAGAGCTGAGAGAGGAACCGCTGAATACAACCTGGGGATAAACAGAAGTAAAAAGGAAGATGAGTTAGTTGGCCTCCAGTATTTTCTTATTTAATTTAAATTCTACGTATAAAATTGCACACTTTATCTCTTTAGCTACATGGAAAGATCTTGGAGGAAAAGCATTCTTTCTTCAAGTTCTCTTATTCCTTCTCAAGAAGCTAGGCACAGATACAAGTTATCAAATAAATGTTTACTGATATTTTCCTTCATTTTTACTAAAATATAAAAGCATGTGGTCCTATTTATTCCACAAAATTCTAAGTTATTGATGCTTACTGTTATCAAATTAAATTACAAATAAAACAGACTGAACATGGCAGTGGTGGGCATCATTTCTCCTGATTACAAAAGTCCTCAGCTTGTAAACAATTTGAAGACTGCTACAGACAGATGCAGGTAACATCCCCGAAATATCATGCTAATTAACTAGCAGCATGAGAAAAAAATAATCACAGAAAAGACTGGAGAAATGACCAAAGGATGGAATAAAACAAATAGGAAAAGATAACCCCATCACAAACATTTAAATGCCATACAATACTTTGTTTCAGTATTATGGTGAAGGTAACTGCCTTTCAGATAGATACAGATTTCCTTTTAAAACAGTAGACTTCATATAAATTGTTCTTCCTGGAATAGGAACTGAAACTTATCACTGATTCTTCGGCTCACTCCAATAACTACTTTCCATAGTTAGAGGTTTATTTTCCTATTAAATCTCCTCCCCACTCTCCCTCAGAAAAAAGCCTGCTTTTTTTCTAATGCTTATTTATTTTTAATTGTTAATATACTTCATTTAAAAGTGTTGGCACATTTAAACTAGGTTTTTAGGCAACCAGAGGAATTTAAATGGTTAAAATTAGTTTTTATTTAGACTTGTTTCAAAGTAATATGAATGTTAATCAATATCTAGCAATTTTTAAAGACATGATGAAGTCAGTGTGAATGAATAGAGCTGCAGTATGAACAACCTTTATCATATTACACAAACCTTCAGCACCTAGGAATAGGGTCTCACTTAAACTCAATACACACCTTTGAGTTGAAATTAAAACTTACTTGCAGTTCTGGCACACTTTGCACTCAGGACATTGCCAACCTGCACGTTTTAATGGAGTAACCGCTATATCCAGGCACATTCCATGATAGTGCTGACCACAAGTAGTACAAAAGAACTGATCTAAGAGGTCTCCCGGGCTGTCGCACACTGCACAGTTTGCATCTTCCTTTGCTATAATTAACAGTAAAACAACGAAATTGCTGTATAAGAATTTAATATTTTTCTGACTTTACAGTTTAAAAATCACTTGAAGGGAATTTTCATGGTAAATCTTTCAGACACTTGAAGTTATCCACATTGAACTGATATCCAATCAGAATAAGGTCTCAATTAAAACATCATATCGTTCATCTAAGTTTAATCACATTAAATTTAATCATATAGTTTTGCGATGATTTGTACCTACATCTACTTGAGACCAGAAGCAGTTCTTATTTAATTTTATATCCCTAGCACCAATGATAATGCTGGGAACCTAGTTAATGTTCAACATACGCTTGCTGAAAAGAACCAAAAAAGGAAAATATCAACTGAGAGACGCTTTGCAGTGCAAAAATAAACATTTTTATTTGAATGTTAAATAGGTTTTGAAATTAACAAAATCAGAGACAAAACTGAGAAATGTTAATATCAATTAGATTAAGATGCTTCTTAAGCATAAACAGACTAATTTTTATTCAAATCAAATAAGGGATTTTTAATACTGGAAAATATCATATGAGGGAGAACATTAAAGATGGAAGCTAGATACTCATACACACGTACACCACCTCACACACTAACTCTATATTCATCTATGTTAACTGCCAGTTGAAAAGAGCATGAAAATCTGTATAATTATGGACATGATCTACTGCTAAATGTGAACTGAAACGAATGGCACTTTTTAACAGTTCCTGTACCATCTAAAACAAACAATAAATGTAAGAATAAACGGCACTGCCGAGTATACAAACTCATGCATATTACAATATAATAAGGAAAAGAATGTATCCTAAAATCATACCAATGTGATGATATATATAAATATGCCTATAACTGACACTTAGGTTCTCAACTAAATGGTCTGATTAGCTGATTGTCCTAGGACCGTTTTAAATTGTACATGTGATTTTTTTTTCTCTTTCACTTTTTGAAGATTTAGTCAGTCCTCTCTGGCCATAAGCCCTTTCTCTACCTGCTTTCTTTCTGAAGTCAAGTATCTTGAAACAGTAATAACCAATTCCTCTTCCTTACACCAAGAGTTGGCAAACTGGTTTTGTGGGCCATAGAAGTCTTTGGCATACAGACTTTTTGTTTTTATTTTAGAGTTCTATTAAAATGGTAAAAATCATTTGCAACTTGAGGGCAGTACACAACCAGGCCCTAGGATGCATCTAGACTGTAAGCTGGGCCCCTGGTGGCGGCCCACCCACCATTCAACTGAAGCTACTTTAATGACGCTCCTAGTGACCTGTGAAATCCCCTAGTCACTTTTCAGGCCTTACCTTATCTGCCATTTGCAGCATTTACATCCACACCCGCACTGCAATCTCCTACCTTGACTTCTATGATGGCAGTTCTCCTGATCTCTCCTTAAGCTTCCCATGCCTCTGTCTCATCCTCCTGTGCTGGCTTTTGTACCTCCCCAAGCCTTCTAAATGCTAGAGTCTCTTAGGATTTCATCCTCTTCCTTCTTTCCTAATCCCCCATGGTTTTTCTTTGTAATTACATCAACTCCTATACCATAAAACACCACCACAATTCCCGGAGCTCTATCACCAGCCCCAAACTTCTTTCTAAACCTCAAAATGTTATTTTCAAGTCTATGACCTCAATAGCCAGATGTTCTAAAAATGCTCAAACTCAATACTTCGAACATAAAACTTCTTTTAAACCTAAACCTCTCCCTTCTTTCTCGACCTGCTGGGTAAGGAAACTTTAGTGTCACTAATGACCCTTAACTCCTCCCTGACCCAACACATCCAACTGGATGTGACTTCTTATTACTGAGCAAACTTTTTATACATCCTCTTCCAGCTGTTGGTACAGTTCAGTCCACTGCGCTTCGTCTTGGTAACTGCAGTTATCTTCTGAATGGAATGCCTGCTTAGGGTTCTGACCTCCTTCCTAAATCACCTAAATATCCAGAGCAATTTTCTGCAATTGCTATGCCCTGCCTAAATTAAAACTTTATCAATATCCCCTTTCTCACTTTAAAATAATCAAAAAAATTTTAGTTTGAGGCAAAAAAAAAAAAAAAGGAGGGGTGGGGAGCTTATCTCCTTTTCCAACTGAATCTCAGAACACTCACTATTTCCTGGTCAGTTCAAGGCAGTCTGGTGTGCACATAACACAACACAACGGACTATTCAACCCTTATGTGCTTGTATACATTCTGTTCCTTCTGCCTGTAATTTTGTTCCTTTGTTGTGCTATTATTCCAGAGGCCTTTAAAACTCCTGATCAGACATAAACCCTGACTATCTGATGTTACCACACCTAAATGCCCATTTAGTTGCTGACTGTTCTTTTCCCCACATGCTTAGAAGAAACTGTTACATAATCAATGAATTATAACACAATACCGTGAACGCTTGAAGGGCAGTAACCTTGTCTTTTTCAACTTCATATCAATTGCCTAGCACATATCAATTCTTATATTTTAAGTGGAGTTGCTTCTAAAATTACTTTTAAGTGGCTCTTTAAATGATAGGCATTTAAAAGAAAGCATTAATTTTAAAAAGGAAATTACATGTATTAGTTCATTTTTTTTTTACAGAAATGGCAAAACAGAGCAAATTATTTTTCTTAAAACTAAAAGAGAGTACCATATTTACTCACTCAAGCTAAGTACATTTACAAACTAATCTTTGATTTTTGCCTACCCTCAAAGCTTACAAAAGTTGGGGCAAAAACCAGACTCTATCAGATAATCAGTTCATGTTTCTGTTGCAATTTGCCAGGAACACTACATAAATACTTTTGTGAAACTTTCTAGAGTTGCTACTCTGCCACTTCAACATGCCATGGTAACTACTAGTTACATATAGCTATGAAAGTGTGATCAGTCCAGATTTAGATGTGCTATACATATAAAACACAATGGAAGTGTGATCAGTCCAGATTTAGATGTGCTATACATATAAAACACTCCAAATTCCAAAGACTTAATAGGAAAAAAATATTAACGTCAGTATCTCAAAAATTTTATTGATTACAAGTTGAAATGTTAACATTTTGGATATATTGGGTTAAATATGTATTTTTAAGATTAATTTCAATTAAAAAATTTAACATTACCATCAGAAAAATTAAAATTATATATACTGCTCACATCCTATTTCTATAGCACAGCACTGTTACATACAGCAAAGCTCATTCTGCAACAAGGTAACTGTGTGTATCACTACTGCAGAGATTACTTTTTATTCTATGACAGTTTCCACCAATTCCTTGATGACAATACTGTTGGTTCCAATCATTTTTCCAATCTGGGAGAATATACATAAATATGTAGAAATACTAAAACAGCCTTTTGGAGGTCATGCATAAGAAGATGACATTACTGGATAGCTTAAGTGTCGTGTCAGACATAAGCATATGCACATATACTTACATATATGTCTGAAAGCCAAAGAGGCATTAAGTTTGAAGCAATAATCAAACGACTAAGTGAATATTTTCTTTAAGCAGTTGGGAAAGCAAAATAGATTGAAAGACTAAAGCTGAATATAATTTAAGAGAGGACAGGAGTAAAATCCAGGTCAGTTTGGCTTAAAAGCTCATGTTCATTACCACTAATCAGTATTGATGCCCACTGGAAGGGTAGAGAAGGTGAAGAATACCTGAGTATGTACACAAGTAGAACGTTCAAAAGTAGAAAGGAAAGGTGCTAACACAGGCATAGCATGAAGAAGCAAAATGATGTAGAGGGAGCAAGAAAATAGTGGCAGAAATAGAAGAACAGGCTTTGGACAGGTCACTTCACAAGTGACAGCTGTGACAAGAGAAGAAATGGAGGAAAAGACAAAAACATGGAGCTTAAATCAGATGGGAGCTTATCACAGTTCCTTAAACATGGTCAAGTTGGAAGATGAGACTACTAAGGAAGTCTAGGCAGCACATAATAGAAGCACTGGTGAAGAGCAACAGAAGTCAAATTACTCTCAGTAAATTTAAAAAGACTGAATCAGCACAGCTTTGTAACTTCCATCGACATTACAACTTCTATGATCTATGCTTTCGTCACTGGTAGGACACTATGCTAGGTGATTTGCCTTGATCTGCCTTTCAAAATGGAATCTCTAGAAAGAAAAAATAAATCATGGATGTTATCCAGAGAGGCTGGCCAACACAGTAGGCAGGTAGGTAAGAAAAAAAGGTCAGGAAACTGACAGAATTTAAGGTAACAGAAAAAAGAAGTAGGACTTGGCGTCGAGAGACAGACAACTAAGAAAATGAGGTAGGAGTTAAAAGTTAAATGAAGTAAAAGAAGCAAAAGCTGAGTGATGAAAGTAAATACACTGAGGGAGAGGGAGTGGATTAAGAGATGTAGCATTCCCAGGTTTAAACCTTGCAGAGACTTCTCACTGCAGACAATAGAATCCAAACCCCTTTCCCTTGTTTACAAGCCTACTTGATCTAGGCTTTGTTCACCTTGATGTGGTCTCTACTACCTACCCGGCAGACACTAAGTTCCGGGTGCAGTGACTAGCTGCCTGTTCCACAGTCACCCAGGCTCACGCCTCAAGGCCTATGAAGTAGTTGTTTGCTCTGCCTGGAATGTTCTTTCCTCTGATCTTGCAAGACTGGCTCTCTGCCATCCAGCCTTCCACGAAAGGCAAAATACTACTCAGGAAGTATATGTGGCTGTGTCTCTTAGATGGACATTTAGTGTAAAATTTCCAGGCAAGGTTAGTGTATACTTGCATCATTGTGAAAATAAGGTTAGAGCCATGACCAGCATTTTTCTAGGACTGAGCACCCCAAAATTATTTTCTGATGAAAATTTTTATCTTGCTCACAGGTGCTCTCTTTGCTGGGACTGTTTTTCTAATGAAGTCCAAGTTTTTGTTAGATTTTTTTCAATTTTTATAAAAAGATGTCAACCTTACTCCTAACTCAGCTACCACAGCATGCTGCTCTGTTCTGAGCCAGCAGCATCAAGTATTATACTCAATGCATACACACAACCTGAGCCTTAGATAAGAGCTAAAGTAACTGCCTTTTAGTGCAGCAATTCATAAATAAATGGTACAATGCTATATGATTTTCACTAATTGTCATTTAACCTTCATAATAACTGTCATTTAAGATATCCCTATTTTTAAAACATAAAAAAAAGTGCTATGTGCTATGACATACAATTAGGACAGCTAAAAACACAAATGAAAGATTTTATGACTATTATATAGTCTTGTATATTACTGCAATATAATCTGTCTGCAATATTCTCTACGTTCTTGGATTAAAACAGATGGTCCGAAAGCTGTATATTTAGACTGCGTTGTTTAAGATCCCCAAGGAATAAAACTTACTCAGTTGGGCTTTGGTTTTATACCACTGACTTATTTTGAGGGCTGTTATAAGAAATTGCCCTGTGGGGTTTGTTGTTCATACTGCAAGATGGCTACTTGAAGACAGTTTTTCACTGCCATATACAGTGTTATCTACGGTATGAGGATCCAGTGAACTCTTATTACTACAGATCAGGCAACTGCCATGTCCCCTTCTCCTTGCGGACTGCCGGAAGGCTCTGGAGCCAGATCTGCGGCTTAGGTCTGGGAAGCATGCATTTATTTTGGGTATCAGCCTCACCACCACCTTTCCATTTATCCTATCCTTATTTTCCCTTCCCATTGCCCAAATTTTCTTGCTTATTTTTAGTCTTACTTTGTCCTACTGTTCAAGTATTTTTATGAGTCTCCATAAGTCCACCTTGGAACAAGGCAAGGTACCAATAATTCCAGTATATCTTTTAGCTTTATGCTGCCAGCATGAACCTTTCACTATATGCATGATAAATGATGACAAATCACCTCACCTCAGTGCTTACACTTCATTATTTTATAAAATGATTTATGTCCCTAACATACAAATGTATATAAATCATATACATTATGTGAACATAGTCTACAAAAGAAAGTAGTACTGCCATTAAGCAATAAAATTTCTTGCATTAGAAACACAGTCATAGAAAAGTTTGCATGTTGTTTACTGAGGTCTAAACCATGTACAAAAGGCTGAATAAAATTTAAATTCTTAAACACACCCACAATTGTTTTATTCAATTGGGAAGTGTGTTATACCACCTAGAAGATAATCAGCTCTGATGACTGACATCGTAGTCTGTGCACTTAGTGAAGTAATTCACTACATGAGGTCTTAAAATAACACCCATAACAGTAGCTGTGCATGAATGTTCTTTTTCTCCCCAATTTAACAATGTGTAATCCAAAACATTTTTAACATTTCAAATCCCTTATTAGCCTAAATACAATTTGACATTTCAGTTTGCCTTACATATAATTTATGTTTGTACAGTGATTAAGGGCGATATGATTATACGTGTAGACACAAAATAACTTTAACTAAAGATAATATTATGGTACTGAATAAAGAAAAAATAATGATTATGAAATCTAACTGTGTTTGAGATTAGTTTAAGCCTGAAGTAGCTATATTTATGTTTCACAAAGCTGGAAAAGACAGGAAAAAACTCTTTATCAGCACTGCTAAGAAACAGGTAAAAGCTAACAATTAGGTAACAAAGAGATGACATTAAAAAAGACTGAATAAAGCATCACAGAGATTTCACAAGCAGACTGGAAATTCAATTTACTAGGCATAAAAAGATCCCAAATCATGCATGCTCATTGGAAATCCACATACTAAGAAAAAAGTAAGATTTCTAATGATAAGGATAGGAAAGAGTTATAATTCTCTGTATAACATAGATGTCAAACATTTAAACCTTTTCACCTAATATAAAGTACTGTTTGGAAAAGAGGAAAAAAAAAAAAAAGACAACTGAGGATTATAGATAACCATAAGCAAGATAGATGAATCAAGAAGAAGCACTAACAGATTTCTATTTTGATCATCAGGACTATACATTTTCCAAGATTTTCAAAAGTGTTTAGTGGTCCTATTAACATGCATCCTGAAATAACACCTGAGTGAACCATCTTCTAAATCTCCGAGTAGTTTTTTTTTTCAAGTGTAAAAGACACTGAGTTAAAGACACTGTTTAATTTTTTAAATGACCTACTTTATAGTATACATTAAAATACCATACACTCTGCAAGTCTATCTTTCTACAGTAAGTTTTTTAAATAAGAATAAAAAACATGCAAACTATCTTTGAATTTTTGAGGAAATAATTTTTTAGACATAACGTCAACGATACTGTTGATAACAGATTCCTTCCCCCACCTCCCACCCCACCCAAGGATCTCTTGTGAAGAGCTCTCAGATTATCAAGATTATGTAATACTACCTTTTACCACAAGCAGAATAACACTTAGGGAACTTACAACATTTGTTATTTTAAGTAAATACATTGATAAATGTTTTAAAATGTATCTGTAGTAAACTTACATCTTTCAGGAGCTTGGTCAATGTGTTCTGGACAAAGAAGGAAGAAGTGACTGAAATCCTGGAAGGTGCCGGCTCCAGCAGCACAAGGATAATGGTACACCTGCGTACATTTCTCTTCACAGCATTTGATAGTGGCTCCAAGGTGCTTACAAAATGCACATCGCTGGAAGGGAGCAAAGGATAAAGAAATATAAAACCTGGAAAAGCAACATTCAAATGTGGGGCTAGGAAGAGATTAAGAAGTCTCTGTACATTACTAGTAAAACAATTTGAAGCCTGCAGAACACTAAATAAAGGATCAGTTAAAAACGATAAAATCTAAGGTCTTCATTCAGTGCTTGGTATAATACAGGGTAAGTCAAAAGTTATCCGCACTTCGGTTATACTAAAACTTCTGTTGGCCACACTATCTTATCGGTGCTTTCCATTCAAGGCTTCTGTCTCCCCAGTCACTGCTGTGCAGATGTGAACATGTTACATCAGTTCGTTTGTAACTGTGGTGTGAGCAAAAATGAATGCCCCACTTGCGATGTGCCTGAAAGAAGAGCAGCATGAAGCGATTCGTTTTTTTTGTGGTCTGAGGGTGTACCTGGTGCCATTATTTATCGAAGCCTTTGTGTGCAGTATAGAGAATGTTTTGTTGCAAAGAAGTGTGTTGAATGGATAGAGAAGTTCAAGGAAGGTAGCACAAGTGTTAGCCATCAGTGAGGAGTCAGATTCACTTCTGATGAAGTGAAGACAGCGGTGCATTCGTGGCTCACAGCTCAGCCTAAAACATTTTTTAATGAGGGAATATGAAAGCATGTTGACAGATGGACAGGTGTATCGAAAAGCAAGGAGATTATGTCAAACAATGATGTATCTGCCTTTTCTAAAAGTTAATTAACATAAATTCTACAGCCAGAGTGCGGATACTTTTTGACTCACCCTTATACATGCTCATCCTTTCATTCAAGTTTAGAAAGTTAGCATTTCACTTTTTTTTCTATTGAATGTCAAAACATACAACTACCATTTTTTAAAAATTAACAATATGGTTAAAAGGACAGATTTCTAGTTGAGAGTTATTTTTAACCCTCTAGTTGAGGGTTATTTTAATCCCATTAATAAATAGATAAAATATATACTATTTCCAAAATCTCTTACTATTTTTACCCTGCGTAAAAATCAATATGAAGTAAGCCAGTCAATCACAGAATAAGTTTAATGAGAGGCAACTACATGGTTAAAGGCACACATACACATCTATACACTTCCCTGCAGCAGTTAGTTTCAAGTTTCTTTAAAAAGCTGGGAATGTGAAGAAAAATTAAGTCATCTGACTTTCTCCTTGCCCCATTCCAATCCGTCTCTTATCTCTTGCAAGTGGTAAAATCAAAGAAATAAGTCTCAAGTGAACAACAGGGGAAGTAGAGCACACCTGAAATGTGTAAGAAGTCAGTATGAATTATCTACAGTGCCAAGTTTACTTGCTCAGCTTTCCCTAAGAAGGATTAGTAAACTTCCTCATCCTCCCAGGCCCACTTCAGGCATCATTTTCTTTGAGGAGCCTCTGTGGGATGGCCTGCATCATACAATATTAAATCTCTTTCTGTGTACAGGAGATGCCTAGCGGCCCTGCCTGTATATACTTCTGTTTTAGCGTCTATGCTATTGCATGGTAATTACTTATTGGTCTTTTTTTCATCCTACTCCAAGATCCATGAGTAGAGGAACCAGACTGTACTCTGTATTCTTAGAACCGTGAATGCTGCTTGACATAGAAAGGCCCTAATGAACTGGTGTTCACATTTATATATATTAAATGAACTTCACTTTTGGTAATCTCATTGTAGGTGTGGCCGTGAAGAGAAGAGCTGGAATAACTGGAGCCAAACGGGATGATATATGACAAAACTGAGGCCCATGTAACGCGGAAAGCTGCTCACACGCTGATACACTGAATCCATATTCTACTAGTCAACTGCAGAATACAATAGTTTTTAAATTATAAACAATTTCAATGTCTTGCATGTAAATCTACATAAGATATCACACGCCATGAAACTCTTCCTCGTAGCCGTCAGTCCATGGCACGGAACCAATGTTAGAAAGCTAAGTGTCTCTCGGTGTGTCTTCTACACATTTTGGCTGCAGGCAGCAAGACCACTGTAGCTTCTAAGTAACTCATAAACCCTAGTTATATCTGTGATATTTTAATTTTATATAATGTCCACAAGTTCACAGACTAACACACATTTCAGTTGTCTTTTTGTACTCAAAGGTATTACTACATTAAAAAAAAACTGAAGAAAAGAAATAAAGCCTTCTTTATCTTCACTGATAAAGTAATCAGCTTTTTCCAAACTGAATATATTTTTGTCATAACCTCCCTTGGTATCTACATATGTTTACTATATTAATAGAGCCCAGAATTAAGGACATGTATAACATCTAGATGGTCTGAGTATCCCTGAGGCGTACTGGAAATGCCAAGGTAATGTTGAGGGAGGAAAGTGGATTTATATGTCCAATCAACCAATGAAAAGTTTTTATTATTAATTCATTAACATCGCAAAATAATTTCTGTTCAACTGTTAAAATCTAGAATCTCCACTATTTTTATAGCATATGGCAAGTTACGTGGAAGCCTTTTGTTTCAAAAATAATTTTGGCCAATAACATATAATGACTTCTTTAAGTGTATAATAAGGAAACAAAATAATTTAAATCGATCCTTTTCCCACTGTATCATTTTAGAAACATCAACATGTTCTCTTAATCATATTTGCAACAGAAAATATTACATGACATTAGCTAAACTACTGTGAGAAGTCCTGGAATGTACCCAACATACTAATTTACAGTAACATATAAAGAGATTAGGGAATAAAGGAAGGGAAATAAAATACTAACTTCATTTATGTGAATGCTTCAGACCCATCTGTTATAACTACATAGCTAATGAAAGACGTTTGGCATTGAAAGAAAATATATACTTCTATATAGGCTGAAATATATCTTTTCGAACCAAATAAAAAGCATTTAGTAAAATTGTAGAAAATGTCAAAGAATAAATTTTCACAAGGAACTTTAACATCAGCACCCTCATATACCGCATGTCAGAAATCAAACAAGTTATAAGCTATGTAACAATTACAAAGCTAACTAACATTTTGGGAGAGGAAGGTATGATAAATAGCTCTTATCAACTAAACAGTTTATTTGACTCAATATTTAAAACTCCTAAATAATTTTTTTCTACTTTTTTAATCATTAAAAAAGAAAGGAGGACTTCCTAGGTGGCGCAGTGGTAAAGAATCCGCCTGCCAATGCAGGGGACACGGGTTCGAGCCCTGCTCTGGGAAAATTCCACATGCCACGGAGCAACTAAGCCTGTGCACCACAACTAATGAGACTGTGCTCTAGAGCCCATGAGCCACAACTATTGAGCCCATGTGCCGCAACTATTGAAGCCCACGCGCCTAGGGCCCGTGCTCCACAACAAGAGAAGCCACTATGATGAGGAGCCTGCACACCACAACAAAGAGTAGCTCCTGCTCCCCACAACTAGAGAAAGCCCATGTGCAGCAACGAAGACCCAACGCAGCCAATAAATAAATAAAATAAATAAATAAATTAAATAAATAAATAAATTTATTTTTTTTAAAAAAGGAGAGGGAGAGATAAAAAGAAAAATGTTAGAATATCTTTTGATTTTAGTCCAAGAACATATCCAAGAAAAAACTCTCAATGAGAGTTCATATTGCCACCTGCAAGAAAGAGTCTGAGGAACTTTCAAAACTTTATTCACTAGACTAAAATAAGGAAGTCTCTCCCAAAATAAATCTATAATACAAAACAGAATCAACAAAATTTCAGAGATTAAGATTAAAGATGAGTTATGAAATAGTAACAAGAAGTTTCAGGGTATTTCAAAGCTCATTCAATTAATTATCAAGTATTTATTCTATATCAACTACTGCATTTGACTAAGTGCTCTGAGAAATATCAAATACCATTAGTTTTCTACACACCAAACTGTTTTTATCTTTTATCAAACTTTTTATTAGTCAGCTAGGATTCTCCCAGAATGCAGTAATAAAGAATGAAGATAGAAAGTAAGAGAAAAAATAAAATGACAAAGGAAACTGATCAGGAAGGTCCAAGGTCTGTTTATAAAGAGTACCAGAAAGAGAGAAAATAGAAGGATTATAATCAAAGAAATTAAAAGAAAATTTATGAAATTATCTAATAATAAGAGGTAACATTTATTAAGCATAATTTCCATTTAACAGATGAGGAAGCTGAAAGACAAGAGTCTTTTTTTCTGTTCCACTGCTATCTGCATCACTACAAAAACACCCAGTCAAACACAAAACACTAACTTCAGATTAAAATGTCTTACACCTAGAAACACTGGCAAAATTTTAAGATAACAAGGATAAGTAAAAACTCTAGTAGCCCCACCAAAGAGAAAACAGGTCATTTACAAAGAAAGGAGAACCAGGCATTGCTTTTCATTGGCAACATTAACTGCAAAAACAAAATAGAGCTGTATCTTCCAAGGTCTACAAAAAAATTATTTGAAACTAAAATTTTAATAGCTGCTACAATAACATTCAAGTCCATGGATAATAAATGTAAATAAGATCAATTCCCTATTAAAAAACATTAACTTTCAAAATGTGCAAAATATACTTTACATACACACGTGTGCACACACTTTAGATGTAAATACACATACACCTTTTATTTACATATACGAATATATACACACACACGTGTATATGTGACAGAGGATATTAAAACATAATGAGCTGGATACGGGGATATGTGTATAAAAACAGATGATTGAACTTGGTGTACCCCCCCCCAAAAAAAAAAAAAAAAACCATAACGAGCTGGGGGAAAAGAACAGATGAATGCTATCAAAAAGAAAGCAGGTATAGCAATATTGATCATAAAAATAGGATCCAAGCCAAAAGGCAGTGAGCACGGCAAAGACAAAGTACATATTAAAATGAGTCTAATATTACAGTGAAAATTCCAACAGAAGAAGAAAGAGTCATTAAAGTTCACATGCCTAATGAATTTCCTTGACATAGAAAAGTAAATCTGACTTCAACTTAAAAAAAACTTTTTAATCCTACAATAAAAATTTACATATGCTTAAAAAAAAAGTAAAACTGAATAGAAATATATAAATAGACTGGACTTAACACAGCTCTCAGAAATCAAGTTAATTTATTAATGATGGTCAAGTTTGATTTGAACACACGGAGACAGATCTCCACATTCCAAAAATAGAAAGTATACATTCTATTCAAATGTACCTGGAATTCTTTTTTTTTTTTTTTTTTTGGGCACACGGGCTTAGTTGCTCCGCGGCATGTGGGATCTTCCCGGAGCTGGGATTCGAACCCGTGACCTCTGCATTGGCAGGCGGACTCTTAACCACTGCGCCACCTAGGAAGCCCCCTGGAATTCTTTTTAACTCACAATATATATGACCATAAGAAAGTCTTACAAATTCAAAAACTCAGGTATTTCCTGGTCCATATTAAAAAAAAAAAAAAAGCAGATATGTTCTAAACCTAACACATTAATAATTATAAATTCACAATATAAGGATAAATTCCCTTCAATCTACCCATTAGAAAAATTGAAAACTCCCTTCAATCTAGCTGCAGATTTCTTTAAATCAAATGAAAAAACATTATTATTTTTGAAGTGATTAAATAAAATACATGTAAAAATCCTTGAGATATGGCAAATTTAGTTCAGAAGAAAAAAAATACAACTTGAAAAAGACAAAACTTCGGGACTACCGTGGTGGTTAAGAATCCGCCTGTCAATGCAGGAGACACGGATTCGGGCCCCGGTCCTGGAAGATTCCACATGCCGTGGAGCAACTAAGCCTGTGCACCACAACTACTGAGGCTGTGCTCTAGAGCGTGCGAGCCTCAACTAATGAGCCCATGTGCCACAACTACTGAAGCCCACGCTCCTAGAGCCCGTGCTCCACAACAAGAGAAGCCACTGCAATGAGAAGCCCGCGCACTACCGCAATGAAGAGTAGCCCCATTCACAACTAGAGAAAGCCCGCATGCAGTCACAAAGACCCATCACAGCCAAAAATAAATTATTTTTTTTCAAAAAAGGAAAAAAATAAAGAAATGGCAACCTTGGTCCTACAACTGCACAGAACTGAATTCTGCCCTCACAAGCCAAGTGAGCTAAGAAGAGGATTCCTCCCCAGAGCCTCTGGATAAATATCAGCTTCGTAGATCTCTTAATTTGAACCCTGTGAGACCCTAAGCATAACGCACAGTTGAGACTGCCCAAACTTCTCATCTACAAATGGGTGCTGTTTTAAGCTATTAAATTGATCACAATTATTTATACAGCAAGAGCTAACAGAGCATTTCAAGGCCCTCCATGATTTGGTCTCTGCCAAATCACTATTTTATTTTTAGGAAAAATTTTTTACATTGTACTTACATTACACAACGTCTTCCTTACTCAACATTTTGAAGTAAATAGGGTAAATGTGTTAAATTCCATCTTAGTAAAACTTATAAATTATATAAATGAAAACAAAAATAGACAATGACACTTTACAGATGTCAATAATTTAAGGAAGACAGAAAGCTGGCCAATAAAATATACAGGATATAGTGAGCAACTAGGCCAAGGATTTAACAAAAATTACGTTATTTAAGTCTAACAACCACCATTTTAGGCAGGTGCCATTACTTCCGATTTTTGTAAACAAAGCACAAAGGTGAAGTTCCTTGTCCACACTCACGACGACACGAAGAGGAGCGTAACTTGAGGAGTTCATAATTAGATATAGATAACGCAAATTCCACTAACTGAACACAAGAACATACTGAATATTGTCTCATTTACATAATCATCCTCACTTAGGTTATAAGAAAAGAAGGTAGCCACTTTGGGGTTAGAATTCCATAAAATGTTAATCCTCAGTGCCTACCGAAATATACTGGGATGTTCACAAAACATAAGTCTTAACAGTCCCAGACTGAAAAGCCCCCAAATGCCCAACAATAAAAATGGGTAAATAATGGTACTTTCACAACAAAACACTATACAGAAATGAGAATAAATGAACAATAATTACAAGCAATAATTTGAATAAATCCCACAAGTATAATGGTGTGTGAAAAAGACAGATAGAAAACACTATTTATTGTATGAGTCCAATTATATGAAGTACAAAACAGGCAAGACTCATCTAGGTGTTGGCAGTGATAACAGAGCTTGCCTTCGGGGAGTTGCAAGTAGTGACCCAAGAGGCATGAAAGGAATTTCTGTGTTTTCCACCTGCCTCACAAGAGAAGCAACAGAGCAGATTTCCATTACTCTCCACTGACAAGTAAGAGCTACTGGAAAAAATTTTCACAGAAGTACGATCAGTAAAAATATTAATACCATCAACTAAAATGCTTGTAGCAGCTGAATATGTATCAAATACTATTTACCTAATTTTATCAAATAACTCAAAGAATCTTCAAAACTACTAGTAGGCTCAAAAGATGATGGCAAAAAACAATGAAAATATTACATCTCCTTACTGATCTACTAGCTTTGAACGTTAATACTAGTGTAGTTATTCTGGAGTTCTTTAAAATTGATGAACAAAATAAACAATTTCCTTTTTTCTTTTAATAACATTTTTAGTTAGAGGAAATATTAATTAAAATTGAGAAAAGATACAATTATAGATTGGGTAGGGGAATACAAATTTTTTAAAATGTTACAAAGAGCTACTGAATTAAATTTTAAAATATCAATATGAATTCCTGTTTTTGAAAAAATATATCTTTTGTGTGTGTGTAGTTTATTTATTTATTTATTTTTTTTGGCACACGGGCTTACTTGCTCTGCAGCATGTGGGATCTTCCTGGAGCTGGGATCGAACCCGTGACCTCTGCATTGTCAGGCGGATTCTTAACCACTGCGCCACCTAGGAAGCCCGTGTAGTTTATTTTTGACCAAGAGTCAAGATAATTCAAGGGAATAAGTTTTAGAATGATGCTGGAACAACTGAATATCCACATCGAAAACAAAGAACCTTGAGCCTGACCTCATATTCTCATTATCATACATGCAAATGGACTGTGAAATGGATCAATAATCGAAAGGTAACCTTGGATATTCGGGAATATGCAGGAAAACTTAAAATATTTTTTATAGAAGGCATAATGAGCATAATCTATGAAAGAAATAATTTACAAACAAACGACAAACTTCATCAAAATTAAACCCTCTGCTCTTTCAAAAAAACACTAGAAAAGGAAAACAAGTCACAGACTAGACAAAAATATTGGCAAAATACACCTCTAATAAATGACTTCTATAGTAACTATGCAAAGGACTCTTATAACTGAAAAGTAAGCAGAAGACAAACAAATCAACTGGAAAAAAGGGGAGTGTGGGGCAAAAGCTTTGAACAGACACTTCAGTGAAGATGTGTTCAATTTCATTACTCATCCAGAAATGCAAAATAAGCCCACAATGAAATATCACTAACCACCAACCAGAACGGCTGAAATGTAGAAACACTGACAATATTCAGCACTGGCATCAATGCAGAACATCGGGTTGTGTGTTATTCACAGCAACTTCATAATCATAGCCCCTAAACAGGAAGAAATCCTCCACCTGGTAAATACATGAATCTCAAAACCATTAAGCTTAGTACAAAAGCCAGACAGAAAAGATTTCTGTATGATTCCATTTTACATATCAATCTAGAGAAGGTAAAAAAAAAAACCCAAAAAACAAACAAAACAAACAAACAAAAACTAATGGGAGAGGAACAGCTCTAATCGTGATTGGGGGGAGGTAGAGTGGTGGGAGGGGACTGACCTGAAAGGATCATGAGAGAACTTTTGGGGGTGAAGGAAATAGTCTTCACCGTGACTATGATGATAGTTACATACATGACTGTACATATTTCTCAAAATATGTTCAACTGTACCCTTGGAAGGAGTGAATTATATTGTGTATAAAATATACCTTAATAAAAGAATGACTCTCACACAGGAAAAAAATTTTTACTTATTTATTGGGTAATGGCAGACATGCCAGTATCAGAATAACTCTCTTGGAAATAAAATTTGTAAAATCTCAATAAAATACAAAACCTAACTAACTGAAGTCACTTATGAACAACCAAGCCTGGAGTGGAAGGACATCTGACTCTTGACAGAAAAGAACATCACATCACTGCATCTAAAAGGATTTCTGCTAAGACCTCCTCGTGTGCACAGAAGGGGAAGAGTGGTACTAGACCTCACAGAGACAGCATAAGTCTTACTGGTGTGAGAAGACAGGTAAAGTTCAACAATGACAGAAAGGATGGAACCAGAGGGGAAACCTTGAAGAGTAGAAGCCACAGAGAAGAGAGCCCTGCACACTGAATAAAAAACTCTCAAATCGTTGTCACACCCCCTGAAATGTACATTCAGAGAGGGACTCTAAGCAGTTCAGGGAAAGCAACAGCTGAGCTGTTTGCTGAAGGAACTGAGGCGAGATTTATGATGTCACGGAATGCTGAGATGATGCAGTCTGGAATGTAAGGCCAGCAATAATAAAAGTCTCCCAGAAAAAAAACCCGATACTGACAAAATCAGATAACAGAATCCAGTATCTGTAACCCATCATCTAAAATGTTCAGCATTCAATAAAAATTCCTAGACATATGGGGAAAGAAGGAAAAACAAAAAACAAAAAAAAACTGGAAAGTGGGACCCACAGTGAAGAAACAAAATATCCAATAGAAAATGACACGATAAAGAGTTTAGAGCAGCTATTGGAAATATGTTCCACAACACACAGGAAAAGCTGGGCATAAGCAGGGGTAGGTAACAGAAGAGACATGAAAATTACCTAGCGAAGCCCAATGGGAATTCTACCCCTAGGAGTTACAGCAATTTAAACAAAAATTACAGTGGATGTGCTTAATAAGAGACTGGAAATGACAGCAGAAATGGTCAGTGACCTTGCAAATAAATTGTTCACCCATTCTGAGGAATGGAAAGTAAAATTACTGAAAAATTAGCAAAGCCTCAGTAACCTATGACAATATTTGACAATATAATGCACTAATATGCATTTAATAGGAGTTGAAGAGGAAGAGGAGAGAGAAACTTGGACAAAAAAAAGAACACAAAATAAAAGTTAACCTTTTCACAAATTTGGTGAAAAAAATCAGCTTACAATTTTAAGTTTTAAGAAGTTCAGCAACCCCCAAGCAGGAAGACTACCAAAAAAAAAAAAAAAAAAACCAACAAAAAAAACCACACCTAGGCACATCGTAGTGAGACTGCTGAAAACCAAAGATAAAGTCCTGAAGGCACCCAAAGAATATCAAAACATTATACAGACAGGAATGATACTATTAACACCTGACTTTTCATCAGAAACAATGGAAGAAAGGACACAACGCAAGAACATCTTTTGAATGCTGAAAAGAAAAGCACATCAACCCAGAACTATATATTCAGCAACAAAACAAAACAAAAACCTTCAAAAATGAATGCAGACTTCATCCACTTCCAGACAAAATTGAGGAGATTCACTTTTCCCTATACTTTACACTAAGTACAGCTAAAAACCTTGGACATGACACATACGACAAACACAAGAAAACATTAAAAGGTAGGGAGAAGGTGCCAAAGTAGAGCCCAGGTGCTGATAAATTCCCTAGGTCTGTTTTCTCATTCACTCATAAGAAGAGGTGCTAAAGGAGCCAGAAACAATAAGAGGTATACACACAGAACAAGCCCAAGAGATACCTGCTGTCTCCAACCAAAAGAACGGAAAAGTAGCAGACTAGCAAGACAGAAAACTATTAGGTGATTATCAACCTCTGTGAGCCAAACACCAGAGCAGCCCAAGCCCTACACCCACCAGCAAAGGCCAAAGGGAGAACCCAGACATCCCTCCCTTCTCCTCCCAGCAGCGAGGTGTCACAGAGGGTGTGCAGACCTGCTGGACAGGAGCAAGGCCTCCTCCCTCCACAGCAACAGTGGAGAAATGTGGAGGGCCTGGAATTCGACAGCCGCCCAATGACAACAAGGTGTCCCTACCCCATCCCTCCCCACTGCTGCGGCGGCAGGAGATGCCTACTGGAGAATCAGAACTGAACCACTGTCCAGAGGCGACGTGCCCACCCCCACGCCTCAGCGACACTGAGACCAAGTGAAGAGCAGGGACCTTCTGAGCCAGGGTGACATCAGCAAAGCATGAAGCAGAGTCTCCACTTGGCTTCCGCCCGGTGTTCACTAGCGGATCCTGCCCAGCACTGTGTCAGGTAGACTGATGACGGGACAGGAGCTTCTGCACACATCAGGAGTAACAAAGGGGTGCCACCTTTTTGTTTTTTACCCAAAACACAGTTTCAGATAAGACCTGCCAAAAGAGAAGCGGGTGGGGTGGGGGGTTAAATAAAATGCAGAGTTTCATAGCATAATCCTCAAAATATAAAGAATTCAATGGAAAAATAACTCGTCATACCGTAACAAGAACCAGGAAAGCTTCAACAAGAATGAGAAAAGAAAATAAACAGACGTGAACACTGAGAAGACATAGATGTTAGAATTATATCTGCCAAATATTTTAAAGTAGACATTATAAAACTGCTTCCACAAAAAATGATGACATTTGAAGAAAATGAAAAAAATTACAAAGTTCAGCAAAGAAACAGTCTTGGCAAAGAAATACAAGATACCATGAAGAAACAAGTAAGTTTAGAACTGAAAAACGTAATAACAAAAATAAAGCACTAACTGAAAGGGCTAAACAATGGAATGGAGAAGTTACCCAACCTGAACAAGTAAGACAACAGACCAATGATTTGAAATACTTCTACCATCAAGGAACTTTTTATTATGTATTTGGTCTACATCTGGACTTTCTATTCTATTCCAGCAATCTAATT
This sequence comes from Hippopotamus amphibius kiboko, assembly GCF_030028045.1. Classification (NCBI taxonomy): domain Eukaryota; kingdom Metazoa; phylum Chordata; class Mammalia; order Artiodactyla; family Hippopotamidae; genus Hippopotamus; species Hippopotamus amphibius. Next base: position 5,058,711 of record NC_080189.1, on the reverse strand, counting down.
ATTCATGACCCTAATACCACAGTTTTAACTGTAGCTTTCCAATATGTTTTAACATCTGTAAGGGCTACTCCTCCTTGATTTTCCTTTAAGGATGTGCCCAATTGTTTTTATTCTCTCTTTTTTTTCCTACAGAAATTTAAATGTCACAAAAATTGCACTAAGTTTACAGATTAAGTTACAGGACATTAGCAGCGTCCCATTCAAGGACATGTGTTTTTATCCTATTTGCCTCCTTCTTTTATTGTGAAACATCACAGACATAGGAGAGCGTATTTTTACAATTTAAAGACTTATCAAGAGAATATCTGTGTGCCAACACACAGGATAGGAGAAGGAATCCTGCCAGCGAAATCATGCAAGTGATTATTCCTGTGCCCTCTCCACAGGAAGCCACTACATGGCTTGTGGTAACTAATCTGCTTTTCTTTACATTTCTTACTCGCTAAAGCTACATCTATGTCTCTACACAATGTAATTTAGTTTTGCTTGGAACTGAATTTAAATAGAAACATACTATAGGAATTCTTTTGTTACTTAGCTTCAAGTCAACATACATCTGAGGGAATCAACTACTTGATTTCTGCCACTGTAGTTCATGTGTTTTCATTGCCATACAGTATGGCTTTGGATGAACATACCATGATCTAATTATCTAGAAATCTGCATTGCTTCTAGCTCACAGCTATCATATTCGAAAACAACAACAACAAAAGCTGCTACCCTATATATTCTCGTACAGGTATCCTGACACATACGTGCAAATCTTTTTCAGAGGAGTAGGAGTTCTCAAAGAGTAGTCCATGGGCCTTTGGATGCATAGGTCCCTGAGATCTTGTAAAGGAATCTGTGAGGTAAAAGCTGTTTTTGTAATAAGACATTATCTACCATTTTCAATGTGCTGATATTTGCACATGGTGCAAAAACAATGGTGGGTAAAATTGCCAGTGCCTTTGCAATAATCACAACAGTGGCACTAATTTGTACGAGCAGCTACTATATTCTCAACTAGCTCTACAACTGCACTAAAAATAATGCCAGTGTCATTTAAGCATGTCACTAATGAAGCAATAAAATTATTAATTTTTTAAAATCTCAATCTATGAATATATGTCTTTTAAATACCTGTGTGAGAAAATGGGAAGTAAAGCATCAAGTAACCCGCTACACCAAAATGTGAAGGTTTTCTCCAGCAAACGCGCTTCTATGGTCACCTGATTGTAAACACAAATAACTGCTTTTTCAGGGAACATTATTTTTACGTAGAAGAAAAACTGACAATGATTATTCAGGCTTGACTATCTGACAGATAGTTCCTTAAAAATGAAAAAGGTGAACCTGTCACTTAAAGGAAAACAACTGAGAACATTTGTGACCAATGACAAAATTTAGAAAACTTATATCCACCACAGTGAGCTTCACTGCTTCCTAATACTTGGACTTTTCTAATATCACAGTTATAACAAATGTGGATTTTTGTTATTTATCAGTATGTGTCAATATTTTAAATACCTGGATTACTCAATGAAGCAATATTTTCCGGAAGACCAATTAATAATATTATAAAATCAAAGGTGGGTAAAAGATCCACTGAAATTGCAAGGTAATGGATCACGGTATTAAAGAGCAAAGAAACATTTGCTGATAAGGTTTCAGATTCTGCACTGGACCAAATCTTTAAGAAACTACTGCTTGTCAAACCACACTTTTTGGTGTAGCATCAAACAGGAATATTCACAATCACCTGAAATGATTATTAAAATCATTTTGCCTTTTCTAGTATGTATCTTTTTGAGGCTGGATTTTTTTTGTATACTTCAACCAAATCGGCATATTTTTACACACTGAATGCAGAAGCAGAAATGAGAATTCATCTGTCCTCTATTAAGCTAGACATTAACGTTTCAAAATGAGAGTATAAGGGTGTCCTGAGACCAAAAAGTTGAAGAATGGTATGTCTTCACAGTATATAAACAAGAATGAAACTGTTAGGTCATAAAAAAGGTGTCTCTTCAACTTTACCAGATAACTACAATCTGTTTTCCCAAATGACTGATCCAATTTCCACTCTCTCACCAGCAGAGTTTAAGAATATGATCCAAACCAGACTAACACTACATTCAGACTTAATTTTTGCTGATCTAATAGGTATGGAATTTCAATTTGCATTTCATGACTACAAACGGGACTGTGTTTCTTTTCAAAATCTTATTTGTCACTTGGATTACCTGTACGTAATTTTTTTAGTGTTTTTTTGTTTTCTGGTTTTTGTTTTCTTGGCTGCACTGCATGCGGGATCTTAGTTCCCCAACCAGCGCTGGGACCTGCGTGCCCTGCAGTGGAAGCATGGAGTCTTAGCCACTGGACCGCGAGGGAAGACCCTGTAAATAATTTTTCTGTAAACTGCCTGTTAAGTCCTCTGCCCATTCTTCTATTGGGTTGTCTTTGTTTTTCTCATTGACTTGTAGTTATTTTATACATTACAGAAATAATTCCTTTTGTTGGCCATATTTGTTGCCATTATATTCTTCTCTAGGGCTTGTGTTTTCACTTTTACCGTATCTTGTTCACAGAAGTTATCTTCCTCATGTAGTTGAATTCTGCAATACTTTACAGTACGTGCTTTCTGTGTCTTAAGAATTGATTTGCAAACATATTCTCCTATATGTTCTTTTCAAAGTTTTATAATTTTATGCAGCAATGCAAAAGGCCAAAAAGAACTCAAAGACATTTTCCTATTATTTGTTCTTTCTCTTGATTTTCAGTGATTTGGTCTTATCTTCTAGTATGCCTGGTAATTTCAGATTTATTGCTGAAACTTTTTTTTAAACTATAGAGATATTTTTAGGCACTAGATGAACTTATTTTCTACCAGAGAGGATTTAACTTATTTCTCAGACAGGCACAAAGGCTAGAGAAGATCATTTTAATTCAATCTGCACATGAGCTGCTTTGAAGCTGAGTTTCAAGTCTTTGCACATACCTCCCCCACCCCACCCCCACCCCAGTTTTCTCTTAGTCTGAGGGTACCCAGGGATCAGCAAACCTTTCTGAAAAGGGCCAGAGAGTTAAAAAAAAAAAGAAAGAAAACAAGGCCAGAGAGTAAATATTTTAGGCTTTGTGGAACAAGAGGCAAAATTAAGAATATTATGTAAGTATTCATCTACTAAGAGACAAAATAAATTTCCACAAATTTTAAATAACTATTGTTATTATTCAAAATATGATAATAATTGAATATAATTTGGGGTGGTAACAACACTAATGAGAATGGATTTGAAAGGAGGATAACATTTCACTTAATTGGAATTCAAAGCTATACTTCTCTATCAAAAATGGACTGTAAATGTTCATCTGTTCATTCTGATATACAAGGAAATTTCACATATCCATCTTTTTTAAAAAATGTATGTATGTATGTACGTATTTATTTACTTTTGGCTGCACTGGGTCTTAGTTGCAGCACATGGGCTTCTCAGTTGCAGCATGCATGCAGGATCTAGTTCCCTTACCAGGGATCGAACCTGGCCCTCTGCATTGGGAGCGTGAAGTCTTACCTACCAGACCACCAGGTAAGTCCCTACATATCCACCTTTGAAAAAATCTTTTCACACTGAGGTACTGCCACATACTGATATCAACTTACAAGCATATAATTTCATCTGAATATATTCATCTTTGAAAGGCTCTTATAAAATTTTATTAGAGTCTTGATCTCTCCTTTTAGCATGTAATTATATTTCAATTAAAGCACAGGTTGAAGTCTCTCAATTACACAGTTAAATGGGTTTTGAAATATGGAAATTTCCTTTGTACTTGCCTCAAGGCCCAAAAGCTGCTATTGGAACTGTAGTCTGAGCTTGGAAAATATTTCTGTACCAAATTTATGTGTAGAAATGGAGATCTTGCTTTTTACTTTAAATTTTGATGGCATGAAAAGTATATAAAGCAGCTTGACATTACTTGTGATTCAAACACTAGTAGTACAAATGAATTTACCATGGTGTAAGTTTCACATAAAAGCAGTAGTCTGTCTTAAAATTTTAGATTGAGTTCATTAGGAAACATTATCAAGTCTGCAACAACAATTAACTTCCAAATCCATTAAGTATGTGATTTATAGTTTAAGGGCAATCTTCTTATTCAGAAACAATTTAATCTCAGCCCCAAGTTTTAAAAACTGCAATAAAATCTTACCAATGTTGTCATCAAAGTGCTGCACAGTAGGACAATTCTGTACACTCAGCTTTTATTTCTAACAAAAATTCCTAGAACTGAGATGGCGACATCCACAAGAGCAAATGAAACTCACCACTGCTGGAATAAACAACTGAGCAGTACTGTAACATCTACTGACTTATCAAGAATCTATAAAAACCACTAGAAATCATCTGCCTTGTTGTTTAAATGATTATTGCTATTACTCAGTGTCCTCGACTTTTCAAACAACTATTCTTACTGAAAGGCTAATAGTCGTAAGTTTATTTTCTGTGTAGACATTTCTTTGACTGTTGTAGTCAAATATAACTTAATTAACCCCCACTGATAAATGGCTTTCCTCACTTGGCTAACATTTTCATTCTTCACTTTTGTAAAGGATTTGTGTGCCATGATTAGACAGTCCATTTTAACTTACTCTTTTTTCTGATCATTACTCTCCTGTGAGTTGGGATTCATGTGGTGTGTGCGCCAGCAGGTAACAGTGACACATACTGCATTCTTTTAGCACAGCTATAGCATCTCAACTTAGTAAATATAATGCATTGCCATCTGCTTTGCAGCAACAGAATCCAGGCCGCTACGCCTCAAAAGCTCTATACATGAAGTCCACCCTTCTCTTTTCTTCTTCTTTAACATGAAAGGTATGGACCAGTAACAAAAGAAATAAGACGCCAAGGGAACACATGTGGCAATCAAGAACTGAGATGTTATAACTGTGCCACTGAGACATGCAGCATGCCTAGAGCAATGCAGGGCATATGTGGTCTCCGCAGCAACAACCCAGCTGCCACCACAGAGCACAGGAGCCACAGACAATATGCAACTGTTCCAATAAAACTTATTTATGGATACTAAAATCTGAATTCCATATGATTTTCATGTGTTATGAAATACACTCTTTTAATTTTTTTAACCCTTTGAAAATGTATCTTTGCCTCTGGACCATATAAACACAGGTGGTGGGCTGGATCTGATGATCAGGGCATATATAATATGCTAATCTCTAATGCAGCCTTTAGGGGTCCCAAGTGAAAAGGTATTATATTAATGTCCCCTAAAGCCTAATTTTGTCTTCCCAGCTCTATAGATTGCCATAAACTCTTCTCAGCCTTCCAGACCTGTAGCTGATCTTTATTGAACTGGATAAATGCCTCAAAAGAAAACGGAAAGTTTATGTTAAGCTGACCTCTTGACATAATCTTTCCCTCTGGGCTCTCAACTCCCTCCAGTCCTCACCTCTCTGACAGTTCTGTAATGCCTTTAAATATTTCTTTGAAAACAGATTTTGTCAAGCTTTTCTAGTTATTCACAGTGGTAGAGCTGATCTACTACAAGCTTCTCTGCAACAGGTAGAGATGAAAGTAATACATGTCTGACCAGATATCAAGACTTATTATAAAGCTATAGTAACCATGACAGTGTGACATTGTCACTGGGATATATAAACATACAAACTAAAACAGAGAGCTTAGAAACAACCTACACATTTACTGAACATCTGCTAGATGGCAGAGGTTATCTTTCAAATGAGGGGGGAAAGGAATGAGGTTTCAATAAATGATGTAGTAACAATTGGCTCTCCATATGCGAGAAAAATGAAGCTGGATTCCCATACCACACAATACATTTAAAAAACATGTAAATGACAGGACAAAACTATAGAAATTAACTTTTGAAATACATTCTCTGGAACACATTAGAAATTACTGAAAGTGTTTCAGTTAAAAAAAAATACATCATCATCATTCAAAATTCAAAATATTCTAAAGGGTATACAACGAAAAGTCACTTTGTGTAGAGCCACACAGGATAAATTTCCTAGAGGCTAAGAACTTTACCAGTTTCCTGTGCAGCCCTCAAATAATATTTTATGCACATGTAAGTTCATGATATTCTCTGCCCCACGCCCACATTTTACATCAAAGGGATTCTTTATAACATTATAGAATACCACCACACAAAGGTAAGTTCATTTCTTTATATCAAACTTACTTAAAACTAAAAAAAAATGATTAAAAAGAATATACAACTTTTACTCAGGAAAACACTAAGGCCAAGGACATTTTCACTAAATGGGCCTTTCAAATTTAACTATGTGTTACCAAATAGGCATATCAAACTCTTAATTTTTCTGTAACCTCTTAGCTTCCACCCAACTTAAATCCTAAATAAATTTTAAGAATCAAGTTGGCAGGGTGAAAGACAACAAACACATCGATTTTTATATCCAGGTATATATACCTAAAGCATTCTATGGTCAAATCTTGGATTATCCTGCTGTAACCAGATTTTGCACTTAGTATTCTGAGGAAATAATCCATAATTGATCCTGATGTCCTCCTCACAGCCTTGGATTTTATACTGAAAAGAGCATATAATTTCTTACTATGCAAAGTGAAAAAACTAGACAGTACTGCCTGGTGAGGCTGTCACTGAACATTAGCTAACAATGTCAGATACAGAAAAAGAAGTCAAGGTTCCTGATTCTCCCCCCATTCAATATAGTAATTATGTTTCATTTAGAAAATATCTTTAGGAAACCTTATAATATAAAAAGACATGTGAAATCAATGGCCATACCTCCTTACATCTACTAATCCATACTCAGTAATTCCTAGTACACTCCTTACAACTTTCACTCCATGTCATATCCATCTCTTCACTGGAATTCTTCCTCTGAACCAAAAGGGTCAACTGTCCATCTTCTTTCCTCCTTTTGCTTAATGTTCTCCACATGCAGCTTGATTTGCTGTCATTGCTCATTAGGAACACTATCTAAGATTCCAACCTTGACATTTAGTCCCAAAGACATTTTATGGGATGTAAGGCTCATTACAGTCAAAACAAGCTTCTAGTTTTCCCATATACTCAGGGTTGAAACTATGGAGACATTTACAACGCCTCCATCTAGTTCAAAAAGAATAAAACACAACTCATTCCATCCCTATAACATTCTATCTTCATATTTCATACGTAATGCCTAAATTCGGAGACATATTTATTGACCTTTGATTACCACAGTAATCCTAGATATTTTTGTCTTCAGGTAAACGTCGTCCAATTTAACTACAAAACACTGGGAGGGTTAAGACCTGTTAATGCTGCTCTTATTAACGAACTTCATTAATGAAATTCCTCAGTTTGGAATGTAAAGTTAAGGACATTTTCCATTTCCCTTTCCCACTATCCCACACCCCACACCCTACTCATTCACCAGTCACTGTCATATGCATCATTCTTCCAGAATCCACATACCCCCAAATTTTGTTCAAGATGATCCTTTGCCTATCACACTCCATGACTTCAGACAATACTACAAATCTACAGTAATCAAAACAGTATGGTTCTGGCACAAAACAAGACACACAGATCAGTGGAAAAGAATAGAGAATCCACACAGTTTTGGTCCATTAATCTATGATAGAGGAGGCAAGAATATACAATGGAGAAAAGACAGTCTCTTCAATAAGTGATGCTGGGAAAACTGGACATGTAAAAGAATGGTATTAGAACAACTTCCTCACATCACATACAAAAGTAAACTCAAAATGGATTAGAGACCTAGATGTAAGACTTGAAACAATAAAACTTCTACAAGAGAAGATAGGCCGCACACTCTTTGACATAAATCACAGCAGTATTTTTTTGGACCTGTCTCCCAAGGAAAAAGAAATAAAAGCAAAAATAAAGAAATGGGATCTAATTACAACTTTTGCACAGCAAAGGAAACCATCAACAAAATGAAAAGACAACTTACTGAATGGGAGAAAGTATCTGCAAATAGTATGACAGATAAGGAGTCAAAATCCAAAACTTACAAACAGCTCACACAAAGCATCAAAAACAACAAAGACCCCAATTTTAAAAATGGGCAGAGGACTGGAATAAATATTTTTCCAAAGAAGACATACAGGATGGCCAAGAGGCATATAAATTGCTCAACATTGCTAATCATCAGAGAACCGCACATCAAAACCACGAGATATCACTTCACACCTGTAAAAATGGCTACCATCAAAAAGTCTACAAATAACAAACAGATGACCCTTTCTCTCGATTTCATATGTCAACCTACTGAAAATTAGCCCATCCTCTAAACACCATCTTAAATATTTCCTACTTTTAAGATATCTTCAGGTTGTCTCAGTCAAAATACGTTTCAATAAAGACACTATTATTTAACTTACAAAACATCCATTCCACCTTCTTCCTTTCTAAGACTCTCAATTTTGTTCAGATAGCCACTCTCCTCTAAGCAGCAGTGAACTTTAGAGGGGTAGGTACCATCCCTGGCCCCAGAAGAGAATCACAGTTTAACCTAACAGTGGCTGTCCCAACACTTGTATTGGTTATTAAAGCATATCATGGGAGGTAATTCTAGCTGATGAGATGTTAGGAGAAATCTGCTAGGGTACAGGAAAGCATATATAAAGGATTTTCCTTAATTAAAATAACATAGAAAAGGTTCTTCTTTTTTCTCTCTGAATGTTATATAATGAGGGTATGACCCTTAGAGCTCCTGCCCACCATTTTTTGAGTATGAGAGAAACTGGCCCAAGGAAGAGACCAACATGCCGTGGACGCACAAGGTGAAGACAGCGTAAGAACCCGGCAACCTGGCATCATGAAGCCACTGAACTACTCACCATCATAACTTCTCATTTCCTACTGTGAAAAATCCATCACCCAACAAGGTAAAATTCACAATGTCTGACACCCGTATAAAGATTACTAGCATACAAATAAGCAGGAAAACACAATCCAAATGGATGACCATCTTCAAAACTGACCCCAAACTGACAAAGGTGTTACAATTACCAGGTAAGGACATTAAAACAGCTCTTGAAAGTGTACTGAATATGTTCAAAAGGCTAAATGGGGCTTCCCTGGTGGCACACTGGTTAAGAATCTGCCTGCCAATGCAGGGGACACAGGTTTGAGCCCTGGGCCAGAAAGATCCCACATGCCGAGGAGCAACTAAGCCCCTGGACCACAACTACTGAGTGTGTGCTCTAGAGCCCACAAGCCACAACTATTGAGCCCATGTGCCACAACTACTGAAGCCTGCATGCCTAGAGCCTGTGCTGCACAAAAGAGAAGCCACTGCACTTAGAAGCCCACTCACCGCAACGAAGAGTAGCCCCTGATCACCGCAATTAGAGAAAGCCTGTGTGCAGCAACAAAGACCCAATAAATAAATAAACAAATAAAGAAAGAAAGAAATTTTTAAAAAGGCTAAATAGAGACATGGAAGATATAAAAAGGCCCAAGTTAAACATAAAATAAAAACACCTAAGATGAAATTATGTTGGGTATGATCAACAGCAGACTGGAAACTGCAGAAGAAAAGATGAACAACTCAACAATATTTTTAAAAAAAGAAACAATTCAATTAAAGAATGGGCAGAGGAGGTGAATAAACACTTTACCAGAGAAGACATACAGATGGCCAATATAGTCACATGAAAAGATGTTCGCCATCACTATTAGGCAAATCCAAATCAAACCTCAATGAGATATCACCTCACATCTGTTAAAATGGCTATTATCATAAATGCAAGAAATAACAAGTTTTGATGAGGATGTGGCAAACGAGAACCCTCATACACTGTTGGCAGGAATGTAAACTGGAACAGCCATTACGGGAAACAGTATGGACGTTCCACAGAAAATTAAAAATAGAACTAATATATGATCCAGCTATTCCACTAATCAATACAAAAACACAAATTCAAAAAGATATATGCATCCATGTGTTTAACGAAGCATTATTTACAGTAGATAATATATGGAAACAACCTAAGAACCCTAAGTGGATGACTGGATAAAGAAGATATGGCATACATCTACAACAGAATACTACTCAGCCATTCATTAAAAAAAAAAAAAAAAAAAAAAAAGATGAAATCTTGTCATTTGTGACAATGGGTATGGACCTTGAGGGTACGATACTAAGTTAAATAAGTTGAACAGAAAAAGACAAATACAGTATGATTTCACTTATATGTGGAATCTAAAAATAAATAAATAAAAGTAAAATAAATGAACAAACCAAACCACATCAAAGCACAAAGATACAGAGAAAAGAGTAACGGTTACTAGAGTGGAAGGGAGCTGGGGATGGCAGAGTGAGTAAAAGGGGATCAGCTGAATGGTGACAAATGAAAACTAAACTTTTGGTGGTGAGTGCACTGTAATGTATACAGAAGGCAAAATATAATGTTGTACATGTGAAACTTATGTAACTTTATAAACCAATGTTACCTCAATTTAAAAAAAGGACTTGACCAAATTAGGAGCTACCTAAAATAAAGCACAAAGAGAAAAAGAATCTTTTTTTAAAAAATGGGGACAAAAACATTAATGAGCAGTGGGACAACTTCAAATGGCCTAATATTAAGGCAACTGGAGTCCCCAGAGAAGAGGAAAAAAAGGGAGAACAGAAGAAATATTTTAAGAAATAACCGCAAGGGCTTCCTAGGTGGTGCAGAGGTTGAGAATCCGCCTGCCAATGCAGAGGACACGGGTTTGACCCCTGCTCCAGGAAGATCCCACATGCTGCGGAGCAACTAAGCCCGTGTGCCACAACTACTGAGCCTGCGCTTTAGAGCCCGTGAGCCACAACTATTGAGCCCATGTGCTGCAACTACTGAAGCCCACATGCCTAGAGCCCGTGCTCCGCAACAAGAGAAGCCATGGCAATGAGGAGCCTGCACACCACAACGAAGAGTAGCCCCCACTCACCGCAACTAAAAAGAAAGCCCGCGCACAACAAAAAAGACCCAACACAGCCAATAAAATTAATTAATTAAAAAAAAAATAACTGCTAAAAACTTTCTAACCATAATGAGAACTATAAATCACAGATCCCAGAAACTACAACAAACCACAAGCACAAGGAACATGAAGCAAATTACACCAGGACATAACATAATCGAATCGTCCAAAATTGGTGACATGGTACTAAAATTATCCATATAAAAAGACACGACAGGTACACAGGAACAAAGACAAGGATGGCATCAGACTGTTCACCAGAAACAATGTAAGCAGACTGCAGCACAACATCTTTAAAGTACTGGGAGGAAAAGTCACCTAGAATTCTGCACCTGACAAAAATGTGTTTCAAAACTGAAGGTAAAGGGTGGGATGGCGGGGGGGGGGGGCTCAAGAGGGAGGGGATATGGGGATATATGTATAAATACAGCTGATTCACTTTGTTGTACAGCAGAAACTGGCACAACACTGTAAAGCTATTAAACTCCAATAAAGACCTGAAGAAAAAAAAGAAAAAAAATGAAGGTAAAATAAAAGCACTTTGGAAATAAAAATACAGAAAGAAGCCATCACCTGCAAACCTGCACTGCAAGAAATGTTAAAGGACTTCTTCAGGCAGAAAGAAAATGACACAAAGTGAAAACCTGGACCTACACAAAGGAACGAAGAGCACCAGAACGTAACCACATGGGTAAATGTATTTAAAATTAGTTTTACTATTTAGATCTCTTTAAAAGATATCTGTTTTCTCGAATATACCAATACCTTACGGAGTTCATAACATGTGAAAGTCAGACACACAAGACAGCACTAGCACAAAGTCCGGGGGGGGGGGGAGGGGGGGATGGAAGTCACTTTTATTATACACACAACTACATAATATCACTTCGGGGTAGACTGTGGTGAAAGATGTGTATTATAAACCCTAAAGTAACCAATAAAATAACAAAACAAGGGTTACAGGCATACCTCGGAGATATCATACATTCAATCCCAGACCACCAAAATAAAGCCACTTATACAATTCTGTTTGTTTCCCAGTGCATATAAAAGTTATATTTACACTGTACTGTAGTCTATTAAGTGTGCTATAGCATTCTGTCTAAAAAACAATGTACATACCTTAATTTTAAAATGCCTTATTGCTAAAAAATGCTAACCATCATCTGTACCTTAAGCAAGTCAAAAGATGTCTTGACATTAATGGCTGCTGTCTGATCAGGGTGGTGGTCGCCAAAGGCTGGGTGGCTATGGCAATTTTTAAAAATAAGACAATAATGAAGTTTGCAGAGTCAACTGACTCTTCCTTTCACAAACAACTTCTCAAGCATGCAACGCTGTTTGAAAGCATTTCTCCCACAGTCGAACTTCTTTCAAAATTGGAGTCAATCCTCTCAAACCCTGCTGCTGAAGTTCATGCAATATTCTAAATCCTTTGTTACCATTTCAACAATCCTCACAGCACCTTCACAGGAGAAGATGCGCCCTCAAGACACCGCGTTCTCTGGCCCATCAGTAAGAAGCAACTCCTCATCTGCTAAGTTTCATCACGCGATTGCAGCATTTCAGTCAAGATCTTCAGGCTCCACGTCTAACTCTAGTCCTGTTGCTACTTCCACCACATCTGCAGTTACTTCCTCCACTCACGTCCTGAACCCCTCGACGTCCTCCAGGAGGGCTGGAATCAACTTCTTCCAAACTCCTGTTCATGTAGATATGTTGGCCTCTTCCCACGAATCACGCACAGTCTTAACGGCATCTAGAAATGGTGAGTCCTTTTCAGAAGGTCTTCAAGTGACTCTGCCCAGATCCATCCGAGGAATCCCTATCTGTGGCAGCTGCAGCCTCACGAAATGCATGTCTTAAATAATGACTTGAAAGTGAGACTCACTCTTTGATCCACGCGCTGCAGGATGGATGTGTGTTCGCAGCCATGAAAACAACATGAGTCTCATTGTCCGTCTCCATCAGCGCTCTCGGGGGACCAGGTGCACGGTCAGTGAGCAGCAGTATTCTGAAAGGAGTCTTCGTTTCTGAGCAGTAGGTGTCAACAGTGGGCTTAAAAGATTCAGTAAACCATGTTGTAAACAGCTGTGCCGTCATCCAGGTTGAGTTGTCCCACGGGCAGCGCGCAGGCAGAGTAGATTCAGCCTAATTCTTAAGGACCCGAGGATTTTTTAGAAAGGTAAATGAGCACTGGCTTCAGCTTAAAGTCACCAGTTGCATTAGCCCCTAACAAGGGAGTCAGCCTGTCCTTTGAAGGTCTGAAATCAGGTACTGACGTCTCCTCTCTAGCTATGAAAGTCCTTGATGGTGTCTTCTTTCAACATAAGGCTGTTTCATCTGTATTGAAAATCTGCTGTTAGCTGTAGCCGCCTTCATTATTAATGACCTTACCTCGATCTTCTGGGTGACCCATAGCATCGACGTCAGCAAGTGCTGTTTCACCTTGCACTCTGCTGTCATGGAGATGGCTTCTTCCCTCAAACCTCAGGACCCAACCTCTGCGAGCCTCAAGGTGTTTTTCTGCAGCTTCACTATCTCTCGAAGCCTTTACAGACTTGAAGAGAATTAGAACCTTGCTCTGAATGAGGCTTTGGCTTCAGGAACTGCTGTGGCTGGCTTGACCTTCTATCCAGAACACTAACACTTCCTCCACCACAGCAATAAGGCTGTGCTGCTTTCTATTCATTTGTGTCTTCACTGGAGTAGCACTTTTAACTTCCTTTAAGAACTTTCCTCTGCATCCACAGTTGGCTGCTTGGCACAAGAGACCTAGTTTTCAGCCTGTCCCAGCCTTCCACATGCCTTCCTCACTAAGTTTAATCATTTCTAGCTTTTGATTCAAAGAGACATGAAAGTCCTCCTTTCACCTGAACACTTAGAGACCATTGTAGGGTTATTAACTGGCATAATTTCAATACTGCTGTGTCTCAGGGAATAGGGAGGCCTGAAGAGAGGGAGACAGACAGGAACGGCCAGTGGATGGGGCAGTCAGAACACACAGAACATTACGGGTTAAGTTCGCTGTCTTACATGGGCATATAGTCCGTAGCATCCCAAAACAATTACAATAGCATCATCAAAGGGTACCAATCACAGGTCACCATAACAAACATAATAATGAAAAACTTTGAAATACTGTGAGAATTACCAAAATGTGACACAGGGACACAAAGTGAGCAAACGCTGTTGGAAAAAATATGGTGGTTATAAGACTTACCTGATGCAGACTTGCCACAAACCTTCAACTTGTAAAAAACCAGAATATCTGCAAAGTGCAATAAAGCAACGCGCAATAAAATGAGGTGTGCCTGTGCAGGTAATAATCCAGCAAAGGAGATAAAATGGAGTCATAAAGGATTCCAGTGCAGAAGAATGCAGGAAAAGGGAAACAAAGAAAAGACAGGCACGGCGGCGGGGGGGGGGGGGGGGGGGGGGGCCGCGGCAGCAGTCTACTGGCCCTAGATTATCTGTGCAAACAATGTGGCTTTCCTTCTGGTTCGTGCCAGGCAGACTGTGCCTACAGGACTAGCGCCCAATAAAAACCCTGAGCTTCTCAGGGCAGAAGCATCACACACATGTCACTGTACTTCTCTTGCTGGAGGAAGGGCGTACTCTGCATGGCCCCTCCGGGAGGGGAAAGCACCTAAGGAAGCCTGCCCATGGGTTCTTCCAGACCTTGTCAATGTCTTTTCTCATTAAGGTTTTTTCATTGTGTATTTTTACCACATCAAGGCAATAAGTCTCAGCCATAATTACAACTCCATGCTGAGTCCCATGAGTCCTAGTCAGTCTCCAGTGTAGAGGTATCTTGTGGACCCCTCAGCACAAATACAGAATTCAGATATGTGAATGTTTCCTTCCTCTTAAAAAACTGTAGGGCAAAATGAAGAATATATAACTTTGATAATTTTTTAATTTACATTGCAAAGCACAAGGATTATATAAGAAATAACAGTATGAGACAACATTATTCATAAAATAGGTACTTGGAAATCATCTTACATAAAGATACAGACCATATTTTAAAGTAATCTTATATAAACCTACTTTCAGCTGGTTAGGGGAAGGACATGGAGAGAGACTTTTACTGTATATTGTTAATCATTTTTTAAAACAAAAATTACATTTACATTACACTACTTGTCCACATTCTTAATGCGTACTCCCACCTCATTACAGAAAAGCTACTTTTTCAGTCTACAAAAAAGAGCCCAAAATATAAAAAAACTTACAACTCTTCTTGCAGAACTTGGTTTTTACACAAAGACCAGTGACACAAAATCAGCAGAATACAATGGAACTGCAATATGGGGTTGTGGCAGGTGAGGAGGGTGAAGAAAACGTGAGAAATTACCAATGCTAAATGGAGACACGTTATAAGTAATGTTTTAATGTTTTATTTATAGGGTAAGACTGAACATTCGATTCAGAACTAGCTAAAAGAACAGAAATACATGTTGGAGGTTTATGAGATATTTCTTTGGAGGGCAATGAGTGAAGTGCCGGAAAGAGGGGTTTTAGGTAAAAAAATGACCAAACATCTGTAGAATTCAGGATGAAAGTATTCCTTTGGTAATATTCAAATTATCCAGATTTCCAAGATGTTGGTAGCACCCCCAGGGCTCCAAAGAGGAAACTGAAAGAGAAACACCATTACCCTTCCTGAAACACAGGTTGTAGTTTGGCATACTCTTTCATCTAGCAAAAGATAAATAAAGTTCCCAATGGAAAAACTGAAAAACAATCAGTGGGAAAAACTGAAAAACAATCGGTGGGAAATACCAGAAAAACTGAACGGCTTGATAATGAATGCCATTTAACAACTGCAGAAATGTATTAAATGTACCAGTTTTACTTCAGGAATAACAGTGACTGATTACAGGAGGATCTGTGGACCTCAGCACCACTGGAGCTGGATCCGGCTCTGCGCCGTGCACACAGTTAGCAGCAGCCACTAGGTGCCAGCAGCACCCTCCCCTCCCTCGGAGCACGGCACTCGGTATTGCCCTTCACCAGCAAACTCCGCTCACGCATCCATTTATCCCATGAACGACTCCCCTGTGTTCAAGGTACTTTGTCAGGCACTAGAGATAAAATGACAAACCAACACAGACAGACAGTATCCATGCCCTAGTGATGCCTACAGCCCTAGTGGGGGGGGGGGACCAAAAGTAATTAAATATTCACAAAAACGACAAATTTACACATGTTGGTAAGTGACATAAAGAGGAGATACATAGTCCAATGACAATGTATATTAAGGACACATCCTCAAGTGTTTCTTAGTTAAAGATGTAAACAATCCAAAAGCTTAGAGAGTACTGCAACACCATCTGAGCTCTGTATTTTGTTCTTTTCCATCATTTTAGATTGAGAGGTCCAATTCTAACTTCAGTTTATTTCAGTATCTGTCAAAGGTTTTTGAAAAGATGACGCTCACAAAAATAGGGAGGTCTAAACAGAAGTACATGTTTCCACAAGCACTTTTCAGTCCCAACCAAACTATCAAGAATTAGCCAGCAGGTTTTCACCTTCCACAGTCCAAAAATATTAACATTTAACAAATGGCTTTAAATCATACATAAACTCTTTAGAACATTTTAAGCAGGAAATTGTGTCCACGATCTTTTGGCAACAAATGTGAATATTTCTGTTGTCTGATTACAAACTTTCATTGTTTCTGGCAATAAACTACCAATAGAAATAGTTTCAAACATCTGTTTTCAAAACACTCAACCCCCAGCACGTTTCTTTGAAAAGTCATTGCATTCTCATTGTTGAAACGTCACCTTTATCTTGAAGAGGCAGATGAAATGTTTATTTTCTTTGAAAACAGAGGGAGGTATCGTAATACATTCAGCCACATATCATCCTAACAGTGGTCGAGAAATTTTTAACATCTCTTTTTTGGTAAAATAAAAGCCTGCTCTACGTTCAACAGCACTTTTACACACTTTGCCCCTAGGGAACCTTTTGAGATACCAAAGATTTTCATTTTCACACCATCCCACCCCCATTGCTTATGTAGAACTGTAAAGATTTACTCAGCTTTGGAGGGGTTCTTTTGGCAATTATAAATTTATAAACTTGTATACAATTAGCCACACTGGTGACCTCCTTTAACACTTCGGCACTTATTTGTGACCTCTTTCTTGTAACTACGAATGATTCCATGGAGGATCTTTAGTGCTATTCATTTAGGCTACAAGTATTTATTGAGGAATGACTAAAACAGAAAAAGATCTTTTTCAGAATGGCACTATTATCTAGCGAGGTGAGACAGACAAGATGATTAGGTGAATGCACACTGTGTTAGATGCTGGTAAGTACCAAAGGAGAAAGCAATCCAGCAGGGCTACGGCGGGAGGGGGAGGCACCTGACATTTTCAACAGGGAGCCCCGCAAAGCCCTCTCACAGATAAGGTAACTTGAATAAATACCTCAAGGAAATGAGGGAGGAAGCCATGCAGGTATCTGAGGATATTCAACAGAAAGGGAACAGGAACTGCAAAGGCCCAGAAGTGGGTGTTTTGAGGAAGATCAAGGAAGTCAGTGAGGCTGAAGGAAGAGAGGGAGGGGAAGGGTTACGCTGAGTGATGCCTTTCTTAGAAGCACTCGTGGGGACGCTGAAGATCACCACCTGCTGGTCAGTAGACTGGCTTCACTTTCTTAATGAAATGGGCAGGCAGAGAAGTGATGTGACTTGACCTACACTAATTATTTATTTTATCTATTTATCAGTGCGGCTTATTCTACAGATGAAAACCCAAGACTACCACTACTTTCTCTTATTGCTCAAGCTGGTCCAGCTCTTAGGAGCTCCTTCAGGTGGCTCCTGTGCTTTCAAATAGGTCCCCATCTCTTTGAGCACTTCCTTGCTTTCTGGCACCTCATCTTATATTTTCCCTGCACCATGAGCCACTTTTCAAGGAGCCCTGGTCCTCTTTATTGGAGAACATTGGTTAGAAACCAAGATCTGGACACTAGTTGTGCTCACTGCTACTGCAGGTCACTGCCTCTAGGCCTTCACAGGGGACAGAGCTACGAGAGAAACGCATACGTACTAACACGCACACACACATATCTATATTTCTGTATCTGTCCATATAAATATTAAAAACCATGAGTTTATATTGATACCTCCGATACCTCCATTCCAACACCACAAAAATCATTTTAGAATTTTACTCACTAGATGACAGCATGTGTGTGCAGGGTTTTGTTTGTCTTTAGCTTTATGGGTATCCAGTCAAGATACTATTTTTCAGTTACTTAGTTTCCTCCCTACCCCCATCATTGTGCATTTTGCTATTCCTTTTTTGGTTCCCCCACAGCCTAGACGGCTGTAACTGTTTATTTCAGGGTAGGTGAAACACTCCTATGGTTCTAAGAGTCAAAGCTACACAAAAAGATATATCTGAGAAGTGTCATACCTCATCCCTGCTACACTGATTCCAATCCTGTTTTCTTTCCACCACTTTCCCACCCACGATTTAGAGATAGGTAACCAATCTCTCTAGTTTCTGGTTTATTCTTCCTGTATTTCTTTTCCACAAATGTGCATATGCATGTGTATTTTCTTACATCGCATTCATTCCTACATAAAGGGTTGCACACCATAAAAGGTCTTTTGCACTTTTTAATTTCACTTAAAAGTATAACACTGGAAACCACTTCATATTAGTTCATAAGAATATTCCTCACAGTATTTTTACAGCTGCACAGTATTGCACTTTATGAACCACACCACAGTTCAGTCAACCATTCTATTCTGTGTGGTCATTTAGGTTGTTTCCAATATTTTGCAAATTAAACAATGCTGCAATTATTAACTTTTAAAAGCACATGTTTTTGTATTATTGGAGGCATATTTTCAGGACAGAATCTCAGAAAGGTCAAAAGATAAGTGCATATATAGTTAGGCATTACCAAATTTCTCTCCGGAGAATATGCACCAATTTACATCACCACCACCAAGGCATAAGAGTGCCTATTTCCCCTCCGCCTTGTCAAAAATGTGCCGTTACAGTTCAACAACCCAACTCCACAAAGTTCATCCTAGCCCTTGTTCACTGTCTTTCCTATAATGCTTTTCACTGTCACAAGATATTCCAAAGCTACTTCTAAAGTAGTTCATGGAAGAAACAGCTCTCACTGATCTATCACAGTCATGATCTGGCCATCTAAGTAAGTTCAGACTGTGGGAAAATTATTAGCATGCATTATATCATTCAAAATTTGGTAATGTAAGCCTTTAAACATAATGTCACATTTCCAAAACAAACACTCTAACTTGACTAAGCTTGAGATGAGAGTTACTCATCCATATAAATTAGGTCATTTTGATCATCTGAGCAAAGAAAACATAATAATTGAAAAGTTACTTACATCTAAGTCCTTGTCTCAATTATACTTTTGAAAGGTTTACCTATATTAAATCTATTAAAGCCCGTATAATTTCTATGGCAAAAAAATTCCATTTTCAATATTCCTTTGGAAGTCCTGTTTCACTTCTCCCAAATATACTTGTCAAAAACCAAAAGGGGGATTTCCCTGGCAGCGCAGTGGTTAAGACTCTGAGCTGCCAATGCAGGGAGCCTGAGTTCAATCCCTGGTCAGAGAACTAGGGCCCACATGCATGCCACAACTAAGAGTTTGCATGCCACAACCAAGGAAACAGCAAGCAACAACTAAAGAGCCTGTGAGACACAACTAAGGAGCACACATGCCACAACAAAGGAGCAGGCAAGCCGCAACTAAGGAGCCTGGCTGCCACAACTAAAACCCAGCACAAACAAATTAGTTAATTAAATATTTTAGAAATGGAATTTGTAGGCAGCAAAGCAATTTCACTTCATAGGGTTTGCTGCCATTATAGAAAGAAGGTAAACGTTGCATTTATTTCTCGATTCAAAATCACATGAAAATCACAGTGAAAGCTTTGAAAGATGGCAGACTGTGTATATGATATTACTTTGGGATAGGGCCAAAAAGACAAACCGAACTGCCAACTTGACTGAAAAGAAATATTTTAATCAATTTTTAAAATAGCAAATAGAGCTAGCTCACATTTGGACTAAAGACATGTCAAATCCTGTCTCTCTTACTTGAAATCTTCATCAAGGAGTTTCGTCTTAAAGAGTAAGATGCGTTAAGTACAGTCAGTAATTCCCATTTCTAAAAATTTTAATTTGTTTAAATGTAAAATATTTATTTTAAAGATTTGCGTTTATTGCACAACATACTATATCCTAGTGGTGTGCACAAACTACTCCTGGATATAAATTAAAAATTTCCTATTTTAAGGGTTTTTACATTATAATAATCATTTAATACATCTTGCAAATGAATCTTTACGGTGACACAGTAAATGTTATAAAGCTGTGCTTTCAAAATGTGTTTCTTCTACTTACTTCTGTGCTCCCTGAGACAACAGCTCTGTCCACGTTCACTAGTAACGGTTCTTCCATCTGGCACACCCCCAGTGACCACTCCACACAACGGTGATGAGCCCAACAAGTGCCTAAAATCGTTAAAGTGAAAAGAAGCAAATGAATAAACATTAAACATGTTAACGTTAATAAGTAACGATGAAAAACCCCCAAATCAACTCTAATGTGTGAATACACAATGACATCCTATATTTGTGATACCACTCAAGCAGCCCTTCTCAAAATGTATCATCTAGGAACTTGTTATAAATGCAAATCTCAGATCACACCCAAGACCTACTGAATCAAAACCTCTTGCCATGGTGCCCAGAAATCTACGTGTTAACAAGCCCTCTAAGTGATTCTGATGCACACTGAATTAGTGATCATTTCCTCAATAAAGAAATTAGTTTCGTCATTTTATTTAAATATTACTATTATTTTATTTCTTGTATTTACATAAAATATAAAGGAAATTTATTCAATACTTTGTTTATGACAAATAAGCTATATACACACCTCTATTCCACTGCATCCCACACCAAGAGCCCACATCAATCATCACTACCAGCTCAGTCTTTAAATTCTCTATCACAGAGCACTTGAACAATTACATGCAGTTCAACTGCAGAATGAAATTTACTCAAAGCCCCAACAGCACCAAATCATGAGTATGGGTTACTACTACACTGTATTAAAGGCCATCCCCACGGCTAAGATCTATTATCCTTCACCCCTACTTTAAGTATACCCAGACGGCCATGTTCCCCAAATTTTCACAGATCCCTTTAGAATTTCTCTTTCCACAACTGTCAGATATCCATGGCACTGGTGTCTACACAATTGTAAATGCAAATATTTATAAAAGCATCCAGCCCAGTGATAGCCTTGTACAGATGCTAAATAAGTAAACATAATTAGACAATTTATTTTACCTAAGTAGGCATACTTAACAGTGACTTTTTTTACAATGTGATAATTATTTCTAGATGAACAGTATATACTATTATGTTGATAATTCGCTAAAGTTAAAATGCCTACACAATCAGGAGAATCCATCCTGCAATGCAGGGGACGCAGGTTCGATCCCTGGTCGGAGAACAAAGATCCCACATGCCACGGGGCAACTAAGCCCATGCCACAACCACACAGCCTATGAGCTCTGGAGCCTGCGTGCCACAATTAGAGAAGAAAAAACCCGCATGCCACAACTAGAGAGAAGCCCATGCAATGCGGTGAAGGGCCTACCGCCCCGCATCGAAAGATCCCACATGCCGCATCAAAAGATCCCACATGCCGCAACGAAGACCCAACGCAGCCAAAAAATTAAAATAAATAAATAATTAAAAAAAAAAAAAGGGGGTGGTTATTACTGAAGACTGGCTCATACCTGTCGGATCAAATAAGGCTTGGACATCAATGGCATCTGGAAGGCCCACCAGACTGAGTTCATCCCATAAGTTCCCAGCCTGATCATCTGAAGCAGTCTGCGTGCTTACACTCACACAAGATACTATATTCTGCTGAGGAGACCGTTCCCTGGAAAATAAAATAAAACCAAATAAGTGGAAGTGATAACAAGTAGAAAATTGTTTCGTTTTATAATAACCTAAATATAACGTATTGCCAAACCAATTTTAATTTATTAGGCATAAACTTTTAGAATATGTTGTTATTCATAGTATAAATATACAACTGGATAGCTTCATTATATCATGTAAGCAACAACTAAAAAAAAGTCTCCAAATCCATAAGAAAGTGTTACAAATTACAGCTGCAAACTTAGTTTACCATTCTATATGTTTTTTTAATTGACACTCTAATATTCTAGTCATGAACCATACTTTATCACATAAAATGAATATTGCCTTTGGCCTTACTTAAATGCTTAAAAAACATAACGATCAAATCAGAAATCTGTAATTTGCTTCATGATAAGGACTACCACATCAGAGC
Source organism: Hippopotamus amphibius kiboko (assembly GCF_030028045.1). Taxonomy (NCBI): domain Eukaryota; kingdom Metazoa; phylum Chordata; class Mammalia; order Artiodactyla; family Hippopotamidae; genus Hippopotamus; species Hippopotamus amphibius. The sequence continues at coordinate 5,036,323 of NC_080189.1, read as the reverse complement.
TGGCAGTTAATGTTATGGAAAGAAAGGTTATTTCCCAGGGGGAATGAAAACCCACTATGAAGTGTGAAGAGGGAGGCAAGGGGAGTGAAATGTGTCAGCTGGAGCTTTCCTACGGTCCCCTCGGCAATCTCGACAGCTGGTCTGTGGCATCGTGCTGCAAGTACCCTCTGCTACGGCTTTACCTCACAAACCAGAAGTAAAAAGCAAAAACAAAACAGCTACTAGTGACTTGGAAATAAGGACAACAGTGTAACAGCAAAAAATACAGTATAAAAATGAACACTGAATAAGTGTTCACTGAATAACATATGGGAGATTTCAGACTTTCAGAGCCCGAAAACTTCAGATATTAATTGAGATCAAGAAGTAAACAATGACTACTGTTGTGTCTAGCATTCAACATGGGAAATCAGATGGCTGGCATGAAGACTTTAATCTCCTCCTGATAGCACAGTATTTAACCTGAGCATAATTCTGGATTAAATCACTACTGAATACAGATTATAACTCACTGCACTTCTGTATGCTGGCTATTTATCATGATTCCTAGTAAGAGAAAATCAGCACAATGACCAGGGTACTCAACTTTTTTATACCTGGAATCATTGAAAGAAAAAAAGTATTAACATATTTCAGTAAGTACATTTAAATATCAAACCATATGAAAAATAACCAAGATTTTTTATGTTTAGCATTAGAAATGCATAGACTCACTTTTTTTAAAAAAGTTTACCATGCTATGCTAACTTTGAATTCTCTTTTTTATAAATGCCCACAGTGAAATGAGAACAAACCTTCCTATAAATATAATCTCCATTCCTACAAATACATCCTCATTACTAATCATTGCTAATTTACTGGGAGGAAAAAAAGACGAAGATGAATGTATGGTTTTAACGTATTTTCTTTACACCAGTAATTTGATGGGGGGACAGGTATAAAAACCAATGGAATGACTAACCAGTTTATTACTAACCAGTTCTTAACCAGCATGTTAGTCAAATTTCACCTTAAGGTTTTACAACCAGTTTGTATGTACACAACAAACGGGTAAGAAGCTGATGTCAACCCTCAGATGACAGGAGCCCGGCTTAGGAAACAAGAGAAGTTAGCTGAAATATTTACGTATCCCCCAAATTTTAAGTCTTAAACAATGAACAAACAAAAAAAAAGGAAATGAATCCTTGATTATATATTCTTACATTTAGTGCACCATGGGGGAAAGCTATTATAAAATCCTCCTTTTCAAATTAAAAAATTAACTAGCTGTTTATCTGGTTTATAGCTCATTAGTAACATATTTTGTAAATATTTGAAATCATTACCAAGCTAAGTTAACCGTTCACCCCTAAATGATGTCCAAATTTCATAAACATGCTTTATTCCTAAGGTCCACTAACTGGCTTGTTATCACCACTTAATAACTTTAAAGATTTTCATTAAACCAAGGCTATTTTTACATAATTATTTTAGCTCATGAAAGTTTTCACTAAAAATTAACTTAGCTTATTAAATAAATAAATAAAGCCCAACTGTATTTCCCAAAACAGCTGTTTAATAATTGCCATTATTCAAGGCAGAACATGAGGCTATAAGATATACCCTGGTCCAGTCCATTAAATTTACTAGTGACTGATAGACTTTATAAGTTTTCTGGACTTTTGATATATTTTATTAGAATGTGAGCACTCAATTGATCACGAAAGGTAAAGCTAGCTATGGCCTTTAAAACATCAAAACTCTAAACACAGTACTTCTAAACTTCCTTAAGCTGGTCTACCTTAAATTCTTTTAAAAGGGTTTTTTTTGTTGTTGTTATTGTTTCATTTCCTACTTCAGGGCTTCAAGGCATTGGCAGCAGTCCAAAAGAAGAAGCCAATCAAATAAGCGCAGCACACAATGCCTTAGTACTTAACTCTGGATAAAAGCCAGATAAGCACTTGGATGGATTACATCATCACCCTCAAGGGGCAGAGCTGGTTAGCCTTCCCAGCTAAATTAATTTTTACACTTTCTCATCAACCACAGAAACTTCTACTCCCTCAACTACCACAGCCAAGTCCACGTATTAAGATGGCCTTCAAACAAAACTACAACATATAAAAAAATAGTAAGTCCAAAAGCAAATGTATTAGACAAGAGTTCTGGGGAAATATAACGTCCATGAATACAGACACACATATATAGTTATACAAATAGTAAATTTTTTTTAATTATAGTTGATTTACAATATTATATATTAGTTTCAGGCATACAACATACGTAAATTCTTTAAAAAAAAATAGAGCATCTTCTTTAACTTTAGAAAGGGCATTCTCAGCACATGATTACTTAGAAGGAAAGTTAACACTGTATCCTGATAAGAGTTTACAGTAAAGTTCAACATTCTCTGAACCATAAAAACAAATAAATAAATGACACATAAAGGACATGAGTAGAAAAACCACTTTGGTTTTTTGCTATTCTGTTATGTTATATTCTTACAAACTATTTAAAACATACTTAGAAAAAGGAAAGAAAGATCTCATTAATTTTTTAAAATTTTCATTCCATATACAGATAAATTCCATGAATCCCCTCTAGGCTTATATTATGTTCTGTAAAGTTTTCTTCTTTTTTGTTAACATACAACTAAGGTAAACTTTTTTGTAAATAAGAAAGAAATGTTGAGAAAGGATGTTTGCTGCATTAATGGTGAGTCATAAAGCATCACATGAATGTTGGAAACATAAATTGTTCAGTAACAATCCCATTCGTATGTTCATAAACACTGCAATGAAAATAAACCATATATAGTCTTAATGCATTCGAACCATTTAAATTCAAAATTGCTTACTTTCTCTGTCCTCTTTGTTTTCGTGGTGCTGAGTTTTGTATCTTCTCACAAGTTCCATTGCTGTTGTCATCAACATCCTTTTTGTTAGAAGGTTGGTTTTTCCATGGCAAAATAAATCCAGGCGTTACTCTAAATTGTTTTAAGTCTCCTTGTCCTAAGGAACTTTTTTCACCACAGTAACAAAAAGCGCAGAGCTGTTCACTGGTAGAAATGAAAAGTAAGGAAGACAGAGAAGAAGTAGTTTTACTTAACTATTTCAAATTCCAGACAATTGCAGAAGTTTGTTTTAAAATTAAGTATTATGTCTTTAGTGCAAGCTAAGTGTTTAAATATATCTATACCATAAGAACAATTAAGTTCAATAATAATTAATGACAAATACACGATGTTACATATTTATCAAAACACAGAATTATATGTAACACAAAGAATGAACTCTAATGTAAACTATGAACTTTAATAATAATGTATCAATACTGCTTTATCAGTTGTAACAAATGTATCACACTAATGAAAGATGCTAATAACAGGAGAAACTGAGGCAGGGGAAGGTTGGGACAGGGAGCTTAATTTTTCTGTAAAGCTGAAGTTGTTCTAAACAACAAAATCTTTAATTTTTTTAAATAAGAAACCACTTAAAAAGTTAAAGGACAAAAAACAATGTATACTTATGGAATATATGCTTAATAAGGGATCTTAGGGGAAAAAACCCCAGAATTAAAAGAACTGCTCCTCTTGGATATATTTTCTCTTCACGACACATTTATGGCTGCTGTACTCAAATCTTTCTTCTCAAGCATTAAAGTTCCCACAATCACCTCTGTAGTATGCACGCCAGGAACTTTCATAATGTCTTACATTAACAGGTGATAGAAATAATCTATAATCTTTTCAGGTAATGTTTAACTTAAGTTAAATTCATATTGGACCTCTCTCAACTAACTGCCTTTTGTTTATAAAAGTCACCTAGGTACGTTTTTCCAATATTACCTAATTCAATTTCATGATAAACTGTGTTGCCCACTGACACACACACACACACACACACACACACACACACACACGGTTAAATGTGGTCTACTTTCAGAAAAATAAAGTCAAATGGGAGGGAAAATGTTTTTCTTCTTGCCTAAAGGATATTATCCATCAATATCCTTTGCCGGTATCTTATTAATTTTTAAATTTTCTTATTTATAATTTTCTCTAAGCTATTAAACTTACATTCCTTTCAGCATACCCATTTCTAGTTTGTTTCTCCCCCTGGAAACATTACCTATGAGGAGCGACAATCAATGGACATCAACCTTATCAACAACACTGATTAGGGAATGGAGAAAATTTCTGTCAATACTTTAAAAGTATATCTTAACCTTCAATTTAATATCCAAAACCATAGCTCAAATGTGAAGGTATAATAAAATTACTCCCAGGTTTCTATAAGAAATTTCACCATACAACAGACCCACAATGAAAATATTTTTAGAGAAGTATTCAGATTATTAAAGATTTAGGAAATGTTACAGGGCATCATGTAGGAAGTAAAGACAGCCAAATATCTCAGAGAAATGTACTGTTAACTTTAAAGGGTGGCGCAAGGGAAATTCCTGGTTTCTGCTTTGGATGTAGTAGAAAGTAGCAAAGAGCTCTGCTCCCACTGTCACCACAAAAATTCATCAATCTACAAATTCACTTTTCTTGAGCATATCAGCTTAGAGAAGTCTCAGAGCAACCAGCTGACCTGCAATTGAATGAAAGTCACTTCCAAGAAGAGAGGAGACACAAGAGCTTGCTTAATCTGAGGAAGAGGCCACTGGATGTCATACGAGCAGGCTAAGAATTCAGTGAAACTTTTATAAATCGCTAAAGGCCACGTGTGAGGCAGTATGAGAGTAGAGAACACCCGGGACGCGCAGACACACGGGGAATTCTAACCCACTCACGAGCTTCTCTCCGTGCACCTCCCCAGGTGCGCGTGCCCACCTGAGGAGTCCTGAGCGCGCACCAGTCATGGTATAAGCCTGGAGAGGGGAACAGCAGCAGCAGGCAGACACAAAGACCCACCCAGATATTTCTCCTTCATTTTCCCTAGGGAAGAAGAGCCCCAGACTGGCAGAAGGAGAGCAAAAGGCTCTGCCCTGCAATGGTCAAGACCAGCTGCAGACGGAGGAATGAAGTGGGAGGGGATGAACCTCCACCCTGGAGGAGGAGCAGGACTCCGTCTGAGACCCAGAGCACCGCAGGTCTCCACTAGCTGAGGTGATGACAGGACCCCCGAGACCTAGGGACACGGTGCCCACCTGAGGGTAAAGTTGAATCACAACAATAAGAAGTGTCCTGCCCATCCACTCTCCATCATTAGTGGGATGCAAAATAGTACAGTCACACTGGAAAATACTTTGGCGTTTTCCTTTAAAAATTACCTCTCTCCTAGGTATTTTCACCTAAGTGAAATAAAAACCCTACGTTCACACCAAAACCTGCAAGTGAATATTTCTACCAATTTTATTCATAACTGCCCCAAACTGGAAACTACCCAAATATCCCTTAACTAGGAAATGATAAATAAAATGGGGTAGGCACCTCCATAAAAGAGAATCCCACTCAGCAATAAAAAAAAAAAGGAAACTACTAATATATGCGATGGTATAAATGAATCTCAAAAGCATTAAGGATGCTAAGTTAAAAAGGCCAGAATCAAAAGGACACATACTTCACAATCCCCTTCACACGATGTTATAGCAAAGGCAAAACTACAGGATCAGAAAATAGGTAGGCGACTGCCCAGGACAGAAGATGGGTCAGGAATGACAACGAATGGGCATCAGGGAATTTCTTAGTGTGACAGAACTGCTCCTTATCTTGTTGTGTTTGTGGTGATACGACAGTATACAACTGTCAAAACTCACTAAATGGGTGAATTTTACAGTAATGTAAATTTTACTGTGTGTGTGTGTGTGTTTTACTAAGAAAAAGGTTAGGGGGCCAAGATAAAGAAAACAGAAATAGGAAGTACATATTTAAGTAACTAGAAAATGAAATGCTAGATGATAGATACAAAGAGATATGAAAACATGATAAAGCATACATATTGCTAAGACTAAGAAGTCAATTAGAACTCTAAGTTTGAAATTCTTTCAAAATTAAATTCAACAGGGTAAAGAAACATGAGTCTTAAGGGAAACCATTTCAAAAACAAAATACAATGTATAATCAATAGGAAGAAATTATCAATGCAACAAAAAGCAGGAAAAGGGGGTAAAAGTATTGCTGTCACAGAGCTCACATGACAGTAAGGGAGACAAACAGATGAACTGTCGAGAAATAAAAAGTGCAACAAAGAAAAACAAAGCGGAAAGAGTGGGTAACTGTGGTGGGGATGATGTTTTATTTATTTTTCATCCTACTCTTTTATTTTGAAAATTTTCAAACCTTCCCCAAGATGCAGAACATGGTAGGGATTTGAATTTTTTAATATAATTTAAATATTTAATTTAAATATAAGAGATAGCGATTAAAGAGAGTTTGGGGGAAACTTGACACGTTTTAGAGTGATCATTTTTGCAACTGTGCTAAGAACAATCTGGACTGGGGAAAGCAAAGAGAAGTGGAGAGACCACTTAAAAGGAAACTACAGCCTCCTAAGGATAAGAGGGACTTGAACTAACAGGGCAGGCAAGTTAAGAGGGTAAGCACTTGTTTGAGGTATCTTCTAAAGTTGAGCTACAAAATTTACGATGTGGGGTATGAGAAAAGATAGAAATCACAGAATAACTCAAAGGGTTTTAGCCTAAGCAACTGGGTGAATACTGGTATTATTTACTGAAATGAAGAAATACTGGGGTGAAGATTTGGGGCAGGTGTGGGGTCAGACTCAAGAGTGGTTTCGGACATGTTATGGCTGCAGTGCCTAGTATACTTTCAAATGGAGATGTCAAGCAGACAGATGGATAGGAAAGTCTAGAGATCAGAGAAAGGTCAGCCCTGGAAATACAAATGTGAAGTTCATTAGCACACAGACAGGGCCTTGCTATCAGACTGAATAATAAAAGTAAACACACCAAGGACTTCGACCTGAGGACTTCAATATTATAAAGGTGGGGGGTCTCCACAGAAGCCGACAAAATGTGCCAAAAGGAAAAGAAAGAAAACATTTGAACAAGATGGGAATATTCAAGTGATGGATGGTTTCAGTTTTATTCATGTCTTCCAGGTAAGATCTAAAAAATTACTTGCAAGACTTAAGCTGAATTATACACAGAGAGGTTATACAACCTGTATTTCTTTTTTCAAAGAATGAAGAGAGGGTAAAGAACAAGAGAATAAACTTAAGTTTACAAGAAAATCAAAAACCGGTCCTTATGCTAAAAGTTTAGACTACTTCTTCTAGGAACCGCATACTGGAAACACTCTGTTCTGGCCTGGAGAGCAGAGTAACACGCTCTGTTCCACAGCCACCCAAGCCCACAGATGTACTCCACCCAGCTACACACAGAGCTATCAGCTCTAAAATTCCACCCAGATTTACGTCCGAAGCTTGCACTCTCTGAATTTCCTGTACAGTCAACTCACTGCTCTTCTTCCCGTCACTAGTCTCCAATTCAGCTGCATTCATTCTCTAACCTGATTTTGGCTTCTACACCGACAGAGACCAGGGAGCTCGCAGATTCCTCAGACACAGAACGCTGAAGGGCTGGGACTGGCTGCTTGCTGCTGTCCACTTCTGCTTCAGCATCCTCTTCTGCTGACTGTTCTTTGATTTCTGCTTAATAGTAAACAAGAGAATATAAAAAGTCATTTTGCTGGTACAAATCAACCGGTTTGCAAGGCAGAAATGGAGACACAGATGTAGAGAACAAACATATGGACACCAAGTGGGGAAAGCGGGGAGGGTTGGGGAAGAATGAATTGGGAGATTGGGATACCAAATTGTACACTCTAAATATATGCAGTTTATTGTATGTTAACTGTATCTCGATAAAAGTTCTTGAGAAAAAAAAAGAGTAGGAAAACTGACAATGGGAAAAAAAAAAGTCATGTTGCATTATTTCAATCTTTAGTGAATTTATCTATAAAGCATATATCGTAAAGGAAAAATGAAACAACAAATGACAATACTTAGCTAACACAGGAAAAGCTTATATATATAATTAATGGCACTGTTTATATTTATTCTCTATTATACAATGATAAAATAATGTAAAACATGGCATACTTTTCCAAATTACAATTGACTGAAAGACGTTTAAATCTTAGTAATAACAGCTAAGAACCTTATTTTCAGGATTATAGCAGTTCCTCTACAGAACAAATATGACTCATAAAAAAGTTTCTTCATAATTTATAAATTGAAATTATAATTAATTTAAAACAAACATTACAGCCTCTAATGATCAGCCATTCTAAAAGCTAAATGACTGGAAAGAACACACCTTGACTCCAGGGCCCTTTTCTGTTATCCTCAAGACTCCAACCCAGACAGCTCACACATACTTTCTTAGGAGGCAACCTAACTGTTGAGAGGATTTTCAAACACCATTACCCCTAATACCATTCTTCTCTTTAAATGAAACAATATATCCACCCTGCCTCTCATGCTGTATTGTTAGACAGGAGCAGGCATGATCCCTGCACTGGCATTCCTGATGCAATCCCATGCTCTTGGCTCCATCTTTCTTTTCTTACTTGAAATTTACTTACACCTTTCTGCACCACTACCCACAAACCAGAAACAAAACAAAACAAAACAAAACAAACAGCTTACAGTCGTTTAAGCTCCTCCTGTCTTTTCTTCCTTTCACCACCAAACTGCAGGCAATGGGACTCTGGAGCGGCTGCCCTCCACTACCCTGTCCCTAAACTGACCCTTCCTACTAGGCATCATCCTCCCACCACAGCACTGTTCTCTCCACCTCCACTGGTGACAAAAGAACTCATAATTCTGGGGCCACTCAGAAGCCTTCAAACATTCCAGAAATTCATCTAGCACCAAAGGAGTACTCCCTCCTCAGTGAAATGTTCTTCCCTCTAAATGCAGGGAGACATCATGGATTACTATGGGCTTTGGAGTCATGAGGACCTGTTCCGAAGTACCAGTTCAACAAACTACTAACTAGGCAACTTTATGTAGATGTCATCACTCAGCTTCAATTTACCCCTCATAAAATTAGAAAACCACCTATATCTCATGAGGTTGTTAACAAAGATTAAATGGTCTAATATATTAAACGGTCTCTTTCACTGGTGTGAGACCTCTAAATGTGAGTACAGCTCTCTATATGTCCTTTACATGCTCATCTTTGAAGAACTTAATTATTATCCAGGTTTCAGCAATCTCCTCTGGACTTACTGACTTTTAAACCAACACCTCTAACTCCTCTCCTGAGCTCCAGATCATACTTTAACTGCATATACGAGGCATAGCTAGCAGCTTGAACACTCACTTTCACACCAAATTTGATCTCTTACCTCTCAGATCAGCACTTCAATATGACTTCCCTACCAAAGTCTTCTAGATTCAAGATGAATTTTCAGGAACTATTCTGACGAATGATTTTGGGAACTATTAATTTTTTAGTTACAAAAAACTATAAATAACTGTAAGTCCTGTCAAATCATAAAACTAATGATGAAATGAGGCATCAAACAGATGGTTTTGGTTTTCCTATTTAAAATGTTTCTTTTCAAAGCTGAAATAGAAGAGTTGACCATAAAGTAAGTGCTTGTGGGGCCTATTAATTATCTACCCCTAGCCACAAAATTGGTATAGAATCAAATCCACAAATACAAAATACAAATACAAAAATTCTTTGTATCAAAGAAGGATTATAAAAAGATCTGCAAATTTTACTATATAAAAATATTAATTTCTATATGACAAAGGACCCCACAAAATTTTAAAATACGTCACAGATTGAAAGACAAAGAACCCCATGAACAAAATTTAAAAGTACATCACAGCCTGAAAGAAAACACATGCGATTTGTATTCCCAAAAAGGTATTCAAATCCAGAATATGTAAAGAACGCCACAGATGAATAAGGTATATAACCCTATAGAAAAATGGACAATGGACAAAAATCCATCCTCTTTATTTTTTTAAGATTTTTTTTTTGATGTGGACCATTTTTTAAAGTCTTTATTGAATTTGTTACAATATTGCTTCTGTTTCATGTTTTGGTCTTTTGGCCACAAGGCATGTGGGATCTTAGCTCCCTGACCAGGGGCTGAACCCGCACCTCCTGCAGTGGAAGGCTAAGTCTTAATCACCAGACCACCAGTAAAGTCCCTCTCTTTCTTTTATGTTGTTCAAGTCTTAGCAGAGCACATAACTGCCGAGCCACAGACTTTATTTCCCAATCTTTTTTGCAGCTAAGCATGGCAAGTTCTCACCAACAGAATATGACCAGAAGTAACCATGCAATTTCTACATCACCTTAAAGGAAGGGGTTTGTTCTGGACTAACTTTTGTTCCCTCTTTCCTATGGACTGGGCCATGGACGTGTCAGTAACCCAGCTGCAATGCTGCAGAGGGGAACAACACTCTGAGGAGGGCAGAGAAACAAGACAGAAGGAACCTGGGTCTATCAATAACCACAGGGAGCAAGAGACACCCCATCAGCTTGGACCTCTCACTCTCAGAAATATTACCTGAAAGAAAAATGCATGTTTTATTTAAGCCACTGCTGTATTTGGGCATCTGTGTGACAGCAGTTTAACCTATGCTCTAATTAACACAGAAACCGGCACAGGTGTGGAGAACTGCCATAACAAGAACTTACGACAGGCAGGCTGGGGAGCAGGCCAGAGATAGCGATGGCAGCGTCTGCTAGTCCACGGACACCTTTTACGCGGTATCAAAATATTTGGTCGTGCTGTGACCTGCAGTAACTTGAAAAGCAGACCAGCTGCCTCCAGAGCTCTAGGGAAAGCATCTGGAGAGAGCCAGAAATTACTCTGTTGCCTGCCCTCTAGCACTTTTACAACTAAAGAAAGAAAGGAATATGGTACTGCTTGAGATTCTCTCTGCCTATAATATTCAAAGTACTCTAAAATGACTATATATAAAATATATTTAAAGAAGCATTAATTTCTACCCAGAGATGCCCAGAGCACATGTGAGATATGCCCTTTTTGTACCATTTCTATTATGAGGTGATAAGAAAGCGGATGAGTGAAGGGGAGGGGAGGGGAGGGGCGAGGAGAGGGGAGGGGAGAACAATGAAAGAGGAGTGAGAAGAGGGCCTCAGAAGCTTACAGACAACGAGCCAGATGGACGAGGGTCGTGTCACTATGTCCCCTGGGAACGCGTTTCTGCTAAGAGCCAGCTCATGTAGCCTGCACCCCACCCCAAATCAGGGTACCTCCAATAGGGTATGACCTGTCTGCTCTCTCTCAGTATGTTGCTAACTACCACTATGGCCTCTAGTCAAATTTCTTCTTCTGGCAAACTGAGGCACAATCTCAGGAATTCCCTTGTTTCTGTCTCCCTGAAAAAGAAAATATGTAACACTTTAAACATTTTGTGGGTTTTGTTTGTTGCTTATAAATAAGGGGAAGGAAATAAGAGGACAATCTGTCTGCCTGTCTGTCTCTCTCTCTCTCTCACATTAGGCCTAGAAAGGAAAGGTAAGGTTAAATATGACTTCTTGGTAGGTTGGTGGGTCTTCAGGTACACAACCTTTTGAAATTTCAGAGGGAAAATAAAGAGATTCAGACAAATGGATTTTCTTTTCTTTCTAAGAACTGGGACCAGGAGCAGGTCTGAGCCCCGAGGAGGAAGCAGTGAAGCAGGCTTTAAGAGTTCTCGTTCCTCCTCTAGCTATTACTCCTACTGGCTCTGCCAAAGACACAGTAAGGGTTTAGTGGGTTCTGGTCTTATTTGGGGTTTGGATTTTACTGTTTTAATCGTTAGTTTTTTAAGGAATAAGGAAGAATCTTATAACTGCTTCCTAGGGAACAGTTTCAGCCACAAAATAGAAATAGAAAAAGGTATCCCTAAATATGTGAAACTATATGTAATAATAGAACGCACCTTTTTTAGCTGTCACTCTTCATTTAGTAGAATAACTTAGATCTCACTACCCGTCAAAGTCAAGGCAGGACAATTAATCTAGTGTGTGTCTCTCTCTCTTCTCCTAGCCGAAGTCTTGGAAAGACTGTCAGAATCTGGCAGCAGAATGAGAGACAGACAACTCTGTCTGATACCCAAATATCCAACAAGAGATGCCACCCAGAGACGCTCTGGATGAAATGCCTGTGAACCCAGAGACAACTGAGGGAACAGCTCTGATGTGAGTACCTGGTAAACTGCAGCTCACTAATGAAAATGCTTCTTAAACAACAACCTGTACTTATGCCTAACACAAGAAAGCTAGCCATTCAACCTTTACAGAGTTTTTGCCTTTCATGGGATTCTATTCATTCAAATGCCTACAGTCCAGGACTGTGCAAATTAGAACACGCAGATACTTTTTTTAAACATTTAAAACATTTAAGTGTTATATTTTTCTTTGATATAAAATCTCTAGTGTATCTTTCTCCTTATGTTGAACCTGACCTAAAATACTGACAATGCCAGATGGTCACAAAATGCTCTAAAACCAGAAGGGTGGAGTCCTCTCCAGCCCTGGGGATGAGCAGACCGTGGTGGGGGGGTGGTATTCATAGCACCTACCTGTATTTACTCTCAAACCATGAGGTGTCCCATGTGGGTGGTAACTACACTGAAGCACCTAACCATGTGTGAGGAAGGTCCTGGGAGAACTCAGACAGCCTGCGCACCTGCAGCAATGGTGCCGCCTACGTGCTGGGCAAATCTTTGTACCCACAAAGGCAAATGGGATGCAGCGGTAAATTAGCTCTGGCCCTGCTCACACAATGCCATTCTACCTCCCAAGACTCTTACTTAATCCTAAATAGCTGGCTCCATGACACACACAAAAGTTTAAAATTAATAGCAAATGCTGCAAAAAAACAAACTCCTCTGGACCCATAGCAACGTATGCTTTGTCATTTCTAATGTTATTTGTCTTTTCTTACGGCTCCACATCATGATAGGTTTATCTGTTTTATTAATTTTCAAATAAACAACTTATTATGTTGAAAAAAAATTAGCAAAGGCTGTTTTACTGTTTTAGTTAAATAAAATCAAAGGCTTGGAATCCAATGGTCCAGAATTTGCATCATAGCTCAGTCACTGGCCAGCAATGTGGCCATGGCAACTTGCTTAACCTCATCTCAGTTTCAGTCTGCTAATCATTTAAAAGATAGCTAATGCCACCTACTATGAGACTGTCTCTAGGACCAAAAAAGACAATACACTGGGCACAGCCTAACTCCCTAGGTACACAGCAAGTGCAGGTGTGCGGCTGCTGCTCCGCTTATCTACATTCACTCACTGCAGCTATGTATTGACTTTACACCGAGTTGGATATTACCCACCAGATCTCAAACTCTTGATGTCAGATCACACATTATTAAACTGTATTGTGGGGAAAATAGAGTCACGATTCCTATCCTTAACGGATCTGTTCAGGAAATAGCAAATGATGACAAAAGGACACAGTAACTGTGATGGTGAAGGCGCAAGGTATCATGGGAGTTACGAGACAAGGTGGGAAACATGGCTTAGAAAGGCTTCCGAAAGGTATCAGAAACCCAGATGAAACTAAAAAGACAAGTAGAAGTGTGCCTAATAGTTCTCTCACAAAATTCTTCTCTTTAAAAAAAAAGAAATATATATATAAAACATATTACCCTCATTTAAAAAAACTGAAGTCTGAAAGTTAAACAACAAGCTTGAGGTCACATAACTAATAGGAAGCAAAGCTGGGATACACAACAAGATTTGTGTAACTCCAAAGCCCAAAGGTGCTCATTCCACTACTACGCACTGCCTAGCACAATATGTGATCGTGGCACTTAAGTTTTATAAATAAATTAATGTTAAAGAGAAATGTTAACATTTTACTAGGACCACGTTACTAAGGAGTCATTTGTTGAATATGAATAACATGAGATGAAAGCTGAAAATAAAGATTTTTTTCTCTTTACTTCTTAAGCACTACTGAATAAAATTATAAAGTAGAAAGAACGTTTACCTCATAGTAAAGTTCATGGAAATAAAATATTTTGATCTTGGACAATGTGAAAATTTTCTCCCAAAAAATTAAATAATTCTTTGAAAGAGCTGCATGTTATCCTACAAATATATTCAGCAAACTCACCAACATGACAGCATAATAGACTATAAGGTGCTGAAAATATTCTAGAGTCCAATTACGGCCTCCTTACCAACGCACAGTACATTCCTTCAATGCACCCTATCTCTCTGCCCAACATCATTAATTATTTGAGAAATGTAAATCAAAACTACAATGAGGCATCACTTCACACCAGTCACAATGGTCATCACCAAAAAGTCTACAAATAACAGGGACTTCCCCGGTGATGCAGTGGTTAAGAATCCGCCTGCCAATGCAGTGGACACAGGTTCAAGCCCTGGTCTGGGAAGATCTCACATGCTGCGTGGCAACTAAGCCCATGCGCCACAGCTACTGAGCCTGTGCTCTAGAGTCCACAAGCCACAACTATTGAGCCCGTGTGACACTACTGAAGCCCATGCACCTAGAGCCCATGCTCTGCAACAAGAGAAGACCACACACTGCAACGAAGAGCAGCCCCTGCTCGCCACAACTAGAGAAAGCCCATATGCAGCAACGAAGACCCAATGCAGCCAATAAATAAATACAATAAATACAATAAATAAATAAACTTACTTTTTTTAAAAAGTCTACAAATAACAAATGCTGGAGACGGTGTGGAGAAAAGAGAACCCTCCTACACTGCTGACAGGAATGTAAATTGGTGCAGCCACTATGGAGAACAGTGTGGAGGTTCCTCAAAAAACTAAAAATAGAGTTACCATACGAACCAGCAATCCCACTCCTTGGCACATATCTGGACAAAACTATAATTTGAAAAGATACTTGCACCCCTATGTTCAGAGCAGCATTATTTACAATAGCCAAGACGTGGAAACAATCTAAATGATGAACAGATAAAGAAGGTGTGGTATATATACAACGGAATATTACTCAGCCATAAAAAGGAATGAAATAATGCCATCTGCAGCTATACAGATGGACTTAGAGATTATCATACTAAGCAAAGTAAGTCAGAAAGAGAAAGACAAATACCACATGATACCATTTATATGTGGAATCTAAAATATGATACAGGGACTTCCCTTGCAGTCCAGTGGTTAAGACTGCACACATCCACTGCAGGGGACGTGGGTTCAATCCTTGGTTGGGGAACTAAGATACCACATGCCACGTGACATGGCCAAAAATAATAATAACAGTAATAAATTTAAAATAAATAAATAAAATATGACACAAATTTATTTGTGTACAGACTCTCACACACAGAGAACAGACTTACGGTTGCAGGGAAGGGATGGATTGGGAGTTTGGGATTAGTAGATGGAAACTATTATATATAGGATGGATAAACAACAATTGTATAGGACAGGGAACTGTAGCCAATATCCTGTAATAAACCATAAGGGAAAAGAATCTGAAAAAGAACATATCGGGAATTCCATGCTGGTCCAGTGGCAACTCTGCACTCCCAATACAGGGGGCCTGGGTTCAATCCTTGGTCAGGGAACTAGATCCCACATGCTGCAACTAAGAGTTTGCATGCCATGACTAAAAATCCCGCATGCCACAATTAAAAAATCCCACGTGCTGCAATGAAGATCCCATGTGCCACAACTAAGACCTTGTACAGCCAAATAAATAAATAAAAATTTTAAAAAAAAGAATATATGTGTATAACTGAATCACATTGCTGTACACTAGAAACTAACACAACATTGTAAATCAACTATACATCAATTAAAAAAAAAGCACCCTATCTTTTAATTAATTTTTAGAATGTATTTAATCAGGGATTCCAGGACGCTGGAGAGAGAAATGACATCTTTATTTTTGCTAACCTTTGAGATTTAGAATTCTAAAAAACCCATTTCATCCTGAATATATGCACAAGCAGAGTGGTATAGCAATACTCATGTCTCTGCCACCACATTCAGTGCTTGCAGATATCCCCAAGATATCATTCACCCTCATCACTGCTTCAAAATTACAGTAATTATAAATCAGATTTTATGACTGAAGAGTAAATAAAAAGAACACGTTACAAAATTACAAATTTTGCTTTTTTCTATTTTGATAATATTTTAAAATAACTATCTCTGCAATTTTATTTTATTCATTTAAAAACATTATTTGGGAAAGAGCCTGCCATAGGGGTTGGTGGCACAAAAACATGTACCATTCATAGGAGGTGGAACCCCACTAGACTATACACTCTATGAAAGCAGCTACTTTATCTGTTTTACAAACCAGAGCCTATCACAAAATCTGGATGATGTTCAATAATCGTTTAATTAATTAATTATACACTGTATAATATAAAGCAAGCAGATAAATCTTATTATACACAAACACATAAATTAGAAAAAGCACAGAAAAAAATAAACTACATTTTTAAATGGGCTAGTATTTGGTAATTACGTTAGTCAACACCAACATGCGTTTTCTACTAGTTACCCAAACCATATGCATGCTGCTGTGCTTCAGTCAACTACTAAGTAGAATAAAAGTTATCTTTCTCTCTCCTAACTTAACCTCCACAGAATTGGCAATATTTTTTTGCTTCCTTTATACTACTAAGACTGCAGAAGAAAACATATCTAAGAAATTGTGTGATCACATCCTTTCCTTCTTTTGAACAGCAGTGCTCAAAAGAAAGTCTGCATTCCAACAGTTATGTTTTCCATTTCTGGGTGTAGCTTACTGAATCTAATGTATCCACTACATCCAAACTGTGCTATAGGGCTGAAGGATTAGCACAACATTAGAAAGAGCAAATATTTTACTTACCTTATCTTTATTCACTAAACTACTTCAAATGTTTTCACTCATTAATAATATCAAGATAGTCACTACTTTCACAGGACATGTAAAGCCTTTAAAATGTGATGATAAATAAACAAAAATGTCACATAGTGGTTCCCTAGGAGTTAACACTTTTACAGCTAACTTATTCTCTTTATACTCATCCTTAGTTTTATAAATTTTCACAAATACGCATTACCACTATACATTTAATGTGATTTTTTTAATGCAAGCACAAAAGAATTAAGAAAAAGACTCCAATACTTATATCAAGAACTCAAAACCACAGTGACATTAATTAAAATAGTAATTGTTAAAATTCAACTGTTCTCTGGATATTTCATTTAATTAAAAATGTTTCCTTTAAAAAAAATATATTTCCTTTAGTTCTTCTATACGACTTTTTTTAAGTGTGTTTTTAATGGGTACTCATTTTTCACAACTAATAAAAGAAACTAAATAAACCCAACAAATTACAACATACATCTTCACCATATAATAACAGTTATTTATAGCAATCTTCATCTTCTTCTGAGCCTTTATCTTTATTTAGGCCTAAAAATCTAATGCAAATGACACTTAAGAAACATCTTCATGGCTAACATTTAGTAAGTGCTTACGAAGTCCTAGGCAATGTTGTAGGTGGTTAGAGGCATTAACTCATTTAAACTTCACAACCACCTTATGAAGATGGCTTCTGGGCCTAGGACTTTACACAAGCTAGTAAGTTAGTATGTTACTGTTTCATATAGATGCTGGCAGAAGACACAAGACTCCTGGATCAAAGGCCAAAGACGGCACTACTCACTGCACAGCAAGCAGAACAAGTAAGAGGATATTGTTGCCAGTCCCTTCTGGCCCCCAAGTGTCATGGGGACAAAACCATGTGACCAAATGAATGCCTGCACTTGCAGCGAACTGTATTACGAGGAACAAAGAGTATGGGGAACCCCTCCTTTTACAGTAGGCATTAAACAAGCCTTCCCTTTGTCCCAGAGGGAGACATGACCTCATTCTTCAAGGCTGCTCACTGCAAACACAACCCTGAGAAAAGGCCTAGATAAGGAGCAGTCAAGGCCTTCCACTCTTGGCATATCCAGCAACACGTGTGAGGTGCAAGAGCCCCATGGAGGTGTATCCCCCAAGCGTAGCTACTATCATCATCTCCACTTTACAGGGGAGGAAGCAAGGTAAGAGGTTAAGGAACTTTGCTCAAGAACACAATCAGCAGAGGAATCTGGATTCAAACACAAGCAGTGTGGCTCCAGAACTTTAACTGCTAATCACTACATCGTTGAGAGTGAGTCGAAGTGAAGAAATCGAAGAAATCAAAATAACTGCAGAACTGAAAACAAGAGGATCACATGAAGCAACAACAATAATTCTGAAGACAATGTTGGTAATGTGGTGGACGAACTGGAGAAAACACACAGAAGAATCTAAAACAGTGGAAGCGATGAAAGAAGATTAGTCAAGGAAGAAAACAACACACACAACAAACATGTATAATCGCCACTACTTGACAAAGAAAATACACTGAACAGAAAAAATATTCAAGGATTCTATGGAAAAACGCATTCTTGAAACAAAGGAAGGATCAATTCTACATATTAAAGCAGCTCAATCAAAGCAGCAGAAAAAATAAGCTGCCTCAGCCCTTAAAAGAGGAAGCAGATAAAAGGTTAAGAAACAGGCAGAGGATCCCCATAGCATAATCTACAAGCATCACCTACGTGGTACCCCCTAGGCACCCATTTCATCCCTCTGCCACTGAAGCCATCATGCTGCCCCCATTCCTAACTCTAGGAGTGAGCTTTGACAATTGAACGTGGATACCAGAGACTGGTTTACTTTTAAAACAGGCTGGGTCAGAGACAGACATGTGATGAAAACTGGTCCTAGAATTCTGTTCAGCTGATACAGAGTCACTCTCCCTCTCCAGGGATACGGACAAGAACCCATGCAGTACCCAAGTCTGCAGGCAACCATCTGCCCTCAAGGGGAGTCAGCCACAGGATGCAACGAACCAGGCACTGAGTGACAACAGCGTGCCTGAATTGAGCCAACTCAAACCCATCTGACCTCTGAACACAACAGTACATGAACCATCGATTTCGTCCTTTCTTGGAATCTGCATTATTTTACTTTTAATAACAACATCCTGGCTGACAGAATCTAATAAGTGGATATCAAGTTTCATACACTATCCAAGGAAACAATAAGAGGCTACACATTCTATTCAAGGCCTCCAAAAATTTACACAAACTAGCACATATTAGAATGCAGAGAAAATTCTAGAAAACGTCTACTTCACTAACTGCAGACTAGGTAATTTGAAACAACTCTCCTGTTGACGACAAATACAAAAACTGAGTGAGATATTTTTTAAAAGTAAAAAAGTCTTAAAAGCATCAAAAAAGTTAACAAGGTAGTAAAGAATTATGAGAGGAATGTGAGCCTGGTATTCAGGGCTGCATTTCCCATGGGGGTGTCAGCTGCCCAGGAAGAGGCAACTAAGAGCATGCACTTGGACTTTCAACAGACTCATGGATGGTCCTAGAACTCTACAACCATCCAGGGAATGAGAACTCAGGATGGCAGGAACCCCAGAGAGCTGGACATTAACAGGAAGAGTGAACCAGAAACCCATCTTTGCAACGACTGCTGCACAGCTTTGAGTCACATGCTTGGAACAGAAAATAGAGCTCTGAAACTGAACAGAGGTCATTCTAAAATACTAGTACCCCTAGGTACTGGTGTGGGGCAGGGAGGGGAATCAAAGAAAAAACATCTTTGAGGGGGAAAAAAATCATCACTCTATTTCTACAAATAAACTATCAAGTATATTGTCCAGCACACAGCATAGATAATCAGTTACATGAGGAGACAAGATGATATGAGCAGAAACAACTGAAACAAAACCACGGACTCCTGATATTGGAAAAATCGAACAACAATTTTAAACCAGCTGTATTTACTATGCTAAAGGTAATAAAATCTAAGCATTAAAACTTGTAGGAGGAAACTAAAAACTACAAAAAGTTGCAAACTTGAAAAAGAATAATAAAGTATTTTTAAAACACAATAAATGGGCTCAACTGCTATGTTTAACAAGAGATTAGATGGTTAGGGGATAAGAAAACTGTAAGATCTATCTAGAATGATCTGTCTAGGATAAAAGACAGAGGGACAAAAGTATAAAAAAATTTCTTAAAAAAGGTAAATGACAACAAACACAGTGAAACAGTCTAATAAACATTTAATCAGAAGAAAGAAAGACTGGTACAAAGGGGATATTTGATATATAATAGCTGAGATTTTTCCAAAGCCAATGAATACATTGAGAAACCTCAAATTCCAGAATGTAAAAGGTATGCAAAACCAACACAGTATAGTAAAATTAGAAATGAATAACAATTATTAGAGAAATGCAAATCAAAACTACAATGAGGTATCACCTCACACCCGTCAGAATGGGCATCATCAGAAAATTGACAAAAAGTAAATGCTGGAGAGGGTGCGGAGAAAAGGGAACTCTCCTGCACTGTTGGTGGGAATGTAAATTGGTACAGCCACTATGGAGAACAGTATGGAGGCTCCTTGCAAAACTAAAAATGGAGTTACCATATGACCCAGCAATCCCACTACTGGGCATATACCCAGAGAACACCATACTTCAAAAAGACACATGCACTCCAATGTTCGCTGCAGCACTATTTACAATAGCCAGGACATGGAAGCAACCTAAATGCCCATCAACAGAAGAATGGATAAAGAAGATGTGGTACATATATACAATGGAATATTACTCAGCTGTAAAAAGCAAGGAAACTGGGACATTTGTAGAGATATGGATGGACCTGGAGACTGTCATACAGAGTGAAGTGAGTCAGAAAGAGAAAAACAAATATCATATATTAACACATATATGTGGAATATAGAAAAATGGTACAAATCAACCGGTTTGCAAGGCAGAAATGGAGACACAGATGTAGAGAACAAGCACATGGACACCAAGTGGGGAAAGCGGGGAGGTTTGGTGGGGAATGAATTGGGAGATTGGGATACCAAATAGTACACTCTAAATATATGCAGTTTATTGTATGTTAACTGTATCTCAATAAAAGTTCTTAAAAAAAAATGAATAACAAAAAACAAGCAGAAAATCCACACAAATATTTGGAAATTTTTAAAACTCTCTTAAACAGCTCAGAAGTCAAAGACAGGACCAAAACTACAATTTTAAAAACCATTTAGAAAATACGGATAATAAAAATAATTAATTTCCAAACCTAGGGGAAACACTAGAAATCATGTTAAAAGACACACCAGCCTTAAACACCTTTTTTTTCCCTTTTGGTTTAGTGACTGATTAAAAATTAGTTAAACATTTACTCCATATGCTGGAAATGACATCCACAAAAGTTCCTACAGTTAATATGCTACAAATAAGTTTAATACAAAGCAAACATACAAATATATATCATATTTTTATATATTTGTAATGTACAATTGGCAGCCAGTTTTGGTTCTTGTTTTTTGGGTGTTTTTTTTTTAATATATCATTTACAATAGCTCCCCTTCTTAGGGCTTTTAGTGAGAAGTTTTGCCTCCAGATCTGCTAAACTCATTCAGAGAAAAAGAATGATTAAATATCATGTCTAGACTTTCAGGTAAAACACAATATCCATTATAAATGTCTCCACATAGAATTAAGGTACAGACTTCTGGCTACACAAAAACTCTAGAGAACAGGCTTAGTGAAGTCTAATGATCAAGGCAGAGTTTCTGAAAAAGTAGTTGAGGTGGGTATTCACAAAGAGAAGAGCTGAGGTAACTCTTAGAAAAAGACTTGGAAAATCGAGAGATTGGTCTATGCAAAGTGAAAGCCAAGACAAGCATGCACCCAGGTTGATGATGTTCTTCCTTTGTGAGAAATAAGGTTCCTTGGGCAAGACTGAAGTCTAGTATAAACTAAGAGTGCTGGATAAAACTATTAATGATATAGTCTGAAGGTGTCATTTAACCTTGTGTTAATTAAAATATGGAAGGAAGGACTCAAGCAAATTCTCACTGACTCTAGATTCCTGAGAATGGAATTGATGTACCAAGGACAATCTGAGAAAAGTTGCTTCCGGTGGGACTTTGAAAAGCCTATAGCCTAGAGAAACTAACAAACTAAATCAAAATTCTAATTAAAAATGTAAAGTTGGGCAGAGAGAAGAACAGTAGTTACCAGTGGCTAGGGGTGGGGGAAATGGGGAGCTGTTGGTCAAAGGGTACAAAGTTGCAGTTTTATAGAATGGATATGTCTGGTGATCTAATGCACCAGCATGATGACTATAGTTAATAATACTGTAATACTTAAATACTGAAAATTTGCTAAGACAGTAGACTTTAGATGAAAAAAAAAAAAGTCGAAGCTATAATTAATTTCAGACACAGCAGACTTCATAGCAAGTAAAGTTAACAGGGATGAAGAGGAACATTACATAAGATTACAAGGGTCAATTCTCCAAGAACACATAACAATTCTTAACACGTATGCACTTAACAACAGTGTCAAAATAAATGAGGCAAAAACTGATAGAACCACAAGGACAAATATATGAATCCACTATTATATACAGGGACGTTAATAGCCATCTATCAAAAATAGATCCAGCAGACAGAAACTCTGTAAGCAGCTAGCTGAACTCAACACCACCATCAATCAACTGGATATAATGGACATCTTTAGACTACTTTGTCCAGCAATAGCAGAATACACATTCTTATCCAGATCAGATGGAACATTTATCAACAGACCAAATAAATTTGTTTCTGTGCCTTGAGACAAATTCAAAATAATAAAAATCATATAATGTCCGCTCTCAGACCACAACGGGAATAAGGGAAATTCAACACTGAATGTATATATAAGAAATGAAGAAGGATCTAAAAATCAATAAACTAAGCTTCCACTTTATGAAACTAGAAAAAGAACAGCAAATTAAATCCAAAGTAAGCAGAAGGAAAGAAATGATAAAAATTGGAGCAGAAATCAATGAAACTGAAAACAGGAAATTAATAGAGAAAAATCAATGAAACCAAAACCTGCTTCTCTAAAAAGATCAGTAAAATTGATAAGCCTCTAGCCACGTTAACTAAGAAAAAGAGAGAACACAAATTACTAATATCAGAAATTAAACAGGGGGCCATCACTATAGGTCCATGGACATTAAAAGGATAATAAAGGAATACTACAAACAACTCTATGCCCACAAATCTTAAAACCTAGATGAAATGGGACAATTCCTTGTAAGATACAATTTGCCAACACTCACCACTAGAGGAAACACTCTGAACAGGCCTATATCTATTAAAGAAACTCAGTCAATAATTAACAAGCTTCCAAAACACAAAGCACCAGGCTCAAATGGGTTCACTGAATTCCGCCAAACACTTAAGGAAGGCATTATACCAATTCTCTACAATCTCTTCTGGCAGACAGCAGCAGACAAAATACTTCCCAATTCATTCTCTGAGGCCAGCACTACCATAATACCAAAAATACACAAAGACATCACAATGAAAAAAACAAAAAAGCAAAAAACCTACAGACCAATATCTCTCATGAACACAGATGCCAAAAACCCACAACAAAATATCAGCAAATTGAATCTAAAAATGTATATAAAGAATTATACACCACAACCAAGTGGGATTTACCGCAGGTATGCAAGGCCGGTTCAACATCTGAAAATCAATTAATGTAATCCATCACATCAATAGGCTAAAAAACAAAAATTACAGATGCAGAAAAAGCATTTGACAAATATCTAACACCCATTCATGATTTTAAACAACATCAACAACAACAACTTTCAGTAAACTAAGAATAGAGGGGAACTTCCTCAACTTGATATAGAATTGCTAACAAAAACTGTACAGCCAACATCATATTTAATGGTGAGAGACTTAAAGCTTTCCCACTAACATCCGGAACAAGGTAAGGATATCTCCCTCTCACAACTCCTTTTGAACATCACCTTCTAGCTACTGCAGTAAGGCCTGAAAAAGAAATGAAAGGTACACTGATTTAGAAGGAAGAAATAAAAAACTGTCTCTGTTCAAAGACGTCATAACTGTCTATGCAGAAAATCTGAAAGAACAAAAAACATTATACAGCAAGGTCTCAGGATATAAGGTTAATATAGAAAAGTAAATCACTTTCCTATATACCAGGAATGAACAAGTATAATTTGAAATTTAAAAAAAAAAATTCATATTAGCACTTCCCCTCCCAAAATACTTAGATATAAATCCAACAAAATATGCACAAGATCTACAGGACAAAAACTACAAAACTCTGATGAAGAAAATCAAAGAAGAACTAAACAGTTATTCTGCTTTCATTAACTAGAAGACTCAATATTACCAGGTTGTCAGCTCTTCCCAGTTTGATCTAGAGTCAATGCAATTCTAATCAAAATCTATCAAGCTATTTTGTGGATATCAGCAAACTGACTCTAAAGTGTATATGGAGAAGCAAAAGACCCAGAATAGACAACAAAATACTGGAGAAGAGCAAAGGTGGAGATACTATTTGACCTAAAGACTTCTATAAAACTACAGTAATCAAAACTGTATAGTAGTGGCAAAAGAATAAACAAATAGATCAGTGGAACAGAACAGAGAGCCCAGAAATAGGCCTAGATAGAGCTAACTGATCTCTCAGAGAGGAGTAAAGACAATACAATGGAGAAAAGACAGTCTTGTCAACAAATGGTGCTATAACAACGGATATCCAAGCACTAAAAAAAAAAAAAAAAAAGAATCTAGACACAAACCTTACATCCTCCACAAAAATTAACTCACAATGGATCACAAAATGTGATGTGTAAAACTATAAAACTCCTAGAAGATAACATAAATCTAGATGACCTTGGGCTTGGCAATGACTTTTTAGATACAACACCAAAATCATGATACATGAGAGAAACAATTGATAGACTAGATTTGATTAAAATTCAAATTTCCTGCTCTGCAGAAAACATTGCCAAGAGATATATAAAGACAAGCCACAGACTAGGAGAAAATATTTGCAAAAGACATATATGATAAAGGACTGTTATCCAAAATATACGAAGAACTCTTACAACTCAACAATAAGAAAATAAACAACCTGATTAAAAGTGAGCCAAAGACTTTAACAGACAAGCAGTGGAAGAAGACATACAGATGGCAAATAAACATATGAAAAGACGCCCCAAATCATATGCTATCAGGGAAGTATAAATTAAAAACGAGATAGTAGTAAACACCTATTATTGTAGAATGGACAAAATCCAGAACACTGACAACTCCAAACTCTGGTGAGGTTGTGAAGCAACAGGAACTCTCATGCATTGCTGGTGGGAATGCAAAATCATACATCTACTTTGGAAAATGGTTTGGCAGTTTCTCATAAAACAAAACATACTCTCACCATATGACCCAGCAATCACACTCCTTGGTATTCACCCAAAGGAGCTGAAAACTTACGTCCACATAAAACTCAGCACACAAATGTTTATAGCAGCTTTATTCATAACTGCTAAAAACCTGGAAGCAACCAAGATGTTCTTCAAAAGAACTGCTGTATATACATACAACAGAATATTATTCAGCAAAAAAGAGAAATGAATTCTCAGCCATGAAAAGAACCTTAAGTATATATTACTAAGTGAAAGGAGCCAATATAAAAAGGCTACATACTATATGATTCCAATTATATGACATTTTGGAAAAGACAAAACTATGGAGACAGTAAAAAGAACAATGGGTGCCAAGGCTTAGAGCAGAGGAAAGGATGAATAGGCATAGCACAGAGGATTTTTACGGCAGTAAAAAATATCTGTACTATACTATATTGACAGATATATGTCATTATACACTTTCCCAAACCCACAAAATGCACAATACCAAGAGCGAACCCTAACATAAACTATGGACTTAAGGTGATTATAATGTGTCAATGCAGTTTCATCAATCATCACAACTGTGCCAGTGCTGGTGGAGGTGCTGATACACGGGTAAGCTCTGCGTGTGGGGGGGGCAGAAGGTAAATGGGAAATTCCTGTGCCTTCCACTCAGTTTTGCTGTGAACCTATAACTGTTCTAAAAACTAAAGCCTATTTTCAAAATTATGCTAGAGGTAAACTGAAAGCATCAATGTGAACTAGTATTTATAAGCATGTATACACAGCCTCACATCTATGTAATTACTAGTATATCACTAGAATAGACTAACATAACGAATTCTCAACAGAAACAGTATGATACACATCCCTAGAGCCTAGACTTTTATCTCTCATACTATTCTCCACTAAAAAGAATTAGTAGCTCTCACGGAGTAGTCCATTTCATATCCTGAGGCAGAGAGTATTAAAGATGGGCCTGAAAAATACTCTTGCCAATGAGCAACAGCTTTGAAACATTTTGAGATGATATTTAAAAGGATTCAGGAGATTTCCCTGGTGGTCCAATGGTTAAGAATCCACATTCCAACATAGGGGACGCGGGTTCGATCCTTGGTCAGGGAACTAAGATCCCATGTGCCACAGGGCAACTAAGCCCACACACCACAACTGGAGAGAAACCCACACGCCGCAACGAAAGATCCCACATGCCGCAACTAAGACCCGATGCAGTCAAAAAAGGAAGGAAGGAAGGAAGGAAGGAAGGAAGGAAGGAAGGGAGGGAGGGAGGGAGGGAGGGAGGGAGGAAAGGGAGGGAGGGAGGGAGGGAGGGAGGGAGGGAAGGAAGGAAGGAAGGAAGGAAGGAAGGAAGGAAGGAAGGAAGGAAGGAAGGAAGGAAGGAAAGGAAGGAAGGAAAGAAGGAAGGAAGACAGACTCAGAAGCCAGCCAAAAAGGGGCTCCCACTAGTCACACTGACAACTTCAACAGTTTAAAATTTTTTTAAAAAAGGTTTAATTATAATTAGCTAAATCATAATTAACCAATTATAGTTAACTAAAACACATTTGCAAAGCCCTCATTACATAATGATTCTAAAAGAAAAGTGGAATTTCTCTCCTCAAGTAACCAGCCCTTCATTCAAGTTGATTTTATTCACAAAGAAAAACGCACACAGAACTGGCAACAGTCACTACCTCCAAAAGAATGAGGATTTTTCTTACCATAAAAACTTATGAGAATTCTTGCTACTTTCCCAATGACCATTTGTAGGATATTCATTCCCATCACTTACCCCACACACATGCATCTTAAAAGAGTTCTCATTTTAATAAATACTCTTAAATTACAACAAATCGTTAAAGAAATGTGTCAAGGCACACAATCGCAGGGTAAGAGACCGTCAAATAAATCCTGGGCCTGGAGACGTACAGAGATGTTTAAGTCTTGCAGTCAACTGGAATGTGCTTTTTTTAATTGACGAGAATTTACAGAACTCTTTCTTCTCTTTGCTTGCAGGTTGGTAATTTTCACAACTGTTCTCTATCCTTTTCTTTGCTATTCTCCTTGCCCTGAGTGTTCACTAAAGGAACTGGACAAAGGTCTTTCTAAGCACAAAGATAGAGCAAAGACTAACACAACTGACAACTTTCACACAGAAGAACAGGAATACACACACACACACACATACACACACACAGCATCCCGCTCTTTTAAACCCTTTCCTTAAATTTTATTTGCTTTGACATCTCATAGGAGATAGTATGAGAAGATAGTTTATTCGTGGGGCAATTAGGGTAAGAAAAAATTAAATGCCAAAATTTTAGTTATGTGGTGATGTTCCAAGAACAGCAGTAGTTTAGGAAATCCATAAGGAAAATATAAGGATGTACTACTGCTTCAACCAAAGAATTCATGCCTACTGCGTGCCTGGAAGTATCTAGGCACTGGGAATAAATCAACAAACAAGACAAATTCCAGACCTCATGAAGTTCACGTTCTAGTGTGAAAGGCACCCAAGAAACAAGTATGTAATATACTGTCATGTCTGTTAAATACCAGGAGGAAGAGTAAAGCAGGAGAGGACAGAATATGACAAGTGCTGCTTTTTGACAGATTGGTCAGGAAAGGCCTCTCTGATGAGAAAGCACTGAGTAGAAATTCTACTGAAGTAAGGCAATAAATTCCATGAGTACCTGGGAGGAAGGCGTTCCAAGCAAAGAAGACAGAAAGTGCAAGTGCCTGAAAAAGGAATATGGCTGGAGCCCAGAGAGCAAGGGGAAGATAGGAGATGTGGTTGGACAGGTAGCCAAGATCAGCAGAGCTTGAAGATCATAGATGGACTGTGGGTTTTATTTTAAGCATCCCTGGAGGCCTTGGACAGTTGACAGAAGTAAAAGACTCTTACCTTGGGTTTTAAAAGCTCACTCTACTACTAAGTGGAGAACAAAACTAGAATGGGGGTGAGAGTAAAAGCAGCAAGACCAGTTGGGAAGCTCTTGCAGCAGTCCACACACGCAGCAGTGGTGGCAGTTCTGGAGTGACAGCAGAGGGGGAGATGAGAGGCAACTGAAATCAGGAGGGATTATAAAGGTAAAGCCCAAGGTGTTTCCAACAGGTTCCTTATTTTTATCCTGAACAGTACATGGTGGCATTTACTGAGGTGGGAACACTGGATGAAGAGAAGGTTCCAGAACAACAATAAACAGTTCCACAGAAGACATATTAAGTTTGAGATCCTCTTTAGACATCTAAAAGGAGATGTTAAGAAGTAAGCAGATTACCTAGAGTCTGTCATACAGAGCGAAGTAAGCCAGAAAGAGAAAAACAAATACTGTATGCTAACTCATACATACAGAATCTTAAAAAAAAAAAAAAAATGGTACTGATGAGCCCAGTGACAGGGCAAGAATAAGGATGCAGAGAATGGACTGGAGGACACGGGGTTGGGGGGGCAAGGGGCGAAGGGGAAGCTGGGATTAAGTGAGAGAGCAGCATAGACATATTTACACTACCAACTGTAAAAGAGGTAGTGAGACGGAAGTTGCTATATAACAAAGGGAGATCAATCAACCCGATGATGGGGGATGCCTTAGAGGGCCAGGACAGGGAGGGTGGGAGGGAGGTATGGGAGGGAGGGGATATGGGGATATAGGTATAAATACAACTGATTCACTTTGGTGTACCTCAAAAGCTGGTACAAGAGTGTAAAGCAATTATATTCCAATAAAGAGCTTAAAAAAAAAAAAGTAAGCTGAAGAAAGCGATTGTGTTCAAAGCAAGAAAAGAGCTGGTAATGTAATTTTCAGAGTTACCGGCACATAGATATATTTAAAGCATCTAAACTGAATGAGACCACCTAATTTGTGAGAAGATGAACAAAAGAGAATGAAAGAGAGATCAGTGAGACAGGAAAAAGCAAGAGAATGTGATGTCCTGAAAGTCAAATTAAAAAAAAAGAGAGAAAGTTTCACTCCTGAAATGGTTAGCTGTGTGAAACAACACTGAATATTTAAGGAGGACAAAGACTTAACGGTGGTTTTGGCAATATGAGATAAAGAACAGTTTTAGTGGAGCAGGAGGAAGAAAGCCTTCCTGGAGTAGATTCAGGAGAAAATGGTCAAAAATAAGTATCAACCATAAGTACAGACAATTCTTTCAAGGGCTTTTGCTATAAAGATGCGCAAAGAAGCAACAAAGTTGGCAAAAGGAGCATCTGATCAAGAGAAGTTACCTGTGCTTAAGAAGGGTGGCACTGCAGCCAGTGCTACCACTAATGGAAACGAGTCTGAGAGAGGAAAGTCACCACGCCGGAAAGTAAGGAAACCCAAAGGCGCAAAGGGGACAGATGCCGGGACGCATGTACAAGAGTTGGCCGTGGGTAACCCCAGAGACTCTTCATTTCCTTTTAACAGAGGGTAAGGTAAAGCAGATGCATAGAGAAGCAAGCAGGAAAGAAGATTTGATGGTGGATGAATGTGGAAGTTCTTTCTTGATTGCTTCTATTTATTCTTCATTAAAATAAGCAAGATCATCAACTGAAGAAAAGGAAAAAGGAGGTGTCAATAGTTTGAGGAGAGAAGAGAAGGTGGTGAAAGACTTATCCCTGATAACGGGAAAGGGAATTCTAAGAAAGAACAGAACGAGTGGAGGGTCACAATCATCACCCACTCGAGATGTGAGGTCGTAAATTTAAAATGCCACAGTCAGCAAGTTCATGATTTTCTCCAGCAATTTCGGCTACTAAAATGCAGAGTTTGGGTCTTGTTATGAAAGCAAAATAGTGGGAGGATGGCAAAGAGTTTAGGGTGCATACGAGAGGGACTACAATAACGGATCACAGAGTCTGTTAGAAAAGGAGGCTGCCAAACTGCAGCAGTAAGACGGCCGCGGTGGAGAAGTCAGTATGGTTGGACAAGTACCGTGGTGTGGATAGAAAGAGTGAGCTGGTAGAAGAAGAGCTATAGTCGCACAGTTGAAACTGAGATTTTGGAAGTGAAACAGCAAGCTTCCTAGTAAGTGATATTGATACAATGATAAAGGCTGAAGTATGGCCATAAGAAGGAGTGGCTGAGGTGGGCTGGAGAAGAGGATTCGCGAGGAAATCAAGCAGCCACGAGGTCTGGGTATTGAATAGATTATTAAAATTGACAATGGGAGAAGAAGAGGAAAATGGAAAGGGAGGTGCTAAATCTTCACAGAATGAGCCAGAGTACTCAGGGAGAATGCTGCGAAGTGCAACACAACGGGACCTGTGGACAGCCTGAGAGCACCGAGTTAAAGGGACTTGTAAGTAATCGTTACACCGCAAATGTCACTTAAACTACAAAAAACTTTTCACAAGAAAGTAATGACACAAACTACAGAAAAAATTTAAATTAAGAGAAAAATATAGGAAAAATAACTAGTTGGGAACTTATATAAATCCGAGGTTAAAGTAATGTGGCAATGAATGGGCACCAAAGGGTAAAATGTAGAATTCTGAACTTCCAAGCCTCTCTCTTGTCACTCTACTTAACTAGACCCAATAGGAAAAAGGAATGAGAACTGCAGAACTTTTGAAGGCTTTTCCAAAAATTACAGGCATATAATAGCAACACATTTGAAAACCAAAAGTATTTCATGGAAAATTATATTTTAAAAGATATAGCATTTCTAATTTTCTCTAAAAGCTGTATGACATTCTGAAAGCATCAAGTAGATGACATTCAACTTCAGAGAAAAAGTCTATCAACTATGTCTAAACTCTATCCGACAACTGTAAAGATACTGACAATGAAAGACCATCTCGCAATAGATATCCTCTGAATACAATACGAAACCTAGTCCCTTTGACAGCTCATTAAATCACTAACTTAGTGTAAATTTTGGAAACTACTTTGGGCAACCTATTCTATTTTCCTTTCACAGACGCAAAACACACATTACCTTCTTTAAGGCAACTCTGAGTCCAGTATAAGAGAAAAACCCAGCATTTCACAGTAGTATTTGCTAATGGAACATATTTTTTCCCTCACATACATACTAACACAACAAACTAGATGGTCCATAAGCCAGAAACCTACTATGAGCTATCACATGAATGGCCTGGGTTACTGTTTATTCCAGTTTTAATTTTGCACTAATAAAATATTTCTCTACAGAGATTAAACGATTTCTACTAATCAGTGCTTTGGGGAAAAAAAAGTCAGTTTTTTCACTGTGTCATTACTTATCAAACTTCTTTAGCACATGCAAATTTTAGAACTCGGTGTATAGACAAATGCTAATAGTGCAAATTTAAAATTTTTAAATTTACACAATTAAGTTTTGATACCTGTTTCCACAATATTTTCTGTTTCTGTTGTCTCCAGCCCATCCATGCTGTCCTCATCTTCCACTGTAGTTTTTCCTCTACTTCGAGGCCTGCAGACAAAGAAATAAACATATATAATTAAATGTTACATTTTAAGACTTAGAATTCTACTCAAAATAAAGCACAAGTTGAAGGTACACAAAATAAAATAATTTAGGCAATTCTTCCTTCATTTTATCATATCAAATAGTAAATATCACACTTTACAGTCATTTTCCCCACAAATTCAGCTGCTCCTTATACCTAAATGTGGAGACAGGCCCACATTAATATGTCTGTGTCATCATAACTCACTTCTGTAAGTATTCTTCAGACTAGGTTTTCCCCTCTTCTACCAGACCTTGAGATAACTCCCTCTGTCTACAGTAGTGGTTTTTAAACTATCCAGTGGGTTCTTTTCGAAGTTCACACACCAAGTTATACCTCTAGATCCAATGAAATTGAGGAGTGATGTCCCGATGTCTGTATTTTTAAGACACCTACCCCTTAAGGACAAAGTGAGGCACACCCCTGCAAACCTCTCAAAAAAAAAAAACTAACTTGATATTAAGCATGATCTAATCACACCTGCCTTACAAGTGTGATGAATTTTAATTTATAAACACTTCAGTAAAGTAAAATAAACATAAGAATCATGGTAAAGATTCTTTTACTCAATGCAATTAAAAAACAACAACAACAACAACTAAGGCCTTTAAAGTTTTTGAAATCTCATAAAGGATAGAAATGAGTCAAAAAAATTTTAAACACATTAAAAAAAAACATTACATATTTTAAAAACTTAGATATTGACAAAGCAGTATTCAGATAATTTCAGAGCTTTAAATTATTTCATTACTTAAAAAGAAAAAGTACAGATAAACTCAGTATTTATCTGAAAAATACTGAAAGAGATGATAATAAGAAACAGAGAAATAATATGAAAAAGTAAAGGAAAAGGTTGTTTTAAACAACAGGAAACCCATTTAAATCATATTTTTAAAAGTATATTAATCCATCAAAACCAATAAAGGAGATATAAAATTTTTTTAAGTTAAAGTGATCAAAGTCCAAATACTTTCATAAGTTAGCTACTGGAAACTGCCAAAAAGTCATCCCCACACCACCCAAAAAAACCAAAAAGAAATATCTGAACCAAAACCCTAACACATCCAAAATCTATGGGTGAAAAAAAATCTAAATAAATATAATCAGAATGCAAGTATAATTTAATATCAGAAACCTGCCAATATAACATACCAAGTCAAACCCAAAACAGCATCATTCATGAGCGGAAGGGGGAAAGAAGGCAGAACAAATAAGAGATGACAAAAACTTGATGGGGAAGGGCGATTAGGGCTAAAGGTTGATTTACTGTTCATGGAAAAAGGGAGAGGATAATCATCTTTAGAATTTATTAAGGCAAGTAGTTATGTTGAATTGAACAATCAAAGGAGAAAGAAGGAATGAGGAAGTCTGATCAGTCCCACAGCAGGCAGAAGAGGAGAAAAAAAAAAGGTAAATAGAAAATGACATGATAAAAAATAAATACGGTACGGGGATGTGTGTATGGAAACAGATGATTGAACCTGGTGTACCCCCCAAAAAATAAATAAATAAATAAATAAATACGAGTTTCCACAGTAAATATAAATGGCTTAAAACTTAATGCTGTCATTATTTAACAATGAAATTAATTCACCAGGGTAATATAATTCAACAGAACTTCAAATCAGGTAAACATTTAAAGAACAACAAAGAGAAACTGATAGTTTCACATTCATTATGGGAGATTTTAACACCTCACTCTCAGAAACTGACAGATGAAACACTATATTAAAAGCACTTTAAGCAAGTATTTAGACTACATATTTAACAAGCATCAGTACATGACTCGATCAATCCTCCTTGTGTCTGCCTCTGTTCAAACACTGGATACTGAGGTAAACAAAACAAAATCCTTGCCTTCACTAAATTACATAAGAAGGCATAAGAAGACATATTATTCTAGTAAACAAATGAAACACACACAATATCAAGAAAATACTAAGAAAAAATAAAGCAAACATGAAGGGCTAGCTATCTTTTTAAATAAGACATTTACAAAATAAACTTTATGAAGTAAAATTTTATCTAAATAAGGAGACACTTCAGTACAGATGTGAAATAGAACAGGAATCAAACCACGCAGGTAGCTGGTAAAAGAGCACTGCAGTAGAAGGAACAGCAAATGCAAAATTCTTAAGTTACGTGAGGAGTGCTAGACAGCAAGGACACACTGCAGCTGGAGCAGATGGACTGAAAGGAGCAGCAAGGAGACACGAAGTCTAAGGAATTTTTTTAAAGGGGGCAGCGGGGGAGTGATTTTTTTGTTTAGAAACTTGTAGACCAATGTAATGCCTACGTACAGGGAGACAGGAAATTCTTGAAATAATCCCAACATGACTGCTATAATGGGACAGAGAATAAGAAATTAACTCAAGAGATATTATGGAAGTAAAATTTACTTTTAATCCTTCTGTTATATTCTTCATAATTATGTACACCCATTGTTAAAGAAACTGAAACACATGTGGCTTTGCTGGCTAACCCTAATCTTCCAGGCAAATGTCCTGCTCTATTTTAAGTCTCACTCACCACTATCCTGAGCATCACAAGTTAATTAGTTTTGGGTACAACTGGCTTCATTTCAAACGTGTTTTATCTGTTAATAGCTCAATATATTGGTTGTCTGCACTGTGGCATTTACTCCTAAAAAATAAATTTTAATTTTTGCTTTGCTTTTTTCCCTTCATCTTCTTATTTCTCCTAGTCTCGATATTTGGCACCCATGAAAACATGCTTTTTACATTCATCCATCCATCAGAATTCTATTCCTGGACTTCCCTGGTGATGCAGTGGTTAAGAACCCACCTGCCAATGCAGGGGACACGGGTTCGATCCCTGGTCTGGGAAGATTCCACATTCCAGGACAGCGAAGCCCCGTGCGCCACAACTACTGAACCTGTGCACCTAGAGCTCGTTTTCCTCAAAAAGAGAAGCCACCACTAGAGAAGCCCATGCGTCTCAAAGAAAACCCAACACAGCCATAACATAAATCAATCAATCAATCAATCTTAAAAAAAATTTCTACTTCTGGTCAATGGACCAACATCACGAATTTGTGTTTTCTGAATGCACAAGATGATGGTCATATCGTCAAACCCACATCAGTTGCCAGTTTCCAAACAAACAGGAAAACAGATGTATACATTTTATATTCCCATATTGCATTCACATGTTCTCAGTTTGGGTTTTAAATAGTCTAATTACAAATGACAACGCAAAGATTATTTACTTCAATCTTTCTTTGGTTTTTCTTCCTTCTTCTCTTTTTCCTTTGTATCTCCTAACCCTTTCATTTTACTTTTCCTTGCTTCACTTTGCTGCAAAGAAATATGAAGTAAAATAATACAACTAACTTTACTTGAGAAAAATTTTCCATCAAAAATTCAATGTTCCTTGTTAATCTTATAAATTAAAACTAATTTGAGTTCCTAAAATAACAGAGAAGGCTTCTACTTAGAGCCACATGGGAATAAGAAGGTTCAAAATTACCCCCTAGCCATAAACAACTAGAAAAACAAAGTATAAAAAACAGTATTATCAGACACTGGACCATAGGCAGGGAGAGAACTGTAATCCCTGGGGAAAAAAAGGAAACAAACAAGGTGAACCCTACCATCACAAAGGCTTTCTTGGTGGGGTTAATTTACAGACTGTAGCACAGAGAGAGAACTCAAAGGCTGGCAATTGTGTGAAATGAGCAGAAAGAAATCATCACTTAAGGGTACTAAAAAAGGCTAGAATTTGTGGAACAGAGTACACAATAGGAGGAAGCTGCACAGAGAAAAAGCTCCAGAAATCTGCATAAGGGTACTTGAGTTTTTATATGAATACCAAACTGTATGGTTGTGGTGTAAAACCCCACAAGACTGAACAGAAACAGCTTCCAAGGAAAGAACCATTACAGAAAAGCTGCAATATGAACAAGTCCCAGAGCTCAGAGAGAGCCAGGAATCAATCATGTTCCCTCTAGCCAGAGTGTCAAGACCTCAATGACTATATATAATGTATTCGGAACACACGTTTAGGAATAGGGCTAAATGAAACCTAGAAAAGAGCTGACAAAGGTATCAACAGAATCAAAATAACCCACAACTAAGTCAACTGGGAGCAAAATAAAATCCCAAAAAACAAAAAACACATACACTTGTTAAAGTATTATAACAAAATCTACCTACTCAACAACAAAAAATCACAATGGGTGGCATTATAAAAATTTATAAGATATACAAAAAAAAAAAAAAAAAACAGGAAAATATGAGTCATAACCAGAAGAAATATCAAGGAATAGAAACAGAAAACAACAGAGGTGATAGAGGGATAAGCATGGATATTAAACCAGCTATTATCAATATGCCTCATATGCTTATTGAATATGGAAAACATGAAAAGAGAAATGGAAGATATTTTAGAACGTTAAGAAAGTGGAACTAACAGAGGTAATATCAAAAGATGACATCAAATGAAAATTTCACTTTGAGGGATTAACATCTGATTAGAAATTGCAAAAGAAAAGATGATTGACCTTAAAGACATAACAAGACAAACAAACAAACAAAAACCAACTTTCCCAAATAAAGGACAAAGTGAAAACAGACAAACACAGCTGCATGCAGTGCCCTGTGGGACCACAACAACCAGTCTAATATGTGTGAGGCTGGAGCTGGAGGGAAAGGAACAGAAAAAATATTCAGTGAAATAAGTTACAAATCTTGTAAAACAAAAACAAAAATAAGATGCATAACAAAATCCCTAACAGAGAGACACACAAACACACCAGTAAGGCACTTGAGTCAATCTGCTGACAAACAGTAATAAAAAGAAAATCTTAAAAACAGCCCCCCCCCCCCCCAGCAAAGGACATACTGTTTACAGAGTAACAAAAATAATGACTGCAACCTTTTCATCTGAAACTATATAAGCCAGGAGACAGCAAAACAACATATTTAAAAGTACTTGGAAGAAAATTAAAGGAAAAACAAACAAAAAAAAACCCATAAACCTTGAATAAAATGTGCAGCAAAAAGCATCCTTTAAAAATAATAGTAATCTAAAATTTTTTTCAAGCAAACAAATGCTAAACAAATTCTTCACCAAAAAACCTTCATTATAAGATACGTTAAGAAAATTCTTCAGACAAAAGTTAAATAATGCTCAATAAAAATTTGGATCAAAATTA
Source organism: Hippopotamus amphibius kiboko (assembly GCF_030028045.1). Classification (NCBI taxonomy): domain Eukaryota; kingdom Metazoa; phylum Chordata; class Mammalia; order Artiodactyla; family Hippopotamidae; genus Hippopotamus; species Hippopotamus amphibius. The sequence goes on along the minus strand of NC_080189.1, from coordinate 4,999,464 downwards.
TATGTAAAGAAATAAAGAGTGATGGAAATGGTAAGTATGTGAGTAAATATAAAAGACTTTTATTTTTAAATCTCTTTAAAAATTAACTCACTGTTCAAAGCAAAAATAATTTATTGTGGATTTCATAATATATATAAAATTTAAATGTACGGCAACAATAGTTCAAAACATAGGAGGGTAAAAGTACACTGATATACAGGCCTTATATTACATCTGAAGTTACATTAATTAAAGGTAGACTCTGATGAGTTAAATATGTGGAACGTGAATCCTAGAGCTACTCCTTTGTACACACAGAGTCAGCTAAGTAGTTACATGGAGGTTAAGCAGAATCCTAAAAAAATATTCAATTAACCAAAAAAAGACAGAAAATGAATAAAAGGAAAGAGGAAAAAATGGGGGAGAATGAACAAATACAAAACAACACGCAAGTAGATTTAAACCCATCCACATCAATAATTACATTAAGGGTAAATGGTCTTAACACAACAATTAAAAGGCAAAAATTATCAGATTAAATTAAGAAAACAAGAACCTTCATCAAGGAGATAACAGTCCTAAATCTGTATGCACTCAATAGCAAAGTTTCAACATACATGATAACTGAAAGAACTGTTTAAACACATAACTGTATAAACATACAATTATATGTACAGTGTTGGATATTGCAACACTCTGCTCAATAATTGATACAGGTAGACACAAAACTCAGTAAAGAGACAGAAGACTTAAGACTACTACCAATCACATGGACCCAATGGACAGAACACCCTACCTAATGACAATAGAATGCTACTCTTTTCAAGCACATGATCCCAAGAAATAAGCCATACTGTAGGCCTTAAAACAAAGTTCAACAAATTTTAAAAACAGAAATCATATAGAGCATGTTCTCGGGCCATAACAGAATCAAACTGGAAACAAACAAAAAAGATGTATGCAATAGCCTCAAATATTCAGTAAACAACAACACAACTCTAAACAAACCACCTAGTCAAGAAAGAAATGACAAGAAAATTAGAAAATAGTTTGAGCTAAATGAAAATGAAAACACAGCATTTCAAAACTTTTAAGATTCAGGTAAGCAGTGATTGAGGGAAATTTACAATTTTAAGTAGTTATATCAGGGGCAAGATAGGGGTAGGAAATTAAGAGGTACAAACTACTATGTATAAAATAAATAAGCTACAAGGATATATATTATAGCACAACACAGGGAATATAGCCAATATTTTATAGCAATTAAAAATGGAATAATATAACCTTTAAAAATTGCAAATCAATTATGAATCACTATGTTGTACACCTGAAACTTCCGTATGTTGTACATCAACTATACCTCAATAAAAATAAACAGTAAAAAAAGTTATATCAGAAAATAAGACCTAAGGGACTTCCTAGGTGGCTCAGTGGTTAAGAATCCGCCTGCCAATGCAGGGACACAGGTTTGACCCCTGCTCCAGGAAGATCCCACATGCTGCGAAGCAACTAAGCCTGTGCGCCACAGCTACTGATCCTGCACTCTAGAGTCCATGAGCCACAACTACTGAGCCTGTGTGCCACAACTACTGGAGCCCATGCGCCTAGAGCCCATGCTCCACAACAAGAGAAGCCACTGTAATGAGGAGCCCACACAGCACAATGAAGACTAGGCCCTGCTCACCGCAACTAGAGAAAGCCCATGTGCAGCAATGAAGACCCAACACAGCCAATAAATAAAAATAAATAAATAAATTTATTTAAAAGAAAAAAAGAAGAGCTCAACTCTAACAGTAATATAGGCCTCCACTTTAAAAGATTAAAAAATGAAAATCAAATCAAGCCTGTAAAAAGTAGAAGGGAAGGCAGCTCATGAGGCTTAATACCAGGAAAGCAAATAACCCAGTCCACAAATGGGCAGAAGACCTAAATAGACATTTCTCCAAAGAAGACATACAGATGGCCAACAAACACATGAAAAGATGCTCAACATCACTCATCATCAGAGAAATGCAAGTCAAAGCCACAATGAGGTATCACCTCACACCGATCAGAATGGCCATCATCACAAAATCTGGAAACAAAAAATGTTGGAGAGGGTGTGGAGAAAAGGGAACTCTCCTGCACTGTTGGTGGAAATGTAAGTTGGTACAGCCACTATGGAAAACAATTTGGAGGTTCCTTAAAAAACTACAAATAGAACTACCATATGATCCAGTAATCCCACTACTAGGCATCTACCCAAAGAAAACCATAATCCCAAAAGAAACTTGTACCATAATGTTTATTGCAGCACTATTTACAACAGCTAGGACATGGAAGCAACCTAAATGCCCATCAACAAACGAATGGATAAAGAAGATGTGGCATATATATACAATGGAATATTACTCAGCTATAAAAAGGAATGAGATGGAGCTATATGTCATGAGGTGGATAGAACTACAGTCTGTCATGCAGAGTGAAGTAAGTCGGAAAGAGAAAGACAAATATTGTATGCTAACTCACATATATGGAATCTAAAAATGGTACTGATGAACTCAGTGACAAGAACAAGGATGCAGATACAGAGAATGGACTGGAGAACTCGAGGTATGGGAGGGGGTGGGGGGTGAAGGGGAAGCTGAGACGAAGGGAGAGAGTAGCACAGACATATATACACTACCAACGGTAAAATAGATAGCCAGTGGGAAGTTGTTGTATAACAAAAGGAGTTCAACTCAAGGATGGAAGATGCCTTAGAGGACTGGGGCAGGGAGGGTGGGGGGGACTCGAGGGGGGGGGGAGTCAAGGAAGGGAGGGAATACGGGGATATGTGTATAAAAACAGATGACTGAGGTTGGTGTACCCCCAAAGAAAAATTTAAAAAAAAACACAAAAAAAAAAAAGTAGAAGGGAAGAAATAATAAAGAGCAGAAATTGATGATATAAAAACACAACAGAGAATTTTTTTAAAAATCAATGAAACCAAAAGATAGTTCGTTCAAAAAATAAAATAGACGGCTCTCCAGTAAAAATGATCAAAAAAAGAAAAACAAAAAAACCCTCACAAACTTAGAAAATTTGAAAGAGGGGTCATCACTAGAGAGATACACATTAAAAGCACAGACATAATATTATACATAATTTTATGTCAATCAATCAGCAACTTATATGAAATGGACCAACATCCTTGGAAGACACAAATTACCAAAAATGACTTAAGAACAGAAATAGAAAATTTGAATAAGCCAATTATCTATTTTAAAAATTGAATTTGTAAGTATAAACCTTCACACAAAGAAAATCTAATCCCAGATGGCTTTACTGATGAATTCTATCAAATTTTTAAGAAATAATACTAATCCTACACTATCTTCTGTAAATAATGGAACACTTTCTGGCTCATTCTATGAGGCTGGCACTCCACTGACAGCAAAATCAAAGACATTCTATAAACCCAGTATCCATCATAAACATAGAACTGTTCCACAGAATAAAAAAGGAACACTCTAACACCATTTTTTGCACATATTACAACTGTCATACATACCAAGTCAAAACAAGGGTAATGAAAGAAAATGAAATTACAGCCTATTTTTCACTTTAAAAACACACATAAAAATCCCAAACAAAAGATTACAACGGGGCTCCAGCTCTAAATAAGTTGGAGGAATATATGCCAAACTTTTTCTCCCACTGAACGTAACGATAAAACATGTAAATAATTCATCCATCAACTATCTGAGTTTCCTTAAAAACAAATAACAGTGTAGGTTGTTCAGGAACAGACACCAACAAAGCACTACCAAAGTATCACTAAGTTTACTACTCTTTTACCTCTCCAATATCCCCTGGCCTGAACCCAAAGAAGTCTGAAACCTGGGAGTGAGTGATGAAGTGCAGAAAAAGAAAGATCTCACCTGAGCTGACCAACAACCTGCCCATGGGTGGACCTGATCCTAATTAGTATAAGAAAGCCTTTCAGAGCTGAGCTAACAGACCTATGGCCAGGTCCCAGACTGATCACTTGGTACTGCACACACAGTACAAATAGAAACAGTCCTGCAAAAAGCTTTGAAAACTAAACTGACCTTACTACAGCCCACAAAAGCTGGTTGAAACCTGTAGCTTGTACCTACCCAGGCCAAGTGCCTGCTAAATCAAAATTACCAGCATTCTCCATAAGATGTTTTTAAAACCCACTGTCTTATAATATCTAAAGTGTTCAAGAAACCATCCAAAATTACTTGATACTCAAAGAACTACAAAAATATCAAATCACATGAAATAATACAATGAACAAAAAAGACTAACGATAAAATGAAAGAGGCTGGAATTATCTGATGAGCACTTTGAGGCAGCTATTACTAAATGTTCAAATGAGCAATTCTGAACACTCTTAAAACTTAAAATAGAAAGTAATAGCAAATAAAGAAATAAAGAAGAACCAAGAGGAAATTACTGAAATAAAAAATTACAAAACCAAAATAAAAGGCTCACTAGAAATAAATAACAAATGATGGACCTAAACCGAAACAAAGCAATAATTACATTAAACATAAGTGGCCTAAGCACTCCAATCAAAATACAGAGATTGTGTCAGAATCAATTTAAAAATATGCCCCAACTATATGCTATCTACTTGAAACTGAAATCAAATACAATGACATATTTAAGGAAACAGATACACCGTGTAACACTAATCAAAATTAAGCTGGAGTGGATATGCTAACGTCATACAAAGCAGACTTCAAAAAAAAAAAAAAAAGACCAGGGACAAAGAAGAATATTACACACTGATAATACTGATTCCCAACAACACATAATTGTAATTCTAAATATGTATGTATATCTAACAACAGAACTTCAACATACATGAAGCAAAAACAAACAACAAAAGAAGAAAAAACCTTAAAGTATATTATTCTCACTGAATCCTCTTAACTATCCTATTGAAGTAGTCATTACTGTTCTCATTTTACGGATAACGAAATTGAATTTAAGAAAGGTTAAATAAGTTACCCAAATCACTCAATTGGTTAGAGCTAAACTACAGTGAGAGCAACGTGCTGGGGAGAAGATCCATGAACCTCCCGTGTTGAGGTCTGGAAAACAACTGGTTCTTCCTAAACTTTCATTAGAAAAACATTTGTTGGGCTTCCCTGCTGGCACAGTGGCCAAGAATCCATCTGCCAGTGCAGGGGACACGAGTTCGAGCCCTGGTCCAGGAAGATCCCACATGCTGTGGAGCTACTAAGCCCGAGCGCCTAGAGCCTGTGCTCCTCAACAAGAGAAGCCACCACAATGAGAAGCCCACGCACCACAACAAAGAGTAGCCCCCGGTTCTCTGAGACTATAGAGAGCCCGCATGCAACAACGAAGACTCAATGCAGTAAATAAATAAATAAATAAATAATTTTTTTTAATGGCTAAAAAAAAAAATTTGTTGGGAGTGGTGGAGCTATCTTGAGACAGCGTCTGTATTTGCTACCAAACATAACTTTAGTCAGAACTCTATTACTCAGCCCCTCTTGCATCAAAATGGGCAAAGGAAAAATTCTTACCATCTCAAGACCACCTCTCCTCTAAGTAAGTATCTCAGGACTTCACTCCACTGGACCAGGACATGTTGACTCACACACTCTCCAAAAAACTAGAGACTGAAAGCAGGGACTTGAACAGGTATTTATACACCCATGTCCACAGGAGCTTTACTTTACGCCCTCTGGGACCTCACTCCAATAATTCTTCAACCTTCCAGAATCTGCCAGTTCATCTCCCCTGCCGACTTCGCATGGTGACAAGCACGGACTGCAGAGCCGGACTGCAGAGCCAGACTGCAGAGATTAAGAGGCTAATTACCAGCTGCACGACCCAAGTGTGAGCTGCTTAAATTCAGTGCCTCAGTGTCCTCACTTGTACGGTAGTATAAAAGCACTACTTCACAGGACTACTTTGAGGACTGAATGTAAACGCTAGTTCCCTGGTAGGCACTCATGTTAGCTAACCTCACTGTGATCCTCTTCTCGGCCTGGCACATTTACTACCTCCTTCCCCAGCTTGGATCCCATGGTCAGCAGTTAAAATCACTCTGTTATAATACACAGACCCTCAATACTTCCTGCCTTCATTTCATTCCATTATATTTGCCTGGGAAAGCCTCAATCCTGATGAAAACTAACCCTCCACTACTTCTGGCCCATGAATTCCAGCTGAGGGAAAAAGACACAGCCAGGCTACTGACTTCACTTTGTATTTCTAACCTGACACCTCAAGCAGCCCCTCACTGCTGCCCAGCAATCTCCACTTGGGTCAGTTTACTCTCCCATTACCTTAGATAGTTATTTCATACCTTTTCTGTCTTCAAACATTTAAGACTCTCCATTCTACACCCTTCGACTGATAGAACTTGCTTGTTATTTCAATAGGAAAACAGAGGTAGTTAGAAGAACTTCCACACCCTCCTCCTACCACACCCCCCGATTTTCCTGAGTGTTTTCCCATATACTCTACATTCCCTCCTATTAAACATACTATGATGCTTCTAGCCAACACCAATCCCTCCTCCTGTGTTCTGGATCACATTCTCTTTCCTGTTCATCACCTTTGCACCTACCATTATTCCCTGCCTCCCCTAACTCACCAACCTTTCCTACTCTGAAAATCAGTCCCGTTGGCATACACATTTATTGCAGTAACAACAATCTTGAGAAAGAGAGAGAGAGGAAGGAAGGAAGGAAGGAAGGAAGGAAGGAAGGAAACCCTCTCTGGACTCCACACTGTCTCCCAGCTACTGCTCCACTTCTCCACACCACCCTTAGAACAACACTCCGTGACAAAGTTCTGTCTCCCATTCATTTCAGCTGCATGCCTCTCCATGGGAATGTCCTTCTGCACATCCCACGGAAGGGGCTGGGATCAGGGTCACTAAAGAACAGGGTAACATACAATTGGGTTTGCCTAGACTGTACCAGTTTAGGCCTGTCACTCCCGTATAATGATTGTGCTGCTGTCATTAAATCTCTTCTCTACAGGCAAAGGCTCATTCCCTGGGTAATCCCACCCAGTCTCTCTATGTATATGCTGTTACCTCCCAAATTCCTCCATTCCCTACCTCTCTACTGAATCACAACTCATATTTAACTGTCTACTCAACACAGCATCTCTGAGACAAGACATCAAAAAAATGTGATGCCACCCCCTACCCTCTGAAGCTTGCTTTTTCCAGTATTTCCCACCTCGGTCAATAGTGCATCGATCACCGGAGTAACCCAGCTCCGTAACTTTAGACGCCTTTCTGTCATCCCCCATATATGATGTCGGCAAATCCCGTCAGCTCTACCTTCAAGATACACAGGCATCCCCACGTTTCAAAAGCTCGCTTTACGCCACTTCACTTTTACAAGAGACCTACGTAAGTACTTTTTTTCACCAACTAAAAGAAACCCAAAGGGGATTTTCACTTTTCTAAAAAACAGGGTAATTGCTTCTTCGCCTTATGCCATCTCGGCTTATGAACAGTTTCATAAGAACCCTCTATTTCTGGATAGCAGAAGAGACCTGTATTCCAAATATGCAAACTTCTCACCAGTTACAACTGCTAACAGCCTAAAGTCACCATCACTCTTTTTGTTACTGCTACAACTGGGAATCATACAACTAACCTTTACTGAGCATTTAGTATGTAAGAAGCACCGTCTCTATTTTACAGATGAATAAAATGAAGCTCAGAGAAGATAATGGATCTTCAAACTTATTCGAATTTAATACGTCTAGCACCATAGCCAACATTCTTAACCACTGACTATATCGTAACTAGCAACCTCCCCGTTTCCATTCTCACTGGCCTACAGGCTCCCCAAACAATTCTGAAGGATCTTTTTAAACATTAAATTAAAAACAGGTCACTCTCTTCCTCTCAATCCTCCAACGGTGTCTCATCACATCTAGAACAAAATCCGAAGTCCTCGTGTCCTACTAGGCCCTACACGATGTGCCTATCCTGGTTACCTCTGGCCTCACACGTGCAGACTCTGCTCCTTACACACTGCCAACCTGCTGTACTGGCCACCTAGCGCTTCAGAAACACACCTAAGATGTTCCACTTCGGGGCCTTGGCATTTATAGATTCCTCTGCCTAGAACACTCCTCCCAGATAGTCACAGGCTCCTCTTCACTCAGGTTTATGCTGAAATGTCACATCCTCAGAGAGGACTTTTCTTATCAGCAAATCCACAAAATAGGGCCTGTCCCTTGCTATCCATTTCCCTGCTCTTCCCATGTCTGTGCCCTACATTACATTGTATTTCTTGTTGTTTCATTAATCTATCTCAAGACAGAATTTTACCTCCACGAGGGCTGGAATTATGTTTAGTCACTACTGCACTCCCCACACCTAACAGCACCAGCCATTACACAGGCACTCAACATGTGCTTCGATGAACGAATACAATGGTTCAACAACGCAGGAGAAAGAGGAACTTAACTAGAACTGAGATAACGACCATCTAAAGATAAGCAAGATATAGTCCTGCTTCCCACTGGACAGAAAAATAAAGTTTCACATGGAGTCAAACTTTAAAAGAAAGCCGTGTAATCTAATGCTGAATGTTATGTCATTAAGGTGGATAAAGGGGAATGAGAAGTTTTACCACCACAAGGGAACAGACCAAACTGTCATCACTGACAGATTACATCACCAACATCTACTCAGAAAACACAAGTTAATCAACTGAAAAGCTAACAGAGTGTTCTGTAAGATTCATCAGCACAGTAACACATAAACATCAAAGGCTTTCCTATACCTCATGTTGAACAAACAGCAGTGATAATCAATTCAAATGTAATGAAAAGAGATGCAATAACAATCAAGTTACTAGGACTAACTTTAATGAGAAATATAATAAAACTTTACTTACGGACATCAAGGAAGAACCAAGTAAACTGAGAGAGAAACCTAACAGGAAAACGGACAAGGAATACAGACAGGCAATTCATAGACAAAAATGAACTGACCTGTAAAATATGATGAAGTTCAACCTCACCAAGTAATCAGGGAAATCAAAGAATGAAATGGAGAATGAAGAATACTGGTAACATTCAGTGATCGTGGGAGTACAGGAGAGACAGAGGCTCACTCAGAACAGCTGGCAAGGAGGTAGATGGTACAGCGTATACTGGAAGGCAATTCAGCAATATCTATCAAAATGTAAAACATGCACACCATTTGACCTATCAATTTCACATCTAGAAATCTACCTACCTCGTGTGCACAAATATATAGAGAAAAGACATGGATGTGGATATATATGAGGATGCTGACTATAGCACAAACAACTTAAAAGCTGGCCAAGGGAATATTTAAATAAAGTGTGCTCTACCCACTCAATGATTTGCAGTTTCTAATCACTACAAACAATGCACTGTACTTTCTATTTGTGCTAAAACAGAAAGCTGTCTAAGATCTCTAAGACATAGTTTCATGAGGAAAAGGTGCACTACAGAGTATATGAGTGCATGGATTTTTATAAGTGTGTACAAATGTACAAATATGCATATATATTTCATACCGTGCATATTTGTGTGTGTGTATGCACATACACATGGAGCAAGATACCTAGAATGATACCCACCAAACTGGTAACAGTGGTTTCTTCTGGAGACATGAAGGAAAATGAGGGCCAAGGAATGGCTTTAATTTTTCTCTCCCCATGAGCTTCATAAAGAGCACACATTCACTTACACTTTACTAACTTGATTTACATCTACATATATGATTACATCCACATACATACATAATAAAAAGTCAAGCCACAGCATTACTGTTTTATGGTTAGGGTACAATTTGACCCTTAAGCCACCTAAAATATGTCACTTACTAGGTAACATTAAATAATTTTTCCTAAATAATATTACTAATGCAGTAACAGTAATATTTTTATGAGAAAAAAACATAATGGTTGTACCAATTTACATTCCTAGCAACTGTGTAGGAGAGGGGGTTCCCTTTCTCCACATCCTCTCCAGCATTTACTATTTGTAGCTATTTTGATGGTGGTCATTCTGGCCATTTGCAGCAACATGGATGGACCTAGAGATGATCATGCTAAGTGAAGTAAGTCAGACAGAGAAACACAAGTACCATATGATCACTTATAAGTGGAATCTAATAAAAAATGATACAAATGAGCTTATTTATAAAACAGAAACAAACTCACAGATCTCGAAATCAAACTTATGGTTACCAAAGGGGAAAAGCAGGGGGAAGTGATAAATTAGGAGATTGGGATTAATATATACACACTACAATATCTAAAATAGATAACTAATAAGGACCTGCTGTATAGCACAGGGAACTTTACTCAATATTCTGTAATAACATATATGGGAAAAGCTGAAAAAGAATGGATAACTGATTTACTTTGCTGTACACCTGAAACTAACACAACATTGTAAGTCGACTATCCACCACAGGACTTTAAAAAAAAGGCAGGGGGGACAAATTCTCAATAGAAAAATCAAAGAATATGGTCAGCAATTGAAAAAGACAATGAAATGGTCTTTAAACACATGAGACATTCAATCTAACAATTTTAGAAATGGAAATAAAAGCAAGGAGATATCATTTTACGTATCAAATTAGCAAGGAGTTATAACACCCTCAGCTGTGCCGGTTACAGGAAAACAAAACAGCAGCAGGAGTGTAAATTGTACAAACATACCAAAGATATTCTAAATATAGAGCCTAGAATAAAGCTCTTATTTAGTCTCATGTGTCAAAAGGGTTTGGAGGAAAATTATAAAGACTAAAACACTACGCAAGAAACTGTCAAGGCAATAAGGACATTAACACAAAGCAAAGAAAAATTGAGTAACCACATTCCCATTAAGTTGCCAATAATCATCAAAGCAGCTCAAAATGGGCATAATCAATTAAACTGGCATCATCCTTCCTACAAAATAAGTGTGAACTCCTTATAGTCAGGGGTGCTTACAGCTGATAATTACATACAGTTAGTAGTGTGTACAGGTGTGACTGTTTAAAGTTTAAATTTCACAAAATCTAGAACATTTGGAGTAAGGGGGAAGTATATAATTACCATAAATAAAACTTTCTAAGAAACACCTAAACATATCGTTTTTATTATTTTATGACTTTGTAATCAAAGAATTTATAGTAGTATGGAATTCTGTAATGATGGATAATTGTGAAGTTTAAGTGTTTGTTAACAATGATAGTTCAAAAAATAGGAAAAAAAACCCACACAAGGATCTATTTTTCAGAAGGTCTTTGCATTACCAATAAAAATAATTACAAACTTTAATATCTATTTTATTTGTCTGACATTTCCTTTGAAATAAATTTTCTTGGGGGGGGGGGGTGACGTGGGAACTGTACTTTCTGTGCAATTCCATAAACCTAAACCTGCCTTAAAAATTCAGTCTTTTTTTTTTTTAAGAAAATATGCTGACTCATTTTTTTTTTAATTTTGTGTTCTAATAAACTTTTCAAAACAATGTTTTGTGGTGAACTATATTTAGAAGGACAAGATAAAGGAAAGTACTAAAATTATTATGGGGAAGGGAAATTTATTTACAAAGGATCAAGTATCAAGGAAATTCCCTGGAGGTCCAGTGGTTAAGACTCCGCACTTTCACTGCCCTGGGTCCAGGTTCAATCCCTGGTAGGGGAACTAAGATCCCACAAGCTGTAAAGTGCAGCAAAAAAAAAAAAAAAAAAAAAAGGGATCAAAACTATACCAAATTTCTCAAGAGAAATATTTTACATAGAAAACAATCAAAATAAAAAGAGGACTGGAGAACTCGAGGTTTGGGAGGGGGTGGGGGGTGAAGGGGAAGCTGAGACGAAGCGAGACAGTAGCACAGACACATATATACTACCAACTGTAAAATAGCCAGTGGGAAGTTGTTGTATAACAAAGGGAGTTCAACTCAAGGATGGAAGATGCCTTAGAGGACTGGGGTGGGGAGAGTGGGGGGGACTTAAGGGAGGGTGGGGGGAGTCAAGGGAGGGAGGGAATACGGGGATATGTGTATAAAAACAGATGATTGAACTTGGTGTACCTCCCCCCCAAAAAATATTAAATAAATAAATAAAATTAATTAAAAAATTAAAAAAATAAAAAACACAGACGGGGTGGAAAGGATATGACAAATAACAGGTGTAAGATAAAATGGTAGAAGTAAATCCAGATATATATCAATAATTATAAAACATGTAAATGAAAGTCTCCAGCAGAAAGACAATTATCAGACTAGATTTATAAACAAAATACTTTTAAGCTATGAAGAGACATCTCACATAAAGGCAAAGAACAGCTGAAGATAAAATCAGCGAATAAGACTGAAAAGGTGTTCAATTTTATAATCAGAAAAATGAAATCTAAAACAATATTAAAAGAAACTTCTCACCTACTATATTGGAAATGTTTTAAATCGGATAATAGCAAGAAGTGGTAAGAAACTAAAGCAACAGAAATGTTTAGACTCTAACTGATGGGAATGTGAATTGATATAATGATTTTAAAAAACATTCAACACTACCCAGTAAAGTTGACCTGTGTACATACCTTAGATGCACTGGCATGCTTTCTAATTATAGTCGAGAAATGTATTTTAAGTTGTGACCAAGCACATACACAAAATATCAATACTACACAGAAGTAAAACTATCTTTCAAAGAAGAGGACAAGTTTTTAGAAAAACCAAACAGATTTTTATACCACCCGAAGACAGCAACCAATTAACTTCTGAAGTTTCAGGAGAAGGAAAACTGTCCCAGAAGGAAAATCTGAGATGTAAGAGGGAACAGTGAGGGAAAAAAAGAGTGAACTTATCACTATTTCTAAACAAGCACTGACTGCATGAAAGAAGACTAATATTAATGTCTGATTTATGGGGCTACTAAAAGGACTAAGAGAATGGACAACAAGAACATGCAAATCAGGAGGCAGGGTAATCTGAGGCAAAGCATTTTAAAGTTACTACTGCTCAGGAGTAAGGTAAATTACTAATTCTGTTACATTTTATATATTTACGCTAATATTTCTAGGTAACCAGAAAAACAGTACACATAGAATGTATAACTACCAAAGGGGAAGAGTGAAAATGAGCTGGAACATGGGAAAACACTTCAATCCAGAAGTGAAAATGAGTAAGCTGTAATTTGTATATGAACACAGATGAATCACAGAAAATGATAAAAGCTGGAGAAGACTGCATACAGTATATACAATATATGATTCCACCGAGATAAAGCTTTAAAACAGGCACATCTAAACATATATAGGGATACATAAAAATATGGTTTTTAAAAACTAAAAAGAGAAAAATATTAAAAGAAAATATTAAAAACAAACTTCAGAAAAATATTAAAGAAAATATTAAAAACAAACTTAAGAATGATTACTCTGGAGGGGAAGGAGGGGTGTGATCAGGGAGAGGCCTTTAGGGGACTTCAAAGAATACTAGGTAATATTCTTTTTTTTTTTTAACACTAGAAGGTAGGTACAGAAATACTTGTTATTCTTTAAACTAAACTATATAATTATAGATAAAATTACATGTATTAGAAAGAATATGGAATTTCACAATTTAGAAAGCTAATTTAGAAAGGAATCTCCCTCCACTCCAAATATCCCAGATTCCTCCAATCCTTAATTATAGACTTCAAAAATGTCCTTAACTACACATCTCTTCTTCCCCCAAGGCCTATACACTTAGTACCATTAATTATGTCCTACCTTGACGACATCTTTTTTACACAGGCCTTTCACTGTTATTTAAACTGTGATTTGTTAATTAACTATTCAAATTTTTTTCTTCTTACTTTTTGTTTCCTATCTAGCCTGTATACTCTCTAAAGCAGACATACTTTTTTGAGCCTCCTGCCCTGCCCAAAACCTGCAAGAATCTTTCTTTGTACAAAGTAGATGTTCAGATGTTTATTCATTTTTGTACCCAATTCTAGATTTACATCTGCATATATCTGGGTATTTACATCCCAGTCTCATGTTTCCTAACCAGTTCACATGAAACTATAATTATGAACCACACAACCCAATTAAGAAACTCAAGTTCCAATATCTTCCTCACTTTGAAATAAATATTTTCTTTAGTGTATTATATTAAGTCAGAAGTCCTGAGGTTTTTTTTTAGGGATTGCATCTTAATTTTCTGTACTCTTTTTTTCAACTTCAATGAAGTAAGAATACAAACTCTCTTACCTCCTTTAAAAACTTACAAGGGATCAAATAAAGTGAAATGTATAAAAGTTGTTCAGCTTTTTTCCATCTTTAAAGAAACCTCTTCTGGGACTTCCCTGGCGGTCCAGTGGTTAAGACTCAGGTGACACAGGTTCAATCCCGGGTCAGGGACCTAAGATCCCATGTACCGTGTGGCATGACCAAAAAAAGAAAAAGAAACCTCTCCTGAATTCTGGAAAGAATCCACACACTGCCTACCTTCACTTCCTCATCTCCCATTCACCCCTTAATAAAGCCCTCACAACACCAATGAAACATCTTCAAGGCCACTTTTTGAGCAGTTCCTAAACCCATCTTCACATTATTTCAGATGAACCAGTTTACAGAAGTCATGTTAAACATTTTACAGAAGTCACATACCAAAATATTTATTGATAATTTGAAATCTAGAATTTGCGAGGGGGGAGGAGAGAAAGGAGGAGTGACAGCACAGATGAAATGAGACTGACTGACACCAGGGGATGGCTGTCAAAACTAGGGGATGGGGAGACGTCCCTGGTGGCACAGTGGGTAAGACTCCACGTTCCCACTGCAGGGGCCTGGTTCAATCCCTGGTCAGGTAACTAGATCCTGCGTGCCGCAACTAAAGATCCCCATGCCACATGCTCCAACTAAGACCTAGTGCAGCCTACTAAATAAATAAATATTAAACAAACAAAAAAAAACTACACGATGGGAGCATGGGTTCAATATAAAAATATCGGGGAATCGGGGACTTCCCTGGCTGTCCAGTTGTTCAGAATCTGCACTTCCAATGTAGGGGATGCAGGTTCAATCCCTGGTAGAGGAACTAAGATCCCACGTGCTGGGCAGCACACGGCCAAAAAATTAAAAAAACAAACAAACCTATGTTTTCATATATGTTTAAAATTCCATGATAAAAAGGTTTTAGAAACAGTTATTTACTACTTGACCACAAAACTGTATGACTAAAAGGGTATCTAAAGTAATAACATAAAATCTCAATATTAGCAGGACTTGTTCCCCAATTAATGAATTCCTCCTACAACATCCCAGACAAGACATCTAGTCTCTCCTTCAATCAACACACAGCATATAACAATAACACCCAGATGGAGATACGAGTGTGAATAAGAGACATTCATCAAACTTAAGGAATGTGCACATGGGATATAAATTATACATAGAATGTCTCAAGTGCCAAGAAAGTAACTAATCTGAGAGGACAGACCCCTTTATGATTAGTAAAGACTTCACGAAGAAGGATCGGTAAGATTTCAGCCCAGAAGACAGGAAAGGAATGAAAGTGGGGAAGGTGAGGAGAGGAGAGTAATTCAGGCAGCAGGAATGGCCAGAGTAGGCAGAAGTGGGGGGAAAATTCAGTCATATTCAGAAGAGAACAAATAAGTGTTGACAGATAAGATGCACCCAGGATACAGAAAGGACTTGAACGCCAACCTGAGACGTCTCAACAAATTTCAGCAGAGAGGCTCTGAAAGTTTTACAGCAAAAAAGCATCAGAACTAACTATATACAAAGAGGGGGAAAAACCTCATCAGTTTAATAACCCAGGTTAGAAAATGAGACTTCAAAGAACTGCTCAATGGACAGACATCTCGCTCTGTGGTAAAGGAGCTTGAGCTGTCACTCACCAGGTTCTGGGATTTTTTTCATTCAAAGCCAAAATGAAATGTGATTATTCATTTATTAAACAAATATCTGAGTGCTGACTCTGCGCTGGACACTGCTAAGCATGCCAGTAATTTCTGTTTAGTAGTCCTGGTTCTGTACTCCAGAGCAGTGGTTCTCCACGGGGGGTGGGGGTGGGGGGGCTACTGGCAATGTCTGAAGACATCTAGGGGTAGAGTCCGGGGATGCTGCACAACAGCCCTCAGCGCCCAGCACAGCCCCCACAGCAAGGAATCGGCCAAGGATGAGAAGCCCTGCCCTAGAGCAGCACAGTCTGCTCTCTATTTCTGACTGTTTAAAGCATGTTACCCCCACTTTCTCCTGTTTCTATTCTACAATAGAGGCCTTCGAATATCTTAAATGCACAACACCATTTTAATAACTTGGCAAGTGAAACTAAACATACCACGAATCTCAAGATTTGGTATTAAAAATTTTTATAAGCTACTTTTATTTTAGAATAACTTTTAGAAATAAAATTATCTTCCTCTCCTGACATCTATCCTCAAAAATTCAGGCTAAAAGCTTTGAGTAATGTTTGATTACCCCTTTCCTTTCGCATCCCTACTGCAGTTAATCACCACGTTCTGCCACCTCCTTCCATGTAATGCTTCTCCTTTCAATGTATCCCCTTCTATGCCCCATGCCATCATCCGAACTATTTCACTCGATGTTTTCTCTGGAGCTCTTGGTGTTGTCTATGCCTCCCGCCCTCCCTCCCTAGCTATCTGACTCACTAACACTGCATTTTCGCCTGCTCAAAATTCCGTAAGTTTGCGTACAACACAGCAAATAAAAACCCAGTTCCTGAAGCTTGGCATTCAAGGCCTTTTTTTCAAATGGCCACAATCCCCCTTTCCAATTCTTTTTCCCACTACTCCCTTCAGGAATATCCTTCTTCAGCAAAATGAGTTACTGGGGCACACAAACAACCCTTCCAGATCAGTGAAACCCAAAGCCACTCAGGCTTCATTCAGTTAAAAGATAAGCTTTCAACTCAGAACAGCTATAGGATCAATTTATTGGGAATCTTGATCTACCCATAGGTCTTTTTTATGAGAGATAACCCCCTTGGCTCACTGCCCTTATCCAAAACATCCTCTGTTCACCATTCCCCCTCTCTGAACTCATCTTACCTTTCAAATTCGCCATCTTTTTAAACAATTCCCACATCACAGGAACACAGAGTCATCTCTACCCCCCACACCTGCCCCCCCTCCCCCCCCCCCCCCCCCCCCGTACCTGTGGTTCTCAGGCCATTTTCACTAGCTCTGTGTTACATTCACATAGCTAAAATTGGGACTGATTCATTTGTAAGCTGAGTGGGGGACAGGAGGGTTTACATTCCCAAGCCAATCTTTAATGCTCTTTTTTTCTTCCTATTTTATTAAGATATCATTGACATACAGCACTGTATAAGTTTAAAGTGTACAGCATAATGATCTGACTTACATACATCCTGAAAGCTTAGTGAACATTCATCATCTTGCACAGATTAAAAAGAAAAAAAGAAAACAGTTTTTTTCCTTGGATGAGAACACTTAGGATTTACTCCCTTAAAAACTTTTTCTTTTTTTTTTTTAATTTATTCAGCCACACCGCACAGCATGTGGGATCTTAGTCCCCCCACCAGGGAGCAAACCCTTGGCCCCTGCAGTGGAAGCACAGAGTCCTAACCACTGGACTGCCAGAGAAGTCCCAACAACTTTTATATATAACACACAGAGAGTGTCAATTACCTTTATCATGTTGTACATTACATTTCTAGTATTTATTTATCTTATAAACTGGAAATTTGTACCTTTTGACTGCCTTCCTCCAATTCCCGCCTCCCCCTATTCCCCACCCTTGATAACAAATCTGATATCTTTTTCTATGTATTTTTTGTTTGATTATGAAGTATAATTGACCTACAACACTGTTACTTCCTGTTACACAACATAATGATTCAATATTTCTATACATTTCAGAACAATCACAATAAGTTTCGTTATGACCTGTCATCACACACAGACATTACATACTTATTGACAGTATCCCCCACACTGCACACTTCATACCCGTGACTCACTGAATTTGTACCTGGGAGTTTGCACCTCTTAATCTCCCTCACCTATTTCTCTCATCCCCTTGCCCCTTCCCCTCTGGCAACCACTTGTTTGTTCTCTGTATCTATGACTCTGTTACTGTCTTATCATGTTTGTTTCCTTTCTTTTGTTTTTTTAGATTCCACATATAAGTAAAATCATGTGGTATCTGTCTTTCTCTGACTTATTTCACTTAGTATAATACCTTCTAGGCCCTTCCACGTTGTTGCGAATGGTAAGCTTTCGTTCTTTTTCATGGCTAAGTAATATTCTATTGTGTATATGGACCACATCTTCTTTATCCATTCATCTATTGATGGGCATTTAGGTTGCTTCCATATCTTTGACTATTGCAAGCAGTGCTGTTATGAACATGGGGGTACATATATCTTTTAAAGTAGGTGTTTTCATTTTCTTTGAAAAAATACCCAGGAGTGGAATTTCTGGACTGTATGATAGTTCTATTTTTAATTTTTTGAAGAAAGTCCATACTATCTTCCATAGTGGTTGCACCAATTTACATTCCCACCAACAGTGTATGGGGGTTCCTATTTCTCCACATCCTCGCCAACACTTGTTCTTTGTTGTCATTTTGCGAAGAGCCATTCTGACAGGTGTGAGGAGATACCTCACTGTGGTTCTGATTTGCCCTTGCATGATGATTAGTGATGTTGAGCATCTTTTCCTGTGCCTGTTGGCCAACTGTAGGTCTTCTTTGAGAAAATGCCTATTCAGTTCCTCTGCCTGTTTTTTATTTGGGTTGTTTGGTTTTTTGATGTTGAGTTGTATGCATTCTTTGTATATTGATATTTTGGATATTAACTGCTTATCAGATATACCTTTTGCAAATATCTTCTCCCACTCATTAGGCCTTTTTGTTTTCTTGATGGTTTCCTTCACTGTACAAAAGCTTTTTAGTTTGAGTAGTCCCTTACTACCTTTTTTTTTTTTCGCTTTTGTTTCTCTTGCCTGAGGAGACATATCCAAAAAAAATATTGCTAATATTGATGTCAAAGAACATACTGCCTATGTTTTCTTCTAGAAGTTTTATGGTTTCAGGTCTTACACTTAAGTCTTCAATCCATTTTAAGTTTATATATTTGTTGTGTGTGTGTGTGTGTGTGTTATGAGAAAGTAGTCCAGTCTGATTCTTCTGCATGTAGCTGTCCAGTTTTCCCAACAGCATTTACTGAAGAGGCTATGTTTTCCCCATTGTATATCGTTGCCTCCTTTGTTGTAGATTAACTGACCACGTAAGTGTGGTTCGTTTCTGGGCTCTCTACTCTGTTTCACTGATCCATGTGTCTGTTTTTGTGCCAGTACCACAGTGTTTCTGATTACTGTCGTTTTGTAATATAGTTTGAAATCAGGGAGCATACCTCCACCAGGTTGTTCTTCTTTCTCAAGATTGTTCTGGCTATTTGGGGTCTTTTCTGTTTCCAAAACATGTCAGAATAATTCTAGTTCTTTGGAAAATACCATTGGTATTTTGATAGGGATTGCAATGAATCTGTAGATTCCCTTGGGTAGTATGGTCATTTTAATATTAATTCTTTCAATCCACAAAGAGAACTGTACATCTTTCCATTTATTAATGTTGTCTTCAATTTCTTTCAACAGTGCCTTACTGTTTTCTGAGTACAGGTCATTTACCTCCTTAGTTAGATTTACACTAGCTATTTTATTCTCTGATTCAATTATAAATGGAATGTTTTCTTAATTTCTCCTTCTGACAGTCTGCTATTAGTGTATAGAAAAGCAGCAGATTTCTGTATATTAATTTTGTATCCTGCAACTTTATGACTACATTGATGAGTTAGTTTTTGGTGGTTTATTTTCTATTTTTTCTAAATGTTTTCCATACATGTATATATGCATACATAATTTGTATGTGTATGTAAAAAATATATACCACTAAGTGTTTGTAAACCTTAATTTAAGATAGTGGGGCATCTTTATTTTCTTTTGTTGATGAACATTTATAATTTAGATGTATTAATATTTTTCTGATATAATAAACATTTTTAACTCAACTATTTATAGGTGAATGGCAGTCTTACAAAACCTAAGAAAACTTGATTTAATGTATGTGTGAGAAAACTTTTTTCCAGTAGGAATGCCAGAACATCTCCCCCACAGTTCAGTGATTAAGCTGTATCACCAGCCACACTGGGGATTCTCACTCTGCCATGGGGTAGGCAGCGACTGCACCAGAAACCCTAGGAAAGACTCTGCTGATACAAGACTAAGGGGGAGGGGAGGGATTACAGGACGCGTTATGAGGACGGGCTGGTGTGCGTCGGGCACAAAGCATACGCTCGGATGAGACCCAGTGCTCAGGTTCCACCTCCCCTCTGCCTCTTACTGGAGTACAACCTTGAGCAAGTCCCTTAACTTCCCCCGCACATCTGCTCGTCTGCACAATGGGGACAGCAGCATGCTGGGAGCAGTGCCTGGCACCACAGTTAAGTGCTCGTCAGTCATCATCTCTCCTATGACTATGACACCCAGCGCTGTACTGTCTGCACAGCAGCAGTGACTTCTCAACTACTGCAACCATGCCCCGCCCCCGCAGCCTCCTTTCTAGCCTTGCCAGTTACCCAAGCTCTGAAAAGAACAAGAGCCAGGACTCTAGAAGGCGGCCTGAGACAGTGTGTGTGTGTGTGTGTGTGTGTGTGTGTGTGTGTGTGTGTGTGTGTGTGTGTGTGTGTGTGTTGGGGGGGTAATCAGGGAGTGATACCAAGAAAGAAGCCAAATCTGTATAAGCAGTTCAGAAAAGGGCACCATGAGTCACTCTCCACAGTGCTGCCAGAGTGATCCCCAGAGATGTTTCCTATGTCATTCACCTAGATAAAAACCTTTCAATGTCTCCCCATGGCCTTCAGAGTTAAGTCAAAACTCTTCCTTAAATGACTTAAAATCCCCACTATCTCTGCAGTCTCATCTGACTCTCCTACACCAAGCACACTCCAGCCGTACGAAATCCCCACAGTTACGAACCCACTCCCTCCCCAGAGCCTTCAGGTGTGCTGCTCCCTCTGCCTGGAAAGGAATCACCTCCTCCAGAAGCAAACTGCTATTCCACCTTCAAAACTCAGCTCAAGATCAACTACGGAGCCCTCTCCCAACCTTCAAGCTAAGCACCTCTGCTACGGGCTCCCCGGGGCTTCCCCGTATGTGCACAACACTACCTCTGCCGCACTGCACTGGTCCACCACCAGCCAGTGACTCTGTAGTGGGATCCTGCCTTTATCTGTTAATTTTCACACATTTTCCTGCACAGTGACTTATACATAAGAAAATAAGAATAAGAAAAACGCACGAAGCACGGTTGGAAAATGCTCATGAACCCACTGATTATACCACAAACTGGTAAAGAGAATCAAACATTTACCCTGCCTTTCCTATATAAACTGTTACAAACAAATAACAGGGGAGGGGGGGTTTCTCTTTATAAAAAGCATTCCAGCTAATAAAATGAAGGCACAACAGAATTAGAACATCATCACTTTACAACCTAGTAAATGAATCAGACCTTGACAGTGGCCATCAACAGCTCCCAGTAACGCAAAGAGACAACCAGACATTATGAGCCTCCAGATAAAAGAATGCACCACCACATAAGCAGCAGTCATAGAAAATAAAACTGAACTTGAATCTGATCAAGCCTCTAGCTCCAACTACTTAGTTGACTCCTGAACCACACAGGTCTTTCAGTGAATAGGTACTGCAATGCTATACAATCCGTAACCGGGTGACCCTATGGGTGCAGAACCACACGAAGGCTGACTTGAGTTACACACAGAATTTCAACTGTGGAGAGGACTGGCGCCCTAACCTCAGCGCTGTCCAAGGGTGAAGTAGAACCTGGAAACACATGGAGAACAGAAAGACATGTTAAACCTCTGGGATACAATCAGCAAAATCCAGACAGCAGGAACCTCTACTGGGCAAATAACTTGTTTGTTCAACAAATAAATTGCAAGGACAAAAGGAAGTAGCAACCTATAGAGTAAAAAAGACTTAATCACAATGTGTGGGCCTTATTCAGCTCCCGGTTCAAACAAACTGGTTTTGTTTTGTCTGTTTGTTTTAATTGAGACACCTGCTTAAGCTGAACATTCAATATCTGGTGGTATCATGGACTTAACTGTTAACTATTTTTAGGTATGATGGTGATATCTGGGTTTTCTTAAGTCTTTACTTTTTAGATACACTCTCAGTTATAAATGAAATTATATTACGCCTGGAATGTTTCAAAATAACAGAAGAGAAGTGGGTAACGGTAGAAACAAAACAACATTGGCCATGTGCTGATAACTGTTTAAGCTAGAAGATGGGTACTTCAGGGTTCATTGTACTATTCTCTACACACCTGGATTTGGGCAAATTTTCTCTAATAGAAAGTTAAAAAAAAAAAAAAACAGGTGGAAAGGGAAAAGGGGTGACTATAAGCCGACTGAATATCAGGGCAAGTGGAGGGAAGGAAAAAAGATCACAGATGGAGGTGGCAGCAACTTGAAATTATTTTGGCCCAAAGAAGACCTTTGCTGAAGAGAAGACACCAAGAGAAGAAAGACTGAGGACAGAGCAGAGTCCAGGAGGTGAAATGAAGCTGTGTTTGCACAGGACTTTCGTTAAAAGCACAGACCCAGCAGTAAACACTGCCTGGGTTCGAATCCTAACTCCATGCATGACTCCATCTGTGCCTTAGTTTCCTTGGATGTTAAAAAAGAAAAAAAGGATAATAGCCTTTACCTCAGAGGACCTCGTAAAGAATGGAACGAATACAGTTATAATATACAGTCCTCCTAAAACAGTGCTTCATCACAGTTCTCAGCAAATGTTAACTGCTCCGCTCATCATCACCACCCTCCCCACTTCACAGATGGAAACACTGACCCCAAGCGGTAAAGTGACCAGCTTACAACAACTTCAGAACCACCTTCTAGGCTGAGTACTTACTGCAAAGACTGGCTGGCTAGTCACCAAACGTGCTTCCCTGTCCTCCTGGGCAAGCAGCTGGGCTACACTGCCCAACCTCCCTGCTATGTGTCTGAGTTCAAGACAATGAAACGTGGGCAAAAGTGCTGGATCCCTCTTCACTACTCCCAGGCCCTACCTCCAAACCTCCCACACAATCCTGTCATTCCCCTCCTCCCGCCCCGCCATCTGCCAGGTGAATATCAATGCCCAGGGCAATCTTGGAAGTCATGTGTAGAAGACATCAGAGAACAGATTAACTCAAGTCCCAGTAAAATAAACTATTATTTTCTTAAGCCCCTGAGATTTCAGGGTTTATCTGCTACAGCAGTTGACATAACTTCAACTAACACAGCA
The DNA here is from genome assembly GCF_030028045.1 of Hippopotamus amphibius kiboko. Lineage (NCBI taxonomy): Eukaryota > Metazoa > Chordata > Mammalia > Artiodactyla > Hippopotamidae > Hippopotamus > Hippopotamus amphibius. The sequence continues at coordinate 4,976,141 of NC_080189.1, read as the reverse complement.
CTTTTCATGGACCCATCACAACAATCATTATTCCTCATTTTACAAACAGGAAAAGTGAAGCATAGAGAGGATCATGGTCACACAATTAATTATTAAGTGATACATCCAGGATTTAAACCAGAACTGGATTAATACAGAGCTCAGTCTCTTAAAGCATTTTCTAAGATCATAAAACCAGTAAGTGGAACCAGGATTCTAATTTACAATGAACACACTTAATACAGAATTTTGTTATGGATTCCTGTAAAAAAAAAAATCACTTTACTCTCTCAGAAGAATAACTACAGAACAGTGGTACCTTAAAGCAAAAAGATAGAAATCAGCTCCCGAAAGTTTCAGTGTGGTTTTACAATAGACAAAAGACATCAGAATAAGATTTTTAAAAGGCCACATACATTAAAAAGACCACACTTCCTTACCCTTGCAAACAGCCATATACAGTACAAGTTTACAAAAAAAAAAAAAAAAAACCCAACAACCTTTCTTTCAGCTGTGCCATGCGGCATGTGGGATCTTAGTTCCCCAACCAGGGATCAAACCCATGGCCCCTGCACTGGAAGCACAAAGTCTTATTAACCACTGGACCACCAGGGAAATCCCACAAGTTTAAAATTTTAATCCAACCTTCCGTATTAGATTTTACCTGAGTTGGGACTTCCCAGGTAGCACAGTGGTTAAGAATCCACCTGCAGGGAACACAGGTTCGATCCCTAGTGCAGGAAGATCCCCCATGCCTCGGAACACCTAAGCCCGTGCACCACAACTACTTAGCCTATGCTCTAGAGCCCATGAGCCACAATTAATGAGCCCATGCTCCATAACTACTGAAGCCCACGCGCCTAGAGCCTGTGCTCTGCAACAAGAGAAACCACCTCAGTGAGAAGCATGGGCACTGCAATGAAGAGTAGCTCCCACTCGCCACAACTAGAGAAAGCCCCCGCGCGGAGCAACGAAGACCCAACGCAGCCAATAAATAAAAATAATAAATACATTTGAAAAGATTTTACCTGAGCCATCCCTATTGACTGACAATTATGTAACATGATTTAATAATATCAGTAATTTTTAAAAATAGGATTCAGTAAATAGAAAAACACTTTATTTCAATTTTCACTGAATTGTACCTACATTATTAATCAACATGTACCTATGAAAAGATGTACAAGATACACTGTTAAGCAAAAGAAGCAAATTACAGAACAGTGTTTACATCATAATTCCATTTGTTTGCAAAAAATATATACCTATGTCTTTTTTTTTTTTTCCTACACACATACATCTCTTACCTACAAATGAAAAACATCTGGAAAGAAATTCAAGAAAGTTTCCAGTGACTACTTGTGAGCTTGTGACTTATACCTTTTGTTAGAGTTTGAATTTATGATGAGCATGTGTACTTTTTGAATAAGAAATACTTTAAAATAAATGCATATCTATGATTTACAGTAATGTAAAGGGATTAAACTCCCCAAAACCCACATTATCATTATGTGTAGAGTGAAGCATCTAGGTTGGAAAAAAAAAATGTAGCCCTTTATAATGTATATATCATTTGATCAATTTCACTCATATACACGGATACACATGTGTTTACACACCTGTAAGTAAATGTCTTTTAATACTTTTAAACAAACACACACATATACACAAATAGGCACATTCTAATCAGGGGATTTTGATAATGGCTAACTAATAAGCACATTCCTTTTTGTGAAATGTAGTTCCAACATGAAGAATACCTCAGATTACATCAGGAAAAACAAAATAGTATCAGAATTTTAAAGCAGTCTCAACTGGGGTTCAAACTTTATAATGCTGCAAGGACTATTTTAGTTTTAGGCTTTCTTCAAATATTTCAGTCCCTTCAAGATAAAAGAGCAGTTTGAAGTATCATTTGTCAAGGACCTCACTGTGTCTTAAGCACTATTCTAGACCCATTAATATAAAATTACATCACATTTATCAAAAATAGCATTTGTCAAGAGCCCAGAAGTAGTTATTATTGTAATTAAAATATATTAAGATAAATGTTTCTTAACCTAGAACTTTATACAACTGTATGACAGTGAAACAAGAAACAAATTTTTATTACATATATTAATAGAACTGGGGGGAGAGACTATGATAAATATAATTCAAAACAGCAAGCATTTAAAATAAACTCTATTTGGGGAATCCCCTGGTGGTCCAGCGGTTGGGACTCTGAGCTTTCACTGCAGGGGGCCCTGGTTCAATCCCTGGTGGGGGAACTAAGATCCCACAAGCTGCAGGGTGTGGGCAATAAATAAATTAATTTAATGTAATATATTTGGCTTTAAAATGTTTTTTTAACCCATTTGCTTAAGTATGAGAAACATTCTGATATTTTGAAAATTCAAAAACCAAAATCAAAATATGTCTAAAACTAAAGCTATGCTATGGAAAAAAAGATGATTCAGCAAAAGGTATAAATTATAATATGGTCCTGACCCTGCTTCCGGCTCTAGTAACTGAACCTCAAACTGCTGTACAACCTTCAACTGAGCTTTGCTACATGAATCACCTTACTTGTGCAACCTTCCTGAAGTTAGAGAAGTTAAGGCTTCCTATGTGAATTGAAAAAGTAAAGTATGTTAGTTTCAACTTCTTAAAACTGCCAATATTTGACCATTTTAATCCTTTTTAAAATGGGCAATTTCACATGGTTCAATCTAACCCAGCCTCCTTGATTCTAGCAACTGTATGAGGAAAGAAAGAATATTTTATATGCTTCCCTTCTACTTCGACCCTGCTCCCCTCTCTCCCCAAAACAAGCAGCTTTATAACTTTAAGTCTGGATTATAAGTCCTACTTTATCACAAGCAGGAAAAGCCGTCTACCTGATTATTAGAATTGGGTGCCATCACTCAAAACTAAGTTTCACTGAAAAGAATTAATAAGCTCTGATGTGAGTTTTACCTATAGTCTGAAAAAGGGGTAAACTGAAATAAAATTGTGGGAGCAAGACAAAGCCAAAATATAAGAAACAGGGAGGACTACTCAATCTATTTATTCAACGTCTAATAAAGAGGTTCACATCTTAAAATGAGTGATTTCTACTATTAGATTTCAGTTGGAATTAATGATCTTCCATACCTGATCATCAAGTTAAGACTCATCACACACTAAAAGTGATGAATAAATACTAACAGCAAAGGCAAATACTGACTGAGAAAACCATCCAGGGTAGACCAGTGAGCAGCCCCTGAAAAGGATAAGGGAGGTTCTACAGATCCAGATACAGCAAAGTGAAAAATACAAGCTGCAGATCAATGTACAGAGCATGATCACATTTTTTGTTTTAAAAACAGTATATACTTAAACATATGCATGTATTTCTTACATATAGACCAAAAAGTTTTGGAAGGACAGACCCCAAACTATTAACAATGACCACCTGAGAAAAAAGGAAGGCAGGACTGGAGAGAGAAAACAGATGGAAGTCTAGAACTGGGCTGGGCAACACAGTAGCTACTAGCTACATGTGACTATTTAGATTTAAACTAATTAAAATTAAATACTATTAAATACTATTAAATTAAATACTATTAAAATTCAGCTCCTCATTCCCACGAGCTCCATTTCCAGCAGCTACCACAGCGAACAGCACAGACACAGCATTTCCATCACTACAGAAAGCACTACGGGACAGCACTGGGCTATAATACAGCAGAGAGACCTGGATAACATAAATTTTAAAAAAAGGCAGGACAACAAAGAAAATGTACCTGTCCACCACACCTGAGAACTGAAAACACAAGAAAAAGCAGAAATTACAGAGAAACGCAAAAAAAAAAAAGTTAAATCTTCAGGTGATATCTACCCAGACTAGGTTAAATTTCTTTCTACTACTATGTTTAGAATAAAAAGGTTTATTTATTTATTTTTTTCCACAAACCACTCTGGTATTTGGGGGACAGAGGGAAATCTACAGTAAGCATTTTACAACCATCTACTTTAAAACATACAATGGCATTTCTCACCATTTTCCCAACAGGAAAGATTATCCTCAATGATCTCTCCTTGATAATAATGGTATTCTTATGCTTACAAATAATAAAATTGGGGAAGTTTTCATTTATATTTCGGATTTAGATTTACAGGATTTCATCTGAAATTGGTTTACAACACCAAATATCAGCGACTTAAGCCCTAAATAGGTTAAAACAATTCTAATGGGCCTGCTTTAACAGTTTCATCAGTAAAACCCTCTATACAACTTTAATGCATAAAATTTCACTTTAGAAATTCATTTCTAAAACTACCATATTTGTTTGAATACTGTCCCCAGAATTCATGTCTATGTGGAATCTGAGAAATGTGACCTGAGGGGCTTCCCTGGTGGTCCACTGGTTAAGAATCCACCTGCCAATGCAAGGGACACAGGTTCGAGCCCTGGTCCGGGAAGATCCCATGTGCTGTGGAGCAACTAAGCCCGTGCGCCACAACTGCTGAGCCCACGTGCCACAACTATTGAAGCTCGTGTGCCTAGAGCCTGTGCTCTGCAACAAGAGAAGCCATTGCAATAAGAAGCCCTCGCACCACAACAAAAAAAACAGTAGCCCCCACTCGCTGCAACTAGAGAAAGCCCATGCGCAGCAATGAAGACCCAACGCAGCCAAAAATAAATTAATAAGAAAGAAAGAAAGGAAAGAAAGAAAGAGAGAGAGAGAGAGAAGGAAGGAAGGAAGGAGAGAAAGAGAGAGAGAGAGAGAGAGAGAGAGAGAGAGGAAGGAAGGAAGGAAGGAAGGAAGGAAGGAAGGAAGGAAGGAAGGAAGGAAGGAAGGAAGAAAAGAATGAAAAGAAAGATGACCTGATTTGGAAATAGGGTCTTTGCAGATGTAATCAAGTTAAGATAAGGTCATACTGGAGTAAGGTGAGCCCCAAATCTACTATGGCCAGTGCCCATATAAGAGGGAAATTTGGACATAGAGACACAGACATGCACGGAGAAGGCCTTGTGACAAGGGAGACAGAGACTGGAGCGATGCAGCTGCAGGTCAAGGAACCACCAGAAACTCGGAGAAAGACCTGCAACAGATGTGAGACAATAAATTTCTGTTGTCTTAAGCCACCCAATTTCTGGTACTCTCTTGCAACAGCCCTAGGAAATTTATACAGCTATCATCTTCCCCAGTGTAATAGGCTATCTTAGAGTGCTAGCTAGATTCCTTTCCCCATCACCAGAAAAGTATCTCAACGCTATGTAATAGATTCACTAATTCAGCTTTTCCTACTTAAGTGTAATTAAAAATGAAACAAACAAAAAACAAAAAAACAAAAAACCTAGTTCCTGATACCAGAATATATCTTTGTTCCTGAGACAAACTGAGGATATTCCAATTCACACTCAGAGTTTATCCAAGATAACCATTTAGTAGAGGAAGAAAACATAAAGGACAAAAGCTCACCAAAACATTCACAGTAGCACAGTTTTAAAAATCAAATGAGTGCAGTACCGAGGTATCCATCCTCACGTGTGCTTATATAGCTACCAACAGCACATGCTCTGCATCCCAAGTTAACCCCTTTCTCCAAAACGCCCTCCCTTTTTTGTTTATCTCTAGCCTTCCCCAATACCACCATTCCCGCCACTGTCTCTCACCTGTAAATCCAGCCTTAAAACCTACCCCTAAATGTCCATAATTCCAGAGCCCTGCTTCCTTCCTCTCTGACACCACATACTTTACCTTCTTCAGAAAGCCTCGTCAGTTATTTGTGCCTATTCTTTCTCATCTCTAATTCACCACAAAAACTTCTGTAATCTGGTTAACAAACCCACTATTCCACTGATAGCAGATAGACTGTCAACTCTATCAGACACCTTTACCTTACCCCAGTTTTCCCTAGAACAGCTGGCAACGCACATGATTCACAGTCCTGCCAGAAATCTCTATCTCCTGGCTTCCCTGGCCAGCTTCACAGTGTTTCCTTCTGACCACCAGTGAAAACACTAACACTCCCTGAAGTACAGTTCCTCCCAATCGCTTCTTTCCACTAGACAGGTTCTTCTGCCCTCAACTCCCACCTTCAGTCTCGGCTCCAGTCCACACCCACTATCCACACATCCAAATTCCCAGTGAGCGCCTTCGCCTGAATTTGGGGAATGACATCTTCAATTCAAGAAATCCAAAACTCAACCCGTCATCATCTGCCTTCTACCCACATTTGTTCCATCCGCCTAGAAACTTCAATCATTTCATTTTTCTCCTCTTCCTAAATAAGTCCTATTAATCCTACCTCTGAAACCTCTTTTCAGTCTGCAGCCTCTCTGTCGTTCCCCAAACTCTCTTCTTTCAGGCACTCATTCCTCTCTGACCTGCCAACACCCAACCACTTCCAATCTCCCTCCGTTTACCCTTCATGCCAATGCCAGACAGATACTCTGAAAAAGGAAATATGACAGTTGCATACTGCAAGTCTTAGAGACAGGTATACAAACTTCTTTTAAAAAGAAAAAAAAAAAAAAAAGGAAAGAAATACAATCTTCTTAACATAGCATAACAGACCCTTCATGATACAACCTACGTCACAGTTCAGTGTCACCTCCCCTAGAAAAGCATCATGTAGCCCTCAGGGCACAAAGGGCTCCTTCTCTTTTCAGGACTCAGAAGCCTGTCCGTGTCTCCACCTGTCTCTCCACCCGTGCCCCTTCACCCAACTTTAGGGCTGATGCGCAAGGATCTCATCTTACAAATCTGCATACTTCCAATGCCTAACAGACTACCTGACATAGCAGAGGGTGCTCAATAAGGACTGAATGAAACTAGTCAACCTTACACTGAAGAGGCTTTAATATATTGGTATTTACATACACAACTCATACATACTACACACACACCCCCAAAAATATACCATCATGTCTGATTCCACATAACAGGTTCACATCCCCAGCCCAGCACAGCCCTAACAGTAATTCCTTGCTGCTCTGTATGCTGCTCACACTGGGTTCAAAGACACTAATTTAATTACCCCAATCATATAAACTCATATGCCCACAGATATATAAATAGGAACTTTTTCTGGAAATATATAACTACAACAGTTATTAGTGGTTTTAAGGGTAGGGCAGTTACGGGCTGAACTGTGCTCCCCTCAACCCCAAATTCACAAGTCAAAGCCCCCACACCCAGTATCTCAGTGTGTGACTGTATTAGGAGATACGGCCTTTAAAGAGGTAATTCACTTAAAATCAGGTTGTTAGAGTAAGCCCGAATCCAGTATGTCCTTTTAAGAAGAGATAAGAACACAGACACCACAGAGGGACGACTGGGTAAAGATGCAGTGAGAAGGCAGCCGCTTGCAAGGCACAGAGAGAGGCCTCAGGAGAGGTTCAACCTGCCGACACCTCGATCTGGGGCTTCCAGCCCCCAGAATTGTGAGAAAATAAGTTTCTGTTGTTTAAGCCACTCAGTCTGTGGTATTTTGTTATGACACCCAAACTAATAGAGGGGGCTCCGGGTTTATAGAATTTTAATTTCCTAATCACAGAATATTTTTAAGCCAACAGGGTTTGTATGAACAGTGGGATTGTGGACATTTCCATTTTCTTCTTCGTCTTGGTCTGAATTTAACTCTACCCACCCCCCAAAAAAAGCTATTAAATTAAATGACATAGCAGAATATCCCAGACATCAGAGTTTACATACACTGGCCACAAAAACCACATCTTATGTTACTATTTATCATTTTGAAACAAAATAATATACTATGTTAAAATAAGATATTTTTAATTTTTACCAGCTCCAAAAGGAACTGGTGGAGATAGAAACTGGAGGAGAGCACTGTTGTTACCCACCTCCCTGGAGATTAGAGAACCAACAGTTACAATAAAGTACAGAACCTTCTCCTATTTGTATTAAAAGTCATTATAGAAGCTAGGTACCATACAACAGACCCTGTGAGTTAGGAATCTGATACATTATCATTTAATTCTCATAACAACCCAGTGCAGCTGAGATTGAGTCCCCCATTGTTTAGATAAGGAGACTCAGGCTCAGAGAAAGTAAGTAACTGGCCAAGGGTGTACAGTTAGGAAACCTAAGTGCTGAGACTCAAGTCCACATGTCTTAAAATTCCATGCTGCTTGATACTAAGAGCCCTTGAATGCTTAACAGATATTTATTAAACATCTGCTGTATGTACTTTGCTAGATACAGCTCTGACCCAAGAAACACAGTCACAATTCCAAGGACTTAGCATTTCCTCTTTAACACTTTGTTGCGTGTCTATTTTTCCTACCTCCTCAACTAGATTTTAGAGCTCCTCAAAAGAGCTGTAGTAAAAAGGGAAAAACCAAGAGCTTTGAGTCAAAGTCCTGGAAGAATTCTGGCTTTTTTCCACTTACATAAATTAACAAATTGGATTCCTCATCAGTAAAAGGATTGTGGATTAAGTAACATATATGAAATTGCTTGGACGAGTGCCTGGCGCACACTGGATACTAAATAAATGCTAAGGAAACATGAATATTCATTTACAACCTTCACAGAATGCGGACTCAACTCAAGCTTTTTATTTCCCCAATGCTCTGATTTCTTCAGTGACCTCTCTGGGATTCAAAGATCCCACTCATCGCTCTCTATCCCCTCCATCTACACTACCTACAACTTAACATTCAAGACACAAAAATGAATATTCTTAATCTTCTTTATACCATGGTCTTTTAGAGCAGTGGTCTCCAAAGCAGACTGCACACAAGACAGTTAAATGTCGTAATCATAGGCCTGAAAATCCTAGAACTTGAGAATAAGGAATGTTAACTTTAGATCTCCTAAAATTTAGCAACCCACATTAATACAAGGATTGTGATAGATGTATAATATTTATTTCAAAAAGAAAAATAAACAGGATACAGATGCTGAGACCAAGGATTTAAATTCCTACTAATGGAAGCATGATTCAAATACAAGTTTGGAGACAACTGCTTCAGAGCCACAATTGTATTATTAGTTACGGTTAAATTGAATGTGGGAACTATGATATACAGTATATTGTATCTTTATTCACAATGAACACTTTACAAATAGATTGAGCAATTTCACAGGTCTGTGCCACCGATCCTTAAGCTGCTCCTTCTGCCTGGACGTCCACTAGCACATAGCTCCTACCCTTCTCCGCAAACATCCATTCATCTGACCATGGAGTCTTTACAGATCCGCATAGTGCAGGTGGTTGGGACTCACTCTACAAATCTAAAGCTACGAGGTTAGAAGTCAAATCACAACACAGGGCTGCTGTAAGGAAGAATGTCTGTACCTCTCTCCTGCGCTAAGACACGACTTCGTTAGGAATAAAACCACCTTATTTATGATGACACTCCCCCCTGCGCCTCCTGGAAAAACAGTCCTCTAGGCAAGTTTCGATCGGAAGGAATACACGATATTTAACATGCACTAAATTGATTTTCCTTGTAAATCTACACCTAAACCTTCCCCCCAAAAAAGTATTCCACACAAAAAAGGCCATAAGTGAATGTGCATTTATTTTGAGCCCTAAAACCCTAAATTCCCAACAACTACTGTCATTGTGTTGCAACTCTATCTGAATTATGGCACAGAAACTAAACCAGGGGCTCCTTAGAGAATCTCCTGTTTTTAAGTACAGAACTTGCAACTTAGAAATTATTCTAATATCGTACCAAAAGTATACTAAAATGAATGCTTTGGAAAAAGAAGACCAACTATATTTTCACTTGCCTGCACTGAATTCTCTCTTGGCTGTGCCCTGATAAGTTATCATGCAGAAACTGTAAATGTATCTCACCCATCTGTGCCCCCCACCCTGTGTATCAACACAACCGAGCCTGGGACAGGCCTCAGACCTCCTGCTGAACTGTGGAAGTGATCCAAACTCACATACTCAGTTTCTTTCTTAACAATGAAGTATGTAGCTAGAGTGGAGAAAAATAGCGCTTTTTATAACATGCCTTCCATAACACCTCACAGCTACTTCACAGTGACCTTACTTCCCCACTTACAACTCACTTGGTTAGTTATTAGTAATCAACCCTTAGTTAAATGTAAAACCAAAGGTCTATGGGACTGTTCATCATTTCCTCTTAAGTCTCTTAAAGGCAGTGTTCTTAGAATTCCACATTCATGATCTCATTGAAAGCTCACGGTTTAATTAACATGCCTAAAGTCACATCAGAACCATCACATTGTACAACTCCAGGAAGCAGCCATGTGCATTGTGTTGTATGAGAATGCCACCCCCAGCACAGCAGGCATGGAGCTGTGCAATGAAGTCTGGCTCACACCACTGGGAAGTCGTGGAGGTGAGGCTCAAAACGCTGCTGTGCCTGATGAGGAAACGCACACTCAAAATCTTAAAGCTACACTGCCTCCCATGTTGAACTTGAAGAATGAACAATTAATCATATAATAAAACAAAAATCTCTTGTTGTAATAAGCCAGTTATCAGCTTTGTTGGTGAAGGAAGAGAGGGAGAGAGGGAGGGAGGAAGAAGTCAGTACACAGTGACCAATGAAGAGAGAAGAAGAAACTGTAAGAAGAAAACCTTACTGAAGAATCTGCCTCAGATGAAGCTGTACTTCTTCAGTGCTGGGAGGCAGTAACAATAGAGATGTCAGGGGAACAGAGGAATCAAGGTGGTTTTGTTCTTCGTGTCCACCTCACTGCTGCCTTACAAGACCACAGATGATGGTTTTACAAAGAATGACGAGCCAGCATTCAAGCTAAAACGACACTTGCACCTAGAGTAGGAAAAACTATAAATTACACATCAGTCTCTGCGTTCACGTGCCCCCACTTGCAACTTTGAAATGATTCATTTATTTCAAAATTAGAAAACTGATCGCAGAGTAAAAAACCTCATTAAAATACATGGCTTGGAAATATTTAGAATCTATTATTACAACTGCTTATTTTCTTAACATGCAAACAGTATTTACAAGTCACTTTTTTAAAAAAAATTTTTTTAAAGGATGACTGACCCAACAGAAAAGTGGGCAGTGACATACCAAAGCCACTGCTGTTACCCAACCAACAGCCACCACACCCCGCACCCCGGCTCCCCCCCCCTCAACTTGTCCTTGCTGTCAGAGGCCACCTCCCATTATAAGGCCTCAGAGGAACAGATGTTGGCTTTCCTGGCCTCAAGTGCACCTACCACGGTAGCACATAACCAACCACAGCCAACAGGATCCAAGGGGGCATCTGCTGAGGGCATCCAGGAAGGGTTTTTATTCCAAATTAAACAGACATACACAAATAGATATACCCCATCTTTACAGCTGTGGTCACGGGGACTACCAGAAACGTGAACCATCACTCTTCTCTGCTTCTCACATCTCACACCCAACTCCTCCACAAATCCTCTCAGCTCTTCCTTCAAGGTATATGCAGAATCACTTCTCTGACTTCTCTTTCCAAAATACCTCTCACCTGGCTGTTTGCAATATTTTTGTAACTACCACGCCTGCTTCAGCCTTTATCCCCTTCATGCTAGTCTCAACACAGCAGCCAGCATGAACCTTTTAGAGTGTTAGCCAGATAAGGTCAGTCCTCTGCTCAAAAGCTGCCAAAGGTATCTCATCTCACCCAGAATAAAAGCCAAAATATCTCACAATGGTCTACAAGGCCCTGCACGCTCTGGCTCCCTGCTCCCCTCTCTGCCAGCCGTCGCTCAGCTCCACCGCCCAGGCTCTCCTTCCAGGTCTCTGAAGACATCAGCACACTCCTGCCACGGGCCAGCACACTCTGGGAGAGGCCCTCTGTGTGAAATGCTCTTCCCCAGCACCTCTGCCCTTGCACTCTTACTACCTTTAAGAGTCCACTCAAATGTCACTGCAATTGAAGCCATCCCTGATCACTTCATCAAAATAACCCAACCGAGCCTTTCCCTAACCCCTGCATTGCTTTATTTTTCTCCCTAACACTTAACATCTTCTGACATACAACATATTTTACCTCCCTGTTTGCCTCCTCCCCTACTCCCACCAAAAGGTAAGCTTTCTGAGGGCGATAAGCATGGTCTGTTTTGCTCACTACTGTTATTTCCCATGCTTATAGACTATTGCCTGGTAAATTACAAGTGCTCAATAATTATTTAAGTGACTTAATCCAGCAACCATCAACACGCTGAAGATTTAAAAGAGCAGGAAAGGGGACAGCACCTGGGTCCTTGATAATTTCACTGAGTACTGAAATACATCTGGACTCTGGTCATATGAAGTGAAATCTGACTCATTTCAGCCATTTTAAAATTGAGGTTTTTGTTATCTGAAGTCAAAAGGTACCTGGTAGCGGGCACAGGTAGGTGATTTGCAAAAAAAGAAATGCTAGTGGCAAATATACTCAATTTCACACAATCATAAGACATGCAAATTAAAATAACCACGAAATAACATGTCACCCGGCAAAACAGAAAAGTTTAATACATGTATGTCCCCATTTACTCACTAAAAACACTAGTGGTGTTTACTATTTTTTAATTTTACACATAAACATACAATTCGTAAGAGTGTGATATTCCACTGCCTGTATTTTTCCCCATGCTCTGAAAGCTAGGCAGGACTGCTCACTCCTGACCAGTAATATAAGAGCAGTAGCTAACCCTGATGAAGCACTTACCCTGCCCCAGCCATGTGCCACCCACTTTTACATGCACCGTTTACTGCCCACTACAACCCCACAAAACAGGTACTGCTGTTATGCAATTTTAAAGCTGAAGAAACTGAGCTACAAGATCAATGGCCAGCCCCAAATCAAGCAGCTACTTAACCAGAAAGCGAGAATTTACACCTAGGCAGTTTGACAGCAGAACCCAACGAGCAGGGCTTTCTCCCAAAGTCAATGTGTTCTGCTACACACGTGTTCCACCCGCATCTCTCTTTCTGTCACTTATTATGTGTCTGTGTTTTGACCCATAATGACTGAAAAAAGGTATTCAAGTGACGGTGCCAAACTTACCAGAAAGAAACACTCTGACAGAAAAAGAAGATAAAAATGAAAAGACAATCAAAGATTGGTAGAAGTCCTTTGTCTCAGTTTTCTCCACTGAAAAAAATGGAGATATAATAGTATTTACTTTTGGCTTGTTGGTGATGACTGAATAGCTTAATACAGCACATGTGACACACTTAGGAAGGGATACATTAAACAACCAACAGTTTTTATTTTCACCAATATTATCATAATTATGATGACGGGCTTCACAAATGTCGCCAAGGTTAGAAGGACTGACCAACAACTACATGACCGGTAGCTGGAAGAAACTATGGCCAGAGACTTGTTATCACTTTGGAGTTACCAAAAAGAAAAGGACGAGTGCTGATTTTCATTCTGGGAACAGAGTATTTAAGTGACTTAGTAAAGAAAAATTGTATTAGAACTACCATTCCCATGTTCAGAACTGTATGCCCTGTCTCCCCACCCCAGCCCTGCCCAGCATATGTTGCTGGCGAGGATGCCAGGGAAAAGACATACTCTGTTGTGGGAGTCCAAGTCAATACCCCATGTGTGGAGGGCAACTGGTCAGTAGCTATCAAAACCTGAAACACAAGGACTCTTTAATAAGAGAACTCTACATCTAGGAATTTACCTTCCAGAATACGCCAACAGCTAAAACTATACAAGCACAAGGATGTTCACTACAAAGATAAAAATAAAACTGTAAATCAACTAAATGACCATCAATAAGGGAATGGTTAAATAAATTAGGGTACTCCAAGCTAGTTTAAAAACCCTTTCTTCCACTAAGCTCTCTAATCTAAGTGACATTACCGTCCACCCAAGCTGCTGAAGCCAAATATCTAAACAGCTTTACTTCTTCTCGTACTCCTCTCATCAAATCCTTTAGCAGACCTTATCACAGTAGCTTTCAAAATGCATATGAAACCTAATCACCTTTCTCCTCTGTCACAAGCCTACTCTAAGCCATACCTGCCAAGATTACTTCAACAGCTTTGTTGGTTTAAAATCCTCCAAAGCTTCCACCGCACTGAGAATAAAATTCCTGCTCCTTACCATGGCAGGCAGGGCACCACGTGATCTGGCTCCTGCTTACCTCTCAGACATCATCTCCTAAGCGCTCCTCAATGTGAGATAACACCAGCCTTTTATTTTGAGAGGTAGGAGGGTCCTCTGAGTTTCACTCACTCGTTCTTGTTTTGGAGGCTTCACAATGAACAGCATTCTTCTAAATTTTCTCATAACTGCCTCTGCATCACCCAGGTCTATTTCAATATCATCATTTCAGCAAGACCTTCCCGACAACCTCACTACATGCATTCCTGTCTCTCAGAACCATTAACAGACACTCTCGATACCATTACCACAGTTTTATCGTCTTTATGGTCCTTCTCACTGTCTGAAATTAATTATAAGGAATGCATTTATTTTGTTGCTCTCACTACTTAAGTATTCATCCAATGAGAGAAAGGGCTTGGTCTCCCTTGTTCACCACTGAATCCCCAGAATCTAAAACACTCCTTGGCGTAAAGCAAGCACTCAATTTGTATCCGCTGGATGACTACCATGCAGTTTTTGAAAAGAATGATACTGATGTATATATGCTAAAACAGAAAAATGTTCAAGATAAACTGTTAAGTGACAGAAGAAAATCACAAAGCGATACATATAAAAAGATCCCATTTGTGTGAAAATGAATGTAAGCACATTATGTAAAAGTAGAAAACATATGTGCACAGCAACAGTCAAGAAGAATACAAGACAGAGTTCACAGTGATTCTCTCTGAAATGTGGGGCTGAAGAGAGGGGAAGAAAGCCTTACACTTTTTAATTCATTATGCTCTCCTGAGCTCCTTGCATATTTTCACCAGCATGTATCACATTCATAACTTTGCGACACTTTTTCCTATTCCTCCACCTGCTCTAAAAGGCCCAACACACACAGAGTGGCTACTCTCTTTTCTAAACACCCAGGACACTGTACACAACCTAAAGTTCCCATTATATTTCTACAACCTAACACATTCTGAAACACTGAGTAAATATACATCTGAATATTTACTAGATTTTCGTCTAGTCCAACTTAAAAGCTTAAGGAGAATCTCTGGTTCAAACAGCAGATCAAACATACACGTTATCTCCCTTCAACAAAAGTTCATTGAAATGGCATTAAAAATTTTTTAAGAAAAATAATTACTTAAAAAATGAAATGAAATGGAGAGATCTTTTCTTAAAAAAAAAAAGGAAATCATGGGCTGGGGAAGGAAACCGGTGAAAAGAGTGTGGGGGGATGGCACTTTGGGGTAAAACAATGGACTCCCAAATCCACTGCTTTATAGGAGGATTATCAGCTGCAAGCTAATCATTAATTCCTACCAAGAGCTCACTGTGAGCCCCTCCACTAGTTCTTAAATATGTGTGATAAGGATGGCAGATGTCTGTTTAAAAAGCCTACAACATAAATGAGACCAAGATAAACAACAAAAGTTACCCTAGAGCAAACAGATAAGAGGAAGGCTGATGACTTTAAAGAAAACTCTATTAACAGAGAGATACAAGAAGATCATGAACCCATGAAATGGAAAAAGGATGCTGGGGGTGGGGGTGGGGGATTCTTGAAAGTTTAAAATATGACTGCCAAAGTAAAAGTAAGGAGTATGAGAATAAAATAGAGGAACTGCCCAGAAGAACAAAACAAAAGGACAAAAATAGCGGGTGGGAGTATGAATTAATGAAGCCCAACAACCAACTAAAAGGAGTTACAAAGAGAATTAAAGCAATAATAAGAGAACTGCCAAGAACTAAACTACATGAGCCTTTAGTTTAATAATAATAGACAAGAACCACCCCTAAACATCTTTGAGAAATTTCTATTTAAACAGGATGAAAAGAAAGTTCTAAAGAGTTTCCACAGAGGAAGATAAAACACATCACCCACAAAGGAACAAGAATCACACTGTATCAGACTTCTCCTCAACAACAACAATGGATACTTTTTAAAAGACACTGGAGCAATGCCTTCAAAGCTCTGAGGGAAAATAATTTTTCACTTAGTTTGGCTGGAATAAAAATAATACCAGTCAACCATAAAGAGTTAATGGAGACTCAAAAATATGCCAGGATTCAAAAATTTATCTTCCATATATTCTTTCTAGAAATTTCTGTGAGAGATGTACTGCATTAAAACAAGGAAGTAACTCAAAGAATAAAGATTCAATAAGAGCAGAGCCAAAGTGCAAAAGCAGTGAAGCAACTGTCCAGCACTAAGAGCAACATGTAACAGGTCTAGATAACATCTTGTCCAAACTAAGGAAAAAGACTAGGAGAAACCTTTCCTCAGGGGGAAAAGTACTCACATATGTAAAATAACAGTAATAAAAACAAACAGCATGGAAAGCTGATAACAGGGAAGAAAGAAGAGTGACAAGACAAGAAAAAAGGCAATTACAGACTCAAAAACCAAGAACCAATACAGGAAATGTAACTGTATTCTCCTTGCCTCTGCTATGAACAATATTTATACCACCACAATAATGTAGAAACTATTCATCAATGTCCAACTACTAATACTAAGTCACAGGCAAAATATAAAGGAGTACAGGACAGAGTGTAAATGTTCTCAGCCTTAACAATACCAAAGTAGAAATGACAGACCTAAGGGCATAAAGGGGAAAGGAAAGGTGAAAAGAAAAGTAGAAGTAGTAACAGCTTCAATTTTACTCCCGGAAAATCAAAATAGACAATCTATATTAACATGAAGAAAAAGTCTATTATATTACATAAACTGCAAAGAGAACAGGGAAGTTAAAAGTGATGCAAGTACTGGGCAAGTAAAAATAGGAACCAAATCCTCATCTACCAGCGCAGAAATCAATCTAAAACCAACAAATCATAAAACAAGCTTATTGTTTAGACACAACAAAGCCACACAAAAAAACACTTTAAAGTCTGCTTTGGAGAGCTGGTGCTAAGGAATGAGGGGGGTGCTGGCCTTTATTATAAGCATCTGGACTTTTCAACAGATGCACATAGATAACTTTGTAAAATTTTCCAATGGATTTGAAAAAACATCAAAGAATACTGACCTCTTCATGAAAACACAATAACACATCCTGCCTACATTTTTCCCTATAATGTAATAGATAAAACTTCTTTTTCCTAATATTCCTAAGTGCCAGGTTAAATAATTTCCGAAGCTTTACCACCATCTTTAGAGGAATTTATAGACAACCTAATAAGTCAAGTTACAGGATGTATATATTACTATCATCAAAATTATTAGACCATCACTCCATATCAAAGTAACATGTAACTACGGATTTAATTTGCAGTACTTCAAACAAGCCAAAACATCCACATTTATCTATGGTCTCTCAATTTTAATAATTATTTTACCACACATATGGAAATGCATTTTTAACACCTTTTCTACGTTGCTTTAGGTTTTATTGGTGTTAGAAGTATATACAACAGCATTTCAAATTCAAAAGACCTAAATTTACTTTAGTTTTCATTCCATCTTTTCTTTTCCTTTGTCCTTTTTACTTTTAGGTAATATAAAGTTTATTTCATTATTTATTTTTAATCTGTCAGGCCTGAAAAGGGAAAAGTATTTCTTAAAGTCTATACTTAATACAAGATACAAAAAGAAACAAGTTATGGTTTACTACTATTCAAAACAGACAATTTAGTTAAAACAAAGGATGTTTATGCAAAACTATAGAGTAATAGGCTTATAGCAGGACCAAATACAATCATAAGACCAAATTCTAAGAGAAACACAGCCAATTCTAACCCATGATGGAAGATTCAACTGAGATATCAAAAATGGCTATAGGAAAATGTTAAGTAAGCCATTAGTTTTCCCAGATTAAAAAAGGCTTTTGGTTTCTGGGTGGGGGTTGTTTTGTTCTGTTTTCCCCTTTTCACTGTTCTTAGAGGTGGTGGCTTCTTTTTTGTAAGAAGAATGCAGCTGAAGGGAAATGCTGCAGCATTACAGTTTATGGTGTTTACCATTTGTTTAACAATATTCTACTTAAGAAACAGTTTTTTCAAAAACATCTAAAAACAAAAACTGGGATTAACTTCTTCGAAATACAAATTACATTGTGAGGAAGCTTCCACACGATGATGACATTTTTAACATCACAAAGTGTCATCAGTCCCAGTTAAACAGCATAAATGAGTGCACTTGTTCGCAGGGAGAACAGTTCATGTTCCACTTCAGCACTAAGAGCCAACTGCCTGTGATGGAACAAGATGAGTGCATCATACATCACATTTCAGCTAAGTCAGACACTTTTCCATTATCCATGAAGTATAACAAAAAGCTAAGAAACATTAAAAAATAATGTACCAAAATCAACCGGTTTGCAAGGCAGAAATAGACAACAGATGTAGAGAACAAACATATGGACACCAAGCAGGGAAGGGGTGGGGGTGGGGGAAATGAATTGGGAGATTGGGATTGCCTATACATTACTAACAAGAAAAAAAATATCAAGTTGTACACTTTACATATATGCAGTTTATTGTAAATAATAATAATGTAACAAACTCCTCTCAAATCAAAAAGCAGGAAGCTATTGCATAATGTGACACTTCAGAGAAATTACATCTTTCTTATCATTAAAATGAAGCAAAGAAAAAAATGGTTCGGTGTTCTTTAAAAAGGCATTAGATAGGGCTTCCTAGGTGATGCAGTGGTTGAGAATCCGCCTGCCAATGCAGGGGACACGGGTTCGATCCCTGTTCCAGGAAGATCCCACATGCCGTGGAGCAACTAAGCCCATGCGCAACAACTATTGAGCCTGTGCTTTAGAGCCCGTGTGCCACAACTCTTGAGCCCATGTGCTGCAACTACTGAAGCCCATGTGCCTAGAGCCCGTGCTGCGCAACAAGAGAAGCCACGGCAATGAGGAGCCCGCGTACCACAACGAAGAGTAGCCCCCACTCACCACAACTAAAAAGAAAGCCCGTGCACAGCACAAAAAAAAAAAAGACCCAACACAGCCAATAAAATAAACAAATAAATTGATATTAAAAAAAAAGGCATTCGGTAGTTTGGAAAGCACTTGGCTATATCACATTAGTCTTGTATTTACTTTACATTTTGCATGTATGTCTACATGTTAAAAACATATGTGCATAAAGATACACAACTAGAACAATCATGATTTTATAATAAATATTGGGTGGGCCAAAAAGTACCCTCAGTTTTTTAAGTTAAAAATAAAAGATATATTTTTCATCTTCACCAAGAACTTTATTGAACAACATATTCACCCTTTTGTTCCACTACCTTCTGCCATTTTTCAGGCAACTTCATAATTCCATCTTCCCAAAACTTTTTATCTTTTTGAGCAAAGAACTGCTCCAGGTGCCTTTTACAGTCTTCCAGGGAACTGAAATTTTTTCCGTAAAGAGAATTCTATAAAGACTGAAATAAATGGAGATCCTAAGGTGCAATGTCTGGTGAATACAGCATGTGAATCAGAACAGTTTTTGCCTAGTCATCAAAGAAACATGCGGTCTTGCATTATCCTGATGGAAGGTTATGCGTTTTCTGTTGACTCATTCTGGGCGCTTTTAGCCGAGTGCCGCTTTCAGTTGGTCTAAATGGGAGCAGTATTTGTTGGAATTAATCGTTTGGTTTTCTGGAAGGAGCTCACAATAGAGGACTCCCTTCCAGTTCCACCATATACACAACATCACCTTCTCTGGATGAAGACCGGCCTTTGGTGTGGTTGGTGGTGGTTCATTTCGCTTGCCTCATGATCTCTTCCATTCCACATTATCCAGTACCCACTTTTCACTGCCCATCACAACTTGTTTTTTTGTTTGTTTGTTTTGTTCTGTTTTAATAAATTTATTTATTTATTTTATTGGCTGTGTTGGGTCTTCTTTGCTGTGCGCAGGCTTTCTTTAGTTGTGGTGAATGGGGGCTACTCTTCGTTGTGGTGTGTGGGCTCCTCATTGCCGTGGCTTCTCTTGTTGTGGAGCACGGGCTCTAGGGACGTGGGCTTCAGCAGTTACAGCACATGGGCTCACTAGCTGTGGCTCACGGGCTCTAAAGCACAGGCTCAATAGTTGTGGCGCATGGGCTTAGTTGCTCCGCGGCATGTGGGATCTTCCTGGAGCAGGGATGGAACCCGTGTCCCCTGCATTGGCAGGCGGATTCTTAACCACTGTGCCACCTAGGAAGCCCACAATTTGTTTTTTAAACGGTATGTTTTCATTACCTTTCAGTAGAGAATCACATGTGGAAATATGGTCTAGGTTTTCTTTGCTTAACTTATGTGGAACCCAAACCTCAAAGCGATTCACATAACCAAGCCGGTGCTAATGATTTTCAACGCTTGGTTTGGACATTTTGAATATGTCGGCTATCACCCGTGTGGTATAATGTTGACTGTTCTCAATTAATGTCTCAATTTGATCACTGTCAACTTCAACTGGTCTACCTGACCGTGGAGCATCATCCAGCAAGATATCTCCAGCATGAAACTTTGCAAACCATTTTTGACGTGTTCGATCAGTCACAGCACCTTCTCCATACACTACACAAATCTTTTTGAGTTTCAGTTGTGTTTTTATCTTTCTTGAAATAATAAAGTATAATATGCTGAAAATGTTGCTTTTTTTCCTTCCATCTTCAATATTAAAATGGCTACACAAAAATTCACCAATTTTGATATGTCTTTTTTTAAATCCATGCTGGTATGACAGCTGTCATATACAATCTAACAAAATTGCTTCAAATGAAGCTAAAGACAAGTAAGTGCTACTAGAGCAATCTTACAAAAAACCAGAATGAACCTTTTGGCCCACCCAATATAACATTTTACATTGGAAGCAGCAACTGTTTCTTCTGAAATATATACTATCAAATAGTTAAAATTCAAATTTACACTTGTTAAAATACATTGTTTCCAATTCAATGGACCTTACAGAAAATAAAACATGTATTTCAGTATCATTTCACTTTACTTTTAGAAAAGTGGCCAGGCAGGATTTTATGCCCTGGGTTTAAAAAAAAATCTACTTATAAATTAGGCACTGCTGTAGCTTCAATATATAATAAAAATTATTCCAGAAGAGACAGTTTATCTTACTTAACATATACTAAAAGATTTTATAAGAAAAAAAAGGCATAACTAATGCTAGCTGAGGTTAAACATATTATTACATATAACGTGTTATGTGTTAAGTATCTCAGAATAAGTTGCAGTCTAAATATGAGTTCAAGTGTAGCATAATGAAGTTAACCCTATATTATATTTTTACTTACCAAAAAGGGAACATGTATTTAAATTCACCAAACTGCTTTTCTCTCAGCTTGAAACAAGTTCTCTAAAACACACTAGCTACAAAATAGTTTTGGTTGTTTTTGTTTGTTTTTCTCTTCTTCTTATCTAATTAAATTCTAGTAGATTACCAGAAGAAATATGTTAAAATGCTGGTGAAGGGATCAAAGATTTCATTTTTTTTCCTTTTCTTTTCTAATTATAACTAGGAGTTAAACACACATGATGAAATATGTTGAAAATCCTCAAACCTGCCATCGAATACTTGAGTCCAAGTGTTTTTTCAGGGTTTTCAAATTATATAAATATTTCAAAATGTGTCAAATTCATATTATGATTTAAATATTTTACAGAAGTATATCTACTCTTATGTACACAGACAATTTACACAGAATTAGAATCAAAATGATGCATTATTCTCGAATAGCTAATAACTACTTTAGAAACAAAGTGAAAAATCTTGAGAACCAGAGGGAGGTTAAAGATGTTACTTTATTCCCACCACACTATCAAATTCCAAATCCAGAATATAAAACTTGTATGATTTGTTCTTTCCTTATTTACAAACCCAGATTTGATTCCACAATAAAAATACACATCTCAATATCTAGTGCCATCATATTTAATGCTTTAATACAGTTAAACACATAATAGAGAAATGCAATACTTCTGTTAGTTCTGTCTTTATTTTTAACAGTAACAATCCAAGCCAAGCCAGATGCAAAAACATGCTCCTCTGAAAAGAAACAAAACTTTTACCCTTAAGGGCATGTGGGGTTCAGGCTCTTTTTATTGTCATTTTACATTCGTGTACTTAAATCATCTTACAGAAACTGCCTCACTGCTGCGACCAGCCATATCACCCGCCAGATCCGAAGTCACTCGATAAGGACACTTTCAGCTTCACCATCACCCTCCGGCAGCTCGATTCAACAGGGCAGGCTCCCTGGCTCCCGAGACCGGCCAACCTGATCCCATCCTCGCAGGACAAAACAAATGAGCACTAAGATTCTTTCTTGCAGCTTCTCCTACAGCTCTGAGACTCTCCCGCCACACCAACACACACCCACCACCAAACACAAGCAAGACACACACCCGGCGCGGAGACTACAAGAAAGAGGAGGGGTAAGGTAGATGGAGGAAAAAGCTCGGCTAGAGAAAGTAGATCCGTGTGTAGCAGGCGCCTCAAAAAGGTGGGATGGATTTCTCCAAAGCTCAGACCGGGAACCTTGCTGGAGACAGCCAACAGAGAAAGCCCCTAGGGTTAACCCTTTGTGAACCATTTACAGGAACTTTCCCCTCCATCGTTTAATTTCAAGTAAACCAAGTCCATTTTATTATTTTATATTATTTAATGAAATTTTGTTGGGAGCTGAGAATATGAAACAAAGGGAAACAAACACATTTTGCATTATTTTGCATCACAACATTAAAACCTTGTGTTAACATGGACACCAAGTGGGGAAAGCAGGGAGGGTTGGGGGAAGGAATGAATTGGGAGATTGGGATTGCCATTTATACATTACTAATAAAAAAAAATTATCAAATTATACACTTTAAATATATGCAGTTTACTGTTTAAAAAACAAAAAACAAACAAAAAAAACCCTTACGTTAACCCTAAGGGTAAATCTCCAAATTCTTTCTATTTGGAGTGAGGAAGTCAAAACTGAAACATTAACCACCTAAAATGGTCTTCAATGTCTACCAAAAACGTCCTACTTGGGTCTTACTCTCCCAAACCAGAGCCACTCCTCCCTCACCCCCTCATTTAACAAAGGAATTTTCATGTAGTAAGTCTACTTAAGATGCTGCAACCATTTTTTCTTACTCCTTTTATTTATAGGTGTTTATCATAGTTTTTTTTTAAATGTAAGTTTTTTTTAAACCACCTTTTCCAAGCCTCAAAATAACCATCTGTAATTATGGACAATTACCCTCCTGCTCAATAAACAAACAATTCTACTTTTCCTCCTCAAACTTTCTAATCTTTTATGAAGCTGGCCAAGTGTTTTCCACTCCTGGCACTGAACAAATAAAAAGAAACATTATGTAACTCCAGTCTACTTCTGGTTGTTTTAATAAACTAGCTTAAATTATGATTTAACAGTAGTCTTGGTTACTAAAGAATTCCTATTTTAAAATAAGACTGTCAATATGGGGGAATCAAGTTCTTAGCATTGTTTCCATAAAGGCCAGGTCAAGAAACTTTTTTATTTTTCCAGATCTGGTATCCTGTAAAATCTTACCAACTCACTGATTATAGACCATCATCTTCCATGAAATATTCTCCAAACCTACAATATTACAGTACTCCCAATAGAATTCAGAATAATAAAATTAAAGGAGTTAAGATTTACGACACAATCAAGAAGGCAGCCCTTCTACAAAAAATGCTGAATGCATGACTGATGCTTGTAGACAGACAGGCCAGGCTGTCTGTGGCCAGAAGAAAACAACTAAGAAACAGAAGTCTATTCTTTCATTACCACAAAGTTAAATAATATCATTCCAAAGAATTATCTATAATGAACTCTGGAATTATTCTAAATGGTTTTAGAACACACATGCAAAAGTTTCTATTTTAATTTCCACTGTAATGTACTTTGAAATATAAAATTCTACACGTTTTAATCTCAAGATTTTTATCCTAATTAAAAGTTTCTATTTTTATTTCAACTGTAGCCTAGTTTCAAATATGAATAAAACTCTACACAAGTTAATCTCAAGATTTTTACCCTAATTAAATTAAATTTACAAAAGTGTTTCAGAAAATGTATATGAAGCGCAGAGACTGGTCAATGGTGAAAACTACTCAATAAGATTTAGTGAAAAATATAGTATTTGGAGAAATCATTCCTAATATCACTTAACAGAACTCCTTCACTTAATCATTTTTGTGTCCTTCCATCGATGCACAAACTCTAATATGTTGCACAGAATCTTGTTGGCAGCAGCAGGTTAATCAAGTGTATTGGCTTTAATTAACTTATCACTTCCCCTCACCCACTTTATGTTTCCCCTCACTTCCCCCACTACTTCCCCTAAAGTCCTAACTATCACCTACACAACAAGCTACAGGCACAACACAGTCAAGTACCTTGCAGAAGCATGTGGCTGCTCTTTAGCAGCTTGCCAGTACAAATATTAAGAGAGAAAAAGCAATAAGACTTACAGAAAACAGGAGATGTGTGGCAGTAAATAAAGAAATAGAACTGCTCTGCATTTATGTAGTACGTTTAACCATTTTTCATTAAGACTGTGAAGTAAGTTAACTTCTCAATATTTTCACTGATAAAAGAGAAATTCACTACTAATCCTAGGTTATTAAAAATATATACAGGAACACAGAGGGCAGACAGCAGTATCAAGCAGTATCAGCAGTATTTCATCTTGTGGAACTGAAAACCACAGCCACAGAAAGATAGAGAAAATGAAAAAGCAGAGGACTTTGTACCAGATGAAGGGACAGGATAAAACCCCAGAAAAACAATTAAATGAAGAGGAGATAGGCACCCTTCCAGAAAAAGAATTCAGAATAATGATGGCGAAGATGATCCAGGACTTTGAAAAAAGACTGGATGCAAAGATCGAAAAGTTTACCAAAGACCTAGAAGAATTAAAGAGCAAACAAACAGAGATATGCAACACAATAACTGAAATGAAAAATACACTAGAAGGAACCAACAGCAGATTAACTGAGGCAGAAGGACGAATAAGTGACCTGGAAAACAGAATGGTGATCATCACTGATGTGGAAAAGAATAAGGAAAAAAGAATGAAAAGAAATTAAGACAGCCTAAGAGACCTCTGGGACAATGTTAAACGCACCGACATTCGCATTATAGGGGTCCCAGAAGGAGAAGAGAGAGAAAGAAAGGACCCGAGAAAATATTGGAAGAAATTATAGTTGAAAACTTTCCTAACATGGGAAAGGAAATAGCTACCCAAGTGCAGGAAGCACAGAGAGTCCCAGGCAGGATAAACCCAAGGAGAAACATGCCAAGACATATAGTAGTCTGACAAAAATTAAAGACAGAGAAAAATGATTAAAAGCAACAAGGGAAAAATGACAAATAACATATAAGGGAACTCCCATAAGGGTAATAGCTGATTTCTCAGCAGAAACTCTGCAAGCCAGAAGGGAGTGGAACGATATATTTAAAGTGATGAAAGGGAAGAACCTACAACCAAGAATACTCTACCCAGCAAGGACCTCATTCAGATTTGACAGAGAAATCCAAAGCTTTACAGACAAGCAACAGCTAAGAGAATTCAGCACCACCAAACGAGCCTTACAACAAATGCTAAAGGAACTTCTCTAAGTGGGAAACATAAGAGAAGAAAAGGACCTACAAAAACAACAACAAAACAATTAAGAAAATGGTAATAGGAACATACATATCGATAATTACCTTGAATGTAAATGGATTAAATGCACCAACCAAAAGACACAGATTGGCTAAATGGATACAAAAACAAGACCCATATATATGCTGTCTACAAGAGACCCACTGTAGACCTAGGGAATCACATACAGACGGAAAGTGAGGGGATGGAAAAAGATATTCCATGCAAATGAAAATCAAAAGAAAGCTGGAGTAGCAATACTCATATCAGATAAAAGACTTTAAAATAAAAAATGTTACAAGAGACAAGAAAGGACATTACATAAAGATCAAGGGATCCATCCAAGAAGAGGAGATAACAATTATAAATATATATGCACCCAATATAGGAGAACCTCAATACATAAGGCAAATGCTAACAGCTATGAAAGAGGAAATGCAAGGCAGAAACAGAGACACAGATGTAGAGAACGAACACATGGACACCAAGTGGGGAAAGCAGGGAGGGTTGGCGGGGAATGAACTGGGAGATTGGGATACCAAATTGTACACTCCAAACATATGCTGTTTATTGTCTGTTAACTGTATCTCAATAAAAGTTCTAAATATATATATATATAAATATATATATACAGGAACAATACCATGATTAAAACTTAAAGAAGTTTCTCCTTCCAGTACTGTGCCCTACTAATGAGACAGAGAATAAGACTGACCAAAAAAGGACAATAAATCAAATGTTTTGACTTTCCAAAGACTCAAAAATCCTAAGGTGTTATTATCCTAATCTACAAATTTTTTTCCTAATTCTCTCCTTCTACAAAGACTTGAATAAAACCATAATGCATTGAAAGAAATAAGGACCCTAACTATGCAAAAGATAATTTTCTATACAGCCAAGAGGCAAAATACTTAGAGTAAATGTCTTAAAATGTTATCTAAAGAACTTAAGTTAATAATATGAAAAACATTAGGTACACCCCCCCTCCCAATAAACTATGGACAAAACATGATTGAGCAAAACACAAGAAATACAAGTAAACAAAATTCAGGAATGTTCAATAGCCCTACTAATCAAGTAAGCAAAAATTTAAAACTTCAGACTATTTCTCAATCATTAAACTAAGAAGTAAAAAGATTTGTATAAAGGTTTTAATACACCATGCATGTCAAAGTTCGGTGAAACTGGCCCTAACACATAGTGCTGCTGGCATCATAATTCGATACATCCCTTTTGGGGAGCATTTTAAAGTTTTAATAAAAATAAGAGTTCACATTTATGTAGGAACTTACTGAGTTAGGCACTGTTCTAAAGGCTTTCTGATCATGTACCCTCTTTAACTCTCTCAAAAATCCTATGACATGGATTTTATTATCATCCCCATTTTATAGATGAGTAAACAAACACAGAGATTGAATAGCTTATACAAAGCCCAACAACTAGAAAGTGATAAAGGGCTTCCTAGGTGGCACAGTGGTTAAGAATCCACCTGCCAATGCAGGGGACACGGGTTCTATCACTGGTGCAGGAAGATTCCCACAGGCCAGGGAGCAAGGAAGCCCATGCTCCACAACCACCGAGGCCCACGCACCCAGAGCCCGTGATCTGCAATGAAGAGGAGACCCCACTCACCGCAACTACAAAAAGCCCACACACAGCAACGAAAACCCAAGGCAGCCAATAAATAAATAAATAAATAAATAAATTTTTAAAAGAAATCCACAAGTTATATGAAGACAGCAGAAGAAATGCGGGCTCAAACTAAAAAAGACAGCAATGTTTTGACATGTTTCAGTAAGTAAAAAGATAATCTAGTTTTATTTCAAAATTTTAGAAAAGAATTATGTACATCATAACATAATCCCAGTCATGCTAATTTTTTTAAATTTTTATTTAGTTACTTGGCTGCATCAGGTCTTAGTTGTGGCATGCAGGATTTTAGCTGTGGCACGCAGGACCTTAGCTGTGGCATGCGGGATCTTAGCTGTGGCACGCGGGCTTCTCTCTAGTTGTGGCATGCTGTCTCCAGAGCACGCGGGCTTAGTTGCCCCAGCAGCACGTGGGATCTTAGATCCCTGACCAGGGATCGAACCCAAGTCCCCTGCGTTGGAAGATGGATTCTTAACCACTGGACCTCCAGGGAAGTTCCCCAGTCTTGCTAATTTTAAACGAAACAAATTCTATTTTAACCAAAGGTCAAATTAAGTCCAACCTATCGATATGATTCCAATGACCTTTACTCCAAAGAAAAGGCCTACATTTGACAGTAGCTTCTTAATAACACAGGTAGGTAAAAGTTACCATGA
The DNA here is from genome assembly GCF_030028045.1 of Hippopotamus amphibius kiboko. Lineage (NCBI taxonomy): Eukaryota > Metazoa > Chordata > Mammalia > Artiodactyla > Hippopotamidae > Hippopotamus > Hippopotamus amphibius. The sequence goes on along the minus strand of NC_080189.1, from coordinate 4,948,226 downwards.
ACTGTATTAGGATTCAAAAACACTAGTATTGAGAAGTATAATGAGATCTCATAAATACACATCCAATACAAAATTCTGGCAATAAAGACAGCCTAAAAACAATTTTTTTAAACTTGAAATGATCATTAAGCCTTTCATCCAGTATCATTTTCCAATGGCAGCACTGTACCAAGCACAGCATCAAGAATCTCAGGGCACCTGCCACAACACTACACCACAGATCAGCTACCAGGAAGAATGGACCAAAAGATAAAGGGGTTCAAAAGGAAGGGTTAATTGGAGGAGTAAAGAGCCACTAAAGAGACTAATAAATGGGCTGAATGGTAAAGACAAAGGAAAAATAAAAGAAATGAAGCCAGCAATACAAAGAGAGAATGATTCCTGATATAAATTAGTTACTGAGGGAAAAAAAGATCTACATCTTGGTTTTACTCTCAACCTTCATCACTCTTTAAAAAACAACAAAAACAAAAACATGAGACGATCCAAAACTCTGCACTCTCTGCTTACGGGGGATACAACACTGAAAACCCACAGGCACCACGTTCAAGAAGCTCGCAGTCTGATCTATCACCTCCCTCAGCTGTGTCCTGGCCAACCTGTGAGAGTCTGGAACCTGATGGCAGTTCTCCATCTCACTACTGCAACATACGATTTGTCACAAGTACTTTCTTACTACTTATATCTGATGATCTGAAGTACTGAAGTTTATGAAAATTTACTTAGAAATAAGTTAGGGCAGTTTAAGGTTATCCCTGTAACAACCTCACTCCTACTCACGTGCATTTCAACATGCTTTCTTGGGTACAATCACGATATACACTCTGAAATGCACATTACTCACAGTCCACTGAAATCTGATAATACTAATAAGAGAACTTTCCCTTGAATATCATCATCAAGTAACTTCCTACAAGAAAAAAGCACTAATGCTGTGTTTACTTCGTAAACTATTCCCTTGGAGAACTCAGTTTTGAGGAAAGAACCTCCATCCCCTTCTACATCCAAGACAGGATCCTTCAGACAGCTCTTTACTTTCTGAGGAGAGGTTCTTATTCTGCGGGGTATGAACCTGTACAAAGGTTCTGGTGAAGCTTCAGGGGGTCACTGAACTCTCCCCCTTAAATTATACAACATGTGTATACCTATATTCATGTATGCATTCTTCTGTGGAAAGTGAGGATCTATCCAAAGGGATCTGTAATCCAAACAAGATTAAGAACCACCCAAGATTTAACTGCACTTGCACTATGATGAACTCAGATCCGTTAGGCAGTTCCCCTTTCATAATCCTCCTGCTTAATTCCTGCCTATTTAATGCTAATAAAATTAACAAACATATAAAGTGATTATGTCAGACACCATTCTAAGTGCTTCATATACATTAACTCAATTCTTACAACTCAGTGAAGTAGGTATTATTATTATCCCACTTAGCAGATGAAGCAATTGAAGCACCAAGAAGTCATCTGCCATATCGTGTATTAACACATAAATGCAGAATGTAGAAAAATGGTACAGATCAATCGGTTTGCAGGGCAGAATTAGAGGCACAGATGGAGAGAACAAATATACGGACACCGAGGAGGGAAGTGGGGGGGTGGGTAAGGATGAACTGGGAGACTGGAATTCCCATATATACATTACTAAGAAAAAAACATACCAGATTGTACACTTTAAATATATGCAGTTTACTGTATGTCAATTATATCTCAATAAACATTCTTAAAAAAATATATCAAGCACCACTGGGGGGCGGGAGAAGTCATCTGCCAAAAGGCACAATGCTGTTCTGTTCGAAAATTTTAAAACTTCTCAAAATGAAATATGACTATTTACTTGTGTACACATTTCCTAGTCCTCTTAGCTAGTGGGTCTTTCTGTCTAACCCTCACCTGAGTCAGACAGAAAATTGATTTTGTTGTCAAAAGACACATCTTAGCTAGGCTGCCAGTTACACAGATAGATCACTCAAGTCAAGAAAGACCTTAAGTACCGCAAGTGTTGAAAGAGGAATTTGAAAGACATTTTGTCCCAGGATAAAACCTGTTTTGGGATTTTTAAGGTAGCATCTGGGACTTCCTAGGTGGCGCAGTGGTTGAGAATCCGCCTGCCAATGCAGGGGACACGGGTTCAATCCTTGCTCCAGGAAGATCCCACATGCCGTGGAGCAACTAAGCCCGTGTGCCACAACTACAGAGCCTGCGCTTTAGAGCCCCTGAGCCACAACTACTGAGCCCATGTGCTGCAACTACTGAAGCCCACACACCTAGAGCTTGGGCTCTGCAACAAGAGAAGCCACGGCAATGAGTAGCCCCCACTCACTGCAACTAAAAAGAAAGCCCACGCACAGCAAAAAAGACCCAACACAGCCAATAAAATTAATTAATTAATTTTAAAAAAAAAACAGTTATCTTTAAAAAAAAAAAAAAGGTAGCATCTGATCAGTTACAAGATTTCTGTTAGGATGTAGAAAATCCAGAAGAACCTACCAAAAATTATGAAAACTAATAAGTGAGTTTAGCAAGATAACAGAATATGACATACATGTAAATTATACTTCAGGAGTTGAGTCCAATCTCTTTCCCCTACTGCAAAACCCCATTGTAGGGCTTCCCTGGTAGCACAGTGGTTAAGAATCCACCTGCCAATGGAGGGGACATGGGTTCCATCCCTGGTCCGGGAAAATCTCACATGATGCGGAGCAACTAAGCCCATGCACCACAACTACTGAACCTGTGCTCTAGAGCCTGTGAGCCACAACTAATGAGCCCATGTGCCACAACCACTGAAGCCAACGCACCTAGAGCCCATGCTCCGCAACAAGAGAAGTCACCGCAATGAGAAGCCTGTGCACCACGACGAAGAGTAGCCCCCGCTTGCCGCAACTACAGAAAGCCTGCATGATGTAACAAAGACCCAACAAAACCAATAAATAAATTAAAAAAACAAAACAAAACCTATTGCAGAGTCCCCCCTAAGTAAAGTCAGCCTTATTATCTTTTTTTAAAAAAAAGTATTTCTATATATAGCAGCAATAATTTCTAAATAAAATTCAAAAAATTCCATTCCTAACAGCATCAAAAAGAATTAAATACTGATTCTGGTCCCTGTAACACCACAAATGGGGTATCTATACTCCCTCCACACCATCTTCCCAACTGTTATTGATGAGGTTGTTTTTCTAACAAAGATACAATGCTGGGACTTCCCTGGCAGTCCAGTGGTTAAGACTTCCTCTTCCAATGCAGGGGGTGTGGGTTCCATCCCTGGCGGGAGAGCTAAGATCCCACATGCCTTGTGGCCAAAAAAAAACAAAACATAAAAACAGAAGCAATACTGTAACAAATTCAATAGAGATTTTAAAAACAAAAAGATAGGCTATTCTTCTGTAGCTATCCTCAATGGCTCCCTGTCACCTACAGTAAAAATTCAAACTTCCCAACTTACCCTTATTTACCCACAAAATGGGCTGGAGCTTCTTTCTTTGTTTTGTGAGCATTTTTTTCCAACTTTATTTAGGTGTAATTGACAAAACTGAAAGATACCATGATGATTTGATATACATATACACTGTGAAAGGGTTCCTCCCACCTAGTTAATTAATACATCCATCACTTCACATATATACAGTGAGAGAGAACGTTTCCTTTCTACTCTCTTAGCAAATTTTAATTATATAATACAGTGTTATCAACTATAGAAATCATGTTGCGCATTAGAACCTCAGACCCTATAGCTGCAAGTTGGACTGGAGTTTCTTAAACAGCAGAAACCAGAGTCAGACACACCTGGATTCAAATCCTGACTCCATCAAATACCAACTACGTGATCTTCCTGAAATTTAGCTCCTTCATCTGTAAAACTGGAACTAATGATTCCACTGCATGTTACTGTTAAGTACTTGTAACTGCATGTTACTGCGTGTAACTTCTGGTGAGCACTACAGTGCCACCCACAACGGCCATGTACTAACTGTTCCTTATCTTCCCAATCTCTTCAATCAAGTTTGCTTTCATTCAAGACTCAACTCAGATGCAGTCTTTTTTCAGTTCCCCTGCCTTCAAAGTCTTCCTTTTCTAAGTTCCCCAGTAATTCGTGTAATCTTTCACTGCAGCATTTATCATTTTGTATTACAGTTTACTCCAAATTGGTAGAAACCAAGGGTAGGGACTGTGTCTTATTTTGGTCTCTCCAGTATGCAGTGCACAGTATATGCTCAGTAACATCTGCTTGGCTGATTAATAGAAAACAAATAGGGACTTCAACTGGTGGTGCAGTGGTTAAGAATCGACCTTCCAATGCAGGGGATGTGGGTTCAATCCCTGGTCAGGGAACTAAGATCCCACATTCCGCCGGGCAACTAAGCTGGTGCGCCACAACTAGTGAGCCCCCTCACTCTGGAGCCTGCTCACGACAATGAGAAGCCTGCAGCACAACAAAAGAACCTACGTGCCACAACGAAGATCCTGTGTGCCACAACTATGACCTGAGATGCAGCCACATGAATAAATGAATGAATGAATATTTTTAAAAAGAAAGAAAACAAATAGACAAAGAAACTCTGACTGAAAATAAAACCTATGCTTTAAGAACTTACTTTGGGGGGGGGTAGATTTTAAGTCTATCATCTCACTAATATCACATAGCAATTTTATTATTTGATTCCTCCCCTCCTTTCATGTGGGTGGGAGAAAGGAAGAAAGCATGAAGTACAGTAGGGAAAGAAAGAATCAAGAGCCCAAGCCCTAGGCTTTCTGTATTATTTCTACCTCTGGAAAATGGTTCTTATATTTAATGGTGTTAATAAACACACCCTTTAATTAATATGTTGTAATACAACAGTCCACCAGACGGTCATATTCAATTATAGGTAACATAACAGACACCAAAGCCAAATATGAATTTTGGGGGACTTCCCTAGCAGTCCAAGGGTTAGCACTCCACGCCTCCATTGCAGGGGGTTCAGGTTCCACTCCTGGCTGCGAAATTAATATCCTGCATGCCAAGTGGCACAGCCAAAAATACAAAAAGCAAAAAAAAAAAAAAGAAAAGAATTTTTGTACTAAGATAAATGTTACTCTGTGTGGTATTTATCAGTGCTCTTCACCAAATATTTCCAGTTCTCCCTCCAGAAGAATGACAGGGTTTCACTTCCCTGCCCCCTTGAAGTTAGATGCTACCACATGACTCTCTCAGGCCAACAAAATGTAAACGGAACCAACACGTGCCCCTTCTGCAGAGTCTCTGAGAGCCAGAGCACAGCCTACCATGTTCTCCCTTTCCTGCCTTGGCAACTGTGAAAGACAGAGATGGTGTTTCCTTCCACCTGGATGCAGATGTTGTAGAGGAAAGCTCCCAAGCCAGTCCATGATGAACACGTCACATGCGCAGGAAATAAATGTTTGTTGCCTGAAGCCACTAAGAACTGAGGTTGTTCATGACCCTAGCATACTCCAGATATTCTGGCATACACACGAAAAGGAGTTTAGTATTTCTCTACATCATTCCCATCTCCAGCTCTAAGAATGCTCTGCACAAGATGGGACTCAGGTTTATTAGCACGCTTTTTTAAATACTAGGATTTTTTTTTTTAGATAAAAAGATGGTCCAAAGGTTAGTAGAAGAGTCAAATATTTTCAATGAAAAGATTTTAAAAACTGAAGTAACTGCACATTAAAAACGCCAAGGGGTGCTATATAAACAGCAGCATGCTAATACTCCCCTATTTACCCAAAATAACTACTTCTACTATTTCCTCTCACTGCAGAGGCTGAAAACCAGGGACTCAGGGTACAACAGAGCATTATAAGCAGTCACTACCAATCCATTATGAAATCTATCTGCCATCCCAAGTGGCTCAACGTCATTGTTCTCATACACCAGAAAGCCCGGCCTATGGAGACTGCTGCCTGTTTCTGCAATGTTCACCCCCCACCCTTAGTAACAAGGCCCCAAATCTGTTCTAGTGGCGGTCACTTCGTCATGGACAGAAATACTGAACCACTGTGCTGTAAACCAGGAACTAACAGAGTGCTGCAGGTCAATTATATTTCAAAAACAAACTCACAGAAAAAGAGACCAGATCTGTGGTTATCAAAGGAAGGGGGTGGGGGAGGGGGAACGCTACGAAGGTGCTCAGAAGGTACGAACTTCCAGTTGTAATATAAGTAAGTGCTGGGGAGGTCACGTAGAACATGATTAATATCACTGACACTGCTATATGTTACACATGAAAATTACTGAGAGAGTAAGTCCTAAGGGTTCTCATCACAAGGAAAAAAGATTTTTTCTTTTTCTTTTCCTTTGTATCTATATGAGGTGATGGATGCTCACTAAACTTATCGTGGTAATTATCTCACAATATAGTTAAGTCAAATCATTATGCCGTACACCTTAAACTATACAGTGCTGTATGTCAATTAAAACTCAATAAAACTGGAAGGGAAATAAACAGATCTGTTCTGAACAGGCAGGAGCGTACGCAGCTAAAGGACTACATTCCCGGACTTTTTTGCAGCTACATGTGGCCATACGACACAAGCTGAAGCACACGGTCTTAGAAGGATGTTTTAAAACAGAGGGATTGTGCCCTTGGTCTACTCTTCCTCCATCCGACTTCATGGATCGTGGATGTAATGACTAGGGCTCTAGTAACCACCATGGAATCTGAGGCCAAAAGCCATATCCTAGAGATGTCTGCACAGTGAGATAAAAGGAGCCAGTCCCTGATAAGTCTGCAGTGCAGAGGCATGACACTTAGCGCCTACTCTTCAGACTCTGAGGTGAGAGAAATACACACGCCTGTTCAAGTTGCTATTGTTCAAGGGTTTTCTATCACATAGAGACAAACCTAATCCAGGGCCAGGAATAGAACCCAAGTATTCTGACAGAGTTCATGATACTTCAAATATATATACGTGAAATCTCTGTGTAAGTCAAAGTAAAATCATACCTTTTTGAAGGATGATATTCTTAATTATTTTATCTTTCCATTATACATTATCTAATTATAGTCCAGGGAGTTCCCTGGCAGCCTAGTGGTTAGGATTCCAGGCTTTTGCTGCCACAGCCCAGATTCAATCCCTGGTCGGTGAACTGAGATCCCACTAGCCCAACAGTTCAGCCATACAGAGTGAAGTGAGAAAGAGAAAAACAAATATCATACATTAACACATATATGTGGACTATAGAAAAATAGCACAAATCAACCAGTTTGCAAGGCGGAAATAGAGACACAGACGTAGAGAACAAACATATGGACACCAAATGGGGAACGCAGGGAGGACTGGGGGGGAATGAACTGGGAGACTGGGATACCAAATTGTATGCTCTGAATATATGCAGTTTATTGTATGTTAGCTGTATCTCAATAAAAGTTCTTTAAAAAAAGAAATACACACACACATACATGCACGCGTCAAAAATTATCCACACTCAGAATTTCTACAGCCAGCGTGCGGATAATTTTTGACTCACCCTTGTGTGTGTGTGTGTGTGTGTGTGTGTGTGTGTGTAAATTCAATCTATACTGTGACAACTATATTTTTAAATACCATTGAAATTCCTCAATAATAAAAATCCATCTCTACTTCAAAATACCCTAGTGAAATGAGAGGCAGAAAGTAGGGGGCAACCTCACTTAACTATCTCAGTAAAAAAAAGGTGTAAAACAATAACGATTTTTATCATTTGTATCTCAAACACTTTTTATTCTTCTCTATTCTTAGAGTCTCTTAATTCACAAAATCACCTGCTTCCATTCTATACTGCTATATAACAAACCCCACAAAATCTAACAGATTAAAACAGCCACCATTTTATTTATTCACAACCTTGCAGTCTGGGCTGGGCTCAGCTGGTTGGTCCCGCCGCTAGTCTCAGTGATCGTCATTTTGGAGCTGTCTGTATTCAACAGGCAAGTTGCTTAGGGGCTGACCTCAGCTGGGGCACCGGGACTGCTGGGCTCTCCAGCAAGGTAGAACCTAGCTTCTTGCATGGTGACAGCACTCCAAGCATGCAAAAGTGGAAGTTTCAGGCCTTCATAAAACTTAAGCCTCAAACTAGCGTAGTCATTTTTTTTTTTTTTTTAATTTATTTGGTTGCGCCAGGTCTTAGTTGTGGCAGCCAGGCGCCTTGGTTGCAGCTCAAGGGCTCCTTAGCTGTGGCATGCAAACTCAGTTGCAGCATGTGGGATCTAGTTCCCCAATCAGGGATTGAACCCTGGCCCCCTGCATTGGGAGTGCACAGTCTTAACCACTGCGCCACCAGGGAAGTCCCCACAGTGTCACTTTTCCTGCATTCAACTGAATTACAGGGCTTGCCAAGACACAGGGGGAGGTGACTATACACACAGCAGCAGGAACACCCACAGGCGCTCACTGGGGGCCACCAACACAACAGACTACTTCTCCCCACTTATTTACTGAGCAGGGTAATACCCTGACGTGTGACCTCGCACATGCTTTAAGCTCGCTGGGGCTCAACTATCTGTAAAATAAGGGGTTAGAGTAAATGTTCCTGGAATTCTCATCCAGTTTTAATATTCTATAACTCTCTAAGTACATAAGTCTAACATGAGAAAAACCTGGCCATACTAACCAAATGCTTCAACCCTAGCAGGATAATTCACTGATGAGAGTTTTAAGGTAAAGGTTTCCTGTGTTTCATGCTGTTATTTCCTATGCAACTGGGTGCTTACTCCCAATGTGTGCATGTCATTAGGCTCCCAAAGATCAGGAAATCAGGGAAGTGTTTTTGCTAGGCTCCACTAGATGATGACATTTAAGGACAAAACCACACAAACTTCACTATAACCACCAACTATGTTGCTTCTAATGTAAATGGGTTACACTGAGGTGTAAAGATTAAAAGTCATCCTGTATAAAAAGACATAAGAAATCATTTTAAAACCACCTAATAATACATCTCATTTAGGGAGACCTACTAATAAAACCATGATCAGCAGAGGTGTAATATGAAGAAACCACTATGATAACATTAACAAGTTTGGGTAATAAAAAAAATTTTTTTTAATGATTTTGTAATAACATTACTACATATACAGCTCCTAGGGAATTGCTTTGGTTGTTTTTCATGTGTTATTCATAATAAGAAACACGCTATAGAGATTTCTGTTGACTCAGCTTTTTTATCTTTTTTCTCTTTATTAGGGACAGCTGAGCAGAAAGAAAATCTTTACTGCCCCCTCACCTCAACCGCCATAACTAGTACATTATTTTATGCCATTGTGTTTTTAGAGTGAGTTTGGCACCTCATTACATGTCACCAGTAACATTCTATGATGTCAGAATAACATCTGATGATACCTGATGACAGCATCAATAACAGTGATAGCAAATTCTTATACTACAGACTCAAGATAGCAGGTAGTCTGTGCCAGACGTGGTCTAAATTCTTCACATATATAAATTCACAACAACCTTAACTAGATGTGCTAGTATGACCATTTTGCAGATGAGGCAACCAAGGCACAAAAAAGTTAAGTCACTTCCCAAGATCAAATAGTAAGCAGTAGAACCTGGATTTGAATTCAAGTAATCTTGGCTCCAGAATCAGTGATGTCCCTAGAACTTTTTCTCATTTGTAAACCAAGATTACAGTTTTAAATTTATTGGCTTTTTAAAATTGCATAGATCTTGGCGAGTAAAAGAAGATACTCAAATAAAGCTCTCCTTACCAAAAAAAAAAAAAATTGCATAGATCTACATATAAAAGTATATGTATTAATATTTATTACATATCCTTCCAATATTAATACTTATTACATATCCTTCTATGAATACACACACACACATATGGTTTGGGTTTGTATGCTCTTTACAAAACAGAGTTAGTACTAAACTTACTGCTTTGCAACTCTCAGAAAATTTTTCCTCAAGTCAACAAATGTATCATAGACACTCATCCACTTTGGAACCCAGAGGTCTACCTCTCTGTCCTGATAAAAACTACATGGTATATGATCCTGCAATCCCACTCATGGGCATATATCCAGTGAAAACTCTAATTTGATAACAAAAACAAAAAAACCTCTAATTTGAAAAGATACATGCACCCCAATGTTCACAGCAGCACTAGTTACAATAGCCAAAACATGCAAACAACCTAAATGTCCACCTACAGATGAATGGATAAAGAAGATGCAGTACATATATACAATGGAATATTACTCAGCCATAAAAAAGAACAAAATAGTACCACTTGCAGCAACATGGATGAACCTAGAGATGATCATACTAAGTGAAGTAAGCCAGACAGAGAAAGACAAATATCATATATCACTTATATACAGAATCTAAAAAAATAATATAAATGAAATTACTTACAAAACAAATAACAACATTGTAAATTAACTATACTTCAATTTAAAATAGACTCACAGACATAGAAAACAAATTTATCATTACCAAAGGGGATAGCAGGGAGGAGGGGGGGGGGCAGGGAGTGGATGATAAATTAGGGGTTTGGGATTAACATGTATACACTATTATGTATAAAACAGATAAACAACAAGGACCTACTGTACAGCACAGAGAACTATATTCAATATTTTATAATCTATAACGAAAAATAATTTGAAAAAGAATACACACAAACACACCTGAATCATTTTGCTGTACACCTGAAAGTAACACAACACTGTAAATTAACTATACTTGAATTTAAAAGAAAAACGGTTTAAAAAAATACATGATAGTCCACCCATGGGCATTTTGTTCTTGCCAATTTTTCTCTTCTGGTTTTCTACTTTTCTCTGCTACCATGAGCATGTTTGCACATATATACTGGTCCATTTGTACTGGGAATATATTCTGAATTCCTTTCTCATCTTTATGGGCTTTCTTGATCCTTTTTCCCCATCTCCTAAGGGTAAGTAAGCATCATAATCCTTTTACTATTCTCCACGCACTCTCCATATTCTCAGTGATTTCAAACAAATCACATTTTTAATCACCTATCCTAATCTAGCTCCTAAACTCTGCCTGGAAATCCCCAGATACTCCCAGACATTTCTATCTTGTAGACACCTCTGCCAGAAACTCCAAATTCTTCCTGTGCACTGACTGACATCTCTCTTCCTTTCCACACACACTACCAACAATCTACCCTCTGCCTTGATCACCTCACACCTGGACTACGCAACATCCTGAATCTCTGCCTCCACATAACTCCTTTCTTCATATTATGAATATGAAGAATGGTTTTCTTAAAATAGGCATCATCAAATCCTCAAGTATCAGAGCACCTACATTTAACCGTATAAAATGGACATAGAATACAAAATAGTATTATGTAATAGCATAATATTATAATGTAATAACATTCCTGTCCCCAGGAAGACTCCAGATATCTACTTATAAAACTTTAATTTAAAAGATAAAATAGGGACTTCCCTGACAGCACAGTGGTTAAGAATCTGCCTGCCAATGTAGGGGACAAGAGTTTGATCCCTGGTCCAGGAAGATGCCACATGCCGCAGAGGAACTAAGCCTGGGCCCCACAACTACTAAAGCCTGTGAGCCCTAGAGCCCGTGTGCCACAACTACTGAGCCCACATGCTACAACTACTGAAGCCCACACGCCTAGAGCCTGTGCTCTGCAACAAGAGACGCCACTGCAATGAGAAGCCCATGCACTGCAACAAAGAGTAGCCCCCACTTACCACAACTAGAGATACCCCACACACAGCAACAAAGACCCAACACAGCCAAAAATTAATTAATTTCAAAAAAAACACGCTTACCAACTTTGAGTATTATCTTTAAGAAAGTCTCTCTAAAAAATAAATAAATAAAATAGGGACTTCCCTGGAGGTGCAGTGGTTAAGAATCTGTCTGCCAATGCAGGGGAAACAGGTTTGATCCCCGGTCTGGAAAGACCCCAATGCCACAGAGCAACTAAGCCCATGAGCCACAACTACTGAGCCCACGAGCAACAACTACTGAAGCCCATGCTCCTAGAGCCCATGCTCTGCAACAAGAGAAGCCACCTCAATGAGAAGCCCATACACTGCAAAGAAGAGTAGCCCCCGCTTGCCGCTACTAGAGAAAGCCCGTGCGCAGCAACAAAGACCCAATGCAGCCAAAAAAAGAAAAATAATGTTTTTAAAACCAGATTATTAAAATTAATTAAATCTAGGCATAAAGCAGAGGTTGAAGACCTGTAGTCCACTGGTGGTCCACAGATTAAACCTAGCCCACAAGGTATAGTTCTAGACAGTGTTTTAGATCTCAATTGAAAACACTTAAAAATCAAGAGATTTCACATTAAAGTCCAAGTTACGAGCCTTTGTTGAAAACCCAGAGTATCTATAACAGAAACATCTCACAGTCTCACTTAGCAGACATCAGCCAGAATTATCTATCAGTTTCTCCTCAGCAAGTCATAAAGACTCCTAGGACTCTTCAGGCTGTTTTTAACTCACCATTTTCTCCCCAACTCGAGGCCTTAAAAATGTCAGCTGTCATTCAGGAGCTTACAAGCCGCATGCAACTCATTTAAATTACCTACCTGGTCCCGTAAACAGTTTATAACCCTTGGACTGTAAAGCCCAAACTCATTAGCCTGACATTCAAGGACCATCACATGTTGGCCCCAACCGCCACATTAAGGCTCTGTTCTAGTCACACCCCACCAAGAAAACACCTTTCACACTTCCCTCAATAATTATATTCACCTTGCTACCCTGGAATACCCTCTCACTTTCCTCTTACTTCATCTGGCTAAATCCTATTGACCCTTGAAGGTATAATTCATGTACTGCTTCCTCCAAATCTTTGGGGACCCTTCTTGGCCACAGTGAACCTTCTTCCAGAGTTGACTGTCCATCCCAGCATATATTTAGCGCTTACATGCTCTCTGAATAACATGTACCAAACCAAAGATCTAAAAGTTACAGAAAAGTATTTCTCCGACTTAAACAGTTGCAGCACTTGTGCATCATACATAGTTATTGCTATCATAAAATTAATAGCAGAAGCAAAGTCAAACAATTTTCCTGTCTTTTACAGGAGGCTTTTTCTAGAGAAAGTGCAAAAAGAGCTGTGTCATTCCTGCTTCTCTTAACTTGTGTTCTTAAGTCCTTCAAATTCCGCAAATAGAGAGACTGACACTTCCAATTACAAACTCAAGATTAATCTTTCTACTAGATTTTCACACTAACCACAAGCATACATTTACATGCAAGAGAGAAGAGGAGAAAGAAGAAATCATCCCTATCTCACTTCATAACTTTTGAACTTATACGCTAAGCAGTTCTGAAAATAGCCCCTGTAGCAGGAACATGATAAAGTGTTAGAATAAAGGAAGGGATTAATCAGTTTGTTGAAATTAAAAGATGGGCCAAAAACAGGTAAATAAATAAAGAGGGAGGGAGGGATGGAGGAAAGGAGGGAGGGACGGACACATGGGGACAGACACACACATACATACATACACACACACACACACACACACACACACACTCTGATTGGAAAGTTTATTCTGTATCAGCTAAAAATTATGTTCAGGGACTTCCCTAGCAGTTCAGTGGTTAAAACTCCATGCTTCCAATGCAGGGGGAGTGGGTTCCATCCCTGGTCAGGGAACTAAGATCCCACATGCTGTGGGCTGTGGCCATAAAAAAACAAAAACAAAAACAAAAAATAAAATAAAAATTATGTTCAGTCCAAATGTCTCATAGATTAAAAACTATATCAAATCCTATCAAGGGTTTCACATACCTCCCCACCGGGTAAGAACAATGAGAGAGCATGTAAAATTCTCCATAACTAAAAACTGACCATTTCCATTTTGGAAGGTCAGTGAAGTTTCATGGAAGCCCCTCAGTCATAACCATAAGTGTCTTAAGAATACAAGGTTGCGCAATCACTATCTGCCCACAGGAAATCTGATTGTGGCCTGGGGAATAACATGCAGTTTTGCAAAAAGGTGGGGGAGAAGGAGAGAGTCAGAGCAGTGTGTCCTGTCTCCCTGCAAAGTGGCTACAAATCTGTCGAATTAACTGATAATAGGAAAAGGTACTAAAACACTATTTTCAAAATGAGAAAATAAACTGTTGTGATACTTTTACATTTACATGGAAATCTATGTTTATCAGGTTTATATGTTAGTAACCACATTATACCTAATATAATTTGTATTTTACACTAAAAACATCATATCCTCAAAGACTAGCGATTCCATGAAGACCGCCAGCAACAGGACAACAGCAAAGTACTACGAGGCCACCTAACAGATAAGAGAAGACCAGGACCAACTTGTTAATGGGCACTGAAATATTTTAATTTACCTTAAGTGCTAGAGGCCAGTAATTACTGAAAACTTCCATGCATCTAATTTCTTGAAAAAATAAGAAAAAGAATATTATAAAAATTACAAATTTGCATCATCTCAAAAAGCACAAATAACAATAGTGATGTCTCTCAAATATAAACTGTTGTTTTACGAAACGGTATATACTATACTGCAATACAGTTTTTTGTTTGTTTCGCTAATTTCAAGTTCACAGCTATGGAAATGAGAAATTTTGGTGGTGGGGAGGGGAGTGCTTACAAATACAGAATAGCAACAGTCCCCTGCAGCATAGCCATTTTATGCTGGTCCCTTACATGACATCACTGGCTGTACCTAATTTTTTCTACAATAATGCTCAAGGTGACTTTCTAATAATAGTAATTGACCTCTGAAAAGAAAGGGATTCAGGGTATAAAGAGTTTATTCAGAAAGGGTCAAGGATAGTGCCTCAGAAATCCTATCCCCACCACCTGCTGCTTCTGCGCCACCCCCATACCCACCCCACCCTGAACATCAACTTTGTCCTCTTGGTAAGAAACATGGTAGGATGTTTCCTTGGCTTCCCAACTTAGTAATGTGAAGATATATTCTAAGGAAGAAAAGATAAAATCAAAGCTTTGGGAACAGTTTCCTTAACCTTAATAGAAAAATAATTCCAACCTCTAGTACATGCCTGCCCTGCAGCAGGAGCTTCTGCACCAATGGGAAGACCTGCGCCTCTGGTAAAGACCAAGTAATAGACAGACCTTACTGTGCAAAAGAGCTTTTAGACATGTGCAAATTTCACTGTTCCACTTGCTATTTCCCTATTTACATATCTACTTTTCAAACTCTGCCTCTAAGATTAATAGTTTCAGTTCAAAAATCTTGATTTTAGATCGTAAACATAATTTTAAAGTAATAATAGTTAATGTAACACCAGTAACCACATATCCTTTTCAAACATGACAAAACACAAAAATTATCTAACACTGTAAGACAAAAAATGCTTATTCACCTAATTATTAAAAAATCAAACATTTAAACTCAGAGAATGTGTACTTACTAGTCCATAGTCACCTTTTTTGTTTTTAAATCCAAAAACAAATACACAAGCCTACTTTTAAAAAATAGTGTCACAAGACATCTTCTCTAGGGTAAAACAACCCACTTATTGACCATCTTTAAACACCTTTATCCACTGAATTCCACAAAGATTTTAATGTTCATTTCTGAGGTAATTATTTGCAATTCCACATAATTTTAACATTTACAAACCTAATTCACATTCGTTACACTTCAGTTTCACTTTCAGGGTCTGCACTACCCAGCTAACTACAGGGTCTTTTCTGCATGTATCCTAATACAGTATAGAGATACACAATTGAAAACCCCTCTCTTTGCTTTCCATTTCAGATAGTAGTTCCCATTTACGTGTTTCTAAAACAACTGGAGACTCCATTTCCTGCAAAAGACACACATAATTTTAAAGAATTCACTAAAAAGTTTGGAACCCTCAAAGATACCACTAGACTTCGTTACCTATGAGGAACGCTGTACCAGTTTTCAAATCTAAAAAAGAAAACTCTTAAGACTTAGAGTTGTTCGAAACATTTTCCAAAGTGTTGAGGTTTTTATACTGTTATGTTAGTATCATTCTGTAGAAAGGTTTTAACTTCTCCAAGCGCTACCTTATTCTCATTCATAATATAAGAGATAAAAATTAAAGTAATAAAGTGACAGTACCCTAAACCAACCTTTCTTCCGGTGCACCCAGGAGTTGCACTAATACAAATGAGCTCATTGCAATCTCAGGGGAAGTGTGCACACGCACACACAAGCACACACTTGCATGTGTCGGGGTAAGAAGCACAGCAACACAGATAGGTCTACTCTTTCTAGAGTAAGAATTGAAAAGCCAACCTAAAACATGTAATAATCCCAAATTAATGTTCAGAAAGAAACCCAAAAAACAGTGAAAACAGGAACCAATCATGTTAAAACCCTACTATGGCTTCATATGTGTTGCTTTAAAGGATACCAAAGAAGTTGCAAAGAAGTTTAAAATTACTTAAAACTGCACCTTCCTTCTCCAAGTTTCAGTTACTACAGGAATAACAATGGCATTTTATACCAGACATTACGATGCAAGTGGTACAATAAACCCTAACTTTGTATCACAAAGCAGCTACTGTAATAATATACACCTCCTGTACTCGCTTCCCTCCCGATTTGTCACAGCTAGGTAAGAGCTGGCAATAAAATATGGAGGGAAGTTGAAGGCCCTGAATCATGTTCATAGTAAAAGGATGGCAAAGTAAAAGAGAGCACATCCAGTCCAGGGCTTCACGGGTTTCCCACAACCCTGCTCTTCTCTGCCTGGGGTTAACAGTACTATTTTTACTCTGCATCACCAAACGTAACAATGCTATTACTAAACGAATGCACCGGATTAAAAAACAAAACAAAACAAAACACCGGACTCTCCATAAACGTGCTGCTCTCCTCGGCGTCCCGGTGCAGCCTTCCAGCACCGCCAGCCCCACGGGATAAGCATGTAATGAACTCAGTAAGCAACCCACGCCATCCCGCAATTCCGACAGCCAGCCACGGACCTCCCGCAGCACCCTCGAGAACCACGCGCGCCCAGCGACTCCCTGGCCCTGAAACGGGGTCCTGGCTTCGCAAGCAGAGGAGTCCTACCACCGTCTGCTAGAGACACACTTCTCACAGTCGAATCGCCGGAGGTGCACAGCCCCAGCGTCTGCTCAGAAGCACGCGAAAGCTACTCCCGACCCGGTCACAGCTCGGAGCGGCTACTCCGGGGTGAGCTGGGCCACATTTACGTCTGTCCGCCTGCGAGCAAATGTGCTCCTCGCGTCCGGCCTGCGGTGCGAGCGCCGCTTCCAAAAGTCGCCGCGCGCCGCGCCTACGCGGAGCGACCGCACGGACGCGTGCAGCCGGGCGCCGGGCAGTGCGGGGCCGGGGCGGGGGGTGTGGGGGGGCGAGAGACCTCCTAACACGCCGCCACAGCCCCGCGGCACCGGGCCGGCAGCGAGGAAAGTTAAACGAGCGACCGGCTGACAAAGAACTGCGGCTCCGGCGGCGTGGCGTCCTGCGCCCCCGCCCAGCGGGGCCGGGGGACCACCTGGCCGCGGCGCTTTGACAGCTCGGCGAGCGTCCCCGGGCCGAGCGCCCGCAGCCGAGCGCGGGGCCGGCCGGCGGGGCTCCGGGCTCGCCTAGGAGACGACCCGGCGAGGCCCGGAGGCGTCGACCACACGTCTCGCCAAAAAGAGAAGCCCCGGCAAACGCGGCGCCGGGGCCGAACTCTAAAGTAAAGTGCGGCGGCGGCGCGAGCCGTCGGAGCCCGGCCGGCGGCGCGACGTGCGGGCGGCCGCGGGAGGCCGGGCGCGGGGCGCGCGGGGCGGGCGGCCCCACCCCCACCCCGCGGGGGCGGCCGGGGGCGCGCGGGGGCGGCGGGGCCGGGCGCGCCGGTGACAGCTCCGGGCCGGCGCCGCGGCTGGCTCCCGGCCTGGCTCGCTCACACTCAACTTACTTCTTTCTGGCTCTCTGGAAAGGGGAAGCGCCATCTTTGCGAGGCCGGCCCCGAGGTCTTTTGTCTGCGGCTGCGGGGCTCGGGGCCGGGGCTCCGGGCTCCTCGGGGGGTGGTGGCGGCGGCTGCGGCTGCTCCGCGCTCTTGTCCTCCTCCGACGACATCCTAGTCACCAGGAAAGACACATGGATCCCGGTCCTCCTCCTGGGGGGCTCCTCCCGCCGCCACCGCGGCCGCCGCCGCCGCCGCCGCTGCTGCTCGGGTTCCTCCTTCCCGGCTCAGCCTCTCGCATTTCCCGCAGCCCCGGGAGCAGCAGCAGGTACCGGGAGAGGCGGCAACATGGAGCGAGCAGGACACGCACTCACACACATACGCGCGGGCGCGCGCACCTCGGCGCGCAGGGCCGGGCGGGGGGCGGGGGGCGGCCGGGCGGGCGGGCGGGGCGGGCGGGAGGGGCCGGGCCGGGCCGGGCCGGGCCGGGGCGGGGAGGTGCGGGCGGGGCGGGCAGGCGGGCTCCGGGCGGCGCGGGTGCGGGCGCGGGGCGGGCGGCGCCGGGCGGGGCGGGGCGGGGCCACGGAGGGCGCTCGCGGGGCGCCGGCCCCGGGGTCTCCGCCCGCGCCCCTCCCCCCGGCCGCCCGCGGACGGAGGAGAAAGGAGCCGCGGCGCGGGGAGCGGCGGGCCCGCGGGGCGGGGAGGGGGTCGTGCCCCCGCCTGCTGTCTCTCCCCCGCGCGGGCCTCAGGCCGGGCGGCGGCGGCGGCGAAGTTTTGACAGCTGCTCCAGTTGTTGTGGTGGGTTCCGGGCTGCGCGAGCGCCGGCCCCTCAGCGCCCGCGCCCGCCCTCCGGGCGAGGGAGGAGGAAGTTTTGCGGGTGTGCGTGTACCACACACA
Organism: Hippopotamus amphibius kiboko; assembly: GCF_030028045.1. Taxonomy (NCBI): domain Eukaryota; kingdom Metazoa; phylum Chordata; class Mammalia; order Artiodactyla; family Hippopotamidae; genus Hippopotamus; species Hippopotamus amphibius. The sequence goes on along the minus strand of NC_080189.1, from coordinate 4,929,487 downwards.
GTCACACACGCCCGGCCGCGGCCGTCGCGCGGGGGCCGCGCCGGGTCTCCCCGAGCGCCCCGCACCGCAGGCCTCTCAAACGCGCGGCAGTCTCGCCCACACACGGCCGCCGCGACGCCCCCGCCCCTCCCCCGCCCCGCCGGCCCCGCCGCCCCCCGCGCGCCGCCGCTGCCACTCACGGGGCTCGCTCCGCGCATGCGCCGCCCGCGGACGCGCCGCCGCCGCTGCTGACCTCACCGCCCCTCCCCCGCCCCCGCTCCCTCCTCCTCTGACGCGGCGGCCGGGCCGGGCCGCGCCGCGCCGCGCCTCAGGCTCCGGCTCCGGCTCCGGCTCCGGCTCCGGCTCCGGCTCGGGAGAGCGCCAAGCTGCGGACGAGGGAGTCCGGGATCGGGGTCCGGGGAGTGCGCGCAGGGAGGGCGGGGGCGGGGAAGGCCGCGTCCCCGCTCCGGAGGCGCTCGGTCCCCGCGGGCGGCGGGCGGCTGCGGAGCTCGTCCCGCCCCGCGCGGCCGGCCGGGTTCCCCTCCGCGCCCCCTCCCCCGCGGGCCTCCCCCTCCCCCGCCTCCGTTCCCCCGCCCTCTCCCCCTCCCCCTCCCTGGCGGGGCGCGGGCACCGGCCCGGAGGGACCGCGCCGGGCGCGCGTTCAGCCTTGTTTCGTTTTCGTGCGCGTCTGTGGAGGAAGAGAAACGGAGCGCAACTTCGTTCTGATCCAGTTGCAGGGATACTTTCGTTATCCCAGCGTCGTGTTTCAGATGCTCCAGGAAGGGTTTATAAAGCTGTCAGGCAGAAAGAACGAGGGCGCCTGGGGGGAGCAAACGCTGAAAGACGTAACCACTAAAACCCCGACAGCTTGGTGTTCAAGCGGGGTGCGTTGTGATGGAGACCCAGACGTCCAAGTCATAAAACCTAAAAACGGTACAAGAAAAATGGGGCTGGAGGCAGAAATCTGAAATGGGCACTTGACCGGGAAGAGTTGCGGATGTGGGATCCTGGGGTTCTTAACTCTCCCAGGGATCAACATTTGGACAACGTGCTCTTCTCTGATTCCCTTCCTGTTCACTAGGGGAGTGAAAAAATTATAGGTTTGAATGGGGACAAAAGATTGAGACCGATCAACCATTTGCAAGAGGACTGGGGTAAACGATCACTTTGCAGGCATGCCCCCTAGGCCGGACACCCCCGGCACTTTCTGATTTCTTCCCGTCTTCACAGCACGGTTCTAGTGTAAGGTAAGGACAACATGCAGTTTTTCCCTGCTGTGCTATTTGCCTTCCCTTCCCAAGAGCCAGAATATAAACTTTGCATCGAATATGTGTGTATGTTTGGGCGAATATACACAGTTTGATTTCCAGAGCCTATTCTGACTAAAGCAGAGTTTTTTAAATGGCTGAAATGAGGACCGCAATGATAGTCGTTTGAATTCCTTCAGGGTTCAGTTCCTGCTGGCTTTTTCCAAGTTTACTAAATTTAACATTTGAGATTGGGGAGAAGCTTGCTTGGTAAATGCAAACAATAAATTAAAAGTGTCTATTATACACAGAAATACAACATATACATGACTAGTGATGTTTATGAAGTGACATATTTAAAGTTTATTATTACTCGCCCTTTTTCATTTTCTGTACATTACACTAAATAAAGTATACTTCCAAAAACTGGATTAGGGATCCGAATGTTTATCTGTGTTCAATACTGAAATCAGAAGAGTCATTTCCAGCTGTGTTTCATATGCACAAAATTCCACATGAGGACAATTTACTTCAGTGTACTTGTCAGGATGTGCAAATTGCAAGTCACTCCTGCTGGAGACAAGTTTTAAAAAGAAACAGCTAGGGGCTGGGAACAGGAAAGCGGGTAGAATAAATGGAAGCGTAGAAAGAGAGGTTTGTGACGTGGTGCTTCTGTTAAGATAAAAGATGATGAAGGCAAACCCAGCCTTAAGTCTCCATTCCTTTGGCTACTGTGAGCAGACAAGTTGTTGGGAGCTGTTTTGTAGGGACTGACAGGAGGCTCCTCAGCATGAAGTTATTGTGGGCACAGCAAACAACATATGACCCGGGATGCAGAGGAAGTCTTCAAGGAATACTCATTCAACATAAATAAAGGTCTTCCAAAGGTTTTTCCATCTCTGGCATCCAAATTACACAGCTCTGAGCCCACAATGGCAAAAATCCAGGAGGCAGGTAGCTAAGGTAGGTTCCTCAAATTTATAAAATCAGAAAGACAAGCATCTGGAAGGACCAAATGCAAAGAAAAAAAAAAGTAGAATGTCTACTTTCTAATAGGTACATATGTTAAACAGGCACTTTAAAAATATGGAAGATACGAACCTAAGTGTTAACAGCAATCGACTCTAAAGGGTTGGATTACAAGGGACTTTCACTTTCTATATTACGTTTCTATAACATATCAATCACTCAGATCACATGTAGTAGAATCATAGATATATATTAGATGTTTCAAATGTGAGTGGGGAGTGAGGGTTATGTGCAAAAAAGAAAAAGCAACATCTCATGAAACTAAGCAAAGGAGATTCTTAGAGTCTAGCATACAAGCAACAGTGAATAAAAATTCCTGGTACAGTAGACATTCTTACTAACTAAAGGCCTATAAAATGTCATTGATATGTCTTTCTTCAGAGAGCTGTCTTTATCACTTTGTTTTAGTGTATGTAAAAGTATTTATAAGGCTTTCCTGTAGATTCACTACTAAAGGGTATCCCTCTCTTTTTCTTTTTGCGTAAAGTCTTAAATTCCTCAGGGTTTTTTAGGAACCAAACTTTTACAGATGTGTAAAAAGACCACTGAAAACATAAATTCTAGATCTTATAAGATTTGTGTTCATATTTTTACTATTAAAATTGCACTTTAAAAAAATGCACTTTAAAAAGTTGCAGTCATAGGCTATCATTTTTTGCCCTTTATTTTTCGATAGAAAAGATGTTTTTAAAAGAATTTCAACCACTTAAAATTAGTTCCTATTTAGTCCATTGTCCATTTTTAGCTTTATAAATTCATATTGCTTTACATAAGATATTTCAGTAATGCATACCATGCACATGTGTGATAGAAAAATTAAAGGAAGAGTCCAATAAGGAAATAAACGGAACAATCACCTCCAGAAATGATTTGTGTATGAGAGTATGAGGCATATGTAGATGTTCTATAGCACATTTTACAGAGATAGGAACCCTGCCCTCCAAGGGTCTCTACTTTAAAGCTGGCACTACTGAACAGGATAAACAGCGAGGGCAAGGGGGCAACTGAAAAATAAACATGGCAAAACATACAAATAGAATCATTATTTACATCTACTGTGTACAAGACCACAGAAATGCATCTGGGAATTTGGGGGGAAGGGCAGGGATGGGAGAAGTCAGCAAACAGCACCCCCCCAGCCCTTCACGCGCGCGCGCGCGCGCGCGCGCGCACACACACACACACACACACACACACACACACACACACACTTTCTTAGGCTCCTTCCTTCATCAGTATATAAGACTACTGTATTGAATTCCTATGGCTGCTACAAAACAGCTACCCCAAATAGGCAGCTTAATACAATAGAAATGTATTCTCACAGTTCTGGTGGCTGGAAGTCCAAAATCAAGGTGCCAGTAGGACTGGTTCCTCACAGTGGGCTCTGGGGGAGAATCTGTTCCACGCCTCGCAGCTTCAGGTGGTGGCTCACAATCCTTGGTGTTCCTGGGGGTGTAGATGCATCCCTCCAACCTGCCTCCACCGTCACATGGCCACCTTCCCTGCATGTCTCTGTGTCCTCACACATGATGTTCTCCTGTGTGTGTGTGTGTCTTCTCTTCTAATAAGGACACCAGTCATATTGGATTAATGGTCTAGTATGACCTATCTTAATTAATTACATCCACAACAATCCTATTTCCAAATAAGGTTACATTCTGAGGTTCCAGGAAGGGCGTGAATGTTGGGGGGTAATATCCAACCCAATACAACCACCAACCACCTATAGTGATGCCTACCCATCTTAGTGGATCAAAATGTATGTTGTTAGAAACGTCTATATGCATTAACTGCATGCAGACTCTTCTTGGCACAAAAAAAAAATTATTTACATTTATTTTACATCTAATCAATTTATCTAAAGAATACATAAAATCAAAGTGAATTTAACAATGACAGTGTCCACATAGTAAAAAAGTAAAATTGAGATTTAGTAGAGCCTCGGTTAGTTTGATCTCTGTTAGAGGTACATCAAAAAATTTCAGTCCAAAATTTACTGTTTGGGGACTTCCCTAGCAGGCCAGTGGGTAAAACTCCACACTTCCACTGCAGGGGGCACGGGTTCAATCCCTGGTCGGGGAACTAAGATACTGCATGCCTTGCATAGCACAGCCAAAACAAAAACAAAATTTACTGTTTGGGGTGTTTTATGAACTGACTGCCTTTAAGAGTCCAAGACAGTGATTACATCATCACCTTCCCCTGTGCTGTGCAGTTAAACAGGTACACATTTCACAACAGAAAATCATCTACTTTTACAATGGCAATGGAACTTGCGGTCCCATGCATCACTCTGCAGGTCGAATTCTAAATTCCTTGGCAGGGTTCACTAGGTCCTGGCGGGGCCCTGCCACCCTCCAGCCAAAGCGCCCCTCTCCTTCCCTCCAGACCATGAGCTCCAGCCTTCAGGACTATTTTTGGTGGGCTACAAACCTCACCAGGCTGTCCCAACCCCTCCCACCCCTCCAGCCCCTTTTACCTGGCCAATTCCCACTTCTTGTTTTTTGCCCCTTCCAGCTCTCTTTAGACTTCACCTCACCCTGCCCACTGTTCTCCCCACCATGAAGGCTGCGTGTCCCCTGGATGCTTTCCCCATCACAGCTCTTATGGCCTGTAATGAACTGCCCCCTTAACTGTCTGAATCCCAGCCTAAGCCCACTGGAGACGACCCCAGCTATCTGCCTTATTCACCTTCTATCTCTATTACTCAGCAGTGGCTCAACAGAGTTGCTGAATAAGTGAAATGAATGGGAAAATGTATATTACTTTTAAGAAAAAGAGCTAAGGTGATCCCTTGCAGGAGTCTATGTTTAAAAAAGAAACCCTATCTTTATAGACAAGGTATACACCTATACTTTGCTACATTTGGTGAGGGCTTTTACATTTTACTTTTCCATAAGGAAACAGGCAAGTCATCTTTGCCCTCTGCAACCAACCGAGACACTCTTCTCAGTGTTATTGGCTTTCAGAAGCCTGGGCATGGAGGATTATGTTTGTTTCTAAGGGAGTCTCTAAAATCAAAAGAGGTGAAAATAGTTGTCCACGGGGACCTCCCTGGCGGTCCAACGGCTAGGACTCCATATTTCCACCGCAGGGGGCACAGGTTCCATCCCTGGTGGGGGAGCTAAGCTCCTGCTGTTGCATGGCTCAGGAAAAAAAAAAAAAATTGTCCAGTCTTCAAACAACATAATATATCTTTAGAAACATCTCTCAGCCAAGATAATATTGAGGAGAAAATTATTACAGCCAAGCATATACAATATGTATCATACAACCTACTTATGAAAACCTGTGTAAATCCACAACAATCTATGTACGCATATGTAAGTAAAGTGATAATGTCCATCAGAATATAAACAACGACTGTCTCTGGCTGGGGTTCCAAATGACATTTACTTTCTTTGTATTTTTTCCTTGTAAGTTGTATAATGAATGGGTATCATTTTCACAAAAGCAATCAAGCTGTTTTGCAAAGAAAAAGTTTTTTCTCCAAATTTATCTCCTTTTTAGCTTTAATTATGTTTAAATTTTACTGTGACAGTCTTTTCCTTTTCGTTCTCACTATCTTCTTGTCTGTGGAAATATTAAAACAGTGATCAAACCCATGTCCCCTACAGTGGGAGCGTGGAGTCTTAACCATTGGACCACCAGGGAAGTCTCTACCCTAATCTTAATAGATATATTCATCACTTCCAGCTGGTGCTTGGCCCAACACCTAAGGAAGTTGTACTCACCTGGTACCAACCTCTTTCCCTCACTGGCCCCACATCCCTGCCATCTTTGTGACCCCAGTACCCTGAACAGAGTGAATGCTCATAAATATTTGTGCAACTAAAAAAGAAGTAATCCTTACTCCAGTAGGTGCCATCTGAGGACAGGAGGGAGGAAGAGAAGGAAGGAAGGAAGGAGGGAGGGTGGAAAGAGGGAGCTCAAATTGTAAGGGCTGAGGGTAAAGGTGGGAAGCCCCAGCCCCACTCACTCTGGTTTGCTGCTTTCCTGGTCACTTTCACTCCTCTGCCTCCATGTCTATTACTCTGTCTGCAGGCTGTCGGCCTCTTTCCCTCCCTTGCCTTGACCTGCCTTTGCTAGTTCAGTGACATCACTGTTATTGCGAAGAGCTGTCCCACGCTGTGCAGCCTCACACACCTGCAACCGGAAAGAAAGACCAGCAGACACCTTAAGAAACCTGATGAGCAGCACAAACGAATAAGGTGGCCAAGGAGGCCGAGGCATACAGGTAACCAAACGTGGCTAGGATTACAGAGCACTGCAAGAGAAAGTAAACAAAACAGCTTCCCTCTCAAAAAACCCCCAAACCAACCAAGCAAACAACAGGAGCCACAGCTTCACCAGGAATTAGACGTGGGTGGGTTTTCACCTGGTTTCATCTTCCAGGTCTTTAAAGTTTAAACGAAACTCTGGGGCTCCGTGTACTCGTGTCCCTCCTCTGCTGGACAACCGGGCCTGACTTCCGCCTGCCCCAGGGCCTCCCAACTCACGGTCCATCCTTCTGTGACCTCATTCCCTGCCCTGGTTCCATGTGCCACTCTGTGACTTAATCAAGATAAGATCTGTTTCAGCTACTAAGCCTCAGAGGCCCCAAGGGCCCCGTGCCTTTTCAGATCAACCTGGGGGTGGTTTTAGGGCTGAGCTCTCAGCAGATCATCCTTGCGCCCGGCCCGGAGCGCCTGCTTCTCCAGACACCAGCTGATGGGCATTTGGCTGCTTTTCCCACTGACCCCTCGAGTGGCTTCAAAGATCGCCTCCCGGGGCGCCTCGGGGCTGTTCTAGAGCGTGTCTGCGGCCCGGTGGGCCCCCGCGGGCGATGGACGGCCGAGCCCCTTCGACGCCGGAGCTGCCCGAGGGGCTGGGGATGCCGGCGGCCGAGGAGAAGCGCCTGCTGAGCAGCTTGGCCGCGGCGCACACCTTGGCCAGAGTCCTGCGGCCCTGCTACGGCCCCCAGGGCCGGCAGAAGCTCCTGGTCACCGCCAAAGGAGAAACCGTGTTCACGGGCTACGCCGCGGCCATCCTGCGGGCGCTGGAGCTGGAGCACCCCCCGCCCGGCTGCTGCGGGAGGCGGCGCAGAGCCAGGCGGAGCAGAGCGGCGACGGCGCGGCCTTCGTGGTGCTCCTGGCGCAGGCCCTGCTGGCCCAGGCCGAGCGCCTGCTGCGGGCCGGCCTGCCGTGCGCCCAGCTCCGGGAGGCCTTCGCCGCGGCGGCCGCCGAGACGCTGGCCCTGCTGCCGTCCCTGGCCATCCGGGCGCTGGGGCCCCTGGAGGACCCGGCCTGGGCCCTGCGCGCGGTGACGGCCACGCACCTGCTGGGGCAGGCGGACCCCCTGGCCAGGATGGGGGCGCGCGCGTGCTGGGCCACGCGCGAGCTGGACGGCGGCTTCCGGCCGGAGCGCGTGCGCGTGTGCGCGCTGCCAGGGGCGCGCCTGGAGGACTCGTGCCTGCTGCCCGGCCTGGCCCTGCGCGGCCGGCCCTGCGGCCGGGTGACCACGGTGCTGAGCGGCGCCAGGGTGGCTCTCCTGGCCTGCGCCTTCGGTCCCGCCAGCCCCCGGGCCCCGGCCACGGCTCGCCTCTGCCGTCCTGACGACCTGACCCAGTTCAGGAAAGGCAGCGAGACGTTGATAGGAAAGCGGGTGGCCCAGCTGGCGGCCGCGGCCATCAACGTGGTGGTGGTCTGGGGGGAAGTGGACGAGAACACCCTAACGCAGGCTGACAGGCACGGCCTCATGGTGGTTCAGGTGGAGTCCCGGCGGGAAATGGTGTACCTGAGCGAGGTGTTCGGCACACCTCTGATGCCCTGTCTGCTTCCTCCGCTGGAGCCCGGCAAGTGTCAGAGGGTGTACGGGCAGGAGCTGGGAGAGGGTCTGGCTGTGGTATTTGAGTGGGGAAGTCCAGACACCCCCGCCCTCACCTTGGTCCTCGGGGGGCCGCCGCTGAGGGGCTGCGGGGTGCGGAGCAGGCTGCCTACCATGGCATTGATGCCTACTTCCAGTTGTGCCGGGATCCCAGGCTGCTTCCAGGAGCTGGGGCCACGGAGATGGCTCTGGCGAAAATGCTCTCAGAGAAAGGAGCCAAACTGGAAGGGCCCAGTGGTCCCGCCTTCCTGGCATCTGCGCAGGCCCTGCAGTCTCTTCCCGAAACCTTGGCAGAGAACGCAGGCTTAGCCGTCTCAGACGTGATGGCGGAAATGAACGGAGCTCACCAAGCTGGAAACTTCCTAATAGGAGTGGGGGTCGAAGGCATAATAAATGTGGCCCAGGAAGAGGTGTGGGACACCCTGGCAGCCAAAGCCCAAGGACTTCGAGCCGTGGCTGACGTGGTACTACAGCTCCTGACTATCGATGACATTGTAGTAGCCAAGAGAAGCCCCATGCCTCAGCAGGACCTGAACCCTGAGCCTAAGAAGGCAAAGGATCGCCCATCCCCTGTGAAAATGAGTGCTTGGAACAAATAAGTGGCAACATCCTCAATAAAATGGGATTGCCAAGGAGGGCATCCTCACCCCAAAAATGAATGTTTGCCTTGTATTGCCTCCACCTTTGCTACTATTTGGGTCCATTTCTTTAGATAAAAACAACACAAAGAACTGTAAAAGTCCTTTTCATTGATTTACTTCCTTTCAGATTCTTGGCTTTTTTCATTTCCTGTTTCTCTCCATCAGATTCTGTTCTTTCCTCCAAGATTCAATTCTATAAAAGATTTTTAAATTGTGTACCTGGATTTTGGGCATGCAAAATGTGCAGGTATCTCTTTCCAACTCTTTGGGTAGTCTTGCATGAATTCTAATATATGTGAATTTCTATCTAGATGTCAGTTTAGCAATCTGAAAACATGAGTTTCAGCTTAAAAGAGTGGCTGCCCATTCCTGTTGTGATTATTTAAAAAGGGGAATGTTATTTTTAGGCAAAAAATAAATATAAAGGAGGAAAATGAGCTGGAAGGCAGAAATAGTAAAAAGCATCCTTGGCATATACAACAAAAGACAAGAACACACACCTTAGCCCCGCACTACAGTTCTGGTGTGGGTGAGGAGCGCTGGGAAGCACCTGGCACCAAGGTGCCCTGGCCAGGCTGTGATCATGACCTGGTATCCCTGGGCAGTAAAGAGAGAGTTTGAGCACAGCTGGGAGCATGTTACCCAAAGCCTTTCCCACTTAACCATCCAAGTTACTCTGCCTCTGAGAAAAGAGCAGAAATTAGGGGCAGAATTGAGGTGACTGGAAGCTGCAGTCTCTTAGAATCAAAACAAAAAAAAGCTTAAGCATTTGGAGAGAGAACAAGACTCAAGAAACAATTGTCTTACAGCAGCCATATCAGCTGCAACAACGCAAAACAAATTTGCAAAGGTTCTTTGAAACCCAGAAGTGAAATCCTGAGAAGCTGTTAGTGAACAAAGGATGGAGGATTGAAATGTATAGAACTATACTCGTTATCACTAACTTCAGATCTATACAACATCCTCAATGTGTCTTTCATTGTTACATTTTAGCGAATATAACTACGTGCTGTCATATTTCTCCCCTGCCTTCAGGTTCCATATTGTTCTCATAGAGTCTGAAATTCCATAATCATAGTGATGATGGTAGAGAGAGTTAACTTTTTAAAGCAGTTCAAAAGCACTTTGTATTCATTTTATTGAATCATCAAAACAAACTTACAAGAAAGAAGTCTGTTATCTTTTTGTTGCAGGAGACACAATTGAGCTCCAGAGAACTTAAGTAACTGGCCAAAGTTACACAGTAAATAGAAGAGGAAAACCCATCCTCTTATTCGTTATTTTATTGCCCCAATCAAATTCCTCTGTTGTGTTTTCAGAGATATAACCCCTGATTATGAAGAAAGTATGTCTCAAATGTACATTTACAACTGTACAAATGTACAATTAAAACATGAAAATTTACCATTAGTGTTTTTTACATTAAACAAAAAGCCATGTTTACTTTGCAAAATAATTAAAGACAGCTCTTGCTTGCAGAAAACATCTTAGTCATAGATCCAAGACATACGCAGGGCAAACAGTGTAACTTAGTATCTTTTAAATGCCCTAAATTTGATATATGAGTGATTTTTTTGATAATTTATTTGCAGAGAAATCATACTGTAACATTACCATCTCCTTTTCCCCAGACAGACAGATACACACATACAATAACACACAATTAGCAATGACAGCCTTACAAGTGATGAAGAAAGGTACGGCAGATACAAATTTAACTGCCTTATGCTGAGAGCTTTAAACGTAAAAACACCTGACCCCAATTTGAAACCTAAAGACCCAGAGAATTTGGGCATCTCATGGGAAAGCTGGCGAGGTCCTAGGGCTTGTGCTCAGGAGGCCCCAGAATCACCACGGTTCCCATCTGTCCCATGACTGGTTGGCCAGCTCTTCAGTTCTGTAAACTGCAGAGTATCCTTCAGATACATCTGCTTGATTGAGCCAGAGCTGGCTTCCCCTTCCTGTTATCTAAAGAGCATTAGGACTTCCCTGGTGGTCCAGTGGTTAACACTCCACGCTTCCACTGCAGGGTTGGGGAATTTCCACATGCCCTGCAATGTGGCCAAAAAATGAAAAAATGAAAAATAAAGAGCATTAGCTGCTCCAGAAGAGAAGGAAACGTCATGCAGTAGTTAAGGTGACTATCATGGTCAGCTAGCAGACAGGGCTTGGGGAATAGGACCAGAAGGGAGAGTTCAGTACAAGCTGAAAGTGTTTGGGTGTCCGGTTCCTTTTAGCATCAGTGGAGGGTCATGTCCTACTCTACAGCCTTCTAAGCTGTTGCTCCTTAGAGGGTGATCCCTGAAGCAGCAGCACTGGCATCCTCAGGAGTACGTTAGAATCCAGAATCTTGGCACCTCCCCGCTGCCCCAACAACCTACTTCGTACTTTAACAAGATTCCCAGGTGATTGGGGGGCATATTAAAGTCTGAGAAGCACTGATCTAAGCTACATTCCCAGTAGCTCTATCTTGATTATGCCTAGAAATCAAGTATCCTCTTAACAGCATCTTTAAATATTCTAAGTGTCAACATATATGACTCAGACATCAAGTTGTGTCTTTTCTCCTACTGACTATGGAGAAGTTGGCCAGAATTTGACCTCAGTTTTAATGGGTCCAGATCCTGCTTCCAAGGTTCCAGGATCAAGCTCCCCTAGGATGCAGGGTCTCAAGTTCTCCGAGGGCCCAAGGACTTGGTTACATATTTCTCTTCCAAGATGTGCTGTCTTCCGCTCCAGAAGTAGCTGAATTTCAAAAACAACAATTTCGAGAGCACATGCTCTGTGAAACCTGCACCCGGTGGCCTTGTCTGTTTTTCTATCCCCCAATCCTTCCAGTTTAGTGACATTGTGTTGTGGGATTCTGAGTTGATCTGGAAAGCAGAGGGCAAAGAAATAAGATGGGGAGAAAACACGGAAGGAAAACAAGAACTTCTGAGTCCTGGAGGATGAAGAAGATGGTGCCTGGCTTGCGTGGGGGAGACTGGGGCTGAATTGGGAGAACTCCCCACCCATTCGGGCACTTGTGAGCACAGACCCAAGACTGGGACCTACACAGATCCTGGAGTCCTAAAGGGAAGAAAGTCATTGCTTCCAAACTCTGAAAAGGAGACTGAAACAACAAGAAAGAGCTGTCAGTGGTCTGTTCCAATCCTTTGTCTATTTACGGACCTCTTCCCAAGAGGCCTTCCTCAGGAGATCCCCTTATACCAGGAGCTCTGCTTTCTAGGCCTATGAGTCTGAAGTCCCTTTAGTGCAGAGGCCAAAGGATAGAGAAAGCTAAGACTCAGGAGAGAAAACAGAAGACTGCCAAACTGGGACATCTGAATGGGAGGACAAGGGAAGATTGGGGCTCAGGGGGACTCAACGATTTCTTTTGGGGATGAATGAGACTTGCTCAAACCCTGTCACCTAGACTGATGTAAATGCACATGTTTGTGGCCCCAGACCCCTCCCATTTCTGCTTGAGCCTTTCCGGAAGAGAACAACTCCGGATGATGCTTCACCATGACGTGAGGGGCGTGGCATTGTTAAGTATTTACTGATGGGCTACTTCCCACTGATTTATTGAAAATTTCCCTTTGTACTCAGTTACCTTGTTAAGGTAACTACCCCAGGGAAAGTTGTCCCCAAAGTGCTAAAATGCTAAAAGCTTCAGTAGACACAGAAACCCCAGAATCTCTGTGATTCCAAAAGCAGCTGAAGTCAACTTTTCTCCCAAAATAATCAACCTCCCTACCAACCAAGCTAAAGATCCCCGTTCTAACAGGGGAGGAGGGGAGAGGAAGATGGTTAGTGGGGGAATGAGAGATATGCTGGCAGGATCTGAGATGGCGCTGCTCACCTCCCCGGGGACTCTGAGGAGTGAGATGAGGAAAAAGGCTGTAGAATCTCAGGAAAGTTTGGGCTCTCTGCTTCCCATCTGCAAGCTGGAGCCCCCAGGAAGTACCGACAGGATGGAGCAGAAATGACTGTGGGGGAAGGGCAGGGAAGAAAGGGCTCACCGGGGAGAGCAGACAGGTCTCCCTGTGCCCCAGGAGGGGATCAAGAGTTGACTTGGCTGATCAACAAATGAACGGATAAAGAAGGTGTGGGGTGTATATATATATATACAAACACACACATATACATATATACATATAATGGAATATTACTCAGCCATAAAAAAGAATAAAATAATGCCATCTGTGGCCTCATGGATGGACCTAGAGACTATCATACTAAGTGAAGTAAGTCAGAGAAATACAAATACCATATGATATCACTTATATGTGGAATCTAAAATATGATGCAAATGAAGTTATTTATGACAGAAATAGACTCACAGACATGTGGTTACCAAGCAGGAGGGGAGGTGAGGGAGGGAAGGATTGGGAGTTTGGGATTAGCAGATGCAAACTATTATATATAGGATGGATAAACAACAAGGTCCTACGGTGCAGCACAGGGAACTATATTCAATATCCTGTGATACACCATAATGGGAAAGAACATTTTAAAAAAAAGAATGAAAAAAAAAAAAGAGTGCATATATGTGTATAATTGAGTCACTTTGCTGTAAAGCAGAAATTAATGCAACATTGTAAATCAACTACACTTCAATCAACTTTAAAAGAAAAAAAGAATTGACGACTTTAGTCTGGACGGATCAAGAAAAACCATGAAGGGCCTAAATTTACCTGGAATTAACTAAATTAAATATTCTATTATCAGGCAGAAAGGGAGCTGGAAAAAGAAATTTTAAGATCATTTAATTACAGAAACACATACTTCCAGCACATTGAATTGGGGGCTTGAAAATTCAAACTTTCTACAAATGTAAAGACTGAATGAGGAATTCAGACACTGCAGCATGAGTCACTAACAGAGCTTACGTCGGTTACTGCGGAGCAAAGTAAGAGAATAGAGGCTGGTTAGCAAAACAGCAGCAATCTTCCTGTAATACAGCACAGATTTGAGATGCAGTTTTATTCATTATACAAGTTCAAAACAAAATCATGGCCCTCACGTTTGGGGCTTGAAAAGTTTTTTTCTAACTCACTGAGTGCATCAGAAAGCTGAGGTGAATCCCAGTGAGTTTAAGGAAGATATGCCTCTCTAAACTTCACTGAATGCACAATGGAAAACATTTTCACGTCCAGATCTCTATAAATTTTTAAAAACACCTTCATCCCTGTGTGTTCTGCCTCCTGTGCCCACTGACTCCAGAAGGCTCCCACTGCAGCTGATCACCTGAGCTTACCCCCCAGGGGCACACTCAAGCTCTGGACCAGCAGCCCCGCCCCCCCCCCCCCACTCTGACCTATCAGCCACTCTCCATCTTCCCTGTGTAGACGCCAAATACTACGTGCTTCACATTTCATTCCTACACTCATTTTGATCGAAAATCTTCTTTTATTTCAATTTTATTAATGTAATGTGTTTACAAAAGTTGTAATAATCCATTGCAATATTGTTTCATGTGAAAAAATAGTTTTCAAAACAGCTTGCAATGCTTTTTTTACATTAGATTTTGAGAAAAATCTACACATGCCTTAATTCCTGTAACTAAATAGAAAACATTTCAAAATATCCAGATGTTACTGAAATTTAGTGGTTTTGTTTTTTTAGATAAAGTTGACATATAACATTGCATTCGTTTTAGGTATACGACAAAATGACTTGATGTATGTATATGTTGTGAAATGATCACCACAATTAGTTAACATGTATCTCCACATATAGTTACAAAATTTTTTTTTCTTGTGATAAGAACTTCTAAGATCTACTCTCTTGGTAAACTTCAAGTACACAATATTGTAACTAGAGTCACCATGCTATACAGTACATCCCAGGACTTATGTACCTGATAACTGGAAGTCTGTACCTTTTGGGAAGTTTGTACCCATTCTGCCCACTCTCCACATGTACATACAATGTCTCTACCTCTGGCAACTGATAATCTGTTCTCTATACATTTGAGTTAGTTTTTGTCTTTTGTTGTTGTTATACCACACGTAAGTGCAACATATACTATTTGTCTTTCTCTGACTTATGTCACTTAGCATAATACCCTCAAGGTCCATCCACGTTTTTGCAAATGGCATGATTTCCTTCTACTCTATGGCTGATTAATATTCCACTGTGTATACACGCACCTCTTCTTTATCCATTCAACCACTGATGGACTCTTAGGTTATTCCCATGTCTTGGCTATCATAAATAATGCTGCAGAGACCATGGGGGTTGCAGAGGTGTTTCCGAGATATTGTTTTCTTCCAATAAATACCCAGAAGTGAAATTGCTGGATCATAAGGTAACCCTATTTTAAATTTTTTGAGAAACCTCCACACTGTTTTTCGTAGTGGTTTCACCAATTTACATTCCTACCAACAGTGCACAAGTGTTCCCTTTTCTCCACATTCTCACCAGCACTTACTGTTGTCTTTCTGATAATAGCCAAGTAATAGGTGTGAGGTGATAGCCCATTAGGTTTTTGATTTACATTTCTCTGATGATTAGTGATGTTGAGCACCTTTTCATGTACCTGTTGGCATTTGTATGTCTTCTTTGAAAAAATAAGTCTGTTCCTCTGCCCACTGGATTGTTTGGGTTTTTTGTTTTTGCTTGTTTGTTTTATTTGGATGTGTTGGGTCTTAGTTGCAGCATGCTGGATCTTTTGTTGAGGTGCGTGGGCTCTCCAGTTGTGGCGCGTGGGCTCTCCAGTTGTGGCGCATGGGCTCTAGAGGGCTCGGACTTAGTTATCTCGTGGCATGTAGGATCTTAGTTCCCTGACCAGGGACTGAACTCGAGTTCCTTGCACTGGAAGGTGGATTCTCAACCACTGGACGACCAGGGAAGTCCCTGTTTTTGTTTTGTTTTGTTTTGCTATTGAGTTGTATGAGTTCTTCATTAAATTTTTTAAAAATTTATTTGACTGCGCTGGGTCTTTGTTGTTCCATGTGGGATCTAGTTCCCGGATAAGGGATTGAACTTGGGCCCCCTGCACTGGGAGCACGGAGTGTTAGCCACTGGACCAGCAGGGACATCCCATCTTCACTGAAATGTAAAGCCTCTCTTCAGACGTTCAGCATCACAACACACAGGTGCAACCACAGAGACTGATGTCCTAATGCCGCAGTCGGAAATCAAGCTTTCCTATTTCTGTGTAAATTTTTATTTTGCCCTGTGCTATAATAGGCACTAAGTAGTAGAGCATGAGACTATCATCAATGTGAAATATAGAAATAGTCATGCAATAAATTTTGTTTTTTCTTTTTTTTGGCTGCATTGGGTCTCGTTGCTGTGCGTGGGCTTTCTCTAGTTGCAGCGAGCAGGGGCTACTCTTCACTGTGGTTCGAGGGCTTCTTATTGCTGTGGCTTCTCTTGTTGTGGAGCACAGGCTCCAAGTGTGCGGGCTTCAGCAGCTGTGGCACATGGGCTCAGCAACTGTGGCACACAGGGCTGAGTTGCTCTGAGGCATGTGGGATCTTCCTGGCCCAGGGCTCAAACCCATGTCCCCTACATTGGCAGGTGGATCCTTAACCACTGCGCCACCAGGTAAGTCCTAATTTTGCTGTTGTTGGCCTCACCGCACAGCTTGCAGGATCTCAATTCCCCGAGCAGGGATTGAAACTGGGCCATGGCAGTGAAAGCCCAGAATCCTAACCACTAGGCAACCAGGGAACTCCCAGTAATGCAATAAATATTTATTCAGAGAAAATATTCCTATTTGCCTTTTGGTGAATTTTATTCCATTTTCTATTATACTACAAATTCATTAGGTATAATTGCTTTTCTCTTCCCTCCCACATTTTATTTTGTGTTGTTTTCTCGCTAGTTTATTTCAAACCCCTAATTGTATATTTCTCATCCATTTCTTTATTTCTTTGCCCATGGTTTCTACTTTTCCATCAATTCCTATGGGCTCTCATTACAACAAGTAATTAATCTTCTTTGCCTTTTACTTCTTCTCTGGCTTCTTGAAATGCCTGCTCAACCTTATTTTTTTCCATCTTGGGTAATTTTGTTTGTTTGTTCATTTGTTTCCTGGCAATTTCAGAAAGATAATTCCCTTTTTTCTCCCCAAGATCTGGGTTTCCTTTTCATCAATTAAATTTCTCTTCTTTCATTTTTTCCCTACTCTCTACTGATCTCTTCAGCTTCTTTCATAAAATGTTTCCTCTACTGAACCCTCCATAAACTCTTATTTTGAACTTATCCAAAAATAGGTTTCTAGAAATGCTGAGAGTTTAAAATGTCCTCTCATTCTTCATAGGAAACAGTGGAGAGTTCTAGAAGTAAATGTAAATATGTATATTTCAAGTAATAGTGGGGGATAGTTGGATTTATTATGGCAATTTGAACATTTATTAAGTGCCAGCTCAGTGTTAGGACCTACCCAGATACCAGGATTTAACTTGGCCAACAGGCAAGAAATCTCCATCAGGCAAACTCACCATTTAGAAATATTAGAAAGTAGATGGGCGGTACCCAGGAAAGACAAGGGTCACATGCTTCTGTTGCTGCAGCCACCCACACGTGACACTTGGTAACTGATGAGCGTATTGAGTGAATGAATGTGAATGAACGAACAAATGAAGCTGTCCTGAAGCTTCGTGGGATGGGGTGGGGCCGTGTAAATACCCCACTCATGTCTTCTGCAGCAGGGCGAGTCATTGACTGAGTACCTCAGCCACCTTCCTTGGAATCCACCACCAGGATCCTTGCAAGGGAACTTGGGCTCTGGCACTCTGGCGGGTCTGGCCAAAGCCATCTCAAAGCCACACTGCAAGTAGAGACCTGCCTACCCGCTCTGCCTGCCCCGCCTCCCCTTCCCAGGGGTCAGATCTCCCCGCCTCCTCCAACTCTCTCCCCTTTCTTCCCTCACAGATATTTCCTCCTATCACTGTCTTGCATGACAATCCTGTCCTGGCATCGATGTTGCAGAGGACCTGGACTACAGAAACATAAGATTACTCTGAGACCTAGGTTTGTCCTCCCAAGTGAGTGACCCTCCTCGTCTCAAAAGTCATTCAAGGAGAGATAACTTCAATTTATAACCAACTACCTCATCCAACCTCCCACCCTATCAGCCACTCCCTACACCACTCCCTAAGGGAAGAACAGAGCCACGCCTGAACTGTAGCCTTACACCTTCCCCACCTCACCTACCACACAAAGACACACACACACACACACACACACACACACACACACACACACGCACGCACGCACGCACGCACGCACACACCCCTTCCTCTTTTGCAAGTGTTAATATTCATTTCTTTGAGCCAAGTAAGCTTATCCTTTGAACGCACTCCCCCTTTCTCCTCTTATTAAGGCATTATTACTATGTGAATAATAAAAAATAAAATCTCTTGCATAAGAACAGCATTTTTGTTACTTTCCTGAGCCCTCTGTAGAAACATTACCTCATTTGATCCACATGATAACTGTGAGAGGAGCCAGGACCAGTATTAATGGCCTACTTCACAGACGAAGAAACCAAGACCGAGACTGATCTCTGAGGGTGTTAGTTTCCCAGTGTGCCCAATGAAGTCTTGAACCCTATGGCCTCTAAGGCCTCTTCCACTTCTAAGATGGTACGATTTCCATAATTTGTCTGAATCACAAAGCTAGTGGTTAGTGGTGGATTAGGGATCTGAGATGAATGCTTTTGGCTGCCAGGCGAATTCCCCCACACCGTGCTGTCTTTGCTGACAACAGCAATGCCTAACATTTATTGACTGGCCCTGTTTTACTGGGCCCTGTGCTTTACTCGCAGGGGCACCGCTGAATACCTACTAGGCACCCCCACCCCCGCTGCGCGCTTCAGTACCCCCCGTAGATTTCAGTTCCACACACACTTATCAGGAGCTGACCCCACCCTTGCTCTAAGCATATGCTCTGGTTGGCTGGTTGGTTTCACCCGATCAAGGTTTTCTATTCTCCTGACCAGAGTCACTGGTTGAGGGCTGGGCCCGGGCCCAGGCCATCCAAGCAGGGTGAACTGGAGGGTTCTGGCTTGGAACACGTGACAGCAAGTGCACTCTCTCCTACTGAACATAAGTTAGGAAGCACTGGCTGTATGGCACCAGCAGCCTCTTTGTGCCCTGAGGGGAAGCCGCAGGATTCATCTTGGGGCTGATAGTTTTGAACAGCTAAAATCTATGGGATGTCTATATCTCTAAAACTATGAACAAACAACAGAGGTAAAGACCTGTGAGGTCACTGAGAACCAGGGCATTACTAGACTTGGCCAGACTCACACCACCTGTTTGGGGCGGCTGAGACTAGATTTCAGCTTTCCAGCTACTGACAGAGGGTTCTCTGAGCCTCAGCAGGTAGGGGATGCAGCCCTGTGCAGGGGCCAATCCGGGGGCTCCCTGCTGGACAGAACCCCATCAGTATGTCTGGGCAGGGGGGCAGGGATCTAGGAGGCGCTTCCTCATACTCTGCTTTCCTGCCTGATGTAGAACCCGAGACAGGGCCGCAGCTGAGCGTGGTGACAACACTGAAGAGAGACTCCTTCCCTTCCCCCACCCAGCCCTCTGCCAAGCAAAGCACCTCCCAGGCTGTGCTGGAGGAAGAAGGCACTGCCAGCCAAGTACATGCCCACCTGGGGTCAGGGTGAGGGCAAGGCAGTGACAACACGCTGTGACAGCTGGAGAAGAGGTGGGCAAATGGGTGGCCTTTGGGGAAACAGGCCTGGTTTCTCACTCTCTTCAAAGAACTGCCAGATGTAAAGCACACAAAGGAACACAGAATAGTTACCAAGAGAATAGCTATTTTTCCAACTCACTTACTTATAGGCGTGTCTATACAATTCTGGTGGAACCAGACGTGAAGGATGGTTTGGGGAGTTCACCTGATCACAGCTAATGTACCATTCACATTTATTCATCAAGGATTTACTGAGTGCCTACTTTATGCCCTGGAGATATAGCTCTGGAAAAAAACACAGAAAAGGCTCCTGTGTCCAGGAGCTCACTCCTAATGGTGGAGGGAAGGTGGAGGGGAACAGAACATAACAAGTACATAAACAAGATGACTGCAGACTGGAAATAACAGGGTGATATGACAGAGAGCAAACGGTCAGGCTGGAGAGGTCCTACTTTAGACACAGGGTCAGAAATGCCTCCTGGGCTGACATGAGCTAAACCACATGAGAAGTCTGAAGAACAGCTGATCCAGACAGGTCAGGAAACAGCAGTAAGTGCAAAGGCCCTGTGGCAAGAAGCATTTGGTGGTCATTGCGCCTGGGGTGTAGTGACCAGAGGCTGGAGAGGTAGGCAAGAATCTCTAAGGCAGACCCTTGGAGGTCAATGCAGGAGCTCTGTGAAGACCCCCTGTGCCAGGTGGGAATGCAGCTGGAGACACCAGTGTGCCGTTCTTCTGTGGCTATTAATGAGGCATGGTGCAGTCTCCTGATGGACCTCTGGAGTCTGACCTGAGTTTAAGTTTCAGATTGCCCTCTTTAATAACCTTGGGAAAGCTACTGGAGTTTCCCATTTGAATAATCAAGGGTTTCTCCTGCCTGAAGCCAAAAGACCTCTGTGGGATTTGCTCCAACCCTCAGCTTTATCTGTCAACTCATCCTTACAGTCAAAAGCATTCACTTACAGAACTAGCACAAATTAAAAACACACGAAATTTAAACTGTTACAGTAACAATACTGCATAAACAACCGATATAAGAGTAGGTTCCTCAGGAAAAAACTATGTTGCTGGGCTAATCAAGTTTGTCATTCCAGTCTCACACGGTCCTTTAAGAACTCAATCTTGATCCCAGGGCTGGGTTGATCTGGGCGTTCCAGTTCACTTTCCGTTTCAAACATGCAAAGCAATAACCATCTTAACGTTGACATGTATCGTGTTGATCCCTGCCTCTCCCCGACACGCTGAGTTCGGGGGACGGGGTGGGAGGCGGGGAAGGAGCGGATGGAGGAGGGGCGGAGAAAGGGGGCGCGGGGAAGGCTTCACGGATTGGACACCGGGAGGGAACCTGGCGACGGCAGCGACTTCAGGGAAGAAAGGGAAACGCGAAGGGACGCGAGGAGGAGGGAAGGGGCCGGATGGAGCATGCGGGCAGCGCTGGGCGCGGAGCCCCAGGGTAGGCGGGGCAGGGGGCGCGGGGGGCGCCGGGCTCGGGGCTCAGGCTCCCGGAGCGACGGGAGCAGGGCCAGGAGAGGGACGCAGGGGACGCAGCAACTACTAGCAGAGGAGAAGCAACGGACAGTAGTAGCGCTCGGGAGGGCGGGGGGAGGCCGGCCACCGCGGACGCCCGCTGGGACCGCGAGCCCTGAGAGGCCGCGGAGGGGCGGGGCGCCGGGCGCGAGGCCAATGGGAGGGCGAGTTGGCGCGGGGGCGGGGCGCCGGGCCGCTCGAGGGCCAATGGGAGGGGAGCGGGGGCGGGGCGGGGCGCCGGGAGACTCGAGGCCAACGGGAATCCGAGCCGGGGCGAGGGCGGGGCGCCAGGAGGCGACAGGGCCAATAGGAGGCTGAGGAGGGGAGCGCGGGCGGCCGCCGGCCCAGCGCCCGGGGAGAGGGACCCGGAAGGCGGTGGGGGCGGGGAGCCGGGCTGACAACCTGTCAAATCCACTGTGGGACGAACCAGGTCACGCGCCTCCCCGAGCCGGGGCGCCCCCGCCCCGCGAGGCCCGGCGGGTGGCCCGCGGGGCCCGGCCCGGCCGCTTCCTCTTCCTGCCGGCGGCGGGGGCGGGGCGAGCGGCCGCGGGGGCGGGCAGGCAGGTGTCCCGGCTGCCCGCCCCGTCCTCGTCCTCGCGCCGCTCCCCGGCGCCGGCTCGTACGGTCTCTCCCTGACAGCCGGGCCCACCGCGGCTGAGCGGTCGAAGAGGCGTCTTCCGGGCGGCCCTTCAGCATCGAGCAGCCCCCACGCCCCCGGCCGTCCTCACGCCGCTCGGTCGGGAGGCCACGGCCGCGTCCCCGCGGGCCCGCGTTTGCGGAAGGCGGCCGGCCGCGCACTACTTTGCGCGGAAGGACCCGCGGACGGCGGAGGGATCCCGCGCGAGCCCCGCCCCCCACCTCCCACCGCGGCCCCGACGGCGCGCGCCGAGGGCAGCCCTTCGTGCCCATCCCCTGCGTCCGCCGGGGGGGCCGCGGCCTCCCTCGTCGGGCGGCGGGCGGCCCGCGGACGGCGCTCCGGGTCGCGGCGGCGGGACGGGTGGCGGGGACGCGCGGGCCCCCGTCCCTGCGCTTGGGATCTCAGGGTGAGGGGAGTGGAGGAGAAGCCTCGGTGAGGAGGCCGCGCTGCTCCCGGCGCGTCCTGCGGGCCGTGCGCCCGCGGCTCGTGTGGCCCCGGGACGCAGCCCCCAGCCGTGCGCCTGAGGCCTGCGGGCGGGCTCTGGACGCGCACGCTCGTGGAGCGGTGCTTCTGTTCGCATACCGATTTCCTCCGTTATCCTCCTCGACGCACATTTGCTTAGGATGTTTGCGTTAAATGGACAGTAAATGTAAGGCTTTGTTTAATTTTTACCGCTCGGCCATTCACATTATGTTAATTTCCGCCCCAGAACAAGGTGATGCCTTGTTTTCGGTAACGATGACCAACTCCTCTACTCTTTTCCCAAATTGTACATGAACTAAGGGTGACGTGTACGTTAAAAACGTTAACATTTGAACAATAAATTTAAATTTTTGACATAGCAATTATTTGAAGGGTTTCTCTGCAATATTACTGTGAAATGGAACAAAGAAGAAAATTTTTCATTCCCCTAACATTTCTTTACACCAATGTTTCTTGAATACATGCAAGCACTGTGCTTGAACATTTGCATGTTTGTATGCGAAGCATTGTGCTCATTTTTATTTTACCAAATGCATATTTCATCAGTAAAATAATTTTTTTTCCTTTTAAAGTTCAGTCTTTAAGTGCATATTAGCTACCACATTGGGAAGAAAACAATATACTATGTCATCTATGTACAGAATTACAGATGTACATTTTTTACATTTACCAGAAACATGGTCATCAAAAAAGAAAACTATGGAGAAAGTAAAAAAAAAAAAAAAAAGTAAAATGTCCTTTAAGTTCAACATACACGAACCTAATCATTAATTAGTCTGAAGAGCTACTGTATTATTCTATAATATAGGATTATCAACCAAAAGTTGGGAAAGACATCTAAGCTTTTTTATAAAAATTAAAACCTGGGAATTCCCTGGCAATCCAGCGGTTAGGACTTGGCACTTTGACTGCAGCAGTCCACGTTCAATCCCTGATTGGGAAACGAAGACTGCAAGCTATGCAGTGTGGCAAAAAAAAAAAAAAAAAATTAAAATCTAAGAAAACAAAAAAAGACCTTTTAGGTTTCACTATAGCTAATACCTTATTGCCAGTTAATTTCCCAAAGGGAATAGTTCTCTGTTTGGACCAATTGGCAACCCAACAGAGTTAGACGCTTTTAGCCAACACTGGGGATATTTTTTTTAAAGTAATCATCTTTTTGTACTTAGAAGGTTTTTTTTAATTAATTCTGACTGAAAGGTGGTCTTTTTCGGGGGGAGGGGAGGGTCTTTTTTTTTTTTTTTTTGAGGGTCATATTTTTAATGTTAATACTCTCTAAGAAGACAATAAAACCACGTGTTTCTTCAACAAATGAACCACAGGATTGTCTACTGAAAATCAACACTGAAAACATGAGAATGAATTCGGTATCCTTATGCAAAACTTGCATGCTGGAATTTAGCCACTAGAGCTGAATACATTATATCTCATTAATAAGTGAAAGCAGAGATTTTTAGGTTTAAACAAGTGCAATACTAAAACAATCACCTTGCTGCCTCTGGGGGTATATTTTCAGTCCTTTAACAAAGGGTTAAAAACGGCATTTCCTAAAATGAATGTTTTGATATGATGTGTCACATCTTTTTTTTAACTTCTAATTTCCTAAGAAAGCTAACTCCTTCCATTTCTCTCAAATATGAAAATTAAAAACACTCTGCCTTAGTTATTTCTTCTGTTGTATCCCTTGCTAGCAAATTCTTTTGGAATAGAGTGGGGAAATTAATTATCTTTATAAATGGAGTCACAGTTTTGTCTAAACACTTCATGTGTAATTCCCTCCTGTAAGGAGGATTTTATCATTCCCTACTCACATGTTCTGGAACAGTTTTATTTCTCAGTTGGTAGTACACTTCTTGGACCAGAAGGAAAGAGTAGGCAACCTCTTTACCTCTTTTGGGAAGGAGGGTGGGTGGCTTTACCACAGGGTAAAGACATCCTCCCGGCAGTGCAGCCTAGGCCACGTAGTTGGAAATTCAGCTTGGACCAAAAGAGGTAGAAGATTCTAAATGGGAAGCAAATATGCCTTGAGATAAAGGTTGCAGACCAGTGGTCTGCAGAGGTGTTTTGCTTGCCTCTCACAATGTTTAGAAATTTTAAAATTAGTTTCCAAGATTTAAAAAATGGGAGACTTTAAAAGAAAAAAAGAAAAAAAAAAGAAAAAATGGGAGACTTTAAATCTATAGAATTGTAGCTTCTCTTGAAGATTAGACAAATATGGCTCATTTCTTGCCTGGTTACATGCTGCTCTAGCTGACTAGCTGCTAACCCCTTTAGACGGGGTGTACATGCTATATGTTGGGCTCCATGCAGTCATTTATTTTAGCTACCTGGCCAATGGAGGCATGAGTGTTTGGAATACCTGCTCTAGGTTATGTTAAATTGGAAAGTCTTCACCACAGAGAGAAGTTAGACTTAGGAAGAAGAGATGATCTTACGTGTTTGTTCTAACTAAATATAATGAGCTCACAAATGAAAAGTTAGTGGAATTATATGTGGCAACTGGCTGCATCCTATGATTCCACTTATCGGTTCCCTGGCACAGGGAAAGGGCAGGTTGTATGAAGTTAAATTGTTAATTAAAAATGGAAATAATGTTTTTTGTGCTGAACTTTCCACTTACAAAAGTCATTGCCTTGGTTAAAATGAATTTCACTGAAGGTTGTGGCTAGTAGAACCTAGGAATAGTAGTCAGTTGTGAAAGATTGTGCAAGAAGGGATCCCCCAAAGGCTACAGAATAACAATAATGATAATGACAGCCATGTCTTGACATTACTGAGCAATTACCATGTGCTGGACATTGTTGTAAGTGCTTTATCTGAA
The DNA here is from genome assembly GCF_030028045.1 of Hippopotamus amphibius kiboko. NCBI lineage: Eukaryota > Metazoa > Chordata > Mammalia > Artiodactyla > Hippopotamidae > Hippopotamus > Hippopotamus amphibius. Next base: position 4,904,614 of record NC_080189.1, on the reverse strand, counting down.
TTCTGTCTTGTTACTGTATTATATTTTATTTCACTTTTGGCCACATTGCAGAGGTTGAGGGATCATAGTTCCCCGACCAGTGATTGAGCCCTTGGCCTTGGCAATGAAACTGCAGAGTCCTAACCACTGGATCAGCAGGGAATTCCCTCATAATTATATTTTAGTTTCCTATTTTCTACCTCATCTTTCTTTTCTTGTTGAAGCTGCCTTGAACCCTCTAAGACCTGGGCATGAGGTGAGGGGTCTAATTTACTGTAGCTTAGGATGGCACTAACCTTTGGCTATTATTGGTCCTAAAAGTGCTCAGATGTTCTTTCTTTTCTGCCTTTCCCTGTCTGTACTCCAGCCTTGTCCTCTCTTAGGCCTTTTCCTGCCATGGTCTGTGTGTCTTCCTATTAGAATCACACTTTTCATCTCAGCAAGAAATATTCCCTTTCTAGGGCAGAGAAGAGGGAGAATTGGCCAATACTGGGGCAACAAATGTGATAGGAAGAGAGAGAAATAAGATGGATAGCACTAAGGGCAGATAAAGGGAGACAGACACACAACAGCCACCGCCCACCAAAATCAACAGCAAACCCAGTAGAGCAGCAGCTAGAAAAGGCCCTAAGCTTGAGTCCAGACAGATTATGTGTTTGATGATTCTTGGGAGTGTGAAGTAGACCAACTCAGCAGAGTTACACTCAGGTAGAGTCCAAATACACCAATGGGGGAGAGTTTAAATAAAATGTGTACTTTCATATAATAGAATGTTTATGAAAGTTTTAATAAGGCTCAATACCTTATCAGATGAAGAAAAAGCCAAAAATAAAATTATATACAAAAACATATTTAGGAGATTTCCCTGGTGGTCCAGTGGTTAGGACTTGGCACTTTCACTGCCAGGGCTTGGGTTCAATCCCTGGTCCAGGAACTAAGATCCTGTGAGCCACACGGCACTGCAAGACTGACAAAAAAACCAACCCCCCCCCCCCCCCCCCCGTCCAAAACCCCAAATACACACACACACACACACACACCCCATATTTAGGAGTTAAAATACTGTTTTAGATTTTTAATTGATTAAAATATTCTATAAATATATTTAAAAGGCTAGAAGGAAATATGGCAAAATAGTAGTGGTTCTGAATTTCCAAAAATTTTCTAGTGATCGTAAAGAACTTATATAAACAAAAAAAGATAAAATAATTAAGAACCAGGGGAAGAAATTGAAAATCAAGCTGAGGGACTTCCCTGGTGGTCCAGTGGGTAAGACTCTGCGCCCCTTGTGCACAGAGCCTGGATTCGATCCCTGGTTGGGAAACTAAATCCCACATGCATGCCGCAACTAAGAAGACTGCATGCTGCAACTAAATATCCTGCATGCTGCAACGAAGACCCAGCGCAGCCAAAATAAATAAATAAAATAATAAATGAATGAATAAATATTTTTTAAAAAATCAAGCTGACAATGTACCTACTGAGTTTTAGTTCCATGAAAGAAACTAAAAATTTATACTACCGTTACAGATGTTACCATCTCCAGATTTCAAAAATGTTTTCCAATGGTCTCAAGAGGACTGGGCGAGAGAGGACAGACGGTTGAGCAGAACCTAGTCCCAAGGGCTGGAAAAGAAAATTGAAGTACATGTTCTACTGATGCCACATCTGTGATATCAGCTTTGAGCAGAGAAGGATGGCATATAATATCTTCCCCTACTGTAGCTCTTAAAGTGTGTTGGCCCCCATTTCCTTTTCTTTCTTTTTTTTTTTAATTTATTGGCTGTGTTGCTGTGCGTGGGCTTTCCCTAGTTGCAGCGAGCGGGGGCTGCTCTTAGTTCTGATGTGTGGGTTTCTGATTGAGGTGGCTTCTCTTGTTGCAGACCACGAGCTTTAGGTGAGTGGGCTTCAGTAGTTGTGGCTTGCGGGCTCTAGAGCACAGGCTCAGTAGTAAGCACGGGCTTAGTTGCTCCGCTGCATGTAGGATCTTCCAGAGCAGGGATCAAACCCATGTCCCCTGCATTGGCAGGTGGATTCTTAACCAGTGTGCCACCAGAGAAGCCCTCCCATTTCCTTTCAAGAAGGATTAGTACATGATCCAGAGCATCTGAGAAGTTCCATCAGCTTGCCAGGGCTGCCATAACAAAGTTTTTACCGCAGGTTGAGTGGCTTAAACAGCCGATATTTATTTTATCACAATTCCAGAGACTGGAAGTCTGAGATCAAGGCATCTGCAGGGCTCATTTCGCCTGTGGCCTGTCTCATTGGCTTGTGGGTGACTGCCTTCTTGATGTGTCCGCACGTGGTCATTCCTCTGTGTCTCTGCCTGAATCTCTTTTTATAAGGACACCAATCTGATTGGACTAGGGCCCCTCTTAATGACCTCATTTTAACTTCACTACCTCCTTAAAGACCTATCTCCAAAACCAGTCACATTCTGAGGCCCTAGCGGTTAGGACTTGAACATGAGTTTTGGGGTGGCACAATGCACCCGTGACAGAAGGTGAGGGGCTGGTTGGAGAAGGCGGCAAAAGTTATCAACACACTTGGGTGATTATCCTTGAATCCGAAGGATGGAGAGGAGGTTGCTTGGGTACTAAAAAGAAGAGAGGTGGGACTTCCCTGGCGGTCCAGTGGCTAAGACTCCGCACTCCCAATGCAGGGGGTCCAGTTCAATTCCTGATCAGGGAACTAGATCTCACATGCTGCAACTAAGAGTTTGCATGCTGCAACTAAAGATCTCGCATGCAGCAGCAAAGATCCTGTGTGCTGCAACTAAGATCCAGCACAGCTGAAGAAAGAAAGAATGAAAGAGAGAAAGAGAGAGAGAAAGAGAGAAAGAAAGGAAGGAAGGAAGGAAGGAAGGAAGGAAGGAAGGAAGGAAGGAAGGGAGAAAAAGAAAAAGAAAGAAAGGAAGGAAGGAAGGAAGGAAGGAAGGGAGAAAAAGAAAGAGAAAAAGAAAGAAAGAAAGAAAGAAAGAAAGAAAGAAAGAAAGAAAGAAAGGAAGAAAGAAAGAAAGAAAGAAAGAAAAAGAAAGAAAGAAAGAAAAAAGAAAAGGAAGGGAGGAAGGAAGGAAGAAAGAAGGAAAAAAAGAAAGAAAGATTAAAAAGAAAAGAAAAGTGGTGTGACTACAATGGGGGACAGCCTTCAAGAGGAAAGAAGGAAAAGTCTGATTAGAGCAGTTAGCTGTGTTTTCAGAAACTTTTGGCCAGTTGGTTCTATTTAAATTTTGTAGGATGGAAGAAAACAATTTTAAGGCCTACCTCTAGATAGGATTTCCAACAGTGTCATGAAAAACTTACTTAGAAGGTTATCAGAGGACTTCCTAGGTGGCACAGTGGTTAAGAATCTGCCTGCCAATGCAGGGGACACGGGTTCAATCCCTGCCCCAGGAAGATACCACATGCCTCAGAGCAACTAAGCCCATGTGCCACAAATATTGAGCCTGTGCTCTAGAGCCTGTGAACCACAGCTACTGAAGCCCCTGCTCCTAGAGCCCGTGCTCCACAACAAGAGAAGCCACCACAATGAGGAGCCCGCACACCACAACAAAGAGTAGCCCCCGCTTGCCGCAACTAGAGAAAGCCCATGTGCAGCAACTAAGACCCAACACAGCCAAATAAATAAATAAATTTATTAAAAAAAAAAGATTATCAGGACTGAGGAAGGTAAGACAATAGCGACAATAGCAGATCTGTTGAATATCCTAAATGACCTTTTTCATACTTCCTTTTATTTAATGTATAGGAATTGCATCATGCCTACCTGGGGGATCCACTAGAAAGTAAACGTACAACACCAGCCAATAACTGCACTTGAAGAACTCACATCTATGTGAGTGAATGCAAAGTAGCACCATGTATCCCCGCACGTTTCTTGTGTTGCCTACAGTGAAAGATGAAGTTGAGTCTCAAGAAGGTAAAATAGGACTTCCTAAGTGGTGCAGTGGTTAAGAATCCACCTGCCAATGCAGGGGACACGGGTTCGATCCCTACCCCAGGAAGATCCCACATGCCACGGAGCAACGAAGCCCGTGCGCCACAACTATTGAGCCTGCGCTCTAGAGCCTGTGAGCCACAACTATTGAGCCCTTGTGCCACAACTAGTGAAGCCCACGCACCTAGAGCCTGTGCTCCGCAACAAGAGAAGCCACCTCAATGAGAAGCCTGCACACCGCAATGAGGAGTAGCCCCCGCTCTCCCTCTCCCCAGCTAGAGAGAGCCCGTGTGCAGCAATGAAGACCCAACACAGCCAATAAGTAAACAGATAAATAAAATTATTTAAAAAAAAAAAGAAGGTAAAATAAAAAACGAGGGCAAGTATAGCAACGACAAACAACAAGGCAAATTCCAACCTGACGGCCTTTGTTGCAGTAAAAGAATTTTGAATTGGAACCACAGGATTCTCCATTTCATTTTGTAGCAGCCCCCAGTCCCTTTTGGAAAAGGCAAGGGTACGTACCATGAATAAGTAGTATCACCATATTTTGCCGTCGTAGAAAAAACCCGCACATGCAAGCAGCAACCTCGTCCTTATTTCAATATTAAATTGCTTAGTTGGACTAAAGCAAACCTTTAAAAAACAAAACACCTGCTTGGTATCCGTATCCGTCAGTATAAACGCAGAAAAAACCAATCAGCATAAGCAAATGACTTATACTAGGTCAACTTTGACTTTCTCTTCCACTGTACTTTTTTACTTAGGCCTCGTAGGAATTATATTTTGCAGAAGCCCTGAGGCACAGAAAGCTTCAATGATGCTATGGACTGAATTACATCCACCCAGATTCATACACTGAAGCCCTAACCTCCGGTGTGACTGCCTCTGGAGACAGGGCCTTTGGAGGTAACTAAGGTGAAATGAGGCCATAGGGTGGAGGCCTGAGCCGACGGGGTTAGTGTCCTTATAAGAAGAGACACTGAGAGGAAGTGTGTCTAATAGAGAGCTAGCTTTCTTCCTGCCATGTGAGGACACAGCAAGGAAGCAGCCTTCTGAAAGCCAGGACCCAGAAAACCAGAAACTGAATCGGCTGGCAGGTTGATCTTGGACTTCCCAGACTCCACGGCTGCGAGAAAATAAATGCTGTCCAGGCTGCCAGTCTACGGCACGGCAGCCCACGCTGACTGATACAAACGACCTGTCTAAACCCTCGACTGTCTCCTTTTCAGCCTCCAAGTCTGCACCTTAATTACCTCTTCATTACCTTCTTTTCTGGAGAAATTCCACCCAGGCCACCCTGGGGAAAATAAGTTCCTTCTTTTTCTTTGTCAGAGCACTTTTTAAAAAGCATTTATTGCAGTCTGTATTTATCGCGTTTTTTCATTGACTTCTTGACGTTCAGTGACACCAGCATGGAGGATTCACAACACAGGGACCCTCCTGCCACGCCCCTGCCCTGCCCTCTGTCCTGTCCCCACTGCAAAGCAGAAGCCAGCACGCAGTGGGCAGTAAGGTAAATGCTCTGTTTTACTGCAACTGTGCCCGTTTCGGTGAAAAAAAGGGCCTGAGGACTTTTTTAGTTTTCCAGTCACAATGAAGGACATTTACTAGGTGAGGACAGTAGCAAATTTTTTTTTTTTTCTTTTTGGCCGAGCCCTGCCACGTGGGATCTCAGTTCCCTGGGCAGGGACCTGAACATGCGCCCCCTGCAAATGGAAGCCTGGAGTCCTAACCACTGGACCACCAGGGATGTCTCAGCAGCAAATATTTTAAAATGTAGGTTAGACAGTTAACTTCTGAAATCAGTGAGTCGGGGCTCTCTTGAATTGGTTCTCTACTTCATTCAAAATATGCTCGGGACCTCCCTGCCGAGATATAGATAGATAGATAGATTGATAGATAGATAGATAGATAGATATAAAATAAAAGTAGAAACCTTTAAAAAGAAAAACAGGCTCAGACTGGGTAGGAAAGAGAATCTGCTCACAGTCTGCTCACAGGTTAATTAATAGACGATGATGGTGAACAAGCACGTATATGACAACTTACTGTTTGTTGTGAATAGCGTACAGAGCTTAGATCCTGGAAATCTGTTCTCCAATTTCAATTTGGCGGTAACTAGTTGTGTGACCTTGGGCTAATCACTCAGCACTTTCCAGACTTGGGATTTCTCTTTCGTAAGGCGAGTTTCTACCAGGACCTGCCCTACACACTTCTTAGGGCTGAGGTGAGTGTGGGGACACTAAAAAAAGAGCATAGGGTTTTAAAATCTTATAACAAATTTAATCCAGATGAGTCAGTGGTTAAGAATCCACCTTCCAATACAGGGGATGCAGGTTCGATCCCTGCAGGGAACTAAGCTCCCACATGCCATGGGGCAAGTAAGCCCCCGAGTGCAGCAACTACTGAGCCCGTGTGCCTCAACAAGAGAACCCACGTGCCACAGCTAAGACCTAATGCAGCCAAAAAGAAATTAACTAATTAAATAAATTTTAAAAAACGTCAGTGTCGATAAGAGCCATCATAAAAGTCTCAACCTTGTCATTTGGGTCTCAGAGAACAGGGCACCCACGTGCCTTTGGATGACAAACAGATGAGGCCCTGCCCCCCTTTGTGGTGCCTTTCGTGGCTGCACCCAGGTCAGCCTCTGGCAAAACTGACTGACTTGTGTGGGGGTGGCTTTTTAGGCCACGACTGGCTTCACTCACAATGGTTACGCAGGCAGAGGTGGCTCTTACGACCCCAAGGTGCCTAAAGGTGCTCCTTCACCTCCTTGGACGGTTGGGTGAAGAGGTGGCAGGTAGACTTCCTTCTCCAGACGCTGCTATGCTCCCTTCAGAACCTGCTCCCCTCAGGAACTCCCCCACCAGACAATTAATAAAGGTGTTTGCCCATGAAGAAGTCCCTGTGCAGAAGTAATGACAGCCTGGGTCGAGGCCAAGTCTGGCCGCGCCTCCAGCACAGACACAGGAGAGCCAGCGGAAGGGAAGGGAGAGGCCCCTTCTGACCCGGACCAGTGGCCTGACTGCACAGCTAACACACGACAGACAGGCCACTGTTTTCCCCAATACAAGTGAATTCTGGTCTCCGTGACCGAGCCCCAGAACGCGCTGGGTTTCTCCTCGCTGTGCATCTGAGAGGTTAATGGGTTTCAGCTGAGCCCAGCACACCCTGGCCAATGTCCACAGTCAATTCCACACCTATGGCAAAGAGTAGGTTTTTTTCAAGGGATGGTGTAATGTTTTGGGAAAGTCAACCCAGGAGAGAGGCCAAAGTGGTGCAAGTTGGGAATTTAATTATGTAAGCGTGTAACTCAGCACTTTCTACTTTTCCTAACATACAAATCCTCAAAATGAGAAAAAATAAAAAGGAAGGAAGGAAGGGAGGAAGGGAGGACGGCAGGGAAGGAGGGATGGAGGGAGTTCAAGTGTTAAACATTACAGTGGTCTACCTTCTTGAGTCCCTACGTACCGATACCCCTCAGGTTCTAGCACTGGCCCATCTTTGTCTCTCTCTGTCTCCCATGACAATTTTGTAAGTTACTTACTGTTTGCCAAATGCCCGACCTACTTTCAAACAATATTCAGAGCAGCCATTTTCAATTAGCACCTCTACGCAGTGAATCTTAAATCTACGTTTCTGATTTAACCTTCTCAACAACTCCCGGTCTATGCTTCCAACATTTACTGGGCTCTTCTACCTGGAAATGCCACCAACTCCTTGGACTCACGGAGCCCAGAGGACTTTCTGTTTCCTTCCAAAGCAGCAACTCCTGTGTTCCCGATTTCTGTCCGTGACTCGACTTCTGACATTTCTGGTTACCCAGGCTCTCTCTAGGGGGATCTCAACTCAGCTGCATACTGGATGGCATGGGGGAAAATCTTATTGAAAAAGTGCATAAGCCTCACCCGAGATTGGTTGTATCGGAATCTGTAGCGGTGAGGTGCAACCATCAGCATTTTTTAAGTTCCCTAGATGATTCAAACCTGCAGCCCAGGTTGAGAACCGCCTCTCCAGGCCTTGCCTCACTCACCCTGCCCTTTGCAACCAAGCAGCTGCAAGTCCAGTCTGTGACTCACCCCCAGAGTGTCTCCAGATCTTTCTCCTCCTTTCTTGTCCCAGTATTCTCCCTTTAGCTTAGGCATCATTAAAGCACCTCTTGTTTTCTCCACTCCACTCATACCAGACAAATTCTCCTCATACATGGTTTTGACCATTTTAGCCCTCATTTCCAAAGCCTTCCAGCTGCTGTGTGTCTTGATCAAGCTTATCCCCACTCCCTTTAAGGAACGCTTTACGATGACCAAAACAAACTGCTTGCCCTTCGCTGGACATGCTGTCAAGTTTCCTGCCTCTGAGCCTTTGCTCACAGTTTCTGTTCGCTGAAACACCCTTCCTTCTACCCCACACGTCTGCATCCTACATATTCATCAAGGGCCTTCCCTGATCTTTCCAGCAAGGAGTACTTTTTTTTCTCCTCTGAATTTTCTTCCAACTTAGTATGTCCTGTCAGAGGACCACTGCAAGGAAAACAATTTGCACATTAATGAATTCTCTCTCTGCTTTTACTTTAATAGTCAGAGCTACTTACTTGCTTTCCCAGGACAACGGTACTCAAAATTGAGTATACATAAGTGTCACCTGGGGAGCTTGTTAAAATGCGTATTCCTAGGCCAATATCCAGAGATTCTCAAAGTCTGAGAACTGACGCTCTAGCAGAAACATACACAGGTGGTGTTCCTGAAGACCATACTCGGGCATTATTGAGGTAGGAGGTCTTTCTATCTCATGTCAGTTGGGTCCATGAATACGCTGACTTGTTGGAATTTCATAATATAATTCCAAGCATGGCCTAGAGTAGCATATTGTTACCATTCCTGAAAACTGTATAAAGTTTTTCTTACACAGGGGATTGAAAACTTACATGACGTACAAGGACAGGCAGTTTGAGTAAATGAGTGAAGTAGGTCAAATTCGACCTCCGTGTTGTGGAGGTCACAAGAAGTGGTAGGACTATGCTGGACTCAGGAGGGTCTCTGCTGTTCACCTCTGGGTAGTTATTTCCATTTCAGAATGAGGAGCAAGCAGGGCCTGGTCTTTCAATTCTCCCATCGAGCTGGAAATCCAGACTTTCATGTGATACTACCAGGTTATGTTTACAAAACCCTGTGAGGTTTGACACAGCCTTTGCAGTTCTGACTTAAACCAACAATTTAATAACTGAAGTATAAATAGGAATAAATCTTTGTTTTGTTTTGCTGCAGAAGTGACATGCAACATTATCTTATCTATAAACTGACAAACGCAGTCTACAAAAATGAAGTGACAAGCTTATTTGAGGATTTCATAAATCATTACGTTTTTTTAGAGATGGGTCCACCTCTCACTTTACAGAAGCAAAAACTAAGATCCAGGAAAGTTATGTGAGTTATATGATTTTTAAAATATGGAACTAGGGACGTTAAGACTCCGAGCTCCCAATGCAGGAGGCCCTGGTTCCAATCCCTGGTCAGGGAACTGGATCCCACATGCTGCAACTAAGAGTTCGCATGTCACAACTAAGGAGCCAGTGAGCTGCAACTAAGGAGCCTGCCTGCCACAGCTAAGACTTGACATGACCAAATAAATCAATAAATCAATAAAATATTTTTTTAAAAAATATGAAACTAAACAAACACTGTGTTGAGAGGCAGTGTTGTCCACAGTATGGATCTGGAAATCTGAGGGACAGGCCTTTCTTTCAGACTGTGTGACTGTGGGGAAGTTGCTTAAACTTATTTACATTCACTTCTCTGGTCTGTAAAATGGGGTAAATATATCTATATTCTTATGGACTGAATTTGTGTCCCCCGCAAATTCATATTACCCACATGTGATGGTGTTAGGAAGTGGGGCCTTGGGAGGCAATTAGGTCATGAGTGTGGAGCCCTCATGAATGGGATTCGTGCCCTTATAAATGGGACCCCAGAGAGCCCTTTCCCTCTGTTTCCGCCCTGTGAAGACACAGTTGCCACTCACAACCTGGGAGGGGCCCTCGTAAGGACACAACCATGCTGGCACCCTCATCCCGGACTTCCAGTTTCCAGAACCAGCTAAGCCTACTAGTCTACGGTACTTTGTTAGAGCAGCTGAACTAAACAAGACACATATTACTTGGGTTCTTGTGAAAATTGAATCATATGCTGTTTGTAAGATTCCTGGCACCACTAAATATCAGCTCTTATTGTTACTGAGTTCAAAATTAGCCTCATAAAACCCTCTCCCTTAAGATTTTCTCCATTGGCTCTATCTACTTCAGGATTTATGCAATGAAATAATTTTTATTAAGCAAATTGTTTTTAAATAAGCTGAGTTTCAACTAATTTGTAAATTAAATTGGTCAAGTATTGGAACCTTGCTGAGGTAGTTTCCTTATCTGCTAAAGAAGTTGCCTTTTTTTAATCTTTAGCCTGTTTAGTTCTACAATTTTATTATTTTTATTATTCAATTCATATATTTTAAAAATAAATGTTTAAAATGTGAATGACAGTTTATGTCTGAATATGTCTTACCTACCTTACAGATTGAAAAATATGTATACATTTATTCATACTTTTAATTTTCAGAGAAATGATTAAATACAGTTTCTCCATTAAATAACAACTGTATTTTTATTTTATTTTATATTTTTGGCTGTGCCACCAGGTTTGCAAGATCTTAGTTCCCCGATCAGGGATCGAACCCATGCCCGCTGCAAGGCAGTGGAAACGCAGAGTCCTAACCACTGGACAGCCAAGTAATTTCCAAACAACAGTATTTTAAATGATTAAATTTAGCCCTTTATTTCATTTTATTATTTAAGATATTGAAGTATATTTTTATGTGTGCTGGAAATGGGGAAGAATTGACAAGTAGAGAATTTTCCAACCTCCAACTGTAGTATCATGGAAGTGACTGAATTGTGAACTGTAATTAACACAAAGTTCTCATGGTAAATCTTTCCATTCCCTACCACTGTCTGATTTTTATTAAGATGTACCCTTCTGCAGCACAGCAGTTCTCAGTGTGTGGTCAGAGGACCCCCGGGATCCTGGAGACCCTTTTAGGGGGTCTGTGAGGGCCTCGCTTTTCCAACTATGTATCTGTGCGAGCCCAGATTTTCTTCCCATAATTTAACCCAAAACATTATACTGCAGTAGATTGAATGCAGATATGAGAATCCAGCTGTCTTCTATTAAACCAGATAGCAAAAAGATTTACAAAACTGTAAAACAATGCCACTCTTCTCAATGTTTTCTTGTTTTGGAAAATATAATTATTTTTCATAAGACGTGTTATTTAAATTAACACACCAGGGGTTTATTATTCTTCCTTTAAAATGAGTTAATACACAAAAGTATTGCATTTTTCTCAATTTTAATTTCTAATATTGATAAATATAACCCACATAAACAAATCTCCTTGGGGACTTAGTAATTTTTAACAGTGTATAGTGTCCTGAAACCAAAAACTTGAAAACTTTCTATTGAGAACTTTCTGCTCCAGCAGATACATCTACCACATCGCAAATGGTTTTCATATTGGATGGAAGGAAGTCAAAACTGTAACATGAAGAGTTCTCCTCCAGCTCCAAGCAGGATCTTGCCGTGGTGTAGCATCTAGACCAGTGGTTCTCAAACTTACATGTGCATCACGGTCACCTGGAGGGCTTGTTCTAGCAGATTTTCCAGGTTAGTAGATTTCAGTGCTTCTGAATCTGCATTTCTCACAAGTTCCCAGGTGGTGCTCCTGCGGCTGGTCTAGAGCTCTCACTTTGAGAACCACTGGTCTAGGTTACTGCTTCTAGGATTTTTTCCCAAACTATTTTGCCAGCTCCATTAAGTAAACTAATTTTTGCTTGAAACTTTAGTTAGAAACAAAAATTTGGTGGGTATTAGTGGGAGGCTAAGCCATTCATAGATCCTTGGAGTGATAAGAGAAAGGAGAGTTTGTGTCCCTTCAGATGGATGCATGCTGTCCAGGGAAGCAGTGGGGTGACAGGCGAAACAACCAAATCACCCTCACATCCAACACAAATTTCCTTTTGGGGAGTTTGTGTTTTGGTAACATCTTTTTATTTCAATTTAAAAATAGTATGGTTTAGGGACTTCCCTCATGGTGCAGTGGTTAAGAATCTGCCTGCCAATGCAGTGGACACGGGTTTGAGCCCTGGTCCGGGAAGATCCCACCTGCCATGGAGCAACTAAGCCAGTGTGCCACAACTACTGAAGCTGGCGCGCCTAGAGCCTGGGCTCCACAAGACAAGCCTCTGCAATGAGAAGCCCGCGCACCGCAATGAAGAGTAGCCCACTCACTACAAACACAGAAAGCCCGTGCACAGCAATGAAGACCCAACATAGCCAATAAATAAATAAATAATTTTTCTTAAAAAATTAAAAAAGTAAAGTAGTATTGTTTAGTTTCAAAAATAGTACCTAAACATATTGTCCTGTGCTGAATAGTGTTTCCCCACCCCCTAAATTCATGTCCTTCCCAGAACCTCAGAATGTGACCTTATCTGCAAACAGGGTCATTGCAGACATAATTAGTCAAATTACAATGAAGTCATTCTGGAATAGAGTGAGCCCATAATCCAATATGACTGGCATCCTTACAAGAGGAGAAGAGATGCAGAGACAGACACACACAGAGAGGAAAATGCTGTGTGAAGACAGAACAGAGGCTGGGATTCTGCAACTGCAGGCGGAGGAACAGCAAGGGTTGGTGGTGACCAGCAGGAGTTAGGAGAAGGGCATGGAACAGAATCTCCGTCTCAGCCCCCGAGAAGGAACCAACCCCGCTGGCTTCCTATTGAGTTTAAGTTACCCGGTTTGTGATAATTTGTTAAGACTGCCTTCAGAAACGAATACAGATTTCAAGAAGACAGTGAGGGAATTCCCTGGTTGTCCTATGGTTAGGACTCGGTGCTTTCACTGCTGAGGGCCTGGGATTGATCCCTGGTTGGGGAACTAAGATCCCGAAAGCTGTGTGGTGCGGCCAAAAAAAAAAAAGGCAATGGAAGAAGGCTCGAGCATCAGCTGCCGTGTGCTACCTCCAATTCTCCTGACCCCTCTGCTTCTTGCTGCTGCCCCTGTTCCCACACCCAGGCCTGCAAGGGCCCTGAACACCTTCATGTCCTCACAGGAGCTCCCAGCTCCTGTCCTAAGGGCTCCTTGTCCATGCTGTCAAGTGGCCCTGCTCAGCACCGAATGCACACACAGCCCCGAAGGTGGGACTTTGGACTCAATGAATAAATTCTTCTCTCTCTGCCGTGGGAAGATTATCCTGAGGTGCAGATTCTGTAGCTTTTCTGAGAATGTTCCGTGAGGCTGAGCAATCCGTCGCTCTCCGTGGTCAGTGTGATAACACACATGGACACCGGCCCCTTCCCTGCCTCCTTCCTGGGCCCCTCCCTCCCCCTTTCCTGGGATTACATCACCTACTAAAGCAGGAGCGCTAAGCCTTTGCTTCCGGCTCTACTTTCTGGGGAACCAAGGATAAGACAGTCCTTAAACAGATAGCCCTGTTGACAGTTCAGAAACGTATTAATAAAAAATTAAAGTAGTAACACAAACAATGTTTAAGTATTTCCATAGTCTCCTGTTATCCTTTCAGAAAGGATATATATATATATATCCATATATGCTCCTATTTACTTATATAAATTGGTTGATACTATACTTTTTTTTCCCATATAAAATATATCTTGGGGACTTCCCTGGTGGCGCAGTGGTTAAGAATCCGCCTGCCAATGCAGGGGACACGGGTTCGATCTCTGGTCCAGGAAGATCCCACATGCCGCGGAGCAACTAAGCCCGTGTGCCACAACTACTGAGCCCACATGCCACAACTACTGAAGCCCATGCACCTAGAGCCCACGCTTCTCAACAAGAGAAGTCAGCGCAGTGAGAAGCCCACACACCACAATGAAGAGTAGCTCCCATTTGCTGCAACTAGGGAAAGCCCACATGCAGCAATGAAGACCCAACACAGCCAATAAACAAATAAATAAACAAATTTATTAATATATATGTATGTGTGTGTGTGTGTGTGTATATATATATATGTATCTTGGGACTTCCCTGGCAGTCCAGTGGTTAAGATTCTGAGCTTCCAACACAGGTGGCATGGGTTTGATTCCTGGTCGGGGAACTAAGATCCCACATGCCATGTGGAGCACAGTCAAAAATAAATAAAAATAAATAAATAAATAAATAAAATATATCTTGCAGAACTTTCGACGTCAGCACCCACAGAGCTACCTCTTTTTTAATTTCTGTAAAGTGTTCCAATGTATGCTATGCTATATTTTATTTAACTAGTCCCCTGATTGATGGACATCTGAGCTGCTTCCAATATTTTGCCATTTTAAACAATACTGCAGTGATCATCCTTGTAAATAGATCTTGGTGGACTCCTACAAGTATTTAAACAGTGTAAACCCCTGGCAGTAGAATCTGTGGGCCGAGCCCAAGCAGAAGCTGAAGGGCAAGTGGGCCTGTTTCTGTTGATGCAGTCCAGACAGGGTGTCCTCCTGGGATGCGGTGCAGGAGAGAAGGCTGGAGCGTGGACCTGGAGAGGCAAACAGAAAACATCTCGTGTAGTTAGGAACACGCTTGGCTGCAAGCATCAGAAAACCAGGCCAGCGTGCCTTAAACAGAGAGGTTCTGGAGGAGAGCCGTCCAGGACAGGTGCAGGCTGTCCAGGGTGTCACCAAGCTCCAAATTGTTTCCCCTGCCTCCTCTGCCATCCTTAGCACTGGACTTGGGTCTTCAGGATTTTAAATATTTATTTATTTATTTTGGCTGCCCTGGGTCTTAGGTGGGGCAAGCGGGATCTTCTTTGTGGCACGTGGGATCTTTAGGTGCGGCATGTGAACTCTCAGTTGCAGCATGCATGTGGGATCTAGTTCCCTGAGCCAGGATCGAACTGGAGCCCCGTGCATTGGGAGCATGGGGTCTTAGCCACTGGACCACCAGGAAAGTCCTGGTCTCCAGGATTTTAATCTGGCTACTGGACCTTAAGGTAGAGTGTTCTTGTTTCCAAGAAGAGAAAGGGAGAAGGGTAGAGACTAGGGGCAAAGGCTGCAGGTACAGGTAAGCCTCTCTCTTTTCAGTTCAAATAGGCATCTGTCAAGTCCATCTTTGTGTAACATAGTCCAGAAATATCTGTCTCCCCAAGAATTTGGAAAGGTCCATAACCCTACATCCTCTCCAGGATGGATGCCTTGTTGAAAAATGTGTCTCCTCAGTTGGGAGTCCTATTCTGTAATACTTTACTAACACTAAAAACCAATCAACTGTATTTGGTAGACGTAGGGTTCTGAAGCTCAGAATCTTCTTGGAAAGTAGTGGGTAGCAGGCTAGTGGCTCCAGCTAACAGAGTACTTGCTGCATTTCAAGGATGACTGGCGGTGCTGTTGTTGCTTCCCTAGAGATGCTGAATTTCCTCTGGGTGCTCTGGCCATTGGTTCTTTCAAATAAACCACAGTAACTTCAACTGTACCATCTTCACTCCAATATTCTCTGTGCAAATGGCATCAAATTCAACAATGGCCTCTGTGGCTGACACATCACAGGTGGGCTCAGCAGCAGTGGAGGGTCCAGTTGCCTCTGCACTCTTCCCCAGAGGCTCCGGTGTGGCTGTAATCCAGATTCATTCGGGAAGTCATGACGGGAGCGAAGGTCAGTCCTTCTTCCGTATCCTGCTCATTGGAGAAAGCAGGGAAGTGCTTGCATGGAGTTCAAGTGAGTCCCTTCTGAATAGCTTTCCCACAGCCCTTTCCTTCCTGTCCTGGGTAGAACATTTGCAGAGAGACAAGGCCAGCCTAGCTGCAGGGGAATCTAAAAGACGAGCATTTCTGCTCTCCCACCTCTACTGGAGGGGAAGGCAACAGGGCGGGGGTTACGAATGACACAGGGAACCAAGCCACAGAATTGGCTACAATTAAAAGCAAAATAAATAGACGTGATTTCCTGTCCCTAAAGGATAAACGCTGATAGCACCTTCTTGCTATTCCTTCTGGGCGGGGGGAACAAAACTTTAAGGCCTATGTTGTTATATATGATTTCTATGGTGTTTTAAAAATTGCTATACAAATGGAATCATGCTGTTTTGCATTTTGTGCTATTCATTTAATAATATATCTTTAAGCATTTCTAAATTTGCATATACAGATCTACTTTATGGTATAGATGTACCATGCATAAGCTCTCCAGCCAGTGCTGTATTGCTGGATGCTTTGCTGGTGTCCAGGGTTTTACTGTTAAAATGAACATCCTGGTGCGATTTTGAGAACTGTTGCCCAGTTGATCTTCCAGAAGGTCGCACAAGGCTGTAGTCCCACCAGCTGTGCTGGATTTTATCAAGGGCTTACATTTTTGCCAAGTTGGTAAGTAAGTGAGTGTAAATATGTAAGTTATTTGTACCTCTTCAATAATGGTTGAGGTCAAGCATTTTCTAGTGTGAGTGAACAACACGTTGCCTGCCATATCAGTAAACAAAGGATGTTGCATCCGTCAAGCCATCCCATTACAGCCGCCCAGACGGTGAGCCCCGAGGGAACTCAGGATGGAAATAGGATGCCAGCCATCAAGCCATCAGCCACTGCAGCCACCCCTGCGGGTGCACCTTGAGGACACTCAGGATGAGAAAGCACAGGATCCTGGCCCCAGATATCTGAGGTGCACATCAAAGGAATGATTTCAATGAGCCCCGACTTTTGCATCCTCCCATACATAGAGAAGCACTAAATCCCTTACCTTGAGATGTCTGGTTTTCTTTAACTAATAGTAATCTTTTGATGTTCCAACTACCTGGTCTTTGTTGCAAAAACTCCTATCTCTCCTGGCTCCTCCCTTACCTACTTGAGTGGTCCTACAGCACTATCTGTGAGGCTGCGTCCCAGGCTTAAGTCCTCAGTTTTGTCCACCAAGTAAAGCAGAATTCTCAACTCTTAGGTTGTGCATTTTTTTCCAGGCGACACGAGTGTGCTTTTGCGTTTTCCCCACTGAATAGCAATGCTAGAGTGAAGCTCCATGACACGGGGGATTTCTGCATGCTTTTGTTCATTGCTTTATTCCCAGAGCCTAGAAGAGTGCTTGGCACATACTAGGCACTCGGTCAATATTTATTAGGTAAAGGAATGGAAACTTTCCATACACATCCTTTGTGTATTTTCTATTGATGTTTGTCCTACCAGCACCCAAATCCATTCATATTTTAATGACCAGAAATTTTCTATTTCCATCTCAAACGTCTGAGGTCCTGAATAGTCAGTTATCTATTTGACAAACAAGTGTAAACTGTAAATAACAGATGACTCAGCTTTTGAGCTTAAACAATAATGGGATTTAGAGTCTCATAACAAGAAGTCGTGAGCTGGAGTGACTCCAGAGTGGTCAGTGCAGTGACTCTGCAATATCACCAAGAACCTGGGAGCCGCCCGCATTCTTCTCTGCCGTCCTCAGTGCACTGCTGGGCACCTCCAGGCATCACACCCTCACACAGGAAGATGCCAGGGAGGGAAAGGATCATCGTTTCCATGTGTCTCTTTTAAGAGATAAGAAACTTTCCCCAGAAGCACCTGCAGCACATTTCTCTCTCCTAGCATTGAGCCACATGCCTTAATCCAATCACGGAGACTAGAAACGTAATTATTGTGATTTGCTTAGGTTATTTAGGGTTTCTCTTTTGGGAGGTAAATAGGACCAGAATTTAGTGAAGACATAACCAGAAGGAAAGAATGGAGGCTTGAACCCAACAAAGTTATAGTAAAGAAAAAGAAGGATGGGGGCTGGGTAGGAAACCTGTGGTGTCTTGTGGAGTTTTCTTCACGTCCAACCCAATTTCCATGTTTTAGGGATTTTTAACATCTCCTGAAATGTGTGCTCCCTTCCATCTCCACAACTATCTGTTCTACTTATCTTCTGAGCAAAGCAAACCACCTCAAAACTTGGTAGCTTAAAAGAACAATTTATTGGGAATTCCCTGGCCGTCCAGTGGTTAGGACTCAGTGCTGTCACTGCAGGTGCCCAGGTTCAATCCTTGCTTGGGGAACTAAGATCCCACAAGCCATGCAATGCGGCCCCCCCCCCCCAAAAAAGAGCAGTTTATTATAGTTACATGTCAGTTGTGTATCCCTCACATTCCTATGTCGACGTCCTCACCCCCAGAATCTCAGAATGTGACCTGATCTGGAAATAAGGTCTTCATAGAGGTAATCAAGTCAAACTGAGGTCATCAGAGTGGGCCCTAATCCAATGTGACTGGTGTCCTGTTAGAAAGGGGACATTGGAACACAGAGGGAGGATGGTATGAAGATGAGGAGATGGCCCTCTACAGGCCACAGAGAGACAGACACCTGGCACAGACCCTGTCTCACAGCCACAGGTCCAGACTCCTAACTGCCAAAACTACAAGGCAATACATTTCTGTGGTTTCAGCGCCCAGTCTGTTAGTGACAGCAGCCCCGTAAACTAATGCAGCTGTTCTCTCTCATGCCGGTGGGTGGACTGGGCTCAGCAGGGCGGTTCTTGCCCAGAATAGAAGAACTGAAGGCTTGACTGGGTTGGTCTAAGATGGGGCCCCCACAGGGCTGTGGGCGGGAACTTGGCCGGGGCTGTCGGGGGGAGGGAGTCCCCACGTGCCTCTCCACTGGCCGAGGGCTGCTCACAGCACAGCAGCCGAGGGCTGAGAGCAGTACCCCAGAGGGCAGGCAGTGGGAGCGGCCAGGCCAGTTCCAGTTTTTGCCCATAACTGGCAGTGTCCCTTCCACCGTACTGCAACAGTCACAGCGATCCCAGTGCCCACCCCGGCTCAAGGGGATGGGGGACGAAACAGAGCTGTGAACAGTGCAGAGGACCATGTAGGACGGGGGCACTACAGAGGGCATCCTCAGAAAATCCCCGCTGCCCCCCCACTCAAGTCCCAGCCACAGTCCCTTTTTTTGAATATTTGAGGCCCCCTCATTTATTCATTTACTTTTCCACCCTTCACTGCACTGCAGTCAGAATGATCTTTTCTTTCCTTTTTGGCCGCACCTTGCAGCTTGTGGGATCTTAGTCCCCTGACCAGGAATTGAACCCAGCCCTCAGCAGTGAGTGTGGAGTCCTAACCACTGGACTCCCAGGGAACTCCCAGAATCATCTTTTCTAAGTGCAAATGTGATCATTTTCCCTCTACTTTGAACAGTTCAATAGCTCCCCATTGCAGTTTAGGATAAAAGTAAAAATGTTAACATAGTGTCAATTGATTGGGCTCCTGGTAGGAAAAACATGGCGCACTCAAAGTGAGCAGTTTGAGGCAAGTTTAAGAAATGTACTGAGTAGCCTGTTCAATCCTGGTCAGAGAACTAAGATCCCACAAGCCGCAGGTGAACTAAGCCCACGTGCCACAACTACTGAGCTCGCGTACCTAAATGAGAGAGCCCATATGCTGCAAACCACAGAGCCCATGCACCCTGTGCCCTGGAGCCTGCATGCCACAACTAGAGAGAGAAAACCCGCATGCCACAACTAGAGAGAAACCTATGCACCGCAATGAAAGATCCCGCATGCTGCAACTAAGACCTGACACAGCCAAAAAATAAATAAAAAAATAATTATAGGAAGTTACGATGAAAATATCTCATCAAATAAAAAATATCAATAAACAATGTTAATGTCCTTCAAAAAAAAAAAAAAAGAAATGTACTGCATAGAGCAGTGTCAGTAGGATTTAGTAGTATTACCCTTCGATTGTGTAGCATTTCATATATTACAAACATTTCCATATTCAAACATTAGCTTCTTTGAGTCTGACACCAACTCAGTGATGTAGTCAGGAATTCTTACCCCAGTTTTAAAGTTAAAGAAACTGAGGCTCAGAGTCATATCTGACTTATCTAAGATAACCTGGTTGGTAAATAAAGGTCAGGAATTAAAACTGATGGTGGAGGGGTAGATGGATTGGGAGTTTGGGGTTAGCAGATGCAAACTATTAAACAGAGAATGGATAAACAACAAGGTCCTACTGTATTGCACTAGGAACTATATTCAATAGCCTGTGATAAAACATAATGGAAAAGAAAATGAAAAAGAATGTATATATACATGTGTGTGTGTGTGTGTGTGTATATATATATACATACCACTGAAAATTACTTTGCTGTTAGGCAGAAATTAACACAACACTGTAAATCAACTATACTTTAATAAAATAATTTTTTTTTTTTTTTGGCCGTACCATGCGGCTTGCCGGATCTTAGTTCCCCAATCAGGGATCAAACCCAGGCCCTTGGCAGTGAAAGTGCAGAGTCCTAAACACTGGACTGCCAGGGAAGTCCCAAAAGTTTTTTAAAAATTAAGAAAACAAAAACAAAAACAAACAACTAATCTTGTGGAGCCTCCACCGTAATCTGGGAGTCTTTCAAACACATGCCTATCTTTTTGGCTTTCCTTCCAAGTATTTTTCTTTTGTTTTGTTTTGTTTTGTTTTTTAATGTGTTTTAAATTCTTTTTTTTTTTTTTTTTTTTTGGCTGTTTTGGGTGTTCATTGCTGTGCGTAGGCTTTCTCTAGTTGTGGAGAGCAGGGGCTACTCTTTGTTGCGGTGTGCGGGCTTCTCAGTGCGGTGGCTTCTCTTGTTGCAGAGCACAGGCTCTAGGCGTGCGGGCTCAGTAGTTGTGGCACACGGGCTTAGGGGCTCCTCGGCATGTGGGATCTTCCTGGACCAGGGATTGAACCCATGTCCCCTGCATTGGCAGGTGAATTCTTAACCACTGCGCCACCAGGGAAGCCCCAAGTATTTTTCTATCCTCTTTTTGAACGTGACGAGAAGGAAGCTGGACAATGCAGACTAATGGGAACCTATAGCAGGTTTCCCAAACCCTCTGCCTTGTGCCCCTGCTAAAAGCTGCTCCCGTTTCATCACTAATGAAAGGCTATGGAGCAAGGGTTCCTGGGCTGTTGTTTGCTGCTGCTGCTACGAGGTAACATTTATTTCAGTGTTTACAATGGGGCTGACACTATTCAGAATGTTCACCGACACATCTTGGCTTCTATCTTACTGCAGTGTTTACAGCAGCGTGGGTAAACCCAAAGTGTCAGCTAATCATAAATTATTTATCGTTGGCTGGTAAAGTATTCTTCATAACTGCATAAGAGTTTGAGTCTGTCTACAGTTTGGGGAAATCATAATCCTTCAAACAAAATAATGCGCTCACGCTGTGGAGGGCTTGTACAGGAGGACTCTGAGTTCTGTTGAATTTCTCCACATTTACCCCTCTGTTCTATTTACACCTCGGCTTCCCGTCTGGGGAATGCTGTCACGTCTCGTACCAGTGCAAGGTACTACTATTTCTCTCACATACTTTCAGGTTTCCTTGGGGCTGAAAAAGATAATTTTGTCCTCCCTACTCTCCTCTGGGCTATCGCTATCATATAAAAATAAGAGCTCAACAGAGATGATAATAACTTAACATTTTTTTTAAAGGATTACTATGTAGAGCTTTCCTTACATTTTTCAAGTATACATTCTTTGCTATGACATCTCTTTAGATTTCAGAAAATTGATGGGTAATACTGTCAAACTGGCATAGTAAAAAAGATTTTCCCAAGTTCTAGGTTATAAACCACCCCTTTGTAACAGGAATGAGGGTAGAAATAGGAGGTTCAAGACTTTCCATTTTTACTTTGTCCCTTGACAATTGCCTCAATTTTTTAAAAAATTTATTTATTTATTTATTGGCTGTGTTGGGTCTTTTTTGCTGCACACAGGCTTTCTCTAGTTGTGGCGAGCAGGGGCTACTCTTTGTTGTGGTGTGAGGGCTCCTCATTGCCACGGCTTCTCTTGTTGTGGAGCATGGGCTCTAGGCATGTGGGTTTCAGTAGTTGAGGCACATGGGCTCAACAGTTGTGGCTCACGTGCTCTAAAGCGAAGACTCAATAGTTGTGGCACATGGGCTTAGTTGCTCCGCAGCATATGGGATCTTCCTGGAGCAGGGATCAAACCCATGTCCCCTGCATTGGCAGGCAGATTCTTACCCACTGTGCCACCTAGGAAGCCCCTGCCTCAATTTTTAGGCAATAAGCAAGCCTTGCTTTTGTAATCAAGACTTTTCAATCAAAAAAGAAAAATTTCCCCATTGTTGAATACTATTCTGGAAAAAATAATCTTAACTTCAAAGTGTTAGCTATAATACTATACTGTTATAGTAGGGACTTTTTTGAAATAAAAACTATTCCCAGTGGATATTTTAAAATCAAGAGTCAGATCTTAAAGCAGGTGTAGATCCTAAATACAGCAGAACCTCTTTTCTTGAATAGGTTAATACTTTTTAGATTCTACAGCTATGGATTACAAGACAATATTTTAAAATATTAACTGGCATCTCCTCCACAGTTTATTGAAGTCCTTGTCCTTCTCCCAATCAAGGGAATATCTATCAATAAGTCTACAGTAGTCTAAAGGAGAAAATCCTCAGGATTATCTCAAAAGCTTCAGAAAAAGCATGTGAAAAAATTGAATACCCATTTGTGATAAAAAAAAATTATTATAAAATTAGGAATGGAAAGAAACTTCCTTAACCTGCTACCAAAAATCTGTAGCAGATATTCTAGGTGATAGATAAATTTTAGATGCATTTAAAAAATATTTATTTATTTGGTTGCACTAGGTCTTAGTCGCAGCAGGTGGGCTCCTTAGTTGTGGTATGAGAACTCAGTTGTGGCATGGGTGTGGGATCTAGTTCCCTGACCAGGGATCGAACACGGGCCCCCTGCATTGGGATCACGTAGTCTTATACACTGTGCCATCAGGGAAGCCCCTTAGATGCATTTTTTAAGAAAGCGAACATGACAAGGGCCCAAACTGTCCACCGTCTCCAGCACTGGACATAGTATTGGAGACCCTAGCCAACACAACAGGAGTGGAACTGGATGGAAAAGATAAGAATAAGAGGAAGAGGCGTTGACAGTATTAAAACTGTCAGTATTTGAGACGATATAATCACCTTTATTAAAAAGTCAGCACAATCAATGAGCTATTGGAAATAACAAAGTGATTCAGCAATGATGCCAGGTTCAAGATTGACTTATGAAAAGAATGAGTGTCTCTATCAATCTAGGGACAACCAGGAGACAGCTCATAACAACTTCAGTGGGGAAAGTTTAATGTAAAGGCTTATTAGGCTATGATAGGCGAGTAAACTGTTAAGATGGGGAGAAAGCTCTAAAAGACACCCAAATGGACCAACTTGGAAGAGGGCTTCAGACCTCTTTGAAGAAGGTATGGTTGTAGCCCACTGGATGGCAGAGAAGTTCTGGGATTGCTTGGACCAGGTCTGGTCACAGTCTCTAGGTAAGCGGAAGAAACCCTGATGGTGGTTGAGCGCACAGGTGGGCACAGAGGGGGCACACGCACGGGGAGCCAGGGGGCTGCTGCAAGCTCAAAGCCCAGAGTGCCTGGTGTCATGTCAGCAGGGCTCTGGAAACAGTCTCCAGGATGCAGGCGAGCTGAGGCTGGTGTGCAGGTATCCAGAGGGGGTCGGATGTGCGGAGAGCCTGCTGTGAGTCCTGCTCTAACTGGAGCTGGAAAATTCGGAGGTCTGTCTAAATTGAGGATGTAGAGTTGAAAGTGCAGAGAAGCCAAGACAGAGTTTCGACACAGAGTGCTGGAGAGGAGATTGCTGCCCAGAGCCAGGCCTGCAGGGATCTGCAGAGTCCCCTCACTGACCTCACTGACCAGAGCATGTAGGTGAGACAACTGCCTGAGGCCAGAGAAAGAACTACCTGAAAGGAGCACACAGAAGAATCCAAGTCCACACAGGCCCAGGAATAAGTGGTGTTTCCACCAGCCAGCAAGAAAAACAACAGAAGGTATGGGGACATCAGGTAGAGGACCCAGAGACTGCCTCAGAAGTGGAGAAAAATCAGCCTGAGGCTAATGGCTGCTCTGGTTCTAACTGATAAAGCCTCGGGAGGGTCATACTGTCCCAGAGCAACTTACCTGTGTCTCAGATCAAAGATAAAGAATATTTCAAAAAAAAAAAAAGGACTTCACTGGTGGCACAGTGGTTAAGAATCCGCCTGCCAATGCTGCAGGGGACATGGGTTCAAGCAATGGTCAGGGAAGATCCCACATGCCTTCGAGCAACTAAGCCCATGCGCTCTAGAGCCCGCAAGCTGCAACTACTGAGCCTGTGTGCTGCAACTACTGAAGCCCATGTGCCTAGAGCCCATGCTCTGCAACAAGAGAAGCCACCGCAATGAGAAGCCTGTGCACCACAACAAAGAGCAGCCCCCACTCTCCGCACCTACAGAAAGCCCTTGTGCAGCAATGAAGACCCAACACAGCCAATAAATAAAAATTAAAAAAAAAAAAAAAAGAATTATCAGGCATACAAAGAACAGGATAAAATGGCAATAGTGAGGGAAAATCACCAACTATGACAACATGGATGTAGAAGACAGGCACGTTAAAACAGTTACTATAGCAGAATTCTATATGTTCAAGAAGGTTGAGGAAAACAAAAGCATGTTAAGGAGAGACATAAGAGAAATAAAAAAGACTGAAATTAAATGTGGAGAGATGAAAACTACAACATCTGAGATGAAAAACACGCTGGAAGGAATAAATGGATTAGATACTACAGGAGAAAAGAGGAGTGAACTTGAAGATATCAGTAGAAACAATCCAAAACAAAACACAGAGAGTAAAAAGTCTTTAAAAAGTGAACAGAACATCCGTACATGGGAGAGCTTCAGTAGATGGGAGAGCTTCAGTGCTATATAGAAGAGGAGTCCTCAAGCAGAGAGAAAAGAGGAAGGGACAAAAAAAAACCTGAAGAAATAACGGCCAAAAACCTTCTGAATTTGATGAAAACTGTAATCCCACAGACGCGAGAAGCACAATGAAGCCCAAGCAAAAGAAATAAGAAATCTCACCCGTGGGGGAGGGAGGGCGCTGCTGAAGCGTGGAGGCCCATCATAATAAAGGCACATAAAACTAAGGTAAAAGAGAAAGTGTAAACGTGGTGAGAGACAGTGACGTGGCACGTCCAAAGAAACAAGAGTAAGAGTGATGGCTGACTTGTCAGGGTTTCATTAGGTGTTTAAGGGCCGCAGAAGTACACACAGTGGAGGTAGTAAAGATTAGCGTCCTGCGTGTGACTATCTTTGTACAGCTTCATAGTGGTATCGTACAGATATAATCTAAAGGAGTTCTTCCCAATATGTGTTCCTTTTCTTTTTCTCAAAACAAACGACTTTTTACTGAAGTAGAGTGGATTTACAATGTTGTTAGTTTCAATGGTACAGCAAAGTGTTCAGTTATACATATTTATATCTCTCTATTCTTTTTCAGATTCTTTCCCATTATAGATATTACAAGATGTAATAGTTTCCTGTGCTATACAGCAGGTCCTTGCTGTTTGTTTACTTTATATACAGTAGTGTGTATCTGTTAATCCCAATCTCCTAATGTATCCCTCCCCACTCCACCCCTTTTCTTTTCTAGCAACAGAATCCCTGATTTTTTGCTGCACACAAGGCTGTGAAACTACATTTCTCAGCTTTTTTTTTTTTTTTTTTTTCGGCCACACCACTCGGTACCCCAGATCTTAGTTCCCTGACCAGGGATTGAACCCACACCCTCAGTAGTGAAAGTGTGGAGTACTAACTGCTGGACCACCAGGGAACTCCCAGCTCAAATCCTCTTACAACTAGTGTGTGCAGCTTCTAGAAACTGGCCTTTTTTTCCCCCCTGGCTTCTAACCAACTTGCAGAGGAGAAGGCAGGAGCTGAAGCAGCCAGCTTAGACCCTTGAGGCCAACCTGGCAATGCTCAGCAGAGAACCTGGTAGAAGGAGGCTGCGTCCTAAACACCACGGAGCACCACCCCTGCCTTAGCCACTTACCTGGGATTTCACCTGAGAGAGAAATGAAGCTCTCTCTACTTAAGCCACTGTAGGGGCACTTGTCCCTTGCAGCTGACCCTCACTCTCCTCGCTGCCAGCAGGTGTCATTATCTCCACCTTCCTGACACATTAATAAGCTCCTAATCTGGGAAAGCTTGGATTTGAACAAGCTCTGCCTGTCTCTAAAGCCCTTGATGTTTTCAGCAAATTACTCTTCTTACCATGAATGTTTAGAAAAATGGCAGCTATACTATTACACGATTTGCAAAGGAGACTAAATCAAAATAAAATTGGCACCAAGAAATTTAACTGAAACTCCCAGATAAATAAATATTGAAGGGACTTCCCTGGTGGTGCAGTGGTTAAGAATCCACCTGCCAATGCAGGGGACATGGGTTCGAGCCCTGGGCCAGGAAGATCCCACGTGCCATGGAGCAACTAAGCCCGTGCACCACAACTGCTAAGTCTGTGCTCTAGAGACTGTGAGCCGCAGCTACTGAGCCTGTGTGCCGCAACTACTGAAGCCTGCGAGCCTAGAGCCTTGCTCCACAACAAGAGAAGCTACAGCAATGAGAAGCCTGTGCACCACAACCAAAAGTAGCCCCCGCTTACTGCAACTAGAGAAAGCCCATGCGCAGCAATGAAGACCCAACGCAGCCAAAAATAAAAATTTTAAATTAAAAAAAAAGAATATGTGCACAAGGTAGAAATTCAGAACAGACAGCCAAATATTTATGCCTCATTCTAGTCTAGCTGCATTGAAGCCCTGTCCCCACTGTAGTTTTTCTTTCTTTTTTTCCTACCTAAAACTGTTTTTCTGTTGTTGTTAATTTTCTCCCAAAACAGAAATAGGAACATTAAAACCATGTGAGGTATGAGTTTAGGAGCCTGAGGGCCTCTGTCCTCCCTGTGGAGTTAACTGAAACTGGACGGGCTGGTTTGGGGCCTGCCCCTCCGCCCCTGCCTTCGACAGTTAGCTCAGCAGCACAGCGGCTTCCTGCTGCGGGTTTACAGTCTGGCGTGAAGTGAAGACCCTGGTCAACTGGGCTGAAGGGGGACGTCATGAGCAGGTGCAAGAGTCAGCCAGGAACCTCCTAGAGGAACCTTCTAGAGCTTTACCGCAGCGCCCTTCAGTGCCCACAGGCCCTTGTCTGCTTTCTGGTTTACTTCCCCGGAAGAGGGTAGGCTCTTTGAAAATAGTCTCAAAAGGACCGCGGACTCCCCTGGCCCATCCGCGTTTCCATAGTTACTGTTGTTATCCTCGAGAAGGAAGTTAGGAAAGTTGTCGCAATGACGTACACATAACCAGTGATACGCAGATAATTTTAAATAAATAGCTCTCTGGCATGCATTTTTTTTAAGGCCTTGATCTGCAGTTTGATGACTTCTGTGGCATAGACACCACACCGTGGCTGACTTTCGGCCACCAGGGTGATGTGCCCCTGCCTGCAGAATACCTGACCTTGTACCAGTCTGCTCTTGCAGGCTGGGGGGCCAGCACATTCCCCAGTGCCAGCGTGCCGGCGGGCACAGCCGTTCTTTCAAGCATCCCGAAGGGGTTTAGGTGAGTGTCGTCATTGCCGTCATGACCGGGGGACAAGGAAAAGGAGCTAGTTTAGTAATACCGATTTTACTGTTGAACTAAGACTCTAGCACAGAGGAGTCTGCTGCAGGTGCCAGGCAAAGACCCAGACTTCACACAGGCGTGATGCTGAAAGCGTCCAGCCGCAGTCGCCCAGATGAGTTTGGCTCGGAGATGGCTGAGGCTGGCCGCCCCGAGGGCCACAGGCTTTAGGGAGGGGGGCTCTTGAGAACAGGAGGCAGGAGTGACTGGAGGCCTGATGGTGTGATTTGAAAGGGGCGGAGCAGGTCCCAGGGCAGGGGACCTCTGGGCCTGCAGACAGGGAGTAACTGGGCAGGAGGGTAACAAGGACAAGTGACAAACGATTTAACTTAATTGTAGAAAAAGTATAATAGTGAAGAAGATATTTGTCCCTCCTTTGTATTAAAATCCCATTTGCACTGCATAACTGTATAGCACAGGGAACGATCCTCAATATTTTGTAACATTTTGTAATAACCTATAAGGGAAAAGAATCTGAAACAGAATATACACACATACACACACACACATATGTATATATACACACGTGTGTATATAGATATATAAATGTATATATATGTACATATATATATCTGAATCACTGTGCTGTACACCTGAAAGTAACATGACATTGTA
Organism: Hippopotamus amphibius kiboko; assembly: GCF_030028045.1. NCBI lineage: Eukaryota > Metazoa > Chordata > Mammalia > Artiodactyla > Hippopotamidae > Hippopotamus > Hippopotamus amphibius. Next base: position 4,876,547 of record NC_080189.1, on the reverse strand, counting down.
AGTCAACTATACTTCAATTAAAAAAAAAACCCATTTGACTGTTAACTGGATTTCTCTCGAATGTCCCCCTATTGCCCTTTCCCCAACATCCTCACCGCTGGCGTCATCCTTGCTGGGATTTACTGTGTATCCTCAGACTATGGCGTTACGTTCACACTCTGCCCTTACTGACTCTTGGAAGGATTGCCCTTTAGGGCGACATCTCTACCAAACACCTCTTCATAGAGTTTGGGAGCAGGCAGGAGGCACGCATTTGATTGAGTCTGTTCTATATGCCTTTGGATAGATTTTTCATGGGCGAATATCTCCCTGCGGGGAGAAAGGAGCAGACTTTACTCCTTTCTCTGAATTGGCTAGTTTGGAGGACAGGGCAAAGCTCTCGTCACACTTCTAATATTGAGGAGAGTATTAACATTAGAAATGAAAAGATAGAAAAACTATAAAAATATTTATAAAAAAGGAAAATGTGCATAAATAAAAACTTCATTAAATAACATTCATTTATTTTCAATGTGTACATCATTCTTGTTGCTAGTTAAAAATAGCATGATAAAGGATGATTTGGTGGGAGTAATTGTTTGGGGAAAAAAAAATCAATTTAACATCACTTTGCTTTCAATTTCTGCTGCCAAGAAAGCTCATGCTGTATCTTCTAATTCAAACATAAGTGTCTCCAGAAACCTTTGGATCCCGTATTACAAAGCCCCATCTGTTTTATCCTCTCCAAATTAGCATTTTCGCTTAATTCACTTATGAATTTCCTGACATTCACTTGATTTCCCCCACTCTTGTTATCTAAAATCACAACTGGCATTTTTTCGATTTGGATTCAACTTAGAAAATAATTTTCAGCTTTTAAAAATCCTTTTTAGTAGTAAGCAGCACATAAATAAATAAAGTGTAAAACAGAATGAGGCAGATATATATGCACAAGGATGTTCACTGCAGCACTGCTCACAATAGCAACAACTGGAAACAAATACCTATGAATTAAACGGTAGTTAAAGAAGTAATATCTACCTATCAATCCGTCAATCAGTCGATCCTGAGATGGAAGGCTCTATATGATGTATGAAGTGGAAAAAGCAAGCTGAAAGATCAGTATTCAGATAATTTTATGTGTAGGGAAAAAGCTAAGCTCTATCCATGTAGGGACACAAAAAGTGTGGATTGCGAGTCACCCCAGGTGAGGATGCCACTAACTCTGGGGGGGGGGGGGGACAGGGCAAAGGAGGGGGGTATAGAGGGGACGCTCACGTTTTTTTTTTTTCCGGTAGGCTCGTGTTATGTTTGAATCGTCTACAATAAGAATGTGCGGATTTATGTTCTCTTGGATTAAAAAATCCAAACCAAAGCAAAAATTCCTGAGTTACCAAGTGTATATAGTAAAAGAGCAAACAATACAAATAAGGGTCATGAGGCATTCTGAAGATTTTCTTCCTTTTCCTACTTTGAATAACTTCATCTCTATACTCAAGGCAAAATAAAGAGGAAAGAAATCTGAAACACATATGAGAGAAAGTATAGAGATGACAATTTCGGGTGGAATACAGGACAGGGACAAATATCTAACTTGTGTGTAAAATTCTGCTGCGTTTTTGGGGAGGACGTTTCCCTGGGGATGATGATAAATCGCCATCACTGTGCTGCAAGCAGCGCCCTCAATAATTTTTCTTTTATTAACGCACGTAATCAGGAAGATTCTGTAGTCATCCCAATTTTACAAATGAGAAAAGGAAGTAGAGAGAGTGAAGGAACCTGGCCAAGGTCACACAGCTTATAAGGGGTGAAATGGAGATTCAAACCCGGGCAGGAAGAATCCAGAGCCTATACAGCCTAATCACTCCTTTAAAAGTGCAAACTCAAATAAATACCTGCTGGAAGCAACCTAAGTGTCCACTGACACATGAGTGGATAAAGAAGATGTGGTCCATGTATACAATGGAATATAACTCAGCCATTAAAAAGAATGAAGTAATGCCATTTGCAGCAACATGGATGGACCTAGAGAGGATCATAATGCGTGAAATAAGCCAGACAGAGGAAGACAAATATCATATGATATTGCTTAGATGTGGAATCTAAAAAAAAAAAAAAAAAAGGTACAAATGAACTTATATACAAAACGGAACAGACCCACAAACATAGAAAACAAATTTATGGTTACCAAAGGGGAAATTGAGGGAGGGATAAATTAGGAGTTTGGGATTAACAGATACAAGCTGCTATACATAAAATACATAAGCAACTGGACAGCACAGGGAACTATACTCAGTATTGTGTAATGACCTATAATGGAAGAGAATCTGAAAAAAATAGATATATATGTATGTATAACTGAATCACTTTGCTGTTCACCACCTAAAACTAACACAACATTGTAAATCAACTATACTTCAACTAAAAACAACAACAAACCTGCATCTGTTAGGCAAGTGCCTCTAGAGGGTGGACAGTGACACTGCTCCAGGGGAGCTGGTCCGGCACCACCCTTTCCTACGAGCTTCCCGTGCACCCCCAGGCTGCCCTCTGCAATGTCCCCTCATATCTGCAGCCAACTTTTTTTGGGATGCTTATGTGCTACTGCACTTGGGTGAGGTCAGTGTGCCTTGGGAAGCTATTACAGAAGGAGCGGCCACCAGAGAAATCGAGGTGCTCTGGGTGTGGTCGTTGAGGACAAGGACTAGGGACTGTGCAGGAAGAGGTGGGGACACTAAAACGCCTTATTCAGCAGCAGCAGCCAGGACGAAGTACCCCTCAGGCTTTCTCCTGCTCTGCCTCGTTAAACTCGCTGTATGGTGGAGACATACAGAAGAACCACTTTTGCACTTAGAAAGGAAGCAGGAGTCAGAGCCCAAACTCAAGGAATTTATAAACTATGGTAATATGAACCATATTCAAAATCGATAAACAACGAGGTCCTACTGTATAGCACAGGGAACTATATTCAATATCTCATAATAAACTATAATGGAAAAGAATCTGAAAAAAGAATATACATGTATATCTGAGTTACGTTGCTGTACACCTGAAACACTGTAAATCAACTATGCTCCAATTTAAAAAAATACACAAACTAATGGAAATATGAGGACATCCACAGATGAACAACAACAAAAACAAGACAGAAACAAGTATTTAGCCACGGATTTGGGGGACTGGGGCTTTGGGTCGCATGCCAGCCCCAGCTGAGCTGCACGATGGGGGGAGAGGGCGTCACCCCTGAGAGCCTGTATCCTCAGCTCCACTGTGGAGGAACTGCTCCTACACCTGAGTGGTAACAGGAATCAGAGGAGGTAACGCAGGTACGAGAGCTCGGCTCTGGGCCCCCATCGGCTCGGTGGAGATTCTCAGGGCTCACTTCCTACCTGACCTCGCCTTCCTGCCATCCGTCCACAGGTGTCCGCCCTGCATGTGGTGTGAAGACTTTCCCCACCCCCACCCCCCCCCCCCCCGCTGCCCTTCATTCTTCACCGTCTGCCTCTCAGACCTGGAATTCCATCTTGGCATTTGCTCTGAGAATTGTGGAGTTGCCACAGGGCAAGAGAAGCAGCACCGTGCCCACCATAACCAGACGCAGGCCCTGGAGAATGGGGGGATGGGGGGTGGGGGAGTCGCTACCCCAGGCGCTTGGCTCTGTCTGCGAGAGACAAGGTCCCCGTGTGTGAAAGAAAGTCGGGTTTCAGCTCTGAGATGGCAGGTGCTGGGAGGGAAAGGGAGAGGCGGGGGGTGGCCAGGAGCTGGGATAGCTACCCTCAAAGGGACACAGAATGCACATCCCCCTCAGGACTGGGAGAGGGCATGTTCACGGCGGCCTCCTCGGTTTGCATCTTTTAGCCTCACTCTCTCCTCAGGATTTTCCACGAGGACTTTGTTCTCTCAGTCAGTGGGCTGGAAGCCGTGGTGCCCACCCAGATTCCTCTCCTGGGCCAGGGCGCCCACCCTGGCCGCTGTGAGGGAGGTGGTTGCCAAGATCTCACAACTGCCCCTTTCTCTTAGGGGAGCCCCTGCCTGGGTGTTTGCTGTCCCCACTCCCAAACAAAGGGTCACCCACCGGCAGTGACTACTGACTGGCCCGGGGCACAGAGGCTGCCTCTGTCTCAAGAATAGACTCCAAAACTCACATCTCTGCCCGCTGGCCTCCTCCTGCCCTGCTTCCCTCTCCCTCACAGGCTCCCCCTGAAGCCCATCCCTCCACAAATCCCAGCACGGAATCCTTGCCTCAGGCTCTGCCCCCAGGAAGGGATTCACTCACCCAGCCCCAGGACCCGAGCTAAATCTGTCAGTGTCTCCCAGAGTGCGGCCTGTGGAACACCTGTTTCAGAAGCACCTAGCATGCTTGTTTAAGTGCAAAGTCTGGACCCAGCCCTGCTTACTCACAACCAGCAGGTGGGCCGTGAGAATCCGGCACGTTCCACAGGCTCCCAGCTGTGCTCCGGAACCCTCCAGCCTGTGCACCTCTGCTCATTCCTGCCATCGCTCCCTGCATCTTCACTCAGCACACCCTCCTCCTTCTGAGACTAGTGCCCTGAAGTCCGTGCCAGAGGCTCTATCCTTCCCCTGCACCCCTCGGCTGGCACAGCTCCTGCCGCCACCCGCCCAGGGCTGCCCACCAGGTGGGACGTCCTCCCCTCGTGGAACCACCTCAGTGCCTCTCCTTCACCTCCCAAAGGACTAAAACTGCCTACACTGTGAACTCCACACTTCATCATATTCTTTACATTGTAGAAACCTTTTTTCCATGACCTGTCCCCTGATCTGTACTGTAACCTGCTTGAGGACCGAGAATGTGACTTCGACTTCTTTGTATTCCCATTCCACATCCCACAAGCTAAGCAAGGTCCTAATGTACAGCACAGGGAACTATATTCAGTATTCAGTCCCATTACACCTGGGATAAACCATAATGGAAAACGATATAAAAAAAGAATGTAATGCCAGTTGCAGCAACACGGATGGACCTAGAGTTTGTCATACTGAGTGAAGTAAGTCAGAAGGAGAAAGACAAATACTATATGATATCACTTATGTGGAATCTAAAAAATGGTACAGGGACTTCCCTGGTGGTGCAGTTGTTAAGACTCCATGCTCCCAATGCAGGGGTCCTGGGTTCGATCCCTGGTCAGGAAACTAGAGCCCCTCGAAACTAAGAGTTCGAATGCCACAACTAAGGAGCCTGCGTGCTGCAACTAAGACCCAGTGCAACCAAATAAAAATAACTAAATAAATATTTAAAAAATAAATAATTTAAAATGGTACAAATTAACTTATTTACAAAACAGAAATAGAGTCACAAATGTAGAAAATAAACTTATGATTACCGGGGGGAAGCGGAAGGGGAGGGATAAATTGGGAGATTGGGACTGACATATACACACCACTATATATAAAATAACTAATAAAGAGCTACTGTATAGCACAGGGAGCTCTACTTAATACTCTGTAATGACCTATGTGGGAAAAAAAATCTAAAAAAAAAAAAGTGGATATATGTATATGTATAGCTGTCACTTTGCTGTACAGCAGAAACTAACACAACACTGTAAATCAACCATACTTCAAAAAAATCTGCAAGCATTTGCTAGTATTTCACTCATTTGTTCACATTCATTCATTCCCTCAATACTTGCTGACTATTACATGCCAGGCACAGGATCAGAGGCTGGTGATACAAACATGGATAGACTGTGATTATCTTGATGGGACACACAATCCAATTAATTAAATGCTTTCAAGAGTGAGTTTATGGGGGCTTCCCTGGTGGCATAGTGGGTAAGACTCCAAACTCCCAATGCAGGGGGCCCAGGTTCAATCCCTGGTCAGGGAACTAGATGCCACATGCATGCCGCAAGTAAACATGCTGCAATGAAGATCCCGTGTGCTGAAACTAAGATCCGGCACAACCAAAATAAATAAATTTCTTTTTTAAAAAAAGAGTGAATTTATTGTAAAAGGATCTCTAAAGATAGCATAAAACGGCATTCGTTCATTTACACATTCAATAATTATGTATTTAGCATTGTGTACCCGGCACCATGCTAGGTACCAGGAATATGGCAGTGAGCAAAGTAGACATAGGAACCATTTCAGATGTTTACAGTTCAGTAGAGGAGACATACTACTTATGTAATTACACAGCTCCATAATACAAAAAACGTCAGGACTTCCCTGGTGGCGCAGTGGGTAAGAATCCGCCTGCCAATGCAGGGGACACGGGTTCAATCCCTGCTCCAGGAAGATACCACATGCCGCGGAGCAACTAAGCCCGTGCTCCACAACTATTGAGCCTGCGCTCTAGAGCCCGTGAGCCACAACTATTGAGCCCATGTGCCGCCAACTATTGAAGCCCACACGCCTAGAGCTTGTGCTCTACAAGAGAGGCCACCGCAATGAGACGCCCGCGTACCACAATGAAGAGTAGCCCCCACTCGCTGCAACCAGAGAAAGCCCATGTGCAGCAACAAAGATCCAACACAGCCAATGAAATAAATAAATAAATAAATAAAGCAAATAAATTAAAACAAACAAACAAAAAACCAAAAAATACCCCCCAAATATGTTAAGTGTTGTCAAGGAAAAGTGCAGGATGTTAAGCACTTGGCCTTCTCTGAAGGTTGGGTAAAGATTTAACTGGGCAACTTGGAGAGAAGAGATGAGAAAACTTTCAAGGCACAGGGATGAGCACATGCAAAGGCCCTGTGGTGAGAAGGAGCTTGGCTTCTGGGAACTGAGAGAAGATAGCAGGGCACACCCCTGAGTGGTGGAGAGTGTGAAGAGTAGTGTGAAATGAAGCATGGGGTAGGCAGCAATCAGATTTAAGGGTCTTGAAGGCCACATTAAGGGTCTTCTTCTTTGTAAGAACAACAGGAAGCCAGCGAAAGAAGCCAGGGTGACCTGAGCAGGTGCAAGGGCCTTCTGGCAGGAACATGGGAGACGGGAGGATGTAGCCTGGTGGTGCCACGTGGTCGGCCTTTGCTCAGCTCCGCCTCCAGGACCAGGTTGCCCAGGTCTGAACCAGAAAGCCGCCTCCTCCCGGAGGTCTCCGGGCTCGCCCTCTTTGTCCTCTCCCTTAGGCCTCTGAGTCTTTCCCTCCTCGCACTTATTATACTTTGCAATACTTTTATTTATCTGACTTCTGTTTGTTTCTAATCTCCCTCACGTAAGATCCACGAGGGAAAGACCATGGCTGTTTGCATCTCCTTTGCCCGATACCGCGTCTGGTGCAAAGTGGCTGCTTAGACACTTCCGGAGGTAGGAGGGTGACTGGGTCAGAGTGGACCTCGGGTGGGGCCCAGCGGGGAGGCGGTGATGGCAGAGGCGGGGACGGGGACGAAGCGAGGGAGGAGGCAGGGCTAAACAGCAGTGCTCAGGCCCCCTTTACCTCGCCACGGTTACTGAGACCCTTAATGACTTCTGTTTATGTAGATTACAGAGATCGCGATTTACCAAATTAGAAATTAAAACTGAGAAAAAATTTAAATCTTTATTAATTGATTTCAAACGAACAACAATAAACCCATTATACAATAAGTTAATTTTTATGAAAAATAATAACTGTGTTTTCCCAAACAGAACAAAACTTAGTGACAGGTGACCTTATTTTATGTTTTTACAAATCTCTTCTATGTCTGGATTAGTGGTAGGCAGGAGAATCCCTGTATCTGCTTCTGCATTTAATCTGTCGCAGTCTCTCTGCCATGTGGCCTCTGGAAGGCTCTGCTGTACACCTGGAAGAAAATGAGAATGAAAAAGGCAAATAACACCTTAGCATGCGTGTGGAAATAGTTTTGGCCTGTGGATGCTCTGCAAAGGTCTCCGGAGCACCCCTCCCCTCAGGCACCCGGGCCACACACGCTGGACTCAGGAGACATCTCGGAGGCAAGGCTGCCAGCCTGAGTTAGATTATTATTACTGCTCACAGTCACTGGGTGTTGCTAATCCTCCCGGCACCGCGATGGTGTCGGCACCGTTACCATCCCGGCTCCACACAGGAGCAGCTAGGATGACTTGGTGATGGTAACCAGTACTGATTTTATATTTACATATACATGTCTGGGTATCCTTTTTTCACAATGAAATTGGACACTTTTATTTTTAAGAAAGTGACCAAAACAGGTAATAATGAATTTTATAGTTTTTGGCCCGCGAGGCGAAGCCTGAGTCCAACAGAAAAGCGTCCTCTACCATCTTCTGTTCCTTTTGAGATCGGGCTGTGATCTAAATGTCCTTTTGAGCCGTTTCATTTTTAAGAGCCCATTTGGGAACCTTAAAAATTAATTAAATCTTTCGTCTTCAAAGTTTAATTCTTCCACTTCTGGCATATTATCTGCGGCCCTGAGAAAAACTGCCAATCACTTGGGTAATTTGCACCTAAAATAAAGGTGCAGGGAAGCTGAAATTAGAAGCAGCTAGAACAGTAGTTCCCTGGTTTCTCCTGCTAGGGTTTTGGACCAAAATGCACAGAACCTTCCTCTGTTTTCCTGGCTTCCTTTTTCTGGCGATGGGCTCACGGCTCGCTTATTTTCACCACGTGGCGTTTCAGGTTCTTCTGTTTCCAAGTCTCCTCTCCTGTCTGCTGCCTGCACGCTCTGCCTGTGAGCCTTTCTGTGCATGACGTCGACCACGCTTGTCACCAGCCTGGTCTCCACCCGCCCTGATTCCTACCCGGAGGGGCGGCCCTCTGTCCAGAGGATGTCATCCCATGTGCCGCTGCTCCCCTGAAACTGAGCAGGCGCAGATCCTGTGTCAGGTGCTGCAGTCAGTACTGTCATGTGTCATCTCAGCTCAAGCACTCAGACCCCCGTGAGGCTGGTGTCACCCACTTTACAGGTGGGAAAATGAATTTGGGAGTGCTAAGGAACTCGCCCAAAGACCCACAGCCAGCACAGCTGGAAAACGTAGAGGCATTACTGGAACCCGCGTCTGTCTGACTCAACAGCTTGGTTCTACGTCGCTGAACTCTCTTTTACCTCCATGCCTTTTAAAATGCTGTTTCCTCTGTCTGCTTTTCTTAAGCTTCAAGTATCTTCTCCGAGTAAACCTCCTTGACTCTCAGCCTCAGGGGCCTCTCTGCTCGGGGCACCTTGGGATCACCCGCGTGCTACATTTGACACCTGTGTTTTCCCCAGCGGACGGTGGGCTCCCTCGGGGTGAAGCTCTGCTTTTCGTCTCTCAGGGGCCACCATCTAGCACTCGTCCCTGGCAAAGAGCGGTGTTTCCTATGAATAACTGACACATTCTTTTTTGTTGCTAAATTAATTAACAAAGGAATGAAGTCCATTTTGTAAGTCTGTTGTTTGGAACCTGGACTAAAAGTAGTGTTTATAAGTGTTGCTGAAGCAGTGCCTTTTTGAGGTAAATCATGGGTTAACAGAAGGAGTCGGTTGACCACTGTGTTCCCAACAGTTTTATTACTACATTTTTCATTTGGAAAAATACAGTCCAGATTTAAGGCATGGTCTTAGGCCTGAGTTTTAGACCATCGCTCTGATAATGTGTGGACTGCCCTTGAGGCTGCATACTTATTGTCTACTTAGAATTTGCTTCCAAGGATGACTGGCTCTCAGCCTGTACGCGTCTTGTTCTTTATTCCCTCACTCTTTCTATTCATTCATCCTCTGCTCGTTGCTAAGGGCTTGCTAGCTGCCAGCCACTATTCTGGGCACCGGGATGAACATCAGCGTCCTTGAAACCGGAGGTCTGCTCTAATGGAGACTAGGAGTTACAGTCGCGTGGTAAGAGGAGGCAAGACAGGGACCTGAAGCTCAGAGGGGCAGGCGCTTAGTTCTGCTCCAAGAGGCCGGAGGAGGCTCCCAAGAGGAAGTGGTAGTTGCACTGTCTTGTTGAGGACCTGCTTCCTCAAGCCGCCTGGTAACCACCACTGTCGCTCCATCTTGAATGCGGGTGCTTACGGATGGATGTCCAGTGGTCCTAAGGCCAGACACATACCTGTCTGCAGCATCGTCAATTAAGAAAGAAGATAAAGACCGTTTGGCGTCTGTGTTGTGAACATGTCATGGCTCAGTTGTGCGGGATTATGATGGTGCTGGTCGCTGCTTTGCCCCACGGTTAAAACATGAAGTAAGTGAATAAGTGTTTCCGGCTGTCAGTGTTCTCCTGGGGGCCCCTCAGCTCAGCTGGGATGAAATAGTTAAAAAAAAAAATAGGTAAGGGAATTCATGCTGCATTTGACAAACCCTGATTCCTGCTCTGACACCTAATCTAAAGGAGAGGTTTTCACTGGATTCCGGCACTCTGCTCCCTGCACGCTCATTTCTGTGTCATCAGTGCCACCTGGCACATGAAAGTGCTCAGCAAGTTGGTTATATGATGGCTTTGGTGACACGTGCCTGTCACTGCTTTTGTTCCTAGGAATACGCACCGACTTGGAGGGATTTCATCTGGGGAGGTATCTGCTGTGAGGAAGGAGCCTGCTGTGCCCGTTAGGTCTAGAAACATACTGGAGTATCTGCTGGACCCTGAGTGGTCGTGAGTATGTGGGAAGGTGATGACCTCCAACGGCCTTGCGTGTTTGGGCTGAAGCCCTGTAATTACTGTAACACAGGAAATGTCTGGTATCAAGACCAGAGCGGCCCATTCTTGGCTTGTCTTCCGACGGAGGGTTAGGTAGCGTGGGAGAACAAGCACAAGACACGGACTCTGGAAATTGGCGTTTACATCTGGGTGTAGCTATCTATCGCTGCAAACCAGACTCCCCCGGAACCCATAGAGATGAGAGCTAATGACAAAGACTCTTTCCTCGACCAGCTTCAGCCAGTGTCTCTGAGGCTTCTCAACCAGATCTCAGTCGTGACCTGTGAGAACCGCAAAGCCTTGGCACCATCTGGAACAAACACTAGTCTGCTTTCTAACAGCTCGCAGCTGTGCCCCTGGCCTGACCCGGCCCTCCCGGGTTCCCACCTGGGAAAGCTCAGGTGGCCAAAATAATTTTCTGGGTGAGGCTTACCCTCGCTCAACACCTAGCGTGCCTAACATTTCTCAGCAAGCAGCCCCCTCCCCCCTTTTTGTAGTCTTCCACTTCTCTGGCTCTGCCCAGGCCCCTCGACAGTGCCTCCTCCCTACACCCTCCTCCTTCCCTCAAAACCCCCAGTCCCTCTGCTCAGCTCGGAGCTGAGCTGTTTATCTCTCTCCCCGACTGCAGCAGTCTGCATGAAATCTGTCTTGCCACTTTTAATGAATGTCCAGCTCTGTCTCTCTTTGACACTACAATAAACACTTATTAACTCAAACCGTTTCAACGGGCCGGGAGCTCAGGAGAGCCTCAGCTGGGCGGCAGTTCTGGATGGAGTCCTCTCAAGACACAGAGACTGGGGCTGGAGGCTCTTCCCAGGAGGCTCCCTTGCCTGGCTGACAGGACGGCGCCGGCTGTCGGCAAGAGGTCTCCCGTTTCACACGTGGGCCCTGCCACAGGGCTGCTTGAGTGTCCTTGTGACACGGAAGCTGGCTCCCCGCACGGTGCGGAGAGAGGAGACGGGAGTCTCATGTCTGTTATGACCTAGCCCTGGAAGTCACACGTGGTCACTTCTGCGGCATTTTGTTGATTTCAAGGCCAGCCCCCGTCACTGTGAGAGGAGACGCGAAGACTGTGGACCCAGGGAGGCAGGCGCCGCTGGGGACCACCTTGGAGGCTGGCTGTTGTGGCCCTGGTAGTAAGCCGTGCCCTGACCGTGGGCGGGCCACGGGAACCCTCGGGGCTGGAACAGCAGGGAACGGGCTCGGTTTGTGCTGTGAGGTCCCTCCCACCCTGACTTTGTCTTCTATTAAACAAGGGAGTTACTCAGTGAAGGAAAGAGTTAATGTGCTTACAGAAGCATTTTCCACAGAGTAACTCATCTGCCAGGGTCTGGCCCAGTTCCTAGAATCGGGTGGCTTGTTTTGTGGGGGGCGGGGAGGCGGGGTCACAGCAGCTGTCTGGGTTTCCCATCATTTCTCCTCTCACTTCCGAGGTCAGGGAGCTGGGAGGGGACGTGAACAGGTGGCCCCTGGCGAGGCTGGCTTGGACCAGCCCCGATACAAAGACACCAAGGATTTGGAAAGGAACATGCAAGCAGGGGAATTGGCAGGCTGCCTTTGGAAGGCACGGGTCCTAATTTTGCTCCTTTTAGGAGTTTGCACCTGATTAATGATTCTGTTCAAGATGGATTAAGCTGCTGGAACCTTTCTCCATTTAGCAGTGCCAGCTCTTTCCTTCTCTTAACACTTTTTTTTTTTTTGGCTGGTCCCAGTCTCCCCCACCCCCAACGTGGGGCAAATCATGGGTCCAAGATGCGTTGGGTTTTTCCCTGGAAGGGCAGGAGGGGCTGAATGTCACCCCACACACCACTCCTGAGGTGAGGGGCTAAGGAGCCGTTACAAGGGAGGGGAGCTCAAGTTCAAGGCCTACCTAGACTCTTCACTCTGAGAGTCTCTTGATTCCTCAGTAAATTTTGCTCTGAACAACTGTTGTCACTTTCAGAGGACAGTTCCTGGCTCTATTTCATCTTCCCCAGAGAGAAGCAGGAGGCAGACAGGGAGCAGGTACCCAAACCCGGAAGCTGAGAAGGAGCTGCTGCTATTCAAGATGTAAAAAACAATCCTGCATCTTACAACCCCCCACCCGCCCTCCCCCTTCTTCTGTCCTCTTCCTCCTTTCCCTATACATTCATTCAAAGAATGTTAAAGCCTCGAGGTCATGGTCTCACAATGGACCACGGCAGCAATGGAGGCCAAGTTTCTTTCCTTTTCTCCCCCTTCCTGCGAGAACATGCTTTTAACACTTGTTGACTAGTCATTTGGAAAATTGCTCTTCCTGCCGAGAGCTGTCAAGGTGACGGGACCTGGCTAATGCGGGTGGTGAGGGAGCAGTGAGAGTCGGGGCTCTGTCCTGCTTCAGCCCTCTTTGCCCCGGCTGTCCCGACGCGCCCCGCCCCCCCCACGCTGCGCTTTATTCAGCTGCGATCCAAGGATCTCCCTGCACGGAAAGCACATCATCGTGGGTTCGGCCGATCAGGGTGCCAAGTCCCCGCCGTGGCCAAGGAGCCCAGCACAATGGTCCTTTATGCCACGTTGCGTGCTCTCCTTCCTGGCCCCAGCTGCCCCCGTGCGCTGTTCTCCTTTAGTCTTTCTTCAGTATTTCTTTTCCAGTTGACTTAGTTATTACAGTGCATGGACGGGGGCAGGAAAGACTCTGGAGGCTGGGCCTGGCACCGGAGTCAGACAGGACTGCCCTGACATCACTGGGAGGTCTTCGGTCACACTGCTGCTGACCGGACCCTGGGCCCACCTTCCAGGGCTCCTTTCCATCACGGGGGGTAGAGGCAGAGCCAGTCCTCCGGTAGCCGGCTTCTTTGTCAAGGCTCTGGCCCCTGCCAGCCTAGGACATTTCTAAAAAGAGTACTGAGTATGGAGAGGTTGTGAGGCAAACCTCTCAACCTCAGCCTAGGCAGAAAGTTCAAGAGATAAGATTAACACATTTGAAAAAGAGAACTGGGACTTTCCTGGTGGTGCGGTGGTTAAGAATCCGCCTGCCCACGCAGGGGACACGGGTTCGATCCCTGCCCCAGGAAGATCCCACATGCCTCGGAGCAACTTAGCCTGTGCGCCACAACTACTGAGCCCGTGCCGCAACTACTGAAGCCCATGCTCCTAGAGTCCGTGCTCTGCAACAAGACAAGCCACTCCAATGAGAAGCCTGTGCACTGCAACAAAGTGCAGCCCCTGCTCACTGCAACTAGAGAAAGCCCACGCAGCAACAAAGACCCAATGCAGCCTAAATAAGTAAATAAAGAAGTAAAAATTTAAAGAAAACAAAAAAGAAAACTGCTCCAGTTAAAGGCAAAGGATTGCTGTTGCAGCAGATGAAAGCAGAGCTGCCAGTCAGGGACTGGGGGCTTTCTGCCTGTGGATGGAATCAGTGCAGTGAGGTGCTCCTCTCCTCTCTGCTCAAACCAGCCCCGCCAGCTTCACCTGGAACTCATGACCATGGTGGCCTTCTTCCTACCCTGAGACGTCCCTTCCTCTTTCAGTCACATTTTCAAAGGGTTCTGGAACCCCCAAGAGCTATATCCCATTGCATTAGCATCAAACATCTGCTTTTCATTAAAATGTTTTTTTAAATTAGACCTTTTAAATTTATAATCAGACAAGTGGAGTTTCATTTCTGAGGATCTAGATTTTGTGGGGGACCTGTGAAAGTTAACATGGAGAACAGAGCTCAGCCTGAACAAGGAAGATGAAATTCCCGGGCCACCTCGGTTTTCCCCCTCTTTACATACACCTCAGACGAGTGGGTATTTGCCGCATGTACTACGTGAGGACTGGGAGTAGGTGACCCACGTACTCGGCAGCTGACAAACATGTAAAAGGGTGGAGGGCAGCTGGGGGCAATTACTGGGCGTGACACGGTCGGTGAGGGCCCATCCAGAGTGCTGGGTGTAGCTCAACAACATGCTGGGAATGGGGACCCCGGTCAGCTTTCGGAGAGGCCTGGGCTGAGATGCCTGGGCTGCCGCAGGCAGGGCTCACACTGGCCAACGCCTGCACCATCCCGCACAGTAACATCGTCAAAATCACCTCTAGCAGTCGTTCACAAGGCTGCCGCCGCCAACTCCCTCCCACCTCCTCAAAATCTGTCTGCTCTGGCCCCTCTGAGCACCTCCGGGAGCTTCTTCAAGTCCAGCTGCTAAAGGGTTAATGAAGCCTGGCTTAGCTGGTGTCCAGGACCCCATGTCCGTGTTACAGCGCGTATCCGCTGTCAAACGCTGTGAGTGTCACCCCGGCTATACCCATAACTATAACATGGGTTGGCAGAGATACTTGGAAGGAACTTTGCTGCGGCAATGCTTGCAGGTCGGATTCACTGAATCTGAGAGTGAGTTCTGGTACACGCTGGGGTGGGGGGGCATGGCGTTAAACCCGTTCCTAGACATCGCAATTTGATTTATTAACATTGGCAACAGTTACAGGCCATCCTGCCAACAAAGTTTCTGAAATTGAAATCGCATGAAACTTTCCTAGTTCCCTGCTAGTGCCACATGCGCCCTTTCCTTTCTAAAGCAGCAAATTCACTTAAAAATAATTAAGAAAAGATTGATGGGATTCTGGAATTGTAATGAAAAATATGATCTCATTAGTAAGTCATGAGTCAGGGCCAGGAACTCTGTCAGATGTGTGCACTTCTGCGTAATTAGAAGAAGCTGATGCAAGGGGAGCTAATAACGGCCTGAATTTAAAAATTAAACCGGTTTCCCTTTATACTTTTCGACTGTGCTGCAATTCTTCCTTCTGCGAAGATTCAGGAAGAGATCTCTCTCAAGAGAACCCTATCAAATGTAACTGAGTTGGTGAAAGAGAAAATGGTGGTAAGATCATTGAAAAGGCTGAATACAGGGACCTTTCCATTCAATCTGTCATTAAGGCTCATTTTGGTTACTAGTCCAACATGAGAAATTTGTTTGGATCTCAAAAGCATATCTTGAAAAGAGCCTCTAGATTAATAAGGTAAATTCCATATAATCTCTGATTTGAGCCACAGGATAAACAAAACGATTGCCCTTCAGAAGAGACGCACAAGTTCTGAAAAGGCCATGGGCTTAAAGACAAACAGGATGACAGTCTCCTCTCTGCCACTTCCAGCTGGGTGGTCCCGGACCAACCGAGTAAGTCTAAGCCTTGATTTACTCATTTGTAAAATGGGAATAAGAAAACCAACCTCTAAGGTTTACTGCCAGAATGAAAGGAATTAACATGCACAGAGCAGGCATTCATTAAGAATTATTTATCCTTTCCTTTTTCCTTTGGAACCCTGCTCTGTTGACATTTGAAAGTTAACCATTTCCCCTTGTTGGTTCACTGAGTGTCTGTGATGTGCCAGAGGCAGTGAAGAGGCACAGGGATGAAGGGATTTATCCTCCTGTTGCAGGTGGGGTGAAGGCATGGACAAGTGGACACCGCTTATGTGAGAGGCAGCGTGGCTTAGATGCTGCAGAAGCCCAAGTTGCCCACAGAGGAGGGTTGCACGAGGGCGTCCGAGGAGCCGATGTCCCATGGAATGTACTGCCGTGCCCACGGTCAGAACGTGGAGCCCCAGCTCCTCTGAACCGCACTCTCCTTTCCTCCCCTGGAACCCACTGACGCCCGCCGGTCCAGCAGCAAAGGGTGAGCGCCCATCATGGCAGGGACCTGGAGGCCCTGCTCTATCCAGGGCCGGAGTTCTGTCTGACTGGATGGTGCCTAAGTGTGGCAGTGGTTAAATATTTTCAACATCATCCTTGCGTGTGTGTGACAGATGAGGGGCTTCGTAAGCTTGCTGGTGTCCTAAGCGAACCTGACAAGAAGAGTGTGATTTTGACAAGTAGAAGTCAGAGAGAGGGTGTTTCAGAGAGGAGGAACAGTACGAGTGAAAGCAGGGAAGAAACAAAATAAGACACTGATTTGGGGAATGGTGAGTGGGAACTGGTGACATGGTAGGAACCAAGGATTAAAATATTATCAGCATGGGGACTTCCCTGGTGGTGCAGCGGTTAAGACTCTGTGCTCCCAACACAGAGGGCCCCGGTTCAATCCCTGGTCAGGGAACTAGATCCCACATGTGTGCCGCCACTAAAAATGCACATGCCACAACTAAGGAGCCTGCCTCCTGCAACTAAGGAGCCCACCTGTGGCAACTAAGATCTGGTACAACCAAATGAAAAAATAAGTAAATAAATAAAACCTGCACATGAATGTTCACTGTAGCATTACTCACAACAGCCATAAAGCAGAAACAATCTAAATGCCTGTCACCTGTAAATGGATAAATAAAATGTGGTCCATCCGCTCAATGGAATATTAAAAAAATGTATTAGCCTGTTGTGGAAGGTCTTGACCTTTAAGTGAGGAGATTTAACTTTAGTTGGGAGGCACTGAAGCGTTCTGAGAAGGGAAGTGACAGAAGATTAACTTTGAAGTAGTTTTATAAGAAACGACACGGAGGCGGACAAAACAGCTGGGCGACTGTAGCCCAGGATGGAAACCGTGGGTGCCTGGATCGGGTTGCTGCTGTTGTTAACAGAAATACAAAGGAAAAAGAGACGTAAGAGATATTCCGGAACTGGACACTGAAGAACTCAGTAACTAGTAAACACAAAAGCCCACACAAGCTCCTCAGAGAGAACCTGACTCCGGGGTCAGTTTTCCAGACACTATCCCCAAAGGGTTTGAACCTGCAAGGACCGCTGTGAGGTCAGATAACTCCACGTGGCTTCACATCCCTGTCACGGGCACCACCACCCAGCTACCTTCCTGTTCTCCTGCTGGGGAGCGCCTCCTCCCCCGCGACACACGTCCATCAGGACCCTCCTCCCTGGCCACAGAGCCCCTTGGCCGCCACTCACTGAACACCTCCTGGGAGCCAGACACCGCGGAAGGCGCTGTGCACACATCATCTGAGGCGAGCCCTTTACCTGCGTGTGTGATGAAAGGCTCCTTCTAGAACTGTGATGCGTCAGGTGGTTTGTTGATGCAAACCCCTGGTAACAGGGATGCGAGAGCTGTGTTCTGTTGGCTGTTGCTACCCACCAGCCTTCCAAATCACCACACATTCACCCCAGTATAAAGCTTCTCGTGCTCCCTGAAGGCTTGCCCTTTGGTTGTATTACTTTTTTTCTTCTTTAAGAACTTTAATTGCGATACAATTGACGTACAATAAACTGCATATATTTAAAGTGTACAATTTGATATTTTTTTTCTTATTAGTAATGTATATATGGCAATTCCAATCTCCCAATTCATCCAACCCCACCCCCCCACCCCTCATCCGGTACATTGTTGAATACAGGTGGTGATAATTGCCATATTTCCTTATTCCTAATTTCAAAGGGAAAACTAAACATTTTTCTGTTAAGTATTTTTGCATAGGTTAATTTTATCAAACATTTTAATGCCTTGATTAAAATGATTTTTCTCCTTTATTTTGTTAGCATGCTAAATTACACTGTATTTTAATAAAAATTTTACATTCATGATATACTCAAATCGGGCAGAATTCATTAACTTTTTATACATTTTCACAATCACTTTGGCAATATTTTATTTGGGATTTTGCGTATATGCTTATGAATTATATTGGCCTGAAATTAAAAAAAATATATTGGCATATAGTTGATTTATAATGTGTGAGTTTCAGCTTTTGGCCTGCAATTTTTTAATTATGCTTTTTCAGGTAATATCTTTGACAGGTTTTGGTATCGATACAAAGTTATGATCGTCTCATATGATGAGCTGAGGTATGTCCTCTCTTTTTCAGTTATCTGGGAGAGCTTGTGTAAGGTTGATTTTATTTCTTTCTTACACATTGATAGAGTTCAAAAGGAAAGCCAGTTCAGCTTGCAGTTTTCTTTGGGGGAAGGTTTTAAATTACACATTCAACTTCATTTGTTTTAGTTATAGGACTATTCAGGTTTTCTATTTCTTTTTGTGTCAGTTTTTTCAACAAAATTTGCAAATCTTTTTTTTTTTTTTTTTGGCACACGGGCTTAGTTGCTCCACGGCATGTGGGATCTTCCTGGAGCTGGGATCGAACCCATGAACTCTGCATTGGCAGGCGGATTCTTAACCACTGCACCACCTAGGAAGCCCTCAAATCTTTTACATAAAGTTATAGTATACTCTTATTACCTTTCTAATGCCTGCAAGATCTGTAGTGAAGTCTCATTTTCATTCCAAGCATACCTTTTGGTTCCTCCTCCTTTTCCTTCCTTGGGCAGCCTCATCAGAGATTTATCAATTTAACAAACATTTTTAAAGAATCAATTTTTCACTTTACTGATTTTTTTCTATTTTCTGTTTGTTTTCTTTTTCACTAAATGTATATTTTTATTCATGTTATTTTCTTCCTTCTACTTTCATTTGGTGTTTGCTGCTATTCCTGTTCTAACTTTAGAAATAGAAGCTTAACTTTTAGCCTTTCTTCTTTGTTAATATAGCATTTAAGGTCTTTTCCCAAATATTGCTTTGGTTGTATTCCACTAGATTTACATATAGTATTTTCCTTATCATTCAGTTTGAAATATTTTGTAGTTTCCACTGTTTTCTTTTTGTTAAGCCATGAATTATTTAGATTTTTTTTTTTTTTTACTTGCCACACAAGATAGAGATTTAAAGCTTTTATTAATGATTTCTAGCATAACTGCATTGTGGCCAGGGAAAGCATTCTGTTTATTTCAATCATTTGACAATTGTTGAGCCTTCCTTCATGAAGCAGGATACGACCAATCGTTGTAAATGTTCTCTGTGTGCTCGAAACTAGCATATGTTCTTCAATTTGTGAGTGGAGTGTTCTATTTATGTCCCTTAGGTAAGTTTCTTAATCTTGTTGTTCAAATCATATTTTTCTTACTGATTTTTAAAATTCTATAAGCTACTGAAGAGGGATGTGTTAGAATCTCCCAGAATAATAGCAGATTTGACTATTTCTCCTCATATTTCTGTTGAATTATTTATTTAATTACAGAACATGAATCTATTTTATTAGTTTTCTATTTATGATTCTTAGAATGTGTGCCTCTCCCCTTTGAAATTTGCAGCCATCTTCAATATTAGAACACTTTTCTCCCAACCCTCTGTCCATCCTCTCTAACTCTTCCCACCAGGCTTTTTGTCTGACCAACTCCTATTCATCCTTTAGAACTCAGGTTAGTTTTGGTTCTTCCCTAATCCTCCAGGTTTGAGTGAGGTGATCCTCTGCAGCCCTGTCTGTGAACTTGAATTAAGACACTTACCACATTGCATTATAATTCCCTATAATCTTTTTTTATTTTTTTGGTCGGAATCCTCCAGTGTAAAAAGGAACCCTTCAATCCTCAGTGTCTTGCGATGACATGAACAATACATGTCTGTTTTGCCACTGGATTAATTGTCTTGTACAAAGAAGTTGCTCAGTCAATATTTATTGCACGAGGAAATACATGTTCTTAAATTTTAGTTTTTCAATTTAAACTTGGATCCATACGGCTGCTAACCCGTTTCCGGCTCTTGCCCCGTGTCCACCCGCGTTCCCCTGTGGCGGCTCTGTTTTCCACTGCAGCTGAGTTTCACCCCCCAGTCCTCCTTGCTGTGGGGCTGCCCATTCCAAACAGTCTAACCAGGTGCCTCACCCTTGGCTGTGAAACACTGAAGGTCTGTCCCTATTTTTCAATCCACACGCTTTATCTGGATGCCACTGTGTTGTTGCCTTTGCTCACAGG
This sequence comes from Hippopotamus amphibius kiboko, assembly GCF_030028045.1. Classification (NCBI taxonomy): domain Eukaryota; kingdom Metazoa; phylum Chordata; class Mammalia; order Artiodactyla; family Hippopotamidae; genus Hippopotamus; species Hippopotamus amphibius. The sequence continues at coordinate 4,856,325 of NC_080189.1, read as the reverse complement.
CCTGAGGCTGGCCAAGGCTTTAAGCTGGTTCTGTGTGGCAGGAAGACTCCAAGCAGCAGGCCCTGGGGTGTGTGTCAGAATCAGTGTTTCTTTGGAGTCTGTTCTTCTTCGGTTTCCCATGCTAGCCCGCCTTGTGGGTGCTGGACAGTGGCCTGCTTTCCTGTTCGTGCGCTTTGCTCATACACAGCAGTGCCTCCTTCTGTACCCGCCACCCTGTCCCTATGACTTTGTGGACTTTGAGCCATCACTGCGTCAACCTGGACGGCAGCCCTGGCTCCCCTCTGGCCACAGCCCCCTGGGTGTTACCTGGGTTTGCCCCACTCCCATGCTCTCCTCCCTAGAGGCACACCCAGCCTTCCTGCGGCTCACCTTGGTTCCTTGCCCAAGTCTGTGATCCATAACAGAGCTCTTTGATGGAGGACTCCCATCAGTGCATTCAGAACCGGCACCATTTCCAACCTGTTAAAAGTCAAGGCAATACATACCATGTGTAACTGCCAAACAGTTATTAGAGAGTAATTTGTGTAAAATCTTGGAAACCAAAATGTAATCTACCATTCTAAGATGTGTTTTATTTCTTTTTTTTTTTCTGTCTTTTCTCTTGGAATTTATATTTAATTTCTCTACTCCATAAACTTGGGGTTTGCCTTATCTCTACAATCACGAATATACCCAGTAATAAGAGAAGCGTAGGGACTTCCCTGGTGGTGCAGTGGTTAAGAATCCGCCTGCCAATGCAGGGGACACGGGTTCCATTCCTTGCCCAGGAAGATCCCACATGCCATGGAGCAACTAAGTCCATGAGCTGCAAATACTGAGCCTGAGCTCTAGAGCCCAAGAACCACAACTACCGAGCCTGCACACTGCAAAGAAGAGTAGCCCCCACTCTCCACAACTAGAGAAAGCCTATGTGCAGCAACAAAGACCCAACACAGCCAAAAAATAAAGTAAAAAAAAAAAAAGAGAGAGAGGGGCATAGGAAGTCAGAGGTGAAAAAGCATTCAAGATAAAACGGTACAATTTTCTCACTTTATAGATGAAAAGCAGACCTAGAGTTTGAATAGACTTGCTTACAACCATTTACATCACTCCTTCGAGAAGAATGATTGGGTTTATGGGCAACATGACAATACAAGATACCAGATTTTTTTTTTTTTCTTTAGTAAAAATACATAGGATTTAAATGTTATTGAGTGCTGGCCAGTTAGGCAAGACATACAAGCTACTTAGATAAGTAAATGAGACTTTTTAAAAACTTATTTAACTTGTTACTTTTACTTGTTTATTCAAACTAAACTGCACTGGATTCAGACTATATTGCAAGCTTATTTGCTAATAATGAGGGCTTACATTTGTAAGCGTTTTCCTTGGCCAGGCACTACTGTGAGCACTTTCTCTCCAATAGTGACTCTACGAAGGACATACTTTTTTGTTCCCATTTTGCAGATGAAGAAACTGAGGCACGGTGACGTTAATGATTTGCCTCAGGTCACACAGCTAGTTAGCGTCACACGGAGGCAGTCTGGCACCAGAGCCTGGGTCTTCACTCTGGCTGCATAGCCTGTTCTGATAGCTTTTCTTCTCTCTCTTCCAGTAGTGACTTTCCTCCTTCTTAATTGGGAAGAGCTTCTCGCTCACCTAGACACTCTCCACAGTCACTAGTCTCCTGGAGGAGCTCAAGAAATGCGAGCACTTCTCTTTTTCTTTCTCACAGCACTTCATGTGGCCACCCCCGCCCCAACCCTGCAGTGCTTACCCTGTTACACTGCAGTGATTTGTTTAGGGGTCTGTCCCATCGTTTGCTGTGACCTCTGTGAGGCAGGGTTCAGGTCACGTTCATCTTGGTATCCCCAGGAGGTAGCACAGTGCCTGGCATGCAGCAGACTTTATAACTATGCTCGAGTCCTGTTTAATCAATAGTAAATGAAAGAATCTGAAAGATAAGCAGTCTCTCTAGGCATAAACCCAATGCCATATATCTACTGATTTTTTTTGCTTGAATAATGAGTAATGGATTGGTTTAACTGATCCTTGACTGGCTTGAACAATTAGAAAATAGTCATAGATAGCCTGAGCAGACCCTCAGCAAAACTGCAAGGTTGGTGACATCTGTTTTTGCTTTTGAAGTGTGTCTTGAAAGCTCCCCACCCCTGCTTTCTGTGGCCTTCTCACTAATCCAGGCACCTGCATAGCCTCTTACATTTTAGTTGCTTCTCAAAAGGTCTTCTTCTCAGCTTGTCCTCAGGTTGGGAAACATATGACGAATGGGTTCAGCTTTCAGGTTGAAAGGACACTGACACCTCTGCTCTACAGTGTATCCTAGATGGAGCTGGGAATTTTGAAAGCTTCTTTTCTCAATTTGGCAAAATAAGGAGACAGAGAGAGAGAAACAGGATTACAACAGCCACTATTTATTGAGCCGGAAACCGTGTTAATCATTTTACTTGAGGTGCTGTGTCTGTAGTCGTCACAGCATTTCTCTGAGGTGGACGTCACAGTGTTTCCACTTCTCACAGGGCAGGAAACAGCGGCTGACATGATATGCCCATAGTTCCACATCTAATAAATGGCAAAGCTAGAATACAGACTCTTAGCTGCCTGGCTTAAAGCTGTTCTCTCACCCACTACTCTAAACTTCCAACTTTCTTTCACACACCATGATATTTTGTGGACTGGAAGGCATGGCCAAAACTTGAATCCAAATTATTCAAATCGTATTGCAGAATTTGGTTACTGAGGAAAATAAGTGAGGAAATCTTTTTGGACATAAGGGCCAATTTGTTGCTCCTCATCACCTGATCTCTTATTTATTTGGATTTGGCAACTGTGAAAGTAAGAAAATTGGAATGGATGGGTTAGAGAGCGTCCCTCAGGCCTTCTGTAGACCAATTCAATACTCCAGTGACCAAACCAATTATCCCTCTTCAGTTTTTACCAGGAAAAGGCCAGAAGTTTGTCAAGGATCATTCATCCTTCTTCTAGCAAAACAAACCTCCCACTATTCCCTGGAGAATCAGTCAGTCTCAGAAGGGAATAGATGTGAGTTCTTCTGAGCACTCAAAGGACTTAATGGGGAGCCAAAAAAAGGCGGGGGGGGGGGGGCGCCTTTCACAAAATGTAAGAAATACTGAAGGGAAAAATCCCTGCATAATCTGATTGTTGAAATCTACCAAAGTTAAAAATCCCTCAGACATGTGAACATTTCTGTGTTGGGAGCTAATAATACTATACATGTGTGTATAATACGGCTGTTGGTATTTTAATTAGGGGTTAACAATGGTTCCTACATACAGTGTTTGCTTAACTGAAGCAGCTGCTGTACCATGGTAGGATGTTATTAGTATAGAGCTGAAAACAATCCAAGCTGGCCGGATAAGCGCCCTAGCATTAGGTTTTATTTTGGGAAGAGCAGTGATAAAGCACCTTTTTGACTAATTCCGTGCACGACCTTGGGCAAACCACTCAATTCTCTAGGGGTCTCAGCTCCTTCAACTATAAAATAAGGGCTGGAATAGATGACTTCCAAGGATTTCTTAGAAGGTATTCGCTCTTAGCTGGGACAGTCTCTGACACACAGGGTGATATTTGTTAATTTCTGCATCCCCCAAGCATTAATTAATTGAATTATTAATTAACTTATTGATTTCTTAAGAGCATCTACTAGCCACCAGGTCCTCTACTGCATGCTACAAACAGACGAGTGAGGATGAAAAGACACAGTCTCTTCCCTCAAGGGGTTTGCATGCTAGTGGAAGAGAGCCCGAAACAGGGCAGGGATGACTTTGGGGGCATACCCACCTTTGAGTGTGACTTCAAGGGGTAGTAATAGGCCACCTATCTGAAAAAATATCTCCTGCCTTTAAAAAAATATATCCTCGGGCTTCCTAGGTGGCGCAGTGGTTAAGAATCTGCCTGCTAATGCAGAGGTCACGGGTTCGATCCCAGCTCCAGGAAGATCCCACATGCCACGGAGCAACTAAGCCCGTGTGCCAAAAAAAAAATAAATAAATAAATAAAAAAATATATCCTCATACTACTTAGTGCTTTGGTTTAAAGCAGCATCTCCCAGCGTGTATTCTTTGGAAGGTTCATTTATTCCTTCGACAGATGTTTACTGAGCGCTTGGAAGTGGGCTAAGTATTGCCTTCACAAAAGGGTCCACTGTCCAGTAAGTTTGAGAAATGTTGGATTAAACAAAGCTCAGGCTTCTGACACTCATTCAAATGGAACGTAAGTCACGCCCTGCAGTGGAGGAAGAGCTCATAGGGCCAGTCCTGCAGCTCACACTTTGGGTTGCAGTACTGAAGGCCCCTCTTAAAATGTAAGCATGGGGTGGGGGTAGGGGTGACATGAGAAGCTGCTCATGCATGTGCGGTTTGACTTCTTAACCAGAACTAGAATGTTACAGTTCCATCAAAATAGTCTTCCCAGGAACATGACATAAGGTCATCTCTTTCTTGAGATGGCATCCATTTCAGAATAGAATTAGAATATTTGATTAACTAAAGGTAATTTTTAAGGCCTTGGAAAAATGGGGCTGGAGCGCACCCCAAACAGCAGGGCCATCTGATTTATTAGAAATAAGGCTGTTATTTCTGTGTGGGTGATGTCTCTGTTCCCAGGCTGCTGGAAGAGAATGGACCAAAATATACTAATTGGATGAAATGGAAATTACAGGAATTTGGAAATGGAGCTGATGAAAATACAACCAGTGCTAATCAAAGGCTAATTATTCTCAACTGGCAAGATGGCCACCTGGGGGTGTGAGTGACAGAAAGGCAGGCCAGCGGAGGAGGAGCTGGAGGACCACGGCCAGGCCTGCGTGCCCCTGGCTGAGGATGGACTATTCCAAGAGATTGTTTTCTGTGAGTGTTTCTGATGAGTCGAGAAATGTTTGGGGGTTTGTATCCTCTTGTTTACTGACTGAAGAGCTGCCCTGGGGGGCCCCGGGGCTCCAGGCCACAGTGATGGTTAAGAGGATGAGAATTTACATTTGCCTGTGCTCCCCCAGGACTCAGAGCTCTGGAGGAGGGTTGTTTGCTTCCTCCTTTCCTAACTACATTTTAATGTTCCGTGATCAGATTAAAGTGAAGGAGAAAGCAGCTTAGAGAAGAGCCTTGATAATGAAAAGGAGGGAAGGACCTCTCGGTGGCAGTGGGTGGGGAAGTATTTTTCACCACTTCCCCCCCTGCAGACTCCTCTCCAGTGCTGGGCTCAACTGCCTCATTTGTGGGTTCCAATCCAATCACCCCATTTCTTATACAGTAGGGATAGCTCTGTCAAGAGCCGTTCCCAAGACTTGATTTAAGGCAATCCATTTTCTGAGATGGTATCTATTTTCAGGAGTTTTAAATGCTATAAGAAATAGCAGGGTTACAGCTGTCACCATGTAGATACCCCACCTAGAACTCACAGTAGTGAGGTTTTAGGAGTAACCCCCTATTTAGTCTCAGCTTATCCTCACTGGAGATAGGAACAGGATGCTCTCTGGGGTCTGGGATTTCTACCGACACTTACATAGACTGTACTATGTACATATACAGAGAATGTAACTAACGCTTCCTGAATATCTCTACAAATAAATTACTTGGCTTGTCATTTGTGGCTTTTGTTGTGGGGGGAGGGTACAAATACTGAAATCCTTGAGTTTCTTTCTTTCTTTCTTTCTTTCTTTCTTTCTTTCTTTCTTTCTTTCTTTCTTTCTTTCTTTCTTCCTTCCTTCCTTCCTTCCTTCCTTCCTTCCTTCCTTCCTTCCTTCCTTCCTTTCTTTCTTTCTTTCTTTCTTTCTTTCTTTCTTTCTTTCTATGTTTATTTATTTATTGGCTGCTTTGGGTCTTCATTGCTGCGCACAGGCTTTCTCTAGTTGTGGTGAGCGAGGGCTACTCTTTGTTGCAGTGTGCAGGCTTCTCATTGTGGTGGCTTCTCTTGTTGCAGAGCAGGGGCTCTAGGCACATGGGCTTCAGTAGTTGTGGCTCGTGGGATCTAGAGCACAGGCTCAGTAGTTGTGGCGCACGGGCTTAGGTGCTATGCGGCATGTGGGATCTTCCCGGCCCAGGGATCAAACCTATGTCCCCTGCATTGGCAGGCGGATTCTTAACCACTGTGCCACCAGGGAAGCCCTCCTTGAGTTTCAACAATGGTAAGAAGGGAGCTCTCTGGAATACTGGGGAAAACTTATGGAGACAAGAGCTTGGGACAATGTGGTCGCGTACAAATAGCTAAAAGCAAAACCGGGGGTCCCCTCTTCTGCCTTGGAAACCCCACTGCCTCAGCAGGGCCTCGGGGGTCTGGGAGTCTGGGGAGCAAGAGCAGCAGATGAGAGAAGGTGGATTCAGCTTCTGATCAGGCAGCTGAAGAGCCAGGAATATCAGAGCACAGACTGAGTTTAGGGGAACATAAATCTTAGGTTACAAGGAGACATCGAGCCTCCTCTAAGCCAGCTTCCACCTGCCACCGCCGTTCCTGCTCTGCGTCCAACCCTGCATCTGCTCAAGAGGAATCAGGCCTCACAGGCGCTTGCCTGGGTTAAAAGGTCCCTTCTTAGGTTAGGCCTAAGCTAACTTCCTGGTAACTTTTACCCTTTGGAGTAATAAAAGCAACTCTATTCCTTTTCCTTCTACGTCGTTGCCTTTCCAGCAGTTGAAGACAGTCACTAGTCCCTATAAATACTCTCTTCTCAGATGAAAGTCAGAGGAAGAAAATTCATGCTGTACCGAGTCCGCTGAGGTTAGGGGTATCCCTCCCACTCTCAGCAAGAAAAAACTTCCAGCCCAAGTCCTAAGTTCACCTTCCTGACCAAATCCTTTAGGAGATGCAAATATTAAACTAATAGTGATAAGATATATGTTAAAGGTATATTATTCTCAATAATGTGCTCTTATACATCTGTTTTTTTTAAAAGGGAAAAGAATAGGTAACACTCCATGAAGTGCTTGCCATGAACTGGGGTGCTTTGCATGTATGAACTCATGGAATTCTTACAATGGCTCCATGAGGTACATGTTATCCCCATTTTACAGACATAGAAACTGAAGTGCAGTTACCTCTTTGAGACTCAACAGTTGATGAATGAGACAGAGGTGGAACCCAGGAAACGTTAGAAAAAGAAATACAAATGTTCAACACTGAGAGATTGATCAAATGAAGCAGAACATGTTCACGCAGTGGAATACCAGGTAATCAACAGAAAAACGTGTAAAAGAAATTTTAATACATGGAAATATATATGATGTAAGTGAAAAAAGAAACCCAGGTTTCTATATAAGAACAAACCACTATTGGGACTTCCCTGGAGGCCCAGTGGTTAAGACTTCGCCTTCCAGGACAAGGGGTGCGGGTTCGATCCCTGTGGGGGGACTAAGATCCCACATGCTTGGTGACCAAAAAACCAAAACATAAAACAGAAGCAATATTGTAACAAATTCAATAAAGACTTACAAAAAAAAAAAAGGTTCACAAAAAAAAGGAATACACCACTATTTCCTTCTTTTTGGTAAGTAAAACAATTGTTTATACATGCAGTGAGAAGAGAGTGTAAAGAGACATGCCAAGCTGTGAATAATGGTTACCTCTTAAGCAGTGGAGTAATGGCTATGTTAATGCTTCTTTGAGTCTATTGTATTAATATTTTTTTCTAAAGTCAACACATAAAAAATGCAGTGATAGGAAAAATAAAAGTTATTTTTAATTAAAAATAGGACGGCAAAGATAAGCAGAAAATTCTAAAATGAAGACCCCCCTGGGACGCTACCGTCCCCCACGGTGCCTTGTCAGCGCCCACGGGGGGTGAGGTGGGGTCTCTGAGAAATGATGATTATGGTATTGTCTCACCATTAAAACAAAACTCCCATCAGAACGGAGTAATTTTCTTGTAAAGGAGACTGTTGCTGCTGAGGGAATCACAGGCAGGAACCTTCCTGAAATGCGTCCCGGAGTTTCACAGCTGAGTGTGGAATCCCTGGAGGACTGAGGGTGAGCTCTGTTTCTGTCTCCATCAACATTTCCGAGGAGGGGAAGTGTACATCCCAGCCGCTTCTAGGGAATCCCTTCGTGGGGACCGAGGGTCTCCGGACAAATTCCACTTTGTAACAAGACCTCTTCTCCCCCTCAACTGCCAAGTCTTTCGGTTAATAAAGTTGCGTCGGGTTTGAATCCCGCTCCAGGGTCCTGTCTGGAGGGTAAGGATGCTTAGCGACACACGGGAGGGTCAGCGCGCGTCGTGTGAGCTGCCAGCGCCGGGAAGCGCGGGAGGCCGAAGCTGGAGGCGCCAGGACGCACCGCGGTCTGCGCTGAGACCCGTGGGGAGAAGCAAGACCGCGTCCCGGAGGGCCTGCGGGGCGTCCGCACAGCCCCCGCGCTCCTCCCCAGGGCGCTAACGCGGAGCTCCTCTCTTGGCCCGGGCGTCCTCCCTTTCCTCTCTGGGACCCTGGAAGCCGGCATGTGGCAGTCAAGTGTGTGCGTGCGTGCGTGTGCGTGTGTGTAGCCCAAATATGGGAATGTAATGGCATTCGTCAAATGGATGTGATCTCTTAGAAGCCTCCAATGACTATCGATACCATCTGATCATCTTTGCACAGAAAAGTCAGGTCTATAGACGACACAGTCTCTCTGCCAGGTGACCCGGATGGTTCTTTTTCTCGGATTTGCCATTATCATAAGCAATTCACATTTGGCTGCATATTCTGGTCATTGGTGTACATCTTTCTTCCTCCTACTTTTGTTTTGTTCTTATTTTTTTGTTTGTTTTTTGCTTTTTGAAAGAAGGACGTGTATTTAACTCATCTGTATTCTCCTTAGCCCTTTCCACAGTGTCTTACATATTATAGATGTTTAACAGATCTTTAGTGAATGAATCAATGAAAGATATGAGAATGAATTGTGTACATTTTGTATCATGCATATACACACATGCACACACACATATACACGACAACACTGAGAAATAGAAAGTTCTCCATAATTGTATAATACCTGTTTGCCTGGTGTTTTGAGTATCTGTTCCCTCTAATCAGGAACCTAGTTCAGGCTGCTCTCCAGCAGTCCCATTAAATATTACCTCTTAGCCTGTAAACTTAAGCTTGTCCTGTGCCAAGGCTTCTGGCTTGAGAATACCTTCCATTTGTACAGCACAGCGTCCCCTTGGGCCCCTGCCCCTTGGACCACTTCTACTAATGGAGTCTGACATAAGGAACCTCTTTTTTCTGAGTATCAATTGTCACAGTGGCACTGTTCTAGTGCTCATGGGGGAAGCTGGATGAAAACTGTTCAACCCAGAATATGCCCTTCAGGAATTTGCACCATACAGGGAGAAGTAAAGTGTATCCATGCCAAATCAAAATGAAAATATGTTGCTATAAGAAAGCTCACCTACTCTTAGAATGCATGTGAAAACATTTTAAAAGTATACTTATGTACAAGCATGTGACTGTAGTTTGCAACATTGTGTTATTTGAAATTTGCTAAGAGTGTAGATCTGAAGACTATCTAGCACAAAATTTAGAAAGAAAGGAAGGAAGGAAGGGGAGAGAGAGAGAAAGAGAAAGAAAGAATGAAAGAAAGGAAGAAAGAAAAAGAAAGGGAAAGAAAGAAAGGAAAAGAAAGAAAGAGAAAAAGAAAAGGAAGGAAGGAAGGCAGGAAGGAAGGAAGAAAGAAAGGAAATGGTGACTGTGAGGTGATATTTTAATTAGCTTGATTGTGGTGAATTTTCACAATGTATATATCAAATCATCACATTGTACATCTTAAATTTATACAATTGAAAATTGTCAATTACACCTCAATAAAGCTGGGGGGAAATATACCCACAAGTATAAAGGGATAGTCTATCAAGGAAACTGAATGTGTAAAACTCAGAACTTCAGGAGAATAGGTAGGGAATCCTTGATTATTCATTTAACAAAAGGGTTTTTTAATACCTAGCTTCCTGAGTATGTTTGAACTATCACACATTTTTAAAGCTGGAGGGATCTTAAAGCTTATCTACTTTAACACTTGCATTTTACAAATGAAGAAATAGAGGCCATCTGTTTTTTCCCTCTTATTCCAGGACTCCTGAGCCCTGTGGGAGAAAAAGAATCACAGAGCAAAGCAGATGGATGGGTGTCACTGCCAAAGTGAGGGTCAACTCCAGTTGGGCCCTCGGCTCTGCTGGGTGATTCGGGAACCTTTTCCTTTTCCTTTGCCCGCTGATCCCTTGCCCCCTTCACGTGCTATCCAAAGCCTTCTCTTGCTCCTCTCCTTTTCTACCCCTTTCCCAAACTCATTCTTCTAACTGACCTTGTCTTCATTCAACAAATGTCTGTTAAGCATCTACTACATCCAGATACAGCTCCAGAAGCAGTGGTTACAGCAGTTCATCAGGCTAAGGTTCCTGATCTTAAGAAGCTTCTGATCTCGGTGGAGGCCAAGGGAAAGCCAGACAACAAACAGGCAAACACACACGTTTTAAAAGTTGATAAAGAAAGAGTGATGTGACAGAGTGATGTGTGCCTCTTGTACACCAGGTGGTCTGCAAGGTCTCTAGGAGGACCTCATGGTTAATCTGAGTTCTGAATGAACAAAAGGTCCACTTCTTCAAAGTTCAGGAGAAGAGCGTTCTAGGCAGAGTGGGGAGGGGACCAGCAGCAAGGATGATGTCTGGGCAAGCGGGCAGGTAGAGCTTTGTAACGCGAGCTATGAAGTTTAGGTATTATTCCAAGTGGGGCTGGAAGCCAGTGGAATATTTTAAGTGGGGTTGTGACAAACTTTGATTTCTACTTCGGAAGGTAACGTGCTGTGGTGTAGCCTGCGGGTTGTAGAAGGAAAGGGAGGAAGCAGGGGCGCACTTGGGTGCTGTTGCCATCGTCTTGGCGGGAGATGGGCCTGGACCAGGGAGACGCTAGAGGAGCAGCAGATAGACTGGTTTAGCATCTGTCTTCAAAGTTGCACTGAGAGGACTTGGAGATGAACTGAATATGGGGAAGGGAGAAAGTGAGGAGTCATGGACAACTAAGGGAAGAACAGGCCTGGCCTATGCTCTGTGTGAACTGTTTCTTAGACCTTCCCATGGCGACGCTGAGGAGCAGTTAGAGGCGTGAGTCTGGAGCAGCGGGGAGTGATCAGGGCTGGAGGTAGGTGTGACGGTCATTAGCATCTGATGGCTGGAGTGCCACGGCAGAGGGTGGGAATCCCACAGGGCACAGCGGAAGAGAAGAGGGGGAGCAGGGAGGAAAGAATGAATTTCTAAAGAGCTGAGGTTTTTGAAGAAGGAGGGAGGAGAGACGGTTGGAAGAGGTGATGGGATGTAAGCAGGGGACCGATCTCTCCTCACAGAGGAGACAGACCCTGGGGGTGGTTTCCCATCAATCCTTCCACTGTTAGCTCACCTACATTACCTCTTCTTACTTCATCTCAGAAGTTTTTCTCCCTCTTCCCAAGGCTAATTCCTATACCTTAGCCTCATTCCCTACAACCTCCTCAGTGACCCTGCTCCAACATTATTCCTCTAGTTTCTTAGATCTTCAAAATCTACCTTCCATAAGCCTCTAAATATGTCCCAACCTCTCCTTACTTAACAAATCCTCCTTGACTCTGCTTCTCCCTCTAGCTTCTAACCCTGGCTCTTTTCTCTTCATTGCCAAGATTCTGGAAAGAGCATCCCTCCCTTGTTTTCTCCATGATCACCTTCCATTTCCTAGTTAGTCCACTGAAATTTGGTTTTACTCCCCCAAATACACTACAATTGCTCGTTAAGAGCGTCAACGGGGACTTCCTAGGTGGCACAGTGGTTAAGAATCCTCCTGCCAACGCAGGGGACATGGGTTTGACCCCTGGTCTGGGAAGATCCTACATGCCTTGGAGCAACTAAGCCTGTGCGCCACAACTACTGAGCCCATGTGCCACAACTACTGAAGCCTGCGTGCCTAGAGCCCATATTCCGCGATGAGAACCCCCCAAAATGAGAAGCCTGTGCACTGCAATGAAGAGTAGCCCATTCCCTCTTCATTGCAGTGAGAAAGCCTGTGCACAGCAACAAAGACTCAACACAGCCAATAAATAAATAGATAGAAAAAAAAAAAAAAGAATGTCAACACCTCGTAGCTGCCAAAGGGCATGCATATTTTCAGTCCTTATCTGCCTAGTTTTCTCTGCATCCCTGACATTGTTGGTCACTCCCTCCCTGAAATCCCTCCTTCCTTGACTTCTTCGGTATCACCATCCTGGTCCTCAAGCCATGCCTTTCTGCCTTCTCTTCCTTGACTCACGCACAGAATGCTGGTGTCTCCTGTGTTCTCTCTTCTCGTCAGTCTGCGCATTCTCCCCGCTTGACTGACTCCACACTGAGGACCTCAGTCATCACCTGTGCACTGATGATGCCCAACGTCCAGTCTCCGGCTCAGACCCTCCCTTCCAACTGCCAGTTACACTTACAGATGGATACGCTGTAGGCACCGCCAACTCGGACTTAACGTGGCAAACATTGAACTCACGTCTCACTGTGGCTCTTTCTTCTGTATAATCTTTCTCAGAGGATGGCATCACTATTAACCTTTTGGGCCAAGTCTGAAATCTGACGGTTATCATACCAACCCCCTTACCCTTGCTCTCCCAACCAGGCTCCTGGGTCTGTCATTTCTACAAATTTTGGGTCCATTCCTTCCTCTCTAGTCCCACCGGCATGGCCCTTATTCAGACACATCGTTTTTCATCTGGGCTATTGACATGACTTCCTATTTTAAGACTTTATGCCTATCTCGAGTCTACCATCAACACCAACTGAATACTTTTTCTAAAACACATACCTGGTATTCCCTCTTCAAGCTGAAAAAACCCAAACCCTATGACAGACTTTCTGTTTCAAAAAGGTGGAGAGTCACACACTGAAATCTCTTTCTGCTTCACATACACAGGAATGATGGGAGGGAATTCCGTGGCGGTCCAATGGTTAGGACTCAGACTTTCACTGCTAAGCGCCAGGGTTCGATCCTTGGTTGGGGAACTAAGATCCCACCAGTCATGTGGCACAGTCAATTAAAAAAAAAAAAGATGGGAAAGATGTAAAAATCAGTAAGTATATGGTCACTGTCACATAGGAAGTAAGTAAATATTTTGTGACAAAAAACTATGATGATCCCTAAAAGAAGGAAAGGAGACAGGAGGCCCCAGTGATGGCAGGAAAGCCCTAAGACGACAGAAGGAAGCTGCTGAGGTTAAGGCAAGAAGTGCCTGCCCATCCAGGACAGGCTGGTGGTACAAGGAGCTTAGGCTGCTAAAGATAAGAACGCACTCCCCCAAATCTCTACCACCGATCATTGAACTTTTGAGCACATCAACACCATTAAAGAGAAAAAAACAACAAATAGAAGACCTTCGACCCCAGGAAACAGAGTTAACACAAAATGAAGAGGACTTTAGAACAAGTACATTTAATATTGTTAGTATGTGAAAAGCTGGAATCTCATCCAATAAAGAAAGAAATTAAGTAATTACAAAAACTATTGTTAAAAAGAGGATCTTTGAAACAAAAAAACCCACAAATTTAAAATTTAAAAGTCAGTGGATAGGATAAACAAAAGGCTGGACAAGGGCTGAAGAGTAAACCTGGAAGATCTTGTGCAAGTATTCTCTAAGACCACAGCAAAAATAAGAACAGACACTACTGGGACTTCCCTGGTGGTCCAGTGGTTAAGACTCTGCCCTTCCACTGCAGGGGCCGGGTTCCATCCCACATGCCCCGCAGCCAAAACAACAACAACAGTGTAAGAACAGACACTATTATTATGCGGAAGGTAAGAATCACGCAGGAAGGATACACAACTTCTAACATTCCTTAAATAGGAATTTCAGAAGGAGAGAATGGGAGAGATGGGAATTAAAGAAATAAGGACCACAGAATGTCCCAGAATACAGAGTTTTCATACTGAAGAGCCCTCTGAGTCTTGAGAAGAATAAAAACAAACACACAAACCAAAATCTCCACATCTAGACATGTTAAGAGTAAAGAGAAAATCCTAAAGCGGTCAGAGAAAAACAGGCAGATTATGTACAAAGAAGGAGGATCAGACACGTTATCAGCCACCTGGCCCCTAAGGAGATAATGGGGAGATAGTGGCAAAGTGCTGAGGAAGCCATCTTGGATCTTAGAATCTTTTTTTTTTTGGCCACGTGATTTGTGGGATCTTAGTTCCCTGCACAGGGATGAACCCGGGCCCGCAGCAGTGAAAGCCCGAGTCCTAACCACTGCACCGCCAGGGAATTCCCGATCTTAGACTCTCATTCTCAACCTCCCATTCAACATTAGAAGGAAAATGAAGACATCTTTGGACCTGCTGAGGCTAAGACGTTTTATGACCTACAAACCCTCTCTGAGAGAATGAATGATGAACATTCCCCAAGAAGAAGAAAAAGGAATCTTGGAAGAGAACGGGTTGCAAGAAGCCAACGTGTGCTAAGAAATTAGCAAAAGGGATTTTGTGCAATAAGTATTGATCGTGAATTGTTTTGAGGGTTCAGAATTACAGTCTGTAACTAGAAGGAAACTGGTTTAGAGAGGAAGGGTCACTTACTAAGTCAGAGCATCTAACCACTTATTTTGCAGACCTTTGTCCTCCAGCGTCCAGCATTGGGCCGGACGGACACAAAACGTGTGCTTAACAACTGCTGGCTGCAAGAGGAAATTCATGGATTGATGAATGATTCTGTCAGTATGTGGCCTTTCCAGGATTTTAGCCTTTGCGTAGAGCGAGACCTACCACCTCCATGACTCCACTGAGGTTACGACAGCCGTGGGTTGGGACAGGCGCGGCCAGGGAGGGTCTCGCTGCCTGCCTCTTCTAGACACAAGTCTGCATTGCGCTGCTTCCAAGGCTCCTGGGAACATGCCTCTGTCTGGCAGCCCTGATCTCAGGCCTGAGGCCAAGAACCCCTGAGCAAACCCTCTGCTGCTGAGTGAGAGCAGGAGAGGATAGCCGCGTGTCTGGAGAGCACATGCCTCCTGTTCGCTGCACCACTCCGGGCGTTCTTTCTCCATGTTCCAGATCAGGTCTAGACTCTCTTCACAAAACAGGTCGGCCTCTCCTGTGCAAGCCTCACTTCTTGCTTCATGCAAAAGCCGTGTAATGAATCAAAAGTCTCCTCACCTCATCTGGTTCTGACACTCGAACTTGAGCTTTCACAAGAAATAATCACCTGGAGGGACTTCCTAGGTGGTGCAGTGGTAAAGAATCCGCCTGCCAATGCAGGGGACATGGGTTCGAGCCCTGCCCTGGAAAGATTCCACATGCCACGGAGCAACTAAGCCCGTGCGCCACAACTACTGAGCCTGTGCTCCAGAGCCCGTGAGCCACAACTACTGAGCCCATGTGCCGCAACTGTTGAAGCCCACGCACGTAGGGCCCGTGCTCCACAACAAGAGAAGCCACTACAATGAGGAGCCTGCGCACCACAATGAAGAGTAGCCCCCACTCTCAGCAACTAGAGAAAGCCCGTGTGCAGCAACAAAGACCCAGCACAGCCAATAAATAAATAAATAAATTTATAAAAAAAAAGAAAAGAAAAGAAAAGAAATAATCACCTGGAGCCTAGATGGGCTGCACCTCAACACCATGGGTTTCAGATGGAGGGAAGCATCTTGATGCCAAGTCCAAACGAAGCTGCCACTCACTCACATTCTCCTAACTCGGGGTGGAAGAAGGCCAGGGGAGGGAAAACTCCACCCATTATTTCCCAGGAAGAGGTCATTGCAATCGCTTAGAAAGAGTGGGGAGAAATCTTGAATATCCCAACTAATTTCTAACACAATTATTGGGTTCAAAATCAAGGCAAGACCAACAGGAGGTCTGGCCTGGCTTGGCACCTCACTGCCAGTGTGAAGGGGCCATGTCAGTTACCTTTCCAGAGAAGACTCCGTTTGCTAAGCTATCTGTTGAGAACATTGTGACTCTATCTTTAAGGTTCTTTCCAATTTTAAAATTGTATGATTCACCATATTCTGGCTGCAATATTTTCCTAGTTTCCCACTGCTGCACCTGTTCATTTACTCATTTTTAAATACACCTGAATGCGCTCTGGCAAGAATTTCACAACTTCCACGGCCACTTTCAAACCACATTCCTGCTGTAGCAGGACCACCTGCCCTCTCTGTTCCTCACAGCCACCGGCCAGCAAATACTCACCTATAGCCTGTCCTGTGCCAAACAGTGTGAGCCCACAGACAAAGCAACAGAGCCCTTCCTGCCAGGAACTTATATTCTTTGGGGGGAAGACAGACAATAAGCGTGTAAACAAATACCGAATAATTTTAGGTATTAATTACTACTGGGGGCAGATGTGACTGGTGAGAAGCGAGCAGCCTCGCTGGAGATCCAGGGGAAGAACGTTCCAAGCAGGAGGAACAGCAACCACCAGAGTCCTGGGACGAGAAGAGCTCGGGATGTCTGAGGGAAGGCAAGGCCGCTGTGGCCGGGGCTCAAGGAGGGGACACGTGGAGAGGGGCCTGGAGAGGTGGGCGAGCGTCCAGAGCACACAGACCTTGGAACCTTATGCAAAGTGAGGGCTTCAGGTTTTAGTCCAGGTACAGTGGAAGCCACTGGATGGTTTTAACGAGGGATGTGATGTGACCTGACTTATATTTTGGAAAACTCATTGCCCGGGGTGCAGGGCTGCACCGCAGGGGGAGCCCACAGGTCACGGCAGCTTGGGCTCAGGTGAGTCCGGAGAAGGTGAGGAGCACCCGATGGGGCACGCGACACTGCTGCTGGTCGCTTGGGAAGAAAACCGCAGGAGCATTTTCCATCTGGACCAAATCCTCAGTTGATGCCAACACCTTTTCTCTTGTCCCTGCTGAGCTTGCACACGCTCGGCACATCCTTCCGGAAGCCTGCTGTCCTGCCTGCTCCCTCCTGCCTGCGGGGGACCGTGCGGTGGGTCCACCCCGGTGACCCTCGCCACTTCCTGCCCCACAAGGTGTCCGCATCGACTGCACACGTTCAGGTCTGGGCGGCTCACGTCCTGGCCCTCCCTCGTGCCGCGCCCTGTGGATGCCCTCAGGGCTGTGCCCACCACACACACACACAGCCGCTGCCCGGGGCTGCGTCCCTCTGTGCCGTGCGCCCCTTCCGCTCAGAGCCCAGAGGCAGGATAGGTGGTCCCCGCTCACCGGCTCCGTGGCTCTCACCGTCTCTCACTCCTGGGCTGGCTTGTCTGGAGGCCCTTCTTGCCCGTGATCACCAGCGACCCTCTTGCAGCCAGGCCCACAGGGCTTTTTTCTGCTCTCATTTCAACTCTGACTAGATGGCCGCTGTCTCCTTTTTGAAAAGGCGTCTCTCTTCTGTCGGGACCTAGGCCCCTTGGTCCATCTGCCTCACGGAAGAGTCTCGAACTCTGGCCCCTCCACCCTCACTGGTGTCCCCAGGGTTCTGGGCTTGGGTCTTCGAGGCTCTTACTTGTGGGCATCTCGAATGTTCTCCACAACCGGCGCGTCCGCTGCCACTATTGCTGATGACTCAAAACTCTCCATCTCAGACGTCTGCCGCCCTCCCTCTCCAACCTTCAGACACCACTGCCCAGCAGACTTCCCGACCTGGAATGCTCCGAGACACCCCAACGTGGTCCCAACCGGAATTAATTTTCTTTCAAAATCCACCCCTCTGGTGAGGTCCATGACAGTCATGCTGGTCTCCTCCACTAAACTCACATCCAGGGGGCCGCTGGCTCCCCTGGTTCTACCTCCTGACCTGTCCCTCCTCCCTTCTCCTGTGGCTACTGTTTAATTCAAGCCCTCCTGCTGCTGGCCTGGGCTACCATGGGAGCTGCCTCCTTGATGCCACAGTCTACAACTGTTCACCACCACCCCTCATTCATCCTCTATAAGACACCGGATGAATCTCTTCAACAGCAAAATGCCATGCTAGTTTACTTTTTAAATCCTTCCATGTCTCCACACATACAACAATTTTAAAGTTTCTTACCTGGAATAGAAGATCCTTCATGTGGCTATTCTTACCTTTCATCCTCATCTCAAGCCATTCTCCAAGTCCCCATCCCTGCCATCTACTGGGAGTTCTTTGAAAATATCATGCTTCCTCTCTGGACTGGCTATATAATCTGCGAGGCCCAGTGCAAAATGAAAACACAGGGCTTCTTCTTAAAAAACCAAGAAGTTCAGACTTCCCTGGCAGTCCAGTGGTTAAGACTCTGGGCTTCCACTGCAGGGGGCATGGGTTCAATCCCTGGTCGGGGAACTAAGACCTTACACGCCACACAGAACAAACAAAACAAAAACTAAAGCCAAGAAGTTCAAGGCAGTGACGGCCAAGCTTTAACCTGAGTGCAGGACCCTCCTGAGCATGGGTCTCTGGGCCCTGCACATCCATGAAGCCTCTCCACTTCTTCCACCCATTTGTGTTTTTTGTGAACTGTTTGTTCTGCTTGGAATGACTTTCCTGACGCTGCCTACGTGGCAAACTTCTAGTTATATTTCTAGACCAGCATGGTGGTTCTTAACCTATTGAGATGGTCATTAATCCATTTAAGAATATTTTGCAAAGAATGGGCCCTCTGCCCCTCCACAACTGGGGATGCAGACAACATGCGGTCTAGAATGCAATTGCAGAGGCGCCATATGCTCTCCGAAGTCTATAACCTGAACTCCATAGAGGCCCGTGGACCCGAGGTTAAAGTCCTATTTGAGAGTCATTTCAAATGCTACCTTCTCTACTGAGCCTCTCTGGCTCCTGCGAGCCCTCCTCCCTCTAGGGCCTCGACCATCCCTCTGTTGTTAAAATGATCATCGGAAATGACAGATGGTCGTCACCCACCACGTCTTAGACATGTTTCAGGACTTACTGTAACTCGACCAATTAGGTATTTCATTACCATTTCACAGACGAGGAAACTGAGGCTCAAAGCGTTTATGGGGACTTGAAAAAAAAAGGGAGTGGGAGGACAGTGGCTTCTGGTCTGTATCTGCAGCGACTGGCCCTGGTGCCCTGCGCATCACTTACGCTCCTGCTGTGGGGATTCATCTGTGCCTTTACAGACGGAGCCCTGGGAAGAAGATTGTTTCCTGCATTCTCTGGGGCTTTCCAGCAGACAGTTTCCACTAAATAAATGACTGTTGACTGAACACATGTCTGATTCCACCCCACAGATTCTTTTTACAGTCACAGCCCAGAGAATGCGTGGCACCCGCCAACCACGCTTTCAGAAAGCCTGGACATGGCTGCACAAAAGAGGCCCCACCCCCAGCCAGTGTGGGGCGACGGCCCAGGGTGCCTGTAAGTCAAACCGTGCTAACCAAGCTGAGATTATCAGGCCCAAGTATTCCTCTTGCTAAAGAGAGAATCTTCTATGTGTATGGGGCCTGCAGCTACTCCACTTGTTCTGCAGGCGTTTCTGATAAGCTGTTACTGGTTTTCTAACAAGTTGAAAAAAACAAAACTAAGCAAATACATGCAAACTTCAGTTACTTTGCGTGAATAGTTACCCAATAAACATTACCATACTGCTTAGGTTTAAATGAGTTAATGATATTTGGATCCTTAGTTGATTTCCCCCATTTTCATCTGAAAGCCTGGTGCTAGGTCAATCAGCCCGTGGCTGGAACTGGAAATGATTATCTTTTTCAGCTTTGCAAACAGTCACTGCTGATTGGATATCTGACAGGTAATTGATGTAGCTGACTCTGATACACCCACCCATTGTTCTGAGATTCAGGAAGAGAATGGAGTGCGACCCCCAAATGTTTCATCCTTCTCACCCAGACTTGAAAACCTGAACCCCTGCACAAGGTTTCTGCTGGGAGCCCGGGAGACTGGGGTCCCAGGCCTGACGCCTGCTCCGGGGACTGCTGCTCTACCTGTTTCAGTCTTTCCAGGACAAACTTACAGAGTCAGGGAGGACTGAGCTGTTGGGAGTAGAAGGGTCCATGCTTAACTTGAGGAAGCTGTGGGGCAGTAATCAGGCCAGACCAGTAAAAATCTGTGCTTCCTTCTGATAGGGAACTGACATGAAAAAATAGATTA
Source organism: Hippopotamus amphibius kiboko (assembly GCF_030028045.1). Classification (NCBI taxonomy): domain Eukaryota; kingdom Metazoa; phylum Chordata; class Mammalia; order Artiodactyla; family Hippopotamidae; genus Hippopotamus; species Hippopotamus amphibius. The sequence goes on along the minus strand of NC_080189.1, from coordinate 4,836,325 downwards.
TAGGTGGGTGCATTTGGGGAACATTTTTGTTATTATTGTTGGCAATATTAAGAGAATTTTCTAAGGTTTTACATAATATAATAAACGGCACTATAGCTATAATAAAAAGTTCCAGTTTACTTAAGGGTAAAAACCATGTTCCAAGCACTATGCTCGGGTTTTTAGAATGTATTCTCTTATTCTCATAATAAGCTTGTGAGAGAAGTTTTAGGTTTTATTACCCATTTCTATAAATGGAAACCGAAGCACTAGGTTAAGTAATTTATTCAAGGTCACATGATTAGCAAGGGGAACAGCTTGGATTTGAAGGAGGCTGTAGTTCCTTTCAAAGCCTGTTCTCATCATCATTATAATATGTTGTCTCTCTTTTTTTTTGTTGTTTTTTCTTGGAGCCACACCCTCGGCAGTGAAAGTGCTGAGTCCTAACCACTGGACCGCCAGGGAATTCCCCCATGTTGTCTCTTAATAGTAGAAAAATACCCCTCTCTTGTAGCTGTGCCTCCAAACCCCACCCTGCTCCTTCTAGCTTCTCCCCCTCCCCACTTAATCCACTCTACAGATTGAGGGAGATTAAATTTTCCTAAAATATTGCTTTAATCCCTTCACTGCCTACTCAAAACACTGGCAGTTGCCTACAGGAGCTGGGTAATTTTCAAACTCCCTTTGATACATGAGAATTTCTGTCAACTGTCCTTATTTTAGGTAGAATATCTTTCTACAGCTTCTACAACCTGCACTTGAGGACGTGAGACCTCTGGAGCGAAAACGGAGAAGAGGGATGTAAACTTTGAATGAATCTATATGAAACCTTATAAATATTTCCTACCTTCAATAAGATCAAGCATCAAAGGGAGCATTTTCAAACAACAGAATATCAATGACATTGTCTGCATCTTAAATTTGTGATGGTGGTTAAAGTACAACTAAATTCTCTTTACCATCTGTTGCTTGCTAAAAACTTTAGTATTTCTTTCCAAGGAAATTTTAATGAAGGGTTTGTAAAAAAAACCAAAATCTTTGTTTTTCCCGATATGTATATTCCACTTTCTGCTGCCTGCCTCTGTCCCGTGTTGCCCTTGAGTGTGAGATGTATCAGGAGGGTCTCACAGTGTGAGCACATTTGCTTTAAGTCCCCTTCCTGTGGAAGAAAAGGTCTGAGGAGCTAAGAGGACGTTCCGGTCTTTGCTGTGCTGCGGCTCAACTGTTTTCTCTGTTACGAACTCTCTCCCCAATAACCTATTGATTAGCCTCTGAGCTTACTAAAAATAATTTTTACAGAGCTATAGAAAAATTATAATTTTCATATATGAAATATGCTGGAGCATATCTCAGGGTTTTTCTTGGGAAGGGGAGTTACCTTTTACACTTTTAAGCTTTGCCTGAGCATAAAGTGCGGGAAAGTGAACATGACACGTTTTCCCCGACAGGGGACGGGACTCGGACCACCACTCTTTCATCTCCACCAGGCACCCAGCCCCCAGTGACAAGGAAAGTAGCCAGAGAGGGGCATTTCTGCATCGGGGGAGGCCAAGTCGTGGGTTTCCTTCTCACCCCAAGGTCCTATAAGCAGATAGGTTGGGGGTCCCCGAAGAAACACAGGCATGGCTTTCTTGACCTAGGAGAACCCATTTTGGCCTAAGCCATTTTGGGATGTAAGCCTGGCCTCCACGCTTGCCCCAGAACAGGTCTCAGGAATTAATGATCTTAAGGGAGGGGATGCAGAAACTAGGGAGGAGCAGGCAAAAAACAACAGTGCAGCCTTGGGGGCAAGGTCCTGGTTCCTCCTCAAGGGATGCACATAACAAAAGCTTTGAGTTCTACTGTGGAACTAAGGCCCCCACCCAGGTGGAGGATGGAATGATATGCTGATTATCCAGACTTCAATCAGCTAAAGCTTGGACCCAGTTCTATGCTGAATTCTCCTCTGCTCAAGCCCCCTCATGAATATGCATGTACCCTTAGCTGAAAACTTCCCCAATTTTGCTGTTTGGTGAGACCCTGCTTTGGGAAAGATCCCAGTGTTCTCCTTACTTGCTGCAAGTAATAAAACCTTCCTTCTCCCACGCTTTGGCTGGGTTGTGTCTATTGGCTGACACACCAAGAAGCAAATCCACTTTTTGGGTGACAGTCCTGAGATGCTGGTCCTTGCCAGCCACTACACTCAGAACTGATCACAGCCATGTCACTTCCTGACGCCTCGGTTTTTGCATCCGTAAAGTGAGAGCTGGCCCAGGTTACCTCAGAGGTCTCTTACAGATCTAAAAGCATACGGCCTTATACGGGCTTGGCAATCACTGCACAGGGTAGGCTGGAATGCTGACAACAGTTGCCTCTAGATGTGGGTGGTTTTACTTTGTCCATCAGGTACCCTTCCTTTAGATTTCTTCCAGATTGCCTATGATTTATACCGAAGGACAGTACAGTAATCTCTGCTCAGATAGGACTGTTAGGGACAATTGAGGCCCCCTACCCCAGACACAGCTGTGCTCAGAGCACTGGCTCTTGGCTTGCCCTGCTTCTTACAATGCGGGCATTGAGGGATTTGCATAGATCACAAAATAACTGCACTGGGCTCTTATCTTCCTTTTTTTTTTTTTTTTTTTTTTCTTTTAATGACTCAGACAGCTTTCAGGATACCAGAAAGCTTGTCCTTGGCCTATGAAGCCTTTGCTGATCCTGGAGTTGAGGCTTCTTTGCCTCACTAACTAGCTTTGTGACCTGGGGCTAGTCAACCTCTGGGCCTCATTTCTTTCAGCTGTAAACAAACAAACCCCAAAACAAAGGGTCAGCCTATCAGAGGATCTAAAATTCAATGGTACCATGATCCACCTGAGGCCAAACAGAAAAACAGTGGAGACACCTAAGCACCACCTTTACCCCAGGGAGTCCTTGGACCCTCCCCAGACCCTCCCACCCACATCTGCCCTGCAGGGTTCAGACCCAGGCTGCCCTGGGCAAGCTTACCCAGACAATAGGGAGAGTAAATCCCTGCCCTGTCTACTTGCTTCCCCCAGGAGAAGCCCCTTTCTGCAACCACAGAGAACCCCATAAATGTTTAATGTCCGTCACAATAATGTGACACACACTCTCAGCCTCTCTCCGCACCGCGCCCACGCTGGCAAAAAGGGGAAAAAAAGGACTATGTTCAGCTGTGATTTACCCAGCAGAGTGATTAACCAATTAATTATTCCATTCACTGAGCTATTCAAAAGCATTTCTGACTGTTTACCAGGAGTTTCCTCGTATTGTTGGAGGAGCAGGAAGGCCTGCAATGAGCCCAGCGGGGAGGGTGGACAGAGACTCAGTGCCACGTGGCCTGGTGCCCACCTTGGCCTGGCGAGTTGGGGGTGGGGGGGGGGAGTGTTGGGGGAGGTGGGGGAGGGGCTGGCTGCCTCGCACCTTCTGTCCCCTCCTGGACAAGTCTCCGAGCCACCTCCAGACCCACCTTCTTTCCCTCCATCATCAATCATGCAGTGGCCAGTCTTTCTCACGTGAGTTTTATACACAGTCAATAGAGTGATCTTTTTTTTAAAAATATTTATTTATTTATTTTGGTTGCGCTGGGTCTTAGTTGCGGCATGCGGGATTTTTAGTTGCAGCACACTGGGATCTTTAGTGGCAGTATTTGAACTCTTAGTTGAGGCACGCATGTGGGATCTAGTTCCCCAACCAGGGATCGAACTCAGGCCCCCTGCATTGGAAGCACCGAGTCTTACCCACTCTACCATCAGGGAAGTCCCCAAAGTGACCATTTTAAAGCAAAAATTATCTGCCTAAAGCTCTTCCTTGCCTAAAATTCTTAAGGTTCCCCCTGCCCTTAAGAAAAAAGGCTTCTTCAACCTAAATGTCCATTGACAGATGAATGGATAAAGGTGTGGTGTATATATACAATGCAATTTTACTCAGCCATAATAATGAAATAATGCCATTTGTAGCGATATGAATGGGCCTAGAGATAATATTATTAAGTGAATTAAGTCAGAAAGAGAAAGATAAAAATCATATGATATCACTTTTAGGTGAAATCTAAAAAAATGATACAAATGAACTTACTTACAAAACAGAAATAGACTCACAGACAAAGAGGACTTATGGTTACCGAAGGGGAAAGGAGGGGAGGGATAAATTAAGAGTTTGGTATTAACATACACACTAGCACTATATATAAAACAGATAACCAACAGGACCTTCTAGATAGCACAGGGAACTATACTCACCATCTTGTACTAATCTATAAGGGAAAATAATCTGAAAAAGAATATATATAACGGAATTATATATAATATTACATATATGTGTAACTGAATCGCTTTGCTGTACACCTGAAACTACACCCTGTAAATTAAATATACTTCAATTAAAAAAAAACCACACAGGGCTTCCTAGGTGGCGCAGTGGTTAAGAATCTGCCTGCCAAAGCAGGGAACATGGGTTCGATCCCTGCTCCAGGAAGATCCCACATGCCGCGGAGCAACTAAGCCCGTGTACCACAACTATTGAGCCCATGTGCTGCAACTACTGAAGCCCATGTGCCTAAAGCCCATGCTCTGCAACAAGAAAAGCCACGGCAGTAAGGAGCCCACGCACCACAACGAAGAGTAGCCCCACTCACCACAACGAAAAGAAAGCCCGCACACAGCAAAAAAGACCCAACACAGCCAATAAAATAAATAAATTTACTAAAAAAAAAAAAACCACACAAGTATAATTAAAAGCAAAAAGAAAAAGAAAAAAGAGCCTCTTAACAGAGCACAGAAGGTCCTCCACGAGTGGGTCTTAAGCAGCCCCATTCCTGCGGCTCCCCACCCTGGTGACAGTCAGCTGTCCTGCAGCACCTGACTGCTGTTTCTGCACTTCCTCGCTGGCTTAATCCGTTCCTCCAGCCGCTCCCCCTGAACACAGACTGAACAAACCACCACCCCCCCCCAAACAGCAAGAAGGTCCGCCTAAGGCATCCCCCTCCTCTAAGATACCGGGACCTCCAGCCGGCTTCCCTGACATCAAGCCAGGCTCTGCCCACTTACTCATCCCACTGCATCACGATTCTCTGCTTATTTCTGTGTCTTCTCCAGTCACAGCAAGCCTGGAAAGCTGTCCTTACATATATTTGTAACTTTGTGCCTGCTGCAGGGCTTGAATTAAAGTGAGTCCTCCATACAAGTCGGTGAACTGAATTAATTTGGGATTTGTAATTACATGTCTGTGGTTATCACGGCTTTTGGTTTGGAGAAGACAGAGCCTACATCTCTGTATCAAGAAGATAAGCAGAGAAACTGAGACCTGAGAGCAGTCTGGCTTGGGTCCAAATGCCAAACCAGCCCAGCACCTCCCTTGCATCTCACCTGCCTTTATTGTGATGCCTGTTTGCCTCCTAAGTGCTTGCAACTCTCTAAAAATCCGTACTGTGTCGTGTTATTGTACGCCCACACCAGGTTGCTCTCCGTAACTCCTCTGGAATCAGAGTTAGAAAAACCATCCTAATCCCTCTCGTTTCTTGTTCTTCATCTGGAAATAGAGCTGGAGATGTCCTTTCCATCAATGCCAACTCCACAGATTGCTGAGGTTTGATAAAAGAATGTATTTGGAGCAGTTAGCACGGTGTTGAGCTGCAGTAAATGATCAGTAAGTAGCTTTTATTGTAGCTGCTGTGGTTGTGGTTAATCAGCTGTTCTGGCAGTTTTGTCTGTGACTTTCCCTTAGAGCAGCGCTCTTCTGGACACGGGGATGTGCAGTTGTACAGGGAGGGACCCTGCTCATCTCTGGGACACGAGGACTGTTTGCCTAATTTCCAGTGTTCTCTATTCGTGGATGCAGCTACTAGGGGAATCACGGTCTGAATGACTTCATGAAGCTGGGAAGAAGCGTCCTAGGCTGGCTGCTAATTAAGAGGGAAGCATTTCTCTGGCAGCCTAAGCCCGCTCTCTTCAGTGATTTCATTTCCACTATGATTTCTCTTCATTTTCACTTCTTTTGGATGTTGAAAGATATCCTTGCTGACTTTTTAAAACCTCAGACTTGGCCACTCAGATATATGTCTTGCATGTTTTTTCTGCTTATGAATGTTGCAGACAAAAGATCCAGTCTCAGAGATAAAGAAATGGACATGGCATTGGGATGTGGGGATAGGGCTGTCTTCTTACCTCATCTTAAAATCATGGGGGGTAGACTGTGTGGCCATCACGTTTCCCAACCTTTTCATCAGGAGAAAACAGTTAAAAAGTACATGGAAGGGAACAAAATTTAAACCGAGCAACTCAATCTGACAGGTATATGTGGAAAGGAAGTAGGGTTAGTCCGACCTTTTTATCTTGGTGACAAACATTCTGGGCTGATTTTATATCGAAGAGGCTCAAGTTCAAAAAAAAAAAATCCAGTTGAGCTCATTCTTTTCCTTTTCCAACGGGTACCCTAGGCCACTTCCACCTTCCAAAGCCATGGCAAGTACAGAAAGTCTCCAAACCGTAGGGCCCGGGCCTTGTCCTGATTCCCCACCCAGGCCCATCTCTTCCACAGTCTCCATTTGGATGATGGTGGTGGCTGCCTGGAGACCTCCCTGAAGTGGAGCTGAGTCATATTCTTGCGGAGAAACAGTCTTCCTCCATCAGGGAACATGGTTCTCTTCAGATGAGGACTCGTGAGAGTTACTGCCACAGCAGCTAGAGTAGCTCAGTACATCCAGGAAACCAAGGTGGAAGGCGACTTTGTGCTGGGTCGCCCCTCCCTAGGGGCTGCAGTAGGCACCGTCCCCGGTGATGACTTCAAGGCTACCCCACCCTTCGCGGGGGGACAGCAGCATGGGTCCACTCTCAAAGGTAAGGAAATGGGCGTGGCGTTGGGATTTGGGGATGGGGCTGTCATCTTACATCATCTTAAAATTATCTTAAAATTCCAAAGCAAGCTTCATAAACTGTGCGGTGGGTTGGAATGGCAATCTAAATTGCACCAAAAAAGCAGCAAAGCCTTCCAATTTCAGGTTTTATTTAAAAATAGCTTTACTGAGATATAATTGACAGACAATAAACTACACATACTTAAAGGTACAATGTGATAAATTCTGACATATACTGTGAACTGCCAACACGAGATAATGGGCATATGCACCCCCCTCCAAAGTTCCCTCATGCCCTCTTATAAACCAGACCTCCTGCCTCTCCCCACTCCTTGCTGAATAGCTTGTGTTCTCCAGAAATCTGTATAAATATAATCAGGCTACATGGATTCTCTTATATTTGGCTTCTTTCTTTCTTTTTTTTTTTTGGCCATGCCGGGCAGCTTGTGGGATCTGAGTTCCCCGACCAGGGGTCGAACCCGTGGAAGCACTGGACCGCCAAGGAATTCCGTTTACATTCTTATTATTGAGTTTTGAGAGTTTAAAAAAAAAATATATATATATATATGTCCTTTTTCAGATATATATATATATTTTTTTTCTTTCAGTTGTGGATTATATTTTTGGTTTTCTATCTTTGATGAAATCAGGGTCAATAGATTTTTCTCCTGTGCTTTCTTTTCTTTCTTTTTATGTTTTTGCTGCTTGGTGTGGCATGCAGGATCTTAGTTCTTAACCACTGGACTGCAGGGAAATCCCTCTTGTGTTTTCTTCTAGAAGTTTTAGGTTTTACATTCAGAGTTAATTTTTTTTTTTACAATTTGATATTTTATTAGTAATGTATATATGGCAATCCGAATCTCCCAATTCATCCCACCTCACCCCCCCCAACCTCACGCCCCCCCACTCCTGCCCCGCCTTTTCCCCCTTGGTGTCCATATGTTTGTTCTCTACATCTGTGCCTCTATTTCTGCCTTGCAAATTGGTTCAGAGTTAATTTTTGTATGGTATAAGGTCTAAGTTATTGTTTTTGCTTATGGATGTCAAATTGTTTCAGCACCATTTGTTGAAAAGACTAGTTTGTTGAAGATCAAGTGATGTCTGTATAAGTGTATGGGTTTATTTCTGGACTTCTGTTCTATTGATCTGTTTGTCTACTTTTACACGAATATCACATTGTCTTGATTACTGTAGCTTTATAATAAATCTTTTTTAAAAAACTAATTTATTTATTGGCTGTGTTGGGTCTTCATTGCTGCACACAGGCTTTTCTCTAGTAGTGGCGAGTGGGGGCTACTCTTCATTGCAGTGCGTGGGCCTCTCATTGCGCTGGCTTCTCTTGCTGCGGAGCATGGGCTCTAGGCGCAAGGGCTTCAGTAGTTGCAGCATGTGGGCTCAATAGTTGTGGCTCCTGGGCTCTAGAGCGCAGGCTCAGTAGTTGTGGAGCACGGCCTTGTTGCTCCTCAGTATGTGGGATCTTCTTCCCAGACCAGGGCTTGAACTCGTGTCCCCTGCATTGGCAGGCAGATTCTTAACAACTGCACCACCAGGGAAGTCCCTATAATAAGTCTTAAAGTCAGGTAATGCATTTCCTCAAACTTCCTCCTTGAAGTTGTTTCAACTGTCGTAGGTCCTTTGCATTTCCATATGGATTTTAAAATCAGCTTGTCAATATCTACAAAAAGGCCTGCTGGGATTCTGATTGGGATTGTGTTGACGCTAACAATATTGACTCTCCCAAATAAATATATTTCTCCATTTATTTAGGTGTTCCTTAATTTCTTTCAGCAATGTTTTATTAGTTTTTAGTGTACAGATATTGCACATCTTTTGTCAGATGTATCCCTAAATGTCTCAGATGTTTTGGTGCTATCATAAATGTTATTATTTTTCAAATCCCAATTGTTTATTGTTTGCATACAGAGATACAGTTGATTTTTGTAAACTGATATTGTATCCTAAAATACTGCTAAATTCTTACTCGTTCTATTAGTTTTTATAGATTCCATCAAATTTTCTACATAGATGATCATGTCATCTATGAATAGAGAGAGCTTTATTTTTCCTTTCCTTTACTGCTTCCTCTCTCTTTTTTTTTTTTTCCTCTCTTTTATTTATTACTTTTTGGGTCGTACTGCCCTGACTGCAACATCCCGTACACTGTTAAAAAGAAGTGATGGGGGACTTCCTAGGTGGTGCAATGGTTAAGAATCCATCTGTAAATGCAGGGCCCACAGGCTCAATCCCTGCTCCAGGAAGATCCCACATGCCGTGAAGCAACTAAGCCTGTGAGCCACAACTATTGAGCCTGTGTGCCGCAACTACTGAAGCCTGTGCACCTAGAGCCTGTGCTCCACAACAAGAGAAGCCACTGCACTGAGAAGACTGTGCACTGCAACAAAGAGTAGCCCCTACTTGCTGCAAGTAGCGAGAGCCCGTGTGCAGCAACGTAGACCAAATGCAGCCAATAAATAAATTAATTTTAAAAAGTGATAGGAGTAGACATCCTTGCTTTTTTCCTAATCTTCGAGGAAAGCATTTAGTCTCTCACCATTAAGTACGGTGTTAACTGTATATTTGTCACAGATGCCCATTCTCAGTGTGAAGAAGTGCCCTTCTTAGGAATGGATCATGGATTTTGTCAAATGCTTTTCCTGCATCTCAATATGGAGATGATATTTTTTTAATGAATTTGTTAATTTGGTGAATTACATTAATCAATTCTTGAATGTTAAACCAAACCTGCATTATGGGAGAAAGCCCACCTAGTCATGATGTATTATCCTTGTTATATATTGGTATGTTTAGGTAGTTAAGAATATTTGCATCTATGTTCGTGAGGAATGTTGGTTGATAGTTTTTCTTCTGAAATGTCTTTGTCTGGCTTTGGTAACAGAATAATGCTGGCCTCATCGAATGAGTTGGGGAATGTTCCTTCCTTTTTGATTTTCTGGAAAAGTTTGTATAGAATTACTAATATCTATCCTTTCAATATTTGGTAGTATTCAAGCTGAATTCTTACAAGTATAGGAAAAAATTTTGGAAGACTGAAATGGACCCAAAGATTACTGGGTGTGTGCTGTGTAGCTCATATTTCTAGGCTCTCTTAGACTTTCTTTGCTATTGAGCTGTTTTACAACTGTAAATTGCAGAAAACTGGTAATAATGCAAATGATTCTTTTCCACAGAAATGCAAGTTAATTGTGTCTGGTGGAATGTAATTTATTACTGCCTGGCAGACAGACCTATTTTGCTTATTCTATAAAATCATTTTTATATGATTTCTTGTTCTTTGAATTATCCTTTGAATCAGTTGTAACACCTTACTGGTTCCCTGTTAAATAGAAACTTTGACATGTGTTCACTTTAGACTCGCCCAAGAATAATAATTTATACCTTTAAAATAATAATACGTTTAAAATTATCTTTTAATACAGAGTGACGAGAATTCATGGTACAGGCTTTGTTTAATCAAAGTGTTATATGAGGTTGGTTAGTTGCTAATGATATACAAGGTTATTTACTGTAAATGGTGAAGATGTTGATATCCAGAGAAAAGCTGTTTTAAGATGAAAAAGAGGATGGGAATTTGTTTCCTCATCTCTAAAGAGAGGTATTGAGAAAGATAACTTCTCAAGTCCTTTCCCATTTTAACTACCCAACTCTGACTTGGTGTTTTCATGATGAACTTATTTCTGTTTCCAGAGTTCAGTTTCATTATCTGTTAAAATGGGACAGTGACATTTTCTGTATCCATCTCAGACAATCAAATAAGAGAACACACTTGAAATGTTGAAAGTGCAATATCCATCTGAGTGGTTATCATCTGTGCCTCATGGAAGCAAAGGTAAATGTTCCCAGGCTGCATTCCCTAATTTTGGTCAACAGTTTAAAATTTTAAATCTTTGTAATCTTCTAGGAAACCTCAATGAGCTAATTTGAATTTAACTTTTTTTTTCATTGAATAAGAGTCATCATCTTAAAATTAATTCCATTATAGGTTTTAAATAATCTACAATGATATTGAATTCTAAAACTAGAGACTCTGAAATGGTCTGAAAATAGTCTGAAATAGCTCTCAAATGCAGGGGCAGTTGCATGGAAAGTCTTGCGATGGGGCCATTCTCATTTCTATGTTGCAATTACCTGGAAAGGTTTATAGAATCCTTCAGAACGTTGCAAGTCTCACCTTTCTTCATGGTCAGTGCAGCCCATGAGCCAGGGTACTCCTCTGTGAGTGATCTTCCCACACCCCCAGCCTCTGTCTCATTCTGGTTCGTTTTCCAATCGCCTGCTGTAGGAGTGTCAGGATATCCAGCTTGGGTGAGGCAAAGGGTCTACACAGCATTGTGCAGGGGCTCAAGGTAGGTAGGTCATGCACCTTTCTCTAGTGGAAAAAGACTGAATTTATGGTCTAGTCTGTGGGGTTTTTTGTTGTTGTTGTTTTTATATTGGAGTATAGTTGATTTACAAAGTTGTGTTAGTTTTTTGCTGTACAGCAAAGTGATTCAGTTATACATATACACGTATCTCTTCTTTTACAGATTGTTTTCCCATACAGGTTAGTCAGTGTTCTTAATAGCTGAGGTCACGTATATATTCTCCTGTTTCCTTAGCCTTAAAATGAGATCAGATTGGGTGATATTAAGTTCTCTTTCAAAGTAAAGTTTAAAAATAATTTTATGATATGGAAGAAAACTAGGATGTATATCATATATTTTCATATGTCTATCTAGCTATTCATCCATATATCCATCCATTTACTCCACAAGTGTTTTCTGTGTGCAGAGCACTGTGCAAGCCACACACACACACACACACACACACACACACACACACACACGTCTAAGATGCAGCCCAGCTTTCAAGGAGGTTATGGAAATTCTCCTCCCACCACGGTGTGTGTGGGGGTAGGGGGAGAGTGCCTCGGAGGTCTTTACTAGCCAGTGCTAGCAGAACTGCTAATCAATCAATCAATTAATTAATTAACAATCAGCAAGTGGCATCCAATGGGGACGTGTGACTTAGCCTCCAAATGCTAATTATTAGCCCCTTTATGGAGCTGAGACAGTGAGGGCAAGTCACTGCAGGGTCCCAGACGAGCAGGCACACGGCCTTGCGAGGAGGCTGCACTTCTCATCTGCACCAGCATGCCTGCCAGTTTTTATCTAGTGAGATTAATTAGAACTTTTAGAGGGCAAGTTGGAGCCATAAAATATTAACGTTCGTGTCATTGGTAATCTGTAGGTGTACTGAAATAGCCCGGGGCAAATTTAGGGTCCATGGCTTGGACTGGTATTTGGAGGTGGAGTTCTCTGGTGCCTTCCAGCTGAAGGCTCAGTGGCTCCAGTTATTCCCCAAACTGGCCTTTGCCCTTTAACTTCCCTTGCCTCTGCGTGTTCGTGCATTCATCTCCCTCACCTCTTTTATGCTTCCCAGAAAAAGTAAGGTTATCTTGGTGCATTGATCACACAATCTACAGCTGGAATCCTCACCGTGACATCTCCAGGAAAGTGGCTGCCTCAGTGCTCCAGGCTGTTCCTCCAGCAACGAGACCTGTGACGCCCCATGAACGGGGGGAAAACAGTATTTCCTCTCATCATGCAAGTCCCATCACTGAATTCTCTGTTAGGGCGATGTTCACAATGACTGCTTCATCTCCTTACATAGCTGTACCACGCATTTCCCCAGTGTCCCTGTCTCGTAATTATCATTGGTCCCTGAGCAGACCTCTAGAGGGAAAGATTCATGTCTGCTTTGGACAAGTTGCATAGTTCCAGAGACAGTGACAGGGCGAATATAGCGGCTTGCTGTCCCTTCCATTCACAATGACAGTATCATGGATTTACGTCAAGAGACGTATCGGATAGTAGAACTCTGGCCCTGTGGAGACGATCTAATTCAGATTTCTCATGTACAGGTGAGGCCTCTTACCCAGGGCGGTCAAGCATCTGCCCGGCAGCGCACTGCTGGGGAGAAGCAGGACCCCGAGGGCTCCCCACAGCGTGCCGTCTTCCAAAGGATAATGCAACCTGAGCATGACTGCGCCCAGCAGTGCTGACGTGAGCTGCTCCAGGTCTGTCCCGGCAGTGGATGTTTGTCGTATTTGGGGCTGCCCACTACTTTTGGAATGTCTTCCTCCAGTCGGATAAATTCCCACCCTATGAAACGTGCCTCTCCTCCCCAGAGTCAGAACTCAAGTTCCTATTCTCCGTTTCGGATATATGGACAGAGTTCCCAGGCTGCACCCGCCAGGTGCACCTCTGCTAGGCGCTGACGTGACTGTGACCCGTAGATGAAATAGGCTCTGCGTGCGGATTTGCTTTCTGATGCTGGTGGCGGTACAGCCGCGGTGCTGAAAGTGAGTCCCAGATGCGCAAGTGGCATCTGTGTGGGAAGCTGTTACGCCTGCCAGCAGGGGAGTCGGGTTTCCCGCATTTGATTCTCAGTAGTGGCTGGGGCTGGCAGATGGCTCTGAGAGATGCTTGCTTCGGGAAGCCTCGCCTCAGATCCATTCCTCCGGCCTCACAATGAGCCTGTGAGTCACTTGATGCCTGTAGTAAATCCTTTTCTGCTTATGTCTTCTTCTGCTTAAATGAGCCATGGTGGATTCGGTTTTTTTTTTTTTTTTTTGGTTTTTGGTAATTACAGTACTGGTACCAGGAGCGGTGGGAGGCAACAGACTTTTGAGAAAATGGGGATCCAAGGTTTGTTGTCTGATCTGAGTGGTCTGAGGACAATGAGAAGGCATTTAGTGTTACAGGTGGGGCTCCAGCACTCACAGCATCAGTGGCAAAACTCTTACTTTCATGATCACTTTGTGGTTGACTGGAAGGACATGTCCAGGAAGGTGAGGTCTGGGGGAATGAATGGCCACAGCCATGGAACAATACACAGTAACAAGGAGGTCAAACCCTGCAGCATTGTACAGGTGCTTTTAAATACAATGGGGACAGAAAAGAGAGAGACTATAAACTCAAAGTCTTACATTTTGGCTTAAGGCATTTCAAAGGACCAGGGGATTTCTCCCCTGCAACAACTGCAGCTGGAGCTGCCAGGTTTCTGCAGCCTCTGCTCTGGTCCTATCATGAACGACCTGCAACGGGCCAAGCACTGTTACTACATGAGTGTCAGGGCTCCAATCAGGAGAGTCGAGGATCCTGTACTTGAACGGGGCCACCTAGGGAATCTGGGAGCCTCAGAGTCTGCTGAACCCCTAGCTCACTGAGCACCCCTTCCCAGAAGAGGCTGCCCCTCTCCTCTGCCTGGGAGACCCTGTAATGGACTCAAAAGAGACGCAAAAGTAAGCTAGTCCTCTTCAGGCTAAACCTTCGTTCCCCTTATTGCCTCTAAACTGGTAAGTACACTCACTTCCCAGCCTGTCCCTAGCTGAATTGGTTTTTCTTACTTGCAACCAGAGCCCTAAACTAAGGAGATGCCACGTTTAGGCTCCTGCTGTAACGCTGGCTCTTCTGTCAAAGCACAACAAAATGAAACCCTCGCAGCTTTAACCTACTGCTTTCCCCGGGCCTCCTAGTTCAGGTTAGCATCGCTGGCAGAGGATGGGGCAGAACAGTTGGCGAGCACAAGAAACGAACCAACCGAAAAGCACATAAATGGTACAAGGGTATTAATGTGGTGTCTTGCCCAGGGCCCCCCTCAGGTAACCCCGTTTGCCTATTTCCCTTTGCATCTTCAACTATACTCGGGCATCCTTCAGTTCCTTCCTAGACAAGAACTCGGTGTTTGCTCCTCGTCTCCTGTGGCTCAGGCGCCCGCAAACACCTCAGAAGGATTTATTTCTCTTCCCAGGGGCAAGTACGCTTGTCCCTGAGCAGTTTCCTGATTTGCTTGTGGAGACTTTAGGGAAGATAAACATATTTTGATACAAATATGACGTCCTGGGAGCTGTGATCATAAGAGTGACTAAACATTTCTTCTGGGTCTGGAAGGAGTGATGGAGGCTAGGGCTCTCGTCAAGCTTGCGGGACTGGCTCAGAGACCCAGCAGCTCTGCGAGGGATCCCAAGACTAGATCTGCTTTAGGAGACATCTTTAAAGATGTTTCTTGGTCCGTAGTGTGCATCTGAATGTTCACATAAATTCTTTCTTGAGTGCTGTCTAAAACGGAAAAAAGGGACTTCCCTGGCGGTCCGGTGGTTAAGACTTCACCTTCCAGTGCAGGGGGTGTGGGTTTGATCCCTGGTTGGGGAGCTAAGATCCCACATGCCTCAAGGCCAAAAAACCAAAACATAAAAGAACAGAATCAATATTGTAACAAATTCAATAAAGACAAAATAAAAAGTCCACATCAAAAAAAAAAAAAAGAAAAGAAAAGAAAAAAACTTGGAAAGAACCTAAACAGGAAACAGGCTGAATTTATTATGGTACATTTAGAGAAGAAGACTCTTGGTGTTACACAGATGGCAGAAACTTGGGGAATCATCAAAAGCAAAATAGCTAAAAACCATCATTTTAATTGGCTGCATAATATCTGATTATATGAACACATTTTAACTTATTTATCCAATTTTTATTTTTAAATAAGGTTTTCAATTATTTTGCTATTATAAATAATAAAGATCATTTTTATATATGATTTTCATAATTAAAAAAAATTTTGGAGATAGTCTGAGAAGGGGAATTTCTAGATCAAAGGATATGGATTTTTTCCCCCAGATCTTTATTGGACTATAATTATAATTGCTTTACAATGTTGTGCTAGTTTCCACCGCTGTACAACAAAGTGAATCAGCTGTATTTACACATATATCCCCACATCCCCTCCCTCTTGAGCCTCCCTCCCACCCTCCCTATCCCATCCCTCCAGGTCATCACCCGTCATCGAACTGATCTCCCTGTGTTAGGCAGTTGCTTCCCACTAGCCATCTATTTTACATTTGGTAGTATATATATGTCAGTGCTACTCTTTCACTTTGTTCCAGCTTCTCCTCCCCTCCCCACCCCACCCCCGGCCCCGCGTCCTCAAGTCCATTCTCTACATCTGCATCTTTATTCTTCCCCCGCCACTGAGTTCATCAGTACTATTTTTTTGTTTGTTTTAGATTCCATATATATGCATTAGCATATGGTATTTGTTTTTCTCTTTCTGACTTACTTCACTCTGTATGACAGACTGTAGGTCCATCCACCTCACTGCAAATAACTCAATTTAATTCCTTTTTATGGCTGAGTAATATTGCATTGTATATATGTGCCACATCTTCTTTATCCATTCATCTGTTGATGGACATTTAGGTTGCTTCCATGTTCTGGCTATTGTAAATAGTGCTGCAATGAACATAGGGGTGCATGTTTATTTTTGAATTGTGGTTTTCTCAGGGTATATGCCCAGTAGTAGGATTGCTGGGTCACATGGTAACTCTATTTTTAGTTTTTTAAGGAACATCATACTGTTCTCCATAGTGGCTGTACCAATTTACATTCCCACCAACAATGCAGAAGGGTTCCCTTTTCTCCACAGCCTCTCCAGCATTTACTGTTTCTAGATTTTTTGATGATGGCCATTTTGACTGGTGTGAGGTTATACCTTAGTGTGGTTTTGATTTGCATTTCACTAATGATTAGTGATGCTGAGCATCTTTTCATGTGTTTGTTGGAAATCTGTATGTGTTCTTTACAGAAATGTCTATTTAGGTCTTCTGCTCATTTTGAATTGGGTTGTTTGTTTTTTTGATATTGAGCTGCATGAGCTGCTTGTATATTTTGGAGATGAATCCTTTAGGATATGGATTTTAAGGATCTAGAGATGGATTTCCAAAGTGCTGTTCACATTTGTACTGACTTTCCCTTCTACTACAGTGTTTGAAAATTTAATTTCACTCTCCCCAATATTGACTATTATCTTTAATTGACTAAAAATTATGTTCTATATTATTTTAACTTGCTTTTCTGGATAACCAGTTAGGCTGATCATTTTTAATGATTTTTTAAGTGATTTGTGTACTTTCTGAGAATTGTCTGTTTATACACTGGACTCATTTTTCTATTGCGTTTTAGTGTTTTTCCTATTAATTTATAAAAACTCTTAACCAAGGCAATTTGTGCTACTGCACCCATTCTAACCTGCCCATTGGCCTTTAGAAACCATCTGGCAGTCATAGCAAGGGACTGCTACCCTATCCCCCAAGGCATTCTGGTAATCCCAAAGTAAAGACGCGACAGCGTTTACATGCACAGAGACCTCAAGCAAAGGCTGTGTAGCAAGAACATGTTTTTCAAACAGTGGGAATAATAAATTACAATTCATTTAAAATGTGCTCTGCTTGCATGGCTTGATATGTTAAATCTGAAGGAATCAATATCATAAATTTATTTTTTATGCAGTGATGTAACAAATCCGTTTTATTTAGACTCTGGAATTATAAGTAATTTATTGTCTTTGAAAAATGATACAGTCCCAAAGCCACTATATCTACTAATTTTCTCAGATTTGACATCAACAGGATATTTGAGGGATGTTTCTGTGTGATAAACTACCAAAAAGTAGGGGACGTAAGAGCCTGGCCTGCCTATCATGAGTGATCACTTTCTCTGTAAAGAGTAGGATATCTGAGTCTCAGGAGCGACTCAAAGGCCTGGGACAGCACATGTGAATTACAGATGAAGGTGTTGGCCTCCATGGAAGATCTTGATTTCTAAAAGGTTGCTTTTAGTACCAAAAAAAAAAATAATAATAATAATAAGAAGAAGAAGAAGAAGAAGAAGAATGTGGCCTTGTTTAGGCAATGATTGGAAGGATCTGAAGCTGATCTTTAAAAGAGGCCAGAGGATAAAGCACCAAGTCAGACTGGAGTAACGGCACTTCCTTTTCCTGGTCAGCTCTCAGGAAGTTCTAAGCACTGGTTGGGGCAGGTTCTCCAGTCTTCCACATTTACTGAGTGAGCTTGCTTTTGCTGGTTGTGAACCTAACAGAAGATGGAAGATGCATAATACTTCCTTGCTTCTTTTTCTTTTTTTTTTCTTGTTTTGGTTATAATTGATGAGCCAGTATTTATAATTATTAATATATAACCAGGGACTTCCTAGGTAGCACAGTGGTTAAGAATCTGCCTGCCAATGCAAGGGACACGGGTTCCATCCCTGCTCCAGGAAGATCCCACATGCCGCAGAGCAACTAAGCCTGTGTGCCACAGCTATTGAGCCTGTGCTTTAGAACCCATGAGCCACAACTATTGAGCCCTCGTGCCACAACTACTGAAGCCCACGTGCCTAGAGCCCGTGCTCTGCAACAAGAGAAGCCATGGCAATGAGGAGCCCACGCACCACAACGAAGAGTAGCCCCTGCTCGCCGCAACTAGACAAAGCCTGTGTGCAGCAATGAAGACCCAACACAGCAATAAAATGTGTGTGTGTGTGTGTGTGTGTATATATATATATATATATATATATATATATATATAAAACCAAAGTCCATAGTTGAGTTTTAATTACAGTCTGTAGTTTACATTAGGTTCACTCTTTGTAATGTACATTCTGTGGGTTTGGACAAATGTATAATGACACATATCCACCATTATACTGTCACATAGAATAGTTTCACTGCCCTAAAACTCCCCTTTGTTCTGCGTATTCATCCTTCCCTCTCTCTTCCCAAATCCCTGGCAGCCATCGATCTTTTTATGGTCACCAGAGTTTTGCCTTTTCCAGAATGTCACGTAGTTGGAATTATACCACATGAAGCTGTTTAAGATAGGTTTCTTTTCCTCAGTAATATATATTTAAGCTTCCTCCATATCTTTTTGTGGTTCATTACTTACTTTTACCACTGAATAATACTCCTTTGTATGGATATACCACAGTGTATCTATTCACCCACTGAAGGATATCTTGGTTATTTCCAAGTCCCAGCAATTATGAATAAAGCTGCTATACTCATTCATATGCAAATTTTGTGTGGATATAAGATTTCTTCTCATTGGTATAAACACCAAGGAGTGTGATTGCTGGATCATAAGGTGAGAGTATGTTTAGTTTTGTAAGAACAGCCAACCAGCCTTCCAAAGTGGCTGCACCATTTTTTTTAAGCTCTTTATTGGAGTATAATTGCTCTACATTCTTGTACCAGCTTTTGAGGTACACCAAAGTGAATCAGCTGTATTTATACATATATCCCCATATCCCCTCCCTCCCGTGACTCCCACCCGCTCTCCCTGTCCTGGCCCTCTAAGGCATCATCCATCATCAAGTTGATCTCCCTTTGTTATACAGCAACTTCCCACTAGCTATCTATGCACCATTTTGCATTCCCACAGTTCCTGTGGCTCCACAATCTTGCCAGAGTTTTGTTTTGCCAGTATCTTGCTTTCTTTTTTTTTAAATGAAAATTTGTTCTTTTTTTAAATATAAATTTATTTATTTATTTATTTATTGGCTGTGTTGGGTCTTTGTTGCTGCGTGCAGGCTTTCTCTAGTTGCAGTGAGCAGGGGCTACTCTCTGTCTCAGTGTGTAGACTTCTCTTGTTGCGGAGCTTGGGCTCTAGGCACACGGGCTTCAGTAGTTGCCGCACGTGGGCTCAATAGTTGTGGCTTGAGGGCTCTAGAGCACAGGCTTAGTAGTTGTGGCGTAGCTGTGGCGCACGGGCTTAGTTGCTCCACGGCAGGTGGGATCTTCCTGGACCAGGGCTCAAACCTGTGTCCCCTGCATTGGCAGGCGGATTCTTAACCACTGCACCCCCAGGGAAGCCCTCTTTCTTTTCTGATTTTTCTTTTCATCATCCTCTTTGGGCACATGTATACCAAAATCAAATTTTTCATGATTATGAAATCATGCAGCCAGCTTTTTCTTTATCATTTTTTTGCTGAGTAAATGCCATCATCATTTTCCTCAGGTCAAAAACTCTGGCATTGGAAATTCCCTGGTGGTCCAGTGGTTAGGACCCTGGGCTTTCACTGCCAAGGGCTCAGGTTCAATCCCTGGTCGGGGAACTAAGATCCTGCAAGCCGTGTGGCATGGCCAAAACAAACAAAACAACAACAGAAAAAACCCCAAAACAAAACACTGTGGCGTCATCTCTGACTGATGTTTATTTTTCTCTCACAAAATGTTTATTTATTTTATTTCTCTCCACGTCAAAATCATCAGCACAACATTACAAATACCTGCTGGATCGCACGATGTCTCTTCTGCCCCCTGCTCCCAGCTGTCTGGGCCACCACCACGCATCTTCCCTGTTGAACTTGCTTCCTAACTGCTCCTGTGCCACTCGTGCCCCTGGCCATCTACTCTACGCCACAGCCAGCCTTATCTTCCAAAACATGATTCGGACAGTGTAACTGTGTAACTGGCAGGACAACACTCTCCACTGACTTCTGATCACAGTTAACATAAAATCCCCAAATCCTTCCCGTGGCCTCCAAGACCTTCCATGCCCCACCCGGACTCACCCCTGAATTAACCTCCCACCACCCTCGCGTGTGCTGAGGACGTCCTGCTCTTCCTGGACCATGCCAGCTCACCTCCCCCTAGAGGGCCTTTGCACTTGCTGCTTCTTTTCTCTAGAACGTTCTCTCCTCAGATATTTGCAAGACTCTCCAACACTGCATTTAGGGTTCTGCTGAAATGTCACCTCCTCAGAGGGGCCTTTCCTCACCACCGTATCTAAAACAGCAACTTGCATCATCACCCACCACCTTGCTCTTCTTTTCTGTTCCTCACAGCACTTGTTGCCATTGGACATCGTCTTATGTGCCTATTTGTTTATGTCTTTGCTATTATCTGTTTACTGCCCACCCCACCTTCATCTGTTCACTGTTGTACCTACACTACCTAGAACACCATCTGGCCATCTCATTTGCTCAGTAAATTCAGTATTAGTTGAATGAATGAATTTTTTTTAATATTTGTTTTTTTTTATTTCATCTTGTTTTTTGGGTGCGTTGGGTCTTTATTGCTGTGCTCGGGCTTTCTCTAGCTGTGGTGAGTGGGGCTACTCTTCGTTGCAGTGCATGGACTTTTCATTGCAGTGGCTTCTCTTGTTGTGGAGCACAGGCTCTAGACACATGGGCTTCAGTAGTTGTGGCTCTAGGACTCTAGAGAGCAGGCTAAGTAGTTGTGGCACACGGGCTTAGTTGCTCCATGGCATGTGGGAACTTCCAGGACCAGGACTCGAACCTATGTCCCCTGCATTGGCAGGTGGATTCTTTTTTTCTTTTTTTTAAAGAACTTTTATTGAGATACAGTTAACAGACAATAAACTGCATATATTCAGAGTGTACTATTTGGTATCCCAATCTCCCAATTCACTCCCCTGCAAACCTCCCCACTATCCCCACTTGGTGTCCATGTGTTTGTTCTCTACATCTGGGTCTCTATTTCTGCCTTGCAAACCGGTTGATTTGTACCATTTTTCTATATCCCGCATATATGTGTTAATATACGATATTTGTTTTTCTCTTTCTGACTCACTTCACTCTGTATGACAGTCTCTAGGTCCATCCGTGTATCTACAAATGTCCCAGTTTCATTGCTTTTTACAGCTGAGTAACATTCCATTGTATATATGTACCACATCTTTTTTATCCATTCTTCTGTTGATGGACTTTAGGTTGCTTCCATGACCTGGCTATCGTAAATAGTGCTGCAGTGAACATTGGAGTGCATGTGTCATTTTGAAGTCTGATGTTCTCTGGGTATATGCCCAGCAGTGGGATTGCTGGGTCATATGGTAGTTCTATTTTTAGTTTTGCAAGGAATCTCCATACTGTTCTCCATAGTGGCTGTATCAATTTACATTCCCACCAACAGTGCAAGAGCGTTCTCTTTTCTCCACACCCTCTCCAGCATTTACTGTTTGTAGATTTTCTGATGATGCCCATTCTAACCGGTGTGAGGTGATACCTCATTGTCGTTTTGATTTGCATTTCTCTAATAATGAGTGATGTTGAGCAGCTTTCCATGTGCCTCTTGGCCACCCGTATGTCTTCTTTGGCAGGTGGATTCTTAACCACTGCACCACCATGGAAGTCCCAAATGAATGAATTTTTGACACTACTTATGCTTTCCACTTTTAAGTTTGAGTGAATCGACTGTGTCAGCAATGGAGGAAGCTAAGTGATAAGATAGATGATAAGAGAATTCCATTTCAAAGAACAGCATCCAAATATGTAACGTCACGGGCAACGTGTGGGAAGAGGCATTAAGAAAGGCAGCAGAGTTCAAGTGGGCAGCGAGAGAATCAGAAGGAGATAGTCAACTTGGAGAACCTTAAAATTAGGAGCTTTGTATTAGATGATGCCAAAGAAGTGAAGTGGATTTAGAAGATTTAGATAGTTTTGTTGATGTTATTGCCCCTGTAGTCATCATTTTGCTTAAGAGAATTTACTAAGTACTTATTGGTATACAGTGTTTTTCTCTTTCGCTACAAACACAAGGGAAACCAATATAGCTAGTAGAATAAGAAAATGAAATAGAATTACTAAATTGAGGGGGCAAGGGGATAAATAAAATTAGATTAATGCAGCAAAAGGCAGGGGGGAAAGAAGCAAAAGTATAAAAAAAAAAGCAAGACAGGGACGTCCCTGGTGGCGCTAGTGGTTAAGAATCCACCTGCCAATGCAGGGGACATGGGTTCGAGCCCTGGTCCGGGAAGATCCCACATGCCATGGAGCAACTACTGAGCCCGTGTACTGCAACTCCTGAAGCCCGTGTGCCTAGAGCCCATGCTCCGCAACGAGAGAGAAGCCCATGCACTACAACGAAGAGTAGCCCCTGCTCGCCACAACTAGAGAAAGCCCACATGCAGCAACAAAGACCCAACACAAAAATAAATAAATAAGTAATAAATCTTTAAAAAAAAAAGCACGATAAATAGAAAACATGAAGATATTAAAAATTAGGTCAACCATATTAAGGATCATTAAAAATTTTAATAGATTAAATTCTATTAAAATACAAAGACTCTCAGATTGTATTTAAAAAGTTATACGTTTTTTACAAGACACACACTGGAATAGAAAACACAAAGATATTAAATATCAGACCAGCCATATCGAGGATCATTAAAAATGTAAATAGGCTAAGTAAAAAATTAAATAGACTAAATTCTATTAAGACACAAAAATTCTTAAACTGCATTTTTAATAGTTATATGCTTTTTACAAGAAGTACATCCAAAATAAAATTCCATAAGAGGGGACTTCCCTGGTGGCCCAGTGATTAAGAATCAGCCCGCCAATGCAGGGGACACGGGTTCCACCCCTGGTCTGGGAAGATCCCACATGCTGCAGAGCAACTAAGACCATAAGCCACAACTACTGAGCCCATGCGCTGCAACTACTGAAGCTCGAATACATAGAGCCCATGCCCCACAACAAGAGAAGCCACCACACTGAGAAGCCCATGCACCACAATGAAGAGTAGCCCTGCTTGCCACAACTGGAGAAAAAACCCTGCTCGCAGAAATGAAGACCCAATGCAGCCAAAAACAAACAAACAAACAAATAAATAAAATAAAATAAATTTAAAAAGAATACCACAAGAGGGTTGAAAATACAGGATGGATAAAGACAAGGAAAAACAAAGAAAGTAGGACTTGCAAAAGCATTAATGGGCAAAAGCATTAATGGGACTACAAATAGATATATTAATAAAAGATATTCATTAAGAAGATATAACAATAATGGTTATTTATGAATTGAGCAACATAGCTTTAAAATCATAAAGCAAAAACTGCTAGAAATACTAAAATTCCACAAGGCAATGACAAGTAGAGACATTAAATCTTTAAAAAACTTATAAAAGATCAAGTAGATAAGGAAATCTGTTGTAACTCTGTATCAATAAATTTGAAAATATAGATACGCTTGTTTCAAAATTTTTAGGAAAACACGAATAAACTAATAAGTTTAGAAAAAAATTGAAAATGTAGTCACAGATTTATCTCCCCAAAATACTCCAAGTCAGTTTCATGTTATAATGGGTAAACTGTATCAAATCTTCCAAAGAGTTATAGATAGTGTAATTCTTTTGTTATTCAGCAGTTCTAGATCGTAGCAAAAACAAAAAACAAACAGAAAGAATTTCAATTCATTCTACAAGGCTAGCATAATTTTGATTAAAAAAATTGGCTGAAGATGCAAAAAGGAAAACTATAAACATAGGTGCAAAAATGTCAAATAAAATATTAACAAATCAAATCCAGGAATCAATTAAAAGATTAGTAAATACCATATGATTTCACTTAGATGTGGAATCTAAAAAATAAAATAAAATAAAATAAAATAAAACTAATGAACAAGACAGAACAGAAACAGAGTTACGGATACAGAGAACAAACTAGTAGGTGCCAGAGAGGAGTGGAGTGCAGGGCAAAATAGGGGTCGCAACCTAGAGAACAGCAAATGACATTGTCAATCATACTGTAATAACTTTAAATGGTGACAGATGGTAACTGGCCTATCGTGGTGATCACCTTGTAATGTATATAAATGTTGTATCACTATGTTATACACCTGAAATTAATGTAACATTGTATGTCAATTATACTTCAATAAAACATAAAAATAAAAAAGATAAGTATGCAGGGAGACATAAAGTTGTGAAACCTGCTACCAATGTAATTCACTGTATTATTAAAGAAAAGCAGAAAAACAAAAGTATTTCAATAGATGCAACAATCAGTCCTGAAAAACACTTAGTAACCTAGGAATAGACAAACTCCCTTCACTTTGATAAAGAAGTCAACACACATGCCGTACTTAAAGGTGAAAAGACGGGGCCAGGAACAAGACAGGAATGTTGTATCACGACCACTGCCACTGTTTCACTGCCACTGTTTCACTGCAGGACACAAGCGACGACTTGGTAAAACAAGGAGGGGTAGGAAATCTACCGAAGGGAATGGCCTCCTTATCATTATTGACACCTGACTTACAAAATCTACGAAAATCCACTGAAAAACTAAGACTTTCAGATAAAGACAGCATATCAGGGTAACCAATTATAAGTAAAACACAAACATTAATAGCCATGACAATAATAACATGTTAGAAAATTTAATGGAAAAGAAGAATTCTATTCAGTAGCAAAAGCAAAACAAAACAAAAACACAAAAACAAAACCCACAAAAAACACAAAAAGCAAAGTATTTAGGTATAAGCATAACAATAATAGGTTACCTATGTTACCTGTAAAGGAATGTTCTAAAACTTACTCAGGAACATGAAGAATACCTGGAAAAAATGGAGATTTATTTTGGTTTCTAGAAAAGAAGTCTTGTTATTATGAAGATACTAATTCTTTCCAAATTGTTCCATAAATTCAATGCAATTTTAAATAAAATCCTAACGATTTTTAATTGTGTCTTTATAAGTTGATTCTAAAGTTTATTTGGGGACTTCCCTGGTGGTCCAGTGGTTAAGATTCTGAGCTTCCAATTCAAGGCGGCCTGGGTTCGATCTCTGGTAGGGTAACTAGATCCCGCATGCAGCTGCAGTTAAGAGTTCACGTGCCACAGCTAAAAATCTGCATGCCTCAACTAAGAGTCTGCATGCTACAACTAAGAGTCCGCATGCTGCAACTAAGACCTGGCACAGCCAAAATAAATGTAAATAAATAAATCAATATTTTTAAAAAAGTTTATTTGGAACAGCAGAGTGTGGGAGAACAGCCAACTACATTTTTAAAGAGAGGAACGATGGTGGGGAAAATGCCCTCCTAAATTTCAAATTTTACTATAAAACTATGAGAAAACTGACAGAGAAAGAAATAAAGAATCAAACAGAATACATTAGAAACAAGTCAGTTCATAGCAGGAACTTAGCAATGGATAAAGATTAAATTTCAAATTAGTGGGGTAAAGAAGGTGAAGAATTTTTTTCCCTCCTCTTTCTAAAAAATTGTGGTATAATGGACATATTATATTAGTTTCATGAAGTAAAGATTCAAACTTTAAAAACTACAAAAATACAGGAAGAAAATTCAGGAAGATATTTTTGTACTTTGGGGGTATAGGGAAGGCTGTGCTCCTGCAAGACACCACGCAGAAACCATAAAGAAAACATTTTTAGATTTGGCAACAGAAAAACTTTAAACTTCTGTTCAGTGGGAGATACCATAAATAACATTAAAATATGACCATCTAGGAAAAGTATACAATGATTAAAAAATAATAAGAGACAACATTAATATGGGGGTGGTTAAATGCCACGAAGTATGCTAAGCATTTTACATGAAGTATCTAATTACAATCGATGGCTATGATTCTGATTCTGATTATTCCATTTTACAGGTGGGAAAACTGAGGCTTAGAAAGGTCATATATATACTGAAAGGGTTGATATCTGTAATAGGTTGAGTTGTCCAGGACCCCCATCCTTGGTCCCATCATTCCTCAGACATTTGAATCAAGTCAGCTAATTAGAGTCTTTTAAGCTTTCCAGCTAGAGAAAAACATACCTCAGCTGGGGGTTTGAAGTTTCCTGTTGCCATGGATGTTCCTCGCTACATAAGGAAAACCTAATTTCAGAAGGATCAAACCAAGGCAAACAGAGATAAGCAGAAGTGAAAGGTAAATGCAGAAAAGTTTCGACGGAATTGTTTGGGTCCCTGGATGCACTGGTGTCAGAATTTAGAGCTACTCCTGGACTCCCAATTGTGAGAGTCCACAGTTCCCTCTTTTCTTAAGCTAATTTGGAAGGGCTGTCTGTCCTTAGCATACAATATCCACAGTACATAAAGACTCTGCCTACTAATTAAACAGGAAAAAAATCAATAATGCAATGGTCGAAGAGTCTGATTAGAAACTCAGTGAAGAACTAGCAATGGGGGTTAATTATGGAACTCCTACCTGGGGGGTCCTAGCCACTCTGTGGTAGAGGACTGGGTGCTCTTTTTATCTGCTCCTCCTGAGGCCTTCCCACTGCTAAGACCCACACTGGACATCCATAGGTAGTGTTCAGTGGCTATCTGGGTATACAGATGGTTTATCTTGGGATCATCTTATTTGGCTCTATGAAATAATCTTAAATACAGAGTTAGAAAACATGAGAAATCATTAATGGCATATTGTTTCTGAAATATCAAGGAACTGAGCAAAGATTGCCCCCACTGGCTTCTGTCAGCACCACGGAGGTGTGGGGCTGGAGTGTGCTTCGGGACCGGTGGAGGTCATTAACTGGCCCCTTCCCACAAAGTCTGACTGCCCTCCCACGTGCTTGCCACAGAGCCTGTGATGAAGCCGACAGCTCCTCAAGGCACGATTTTTCTTCCTTAATGCATGGCTTCTTTGCAACAGAATCAATTACAGAATTTTATTTTATTCCCTCACTATAAAATGGTTGTGGAATGATGCTTCTTTCATGTTGGAAAAAAAAAAAAAAGTCCCTGGATGAGAGACTGATGTAGAGCAAAGAAAGGAATAGCACCACTGAATTAGCAGCACAGATTGGCACCTGTGACGACAACAGTGCAAAAGTTTATTGAAAACCTATGCTGTGCTCAGCATTACGGAGGATTCCAAAATGAGTAGAAAACATTATTGCTTTCAGAAAGCATTCAGTCTAGTTTGGGAGAGAAGAGAGGGGACAGGGAAGCAATGGTAGCCACCTCTGACTCATTGATGAAGAAGGAGAAGGAGCCCAGTGAGGAGGGAACTGACAGTTTGTCCTGGGACTGGAGATACCAGCAGTGTAATCACACACTTGTTCCTTTGGGACAGAAAGGAGGAAGTTTAAGATGAGTACAGGTGTATATACATCTGTAGGAGACTAATACCAACCTGAATTTAATACAGGTTCATTTCGTTTCTTTAAACATAGTGTGTTGGGGACTTTCCTGGTGGCACAGTGGTTAAGAATCTGCCTGCCAATGCAGGGGACATGGGTTCAAGCCCTGGTCCGGGAAGATCCCACATGCCATGGAGCAACTAAGCCCGTGCACCACAACTACTGAGCCTGCGCTCTAGAGTCTGCAAGCCACAACTACTGAGCTCACCTGCTGCAACTACTGAAGCCCACATGCCTGGAACCCGTGTTCTGCAACAAGAGAAGCCACCACAATGAGAAGTCCGAGCACCGCGAGGAAGAGTAGCCCCTCTCTCCTCAACTAGAGAAAGCCCGCATGCAGCAACACATAGCCAATAAACAGATAGATAAAAGACAAAAAAATAAGCAAATAAACATAGTGCGTTGGACTAGAAGCCATGACAATCCATTAGCAAGGAATACCCATCATGCCTAGTTTACTAAAGAACCAGGGTTCCTTGGAATACTGTCACTCCAGGCGTAGGGCAGAAAAATTTCATAGACTGATAGAGACAAGTCAAAAGGGTGCATTTGAAAAGCACCATTGATTAAATCTGGGATAATTTTAGCCATTAAAAAAAACTAGGATTACATTGGCTTGAAATACATTAAACATAAAAATCCATGAATTCATAATAATACTCAAAAATTTTTTTTCATGGTTACATTATGAGGTGGCTTAGGAAATCAATCTGATATAAAGGAAAGGAGTCAGGACTTCCCTGGGGGCGCAGTGGTTAAGAATCCACCTGCCAATGCAGGGGACACGGGTTCCAGCCCTGGGCCGGGTAGATCCCACATGCCGCGGAGCAACTAAGCTGGTGTGCCACAACTACTGAGCCTGCACTCTAGAGCCCGCAAGCCACAACTACTGAGCCCATGTGCCACAACTACTGAAGCCCATGTGCCTAGAGCCTGTGCTCCACAACAAGAGAAGCCACTGCAACGAGAAGCACGGTGCACCTCAGTGAAGAATGGCCTGCCTTTCCACAACTGGAGAAAGCCCGTGCAGCAACGAACACCCAACACAGCCCATAAATAAATAAATAAATTTATTATTTTTTTAAAAAAGGCAATTCTTACGGCTGAAAGCCAAAGAATTGTTATTACAAAGGAGAAATATACGATTATATGTGTAGAAGAATCCCATAAATAAATAAAGGAAAGGAATCAAGTATTTATCTTATCTTTACAAACACGAGGGGGAAATCCTTCTCTATAAGGATCATGGCTAATACATGCCAAAGGAATGAAAACATTAGAATACTACCACTCAGGGACTTCCCTGGTGGTCCAGTGGTAAAGAATCCGCCTTACAATGCAAGGGACGTGGAGTCGATCCCTGGTGGAGGAACTAAGATCCCACATGTCCCGGGGCAACTAAGCCCACATGCCACAACTAGTGAGCTCTCACGCCTCAACTAGAGAGCCTGTATGCTGCAAACTACAGAGCTCATGTGCTCTGAAACCTGTGTGCCACAAGTATAGAGAAACCGGTGCACCGCAATGAAAGATCCCATATGCCTCAATGAAGATCCCACTTGCTACAACTAATACCAGATGCAGCCAAAAAAAAAAAAAAAAAAAAAAAAGAATATCATCACTTAATGAAACAATCATTCTCGGCAATGATTAGTAATGTCTGCTAGAACGATCACGTAAAGTTAACGGGGGGGGGTGGGGGGGTACTTTGTACTGGATGCATCAGGTTGATCACATTTGAACTCACTGATCAATGTTAACATCAATGAAACTGGATATTTAGATACTTGTGCCTCCTGAGTAAGAAGCAAAAGGAAGTTCATAGCACCACCTGTAAAGTATTCTTGGAAAAAACCCAAATCTAATTCTCATGAAGTTTCTAGATTTTCCTGTGGACTTACAGAAGATATGGGGAACACGTGAAAGAACACCTTGAGGATATAACCTGCCAGATTTAGAGTATGAAATGCTATTGGAAAAATGCTCGACAGAATTCAGTCACAACCAAATACAATGTGCGACCTTGACTAGATTCTTGATTCAGACAAACCCAAAGGCATTTTTGAGGCACTGTGGAAACAGGAGGCTGCTTAGATATTGCGTGATATTAAGGAATTATTAGCTATTTTGTTGAGTGTAGTAATAGTTTTGTGGTTACAGTTAAAAATATATATTTATATTAGAATCATACACTAAAGCACTTGTGAGTGAAATGAAGTCAGAGTAAAATAAACATAAGCCATTGATCCCAACACCTGCCACACACGGCGGGGATTTTGCTGGGTCAGGCATCTTCGTGGAGCCTGGGACGCTAGGGGTTAACAGCCCGTGCCCGCGGCTGCGCGCAATTAGGCTGGCTGGCAGTCCCCTTAGGAAACTCCCGCTGCCTGATTAGGCCTAATTGCTAGCCAGCATCTAAGTCCCCGATCGATAGAAATGGAAATCCATTAGGGAAAGGCCGTGCAGGGAGAGACTGCCTTCTGGTGAGCACGCACGTAGGCGGCGATGCAGGCGTGTTTACTAGGATTCCCCGAGCGCTCCAAACGCACCCCACCCTGCCGGCGTCACTGGGAAGCTACACTGTGAAACCCTCTCATGGTTTCCTTTGGACCCCCGAAGAGAATCTTCTTTCCCCCTTGATTTTGGCCTGTCACTGAAAAAAGCTTGTTTCCGCCCTAGTGGCATCGGGACTGGTGTCTTGGAGATACAAGGTGCGGTCGGAGCGCGCGGTGGCCCGGGAGCCGGACAGGCTGCGCGCAGGTGTGGGATTTCAGCGCGCTTCTGAGTTTACTCAAAAACAGTTCCTCTGCATTAAGTAGGTTCAGTTTAGGGGCTCGTTGGCAGCTACTGAAAAAACTTACTTCAGATCCTTGCCAGTCTGAAATCTGTGACTGGACACCAGAGATGATGGCAGTTTTCATGGGAACGATTTCAACTGACTCCATGCTGGGTTCTGAGAGTACAAAGATGTGTAAGCTGGTCCTTACACTCAAGGAATCCTACAATCTATGCGAATTCAAAAACAGAGATCACAGAAAGACTACGTAAACTGCTCATGAGAACAAAATAAGGAGGATTTTTAACCCCACCGCCACATATTCTCATTTAACTGAATTTTTTGTTAAAACGCACCACACATACACACAAGGAGTTCTGAGTTTTAACTTATTTTGAAATTCAAGGATATTATAATGAAGTCTGGATGGTATTATTTGAGAAAATACATTTGTGAGCTTACTTTAGATAAGTTTCACAAGTAGGACAAAAGTCCTTGCTTACCTGGTATTCAGGAACTAAAAGTTCCTCCATGTATTGTACATAAAGACTAGATTAAATTCAAGCGAATTTAATGTGAATCTGTTTCTCCAGAAATAAAATGCCTCTTTTAAAGAGCTTATGAAAATCAGACAAGAGAAGAACCACACTAATATTTTGCAACTTTGTGCAGATGCGAATTCTTGATCCTCTTGCACTGAATGCAAAAGTCTGAAAGGCATTAAAGAAAAACTATTGTAAAAGAAGGACTGCTGTGTTTTTAACTTGTTATTTACCTCAAATATATCTAGAACAACTTTTTAAAGCACTTCAGAGTATTCATTTGTGTTAAAATCAGATTCATTACAAAGGATCCATTTATTAAAGTCAGACATCAACAACCCACTGAAGCCCCTGTGCATATGTGAAAGTAATAATTCACTGACTTTCTATTAAAATAGTCTAAGATTCAGATTTTCCCAAAGTAGTACTGTACTGCTGTTCAATTTAGACTTGAGATGATTTCAAATGCCATAACCACATTATAAAGAAATCTTTAAACTTCCTAGAGGCCTTTTGTTTTTTGCTTTTGTTTTTTAGGAGAAGTGCTGTAGAAGGGAACAGAAACAGCCCAGAGGGAATGACCCGGACTCTGCCGTACAGTTACGTCTCTAAGGTTACTGGTTATCACAGCTCTTCCCATTTAGAAGACTGGTAGGAGGGAATTCTTACCTTTACGTTGTGTTGCTGAGTTGGCGTGAGGTCACGCAGGAACCTGAAAGTGACAGATAAATTTCAGTGACTAGGTTCAGGAAGCAGTCAAGAGAAGAGAATTTGTCAGTGAATAGTAAATTTACTTTTTTTAAGTACCTTTTTTTTTTCAGAGTGTTTTCATAAAATAGCCCAATTATAGAGTAAGGAGACTGGTTTTATAAACTGCAAAGGAAAACAAATCTCATTCCTTTATGCTCAGAACTCATACTTAGTCATTTGACCCAAAGAAAGACAAGTATCACTAATTACATATGGGCCAGTAAAGCTGGAAGAAGGGAAGTGATTTGCCCTAGATTATGTAATTTACTAATCGCAAAGCTGGTCCTAGAATCTAATTCTCTCAGTTTCTAATCCATTGCTTATCCTTTGCTATTCTCTTGACTTTGCTCTTTTTCTCCTAAATTAGTCTTTGTTCTTTTTTTTTTTGGCCACACCCCGTGACTTTTGGGATCTTAGACCAGGATTGAACCTAGGCCTTTTGCAGTGAGAGCACAGAGTCCTATAACCACTGGACCACCAGGGAGTTCCTGGTCTCTTTATTCTTTATTTCCTTTTTTATTTTTTTCATTCTTTATTTATGCTTTACCTCAGTTGGATGCTTTTGATTTCTCCCCTCTACTTTTTCTTCTCTTTTCCTTTCAATTATGTAAATGTCCTGTAATCCAGAAATTGCTGAGCTACCTGGAAATCTGGATATGAGAAGGCATTGACAAAGGCATCAACAGATGTATCAGGGTGTTACAGGCTTTGCTACGTCAAAACTGCAGGACAGTTTTACTGTTTAGTAACTAGAATCCCACTTTAGTAACTAGAATATCATTCAAACTCAATATATTTGGTTATGCTTAAGTTTTGTGCAGTTAACAAGGAAGAATTCTGAAATAAAAATCTAGATCCTAAGAGGTCTTGATCTTAAACGTTCACATTCTATTTTCACCTAACTTTTAAGGGAAGTCCTTGTACTTCAGGAGCTCTGGCAATCTCAGTTTGAAGTGGACAACTCTGAAATCCAGCTGGTATTTAAATTGCCCTCTTTTTAGGAGTACTTCACCTTCCTTGGTAGAGCAGGACTTGCTGGCTACTTGGTATTCTGCTTTGATTCCACTGTCCTTATTTGAACTCTTGTCGTTCTAAGAATCCCCAAGTCCTCCTTAAAGCCATGGTTTCATTTCACAGTAAAGAGGACTCCGGACTCAGAAACGCCCACTTCAGTGTATGAGGTTAAGTGACAGCAGCAGACCCCGCAGTTGGTGGGAAACAAAGGCTCAGAAGACTCACACTAAAGTAACAAGGCAGAGAGCTTGGGACCAAGCCCTGAGCGCGCGCAGGTGCTCACAAAGAGGGTCTGCCTCTGTGCTGGGAAAGGCAACTGCAGCACTGAACATCTGAAATCCTGGCAAAACACTCCTCTTTAACATCTGAGAAAAGCGGAATGCTGATTAAAGATTAGGTAATATCTCTCCACTGTCTTAAACAGTATCACATGTTATACTTTTCATTTTTAACAGCTTTATAGAGGTATCATTCACGCATTGAAAGTATACGATTCAGGGAATTCCCTGGTGGTCCAATGGTTAGGACTCAGTGTTTGCACTGCCGGGGCCCAGCTTGATCCCTGGTCAGGGAGCAAAGATCCTGGCCCGGCCAAAAAATAAAATAAAATAAAGTATACAATTTGATGGGCTTTAGTGTATTCAGAGTTCTACAAACATCATCACAATCAGTTTTATATTTTCATCAACCCAAGAAGAAATTTCACACCCATTAATAGTCACTTCCCATTTCCCCCCACCTCCCACCTCCAGTCAATCACTAACCTTTCTTCTTTTTGGCTGCTTGCTGCTTGGCTTGTGGGATCTTAGTTCCTCAACCAGGGATGACTGAACCCGGGCCCTGAGCATGTATCAGTGCTCTACAGGAAAAGATCATTTCTTTTCACTGTCAAACAATATCACATTACGTGCATACACCGCATTTTAGTTATCCATTCACCAGTCCAGTTGTCCTAGCACCATATGTTGAAAGACTATTCTTTTTCCATTGAATTATCTTGGCACCCTGTCAGAATTCATTTGACCAAAAATGTGAAGTCCTGGCTTCTCAGTTATATCCCATTGTTCTATATGTCTAATTCTAAAAATTTGTTTGTTGATTTGCAGCATTAATTCCAAAGGTTTGACATGGTGGGAAAGTAAGACATTTCTCAGGATGAAGGAGTTGGAAGGTAATATTGCTTGATGGCCAAGCTAAGATTTGTGAAATACCAAACTAGCACCCAGTTCTCTGCTCTGCATCAAAGTAAACTGTGTTTTTACACAGGGTACTGGTTTCTTGAGCAGAGACTGAAGAAAACATTATGTTGTATTTTTGTAGATATTTGGGTAAGCCTCATGTAATTAGGAAGATTTTGGGGGTAAGGTTATGTGTGCCTCAGAAGCTAGGAAACATGGAACCGCTGGGCTCAGGAAGTCAAGGAGACGTGACAGAGCTGGCTGTTGTAAAAACTGCAGTTGGAAGGCCTTTCTGAATCCTAGGCAACTCTTAAAGGTTCTGGAGCTGAGGGTCTTCACTCCCGTGCTGTGTTGTTTGTAGGACTAAGCTGATCCTTGAAAGTCTATTTTATTCCAGTCTCCCTTTTGATTGGCTTATTTTCCACTACCTCAGGGCTTCTCAGTTTCCTTTCTTTTCTTCTTTTTCTTTCTTTTTCCTTTAAAAACCCCAATTGTTTTCTTTTTTGTTTTTGTTTTTTGTTTTTTTTGGCAGTGCCATGTGGCTTTTGCTGTCAGATCAAAAAAATCATCACCAAGACTGATTTCAAGGAGCTTATGCCTATATTTTCTTCTGAGTTCTGTGGTCTCAGGTCCTTAATTTATTTTGAGTTAATTTTTGTATATAATAATTTTTGTATATGGTATAAATACCGGTCCAGTTTCATTCTTTTGCATGTAGCTGTTCAAGTTTTCCCAACACCATTTATTGCAGAGACTGACCGTTACCCATTATATATTCTTGGCTCCTTTGTTGTAAATTGATTGACCATATATGTGCAGGCTTATTTCTGGGCTCTCTGTTCTGTTCCATTGATTTATGTGTCTGTTTTTATGCTAATACCATACTGTTTTGATTACTATAGATTTGTAATATAGTTTCTTTCTTTTTTAAAGATTTATTTTATTAATTATTTATTTATTTTATTTTTGGCTGCACTGGGTCTTCGTTGCTGCACACAAGCTTTCTCTAGTTGTGGTAAGCGGGGGCTACTCTTTGTTGTGGTGCTCGGGTCTCTCATTGCCATGGCTTCTCTTGTTGTGGAGCACAGGCTCTAGGCATGAGGGCTTCAGTAGTTGTGGCACACAGGTTCAATAGTTGTGGTGCATGGACTAAGCTGCTCCGCGGCCTGTGGGATCTTCCCGGATCAGGGATCGAACCCCTGTCCCCTGCAATTGGCAGGTGGATTCTTAACCACTGTGCAACCTAGGAAGTCCCCTCGTGCAATTTTAAATGGGATTGTTTTCTTATTTTCTCTTTCTGACAGTTTGTCAGTGTATAGAAACACAGAATATTTTTGTATATTGATTTTGTATCCCACAACTTCACTGAATTTATTAGTTATAACAGTTTTTTTTTTGGTGGAGTCTTTAGGGTTTTCTATATATATCATGTCATTTGCAAATAGTGACAGTTTTACTTCTTTTCTGATTTGGATTGCTTTTTATTTCCTTTTCTTGACCAATTGCTCTGGCTAGGACTTCCAGTACTATGTCGAATAAAAGTGCCAAGAGTGGTCATCGTTTCTTGTTCCTGATCTTAAAGGAAAAGCTAAAAGCTTTTCACCACTGAATTTGATGTTAGCTGTGGGCTTGTCATATATGGTCTTTATTATTGATACATTGGGGAATGGCCCCTTTATACCCACTTTGTTGAGAGTTTTTATCATGAATTGGATATTGAATTTTGTCAAATGCTCTTTCTGCATCTACTGAGATGATCATGTGATTTTATTAATGTGGTGTATCACAATGATTGATGTTGAACCATCCTTGCACCCCTGGAGTAAATCCCACTGGATCATGGTGTATGATCCTTTTAATGCATTGTTGAATTCAGTTTGCTAATATTTTGTTGAGGATTTTTCATCTATGTTCATCAGGGATATTAGCCTGTAATTTTCTTTTCCTGGAGTGTCCTTGTCTGGTTTTGGTATATGAGGGTAAAACTGGCCTCATAAAATGAGTTTGGAAGTGTTCTCTCCTCTTCTATTTTTTGGAAGAGTGTGAGGATTGGTATTAATTCTTTAAATATTTCATAGAACTGTTTGGTTATTTTTTTTATGATTTCTACTTCCTTATTGATAGTCTCCATTTGATTAGACAGTGTGAGCATATCTTCCTTAATTCTTTAATCATTTAAAAATATATATATATATACTTATTTATTTGGCAGCACTGGGACTTAGTTGCAGCACATGGAATCTTCATTGCTGCATGCAGGATATTTAGTTACGGCATGTGGGATCTTTCAGTAGTGGCATGCAGGATCTTTAGTTGCTGCATGCAAACTCTTAGTGTGGCATGTGGGATCTAGTTCCCTGACCAGGGTTGGAACCTGGGCCCCCTGCATTTGGAGTGTGGAGGCTTAGCCATTGGACCACCAGGGAAGCCCTTTTTTGTTTTGTTTTGTTTTTCTGTTGGGTTTTTTTTTTTTTCCGGTTCTTTGAACATTTATAATAGTTGATTTGATTTTTGCCTGCGAAGTCCAACATTTGTCCCCTCTCATAGGCAATTTCTGTTGCCTGTTTTTGTGTGTGTGTGTGTGTGTGTTTTCACGTATATTTGTCACACTTTCCTGTTTCTTTGCATAGATGGTAACTTTTTAAGAATTTGACATTTTAGATAATATATTATGGTAGCCCCAGTGCTAATTCCCTCTCCCTCACCCCTAAAGGAAAGTTGTGTTTTGCTTGCTTTCTCAATGACTTGGCTGGGCTGTTTTACTTAAGTCTATTTTCCTTCACTATGTGCACCCTGTGAAGTTGCTCATCAGGGGGTACAGCCTTAGGCATACATAGTCATCTCTCTTTTTCTGATCTTTTTAAAGTTGTCTGCCATGTTTGGTATCACACCCAGCTGTTACTCTTCAATAAATGCTGGCAAAATGCTCTACTGTTTTTAGTAATGGCCTGGGGCATACTTTTTGCCACATTCTGATTCAACTAAATTCAGGCCACTTTGCAGGAGTAGTCTTTAAGGTCAGTCTTTGGGTTTTGTTCTTATCCCAGAAGGCTCTTCTTAGCAGTCTCATTCTTTGGTTCTTTTTGGTAAACTTATAGCTGGTTTATAATTTAACTTTTTGCTCTACTGAATCTACCAGTCTCCTCTTAAGTGTTTACCATCAAAAACTCCTTTATCTTGGGGCACACCCTTTGGCTTGAACTCCCTCACATTCTGTTCCAAATAAAGTCAGATTCCTTTGGAGCTCTCTATTCTTATAGCTTGCCTCTGTACCACTACTCTGGAGCTCTTCTCAGAGTGACAGTGCCAGCTTCTCTTGGAGTGACAGCCCTGCTTTAAAAGCAGGGTACTGGGTGAGGCAGTAGTTTCTGGTCTTCGTGGTTTTTCTCTCCTGGCATAAATCATCTGCCCTTTAAATGAGCTGGGGTGAAGACTGTTGGAGCCCCAGTGTTCTTGGCTTGTTGTGCCTGGGAGTAGAGTTTTCACCCTATCAGTAGTTACTAGGTAGGGAAGAAAGACCCAGATCTCTCAGCCACTTTTGCCAGGAATCAAGCTTCTTTAACATGTATTTGGGAGAAATGAGAAACGCTGGTGCCTTGTCCTTCCCAGAAACATACTATAGCTGATAACGGGGAGCTGAGGGAGAGAAAGCCTTAGGTTCTTGTCTGTATCTGCCCAGGGTAGAGCTTCATCATACTGAAATGGGCCAGGGAGGAGGGGGAAGGAAGTAGGTCGTGCCTCAAGTGCTCTCTTAGAAAGATTGAGATTTCTTGAATCAATGTTTCTTCATTTGTTGTATGCCCTTAATACATTTCCAGAGACTTTAACATAGTTGGTTTCTTAAAAGTAGTTTTTACCTGTTACAGCGGTTTCACTAGGAAGAGTTCCTCATGCCATTATTCCAGAAATCATCTCCATGGATTAGATTTATTTTTATTTTATTTATTTTATTTTATTATTTATTGATTTATTTTTTGGCCACACCACATGGCTTGCAGGGATCTTAGTTCCCTGACCAGGGATTAACCTGATTCCTGGCAGTGAAAGTGCCGAGTCCTTAATCACTGGGCCATCAGGGAATTCCCCTAGATTTATTTTTAAATCTCATGTTTTGTTTGGGATAAAATTGTTTTTTGTTTTTTTTAGTTTACAACATGATGGTATATGTTTTATATTTTTTACTTGGTATTTAAATTTTTTAACTTTTTCATCTCTCTACAGCTGAATATTTTTCACATAAAGAGGTATTTTAATGTAATGACATAATTTTTTTCTTTTAAACCAATTGTTTGGCAATTACATCACTTATTTTCTCCCCTCTTCCTTCCCCCCTTTCCTTTCTTTTTTTTTTATAAAAATTTATTTTATATTAGAATATAGTTGATTTACAATGTTGTGTTAGTTTCAGGTGTACAGCAAAGTGATTCAATTATACATATACATATATCTATTCTTTTTCAGGTTCTTTTACCATTTAGGTTATTACAGTATATTGAGTATAGTTCCCTGTGCTATACAATAGGTCCTTGTTGATTATCTATTTTGTATATAGTAGTGTGTATATGTTAATCCCAAACTCCTAATTTTTCCCTCCCTCACCATCTTTCCCTTTTGGTAACCATAAGTTTGTTTTCTAAGTCTGTGAGTGTGTTTCTGTTTTGTAAATAAGTTCATTTGTATCTTTTTTTTTTTTAGATTCCACATATAAATGATATCATATGATATTTGTCTTTTCTGACTTACTTCACTTAGTATGATCATCTCTAAGTCTATCCATGTTGCTGCAAATGGCATTATTTATTCCTCTTTATGGCTAAGTAGTATTCCATCATATTTATATACCATATCTTCTTAATCCAGTCATCTGTTGATGGAAATTTAGGTTGTTTCCATATCTTTTACTGTTGTAAGTAGTGCTGTTATGAACACAGGGGTATATTTATCTTTTAAAGTTAGTGTTTTCATTTTCTTAAATTGAATCCTAAAATTTGGAAGGGACCTCTAATTGTCAGTAAGGTCAACTTCCCAATTAATAAAGATGTACCTAAACATCCTTGATTCACAGTCCTTTAATCTCTGCTTGGTGACAGTTTGTGAC
Source organism: Hippopotamus amphibius kiboko (assembly GCF_030028045.1). Classification (NCBI taxonomy): domain Eukaryota; kingdom Metazoa; phylum Chordata; class Mammalia; order Artiodactyla; family Hippopotamidae; genus Hippopotamus; species Hippopotamus amphibius. The sequence goes on along the minus strand of NC_080189.1, from coordinate 4,797,394 downwards.
TTCCTACACAGGCAAATGGTTTGACGCTGGACAGCTTAAGTTAAAAGAAGGTTATTATTTTTTATTTTGTGGCCACATTGCATGGGCATGTGGGATCTTAGTTCCTGACTAGGGATGGAACCAGCACCCACTGCAGTGGAAGCACAGAGTCTTAACCACTGGACTGCCAGGGAAGTCCCAAAAGAAGGTCATTTTGACTGGAAATATGCCTGCAATTGATAACAGTTTTGAAAGCAAATAAATTGTCTAATCTTTCTTGTGTTAAACAGTTCTTCAAATATTCGAGACTAGGCATCAAATCTCCCTTTACTCTTTTCTTTTTAAAATTAGTTAACCAATGTTTCTTTAAATGAGGAAATTTCTGAACCTCTAAACGTCATAGCCACTTTTAAAAAATGTCTCTCTTAAGATTCGTCTAAATTAAGTAGGAAAACCTAAATGTGATCCAAATAATTCAGTGTATGAGACTATTATTTTTAGTACAGAGGGATAGGAAATAAACAGATGGATAAATAGATCAATATACATAGACAGATGATTAGATTAATACCTTTCAAAAATACATTTGCTCAAACTGCAGAGGACAAAATAGAAGAGAGTGAACGTAATATTCAAAGCTGGAATTTGGGGAACTCAGCTCTCCAACAAACTCACTTTACCAATTCCCTCAAAAACCTCTGGGGAAATGAAATGTGCCTTTCCCTCACTTGAGAAATGGGTGTGAGGTGAGTCTGAGAGAGGCCAGAACAGTGTCCACCTTGCATTGACACCTGTAGAAATGTGAATGTAGGGACTTCCCTGGTAGGTGCAGTGGTTAAGAATCCACGCCAATGCAGGGGACACGGGTTCAGTCCCTGGGCCAGGAAGATCTCACATGCCACGGAGCAACTAAGCCCAGGCACCACAACTACTGAGCCTGGTTTCTAGAGCCTGCAAGCCACAACTACTGAACCCACGTGCCACAACTACTAAAGCCCACACTCCTAGAGCCGGTGCTCCAAAACAAGAGAAGCCACCACGATGAGATGTCTGAGCACTGTAATGAAGAGTAGCCTCTGCTCTCTAGAACTAGAGAAAGCCTGTGCACAGCAACAAAGACTCCAAAAAACGCAGCCAAAAATAAAAGTAAATAAAATTAAAAAAAAAAAAAGAAATGTGAATGTAATCTCTTTGGATGTGTGCTCCTAGAAACTGTCTCAGTAACAGAGTTCAGACCAACATCTTGGGGAAAGCTAACACAGGCACCATGTCAGGGAAAAGTGCTGACATTTAGCCCAGGGGTTTGTATCCCATCAGAAGTGGACTGCCAAGTTCTTCTGGTAGCGCTTAGATTTAAATGAATTTACATTTTATTTTAACTCAATTCATTAGTTGCTATTCTTGGATGAATTATTTAATTTCTGAATCTCAGATAGCAAACTATTAAAAGAGGGTATTGTTTTCCGAAGGATGCTTGGTGGGTTGAGGGGGATTATGAAAATGCACATAAAGTATCTTGTGAAGCGTTTATATCACACATCTTCCTTAACCACACACCGTAGTGAGTGGAGAGAAAGGAAGCAAAGTAGAGGAAGCTATGTGTGGAACTAGAAGTTTCGGCTTGGACAATGAGTATCTGAAAGGGGAAAAGGATGTGAGTGGCTGCAATGACCAGAGGGAGGTGAGATGAAGAGACTGGATGAGGGAGGCACAGTCACGCTCAATCCCAGCCTTGCACAGGCCTAGAAGTAGGAAGACCTTGAACTTGTATGATGTGTCTCCACCTGTGGCAAATCCTTACCAAGCCTATTTTGTGCCAGGTCCAAGTTCTGTGTTTGGAAATGGCAAAGTAGAAAAACTTCATCTTACTAATATCTTATGGGTACTCTGTTCAACACGGCAATACTCCCCCAGGTAGTTCCAGAGTACCAGTGGAAACCAAAGAAGTATGAGGCCAGGTGAGGGGAGTTTTCTAGGGGAGATTCCCAGTTCTTATTCAGATGTTTCCTTATGTCAGTGCAAGAGTGCTCTTAGTTTTCAATTTTTTTTCTTAGTAAAGACGAAAGAAGGATCACAGTGCAGACTGTTCACAAAGTTTTCTAGGTCTTAGGTAACCAGGGTAGCTCATAAAGAAGCTTAAAATTAAACCTATATCCATGCAAGAAAGCACTTATTTAGCTCAAGACTATTTAGTGTTGTTCTTTCATTCTTTTGGCTCTTCTTCACTATCTCACATTAAAACATATTTGAGATTTATATTTGGAGCCAGAATTTTAAAGGGCATCAAGGAGGTTTTCCACTTGTATGTTATTGTAGTACACTTGGAGTTATTTTCCAAATGAAAATCTACAGATAAATTGTCCTCTGGTTACTATCCTCCAAGGATTCCAATTTTCCATATGAACAAAACCATACTGTAGGACAGAATTTTAGCTTGATGTTTCATCCCAGTAACTGCTATTAAATTCTACTACGGGTTATAGGTAAATCCTTGTCTATGATGTAAAATAGCCAACATTTTTTTGTTTGAATAATCTCAAATGCAGTGACTTCATGCATGGGGAGCATCTGATACTTCACTTTCTAATGTGGCTCCATTTTTTTCATCACAAGTAGCTTGTTATTGAAAAGGAAGGGGGCTGAGTCCTATTTTGTGTTGGTGAAATAATAGGGATCCCTGGTAGGGAGAAGTTATTATGGCCCTACGGGCTAGAACCTGAAGAAGAGAAAATGATAAAGAGTTTCAGGAAGAGGATAGATTCTAGGGCAGCACTTCGGGGTCTGAAAGTCCCAGATTCTCTAAGGCAATGATTATCACAGTGCAATCCCAGACTAACACCAGTAGCACCACCTGGGAGCTTATTAGAAATAAAGAATTTTGGGCCTCAGACACACAGAATCAAAATCTGCATTTTAACAAAATCCTCTGGTAATCTGTATACACAGTAAAGTTTGAGAATCACTGGTTGAAAAACACCAAGAGTTTTATCCGTTTATGCCATAATGTTCTTCCCTTATTTAGAACCCTTATAATAGAGTCACCCTAAAATGTACTTGGCCTTTGGAAATACCTGGAAGAGGGTTCCTGATCACATAGGATAACGTGGTCCCTTATGCTGTCCCTGTGTTAGCTCACAGCTTACCCTAATGACTCGGTCAAGGAATTTTTAATAAAGTCCTATGAGCAAAGTACTAAGATATGTGTTACGCAGGATATAGAGCCTTTACAAAACCTTAATTTTTATGACTGGGCTATCCTTAAAATAGGAAATAACCCACGTATCCTGTGAGGGTCTACTCTAATTCTCTAACGTAAAAGACTTTTTAAGACCCTAGCCAGCTGCCATGAGAAACAAGGCATGTTGCTTTCATAAGTGTTTTATTCAACCAAATGTAAAATGCATGTTGTTCTGTGGAATTAGATTTGTTCTCCCTGTGCACATCCTGCTCTTCATTAGATGAGCCAAATTTAAATACTACATTGAAAATTCAAGAGTAGTTTCATAAGCTCTCTGCTAAATAAATACAACTCCAATTTTAAGCATACTGCTGTATAAAGAAAATAGCAATAATGGCTATACATAGTTAGAAAATGCTGTGCAGGAGACTGCGTGTATTACTTCAAGATCGTCCAGAGAAATAACTGTATCATTTGCCAATGAATTTGGTTATCTTAAAAAAAAAAAAAAAAGTCAGGCTTATAGCACTTTTTCTAGCTACATATGCCAAGTGTAATCTGCTCTCCTACGAACCAACCAACAGCTACTGATCATTGAGTGGCTACTATATAGTCAACACTGTGAAAGATATAAAAGTATGGGAAAGAAAACTTGTTCCCCAGGAATTTATGGTCTAGACTGAGAGAAAAACTAGATGCACATAAAAATAAGTGTCAAGATAGTATATATGTCTCAAATAAGGGATATGGACAAGTGTGCAGAAGCTGACTTTGGTCTTGGGGCATCCATCACTGAAGCGTCACAGAGCACACACACAGGATTTGAGCTGGGCGCTGAAGCTCAGTCTAAGTTGGATCAAATGATAGAACTGATATCTGTCTGGAGTAAAACAGTCTCCGTCAGCCATAGTTCCCGTAGTGCTTTTCCCAAAAGAAACATTTTCTTGGAACTCTCTCATGTCAGAGATCTGATTCTAAGGTCCAAATGTGTTAGTCTCGCTATATTATTAGCCATTCAATTAAAAAAAAAAAACCAGCAACAAAATGATCATTTTTGGATGACAGCTTAGCGAATGCTACATGGAGCTCTGTCTGCTTATCTGGCAAAATGTTCATGAATTAGCGTCACTTCACCATCCTCGTGGATTTTTTTCCCTCCTGCTTTGGCCAAGCAGGATTCTAGTTGAAAACAATAACATGAAACTATGCAGCAATAACCCCCTTTTACTGCATGTTCGCTGTGTCCTCCAGGGCCATGCTCTTCATACATGGAGCTTAATAAATGTTGCTGGCAGATGGAATAACAAAAACAATGAGCCTGGTGCAGTTTTCTAGCTCATCTTTCCTAGGTTAAAAGCAGAAAAAGTACTCAACAGTGAAAGAAGAAGGAGAAAAAAAGGCAGGCTGGGATTTGATTACCAGTTGACTTGCCTTTGTTAGCAATAGTATATTTTTTTGTTCACCAAACAACCTAAACTACTTGGAGGCTAAAGTAAAAATGAGGGGTCCTAACGTTATGCCAAAGAATAATTTTTAAAAGGCTAAAAACATGATCTCATACATATATAAAATAAACATGTGGTGCATGATTGTATTCAACTCAGTTAATGAGGGAAATGGTAAAAGTGGTTCAGATAAGAACTGGAGGAGCTAAGTATTAATACATTGAAAAAGGAATGTTAGGCTAAGATTTCTAGGTTAGATATAAAACTAGTTAATGTCCCAAAGGGCCACAAGCCACAACCTCTAGGGTTATCTTTCCCACTGGACAGAAATTATTTGTATCTCTAACCAGACAAAAGTCTACAAGTTAATCTCTGCTCCTACAGAGTTGTCAAATAACCTAGTCAACAGATAGTCAAAGGTGCAAGCCCAGCAGTGCATTGGAAGAGCATCCAGTAATCACATCTCTTGTGTATTTTCCGAGTTTTTTTTTTTTAAGCTCTTTATTGGAATATAAGTGCTTTACACTGTTGTGCCAGTTTCTGAGGTACACCAAAGTGAATCAGCTGTATCTACACATACATCCCCATAACCCCTGCCTCCTGCGACTCCCTCCCATATTCCCAGTTTTGAATAAGTGTTCTGACACTCAGAAGAGGCTCTCCAAAGGTAATGGCAAAGGTCCAGCATCACAACAGAATAGTATGCAGATCTTTATAATGCATATGACATAGTAGCGATTATAAAAGAACATTGTTAGGCCAGGTATTCATTCTTTACAGTTTGAGATAATATGATTTGATTTATGTGATGACAAGACTTAGAGAAGTAGGGCACAAAAAAATGTTCCAGTGAATATTAATGAGCACAGAGGTCGTCTACATGGCAACCTCAGTGATCTGGAACCCAGTTGGGAACCCATAGATATAAATTTAAAGGGTATTTAAGTCCAATTTTAGATTTAATTCTAACAGTCTTGCTTGTCTGGAGAATACAAGCCCAACACTGTCATACTTTAGCAGAGAGGCGCCTTTAGAGAGGAAAACATAATCTGTAAGCACCTAGGGCCCCTTAGCTAAAGGCTTTAGCACTATAAACCTCTGAAGGCATCAGTGTCTTATAGTCATGTCCTATAAATCATCTTTATATGACTCAGTTATCAAAAACCCTAAATTGCTTTTTAATAAACTCTACTCAAGAAGGTATGCAAACATATAATTCAAAACTACTTCTATCGAAAATACTTTCAAATGTAAAAGTGTTGGTATTTAAAGAGCTAACAGGGCTTCCTAAGTGGCGCAGTGGTTAAGAATCCACCTGCCAATGCAGGGGACACGGGTTTGAGCCCTGCCCCAGGAAGATACCACATGCCACGGAGCAACTAAGCCCATGTGCCACAACTATTGAGCCTGTGCTTTAGAGCCTGTGAGCCACAACTACTGAAGCCCACGCGCCTAGAACCCGTGCTCCACAACGAGAGGCCACAGCAATGAGAACCCCGCGCACTGCAACAAAGAGTAGCCCCCGCTCACTGCAACTAGAGAAAGCCCGTGTGCAGCAACGAAGACCCAACACAGCCAATAAATAAATAAAAATAAAGAGCTAACAAATCAATTCAACCCCCGGTGTTGAGTATACATTGTGAGCAGGATACCTTATTGGGCCCTGAGTTGCACTAATAGGAATAAGATATTGGTCCTACTTTCTAAAAGCTTATGACAGGGAGATATCTTTGCAAACACACTGAATACAAGAAAGTCTGAATGAAGTGTTAGTGCACATGTAGAAACACACAGGAAAGAAAGAGTGACAGACTTAAATTAGAGGAAGTCATGGAAGACTTCATGGAGAAAGGGACATTTAGGTTGGGCCTTGAAGGATTTAATATGCATTTGACTGAAAATTTCTCTAAGAGGAATGACTGTCAATAAGTGAAGGATTGCTATGTTTTTTTCTCAAAAGGACTCCAATTATGTAGAAAAATACATGTGATACTATCAACAAAGACAAGTGACAAATTGGTTGAGATTAAATTGAGGTTAAAAATATTACGAAAGGCAGACCCACACTGTGGACAATTCACAAAAGAAACAGTGATGGCTGATGAACACCCAGAATCGTATTTGGTCTTGCTAATAACCACAGAAATGCACAGTAGAATGACACACCCTGTTGCAGAGAGCAGCATGACAAAGATTACAGCGAGAGACAATACTTGTGGTTGGCAAGTATGTAAAGAAACTAGTGCCCTCATATACAGTTATTTGGAATTTAAACGGGTACAACTTTTCCTTTAGAAATGCATTTCCACTGCAAAGGATTTATCCTATGAAAATAGTTACACAGTAGTACAAAGCTTGTATCTGTATGAATGTCACCAAAACACAAACCAATTTTTAAAAGGAAAAAGTGGGCTTCCCTGGTGGCGCAGTGGTTTAAGAATCCACCTGCCAACGCAGGGGACACGGGTTCCAGCCCTGGTCTGAGAAGATCCCATATGCCTCGGAGCAACTAAGCCCATGCGCCACAACTACTAAGCCTATGCTCTAGTGCCTGAGAGCCACAACTACTGAGCCCATGGGCTGCAACTACTGAAGCCCGTACGCCTAGAGCCCATGCTCTACAACAAGAGAAGCCACCACTCTCCTCAACTACAGAAAGCCCGCACGCAGCAATAAAGACGCAATACAGCCAACAAAAATAAATTAATTAAATTAAATAAATAAAATTGAAAAGGAAAAAGCAAAGAAAGAATATCCAAAAGTTGAGGACTGGTTGATAAATTATGGATCCATGAAATCTCATGTGGCATTAAAAATTATAATCACATAAAATTTAATGATGTGAAAAAAATTACAAAATATTAAGTGAGGAAAAAAAGCATGGTATAAAAGTCTGTCAGTCAACATGGTTCCAGTTTTGATTTTTAAAACGAAAAGAAAAAAAGGATCTTTGTTTTCCTGTTTGTTTCCAGATTATGCCTTTAGGGCTCATCTCCCACATTTAACAATGATCTAATTCTAAGCTGATACATTTTTTTCCTTATGAGAAACTCTGGAATCAACTAGTGAAATAATCTTTTTTAACTATTATAATGCTTAAGAAAATCTGACAGAGTATATATACCAATAAAATTAACAACTTTTAATTTTCTTTATTCTGTAAAATGTCTGCAATAAATATATATTACTTTAAAATCAGAATAGCAAACAAACAATTATTTACAAATTGCAAAAAAATGCCCTTATTTTATTTTTATTTCATTTTTGGCCACATTGCATGGCTTGTGGGATATTAGTTACCACACAAAGGATGGAACCCAAGCCCTCAGCCGTGAAAGCGCGGAGTCCTAACCACTGGCCCGCCAGGGAATTCTCAAGGCCTGATTTTAAATAGCGTTAACACTTCTAGGAATTTAGTCTAAAGAATTAATCACAGATATACAGAGAAATGTTTGTACAAGCACTGCCTTAGCCCATGTTCCCCAGAAGAACATGAGGAACCTGCTGATACGTTATTAGTGAGGGCGAGGGGAGTCCGGAAAGCATACGCAGGGGCGCGTGGCAAGCATCCTAACAGCATCCTAACAGAGTCGGCTTGGACTCACAGGTGTCTTCCGTGCACTGATATAAAGCACTCGTCTAGGAGCAGTGCGTTTGGGGGGTGGGGAGGGAAAACAACTGACATAACAGGTCCCTTCCTTTCCTGAACTCTCATTGGCCAGTCAGCCTCAGAGGACTTAAGGCCCGTAAAGTTCCGGGGTGTGTTACGTGGCCCCTCCAGGCAGTTACTGGGGAGGCCAGTGGGCAGGCACGGCAGATGGTCTTCATGGTCAGGTTGATCTGTAGGGCTCTGGTGGCAGCAGCTGCTACTGAGTCCACAACCACGGAGAGTTAGCAGCCACGGCTAGTGTTGCTCCAAGTGTGCATGTGTAGTGGCGGTAGGGGGTGGTGGAGTGAAACAGGCATGGCTGTGCAGCTTTTGCTTGGCACAGAGTATGGTAAAGTCCACCCCTTGCACCACTTGGATCTACTCATATCCTCTCATGAGATCCAGAGCTCCTGACAGAGTAAGATGCCCTCACTTCCTCTCCAGAAGAAAGGAAAGAGTCATCTTAATGGTAATAACCACTCATCTCCTTGAAACACACCAAGACCCACTCTCTGCTGCTGTAGCTGCCCCAAATTTGTAACTAGTATTGGTGTCATTTCCTGCCACCTACTCCAGGTTGCCCTCCGCTTCAGCCCAGCATCCTGGCTGGTCCCAAGTTGCTGACCGGACAGGGTTTGAGCCAACCATTGTCTTGTCCTGTTGGGCCATGGATGCTTCAGTTGCTCATGTACAGTTATCAGCGGCATGGAAACATCACAAGATACCTTCCTTTCATACAAGAACGTGTATCTACTCACTTTACACAAGAAAGGCATACTATAGTACACTGCGGTTGAGGCATTGCACCCCCCCCCAAAAAAAGAAGAGTGGGCGGTTGGTGTTGGGGGGATCAATTTGAAATACTGGTGTCTGTGAGGATTCCTTTAATCAAAGAACCATAAACCCACAGCAGGGTTTCATGTTTTCCCCTCTCTTATTTGTTAATGGTGGGATAGCTTACAGACTGTGTCAGCAGAGAAAACACAATTCTTTTAATGACCTAACCAACACCTCTGATTACTGAGAAGACATAACTTCTGAAGGAAAATAAAGTGAACAAAGAGGCATCTACACAAAATACTGAAGGCAGAGGATGCTTCCTTCATCCAGGCAATAAAATGGCAAGGATTTATGTCCTCTGCCTACTACCCACCTACTACCTACCTACCTACCTACCTACCTATCCATCCAATAATTCAAAAAGTCAAGATCTGCAAACATCATCTTGAGAAATCTCAGTCTGTTACAGAATGCACTTTCTGAGTTCTTGACAAAGGGAAGGAATTTTGGCCACGTGCCTGTCTCAGTTGTCTATTTCAAAGAAGAAGGATGAATATTTCCATGTTTACTTCTGACATGAACTTCCGGTGAAAGAAACATATACTCAAGCTAAGTTAAAGCTTCATGTTAATGTTCTAGTTTCACTAATTTTTAGATTACTGGATTTTATAATCCATACTTATTTTTTAAATCGGGGCAAGTCTCCTTCCTGATGCTACTTATCAACTAATGCTGTTCATTTATTCAGAACTACTATGTACTCATTCTATGTAGATTCAGCTTACAGAGCTTATGAAGAAGCGTATTTCCAACACACTTACTTTGTGTTACCCATTATTTATCAATATTTGAAATACGTAGGTTGTTCAACCAACTGTGTTCTACTAATAACTGTAGTAATTACTCAATTACTTAATACTTGGAGCCTTAAGATCACAGGAGAAAATCGCTTCTAATTTAAATTTATATACATATTTTTTTTTACAGACACATGATCAGGCCAACAAAGTCAGTAATGGACTTTTAAGTATAAAAAGTATGTTAGAGTAAACTTCTGTAGGGGGAGGGAATTCAAGAAACTAGTAATAATGTAAAATTTTGACTACTAAATAGAAGCTTTACTTTTAAATCTATAATTGAAAAACCGGTGCTACAAAAATAAACTCAAAATGGGTTAAAGACCTAAATGGAAGGCCAGACACTATAAAGCTCCTAGAGGAAAACACAGGAAGAACACTCTTCGATGTAAATCACAGCGAGATCTTTTTTGATCCACCCCCTAGAGTGATGGAAATAAAAACAAAAATAAATAAGTGGGACCTAATGAAACAAAGCTTCTGCACAGCAAAGGAAACTATAAGCAAGACGAAAAGACAACCCTCAGAATGGGAGAAAATATTTGCACATGAATCAACAGACAAAGGATAGTCTGTTGTCTCCAAAATATATAAACAGTTCATGCAGCTCAATATCAAAGGAACAAACAACCCAATTAAAAAATAAGCAGAAGACCTAAATAGGCCTTTCTCCAAAGAAGACATACAGATGGCCAAGAGGCACATGAAAAGCTGCTCCACATCACTCATTATTAGAGAAATGCAAATCAAAACTACAATGAAGTATCACCTCACACCAGTTAGAATGGGCATCATCAGAAAATCTACAAACAGTAAATGCTGGAGGGGGTGTGGAGAAAAGGGAACGCTCTTACACTGTTGGTGGGAATGTAAATTGATACAGCCACTATGGAGAACAGTATGGAGATTCCTTGCAAAACTAAAAATAGAACTACCATATGACCCAGCAATCCCACTGCTGGGCATATACCCAGAGAACACCATCATTCAAAAAGACACATGCACTCCAATGTTCACTGCAGCACTATTTACAATAGCCAGGACATGGAAGCAACCTAAATGTCCATCAACAGAAGAATGGATAAAAAAGATGTGGTACATATATACAATGGAATATTACTCAGCTGTAAAAAGCAATGAAACTGGGACATTTGTAGAGACATGGATGGACCTAGAGACTGTCATACAGAGTGAAGTGAGTCAGAAAGAGAAAAACAAATATCATATATTAACACATATATGCAGACTACAGAAAAATGGTACAAATCAACTGGTTTGCAAGGCAGAAATAGAGACCCAGATGTAGAGAACAAACAGATGGACACCAAGTGGGGAAAGCGGGGAGGGTTGGTGGGGAATGAATTGGGAGATTGGGATACCAAATTGTACACTCTAAATATATGCAGTTTATTGTATGTTAACTGTATCTCAATAAAAGTTCTTAAAAAAAAAAAGGTGCTAAAATACACAAAACATAAATTTACCACCTTTACCATCATTAAGTGTACAGTCCAGTAGTGTTAAGCACATTCACACAATCTCCAGAACTCTTTATCTTGCAAAACTGAAACTCCATAACCATTAAACAATTCCCCATCTCCCTCTCCCACCAGTCCCTAACAACCACCCTTCTACTTTCTGTCTCTACATATTTGACCACTCTACAAAACCCATGTAAGTGGAATCACACAGTATTAATACAAGCTGTACTTTTGTATATAAAAAAATGGTGGTGGGTACAAAATTCCTATGATATGTAGATTTCATTGGATATATTTAATAAATATTTTATTTTAAATTGTTAGTATATCAGAAATCAAACCTTTTGCCACTATCTAAACTTATGAATTAAAGTTCTGAATGTCAATTCAAAAGGTGTAAGGCAATACTTAGTTTTCCAAATTTCATTTAGGGAGTATGGAGTAGAAAAGAAGCCCAGTGATTTGTTTGTTAGTTTGTTTGTTCGGCTGCACTGTGTGGCTTGTGGGATCTTAGTTCCCTGACCAGGGATTGAACCTGGGCCACAGCAATGGAAGTGTGGGGTCCTAACCACTGGACCACCAGGGAATTCCCTACTCTTTTTGCTTTATACACAAGAGATTAAGTGATTTCCATATAGTCAAGACCTAGTTGACTGTAGTGCATCAAAGAGAACCTAAGACTCCTGATACCTAAGAGCCCTTTCCAACTGCAGACTCTGTTGTCCACAAATTTTATACATTTATTTCAATTTTAACCACACTATTCACGTATAATCTGTGTGAATACTTAGTATAGTCAAGAATCCTTTGTAATAAAAAAATACCCTATATCTCTGGCATAAGTTAGATTTTTATATAATAAACTTAAATAGATGAATCTGTATTTGGTAATATGGTATTTTGTTTTAAGTAAGATTAAGTGTATCAACCTATAAATGATAAGTACACTAATACGGACTTATAGAGATAGGAGAGGCTGCAGAGGTCATCTAGCCTGAAAAGTACAGAATAAATTAAGGCACAGTGAAGTAAATTGCCTGCAAATAGTCTTCAGGAAATTCTGAACCATTTTTGAAACATTAAAGACATGAGTTCTGTGGCTATTCATAAATATTTCTTAATCTTTTAAAAGGTATCCTTAAAAAACTTCAAAATCAATGAATGAAATCCAGTAATTTAAAACTCAAGTGCTGTTATTTCTATGAGATCTTGGATTATATGTTCATTTGTTCATTGGAAGAAAAATCACATTTTCATTTCTTATATTTTATTTATATTAGAGAACACTTCAATATTAATTCCAATATCTATCCATTAAATGCAAAAATGTTAATGCAATATTAAAAATGAAATTTAAATGAAAGCAAGGGGATATCACATTAAGGTTCCTATGGCAACTCTCACTATACTTTTCAGCTTCTGAATTGTAATATGGTCATTTATTACAGGCTCATATAAAATATAATTTTGCAAATATTTAAAGATGTATAGGTTAATTCATGTCAATTTAAGACTTCATATACAATGTAATATAATATATCAGGCTAAGAATACGCTAAATATTAACCTATATTCTTAATTTAGACATACTACATAAAACAGATGCAAACTTCCTAAATTTTGAATAATCTGTTGTTGAATAATTTGTGTTTTTAATAGCATTCACATGAATTATAGCATTTTGCAGTTTCCATCACGGTTGAAATCTGAACTTTATGTTATGTAAAGAAGAATATAGGCAGAGTCAATTGCCCTTCTCTTTAGCTTAGCAAGAGTTTGAAATTACAGGCAAAATGTAAATTCATTAGTTCACACAAGTTAAAAGTCCAGGAGTTGAATTATGTAGGAGATCAAACGATACTGTCAGAGCCCTCCTGGCTCTGCTTTTTCTACACGCTTCAGCAGTACACAGTAATGTACTGAGAACTCAAAAAAGTAAACATCTGTTAACCAAGCAATATCTCTTTATTTATCTAAAGGAAAAAACTGGACTACTACAAAGCTATATGTATAGGAATTTAGAAAAAAAAATGTAGATGATCTAAATGTCTATCAATAGGGTAAGTTAAGCATACTACAGTACACAGACCTTTGACAATGACTAGATCAATATTGATGTGGAAAGGTTTCCTTAGCACGTTGTCAAGTAAACAACGCAAGTATAAAACAGCATGTACAGTAAGGGAAAAACCAGAACAAAGAGAAACAAAAAGCCAAACACTATCTCACAAACAATGTGTATACATGTACAGAGAAAAGTCTAGAATGACATACTCCAAATATTAATAGTAGAGATCTCTGGATGGTGGGATTATGACTGCTCTATCTCTTGATGTTATTTTTCTGAGTTTTTTCAAATAAATATTAGAAAATAAAGTATAAGATGTAAATAAAGTAAGTACTCTATGTTATCGGTGTGAAGATACTGATATTCTTCTCCACTGAGAGCAGGAGTATAAACTGGAAAAAACCTCTTTGAGACAGTTGATAATATGAAAACGTTGCAGCAAATCTATTTCTATGTTCTGTTTTTTAAAATATTCAGGAAACTGGAAACCACTCATGTTCAAGAATGATTAATTATATATTATATATCTATAAGAGGGAATACTAAATATCATGTTGTAGAATACTTCTGTGCAAAAATACTATTGACAACATGTCAGATCAGGATTTCCTTAGCTGCAGGTAATAGAAAACCCTGACAACCTATACTATAAAATTTCTGGGTAACCACAGCAGTCGAACATACCCACTTCCTTCTAATTCCTCCTGAAACCCAACTGCAATGACAGAAAAGAGGAAAAAGGAAAAACCCATGAAGACCAAGAGTGGGGAGGAGACAACAGCAACACAATCTTTGAAGCTAGAAAGCAGTGGATGGAGGCGGGTCTGCGGATCCGGTGAAACAGGTGACACGGAGAGCTCAGCAGGCAGCCCAGAAAGAGGCTTATTGACTCAGCAGAATGCTAAACATACTCAAAAAATGAACAGGTTTGGAAAGTGGGAGTGCCGTGGAGGAATTTATATGAGAAAACGAGAAGAACCCAGGTCTCCCTCAGAAATCTGAACCTACAGGAGACTTTAGAGGCTAGTGTCTCCCCCACATCCAACCATTAAACTTCTACAAAATGTTGAGGCCAGAGCGCCCTATTCCTATGTGTTCGTGTGTATATGTTATAATCACCATAACCTATGAGGATGACTTAAGAGACATTAAAAATGAACCTTGGTGGACTGATTAGAACATCCCCAAATCTCACTCTGCCATCCCCTTCTTTTTCTAACTTTAGCATACAATATTTAGTTTTGCTTGTTTCTGAACCTTATTTTTTTCTTTTAATACTTGGTTTATTTATTTTTTATTTTTTGGCCATGTGGTGCAGCATGCAAGATCTTAGTTCCCTGACCAGGGATCAAACCCAGGCCCCCTGCAGTGGAAGTTTGGCATCCCAACCACTGGACTGCCAGGGAATTCCCTCTCTGAACCTTATTTTTAAAAGAATTTGCACATAAAAGCAAATGAGTATTCATGGCAGCATTATTCATAATTGCCCCAAACGGGAAACAACCTAAATGTCTAGCAACTGAGGGAATCTTTTTAAAAGTGTTATATATATTTCCATAATATTATATGGCAATAAAAAGTAATGAAGTACTGACACTTGCTGCAACATGGAAGAATCTTGAAAACATTATCCTAAGTGACAGAAGCCTCACAAAAGGCTGATTCCATTTATAGGAAATGTCCAGAATAGGCAAATCTATAGAGTCAGAAAGTAGATTAGTTGTTGCCAGCGGCTGAGGAGAATGACTGATAGTGGATATGGAGTTTCTTTTGGGGATGATGAAAATTTTCTAAAATTAAACAGTTGCACAACTCTAAATAAACTAAAAACAACCAGGGTATACTTTAAGTGGGTGAATTTTATGTTTTGTGAATTATATCTTAATAAAGCTAGCAAAAAAGGTACTATGCTGAATGTATTCTTCTGCAATCTTTTAAGAAAATTCCACATTAGGTTTCTAAGATTTCTCTGACGTTTATGCATCTTGCAGTAGTGCATTTGTTTTTAATGCCGTTGAGAGCTTCACAGTATGGATATACTAGCATTTGTTTACCCATTCTACGGTGAGTGGATGTTTTGGTCGGCTCTGGCTTTTGCTGGTACAATGCTCATATATTTGTTCATCTCTCCTGCTGCACATGAGCAAGAATTTCTCAAGGACATATGGAAGACGGAAGGGCTGTGTGTGCTAAGTGCTGTTCCACCTGGGTTTGCACTCCCACCAGCACCGAATTGGACTTCTCTTTGTTGCCTGTCTTCTTCAGCACTTAGTATTGTCATCCTTCAAGTTCCTGTCATCCACGTGTGTATGAAATGACATCTTATGAAGATCTTAACCTGGATTTCCAGTTACCAATGAGACTGAACCTCATTTCATGTTTTTTGACTATTCCTGCTTCTCCTGCTGTGAAATGCTGCCAAATGTTGTGCTCATTTTTCTATGCAGTAATTTTCTTCTTGATTTGTGTGTACACCATATGTATACACAGTTATAATAAATTAGAAAAGCTAATGAACAGAAAAAAATTATAATGTGTATATTCCTATGTGTACGTATTTAATTTGGTCTGGATATTAAACATACACTGCTCACATGGGTTGCAGATGTACTTTCAGTTTGTAGCTTTTCACTTTATCTTGTGATGAATAAAAATTCCAAGTTTTAATGTTGTCAAAATGTCCTTTTCCATTATGGTTACTGATTGCTTTTGTGTGTGTTTGAAGAAGTGCTTCCCTACTCCAAGATCACAAATATATTTTTATATACAGTCTTCTGTAGTTTTTAATATTTTGCTTTTACATTTGTCTTTAATCATTGGAATGGATTTTTAAAAAATGTATATATAATGTAAAGATCCAATTTCATTTTTTCCCACCGGTGTCATGCATCCTTGCTACAGTTTGAACAGTCCATTCTTCCCACAGTGACTGGCTACTTCTGACATGTATTAAGCTTGATACATGGGTGGGTTTGTTCTGCTGCTCTGTGTTGTTCTATTTGTTTATCCCTGCACCAGTAAGACACAATCTTAATTACTTTAGCCACATAATATCTTTCCATATAATAGGGTAAGGCTACAACACAGAGCAGCATTAGAAGTGCACAGCTCAGATTTCCTTTGACAGCCTCCACCTTAAGCATCTTCTGGATCTGCTGTAGCAATTGAGCTGAGGTCCTTCCCAGGCAGCTAACCAATGCCCGAGCAAGGCAGGAGTACTAAGGCCAGGCCCAATGTGGGACCCCCTCTACAATCTTTGCACCGGAGCTCGATGTGCTCAGGCCAAGATTTTCTCAGAGCTGTGCAGCCAGCCTGAAGCTCTTCCTGCCAGTTCTTCCTTCCTTCCTTCCTCCACCCACAAGTGTCAGACCTGCAGCACATACTGAAGGTGTTCCCTGCCTTCTCTTTATCCTTTATATTTTATACTTTTTAAAAAAAAATAAGTTTATTCATTTTGCTTATTGGCTGCATTGGGTCTTCATTGCTGCATACAGGCTTTCTCTAGTTGTGGTGAGTGGGGGCTACTCTTCACTGTGGTGCGTGGGCTCCTCATTGAGGTGGCTTTTCTTGTTGTGGCGCACAGGCTTAGTTGCTCCACAGCATGTGGGATCTTCCCTGACCAGGGCTTGAACCTGAGTCCCCTGCATTGGCAGGCAGAGTCTTAACCACTGTGCCACCTAGGAAGTCCCACATCTTATACTTCTAATCACATTTTAGCATTGGTGTCCTAGAAGACCTCAACTGATACAAGGGTCCTGGCTATTCTTGGTTCCTTGCTCTGCTACATTTAAGAATTTAAGAATCATTTAAGTTCCAAAATGAAAGAAAACAAAAATACTTTGTTAGGATTTTGAAAGGAATTGCGTTGGATCAATTTATCAGTTGCAGAATTGATGTTTTTATCATATTGAGTCTCTCAGTCTATGAGCATGCTTCTACTCTCCATTTGTTTAGGTTTTCTTTAGTTTCTTTCAATATAGCCTTGTGATTTTCTCCAGAAGGGCCTTGCATATTTTGGTGAGATTTCTAGGTATATTTTTAGTTATGACTGAAATTGCATACTTTTAAAAATTCCTTTTTTCTAATCCTGTTGCTGGTATTTAGAAATATTTAAATGTTGATCTTTTAACTAGCAGATTTGCTGAACTCTTAATTCTAATATCTATTTATAGATGGCTTTTGGGTTTCCACGTACCAATCGTACAATCTTACAACAATGACAACTCTGTTTCTTCCTCATGCCTTTTCTTCATTTTCCTGGCCTTACTGTGCTAACCCTTTTAGTGCAATGTTGAAAGTGTCAGCAGACATTTTTGTCTTGATCTTGATGTTAAAGGGAATGCTTCCACTGTTTCACTATTTAGTAATATTTACTGTGGGATTTTTGTAGATACCTTTTATCAGTTCAAGGAAGTTATCTTCTATTCCACAGTAAAAGTTAATATTGTGAAAAGATGCTGAATTTTATTAAAAGGTTTCCTGTATCTACTGATGTACTCACATTATTTTTTACTTTAATCTGTGAGAAACTTATCATGAAATAACTGAATTCTATCAAACACTTTACCTGCATTGTTTGGTATCCTAACTTTTCCGCCTTTAATCTAGTTTATGTGGCAAACTACCAATTTTCAAATGCTAGACCACCTTGTGTTTCTGGGATAAACCCAACTTGGTCATGATGCTATTTACATTTCATTGAATTGTTTGACTGTCTTTGGTGTTCTTGTACATATATAAAGAATATATATATATTTTTTCTTCCAATTTTATTGAGATATAATTGACATATAGCGCTGTGTAAGTTTAAGATGTACAACGAAAGGATTTGATTTACGCACATCATGAACTGATTACCTCAATAAGTTTAGTGAACATCCATCATCTCATATAGATACAAAGGTAAAGAAATAGAAAAAATATTTTTTCCTTGTGATGAGAACTCTCTTAACTTTCATGCACAACATACAGTGGTGTTAATTAGTCATATTGACACGACATCCCTAGTACTTATACCTGGAAGTTTGTACCTTCGACTACCTTCATCCAATTCCCTCTCTCCCCACACCCTGCCTCTAGCAACCACAAGTATGATCTCTTTTTCTACAAGTTTGTTTCTGAGGTATAATTGACCTGTAACACTATTCTAGTTCCTGTTACATGACATAGTGATTCGATGTTGCTATACATTTGAAAATGATCACCATGATAGGTCTAGTTACCACCCATCGCCAAAGATATTAATTATAGATTGTATCCCCCACACGGCACATTTCATACCTGTGACTCATTTATTTTGCAACTGGGGGTTTGTACCTCTTAATCTCCCTCACCTATTTCTCTCATTCCTCTAACTCCCTCCCCTCTGGCGACCACCTCTTTGTTCTCTGTATCTATGACTTTCTTTTTTATGTTTGTTCATTTTTTTTTTAGATTCCACATGAGTGAAATTATACCGTATTTGTCTTTCTCTGTCTCACTTATTTTACTTAGTGTAATATCTTCTAGATCCATTCATGTTGTTGCAAATGGCAAGATTTCATTCTTTTTTTATGAGTAACATTCTGTTTTGTGTGTGTATGTGCGTATACATACCACATCTTTATCCATTCATCTACTGATGGACACTTAGGTTGCTTCTATGTCTTGATTATTGTAAATGATGGTGCAGTGAACATGGAGTGCATATATCTTTTCTAATTAGTGTTTCTGTTTTCTTCAAATAAATACTCAGGAGTGGAAATGGTGAATCATATGGTAGTCCTATTTTTAATTTTTTAAGGAATCTCCACACTGTTTTCCATAGCAGCTGCACCAATGTACATTCCCACCAACAGTGCACGAGGGCTCCCTTTTCTCCACACCCTCGCCAACGTTTATTTGTTGTCTTTTTTAATAACAGCCATTTTGACAGGTGTGAGCTGGTATCTCATTGTGATTTTGATTTGCATTTCCCTGATAGTGACGTTGAGCATCTTTTCCTGTTGACCATTTGTATGTCTTCTTTGGAGGAATGTCTATGTAGATCCTCTGCCTATTTTTAAATTGTGTTGGGTTTCTGATGTTGTATGAGTTCTTTGTATATTCTGGATATTAACCTAACGCCTCATCAGATATACTGTTTGCAAGTATCTTCTTCCATTCAGTAGGTGGCCTTTCCATTTTGTTTATAGTTTCCTTCACTGTGCAAAAGCTTTTTAATTTGATGTAGTCCCATATGTTTTTGCTTTGGTTTGGCTTGCCTGAGATGATATATCCAAAAAAAAAATATTACTAAGACCAATGTCAAAGAGCATCAGGCCTGTTTTCTTCTGGAATTTTTATGGGTCTTATCAATACATTTAAACCTTTAACTCATTTTGAATTTTTGTGCATGGTGTGAGAAAGTAATCCAGTATTCCCAATACCATTTATTGAAGAGGCTTTTCCCCACTGTATACTCTTGCCTCCTCTGCATTGGCTTTATTGACCCCTTACGTTTCCCCCATTTTATTCTATTTTGGCTGCATCGCGCTGGCAGGCGGGAGTTCCCCACCAGGGATCAAACCCCCGTGCCCCCTGCAGTGGAAGCACAGGTCCTTAACCACTGGACCAACAGGGAAGTCCCTTTCCCATTTTATTAATCTCTGCTTTTGTTATTACATTTCTTCTATTTGGGGAAAGGGATTTAATTTGCTATTCATTTTCTTCTTTAAGGAAATGCTTATTTAGCTCCTTTTTTAGCCTTCCCTCTCATCTAATAAAAGGGTCTAAAGCTATAAATTTCCCCCTAAATATTAATGATATGCCTCAAATTTGATAAAAATCTCATTAGTGAATGAAATATTTTACATGATCTATTGTGGTATCTCCAATCTGTTTTAGCTTGAAGTTTTATTCCTTACTTTTGAAATCTATACAGATTTTCTAATTATCTTTTCATTATTGATTTCTGGTTTAATTGTATCATCACTGGAGAATTTACTCTGTGATTTCATTCCTCTGGATTTTGTTGGCACAGCTTTATGGCCCAGGATACGGTCACTAAAACATGTTGTGAGCCTGCTGGAAATAATATCTCCTGCACGTGATGAGTGGTGTGGTGTCTGAGGCTCATCCAGCTCTTTTAGTATCCTTATGGATTTTGTTTTGTTTACTGTCTGCCAATGACTCAGGTGTTAAAACCTCCAGACACAATTCTCAAGTTCTCTATTCCCCTTACACATCTGTAAACTTCATATTATCCCGGTGAATTGCAAGTTCACTTTTTCATCACCTCTAGTAAAGATACCTTCCAGCCTTCTTACCTTGGTATCTTTTGTATATTACTATACATACACCAGCTTTCTCTTGGTTTGCATTTTTCAAAGTATTTTTTAATTTAATTTCTGAGGTAAAAAAATATTTGAAAGTATATCACTTCTCACCAAGTGGGTAGTCAGTTGGCTGTTTGTCCCTTGTTTTTCATTTATTCCATAATTATGTTTGTGTTTTTTGTTTCATAGACAGTAATGGAACATACTTTTAAATTTTGTTTAAAATAAAAAGAACTTTGACCCAATCTTTCAAGAACTGTTTCATTTTTTGTTTCTTCTTGGATGGAAAAAAAGTTACGAGTTAATTTGTTTTGAAATATTTAGGCATTCTTTGAGTTATAAAACTGTGATGCAGGGATTTTTGAGAATTCATATGTGAAAGATGACTTTACTTGTTACCCGCTTAAGCAGAATAATGTATATGTACATAAAATGTAAGTAATCTTTTTTTTTTTTTAAAGATTAAGTCTTATTTATTTTTAAAACCAAACCACTAGGAAAATATATCACAGTCTTGAAACAGCAAACAGGCTATATTATCATTTCAAGTAACAAGTGGGTAAAAGACAACAAGGTCCTTATCAAAACGATAAGGTGCCAGAACTGGGGGAAGAACAACGCATGTCGTGAAGACCCTGGCAAAAGTGGGATTTGGTAACGGAGGGCTGTCCCTGTTTTGCTCTAAAGGAGTCACAGCTTGCCCCCGAGTTGCTGACTTTTTCTCCCTTGACCTTTGTGTTGCCAAGGGATTGTCTCAGTAGAGCTCTGTTATTTCAGGGGGCAAAGTAAGCAATACTGGGTTCAGGCGTTCATTCTCTTCTGTTTTATGAAAACTAGATTTTTCCAAACCCAGTACTTCATAACTCTCTTAACTACGCAGCTAACAATTCCTCTTTCAACGTTCATTCCTGAACACTAGCATATAGCACAATCAAAATCCCCTTTCCCTTCAAGGGTGAGTGTCACTGCAAGATTGTCTTGTCACTTGGCTGACTCTGCTATAGACAGCCTCAAGGCCCATCATGGCTGTCAGTGAGAGGGAAGGTTTGCTTCCCCTACGGGCGTGGTAGTGTTTCTTGTATTTTTGCAGGGTCTCCAGGCTGAGAGAGGTCATGTGTGAGAAATTTAAGAAATGCACATCCACATCTTGATGGCCAGAAATGAATATCTGCAAGGACCTTTTCAAAGTTTTTATCCAAACTACCTCTCCCAACTCTACATTTTAAATTAACCTCATGCCCTTGCATATAAAACAATACCAAGCAAAACAAAACCTCAGAAACCCCCTTTCCACTTCTAAATTAGTGACCTCATGAATTTTGTTTGTGGAAAATGCTGTAGTGATCCTTAAGGAGGTTGGCAACAAGTAGAAACATCTCTCCTCACTCCATCAGATCATAAGCAGGTTACGTGAACCCGCCAGCCTGTTGGTATCTGTGTACTAAGAGAATTTGGTACCTTGGAGGGCTCTGGTTTGGTACAAGAAAGACTCCCTATTGCCAGGATAAGTACTTGCCACATGAAATTCAAACTCACAGAAACTCTCCTGTGCTATATCTGACCCAAACTTTAGCACCATTTTTTTCCATTGCACTTTCTAGAACTGAAACACAAAGGAATGAGTGTCCAGAGGCAAGTAACACAGGCCTTAAACTTGCTGCCATCCTTCATTTCCTTATTCATAAACGTTCCTTAAAGGATCCAAATCCCCATTCCTCTTTTAAAACAGATCCCTGCCCTCAGTCCTGATGGCCAATAGCAGACATCTATTTCCCAATGGATGAGAGAGACTCCTTCATCTTCTTGGTCATGGTTCGGGTGAGGTTCATGTGGTCATCCACACACTTGGTCACACAACTCTCCAGCTGCCGCTTCACCTGAAGCTCTTTACTCCCTGCATCTATTGAATCTTTGGCTTTATCATTGCAATGCATAGTGCATCGGGCCAGGCGGTCCTGGAATTTCTCCAACTCGTTGGTCACCAGGGCCTGGGCTTGAGCCAGAGGTGCACGGCAGCGCTCAATGCACTGGTGCACTTGCTGCATGGACGCCTGGCTGTCCTCACAACAGCCGGCGCTACACCGGAACATAAAGCCCTGCATCTTCCGGATGTTCTCTCTCTCCAGACTCTTCACCATGGAGTCCACCGCCTCCTGCACCCGGAGCTGCTGCAGCTCCGCCATGGCGACCCCGCACAGCTCCCAGTGGCGCCGGCGCCCACATGGACTCCAGCGCTTGGCCCGCCCCCTCGCCGCCCAAAATGTAAGTAATCTTAACTCCATTGTGCAGTGCCTTTTAGATGTCCCACTTTCCATAAAGTCTTCAATTTTTTGCATATATATATTACGTATATATGATGTAACGTTATAGAAATACATGTATAATATACATATTTTTTCCAGGGGTATCTGATAGCTCTGCATTTTGTTATGGAAGTTGTAAGAAAAAAAAAAGTATTTTACCTCTTGGTTTGCATAATGGAGGATGTCTGTCCATTCCTTTAATGTGAAGAATTTCACCTTTTTTCTATTCTTGAACGGTTATTCTGAGTCATAAGATGCAACCTCTTATCAGCGTCGAACACGGACACCTCTCCTGCCCCCAGACGATGGGAGGACCGTGGAGCACCCACACCATTTGCCCACGTTCCTGCCTCATGCTGCCCCTCCCACGTGCTCTTAGTCCGCAGGACTGTGGAGATACATGCATGTCTGTTGGGGGGGGTGGGTCCCATTTCTTTCTGCAGTTTCTCACCCATTGAGACTTGTTTTTTTTGTCATATTACCTTAGATTGTATTTTGGACACTGCATTTAAGAATTCACTTTTAAAAATAACTTGAGACCTATGAATAATATTGTCATCCTCCAGAGAGGACTTCTGTTTCGGTAGGGACACATTCTGCTATTACTGGAAGTCCCCCTAAATGACTGCAGGGGGAGTTCAAATTACTGATTCAAGTCTTGTAATGATTATAGTATTTTTCAGGGGTTTTTTTTGGGGGGGGGGGGGTTGAGATTGTTTTGATGTGTCCATTGTCTCAGTTTTCAAATTTATTGGTATAAGTTGTTAATATTCTAAAGTCTCTGCTCTACTTATAGTATGTCTTCTTGTTCATTCCTAAAACTTGAGTTGTTGCTCTTCTTGGTCATTTGACTTTGTTGTTTCTTGTTTTTTGTTGTTGTTTTTTTAAATTTTATTTTATTATTTGGCTGTGTCGGGTCTTAGTTATGGCATGGGGGATCTTCGTTGTGGCATGCAGGATCTTTCATTGCAGTGTGTGGGCTCTTTGTTGCAGCACACAGGCTTAGTTCCCCGACCAGGGATCGAACCCACGTCCCTGCACTGAAAGGCAGATTCTTAACCACTGGACCACCAGGGAAGTCCCTCTACTGTGTCTTCTATTTCATTAATTTCTACTCAGTTTTTCTCCTGTGTCCTTTGAGTTTATTCTTTTTCTAACAATTCGTATGTTAGTATTTTCTAATTGTGAATATGATTTCTTATGCAACCTCTGATTTAGAAATTTGCACTTTTTTCTAAATTTGGAAAACTTCTAGTTATCCTTTTTGTTGTTGACTTCTGACAACTACCTTATGATGAAGAAAAATGACTCCATGATACTGATTCTTTTAAATTTGATGTCTTCTCATAGCACGTGATCAGTTTTCATAAATTTTCCTTTTGTGTTCAAGATATGCATTCTTATTTTGTCTGTAGAGTTCTACATATGTTCATTAGATCAAGTCTGATCATGTGCTTAGATTCTCTATCTTTAACTCATTTTTTTAACTGCTTGGTCTACCAGGTATATTAAAATATCTACCAAGATGATGACAATTTCTCCTTGTAGTTCTCTACACTTTTGCTTTATATTTTTGAAGTTACCTTACAAAGGACATATAAACTTAACCTCCTATCATTATCTAGTGATATTCATTAAAGCAGAAAATACTACCACAGGTAAAGTCTACTTACACAAGAGCTTCCTTTGATATCTCTCTGTTTTTTTTTTTTTTTTTTAATAATATTAATTTACTTTGCTGAGATGCAGTTATCAAGGGATGAATTGCACAGAACTACATTCTTGGAGATTTCACAATTGAGGACCTTCATGTCACCACCACCGAAAACAAAATGTAGAACATTACTATCTCACTATACTAAATAGGGCCTCTTCCCACTCATTCTTCTCAACCTCTTTTTTTTTTCCTTTTCTCTGGTCTTTTTAATCTTTAGGCTCTCAACATTTCTGTATCTTTGTTCTAGATGCATTTCTTTAAAAAGCATATAGCAGATTATTAACAATCTAGTCTAATGACCCAAGACTTTTCACAGAAGAGTTCAACACATCTATAAATGGATTTATCCTTACTGTATTATCCAGTGCTCATTTGTCCTATCCACTTTTCTCCTGTTTATTCATTTTTTTGTTTTTCTCATTTCCCTTTTGCCTCAACACATTCTATCTGTTTAAGAGGCAGCTCTTGAAACTAAGTTAATACTTAAGTCTAAAGTTGGTCCTTATCTTTACTCTCCTTCAGAATAACACAAGCTACTTAGATTGATATAACTTCAATTACCTACCTTATACGTACTAGGCTTATAGGCAATGGACTGTCTAGAATTTTTACTTTATATTGTTTTTTTCTCCCATAAATTAGATGTTGTTTTATACTATCAATATTTCTTTAGATTTACTCAAGTGCTTACTATTTTCTCTACTCACTATTACTTCTTACATTTCAGGCTTTGGGATAATATTCTTCCTCCTTGAAGTCCATCTTTTAGAAGCTTCTTTAGTAAGACAACTTTTGTGGGAAATTCTCAGTTCCTGTTCATGTGACAATGTCTGTTCATCCTCATTCTTAGACAATCCACACAGAAAAGTGGTCTTCATCAGAGTTTTCTGGAATGATATTAATAATCCAGCATTTAAGAGCTGAAAACTGAAAACTTTATACAAAGGGAGTGATAAGGTGAGCGCTATCTGATTTTGTATAGCATGTATCCGATGCATGTCTGAAATATCTTTCATGCACATTTTAAAAAAATCAGAATCTCACACTGACCCTCCTGTTCACCTATAAGAAGCGTATTTTATGATCCCCCCCCCCCCGCCCCGCCTTTTTAAACAGCTAAATGGAATAAATGTCCTAAGGTCTGTAACCCCTCACTCCTGTTGTTCTTCTGGTTCTACCCAGCATCCCCGTTATCTGCCATCTGTGACTTAAGATGTGCCGCTTCTTTCTCTCTAAGGCTGATTCTCTTTACAAGTATTAATGTTCCCACAGTGTTCAAGAAATCCCATTGGTATAACTTAGTTTAAAAGAATTTTTTATTAACCAGGATTCTTAATTCCTTCCAACATGTCAGATAACAAATCTTTTTAAGATAACTAAGTCTTTGGTCTGACACATTAATATATAATTGATAATTTAAGTTAATATAAAAGTTCATTATTTTTTAATCATGTTCCTGAGGAATAAGTTACAAATCTGTGAATACAGTCCATTAAATTAGCACTTCATTTATACAGAGGAGAAATGGAAACTCTCATCATAGTCAAGGCCATAATTCTGCTAAGAGTTGCTAAGTTTTTCATAAACACATGTAACACATGCCCAGAGCTTCACAGGGAAGGTAACAAACAGAATTTTCACATCTCAACAGCTAAAAGGAGAAGACCTCTCAAGTACAGCAAGAGATTGTCACTCTTACTGATTACACACTCTTATCAGGGGAGGAAAATAAGCGTATTTCCCCAACAAACATATTTATAAATTACTTATGTGTAACATGTAGTGCATGTAATAAGATACACAAAAATATAAACTGAAAAGGATGAACTATGGATAAAATATGTAAATATTCTAAAGTATATTAATGGCAAGATAGCACTGAAGGCACACAGTAAGTGGCTGTGAATGGCAGCAACATGACCCAATGTAATTTAACTCGCTTGCCAATGAGAATGCTGTCATTCCCAAATCCCATAATGTGGCTGAAAAGCAAATACCGGGCCTGGAAGGGCTGTTAGTCTGATGACTTTTTTATTGCCTGCTGACAGTTTGGTTGCCCCTCAACCCACAACAAAAGTAGTTCCTGGACAAGGATTTGTTCATTAAGGAGACAACCCCAGGAGGCGCCGTGAGAGTGGGGAAGCGAGGGGGAAGGATGGAAGGCGAGACATGGTGAGCTGATGAGCAGATTACCGCTGTGAGCAACTGGAAATCAGTCCCACCAGGGCCACCCTGGGAAATACCTAGGTGTCCTCACTGAGAGGTGAGGAGGCAGGAGTATTCATCTACCACAACCTGACCCTCACTGGTTGAGGACTGCCCAGCCTGGCCCACATGCAGCCCAGCAGCCTCTGGCGTTCAGAAAACACCTTCAGACGTCTCTGGGTTTTGGGAACTGCAGGTAAGCTGGAGGAGCCCCAGGTACCGACAGCATGTGCTGCATCTGCTATGCCTGCGTTATGAAGATGATCTTTTAAGCCCTTATAAAGAATCTGTGTGAGATAAGTGAACCTACAGTTAGTGTAAGCTAAATAGGCTACACATACATGAGCAGACCCCTGAGAACACCACAGTCAATTCTATCCACTTTTCCCACAGGACACCTCAAACGTACATGTGACGTAAGGCAATCTGATATACAGGCTGAGTGAGTGCCAGGGTCAATCCAAATATCAAATGCTGATATAATTTAACCTTTTCTTAGATTAAAATATATGAATCAAAGTTCCAACAGTTTCTTCCTCCTCACAATACACGACCTTGTGTGCCCCTGGAGGTGCATGCCCCCCCTCTTTGGCCATTACTGGACCAAAGTATCCAGAACCTTGTGCAACTCTCAGCTGGAAACATTGTGATTCATTTCAGGGTATATCTGAACTACATTCTAAGTGGGAAAGAAAACACCAGTAACATACAGTTCTTACAATATAGTTTTAGCATTTACCTATCACTTAACAAGAAAGATGAAAATTTCAGTCTTCACAGAATTCCTTGAATGGGTATCTTATTTCCTTGTGTTTTAACGATTATACAGAAATGCAACCACAACGCAGCCCCATCCTAGAATTCAGTGCAACTCACATTGACATTCCCTGACTTTCCATGGTCTTTGGTGTGAAAGGCAGATTGGGTGGGCTCCTTGTTTTCATCCCCTTTACAGAAATAACAGCTCTACAGAATCATTTTCCAAATTCACAGCTTCTTAATGGAGTTACATATGAAAAATCAGACATGTATTTCAACTTTCCTAAACAAGTATGTAACTAAATTCCAGAAATGTGACACAAAGTTATAAAATTCCATTTTATTTGGACTGAAATGTATCTATAAATATTTTATTTAGGTTAAAACGACTTAATGTAGTTGCATTGTTATTATCACCCTGAATAACCTCCAACAACCTAGGGACAGAACAGCGTGAGGCTCTACTGCAATAGTTTAAGAAATCCATTCTGTGTAGAGACACAGTTATGTTAAATTCCCTTAGAGTTGAAAACTTTGGAACAAATCATTTTTAAAATTTGCATAATATCCTACAAGAAGACCATTTTATGATATATGTCAACAAAACTCAACACCGCTTTCTCCAATAATAAAAAAATGTTTTTTTAAACTGTTACTGTTTAAATGACGTGACACTAAAGAAAACTGGTGGCTAGTTTTAGAATCATCTTGTTTGGAGAAAAATATTCTATGCTTTACCACATGTTGCCACGCCTTACAGAGATAAGGTCTATAGTCTACATCCACATCGCTCTGGCGATTAAAGGCACAAGAAGGCCCTTCTGCTGAGTTTGAGGTTTTCTGCATTATACTTTGTGTTGTTGCAAAAAGAACCAATCGGTACTCATTTACGAGCTTCTCTAAGAGTTGAGAACATTTCTTCAGAGTAGACTCCTGTAAGTTAACACTTTCTCCTCCATTGACACGGTCTATCCAGTAAAAAGCTGACAGGCCATCCAAAATCAACAGGCAGAGAGAGGGGTGACTGCAGAACATAGTTTCTAGTGAGTACAGTGTGAGAAGTAACTGGGTGCTACTGCTGCAGTACACCAAAAAAAATCTCCCAAGGCAGTTTTTTATTATTTCTTCAGAACTCTGGGATA
Source organism: Hippopotamus amphibius kiboko (assembly GCF_030028045.1). Classification (NCBI taxonomy): domain Eukaryota; kingdom Metazoa; phylum Chordata; class Mammalia; order Artiodactyla; family Hippopotamidae; genus Hippopotamus; species Hippopotamus amphibius. Next base: position 4,768,536 of record NC_080189.1, on the reverse strand, counting down.
GTCTATGTTCAAGAATTGTAACAAGCCGAAGCATATCAAAGTGGTAATCTGTATCAATAAACAAGACCTCTACTTCCAGTCCACCTTCCGATTTTGGAAGTATACATCGTGCTGTTAAATGATAAAGCATTTCTGTTTTTCCTGTTCCTTCTGGACCATGAAATTCAAGAATATCACCTGTGTAAAATTTAAAAATGTCGGTTAAAATGCAGCAGCACAATAACAACAGGCTCAAAATGAAAAGTCTGCAAAAAATGTTTAAAAGCACATATACTGAAATTTTTTTCTTTTGAAAGAAAATCTAAATCCATTTGCCAAAATGAGTTCGTATAAGCAAATACAAATAAATAAGGAAATTAAATCATTAAATTTCACCTCTGAGAAAGGTGTTGGCTATTAATTAACACCAAGAAAATTTGAAAAACAAAATAACATGGTTGAGATGGACCCACACACCCTCACACCTGAACTGGTGATATTATAGCACTAAGGGTAAAGTGCCACAGACCTAGTAGGGCTTTTTAAAAAGCTACTGACTACTGGTACACACCATTTCTGGTAGTTAATTATCCAATATCCAGTTTCTCCTTTTTCCTTAAGTATAAAACCCAAATTTGGGGAGAAAAGCAATGTGTCCAGCTTAAAAATGATTTTTCTCAGTCTTCCTTGCAAAGAGAGGCCTGCAGGTATCACAGCTGTAGCCGATGAGACACAGGTGGATATCTGCTGGGGTTTCTAAGTTGTGCTGTCCTGACACAGGCACCACTTCTGCTCTGCCGCTCCCTTCTCTGGAGGTTAATGGTCGTCTTGAAACATCGAGGACGACAGGTACACGCTGAACAGGGTAGACCCTCAAGAGGGTGGAGCAGGAAGACAGGAGGCACCTGGGACTTCAGTGACAAGACGGACCCCCGCGCGCCAGCCACGCACGGCCTGCCTCCACACCCACGTGAGGAAAGTAAGCCAGCAGGCTGGGCTTCTGCTACGTGCGGTTGAAACAATCCCTAACCAGGGATCCTCCAAGCTGCTGGCGTTCGAGGTGGAACAATTCCTGACTGCAGTTTCCCACACGCAGGGCAGTGAGGGCCCACAGCTCTCGGGCCCTGAGTGCCAACTGCATCCCTCAGCTGAGAACACCCCTGCATGTTTCCAAACTGCCTTCAGTTTGCTATATGAATATCACTTGCCACTGTCTTGCTGAAATGACACCTGCATTGTGAATTATTTTGCTAGCATTATAAATCAAAGTCAACTACTCTGAACTCTGAAGACTCCAAATCTCTTTCTGTATAAGTTTCAATAACTCTCTTTCACTGAGGACAGCACACATACAACACCTGAGGAAACTGTCCTGGCCCCAGAGTTTTTCAAAATCCACCCTACACTGTGGCCTTTCAATTCTTGTTTGTTTGTCATTTAATTCACGGCTGAACTACATAACTGGAAGCACCGCGTGAAAACGCAGACTCTAAGGCCCTAAACAAACCACAAAGCCTATCTGAGAACCCAGTTACGTTACTTCCTGTTACCACTACCAAACCACTGTTATGTTGGGACGTTCACGATGTGTGAGAAAGCTAGCAATCTGCCACCAGACCACACTGAAGGTGGTATAAAACTTCAGCCAATTTCCACTACAATCTTACATACAATTTGCAATTCAAAGTTAATTAAAAAGATCCCCCTCGCCCCCACCCCCACGATTCCAGCCTCAAGGAGTAAAACTATGTTCACGTTAACAGTTGTTCGTGGATGTTCTTATTAAAAGTGAACAGTGACTAAAACTATATTCAACCCAGATGTTCAGGTACTCTCTCCCACCATATAACTGAGGAGCTAAGTGGAAATCCTCCCTGCCCCCAAATAAAAGTCCGTCACCACCCTATATAATAGAGAATAAGCCACATGCACTAGGTGAAGAAACATTAACACCAAACCAATACTAACTGCAGTGAAGGAAAGCTGAAACACAGCTTAGCAAGACTAATCTGAGGGTGGTCTGGAGGACACAGTGGACCACGCAGAAACGCGACACGGAGACTGCGAAGCAGACCGCACACAGGCACCCTCTCTCCTTCCCCGGGAAAGCCGGCCCAAGAGGCCCAAGCGGAGCAGCAGTCGACCTTTCTACTGCGCTCTCCAAACACAAAGGGGCGGCTGCACGTCTTGTTGGATCCTAACAACCACACTCTGAGGTGGGAAAGCAAATGTACCGTCTCCCACCATTACATTTAATGTGCTACATCAGATGGAAGATGCCTTGGAGGACTGGGGCGGACTCGAGGGGGGGGGAGTCAAGGAAGGGAGGGAATGAGGGGATATGTGTATAAAAACAGCTGATTGAACTTGGTGTACCCCCCCCAAAAATAATAAATAAATAAATAAAAATAAATAAAATAAAAGTTATGTTCTCAACTTTTATCCAGCAAAAAAAAAAAAAAAAAAAAATGTGCTACATCATTTCTGACGATGTGCTTGGGTTGACTGTATTTCCTGTTTGCCTCTTTAAGGTGGGAGCATGAACACTCTAGCCCTCGCACAAAGTACAGTATCTTCTGAATGCACTGCATCGACTACTTTCTCTTTAAGAACTTCTTGAAAGTAATCTAAAAAATGAAAACGTAAGTTCTCATTTGGTAAAGAAAGTCAACTTTCGAACATGGCATTTTGAAAGGGAGCAGGTGTGGCAGGGCGTTGCAGGTAGGGGTGTGGCTCTGGTCAGTAGAGTCGGCAGGTGGGAAGGCCGGTGATCAAGGCTTGGCATGAGAGGCTAACACGAGAGAGAAGCCAGAACAGGAACAAGCTGTCCAGAGTGGTTCAGACCCTGCCAGCTGCCCCTGTGCCCAAGTGTGCTGACACTTCATTTCTATCAAGTCTTCAGCCTCCTTCACTTAGAAGGTAAGGGTAAACCTAAGGTAGTAATTTAAAAGTTCTCAGAGATTGGCTTGGAAGTACTATGTAAAAAAAAAATACATAAGCAGAGTAGAAATTTTTAATTCACATAATCGTGTGAATATTCTAACAATAATTTAGCTTTCAAAATGTCATGTTAAGATGTATCTCTAGGTGTCACAAATAAACACATCTTACAGCCACTAGGATTTAAGAGGCTGGATATAGCAATCTAGGAATAAGTTACACAGAAATTAAGAACAGAAAACTCTTTCGGGGGTGGGAGTGAACCTAAAACTAAGATAGAGGGGCAAAACTCAATTCCTGGGATAAATCCACAGTTAGAGGAATCGGCGTAAAGACAGATAAAACAAAGTTAATAGAAACAGTACTAAATGATGGCAGGGGAGAGGTAGGGAACAGATCACTGGACTAGTCCTGCATAGTAATGCTGCAGCAGTAAACGTCTAGTCTGCAAAAGCACATTTACTATAAACATTATTTGACGAACCAAACTTTAAAAACTGAGATACTCAGAAGATAGGCTGAAAAGGCACCACAGGAGCAGTCACTGCCTTTAGAGCAAGAGCAAGGATGGAAATCAGACTGGAGGAAGGTAGGGAAACATGAGGAATCAGAAAAAGAAGGCAATGGTTTAGGCTCATTTAAAAAGTAAAAAATTCAACAGCAGTTTCATGTGGCTGGGGAGTCAAATGTAGATAAATTAGGGTAAGAGAAATGTAACATGTTCTGTAGTACAAGGGGAGGGGCTCCACAGGGAGCTAGAGACACCTGAGGCTGGTCAGAGGGTAACTGTGAGGGGTCTCTGGATATTTTCTGGAATCCTCAGAATAGGGGAAAAAAGTGAAAACTTTGTCAAGTATCTTCTTGGAGAGAGGAGTGGTGCTCGTGACCATTTTTCAGCATAACTCAGTACTAAGGCTTTGGGAGCATTTTCCTGCATGGTTTAACAAGGCTGTCTGAATTCACGCATTAACTAAGGAATAGCCGGTGTGGTGTAAATATGGACTCCTTAGAGCCTTGGTTCAGCACGAATTAAACTGAGGCAAAGTTTAAGACCAGCTCAGAGATTATTAGGTAGATAGAAATACTCCTCTCATTTTTACAGATTAATAGCAAAGTGCACTGGGGGGGGGGGGGGGGGGGAGGGCAGTGATTTGTAACAACTGGGTAAGTAAAATCTGCAAACTTGGAAATTACACATGAATACTATAATTTCTTAAACTAGATTCCTTACAAATATGCTTATTGATGAACTGAAATCAATTTCATTGATTTTGTAAACATGTACTATCTAATCATAAGAACAAAAAGAACATGCAAACATTATGTTCTATAGAGGAGACACAGTCCTTTTAACTGCATCTGAATCACTGTCTCCTAAGTTTCTGCAAGCTGTTACAAAATTCTCACCCTAGTCCAGTCAAGGTATTGACTATGACAACCGGTAGTTAAAGAAAAACAAAAACAAAAAAATTCCCCCCAAAATCACCTCTAAAGTTAGACACTTGACAAATTAAACTAAATCAGGAAATCTGGAAGGTCTGGCCTTGACAGTTACTCTCACAAAAGGAATGCTGTAAGGGGTTTGGGTAACAGATTGTCAGAGTGAGTTTACGATTCTAAAGAGCCTTCAAGATAAGAAAAAGAAAGAAAAGCCAAAAATACATCATCTAGGTACCAACCTACTAACTGTGTAACAAATGTGTTGAATCTGCAGAGTACAAGCATTACACTGTGTGAGTAATACGTACACTGGTATATGTACTGAATAACTGCTATCCAAAAAAGCATTTAAGGGATGGTTTACAACAGCAGTAGAGACTCCTGTGACACCTAAAGCTCTTACTGCTTCAACCTGAGCTTCCCTACAACAGCTTCCGAGAAACTGCTGCTGTTGATAAATGACTCCCATGATCCCAGTCTTACACAGGCTGTTGCTCCAATGAGTATTCATTGAAGCAGTTTTATAGCTCTAAGATCTATCACAGTTTTAGGTAAACTTTTGTGTTGGTGACTGAACATAATGGTGTTTTTAAAGTTTCTATAAATATGTAACATTCAAATGTATAAGCTGTGCTTCAAATCCATGTTTTAATGTCCATTTTATAAAGTGCAACTTAATAACATCCTTTCTAATAGAATAAAAAGACAGTTCAATCTTTTGTCTAACATGTTTGATCAAAACTTGTCATTTATTATTGATAGTTTAGGATTTTTTTTAACTAACAGATATGCTCTATAGGAAATACTAAAGAGAGTCTTTCCGGCTGCATGAAAGGCAGCAGTAGACAGTAATAAATCCAAATGAGTTAATAAAGAACCCAGGAGAATATAACTACACAGGTTAACATAAAAGACAGTATAAATGTTTTATATTTGTAATTATTTTTCATCTGATTTAAGAAACAACCACGTTAAGTAATTTTAATGATTTTAACTTAACAAAATTATAAGTGTGTTTAAGGGCATACAGTGTATAAATATGTAATTTATAACAGCACAGAGGAAGAGGACAGGAATGGAGCTATCTGGTAGCAAAGTTTTTTTTATAAAATGTTGAAATTAAGATGGTATTTAATCCAAGCCAGACTGTCATAAATTAAGATGTTAATTGTAATCCTCAGGGCAATCATGAGGTAAATAACTCAAAAAAAAAAAAAAAAAGTAAAAGCAATCACAAGGAATTAAAATATCTAGAAAATACCTACTTAACACAAAAGAAGACAGTAAAGGATGAATAGAGAAACAAAAAAGACACAAGACACACATAAAACAGACAGCACAATGGCAGTCATAAACTCTAATAATAATAAATGGATTAAACAGTTCAAACAGAAGGCAGAGATTGACAAAATGGAATAAAAAAATATGATCCAACTACAGGTGGTCTACAATGGGCACACTTTACATCCCAAGTTACAAAGCTGATAACAAAAGGACAGAAAAGAAATACTATGCAAACAGTAATCAACACAAGCTGAAGTGGCCAGCCTACTATCTGACAAAATATACTTTAAGACAAAAAGTGTTATTAGAGACAAAGAAGGACATTTTGTTTTTTACTGTGGTAAAAGACATAACAAAGTTTATACCATCTTGACCATTTTTAAGTGCACAGTTCAGTAGTGTTATATACTTTCACATTGCTGTGAAGTTCTCCAGAGCTTTCTCATCTCCTAAAACTGAAATTCTGTACCCACTAAACAGCAACTCTCTTTCTCCCCTCTCCCAGCCCCTGGTAACCACCATTCTACTTTCTGAATCTATGGATCTGACTATTTTAGATACCTCATATAAGGGGAATCAGAAAGTATTTTTTTTTTTTTGTGCCTGGCTTATTCACTTAGCATGTCCTCAAGGTTCATCCATGTTGCAGCATATGTCAGAATTTCTTCCTTTTCAAGGCTGAATAATACTCCATTATATGTACATACATTTTGTTTATCCATTCAACTGTCAATGAACATTTGGGTTGCTTCCATCTCTGGGCAATTATTGTGATAGTGTTGCTATGAACACAGGTATGTAAATATCTATTCAATACCCTGCTTTCGGTTCCTTTGGAAATATACCGAGAAGTACAATTGGTGGATCTATGGTAGTTCTATTTTTATTTTTTGAGGAATCTCCAGACTGTTTTCCATAGTGGTTACACCATTTACAATCCCATCAACAGTGCACAAGAGTACCAATTTGTCTACCGCCTCACCAACACTTGTGATTTTGTTTTTTTGATAGTAGCCATCTTAAAGGGTATGAGATGACAAAGAAGAACATCTTAGTCAACCCATCAATAAGATCTAATAATGATGATAACGCACATGTGCCCAGCAATACATGAAGCCCACAAAAATCAACAGAACCAAAGGGAGAAACAGACAATTAACCGAGAGTTGGAGCCTTCAATGCCCCACATTCAGTAACAGAATGATAAGACAGAAGACCAGCAAGGAAATACAAGACTTGAACAACACTAACAACCAACTAGAACTAAGGGACATCAATAAACCATGTGGCCCAAGCACAGCAGAATGCACATTCTTCTCAAGCACACATGGGACATTTTCCAGAAGAGACCATGTGTTTGGCCATAAAACATGTCTCAATAAATGTAAACAGACTGAAATCACAGAAGTATGTTCTTTGATTAGAAAATAATGAAAACAGAAATCTGTAGTAATACCAAAAGCCCTAAATCTTCTTGACCTTGGATTAGGCAATGGCTTCTTAGCTATGATACCAAAGACATAAGCAAGAAAAAATAGATAAATTGGTGGACGTCATCAAAATTAGTAACTTTGTACTTCAATGGAGACCATCAAGATAGTGAAAAGCCAAACCACAGAATAGGAGAAAATACCTGCAAATCATATATTTGATAAGGGCTTGTCTCTAGAACATATAAAGGACTCTTACAATTCAATAATAAAAAGACAACCCAATTTTATAAATGGGCAAAAGAGCTGACATTTCTCCAAATTATAGCTACAAATTGCCAAAAAGCACATGCAAACATGCTTAACATCATCAACCATCAGGGAAATGTAAATCAAAACCACAGTGAGGTATCCCTTCATACTCACTAGGAAGGCTATAATCAAAAAGACAGACAATAACATGTTTGCAGAAAGCGGGGAAATTGAAACAATTATACAATTCAGGGATGGTGGCAAGTAAAACATGGCAATTTCCAAGCAGCTGCTTTGGAAAACAGTCTTGCAATTTCACCAAAGGTTAAACACAGAGTTGCCATATAACCTAGCAGTCCCTCTCACAGGTTTATCCAAGAAAACTGAAAATATTTCTCCACAGAAAAACCTGTACACAAAATGATCACAGCAGCATTATTCATAAGAACCAAAGAGTAGAAACAACCCAAACGTCCATCAACTGGTGAGTGGATACAACAGAATATTATTCAATAAAAAGTGATGAACTGATGTATGCTACAACACGATAAATCTTGAAAATATTAAGCAAAGTGGAAGAAGTCAGTGACAAAAGACCACATGCTGTATGATTCCAATTATATGAAATGTCCAGAAAAGGCAAATCTACAGAGGCAGAAAGTAGACTAGTGGTTGCCTCAAGGTAAGGGATGTGGGAGAAAATAGGGAGTGACTACTATTAGGTATGGGCTTCTTCTCAGGATAAAGAAAACGTTCTAGAATTGATTGTGCCGACAGATGCATAAGTGTGCAAACTGTACACTTAAATGGGTGAATTATACCTCTTTAAGGCTGTTACATTAAAAAAGGGAAAAACCACCTAAACACACTACCTTCTTTTCAAGTTTTACCTAGTGTAGAAGTGCTAATAGAACAAATGGGTATTTTCCCTACTGTAAAATATTAACGTAACTACCAAGTACCTAAGTACTTTCCTGTGATTCTCAAACTTGTAAATAAAAAATAAATAACAAAACTCCCACAAATACTGTGCTAGGATAAAAAAAGTTGTTTATACTGAAGACTTACTGCAGATAAACCAAACTCCTCCCCATCTGATACAGATAATGAAGGCTTAAAAGTGTTCTATCTTCATCTCTTTCTCAGTTTTTAATTTCACAGTTTAACCTATACAGGCTTTTGCTAGAAGTGTATGTATATATATGAATACATGTGGGGGGTGAACTTGTTTTATAAAACCTAATTTATGACACTATATTTTGGCCTGATATTGTGTTTTTTACCATGCACAGGTGAATCTTCATCAGCAAATAGCTGTGGTTCTATTTCTTTCAAGGAACTTCTACCTTCCAGTCGGGCAAGGAGCTTTCAAAAGGGAAAAAAAAAAAGAGAAAGAAAACTCATTATCTAAAAATATAAAATCCTAGAAATTGACACTTATACAATTTTCCAAAAGTCTATAAGGGCTTCCTAGGTGGCACAGTGGTTAAGAATCCACCTGCCAATGCAGGGAACACGGGTTCGATCCCTGTTCCAGGAAGATCCCACATGCTGCGGAGCAACTAAGCCCGTGTGCCACAACTACTGAGCCCATGTGCCACAACTACAGAGGCACACTCGCCTAGAGCCCATGCTCGGCAATAAGAGAAGCCACGGCAATGAGGAGCCCGTGGATCACAATGAAGAGTAGCCCCCGCTCACCGCAACTAGAGAAAGCCCGTTTGCAGCAACTAAGACCCAACCCAGCCAAATAAATAAATAAATTTATTTAAAAAAAAGTCTGTAAGAGACTTTTCATTGTTTTTAGGATTTGGAGGAAATTATGAAACAGGAAATACAATTTAGGAGAAAAGTTGTGTTCATTTATTCAGAAAATACTTTATTGTTCATGTACCAAAATACTGTTGGTATAATATGAGTCCCCGCCCTCAAAGAAGCTGATAGTGTAGTCTGGGACACAGGACCAAACTGCTAATTGCACAGTGTTTACCTTCCTTACGTGACAGTTATCTCTCTCTAAGCTTACCACACTTGCCACACAGGTACCAGCTGCCCACGGTATTGCCAGCTTCATACTTAGGGGAGGGGAGAGGACAATGGAGAAAGGTAGGGAGATGCTCCCATTTGAATTCATGAACAGGGCACAGGCAGGCGTATCTGGCAGATGAGACAGCAGCCAAGGTGCAAAGGTTATAATAGCAGCATGTGTAGGTAAACTGGGTGTAGGTGAACTATAAGCAGATTTGAATTGCCAGAGCTTGTGGCACAAAACAGGCAGGAGATAATGAAGTCCTAAAAGAACAGAAGTCAGATCACAAAAGGTCTTGGATGTCACCTTTAGGAGTTTGCTCTTGGGCTTGTAGATAAGAGCAAGGGGTTTTAAGAAGCAATCTAGGGCTTTCCTGGTGGTGCAGTGGTTAAGAATCTGCCTGCCAGTGCAGGGGACACGGGTTCGATCTCTGGGCTGAGAAGATCCCACATGCCTCGGAGCAACTAAGCCCGTGCACAACTACTGAGCCTGCGGTCTAGAGCCAGTGAGTCACAACTACTGAGCCCATGCACCGCAACTACCAAAGCCTGTGCACCTAGAGCCCGTGCTCCACAAGAGAAGCCACTGCCATGAGGAGCCCTTGTACCGCAACGAAGACTAGCCACTAGCCACAACTAGAGAAAAGCCCATTCACAGCAATGAAGACCCAATGTAGCCAAAAAATATAAATAAATAAATAATAATAAATTTTTAAAAAAAGGAAAAGAAAAGCAGCAGCAATCTAGAGCAGTTAAGGGTAGAGAGCTAGGTCTCTGGGCCTGAGGTTTCTCATCAGTAAAGACTGTTGAAGATTCAACGTGTTCTGAGAATGCCTGGCAGAGGGTAAGCATGAGCTATGGTTATGTGCATTTCAAACAGATCATCTTCGTGGCTACAAGGGGATGGATCCACTAGCCTGGAGGAGGCGCGTCTGGACCAAGACAGGAGGAGTTAGAACTAACTACAGGAAGCAGAATTCCAAGACAGACTGGAATGTCAATGTGGGAAATACAATCAAAGTTGGGAAACAGTACAGATTTGACAACCCTTCTATACAACAAAAAAACATATCACAAATGAAGTTTTTTGTTTTTTTAAATAGAAGCAAAAGTTTTGGAAAGATTTCCTGCAATGATGGAAAGGTTCTATACACTAATTTGGCAAATATTTATTGAATGTGTGTTATGTACAAAGCACTATGGCAGGTAAAATGCAGACTACAGAGATGAAGATAATTAAGCTGCCCTCAGAGAATCTGCAGTCAGATCCTCTAGGAGATGAGATTTTATTACAAAACAAGGCAAAGACTGCTAACTACAATGAAGCGTGCTGAGTTACAGCAGAGATTCTGAGGGCGTACCTGTGGTCAATTATTTTCATAAACACTAAGACATCATCTGTCGTCCTCACTAAGCTGACACTTGCACTGATGGTACAGCAGCAAAGGTGGGTAAAACTGCCGACCTCCGGCACAATCAAGGTAGCGGCATCAATCCACATTAGTATACACGGTATTCTTCACCACTCGCAGAAAAACAAGCAAAACTTTGTACATAAGGATGTTTTTGATGCAGCAGCAAGAAGTACTGATTTTATTAAATCATAACCTTTGAGTACTTTTAAAAATATTCCCTGTAATGATGTGGGAAGCATACTAATAGGAAAGAATTTAACCTTGACCAAACAAGAGGTCTGGCCTTTGCCCCTGGCAAAGGGAGGGAGATAATCTCCAAGCCTCTTGGAATATCCTGCAGATAAAAGTGTTTCTGTTTACCTGGGGGCCCTAAGCCACACCAGACAGTCTACCAGTGAGTGAAGGTGAGGGCTTTGGGCCAGCTCACCCTCTGTCAGAGGGCTGGAGACTGAGACCAGCTGGTTGGGTGGGTGACTATGTCGATGACAAACCCCCATAAAGACTCTGGGCACCTAAGTTCAGGGGAGCTTCCTCGGTTGGTATACTGTCCCCCACTGTTGCTGGGGAAAGCTAGCACTGTCCACACCCCACCAGGACAGGACAACTGGAAGCTCCATATTTGGAATTCTGGACTTTGTCCCATTGTATCTCTTCCCTGGGCTAATTTTAATCTGTATCCTTTCCCTGTAGTAAACTGTAACCATGACTAAGCTTTCAGTGTATTCTGTTTAGTCCTTCCAGCTGATTAAACCACTAAAGCTGCAGGTAGTCTTGGGGACCCCCTAACATGCAACTGATGTCAGAACAAGTGAGGTCATGGGGACCTGGAACTCTGCAGTTGGTGTCTGAAGTGAAGGCAGTCTTGGGGATCTCCCCTAACTTCACACACAGCCGATGAAAACACTTTTGCTCCAAACTGAAATGCAATGGTTTATCTCTAGGAAAAGCACTTGTGTGATTATCTGAACTGGATACTTTTTCACAGAACACATTTTTTGAAAGAATGACTGACAAATTAGGATTACACAGCCTTTGGCACCTGGCAGACATTTTATTGAAAATGAAGAAAGTGAGCCAGCCACTTTAAGGAAAATAACTGACAGTATTTGTTGCCAATGATAAAATGTGAATTTTGGAAAACTTTTATCTACTACTGTGAGCTTGACAGCATCCCCAAACTTAAGGCACTGGTGAAATCACTGGTGGTTTTAATGAATGTGATTTTGGGGGGATAATTATTTAACAAAATGTGTAAATACTTGGAAGAGGGACACAACTAAGTGAACCAGTATTTCCAAATGACCAATCATTCCTGGGCAAACATCCCAGAGAGTTTAAGACAGATTAATGGGGGACTTCCCTGGTGGTCCAGTGGTTAAGAATCCATCTTGCAATGCAGGGGATGGAGGTTCAATCCCTGGTTGGGGAACTAAGACCTCACATGCCGTAGAGTAACTAAGTCCTCATGCTGCAACTACTGAGCCCCTGGGTCACAATTAGAGAGCCCACATGTCGCAACTACAGAGCCCATGCACTCTGGAGTGTTCGTGCCGCAACGAGGAGCCCAAGCTCTGCAGTGGAGGATCTTGAATGCCCCACGAAGATCCCATGTGTCGCAACTAAGACCTGACACAGCCAAGAATAAATAAATAAATAAATCTTTTAAAAAAAAGATCAGTGGGTTGTAATGTATGAAAAGTTCACTGATATAATTTCATATCCTATGTTGCATTTAGGAAAACAGTTACTTGTCACGTTTTGGTATAGTATCAAGGAAGAGTATCCACAATTGTCTGAAAAGATCTTAAAACACTCCTCCCAACTCCGTATCTGTGAGCGACCAGTCTTTATATACTTTAACCAGAACAACATATAGTAACTGGATACAGAAGGAGAGATGAGAACCGAGTTACCTTCTATTCAGCAAACATTGAAGAGATTTGCAAATATGTAAAACAATATCACTCCTCACTACATTTTTTGTTTAGGAAAATATAGCTATTTTTCATAAAAATATTTATGGTAATATTCAATGAGTTTATTACTGTCACTAGTACACAAATGTAAATATTTTAAATTTCTCCATTTCACTGACAGATAAAACCCACATAAACAAAAGCTCTTTCGGTGATGGATGTTAACTGGAACTACTGTGGTGATCATTTCTCAGTACATACAAATACTGACCCATTATGCTGTACACCCGAAACTAACATAAATGTTATGCCTATTATACTCAAAAAACAAACAAACAGGGACTTCCCTGGGGGTCCAGTGGTTAAGATGCCACGCTTCCACTGCAGGGGGCACAGGTTCAATCGCTGGTGGGAGAAGTGGCATCCTGCATGCAGCATGGCCAAAACACACACACACCTCTTTGGAATTCTTAATAATTTTTAAATGTGTAATGCAGCCCTAAGGCCAAAAAGGATGAGAACCACTGAGATGGATTGAGGAGGCTGAGGATGCAGCTTGAAGGAGACAGAAACTTCCGTGGAGGAGACGTAACATATGAAATGACCATAAAATGTCTTAAAAAGCATGTACACAAACGACTAACATCATCACCAGAATCAATAACTTGAGAAGTTACTCCACTGTTTACTGTCATTACCCAAGACATCTTAGAATCCTCTCTGAGAATTTCTTGTAAGATAGTATTCCCCAAAAAGGGTTAGGATTTTATTGACATGACTCTTAGACAAAGACGGTATTACTCCTCTTACCAAACCAGCTGACTTTGCCAATTTGCATCTGACTTTCCACCATTATTAAAAAGTCAAATTCATTTCCTTTTTTTATAAATTTATTTACTTATTTATTGGCTGCATTGGTTCTTTGTTGCTGCACATGGGCTTTCTCTAGTTGTGGCCAGCAGGGGCTACTCTTTGTTGCAGTGTGCAGGCTTCTCTTTGTGGTGGCTTCTCTTGTTTTGGAGCATGGGCTCTAGATGCAAGCAGACTTCAGTAGTTGTGGCACACGGGCTCAGTAGTTGTGGCTCGCAGGCTTTAGAGTTGCAGACTCAGTACTTGTGGCGCACAGGCTTAGTTGCTCCACGTCATGTGGGATCTTCCAGGACCAGAGATCAAACCCATACCCTCTGCATTGACAGGTGGATTCTTATCACTGCACCACCAGGGAAGCCCCAAATTCATTTACAAAGGATGAAAACTAACTATCACTGAGAAATTTCAAAACAATGTTTTCCAATGCCAAAAGCACAGTATACTGAATTACAGAGGGAGTGAAAGTACCTCCCAGAACTTGGAAATAGATTAATCCTTAAAAATGGATAATATTAACAATTTATAGAAGTCACTTGATGGGATGAGATATCTTCCAAACCTGAGCAGGAAATACCCTAAAAATCTAGCATAAACCTGTTATATAAATTACAATGAATGACGCTGTCCAGATTTGAGGGAGCAAGGTATAATCAATCAATCTAGAGTTTCAGAAGGGCAAAGAGTAAATTAAGCCAGGGTAAAGAGATCCCAAGTAAGTCCTGCTTGACATGATAGTTTAGTCCTTTTAGTGAAGATTAACACATCAGGCAAACGTAGCTTGGTGATGGTAGCTATTAAGATAATTTAACTATTTCTCTTGATTCTCTAAGCAACCTTTCAGAGCCCAAATTTCCTAACTGGGAAAGAATACACAGTGGACACAACAATTTTAGTCTATTTGGCAGTTACATTAATATTGTAAATTAACAGATTTGGCACTTGGTTAGTAAATCAGTATCTGCCAGGTTTTATTATCATAACAATAGCTATCTAATAATAGCTACTATTTGTACTTGCTGTGGTATCAGTGGTACATAATTTATATACATTATCTCTTTTAATTGTCACATTAACTTTATTTGTTACCATTCTGTTTTTCAGACGGGTAAACTAGTAGGCGCCAGAGTCGGGATTTAACTGAGATCTCTGGCTCCCCAAGCCTGGAATCCTTCCCCTGTGCTACAGAGCCTCAGAGTCAGCACCATGAGTCTGACAAAATCTGAGTACAGGGATGACAGTTTTGGACCTACTCAGCTGAAGATCAAACCAATCTGAGCTCCTGTCTAGGCAATTATCTGGTCTCTCTCAACCATCTCTCTTAGTACTCCCTCTAAAACCAAAAGGAGGCCCAAGTGTTCTCAACAGCAACATCAATACTGGAGCAAGTATACAGTCTGCAAAAGGGGTAATACTCAATTATACATAGACTCATTGGTAAATATTTCAGGCAAGTCAAGTGTATTCCAGAAACTGACTAAGGTGCTGGGGATACAGAGATACAAGAGACAGAGTTCCTATCCTCAAAGAATTTAATGCAGGAGAGTCAAAAGTTTAAAAAGTACAATAAAGTATTATAGGTACTATAACAGAAATAAAATGGGGCACTGTGAAGGCATAAAAAAGGGATGGTCAATTCTAATCTGTGCAACTGTATGAAAGCGAGATTCAGCATGTAGTTTTTTCAGGCACATACAAAATGTTCATTGGTAGAGAAATGTCTTTTCCCGGGTCTCTCAGTCAAATGCTCTAAGGCCTAGACTGCCGAATGAACGAAAATTCTACTCACAGTCAGCGCCACCTCCTTCTGAGAAGCGATTCCTATACTTAAGGACACATTACCAGCCAGTCTCCCTTATCTGCACATAAGAGCTTAAAAGGAGAGGTATCTACCTCTGCTCACCACCAATTCCAAAATGCTTTCCATTTGGCAGAAACTTAGTAGCTGCCTATTACGCCGAAGGTAAACAGGACACAGGTAGGTAGAATTAGGGGAGGATGGAGGGTAAAAAGAACCTCAAACTACATAGATTTTTCGTATGTTTGGACAATCAATGCAAACTTCAACTAAACAAAAGTCCATGAGTATTCTTACAGCTACCACAAAGTTCTTAATACTCATTAACAAAAGTCTGTTTTACAGACAGTCACGTACCTTCAATGCCTGTTAAGCAGAATACATATCATACAGATGTTATATTAAAACATCATTTGGTTATGGAAAAGCTTACACTACAGCAGGAAGGAGTGCTTAAGGATCAAATTAACCTGAAATGAATGACATTAAGGCAAATGTGTGTATGTAATTGTCATTTGGATAAAGGCTCATTTCCCCTGACCTTTTGTGATTAAATCTCTTTGCAGATGGATCCCAGCAGCATTGTTTCAAACCAGTTAAGTGTAAAAGCCTACCTAAAGATGTAAACACACTGAACCAAATATTCCCTCCCCGGCCCTATCACAGGGCTGGATTTTCACTACACACTGGATACAATTCTTAGTAGTTTTACTCCATGTACATGGAGAAGACTCACTCCCGGCAAGTATGTGTAACTGTAACACAGACGGCAGGGAGAGCACAGCTGTGTTAACACGTATGTGACCAATGCAAACTCCGGCCCTCATCATGGCGGTCCCTGAACGGGAGGCCTAATTCTTCTTCCCTCATGAAATCAGGCTCCTCTACCACTTAGAAAGCTCAACTGCCCTGCAGAGCAGAGTACTGGGCCTGGCTCTCCACACAGCTTTCATCTAAATTACATGGAATAGACAACTGTTACGCAAATACTACATAGTAAACGCCATTGTTTCTAAGTATATTCCCTGAAGAGCTGCTCCCTTTATAAATAATATTTTTAAAAAAGCAATCATCCTATAAGAAAAGGAAAAATATATAAAAAGTCAAGTAAAAACTACTCTATGTACCTGACTAAGCAGAATTAACTTCTAGTAGAATTAATAAGGACTAAATTTTAAATTTATGACATCCCACAAATTAGTAATTTCATTAAATGTACAGTTAAGATTTCTCTAGGAAGTTATATCAGACTGTGCTTCAAGTTTTCATTTAGACAGAAAATCAACTACATGCAAGATCCCAGAAAGAGACAACAGAGCACAGAATCAAAACTGCAGAAGCTTAACATCAGAGGAACACTCCCCACCCTCCGCCCGGCCCTTTCACGTGAGGACCTCCACTGGAGAAACACTTCTGGTGTATTCTCCATCCTCTTGTTCTCTCTTCCCCAGGGAAAGAGATTCTTCTACTGGGTTATTTTGAGAGCAAGAACTAGACTCACAATGATCAGCCCCTCTCTGGGTCCTGAGAGCCTGCCTGCAGGAAGTGTATATTCTGCTCTTTCTAGTCTAGGAGGAGGGGTGCTTAGAAACGACCATTTGGCAATGGAAAGTTCGATGGTAACCTTGACGAGAGGACTTTTAGTGGAAGATGGAGACAGAAGCAGATTACAGTGGGCTAAAGAGGGAATGAGAGAAAAGCAAGCTCAGGCACAGAGCACAAACAACTCCGCTGTGCTGAGCACTGAGGGAATGGGGCTGGATGGGGATTTGACATCTAGGGAGGTTTCCTTGGTTTGTGTTGTGTTTACTGTTTTATGTTAGGATACTGATGGAAATGACTGGTAGAAAGAAGACTGAAGATGCAGAAGACAGAGAAAAATGGTCATAGGAGCAGGAATACCCGCAGGAGTGATGTCCTTGAGGAGGGGAATGGAATGGATGGAATCCATATCACGAGTGGAGAAGCTGCCCTTACTTAGAAACAAAAATATTTACTCTCTTTTACAGGAGGGAATTCAGAGAAAATCGGTACATACACTTTTATCAACAGAAACTTGGTGAAAAAGCAGGAGTTGCTATATTACCATTCGATAAAGTAGACTTCAGAGCAAAGAAAATTACTAGAGGCAAAGCGGGACACTACATAATGATTAAAGGGCCAACCCACCAGGAAGACATATGATCCTAAATGTGTACAGATCAGACAGAGTCTCAAAATACATGAAGCAAAACTCACACAGCTGAAAGGAGAAACTAACAAATCCACAATTAGAGTTGGGACTTCAACACCCACTTCTCAGCAACCAACAGACTTACTAGAAGATGCGAACAAGAAAACCTACAGGATCCAGTTCACATATATAGAACAGTCCACCCAACAACAGCAGAATGCACGTGTTTTTCAAGTGCCCACAGAACACTCATCAAGACAGATCACACCCTGAGTGATGAAACAAACCTCAACCAAAGTAAAAGAGCTGAAATCACACAGAGTGTGTCCCACTGTAATGGAAATAAACTAAACATCAGTGACAGACAACCGGAAAACATAAGGGAGTTCCTGTGAATTTTTTTGTTTTCTCAATGACACATGAGGCAAAGCAGAAAGAAGGGACAAGGAAGAGGAGGAAGGCATGAAATTTATCATTAAACAATTATTAAGCGCCTACTGTGGGCTAAATATTGTTCTAAACACTGAGACTTAACGGAGTAAACACAACAGAGAACAAAATCTGCAATCCTGATTCTTAAATGGCAGGGGTGGGAGGTGGGGAGGAAGACATCACAAACAATGCAAAGTGTCTGACAGGGCTGGTGTGAAGAAGAAACAGGGTAAAAGGGATAAAGATTAATAGCAGGAAGGACCTCCAATATGCTGGCTAGGAAAGCTTTCCTCTAAGCTGGCATGCCATCAAAAAAGATACAAGTGAACTGTGTCAATGTCTCCGGGAGCCCGATCAACAGGAACTGCAAAGGCTCTGAGGCTGAAGCAGACTTGGCACATCCAAGGAACAGCAAAGACAACAGTGTGTCTGAGGAAGAGTGAGGGAGAGAGTGAACGATGAGGTCAGAAAGGCAGGAGAAGAGATCCGAGGTTACGGCTGGGGCTGAAGGGCAAATCATACAATTTGCGTCACATAGGATACAGGATCCTGGATTTTACTACACATAATGCAGGAGCCTCTGGAGAGCTGTGAGCAGAGCGTCTGCTCATGTTGTGAATGGACCACCCTGGACACCACGTGGAAAATACACTAGAATAAGCAAGTGCGAACAGCAAGGAGCAGAGACCAGTTAGCAGGGTACTGGGACCAAGCCGGGATGGTTACTAGGAGTAGGAAGGGCTGCTGTAAAGGCAGTGCAACGTGGTCCAATCCATGATCTATACGGAAGGCAGAGAAGACAGAATGTGCTAATGAAGGTGGGCTGATATGAGAGGAAAAAGAGGATTCAAGAATGACTTCAAGGTGTTTAGCTTAAGCAACAGGTAGAACAAATTCACCATTTAACAGCATAGGGAAAGCTTGGGATGAAGCAGGCTGGGGCCGGGTGTACATGTGTGGTGGTAAACTAAGACTGCAGTTTCGGGCATATTAAAGTTTTCCTCATATTTTCTCTGGATCCAGGAGTCAATCATGATGAGCATGTTACGTGTGGGATGCCTATTAGACATCCATGTGGGTAGGTCAAGAAGATACCAGAACACATGTGGCTAGAATTCAGGCGTAAGGTTGGATCTGATGACAAGTGTTTTGTAGGGAGAAAGTGAACTAACTACTATAAAAACACAGGTAGACTGGGAGTCCACTTGAAGTTGATTTAAAATGAAATCAGTCAGCCTGGTTGTGATTTTCTCTAGCAACATCCAGCTGAGTGCGTAGACAACGAAAGTAAGCAGCTGGGTTTAACCAGTCAGGAAGTAGGTTAGGATGTAGAGAGACAGGAACTGAAGGTACTCATAATGGCGTAACAGTAAGGATGGAGCTCTGATTCTATCCCGGGCAAAAAGGGAAGCAAAGAGAGAAGGGGACAGATGCTGTTCTAAGCCACTAGACCAAGATATTACTGTTTAATAAATACTAAATATTTATCTTTTTTTAAAATATTTGCCTCTGGTGAAAAGGCCACCCCGTACCTTTTCTAAGACAAGAAAATCAGTCACTGTTATTAATGAATATTTACCAAGTGTTTCCTATGCAATGAATACTGTGTTTAGTGAAAGGATACAAAGAAATATAAAGACCCACCTCCTAGAAGTACAGCTGAAAGGGAACTGAGAAATCACCACTACTGCCCTCCTTTTACAAAGGCAGAAGCCAAAGTTTAATAACTTATCCAAAATCACCCAGCTTGCTCCTGGCAGAGCCAAGACCAGAAGCATGGTCCAGCACACTCCATCTCAGCCTCTAAAATGATGACATTAGAAAACTTTGGGGAAAATGTACAAAAATTCACCTTGGGAAATGATAATTGGGGTGGAGAAGTTTCCTACTTTTCACTTCAGTACTACTGGAACCTTCTGTCATAAGCATGTACTACTTTAATAATAAACATAGTAGAAACTATAATAAACAAAGAAAAGAGAGGAAACAGTATGTTCTGCATGACAACCAAAACTGGACACTATGAATTCTTTATCCATCGATTCCTCTTAAACTCAAGGCATATTAGCATTTCTGAGAAAATATAAAGTACACTACTACTTAACAACTACGTGCAAATGAAGCCATTTGCTGGATAATACCAAAATACTGCCAAAATCTTTCTAATACTCTCAGAGGAATATAACAGTAAAAATGCCATTGCTACTGTGCAAAAGTTAGGTAAAGAACATTCATTCTATTGTAAACTGCATTCCAATGTGTGTCTTCTTTAAATCAAGGGCTCATTACGTAAGTTTTCCACTCACTATCTGGCCTACCCTAAACTACATCCCTAGAATCTGTTAAATGAAAATATTCTTTGCCATTTTGTTTCCTTGGAAGACCCTGTAGGAAATGTCTTTTCCCTGCTACTCACTAGATGTAGGAAGTGTTAGCTATTAAAATAAGGTGGTTATTCTTGTGAATTAAAAACTTGAAGTCGTTTATTTCAGTTTCTTGGGATAGTCTGTGACCTCAGGTATCTTCCTCAACACAATGCCTCCAAGTAGAATCCATGTAATAGACTAACGGACAAAGAAAGAAAACAGAATCCAAACGAATTAAGCAATGGTCACACAACGCCCAGCACTAAAGGGAAAACAGGCCTGCTTAGCTGGTTTTGCTGACAAAAAGCAAAAATAAAGCAGCACCAACTGCCCAGCTCTCTATTCTTCTGCCGGCACCCCACCGCACTCCGAAGTCACAGGAGTGAGGCTGTCTCGCTCAGGAGCTCCAGACAGCCGTGGCAGGCAAACCACACGATGCTGAAGTCTTTGTTCAGTCATTCGACTGTGCTTCGCTCTCATTTTTTCGGATGCTAGGCTTGTTCTGACTGCAACAGTCATCTGAGATGAACCTGCGTTTCAAATTATTTCAATCAGTAAGACTGTAACTGCAGCAGTTTCTTACAGGGAGCAGTGCCTCTACTCTGGAGGAGCAAAGGTTGGCAAACGACGGCCAGCAGGCCAAACTCTGAATTTTAACAAGTAGAAAGGGTTTTGGAACACAGCCACGCTCATTTGTTTACACACCTCTGGCTGCCTTCACATGAGAACAGCAGAGCTGAGTAGTCGTGACAGAGACGGAAGGGCCCGCAAAGCCTAAACACAGACTACCTGGCCCTTCACCCTGATCATTTTAGGGTATAGCTTCTTCTCTCCCTCCTCTGTATAAAAGATCCTCCGTCGGCCGCCTCTGCCCATTTCTCAGGGCTTTTTTATTTCCCAACACTGTTTCCCCACTAGCTTTGTTCCAACTACAAAGAACTACCTGCAATTGCCCTGACTCACCGATGCTCTGGCTTAAGGCAGGACCCGCATGCCTGCAGCCCCCCGCCCCGAATGCCACCCCCTCCTTGACAAGCCACCTTCATAAGGTTCCTACAACCTCAACAGGAGGAGCGGTCCCCTCCTCCTCCCGGATAAGCCTTCCAGGCTGCCCGCCCCTCGGCTGGACGGCAGCTACCCTGACAAGCCCTGCAAGAGCAGAAGCTGATTCTTGCGTCTCTTCCTCGCTTTCCTTAACCGGCGGCTGACCCGCAGCAAGGGCTGGCCGCTGGCCGGTTCGATTCCCGCAGAAACCCTCGACGGCCCTGCAGGGCTCGCGCGGCCCGGGGCGCTGAGCCGCGACGCCCACAGCAGCGCGGGGAGGGGGAGCCGCCCGTCCCGGAAGAGCCTGCGAGCCCCGCGCCCGCGACGCCCTGCGCGCGCGACGGGCGCGGGCGGGGCCGGGCCCGGGGGCGGCTCCGGGGACGCCGGCGTGGCGGGGCGGGCTCCCGCGCCCGCCCGCGGCCCTGTCCTCGCCTCCCCGGCCCCCACCCCGGCGGCCGCTCACCTCCGTCCCAGACTCAGCCCTGTGGAAGGCACCGCGCATGACGCCGCAGGCTCGGCGCACCGGCCGCTCAACCTTCCCGCCCGCAGCGCTACGTACCGCGCAGCGGCCGCCCCGCAGCCAGTCAGAGACGCTGACCCGATGACCCCGGCGCGGGCATGCGCACCGCGTCCACTCGCGCCCGGGGCCGGCGAGCATGCGCAGTAGGGCGTGCGGCCGCGGCGGGGGGGCCACCCCGCGCTCGGTGACGTCAGACCCCGTCTCCTAGGAGACCGGGGGACCAGCTGGGGGTTTTATTTTCTTCTCGCTCGTAAATTTCAATTTGTTTTTATTAGGTAAAGCTAGCAGCATGTCCTTTTTTTTTTTCCCCAAGTATTAACAGGACGTTTACTGAGCAAGCGGGCCTTTTTGTTCATTCTTGGGTTAAAACCCGCTGGCTGGCTGTACGTGTGGTTCACGGTTGATTCCGAATAAAAGAAAACAGTACACTAAATTCAAACGAATTTTTAACATATAGCGAGCTAGCAGATATATCCCGTTCTTTTTGGAAGTAGAAGAATCTATTACTACTTATTATCAAGTGTCTATCCTTTAAGATAGATAAATATTAGATGGACAGATGATAGAAAGATAGATGGGTGTTGAGTATTTGCTATATGCCAGAACTTGCGCCGAGTTCTGGGAACAGAACAAAGAATAAGAGACATGCCTGAATGGGGTTTACAGCCTATTAAGTCATTTACTGGAATGTGTCTTGAAAAAACTCGCTTCCCAAGAGCTGTAGCTGTGTAGTTGGGCAAAACAGTGAGGCTGGCACTCTAAATTTCTCTTTTTCTTATCTCTACACTAGCAGATGTGTAATTAAGACATGATTATATGATTAGTAATGATAGTTAACACTTCCAGAGCTTAGTATGTGCCAGGCCCTGTCCTAAGGCACTGTCTTTTATATACAATACCCTGTTTCATCCTCGCAGTCCTGAGGTGGGTATTGTTATTATCTGCATTTTACAGGTGAGGAAACTGAGGCACCATGTTGACCCATTTTACTTTGTTGTAATGATTGTGGTGGGTCAACACATTAATGAGAAGTAGGAAGCATGGACCAGGAATACAGGCAGTTCTTCAAAGAAACGTGGCTTTGAAGGAAAGAAATAACATACTATATAGGAAAAAATATATAGGCTAGAGAAAGAGTCTTTTAAGAAGGCAAAGCCTGGTTCACGGTTAAATGCTGATAGGAAAGAGCTGGTAGAGACCTAATGGTTAAAGACACCAGCTGAGGAAGGATACTTGATGTAGTTGGACTGGGAGAGGAAGGAGAGTGTGGGTTTAAGAATCAGCTTTAGATGGGGAAGGGCATCTCTCCACTGTGAGTAGGGACAAGGAGTCAAGAATGGGTGTAGACCATTCACAATAGTCAAGACATGGAAACAACCAAAATGTCCATCAATAGATGGTGTGTATGGGATGTTAGCCATAAAAAAGAATGAAATAATGCCATTTGCAGCAACATGCATGGACCTAGAAATGATCATACTAAGCGAAGTAAGTCAAACAGAGAAAGACAAATATCACATGATATCACTTATATGTGTAATTTCAAACATGGCACAAATGAACTTATTTACAAAACACAAACATGCTTATAGACATAGAGAACAGATTTGTGGTTGCCAGGAGGTAGAGTGGGTGGGGGAGGGATGGAGTGGGAGTTTGGGGTTAGCGGATGCACACTATTATATATAGAATGAATCACTTTACTGTACACCAGAAATGAACACAACATTGTAAATCAATGATATTTCAATTTAAAAAATAATGGGTGCAGATGCCGGATACAGTTTGGGGTGGAGAGCTCAAAGAGGTTGAAGAAGTTCTAATCTGAGGACTTAACGTTTTTTTCTCTGAGGTAAAAAGCAAGATGGTAGAAATCCAAGATTCAAGTTTAAATTCCTCTTGTGAAAACTAAAGTGAGCATCCAAGTCAAATCCCGAAAAAAATGTTACCCACCGATGCACTCTGGTAAACCTTCCTCAGAAAACCATTCTTGGTCCATTTGAGTACACAGAGCAGTGGGTGATAGACCTAACTACTACACTACAGTACAATGTGGCAGTAATTGTTCTAAGGGAATTGTCATGTAATTGTCTATGATCACATTTAATATTCAACATATATTCTTTCACTGCACAGAGCTCTTCCCTGAGTTACTGTTCTTGAATTCCAAGATGAATTTTCTCAACTCACCACAGATTTTGATGTCAGATAAACCTAGAATTTTGAGCCTGGTTGTGTCACTTAGTTAGCATAGTGCTGTGATGACAAAGTGAAACCATGTATTAATACTTAAAATGGCTAGCACAGCACCTCCCACAAAATACCAATTCCCTTCCTACCTCCCTACCTTTCTTAGATAGTCACTTAACATAGCACCAAAGAGACAATAAATATTCAGTAGCTATCTCCTGTTTACTGTGATGGTACTGATTAGGACCAGATTAAGAGCTGAGCCAGTCTGGCAGTTGTCCAGAGCGGCACACGATAAAGAGTGCTAAAACTTCTCTAGGTACCAAAATGCCACAGAAATATGATATGGAAAAAAAAAAAACCAGTTTTTACTGCAACTCTTTTCAAGGAGAATACTGTATGCAGTTACGAGGAAAAGGCACTTGGAAGAGGGTGAAAGAGACACCAGAAAAGATGTGCCTGAGTTACAGCAGAGTGCCATGTGTAGGGTTAGCAGATTGGGATAAACGGCGAGGTCAACAAGCTGGTGCATTCCCGCCACCGAAGTTCACCTCCTCAGCCTTCTCCCCATCCACTCCCACACGTGGAAGCAGGATTCTGAACCTCTAGAAAATAGACAAATATTTTTAAGATGCCAAATTATATTATTTGCTCCCCCAACCAAGTCCATAAATATTTTTTTAATTAATTAATTCTTTTTTTTTTTTTTGCCTGTATTGGGTCTTTGTTGCTGTGTGCAGGCGTTCTCCAGTTGTAGCAAGAGGGGGCTACTCTTCATTGCAGTGTGCAGGCTTCTCATTGTGGTGTATTCTCTTGTTGCGGAGCACGGGCTCCAGGCACATGGGCTTCAGTAGTTGTGGCACTCAGGCTCAGTAGTTGTGATGCACAAGATTGGTCACTCGTGGCATATGGGATCTTCCCTAGAGTAGGGATAGAACCCGTGTTCCCTGCATTGGCAGGCGGATTTTTAACCACTGCACCACCAGGGAAGTCCTGTAAATCTTAATCTGATTCAGATGGTATTGATGATGGTGGTGACTTGAGCTATAACCCCTTTTGTACTGGGATCCTAGATTTCCTGTCTTAGAAAAGTTAAATCTATTTTTTTTTAATTCTACAAGATGTCAAAGTTATTCATAGAGTTAACAGAGCAAAGCCATGTTTACTGCCCATTATAAAAGATTTGGGTTCCTTAAGCCAAAGGCTCCTCTCCTGTAATGCAACCCACTCCACGTGCAGGTGACAGCTACCCTCCCCCATTGCCCTGTGGCTGCTGGGGCTCTGGTGAGCAGTGTCAGGAAATGCTGGTATTCTGGCTGCTGCTATTACTGTGACTAATAAAGTCTTCTGGACTTTTGTGTGGTCCGTCAGCATCCATGAAGTTGTGGTAGGCTAACTTGTTAGCTTTGTAGGAAGAGTAAAATCTCAGGCTTTTTATAGGTCTTGACAACCCACACTAAGCAATCTGTAACAGGATAGGTTAAGGGTTTTGAGTGGGCAAAGCAGAAGCTCAGAGAAGCAGGGAGATAATTGTAACTGAGAATGGCAGGAAGACTATTTCACAATGGTGGGAAAGTGTAGCCAATATAGATGTATATGTTTTTCATTCTCACCTAAAGATGTTTCATGCTTTGTTAAACTTTCTTGATAAAGTTTTGAATCTATCTTCTAGGATTTGAGAACTACAAATTGAGACCTAGCAATATTAACCCCTACTTTAAGTTCTAAGAGGCAGGAATCTGGAACTAGTAGCATTGGCCGTTAGTATCAAGATGACAGACTGTTTTCTGGAATGAAAAAGCTTCATGCAAAGATAGATATTTTTCTGGATGGACAATAAGGTCCTACTGCATAGCGCAGGGAACTAAATTCAATGTCCTGGGATAAACCATAACGGAAAAGAATTTAAAAAAAGGATGTAAATATGTGTAACTGAGTCACTTTGTTGTACAGCAGAAAGTAACACAACATTGTAAATCAATAATACTTCAATTAAAAATATATATATATATATTTTTTCACCCACCTATTCTTTAAAAAACCTAGGGAATACCATGTACTTATGAAATATTTCTTGTAGGTAATACTGATGTTGCTCATTGTATAAGTCAGAACATTTTTACTTGCAATTTACAGAACACCCAACACTTACTGATTTAAATAATAAATGGGATTTATTGGGTCATGCAGATGGAGGTCCAGAGGTAAGACAGGCTTCAAGGTTAATTTATCGAGAGGCTCAGTTAGGCAAACACGTGCCTACTTTCTTTTTTCCCTTGTCAGATTCGTATTTTCTACCTTGGCCCTCACGGGGCTATGTGTCCACCCCTGAAACAACTACACAATCAGGGAATAAGATTGGGCTGGTTGGCTGAGGCCCGAGTTACATGGGTCACCCCTACATCCAGGAGCAGAGGTGAATTCTCTCAAAGCATAAGGGCTCTGGGGACAGGAGTGGATAACAAAAAACAGCAAAACAACAACACAATCAGAGTCCTTAGGAGAAGCGGGGGGCGGCGGGGGGCTGGGAGGCAGCCTCCATCTCGTTAAACCTCCGTAAAGAGGATGCGTGTTTACAAAGCCGCACATCTAGGTCACCCCCACCCCATTCCTCTCCTTCTCTACAGAGGAGATCGTCCCTCACACACAAGGAAATCAATATTTAAGAAAGAAAGCTTTACAAGTGAATAGCTGCTCTGTGCTAAACGAGTGTCTTGGCCCTCACACTGTCCCTAATGAAGATGACAAGTCATCTGAACTAGTTTGGTCCATTAAGTGCACACCTGTTTGTGTGCGCCGTCCTGCACAACATGGTTTTGAAATTACTTCAGTTTTCACGCTCTAGAGACATCACTTCTCTTTTAAAAAGTGTTTGAGGCACTCTCATAAATTTATGGTAGAAATACAAACGTGTACAGTCTTTTGGGGGTGTGGAATTTATAATGAATGGAATATAATAATAGTGGAATAATAAAACTATACGTTTATTAACTTTTTGACACAGCAATCTTACTTCTAGGAATTTATCCTAAAGTCACACCTTCAATTCCAGTCCTAGATATATACTCACGAAATCTATTTACATACACGCGGTTTTTTGTTGTTGTTGTTGTTGTTGTTCTGGCCGTGCCTTGCAGCTTGTGGGACCTTACTTCCCTGACCAGGGATTGAACCTGCGCCACAGCCGTGAAAGCGCCAAGTCCTAACCACCCAGGGAATTCCCTAAATAGACTTTATATATGGATATTTAAAATCCATAATCAGGCCTTTCTCACCTTCTGAGATGGCCCACACTCTGTGGAGTGTGTTTCTCTCTAAATAAATCCACTTCTTACTATCCAGTATCACTTTGTTGCTCACCGAATTCTTTCTGCGATAAGCCATCAAGAACCTGAACTTCATTAAGTCCTGAAACCGGGAGTGGGAAAGAAGTCAAAACTGACCAAAGGAGAGTCTTGATTCTACCTCCCTGCCTAAGGGAGTAGATAATAATACTTATAGACTACCTGATGGTAGCATGGTCCTAGATCTGCCAATATTAAAAGAATTGCAGAGCTTTGGGATCTCCCTGGTGGTGCAGTGGTTAAGAATCCGCCTGCCAATGCAGGGGACACAGATTCAATCCCTGGTCCAGGAAGATCCCACGTGCCAAGGAGCAACTAAGCCTGTGCACCAGAACTGCTGAAGCCTGCAAGCCTAGAGCCGGTGCTCAGCAACAGGAGAAGCCATGGCAGTGAGAAGCCCGTGCACCACAATGAAGAGTAGCCCCTGCTTGCCACAACTGGAGAAAGCCTGTGCACAGCAACGAAGACCCAACGCAGCCAATAAAAACAAATAAGTAAAATCCATAATCAACTCTGCTCTGCCTCTAGTCTCTTGGATACGCCTCCAACTTCCATAAGATGGTAGCATCCGTTCTTTCTCTGCAAAGTGAGGGATTTGGACCAAATGATAGCTCGCGTTCATTGAAGTCCACTGTGTCCCAGACACTGCTTATTGTTCTATGTGTACCATTCCCAGCCCTTCCCTGCAAGGTATTTATCATACTCTGATGTTATAGGTGAGGATTTTGAGGCTCCGAGAGGTAAAGGAAGCACACAGTCCTCCAGCTAGAAAGAACCCAGGTCTACCTGACGGTAAAGCCTGTGGTCTTCCTAACACATTAAGTTCTTTCCAGAAGATGCAAAGCCTCTCAGTTCTTTTACAACTCTACATTCTGTGATTCTTTATCAAAAAGCAAGAAGATGGTGGGAACTGATGTATCCGCTAAGGCGCTGATAATTCACAATCTAAATGTTCCCTCTCTTTTTCTACGGGAATTACACAACAGCTGATGAGTATCACATTCCCTTACCCTGTAGTCGTTTTCAGCTCAACCTCTTTTTAATGTACCTCGGGGTGAGTTAATTGTACTTTTCGGTTTGTTAGCAGGTATCTATCTATCTGCTCCTGCAGAGCCCTGCTCTTGTTTCATGTATTTGTTTATTCCCTTTTAGCCCCATTTCGTACTCCCTTGCGCATCCCTGCATGGGCAATTATTCTATGTTTTCTATGTGTCCCTCAGTTTGTAGGTTCCTTGTGACATAAGTAGTTTTGTTTTGAATGTGTATGTATTTGTAATTTACATAACTAATTGTGTGCTGGCTGGTATCTTTGACTCTCAAATCCATCCCTTGTTCTTTCCCTGCTCTGCTTTGTACCACAGGGCAGTGCAGGATGGTGTGAGGGGAGGGGGTGGCGGTGGATGGACCTCTGCGCGCTGCATCGCCAGGTTCCCTGGTCAGCTTCTGGCTGAGGTTAGCCAGTGGGAGGCACGGCGGGAGACTGGAGGACGGAGGAAGGGAGAATCCGGTGGACGCGCCTCCGTCTCCCTTTTTCAGGCTCTCCTCCTGCAGCAGCTGTGTCTTCGCCATGGCTCCAGTTCCCCAGCACAACCCAGCCACAGGGCCAGCTGCTGCCCAGGGACCTCGGCCCCTGGACTCAGGTCACATCACTTCATCCTCTTGTCCCTCCAACCTTGGGAGGTGGTGATGACTTCTGCTGTTGTGGAAGCATAGGCTGCCTCACCTGTCCCGTGTTGGTTTCTAAAATATTTCATCACCTGTGTAACCAGTTCCCCACATTAAATTCCCTCTCTGTTTTAAAATGCCCAACATGTTTTCTGCTTTCCTGGTTAAATCCCCAGCCAATACATTTGGTTTTCCCCTTTTTTTGTGCAACACCACATTTTAAGGTCTATCTCTGTTCTTATTTGTATATGTAGCTCTCTTAACTGCTGAATGGTGAACCACACTGTATCCACCACGTTTTATTTATCCATCCTTCATAGCAACTACTTCCAACTCCTTCTCCCACACACGGCACTTTGATGAAATTCTCATACTTAGGTTCCTTCGTGGGTCTTTTCTGAGAATCTTTCTGCAATATATACAATGGAATGAGATGGCTGGGTCATAAAGTAAACATGCTTAACCTGACTAAGTTCTGCCAGGTTGGTCAACAAAAGTTACTCTTTCCTTGTATCCCCAACTCTTGGTGTCATCCAACTTTCCACTTTTTGCCTTATTTAATTTCATAATAATACTAGTATGAGATAATAGCACTAACTAGCAATTATTGAATGCTCTACTGTATGCCAGCCACTTTACGTAGTTTCATCCTTTAGTCCTTATCCCAGTTCTATGGATAGGTGCCAATTTGTGAACAAAGGATCAGAGAGGTTAAGCAGCTTGGTCACATAGCTGAGACATTGCAGAGCTGGATTACAAAGCCAGGTAGATCCGTTCCAGAGCTCGTGACTGACTGTAACAGCATACTGCTCTTAGATAGGTGGTGATGACCCATTTTATAGATGAAGAAACTGAGACTGGAGAGAGGAAATAAGTTACACGATGAAGTTCACATAGCTGGGAAGATTTAGAGATTATTTGGACCTTGGGTTTGACCAAAAGCCAGTGCTCTTGACTTCACACAATGCTGCCTCATAGATTCTGTGTCCGGGAGAGCAAAGAACCAAGTGAAAGAGCTTGTGACTACACGTGGGGCTTCTGAATTCTCTAGATCATGCCGACAGATAATAGGGTTATCAAAATGACCTAGAGAAATAAAACTGCGCTAAACTTAATTTAATTGTTTAAGAGATGAAACAGTTGAGATTAGTATCCCTATTAGAATAAGAGTTTTGAGGAATCAGGGCATCTAAAGCCTGAGATGCTAGAATTTACCAGTTGACAATCTTCATTTCCCAATGAAAAGGCCACGACAAACCAAAGCCACAATGGGATGCCTCTTCACACCCACCAGAAGGGCTAGAACTTAAAAAAAAGGGGAAATAACAAGCGTCGATGAGGGTCTGGAGAAGTTAGAACCTTCGCATGTTGTTAGTGAGACTGTGAAATGGTTCAGCGCCTGTGGAAAACAGCCTGGCAGTCCCTCAACATCTCACACACAGAGCCACCATCTGGCTCAGCACTTCCACTCCTAGGTCTACACCCAAGGGAAATGCAAACCCGTGCTCACGCAAACACTTGTACACTCATGTTCGCAGCAGCATTTTCCAAAATAGGCATAAAGTGGAAAACCACCCAAATATCCACCAGCTGATGAATGAATACATAAAATGTGGTATAGTCGTACAGTAGAATGTTATTTGGCAATAAAAAGAAGTGAAATACTGACGCATATTACATCAAATGTCGAAAATATGATAAGTGAAAGAAGCCAGTCACAAAGGACCACATGCGACATGCTTCCGTTTGCATGAAATGTCCAGAATAGGTGAATGTAGAGACAGGAAGTGGGTTAATGGTTGCCACGGGCTGGAGGGTGTGGGAGAGTTGAGGGGTGACGGTCAGTGGGTCCAGGATTTCCTTTTGGGGTGGTGGAAATGCTCAGAAATTGATTGTGTGACGGATGCACAATTCTTGAATATGCTAAAAGCCGTCTAATTACATACTGTATGACATATGAGTTATATTTCAGGAAAACTGTTTAAAAAAAGGCTATGAGATTGTGACTTTAGAGAAATGGTAGTTGGGAATGGACTAGGATGACATTATCCTCTTTTTTTTTAAAAAAGGAACATTTTATTTATTTTGACATACAATTATGTACACTTCAGCTCATAGCAGAAGAAATTTGTGCTTCTCAGAGACAGCTTTCTGACTCATGTGTTTGTCTTTTCTGGGTTCTATGGGATGGGGCTTCCAAATCACTTTTCCTTTTTCCTTTTTATTTATATTTATACATGACATACGTGAACAAGAGTTGTTATAAGAGCCTATGATATAGGTGAGGATAAAAACAGTAGATAGAATTTTCCCACTTTTGTGACCTGAAAAAAAATTCAAAGGACGTTCTAAGATAACTATCTAGATTGAATTTGAATAATCCTTTTATTGCAAATACTCTCAGAATTTGGAGGCTGAGGAACCCTTTACACTCTTAAAAATCAA
Organism: Hippopotamus amphibius kiboko; assembly: GCF_030028045.1. Classification (NCBI taxonomy): domain Eukaryota; kingdom Metazoa; phylum Chordata; class Mammalia; order Artiodactyla; family Hippopotamidae; genus Hippopotamus; species Hippopotamus amphibius. The sequence continues at coordinate 4,737,008 of NC_080189.1, read as the reverse complement.
GGACCCTAAAGAGCTCTTGTTTGTGTGAATTATATCTATTGATATTTACTGTATTACAAGGTAACTTGAAAACAGTTTTGAAAATATATTTACTCAACCCATTACATGTCAATGTATTTTATTTAAAAAACTATTTTCTAAAATAAAAAACCAGCGAGAGGAGGAGCATTGGTCCACATGTTTGCAAATCTCTGTAATGGTTGGCTGAATCAAATGACAGAATCTCCTACCTGCTTCTGAATTCAATCTGTTGTGATGTGAGCTCAGCGCAAATGTAGACACCACAGAAAAGGAAAGTGGCAGCTTAGTCCTTTCATGGAATAGTTTTGATCTTGTGAACCCCTGAAAGGTCTTGGGGCTCCCCAGGGCTCTTAGATCATACTGTGGGAACTGGGGGTTTAGTGCTCACTAAATTCCTGATAGCAGTTCCTGTAACTAGGTTTCACTTTTTTTAAAATTAATTAATTAATTATTTAATTTGTTTATTGGTTGTGTTGGGTCTTCGTTGCTGCCCACAGGCTTTCTCTAATTGCGGCAAGTGGGGGCTACTCTTCTTTGGGATGTGCAGGCTTCTCATTGCGGTGGCTTCTCTTGAGCAGAACACGGGCTCTAGGCTTGTGGGCTTCAGTAGTTGCAGCATGCAGGCTCAATAGTTGTGGCTCAGGGGCTTAGTTGCTCCGCTGCGTGTGGGATCTTCCCGGACCAGGAATCGAACCCTAGTCCCCTGCATTGGCAGGCAGATTCTTAACCACTGCACCACCTAGGAAGTCCCTCACATTTTCTTTTAATAGGATCATTATTTAATAATTACCTTTCAAAATATGTGCACAGATGCCCAGGTATATGTACAAAGATTAAGTAATAAGGCTTGTGCCTCGAAACTAAACATTTACTTTCGCTCTGTGAAAACATGGAAACCATTTTAGTCACGGAGGAGGTATGGCTGGAGGGGGAGGAAAATCCCTCTGGATGACCTGACAGTCTGCAGTCGACAACTCCACGTGGAGAGCATGCCGCATTTCTACTCAACTTTGGGTACGCTTTCTGGTAGGAGCCCATGATGGTTTTCAGTCCTTGTGTGACAGATTGAAAATACAGCAGCAAAGAGGCAGATTTCTTTCCAGGCTAGTTCAGATGTTAGTCATATAGGACAAAAGAGCAGAAACACTTGTTCCAGTAATTCTTGGGACAAGACAACAGGGTCTAAATGAATCCATACCTCTGAAACACGTGATCTGCTGAGTGATCCAGACCCTGGATACCAAACAAAGTAAACTTTGAATACATGGATATGGAAAATGATCTTCAAAAGTCACTGAGAATGAGGTATATCAAATTCATGACATGAATAAGAAAATAAGGGAGTACACGTTGTCCTGAAAAACCACATTTATTAAAAGAGAGATGTGACTTGGTACTTTCTATCCAAAACTTACACACCTGTTGGAAAAATACACATTCTAGTAGGGGAATGATGGGAAGCATTTGGGGAAGCAGAAATGGCGGGAGGGGTGCCAGAGCTTTGTTGTAGGGAGACCACCAGACCCCTTGGAGAAAATGAGTCATGTTTTCCCAAAATGAGATGCAAAACCAGCACAAGAAACACAGAGGATCGAACCGTCTGTTCATTGATGAAAGTCTCATTCTGTTGAAAGCAGAGCATCAGATATGTCCTTAACTTTCCTGGTTGGAAATTAAACTGTTAAAATGTGTGTATGTATTTAAATTGGCAATGCCGTGTAGCTTGTAGGATCTCAGTTCCCTGACCAGTGATCCAGCCCAGACCCCAGCAGTGAAAGCGACGTATCCTAACCACTGGGCTTCCAGCGAATTCCCAAGCTGTTCACATTTAAATGTTAAATGAGAGCAACTGCTATATAGAGCTTAGTTCTGACCACGTGGGAAAATGACCACGTTATCGTAGAGGAAACATTGGGTCTCCTCAGATACGTCCTAAACCTAAGAATAGTAGAATGTTAGAGGAGAAAAAAAACTATAACCCTGTGGGTAGACAATTTAAAAGAGAACAAGACCAGAGGAAGATGTCTCCAAACATGACTAAGTCCCTTACATCGTGGAATTGTCATAGACACAATATTGGGTTGGCCAAAAAATGTGTTAGGCTTTTTCCGTAACATCTTATGGAAAAACCCGAATGAACTTTTTGGCCAACCCAATACATTTTGATTAAACCAAGCATTTAGTAGTTTGTGCATAAAATAGGGAAATAAAAGCTGACTGATAAAACAGGTTCACTGCTGTCAAATCTTTATCTCTGGGAGGTTGAAAGGAGTACGACCAGTACCCCTAGACCTATTAATTCCCCTGTAAGACTTTGTCCTCAAAAATACCAGCTAAGGTACATAAATATTTGCAGGGATAACACTAGTGCTTTGCTTGTAATAGAAAAAAAGTAAAATGATACAAATGTTCGTAAATAGGTGGTTATTTAATAAATTATGGTGATTCACTTACAGCGGAAGGTAGCCCTATATATGAATATGAAAAAGATATGAACACAATATTGTTCAGTAGAAAAGCAAGAGGCAGAGCATGGCGTGGTCAGAGGGTCTGAGCTCTGAAACAACAGCCGCTGTCACCACAAAGGGGACGCCTAGGAGGCACGACAGGGAGGGCAGCTGGCGGTGGAGCCTGGGGCAGAACCCAGACTTGCAGAGAGAGACAGGAAGATGCTGGATCCCGGGTGACATCATCTGAATACTGCAGTTAGCTCACCTGGATCTAGACCTCAACTTTCTGTTACAGAAACCAAGCCAGTTTCAGTTTGCTTTTCTTTTACTTGTAAGCAGCCCCCGCAAAACACATACACACACTACATTGACTATGCCATTATTATTTATTTATCTATTTATTTATTTATTTTTGTTGTTTTTAACTTTTTATTTCACATTGGCGTATAGTCGATTAACAATGTTGTGATAATTTCAGGTGTACAGCAAAGTGATTCAATTTTGCAGATACATATATCCATTCCTTTCAAAAGTATTTTCCTATTTAGGTTGTTACATATTATTGAGCAGAGTTCCCTGGGCTGTACAGTAGGTCCTTGTTGGTTATCCATTTTAAATATAGCAGTGTGTACATATTACTCCCAAGACCGCCCTGTTTTTATTTGGCTGAAATATTTAGTATGACCTGGTTCGAAGGAAGAGAAAGGATGTGGGTCCTTGAGGGCTTCAAGTCTTTTATTTTCATGTTCGGCTAATGGTAGGCCTTGGGGACAGTGATTTCTTTGACAGCCATAAGCAGGGCCACATCTGGGAATCTGTATCCTCCTGTTCTACGACGCACTGCTTTTCATTTATTACTTAGCTTCCATGAAAACATACAGTAATTCAGCTTTAACTGTTTCAGCTCCGACTTCTAAAGTTCTTGGAAGTCACCATGCAATCCCAACAACAAGAAAAAAGCTGAATAAATTGAAAATCAATAACTTCTCCTAGACTCGTGAAAGAACTAAAATATTAGGGGGAAATCCCTCTGAAATCTGGAGAAGCGGGTAAAAGCAGAGGCACAGCTGAGATCTGCTTACTGGGCCCCCAGCTGCCAAAGTCATAAACTCTGGTAAGTTTGACGCTTTGCTGGAGGCTGAGTGGGGACTAGTGTGAAAATTAGAAACTTGCAGGGGCTGTAGTCTGAGAGGACTCCCACACTTTTGTAGGTTTTTACCTCCAGGAATTCTCATAGTGAAGATTCAAGAAAGATCCCTTCTTGTTTCTGGCAGGGGGAGGGAAAAAGTAACCTTGTGAAGTATACAACATTCTCCATTACAGAGGTTTACTCTCCAGGGTAAAAGTCTTTACCAGAGCCTCATCCAGCCTTGGGAAAGGGCATTTCCCAGTTTCTCTAGCCTTCCTGTCACACTGAGTAGAGGGAAGCTAAAAAAAGATTTGTGAATATAGGTTCACCAGAAGACTACTATCTGGGAATTCCCTGGTGGTCCAGTGGTTAGGACTCTGCCCTTCCACTGCAGGGGGCATGGGTTCAACACCTGGTTGGGGAACTAAGATCCCACAAGTCATGCAGTGTGGCCAAAACAAACAAACAAACATATTTAATCATAAGACTATAGAGACCTTCCCCTTCCTGACATCTTCCCACCATATCAATAGGCTCCAGTGTAACACAGTGGAAACAGCTAAAAAAGAGGCAAAGAATATGCCTTAAGAAAGAGTGAGGGGTGGGGTGGGGTGGGGTGGGGGGACTTCCCTGGTGGCACAGTTGTTAAAAATCCACCTGTCAATGCAGGGGACACAGGTTCAATCCCTGGTCCGGGAAGATGCCACATGCCGTGGAGCAACTAAGCCCGTGCGCCACAGCTACCGAGCCTGTGCTCTAGAGACTGTAAGCCACAACTACCGAGCCCATGCACCACAACTACTGAAACCTGCAGGCCTAGAGCCCGTGCTCCACAACAAAAGAAGCCACTGCACTGAGAAGCCCGTGCACCGCAACAAGAATAGCCCCTGCTCTCCGCAGCTGGAGAAAGCCTGTGTGCAGCAAGGCAGACCCAACACAGCCAAAAATAAATAAATAAATTAATTAATTAATTTAAAAAAAAGAAAAAGAAAGAAAGAGTCGGGGGAATTCCCTGGCAGTCCACTGCAGGGGGCACGGGTTTGATCCCTGGTTAGGGAAGGCCCCGCATATTTATAAAATATAAATATATTTTATATATTAATATAAATTTTACATATTAATATAAAACATACATATTAAATATATAAAAGATACTTTTAAAAAAAAGGAATCTCCAGGGAATACCAAAGCCAACAGGAAAGACAAAATCAAAGACACTGGAGGAGCGCTTCCTACGTGGCGCAGTGGTTAAGAATCTGCCTGCCAACGCAGGGGACACGGGTTCGATCTCTGCTCCCACATGCTGCGGAGCAACTAAGCCTGTGTGCCACAACCATTCAGCCCATGTGCTGCAACTACTGAAGCCCATGCGCCTAGAGCCTGTGCTATACAACAAGTGAGGCCATGGCAAGGAGGAGCCTGAGCACCACAATGAAGAGTAGCCCCCACTCACTGCAACTAAAAAAAAAAAAAAAAGACACTGGAGGAAATCGAAGACTCAATCACAACTGTAGCAAGCATTGAACGCAGCCAATTCTTAGACAGATTAACATAAAGCCTCACACTAAAGGCCTATTCACCTCTGTTCCTATTTCCCAATATATCGTGTCTCACTTTCAATAAAAAAGTACAAAGCATACTAAAAGGCAAGAAAAAACCCACGAGGTTGGAAGATTTGTGCTGCTTTTAGTAATTCTTTGGCTAAAGCCAAAGGGAATTGCACTTAAGTGTTGCAGTCTAGTTGATAAAGCTGTTTCCCGTGGGGGTGAGGGGTCTGGTGTCTATACTGGAACTGAACAGTGAAGTCCATGGGTGGCAGATGATCGCAGCCAGGTTTCTTAGTCTTGGAGTCATCAATGCGGTGATGCTTGAGAATCAGAGACATTAGTAAGCACTCATGTTTAGCTTAATACAGATACAGATAGTAACATACAGAAATATGAAATGCAGAGAGAGACAGAGAGGTTAGTATACTCACGTATGAGGGTGTAAAGGAAGTGACAGGGGACTTCCCTGGCAGTCCAGTGGTTGTGACTCCTTGCTTGTACTGCACGGGGCACAGGTTCCATCCCTGGTCAGGGAACTAAGAAGAGAGGAAAAAAGAAAGAAAGAAAGAGAGAAAGAAAGAAAGAAAGAAAGAAAGAAAGAAAGAAAGAAAGAAAGAAAGAAAGAAAGAAAGAAAAAGAGAGAGAGAAAGAAAGAAAGAAAGAAAGAGAGAGAGAGAAAGAAAGAGAGAGCGAGAAAGAAAGAAAGAAAGAAAGAGAGAGAGAAAGAAAGAAAGAAAGAAAGAGAGAGAGAGAGAAAGAAAGAAAGGACACTGCAGCAGCAATGATCACATGTATATTGGTTTGTTATTACCTTTCTGCTATAAAAGGAAGCAGGGCTCCTTGGAGAAATGGCTGAAACGGCTGATTCTGTGACTCTAACAGGAAATATACAAAATGAGCCTGGAGCATCTTGTTGTGCTAAAAGTAAGAATGTGCTCAAAAAAAAAAAAAAAAAGGAATCCACACATTGATGGAGGGGTGTCAGAGGTGCACAAGAGCCAACGGAGAGAGCTCCCAGTGGCCAAAACTGGAGCAATTTGAGCCATAACATGAATAAGTAGTACTGGATTATAACCCAAAGTATAAAATAAATATCCATGATTTCATACTGATATAAAAAAAAATCATTGAATAAACTACTTATCGGGGGAGAAGAGACAGATCTCCTTTACAGAAGGATTCCAAATAATTTATGTAGATATTCTGTGCTCAGGGTGAGTGTAACTCGCTACTGCTTAGGACTGGGCTGTGCACAGGGACTTCCTTCCAGAAGGAAGAGTATGCACAGAGGGGAAAAAAAAACTTTCCAGTGGAGAAAGCTGACAAACACCGCCTCAGCCAGATGATCAAGATCTAATCAGCAGTGGTGAACCACGTTGACAGCATGTACCCTTGATACGATGTGATGAAAAGGGCACTTTACCTCTGTGGTCTTCCTCCGCAAACCCACAACCTCAGTCCAACCAGCCACATTTCAGTAGAGGGGCATGCTTCAGAATCCCTGACCAGTACTCCTCAAAACTGCCAAGGTCACCCAAAAAAGGCAAATCTGTAAACTGTTACAGCCAAGAGGAGCCTAAGGAGAGATGACAAGTACATTCAGCGTGGTTTCCTGGGTGGATCCTGGGACAGAAAAGGGGCATTGGGGAAAACTAAGAGAATCCCAAAAAACTATAGGTTTTAGGTAATGATAATGTATCAATATTGATTTATTTAAAGGTAACAAATATACCAAAGTAAGATGTTAATATTTGGTGAAAGTGGTGCCAGAGACATGGGAACTCTTTGTAGTAGCTTCTCAATTTTCCTGTGAATGTAAAGTTACTTGAAAAAATAAGGTCCATTGGACTTCCCTGGTGGTCCAGTGGTTAAGACCCAGCACTCCCAGTGCAGGGGGCGCAGGTTCCATCCCTGCTTGGGGGACTAAGATGCCATGTACCATGGGTGTGGCCAAAAAAAAATAAGGTCTTTTAAAAAAATGTATATATACGAAAATAAGAAGCTCATGGATAAAAAGATGCTATGAAGCGGCAATTTAGCATTTTTCTTAGCTTTTGAATTAAAAAACACAATATGTTTACTAGTTGTATTAGGAAATACCGATAACTCTCATGTTAAAAGACTAAGACATTCCATACAAATTATAAGCTCCTCATAATTTATAAATTTATTTTCACATACTGGTGGCAAAGGAATATTCTTTGCCTTGTTTAGATAAAGTATAAGTGAACTGGGAGGCTCATTTTTACCAGCTTAAGACTTGAAAAAAATTTTGTTCCTGCTAGTCTCCTAAAACCTCCTGTCAAGCTGAAATATAGAATTTTTTTCATTTTTGATCTTAGCATTTGTAAAGGATAAATAATTGATTAGCACAGGAATTCTGGGAATATATTCAGCTTATGCTCAGCGCTAAATTGTTTTTAAATGTCCTTAGGCATCAACCCAAAATGTACATCAAAAAGATGTCACTTGGAATCGGGAAGTGAAGTGACATTGTGGATTAGAAGTATGAGACTTGGACTGCAGCCAGAGGAATAGCAGTTGTCAGTTTCACTGCTAGTTAAACAGTCAGTGTACCTTGCTATTCTCAAAAAAACTCCTTACGTGTCTCTCTGGTAAGACCATAGCCTCTTTGAGGATAGAATCTTCCTTTCTAATTTCAACAAAATCTTGTTGAGAGCAGAAACCTCAAAATGGATTGAAGAAAAAGATTGATTTAAAAATTAACTTTCGTTATGATAACACTTAACAATGAGATCTAACAACCATAAAATTTTAAGTGTACAATGCAGTGTTGTTAACATAGGGACATCGTTGTACAGAAGATTTCAAGAATTTATTCATCATGCAAACTGACGTTTCATGCCCACTGATTCACTCAACACCCTTCCCCCTTCCTGCAGCCTCTGGCAACCACCATTCTACTCTCTGAGTCCATGAGTTTGACTCTTTTGGGTAGTGTAATGTAAGTGGAATCATGCAGTGTTGCCCTGTGACTGGCTTCGTTCACTAAGCACAATGTCCTCCGTGTTCATCCATGTTGTCACACATTCAGAATCCCCTTCTTTTTAAAGGCTGAATAATATTCCATTACATCATTTACTTTATCCATTCGTCCAGCATGGACGTTTAGATTGTTTCCATGTCTCGGCTATTGTGAATAGTGCCGTGGTGCTGCACTTCTGAATTCCCAGAATTCCTGTGCTAATCAATTACTGGCATGCTGATATCTCTTCAAGATCCTGATTTCAATTCTTTTTGGATAAACACCCAGAAGTAGAATTGCTGGATCAGATGGTAGTTCTATTTAAATTTTTTTGGTAGCGCCTCCACACTGTTTTTCCATAGTGACTGCACTATTTTGCATACCCACTGACAGTGTACAAGGGTTTCCTTTCTCCACATTCTCACCAACACTTATCTTTTTTCTTTCTTTCTTTTTTTTATAATGGCCATCCTAGCAGGTGTGAGGTAATACCTCATTTTGGTTTTGATTTACATTTTCCTGATGATCAGTAATGTTGAGCATCTTTTCATATACTTATTGGCCATTTGTATGTCTTCTTTGGAAAAATGTCTACTTGACTCTTTAGCTCATCTTTTTTAAAGCTTCACAACATTGGTCTTGGCAATGATTTCTTGGATGTGACACCAAAAGCACAGGCAACAAAGCAAAAATAGACAAGTGGGATTACATCAAACTAAAAAGCTTCTTCACAGCAAAGGAAACAATCAATAGAATGATAAGTCAACCTACAGAATGGGAGAAAATATTTGTAAATCATACATCAGATAAGGGGTAAATTTCCAAAATACGTAAGGAACTCCTACAACTCAATAGAAAAAACCCTAATAACCCAATTAAAAAGGGATAATTTCTAAAACTTGAATTTCTATACCTTTATGAATGAGTGATCTCTATCTGAAAAATTTTCATTCATAAAATTATTATTTTTTTATCCAGTGCTGAAGGTCCCAGGCCCCACTCAGGGTGTAACTGAATTAACACCACAAACATGAAGAGCCTCAGTTCCCACTCACACAGGAAATAACTTAGCACATTTTATTCTCCCCACCCCCACTCACTCCCCAGGGAATTTCTGGGACCCACCAGGGTTAGGTTATATCCTTCTTCCCAGGTTTTTTCTGTGGGACCTTGCCCTGGCCTTTGCAGCTGGTACCCTAGTTGGGTATCCAGCTCAACTGGGTCCTGCTGTCCTCTGCAGGTGGCCACACTGAGTCCTTGGAGGACCAAATGTGCAGATGGTAGAGGATGGACCTCCCACCAGTTTTGTGTTTCAGTCTGTCAGCTGGTCCTTAGAGCCTCACAGCTCTCAGAGCCTTTTGGGAGCACATCTCTAACTCTTTGAAGTCTAACCCCTCAGTCCATAGGGACTGTGGGGGGGGGGTGGTACATTGGTAGACTGGGATTGACACACATACACTACTATATACAAAACAGATAATTAGACAGATCTTACTGTATAGCACAGGGAGCTCGACTCAATACTCTGTAATGACCTACATGGGAACAGAATCTAAAAGAGTGTATACATGTGTATGTGTAACTGACTCACTTTGCTGTACACCTGACACTAACGCAACAAGCTAAATCAACTACACTCCAACAACAACAACAGAAGAGTGATGGGGACACGCGCTTAGCCACCCTCACTCTTTATCCTCATCCTGCCCATCCTCCCCGGGCATCCACGCATCCCACCCTTCATCCCCCACCAGCCCCCAGACCAAGGCCTGTGTGCAGACCAATTCATGCCAGTAGGACACCTGGAGGAATTCCCAGAGGCCCATCCCTTACTCTGAGTTCTAGTTTGAGCTTAGCCAGGACCTACCATGTATTCCTAGAGCAAAGTCTGACTTTCTAGTTATGCTGGAGGAAGGGAGACTAGACTAGCTCAGATCAGTGACCTGCACTCACCAGTCATTAAGTCTGCACTGAGCCTGCCGTATGCAGGATTTCACTGAAGGCACAGGGATGGACATGAAGAGGGGAGATCCCTGCACAAGGCTCTCACAATGTCTGCTCCGCGGCTCAATCTTTCGGTTACTTTCTCAGGAGTTAGCAGATGCCCTGGGACAATAGTAGGCCTACAGCTGAATGCTCCTCCTCTGGTTCAGTGCTTGTCTAGATCTCAGCCCTGTAAAGTCCAAACTGTGCCACTAGTTCCCTTGATGCCTGTAAGCAAAGTATTCTCATATTTTGTGCAGCTTTTCTAGATGTTCTCAGCGAAAGAGTTGTTCCCCGTTATTTAGTCTGCCATTTTCAGATCTCCAATTCAATCCTTAGTAAAATGTTATTCGTCCTAGATAACCTAACGGTAAAAATCAAACAAACAAAAAAACCTTTTGTTTAAAAAAACGTCACTTTCTGTTTCTTTACTCATTGATGAAGATGCTATTAAAACACTTTCTAAATAACTGAGAAGCAAGGCAGATGGCCAAACAAGAGAAAGGAAAAGATCTAGTTAACTCACAAACTGTATAGTTAGCCTGAACAATGGGTGATAAGAGGAACATCCCCCAAATTAGGCTGAACAGACATTCTCATTTTTAAAAGGCAATCCCATTTTCAGCATTTATGTTATTTCTTCCCTGAAGCAAATTTCTCTTTATGCAAAGCTTAAAGGAATCAGGTATTTCATCAAGAGGGACAGAGCTTGCCTCTTCAACGACCTGTGGCTGCGCACACCATATGTCTCCCCAGGGTGGGGGCGGGGGCGGTGTGAGGGGGGTGTGGTGCGGGGAGGCAGCACCAGGCCGAAGCTGAAAACCAGGCAGGTGACCTCATCAGAGAGACTATGGTCAAGTCAGGCATCGGTGCCAAACCCATCAGTCCAACCTGGGCCAGGTAAGTCCGTCAGGGCGGACACGAGCTAAGAATGTGCGATGGCCTTGGCAGTCAGCAGACCGTGGTCCCCCAGGGGAGGTCAGCAGACCTGGAGAGGCCACGGCAGCCGGAAGGATCCGGTGAGACCTTGTAACTGGGGCAGCCTGCTTGAATTTCCTTCTTGCCCAGACCCAGCCTCATTCTCAATGGGACCAGCCCAGAGGAATGCCAAGGAAGAGAATTTCACACTGGTTTCTGTGGGCAGAGAGGGAAGTGGAATTTTATCCCTCTCCTGACAGAGGCAATTACAGCCTCCAGAAGCGAAGTCCAGGCAGTATTTCCCCAGAGCTGATCCTGTTTCTCTCCCTGGGTTGACAACTACCTCAGGACAGGGATAATGGTTGTTGATAATATCTGCCACTGTGCTGATGTGAAACTAAAGGAGGGATTAAATGTTCAAGCAGAAAAGCATAAGGAAAAAATCAAGACAGGGTTGCAGGCTTCTGTCTGCCTCTGATAACCACTGCCGAGTCTGGGTTGTGCATCTGAGAAGCTAAGGCACCTTCTCTCCTGGAGCCTGGAAGGAAATGGGGTAGATCAAGGGCTCCCCGCTCTCCCTGGCTCCCCTGCCTCCTCTACCTCTTTCATAGCATCTCTAAATCAGAAGGCCGTGTACTGATGCTGCCATGAGCTGGGCCTTACCCAAAGCAGGAATTCCTCGTAAAGCATTCTCCTCGACTCATTGACGAGAGTCTGCTTAAGCGACGTCAATGTCTGAAAAACTGTTAGGGGATTCTTTTTATTTTCATTTTACTCTGTATTAAAACACATGCAGGGAATTTCTTGGTGGTTCAGTGGTTAGGACTCTGCCCTTTCACTGCCGAGGGCATGGGTTCAATCCCTGGTGGGGGAACTAAGATCCTGCAAGCTGTGTGGTGCAGTCAAAACAAACAGACAAACAAAAAAACAACAACAAAAAACAAAACCAAACCAAAACAAAAAGAACATGCAGAACAAAAGAGTACGCTGAACAGGGTAATTCTGCATCCTACCTCAGCCTCCTCCTCGTGGAACTGTTGTTGTATCGTCACGGGAGTGTTTTGTACGTGTGTTCATATGTGCGTACATATGCTTCTTTCAAGCAGCCCCACACATACTTTTTTTTTTTTTAATACAAATGACAACTTAACTCTATATTAAGTTCCTTTTTGAGCACTCTAATTGACAGAAAGTTGTACCTAAAATTGAACTGGAATTTCTGTGAATTTCAAATGGTTAAGTCCTTGTTTGGGCTTTTAGAACTTTACAGAATGAGTTGAACACTTCTATGCAATGATGATTCTGCAAGAATTTCAAGCCTGTGATCTTCTCTCATTTATCTTCTCCAATCCTCCGTAAGCGGCTCCTTTGCCCCTCTTCTGTTTGTTCATCCCTGTTTTCCTTAGACCTTAATCATAAAGATGAGATGATTAGGAACATTTAATGTAGCTCCTGATTTCTGCTTTTCTAAATATACACAACACCTTAACCTGTTGATTCCTTTCCTGGATTAGAAGGCATAAGAATGAAGAATTAAACAGTTAGAGAATGACCCTCTACCCCTAGCTTCCACTTAGTAAGTTTGTAGATGGACCCCGCAGACGCAGGTGGACCACGTGGGCAAGAGAGCATCCAATTGCAGGTGGCCCAGTGAGGAGGACAGCATCCCAAGGAAGGTTGGGAGAAGTCAGCTGTCCTGCACACAATGGAAAAATGACACTCTGACCTTCTGCCTTAATGAGTAAATGAGATTTTTTTCCCTTAAAAATCTGTCATCACTGAGCAGAATCTTTGGGGTTGGTCTCTGGACATAAGTCCACCTTCTCCCCAGATTGCTGGCCTTTATGAGTAAAGCACCTTTCTTCTCTACTGAAGTTTGCCCCTCTATCAGCTGCTGAGTGGTGAGCGGTGGTTGCACCTCTATCCTTCCCATCACCCACCCCTTTACCATGCAATTCATTTCTGGCCAAAACATTTTGAGTTTCTTTATTCCTCATGGGGCATTGTGGAACTAAACTAACTGTACATATTTCTTGCCAAAGAAAAACTTTCAGAGTAGTAAGCTTGCTTGAAGTTAAATAAAATGAGTTAATCACTTTTGTAAAAGCTTTGTTTTTGCTATTATAACTTTATTATACCATTATATAGCATATAGTATGCTCTCATAGCATTAGATTATAGATGGTTATCTTCTGAAGACTTTATCACAATTATCTGTTTCACTTGCATAAATAAGTCAGATACCCATGTGATTTTTTTTGCAGCTGCACAAGTAAACTTTCAAAATCAAGACAATTAAAAAAAAAGTATAGAGCGTATCTCCTAAAGTGGAAAAAAGTTTAAATGCATTCCATTGTATAGCATGTTTATAGATACTATCAAATTTTCTTATTGAAGTGCAAATAAATGGATTCCATTGAAAGATGATTTAAATTCCCAGCTATATAAAATCTCTATGAACTGGAAATCATTTAACTGTAGGAATTAATTCATCTCTCCTCCCCAGTTTTGAAAATGGAGCTTCGACAGGATCTATATTTATGAAAGAATTTGTGCTTTGACACAACGATCAAAACACAAGATTGCAGGAGATATTTTAGGACTTTCTCAAATTCTTAAAATGTGTGTGCAAGGAAGAAAAATACTGGATCTGAGTCAGAAGACTTTGGTTTGTGTCCCAGATTTACCTCTTGTTAGTTTTTTATCTCTTTGAGCTGCAATTTCCTCACAATACCATTATCTGCATCGTATCACTACACTAGTATTTAGTGAGCATTTACTATATGCCAGCCACCGTATTAAGTGCCTTACAGAGAAGATCTAAGTAATGTACACACCAAGTGCATGAGGATCTGTGTTACAGGTGAACAACAGGCTCAGAGGCGTGACTTAGCTTGTCCAAGGTCACAGAGCCCAAAGTGAGGGAGTGGAAATTCACAGGCAAACAGCCTGGGCCTCCCCACCCCCAACTCAGGGGTATTTGGGGGATAATTTTTTTTTTTTTGGCTGCGTCGAGTCTTCCTTACTGCATGCGGGCTTTCTCTAGTTGCGGTAAGCGGGGGCTACTCTTCCTTTTGGTGCGCGCCTTTCTCAGTTGCAGTGGCTTCTCTTGTTTCGGAGCACCGGCCCTAGGCACACAGGCTTCAGTAGTTGCAGCACGAGGGCTCAGTAGTTGTGGCTCACGGGCATAGTTGCTCCAGAGCATGTGGGAGCTTCCCGGACCAGGGATCGATTGGCCGGCAGGTTCTTAACCATTGAGCCACCAGGGAAGTCCCCAGGGATAATTTTTTTAAAGTACTTCCTTGCTTCTATTTCCTTGATTCCATTTTACACATCTTCCTACAAGACACTTATCGAATCCTTCCTTTCTAAAAGTCTCAGCTGGCTTTTGATTTGCACATGTTAAAGTCTGCATTTCTAACCTGGCATTCGACGCCTTGACCATACGTTCCCACTCAGCTCTAGATTATTTCGTAGAGACGGACCCTTATACTGCCCCTTGAACCCGAGTTGTGCTTTTTCTACTCTTCTGTTTCCTCTGCCCCAAAGGCCTTTCTCAAGGGCCACCCTTTTGTGGAGCTAGATTATTCCTGTCTGGAGGGATTTCTTGCTACTCTGCCTGGAAATCGTGTGGCAGAGAGTGTAATTCATGTTATTTCCTAAATACACTATCATGTATAGTTATTTGTGTACGTGAACTATCTCCTTTCATACCCTAGAAGATGGCAGAAAACTGTGTGCGGCTCTTTCTATACCCGTCACAGGAACTCCATGAGGATTTCCAGAAGACAAGGAGTGCTGACTTTCTTGGGAAGTGGGATTGGGAGGGACACGTGGCCCCAGTGGGGGTGAATGAACAGCCTAGGATGTATCACTTCTACTTTGTTTTGCCAACAAAGGAAGCTGTTCAGCCTCAGGCCATAAGAATCAGAAAGCCAGTCCTTGGGCTACATTGTATTCCAAATTTACCTGGGGCGGTGGGGGTTGGGGGTAGAAAATCTGAGCTTTTCTTCAGCTTCAGGACTGTCATTCACTAGAACCTCTTTCAGCCTGTCTTGAAACCAGAATTTGACCCAGTGGTTTTAGGTCGAATGGTTTCTGTAATCGAGTTAATAAAGGCACAAGGCAGTGAGAAGTATCTTTGCCTTTTTGTTTTTTTGCAGTGCGCCTCCTAAAGCTAATATATTTAAATTGCTGTGAAGTAGACAATTGAGTGTCCCTTCATCTCTTTACAGCAAGGGTTCAAAGTCCTTTAGCACGTGGAACCGAACCGAGACGGAAAAAAAATTCCTTGAAATGTAGCCTCACACAGACAACTAGACAACACTGCGTCCTAGTGTCTAGTATAGGTACTGCATCACATCCACGGACAGGCAGCCAACGTGGGCTGCAGATGGAGGTTCTGGAGTAGGTTTGAGTGTGTATATATCCGCCAGCAACACCCTTAATGATGATAAAAGTTTGATCAAAAACTGCATCCCAAACAAGGAACTTCTGACTTTTCACAACCAAGATTCAAATCAGGTCTTCCAACTCACATCCCTTCCTGAGCCTGGCAGGTAGGGCTGAGATCATAGGAGCTGTGGCAGAGGCCTGCCCCTTACAAAGGCATTCACTTTTCTCAGTGTTTAAAGTGCCATGAAGCCCACTTTAGAGGACCACATCAGATGCTAAGTCACCAGTTTGCACTTAAAGGATTCTTCAAGGGAGAAAAGAGATTTTCTTTCTCTTGCGGATTTTTTTTCCCTAAGAGGTTCCCAGAGCCAGTGAACTGAGCTCCAGAGTTTGCAAATACAGGCTACTTGTTTTGCCAGTCCACACGTTCCACAGACACACAGCATGGTAGGGATACTGTGGTCTTGTAACCAGGATGCATGACCGGTTCACACAAGGCTCTTCACTTAGGATGGTTTCACCTTGCTGATGCTACCTTGAAATTCTTAATACTTTCCAAACCATGGACCCCATCTTTTCCATTTGCAGTGAGACCTGCAAATTATGTAGCTGGTCCTCCATTTAATAGAGTTTGTTACCTTTCTCTCTTTTCTCCCCATTTCTTGCCCCTACTCTACGTTCTTGGCATCTTGCTACACCCTAAGCCTTGTCTGGAAAAAGAGAAGAGTCTTGGTGATGGTAGTCTGGGCCCATCTTTTGCTTCCCAACCCCAGCCTCTGAGACTAAGAGTGTGTGTCTTCTTTTGAAGCGCACCTACTGTGGTCACCCCACAGCCTAGACAGAGAAACCCAAGCATCATCACAGTTTGGACCCATCGTCTCTTATTGGATCCTGTCTGGCTACCATGTTTATTCTTGCTTCCCAGTTGTATCTTTAAACAGTCAGTAACACTGCTTGGCAAACCAAGGTATCAGGTAAAGAAGCACCTTGGCTGAATGCTCTTTGACTCAGGCTACTATTTTGACATATGTCCTTTTTTTAAAAAAAATTTTTTTTATTGGAATATAGTTGATTTACAATGTTGTGTAAATTTCTGTTGTACAGCAAAGTAATTCAGTTATACATATATGTACATTCTTTTTCATATTCTTTTCCATTACAGTTTATCACAAGATATTGAATCTAGTTCCCTGTGCTACACAGTAGGACCTTGTTGTTTATCCATTCTATATATAACAGTTTGCATCTGCCAATCCCAAATTCCCAATCCATCCCTCCCCCATGCCTCCTCCCCCTTGGCAGCCACAAGTCTGTTCTCTACTGACATATCTCCTTGTGAACACAAATTTCTTTGTACAACTTGTCATATCCTCTCTTCCTGCCCGTGTCTGGCAGGTTTCACTCTGCCATATGACTGTCTACTTACCTACATACCTACCTACCAGCCCACCTATCTTCCTCCTACTTACCTGCCTATAAGTTCACACACTACACGCCACCTCTGTGCCAGACACTACTAATAGGTTATACACGACATACTCTTCAGTCTTCAGGGTCAGTAGTTTATTTCTTCATTTTCCACTTGAGAAAACTGAAGCTTCCAGAGAGGTTAGGTAACTTGGTGGAGTTAGAAACCGATCTCAGATTCTTCTGAACCAGAAGCCCATGCTTCTTCCTCTACACCAGTGGTTTTCAAAGTGTGGTTCCCAGACCAGCTCCTGGAAACTGGTTAGAAATGTAAATTCTAGGCCCCGCCACCCCAGATGTGTTGAATCTGAAACTCTAGGGGTGGGCCCAGCAATCTGGGTTTGAACAAACCCTCCCTCGGGGTGATTCTGATGGACACTCAAGTTTGAGAACCACTGTTCCCACCATGTTGTAGTACAACCCTGTCTGCCTTCTCTACCTCCTGGAATTGGCAACTGTGATTTTGGACCCTGAGATGGTCCCTAAGCAGAATCATGCCCTCTTCACTCCCGCTGCATCAGGATATGGACATCACCGCACAGGGCAGGTTGCATCCTGGTTCTGAGTCCCTGCCTTTTTGTTTTCTCTCTCCCTGGGTATCCGTGCCTTTTCAAGTAGCATGTCCCAAACCCCAACCACCTTTTCCCCTCCTCAAACATGACCCTCCCTCGCTTCTTCATTTTGGTTAATTGTTTCACTTCTTTCCCATATACTCAAACTGAAATCCGAAGTTCTCTTTGGCTTTTGTTGCTTTTGCTACCCCATCTATATCACCTTATACAATCTCCTGCATCCCGCTCTCCTAGCCCAAATACCAGGTTTCTCAGATTCTTATTACTTCTAGCCTTTTAACTCTAGAATGTCTGTAAGCGTCACTTTAAGCAGTTCCAGAGCCCACCAATCAGGTATAAAAAAAATTTCGGTCCTTTGGGCTCCCCCTCCCCCACACCCCTTTGTGTGTCTTTTACGGCGCCTTCCTTGAATTGTAATAATTTGTGTGCTTGTCTGGTGTGATGGTGCAGGAAGAAAATGAAACTCGTTTCCAGAAGCCATTCAGTATAACCAGCTTTTGATTGTTTTTTTATGTAGTCACTTCAACTGGCTGATTAGACACCTAGCACTGGAAGAGAATCTGACCATCACCAACATTTTTGCAAACGAGTCACAAACATCCCCAATGACCCAGAACAAACTCCCAGTAACCCAGAAACCACTTTTCAGTGACTGCTATAAGAAAAGCTCTACAGTTGGAAGCAGAAAGCTTTTTAAATGACCATAGAATCACCTTTGGAAAAGTTGCCTTAGGGCCAATAGAAGAGGTAGACAGATTCTCAGTATTAGGGCCCTAATGACACAATTACCACCACCCTCCTCATTTAGTCCGCTTCATTAAGCCCTTGGTTTCCATTAGCTAAATCCAGTCCTTTTGTTGCGGGTTGAGGTAATAAATAGTGAATAGCACCTTTCTCCAGCCACCCATCTGATTAGCTTAAAATGACCTCATACTAGTATGTAAAACTAGTCTGACTCACACTGATGTCATCACATCCTGCTCTACGACTGTTGATTTCCCTTTGGCAATCAGCACCTTCCCAAAAGCTTCAACACAGAAGATTATTAAAAGCCTTTTGTTCTAACTTTTTTTTTTGGATGTTGTACAATAAGCTTTAGCCTTGAGTTAATTGCCTCTGTTGACATATGAAGTCTTCAATTTGTAGTGTCTTGCATGCAAACAACTTGCAGAGAATGAGCCACCCTTACGTCGCCAGTTTTGAGTGAAAGCCATTGTCTAATAAGACTAAATGGAATAAAAAATCTAAATCCAAGAACCAATTTTCTCTGGTTAGAGAATATTAGCCAGTGTTTCAGTTCATGAATTATTAATAATAACACCTGACATTTGTATCACTCTTCTCATTTCATCAGAGCACTTTCACGACTGTTATCTCATTTGACCTCCCAATAATCCCTTCAGGTAGGTGGGGAGGCATCCTCAGCCCCCCTGTTGGCAGCAAGGATGAGTGAGTTGATCAGGGTCAAGTGAGTAGCAGAAGGAGAATTCTAGTCTTATGTCTACTTACAGAAGAGGTTGATACTAAGAAGCTTTTCTAATCATCAGTAAGCAATACCTTAATTTTTTAATACTTCTTTATTGGAGTATAACTGCTTCACAATGTTGTGCTAGTTCCTGCTGTACAACAAAGTGAATCAGCTGTATGTATACGTATGTCCCCATATCCCCTCCCTCTTGAGCCTCCCTCCCACCCTCCCTATCCCACCCCTCTAGGTCACCCCCAAGTACCAAACCAATCTCCCTGTGCTATGTAGCAGCTTCCCACTAGTCATCTGTTTTACATTTGGTAGTGTATGTATGTCAGTGCTACTCTTTCACTAGGTCCCAGCCTCCCCTTCCCCCTCTGAGTGCTCAGGTCCGTTCTCTACATCTGTGTCTTTATTCCTGCCCTGCTACTCGGTTCATCAGTACCATTTTTCTAGATTCCATATGTACGTGTTAGCATACGGTATTTGTTTTTCTTACTTTGCTCTGTGTGACAGACTCTAGGTCCATCTACCTCACTACAAATAGCTCAATTTCGTTCTTTTTTTATGGCTAATATTCCATTGTATATATGTGCCACATCTTCTTTATCCATTTCTCTGTTGATGGGCATTTAGGTTGCTCCCATGTCCTGGCTATTGTAAATAGTGCTGCCATGAACATTGTGGTGCATAATACCTTAATTTTTTAAGTGGACTGGTGATCCTAGGAAATAGAGGAAATAGGAGATAAGAAGAGGGATAATGAATGGAAAAGGGAAGGAGAGAAAAGAAGAAGGAGAAAATTTTCTATTAATGGACATCAAATCTCAAGCAGCTTCAGATTTACAACTGCTTCTTTTTACAGAAAACTTTTGGATTTAAATATTACCATAGAGAGGGGCTTCCCTGCTGGCATAGTGGTTAAGAATCTGCCTGCCAATGCAGGGGACACAGGTTCGATCCCTGGTGTGGGAAGATCCCACATGCTGCAGAGCTACTAAGCCCATGCGATGCAACTACTGAGCCTGTGCTCTAGAGCCCGCAAGCCACAATTATTGAGTCCATGCTGCAACTACTGAAGCCCATGCACCTAGAGCCCATGCTCCACAACAAGAGAAGCCACTGCAATGAGAAGCCCACGCACCTCAACAAAGAGTAGCCTCCACTGTCCGCAACTAGAGAAAGCCCGTACACAGCAATGAAGACCCAATATAGCCAATAAAAAAAAAAAAATTACCGTAGAGAAGAGCTAGAATTTAAATACCAGAGATATTTTTTTAAAGTTAAGAACTGTGAAATCAGAGAGATGAAAACATGCATATGAGAAAAAAATATCTCTGTTCAACAGCCAGGGTCAAGCTGACCTTAATGGGAAAAGATTCCTCTGCTAAACGAGGTCCCAGGCATGGTCTTCACGTTACCCCCAGCTGCTCCCATCTCTCCCTGCTCATGGTAACCTGCTGTCAGGCGGAGAGGACTGCCTTCCACCCACACTTCAGCTGTGGCTTTTTTCTCTCTGACTTAATCCTGCCCATTCTGGCCCACGACCCAGTTGAATAGGTGGACCATGTGTTTGACTCTCATGTGAAGACTCTTTGTAAGGTTGATTTGGAAATTTAAACAAAATGGACAGTTTGGTACTGGTGTTGACAGTGAAGTGTTTTAAAAATAATTTGTACTGAATATGTGTCTTTTTAGGGTTCCCTGAAGCAGCCTGGCTGGCTGGCAAGTAATAATCAATCCATATTCTACTGTTTATTGAGCATTTATTTTGTTTTCTACACTGTGATAGGCACCAGTTGTAAAAGCTTAACATTTGACAAGTGCGTCATTGGTTTCTAAAGCATGTTCATGGCGGTGGGGAGGGCGAGAGATAAATTAGGAGTTTGGGATTAATATATACATGCTATTTTTTTTAAAGTATCAATCATTTAAAAAAAATTATTTATTTTTATTTTATTGGCTGCGTTGGATCTTCATTATTGCACACAGGCTTTCTGTAGTTGCAGAGAGAGGGGGCTATTTGTTGGGGTGTGCAGGCTTCTCATTTTAGTGGCTTCTCTTGTTATGGAGCGTGGGCTCTAGGTGTGCAGTCTTCAGTAGCTGCAGCACATGGGCTCAGTAGTTGTGGTGCACGGGCTTAGTTGCTCCGGGGCATGTGGGATCTTCCTGGACCAGGAATCAAACCCATGTCCCCTGCATTGGCAGGCAGATTCTCAACCACTGTGCCACCAGGGAAGCCCCTACACACTATTATGTATAAAATAGGTAAACAACAAGGGCCTACTATAGAGCCAGGGAACTATACTCAAAATCTTGTAATAAACTATAATGAAAAAGAATATGAAAAAGCATATATCAATGTGTAACTGAATCACTTTACACTTGAAACTAACACAACATTGTAAACTAACTATACTTCAGTTTTAAAAAAGCTTAAAAAAATAAAGCACGTTCATCATTGTTTTCCCACTTAATCTCTTAACCTCTGCAATGGATGGTCAGCGTAGGTATTATTCCCTCCTTTTGGCATGTGAAGAAACAGGTACACAAGGATGAAGGGACTTGGCTAAAGCCTCCATTTGCCAGTTAATGACCAAGATATGCCAAGATAGGACCATTTCTATCGACTTCCACTGCCTGGGCACTTCACCTCAAAACATCGTTTTGTTTCTGTTTTTGCCCTTGCTTGGTTTGTGGGGTGGGGAGGAAATTGCAGACTTGTTTCAGAGTGAAAGATTAGATCAATTGTAACAGAACTTTAACCCAATTTGTAGACAAATTTGTAGGGTAAATAGGAAATGATAATTGAGAAATGAGTGAGAATATCTTAGCATGGTTACTGAGGATGGGAAATTGTGGGAGTACATATTTCAGTTTACTGGTTTTTATTTATACGTGCCTGTTTGGACATAACATATATTTAGTATATACAGTCCAATGAATTTTTACAATGTGTACAGTGCAGTAATCACCACCTGAAACAAGATACAGGCTGTTTCCAACAGCTGAGAATGTTCTCTTAGTTTCCTTTCCAGGCACTATGCCACCCTCCTCCACCCAGAGCTAGGAGCTATTCATAATTCTGTAACATTAGTTTTGCCTCTTCTTCATCTTCCTATAAACGGAACCAGAGAGTTTATACTTTTGCCCAACATAATGCCTGTGAGATTCATCCGTGTCGTGTGCAGCGTGGTTTGCCCGTGTTAACTGTTGTGTAGTATTCCACGAATGACTACACCATGATTAGTTTATCCATCCCACAGTGAACAGGCATTTAGGTTATTTCCAGTTTGGGGGTTGTTATAATAAAGCCACCCTGAGCATTTTTGTACATGTCTTTTGGAGGATACATGTAGTATTAATCTTGGATATAAAGATACTTGGGAATAGAATTGTTGGGTCACCCAGTAGACATACATTAACATTAATCAATAGTTAGTTCTCCAAAGTGGCTGGACCAGTGCACACTGACGTCATCAATGCACAAGATTTCTAGGTGTTGCACAGCCTCCCTACACTGGCTACTGCAGCCAGAGGCTTGATCTCACTGAGCTGTGATCCTTTCGGCAAGCCTGGGGGTGATGTTCCGTTCTTTCCTCAAAACACAACTGATTTCTGGTTTTCCTGATAAGAGTTTGCGTGTGTTGTTTATAACTGAGGGTCAGTTTTGCTGAATAGGAAATCTTTGGCGCAAGAATTGACTCCATTTTCCTCTGGTGTGAAGTGTTACTGTCAGAACGTTGATCATAATTTAATTTTATTTCTTTTTTTAAAAAATATTTATGTATTTATTTGGCCGCACCGGGTCTTAGTTGCGGCATGTGGGATCTTTAGTTGTGGCATGTGTACTTTTAGTTGTGGCATATGGGATCTGGTTCCCCAACCAGTGATGGAACCTGAGCCCCCAGCATTGGGAACCCAGAGTCTTAGCCACTGGACCACCAGGGAAGTCCCTAATTTTATTTCTATTTTTTCTTTCATGTTAGGATCCACTGATACACAATGCTGAGATCCCTTCATTTATCAGAGGTTGCAAAATGATGATATTCTAATTTTATCTTTCATTTTAATATATAAGCAGAAATAATTTTAGAAGAAAGCTACCCCTCATCTACTATTAAGTAACCCATTAGTAAAGTTCATACAGGAAAGTGAGGATAAATGTTTGATTATTTCCTCTTATTTACTAACTTTCCGAATAATGAATTGGCTTCCTGTCATCCTCAGAAGATATTCAATTTGTGTTTTAAGTATGATTATCAGCTCCTGGATTTAAGTATATTTGATGGCTAATTCGTTGTAATTCTTATCTTTATTGAAATTCAAATTGTCTCACCTTTGGCCAGGGGAGGACTCCTTAGGTTGACGTTTAAGTCCTTTTGTCATAACCCTAAAGTCTTTGATAGCTCTTTTGCTTTCTAGTATGAGAAGATATTTGAAGCTTATCTTGTACATTTCCTGCCTCAGCCCTGAACCAGGCATTTCACCAGGAAGCTCTAATTTATTTTAACAGGGGATGGTTTTTCAAGGCTATGATCTGAGAACGAGGCGCGCTTTTTGCTGCTGGGTTGTTCAGTTTCTGGACTGACCTGGGAATTATACAAAGATAGAATACCTCATGAGTTCATATTGCTATTTCCAAATCAAATTCAGGACTATAGGGTTTTCTCCTTAACGTCTTCTATATTGCATTTTCTTCTACAGTAAGAATGTTGGTTCTCAAGGGCTTATGGAACTGGAATATCCCTTAGCTACTCATGGAATTAACACCGCTTAACTACACACAACGCTCTCTAAAGAACAATAATCCCACAACCACCAATTAGGATTAATAAAACAGTAAAGAAAAATTTTTGACATACACTATCCCAATACCGCCCCGTATTTCTCCTTTTTAACCCATGTTTAGTCTTACTTCTGTAACTAACTATATATTTACTGCTCGCTATTTACTCCTACGTCTTTCTCTCTCTAGTGATTTTGACACCCATTCTCCAGCGAATTCCTTAGGAAAGGCCAGTGAAAACAATATTCTCTGTCTGGGCTGTGTACACTTGAGGGTTCGTTTTGCCCAGTAAATCCTTGGCTCACAAGAATGTCCTACATTTTCTTCTGGTATGAAGTGTTACTGCCAGACGTTCGATCACAATCTAATTCTACTTCTCTTGTTACGTTTCTTTGTTTACCTAGCTGTCCAAAGGATGGTGTTTCCTTTAAAGTCCAGTTATTTTCCTAAAATATATTTAGAGGCTGCTCATTTTGGTAGTGGCAGGCCATTGCCAACTACATTCTGTGCAGAAGTGGAAATCTTTTAATCCTACCTTTTTAATACATTCTCTAGCTGTACGTGGCAATAGTTGTAATTTTTGCTCTCTGATGTGGTTCTTTTTAAAATTTTTAAAAATTTTATTGAAACATAATTGATTTGCAATGTTGTGTTAGTTTCAGGTGTACAGCACAGTAATTCAGATATATATATATATATATATATATATATATATATATATATTCTTTTTCAGATTCTTTTCCCTTATAGGTTATTACAAGATATTGAGTAGCGTTCTCTGTGCTATATAGTAGGTCCTTGTTGGTTATCTTTTTTTTTTTAATTTCTTTTTTCTTGTGATAAGAACCCTACCCCCCGCCCCCGTCCCCTCAGCGTTCGGTCTCTGTTGCTGTGAGTGGGCTTTCTCTAGTTGCGGTGAGCTTCCTTGCAGTGCGGTGGCGTCTCTTGCTGCAGAGCACTGGCTCTAGGGCACGCAGGCTTCAGTAGTTGCAGCACGTGGACTCAGTAATTGTGGCTCCCAAGCTCTAGAGCACAGGCTCAGTAGTTGTGGTGCACGGGCTCAGTAGTTGTGGCGCACGGGCTTAGTTGCTCCGCAGCATGTGGGATCTTCCTGGGGCAGGGCTGGAACCCGTGTCCCCTGCATTCACAAGCGGATTCTTAACCCCTGCGCCACCTAGGAAGTCCCCCCCCCCCATGTGGTTCTTGAAGGTACATCTGGAACACATGCACGACTAGAAGACAATAGGCTAGAGATAAACTTAACACAGATGAGGAGAAAGTCTCCGCATTTAGAATAACATCCTCGTAAGGGCTAAAGCGCATGACAATGTGCGTTCATTATGAAATTTTGCAACACTGCTGTGGAACTCTGATGAAGCTTCTTTCCACAGAATCCTAGTGAATTGGTCTGTAGGGTTTAAAACACACTACCCTGTACCGGAATCCTTTATTTCCTAGAACTGGCCTCTGTGCTAGCTTCACCTGAAGCCCAGCACTTGGACCACTGCCAAGGTTTTGGCATTCTCCGCGCTTCATTCATTTACCTATTCCATCATTCATTCAGCTGTGCTGAACGTTGGTGGTACAAAGGTTGCAGTAAGCTGAAAAGTGGCCTTCCCCCAAAGATATCCGCATCCTAATTCCTGTTACTTTATAGGACCAAAAAAAGTCTCTGCAGATGTGATTAAGTTAAGGATGTTGAGATGAAGAGATTATCCAAGTTGACCCTACATGCAATCATGTGTATCCGTTTTTTTTTTAATTTATTAAAAAAAATTTTTTTGGCCATGCCATGCAGCTTGTGGGATCTTCGTTCCTCAACCAGGGATCAAACCCAGGCCCCCTGCCGTGGGAGCTCGGAGTCCTCACAACCTCTGGACCTCCAGGGAATTCCCTCACGTGTACCCTTATAAAAGGCAAGGAGGCAGGGGAAGATTGGTAAACAGACATACAGAGGAGAGGTGATGTGAAGATGGAACAAGGAGATGTGAAGATGCTGGTCCGAAGCTTGGTGGTCTCGCAGCCACAGCCAAGGAGGGCAGGCAGCCACCAGAGGCCAGAGGAGGGACAGAACAGACTCTCCCCTAGGGCCTCCGGAGGGAGTGCAGACCCGCTGATGCCTTGAAATGGACCCAGTGATACTAATTCCAGGCTTCTGGGCTCTAGAACTGTGGGAGAATAAATTTCTGCTGTTTTAAGCCACCACGTTTGTAGTGATTTGTTACAGCAGCCACAGGAAGCAAATACAAAGCTCAATAAATGTGATTCAGTGAATAGAATGGCCCAAAGCGATTTAAGGAACTCACTGAGCAAGGAGGCAGCTGTGCACGAAGCTCCCACTTTCCCCCCAAGAGAGGGATTGCCCCCAACTTACCTTCCCATAGAGCCAGCAGCTTATTTACTCTGACAGGACAAGGACCCCCAGGGGCCCCAAAGTCCCCAGGTGGAATCCCTAGACCATTCATTTAGACGGCTTCACCCCCAGTTCATCTGTCCTGCGGCCAAGAATCTGGTTCTCCCCCACTGACTGGGCACTCTTCTCCGGCACTGCGGTGGCTACACTAACTGCCAAGTGCTCTTTCCAAAGTCCTGGAGGCTGTTCTGCCCTGAGAGTCGGAGGTCCAGACATTTGAGGAATTGACACTACCCTGCTGTATTATTCATATTTTTTATTTTCTGCATTTTCTGATGTTTTGACATATTGGGAGCCTTGCTGGCTGGGGAGAAACTGCCTCTTCCAGGGCTAAGAATAAACTCACCTGCAAACATGCCTTTCATATGCAAACCAAGCAGCCCCAGGTTTTTGTGGTGGTTGTTGTTGTTTTTAAGACATTTTATTTATTTATCTTTTATTTTTAAATTTTATTTATTTATTTTTTGGCTGCATTGGGTCTTTGTTGCTGTGCTGCGCTTTCTCTAGTTGTGGAAAGTGGGGGCTAGTTTTCACCTTGGCTCGTGGGCTTCTCATTTTGGTGGCTTCTCTTGTTGCAGAGCACAGGCTCTAGGCATGTGGGCTTCAGTCATTGTGGCGTGCAGGCTCAGTAGTTGTGGCTCACAGGCTTAATTGCTCCATGGCATGTGGGATCATCCCAGACCAGGAGTTGAACCCATGTCCCCTGCATTGGCAAGTGGATTCTTAACCACTGCATCACTAAGGAAGTCCTGGAGCCCTGGTTCTCAGCACCAATTACCTCCTTTATCTGACTTTCACACACCAAGTGCTGTCCCTCCCCTAAATCAACATACCAGACAATTTATGCACCAAAAGCCACTGAAATCATTCAAACTAAGATCATTCAATCTTAGCCCTGCCTTGCCTTTCCTGCAGAAACCCCAATAAAGGCTGTGCCCTATGCCTTCCCTTCTCTCATTTCTGCCTCCTGACTGGCCCTGGGGCCTCCCCACGTGGCCCTGCATGCTGTGACCTGCCTCTCATTTCTCCAGGAGTATGACACGAAACTATACCTTCAGTAGCATCGCCCTCTTCATGTCATCACTTGGTCGCCTTTGTAAATTAAGACCTGGGTACAAAATACCAGCTGAGTTTAGCCAGTTACTGACAGTGTTATCAATTAGTATATCGGCCCCAGCTGTATTGCCCTCAAGTGGGATAACTTTGAATTTCCCCATGAGAGTAAGTCCAGAGTCACAGAGGTAGCCCCTAGATGAGGCATCTTTGTGGTTCTCCCTTTCCTGTCCTGCCCTGTACCCGCTACGGGGGTTTTCTGCACTTCCAAAATGAACGATTGGCTTCTGATCCCTTGTTTCTGGATCTGCATCTGGGTGACCCCAAACTAGGCAGAAAAGGAGATAGAAGGATAAATAAGTGCAGGGGCTTCCCTGGTGGCGCAGTGGTTAAGAATCCGCCTGCCAACGCAGGGGACAGGGGTTCCATCCCTGGCCCGGAAGGTCCCACATGCCATGGAGCAACTAAGCCTGTGCGCCACATCTGCTGAGCCCATGTGCCACAACTACTGAAGCCCATGCACCTAGAGCCCATGCTCCACAACAAGAGAAGCCACCGCAATGAGAAGCCCATGCACCACAAGGAAGAGTAACTCACCTCAACTAGAGAAAGCCCGTGCACAGCAACAAAGATCCAACACAGCCAAAAGTAAAAGAAAATAAATAATAAAATAAATATTTACCAAAGAAAGAAAGAAAAAAAGAAAGAAAGAACGATAAGTAAGTGCAAAAAGAAAAGTGTCTGGGTGGTGTAATAAATGTATAAAGATGAGTGAAGGGGAACAAAGGAGGGTGCGGTCAGTTCTCTCAGACTTAGTGGCAGGAGATGATTCTCACGTTGAATTTTGAAATAAGGCAGGGAATCTGGGGTGAACCAGGGGAGGGGGTGATGTGTGCAAGGAGATGATTCCAAGAGGGTGAGAAGAGATATTAAACAATTGTGCGTGGTGGCAAATTGCCTGGAGGACCTACGTTTGTTAAGAGGTGAGGCTGGAGATGTTGGCATGTCACGGGGGGCCCAGTGTTTAATCTTACAGGTAACAGGAAACCTTTGAGGAGACTAATACATGAATAACTTGATCAGATTTGAGTTTTCCCCTGACAATGGCATATACTTTGGGAGATGATTTAGGAAGAATGATTGCAACATGCAAGGTAGGAGAATAAGCATATGAACCAAGGCTGTAGCGTTGTGAATGGAGGGGATATTCACGGGGATGCCGCAGAGGTAAAACTAACAGGAGTGTTAACATAAGGGTTGGGGAAGAGTCAGGACATGCTGAGAAAAATTTACCCCAAATGTGGAAACAAGGCAAAAAGGCAGGCTGCACAGCTTGTCAATGACGCGCAATGGCAAAAACCCACCAAAGGATTATCACAGAATGTACTTTGTTTACTAGTGATTGAAGTTCCCAGACGTAGAGAAGTTACATGTTACCTTGCAGATTTTTGTCTGGTAGAGATGCAAATAATTTCGGTCCAGTGGAAAAGAAAACCCCAAAGGTTATGTTCGATTGCACTCTGGTGTATTAGCGAGGTTTACATCTGATCCATCAGTTTTATCCTAATATTTCTTCATTAACTTGCTTATACATACCTACCTCCTTATTCAGTCTTTGCACCAGTATTAACATCTTACTATTTCCTGCATTGATTAGTGAGTTGAATAATATATTTGACAAATGTTCATTTTACATTCACACAAGAATCATGCTTTTCTCATTTTTAAAATTATACTCTGGTAGAGTGCATGCATGACTTTGGGTATCTGATTTTGGTGACGATGTGGAGAATGATGATGGTCCGCAGAGAGAAAATCTAGTTTGTTGGCAAAGATAATAACATCTATTTGTGTGTGCTTGAACTTGAGGTGCCCTTGGGATATCCAGAGGCCAGTACCTATTGACCTCCTTTCCTGGAGATAGGAAATAACTCAGGGAGTGAGACTGCAGCAATTTTGGAAAGGTAGGGCTCTAAGTAACTGAGCATGAAGAGCAATGGTGTTGGGGTGGTCTCTGAAAATATACTGTACGCACACATGTACACACTCACATGCACTCACAGAGGCAGGACAAAACGACTGCTAATTGCTAATTGTTTTTTCCATCAGAAAAATGGAGTGCTCCTGAAGCTTCATACACTGAGATGAAGGGTCTTCCAAGTTAATTTTAAATCAAATTGAACAGTAGAATAATTACTTTCAATCCACAGATACTTTGAGAGTTGCACTTGACAAATTAATATAACACTCTTGCTGCAACCGTGCAACAGCAAGGCCAAATATAAGGAGAACAGCCTTTGCTTGTGGTCAAAAATAATCTTCGGATATTGCTTGTTCACAAGATGGGAGACTACTTAAAAAGTTATCCACAATTTGGATATAGGGTCAAAAGGTGGGTGACGTGTCCTTTCAAAGCCACAAAAAGGTGAAAGCTCATCAAGGGTTTGTCCAGAAGGATGTATGTTGACTCAGTCTTCACTGTTGACTAAAGGAGAGGATAGGGCTCTGTAATAAACATTTGGCATTTTGCAGGAATATGCACTTAAATTTTTTCTTCCATTATAAGGCATCATTTGTTTTTACTCGTTAAATTTCCTAAACACCTAATTTAAAGCAGAAATTGATGGTGCACCTTCAATTAAGGAGACATTGTGCTATTTTAGTTGAATTTTCCTTATATTCTTGTAAGTATTCATATTAACTAATCAAATCTCCTAATTCTCCATTTATCCACCTAAGACATTGACCCACAGGAGAGTGATATCAATGGCTGACAGCAATCAATCAATCAATCAATTATAAAGTGCAATTATGAGAACAAGACTTATCAGTCCCTTCAATTTTCTTCTCCCATGGAGTGAGTGTTTTGATTGCTAGATATAGTGAAGCAAAAGACATGCAATATTTTGATTTTCATAGAGCATTTAAGTTTTATATTTTGAGTAACACAGTTATCAGCAGCTATAAATATAAAATATATAAAAATATGATATATATGTCATATATATGTAATGTCTCTGAGCGCAAATCTTTGTTCTAGATGTTAGAGCATCTTAAAGTAAAGTGGCGGCGGGGGGGAGGTGTGGGTAAATGGTCCCTTCATAGTTATACATCTTGATTAAAGCTTCTCATTTCTCTTCCTCTGAAGAGCCAGTGGGGTAAGTGTTTAAAATCATTAGAATTTCTGGGAATTCCCTGGTGGTCTAGTGGTTAGGATTTGGCACTTTCACTGATGTGGCTGGGGTTTGATCCCTGATTGGGGAACTGAGATCCCACATGCTGAGCAGTGTGGCCAAAAAAAAAAAAAAAAAATTATTGGGATTTCCACTTGAAGGTGAGCTGAGAAAATACAGTGACAGAAATGGAAAATTAGGGACTTCCCTGGTGGTCCAGTGGCTAAGACCCTGAGGTCCCAATGCAGGGGGCCCGGGTTTGATCTCTGGTAGGAGAACTAGATCCCATGTGCCGCAACTAAGACTTGGTGCAGTCAAATAAATAAATAGATATGTTTTAAAAAAGAAAATTAACCTAGTTCACCTTGCTGCCTTTAATATTTCTGAGAACAGATGGTTATAATAAACGGTCAGCTAAAATACATGTTTCTCCCTCATCCCATGTTGGTAATGGAAGATGAGCTATAAGGTTGTACATATCTGAACACCATTCCGGTAGAAGGGAATGTTTGACAAGACCTACTATCCTTGGTCACTATTTACAGGCAGCAACGAAAGCAGAAATTACGGGAAGGTTTCTTCCAGAAGACAAGGATAAGACACTGCTTGAATATCTTTGTCCACATTTTCTTGGGGTTGTTTTTGCTCCATCTGAGTAAGATACAGTTGACATACTGAATTTCTGGGAACTTGTAGAATGTAAGCTGCTGAAGGACACCAGTTATTAGGAATCCAAAGGTGGGGAGAGGGGAGCTGATGAATGCACTGCCTATATTTAGAAAATGAGGTCAAAGGGTATAACTAGAGATTACAGCCCAGTCTACTTAATTTTAATTCTGACAATGTTCAGAAAGTGAATTGCAAAAATCTCAAACATTGGTTTTGTAAAGGACACACTTTGTCAGATCAATCCTAGGTTTCTTCTACAGTAGCGATTAACTGCTAGAAGAGCTCAGAACGGGTATGAAACATGTCAATTTTACTGAATTTTTGGCCTTTAAATTTTGAATGATAGAAGTCCTAGTAGGTTGTGAAATATTTGGAACTTACTAATATTAGGTTGATTTAATCACACACACAAAATGATTACCTGGAGGTTAACATGAGTGAGGACGTAGCACAGGGCTGCGATTCCTGCAGCAATTGAAGGGCTCTGAAAACAGAAGGGTTTTTGTTCAGTATGCAGCAGATTTGGGTTGTAAAACTTGACCTGAACCAATGTGAGACTATTTTTAGTCTTTATCCTACTAAGTGTGAGAACTCCTGTTTCACTGCAGAAACATTACCGTGATTGATTACGGTGAGCTTCTCCGGCCCCTGCTGTTACCCGACTGTCTATACCTGCACCTTTTCCTTTCTGAGGCCCCCAAATTCTGAATTCTGAAATGCAGCTGAAACTAAAGGCTGTGGATAAAGGATTATAGAAAAGCGTTAAATATTTTCTCTTAGCTTTTTAAGAAGAAAGGATTAGGAAGGCACAAATAAAATGTAAGGATGATACTAAATTTCCAGAGCTAGTTCGCCTTGCCCTCCATTTTATTTCGTAGAATTAATAGAGTTTTTTGAGAAGGATCACCTGGTCTAACCCCTTCATCTCGCAAATGAGGTAGCTAAGGTCTAGGTAGAACATGTGCTTTGCTTAAGGTCCCGTGTTTCAAAAACCCATAGAGGACGTGACTTTCTCTCAGTGACTTATTACTGCAAGTTGCTGCCTATAAATGGCCCCATCCAAGTGCAGAATCGAACATCTGTAGCCTTTTTGGTTCTGCCTAAGCCCTAAGTTCATGAGAAAACAACACAAAACAAAATTAACAATAATTAGCTTTCCCTTCATCCCCAGTGGGTGGGGCGAGGACTTGGTTTAGTTGCCATCACGCCTACGACCTGGGACCTGGGACCCAGACCTGGGGTTGTGTGGTCAGGGCTGGGCTTTGGCACCCGCTCAGGGGCACCTGCTGAGTTACAAGCCTGAGGCATGGTGCATGGGGCCTTCACAGCCTGTCGAGAACTTGTCACCTCCCTGGAGCACGGACATCCAAGCTGGGTATATGTCAGAAAATCCATGAGATTGCAGGGCAGACAGAATTCTGATCATATTTACTTTTTATATAAACAGAAACAAACAAGGCTTTGCTAAAATCTGAGAGCCTGGTGGACACGGGTCAGTGCCATCGCTGGTCACGCATGACTAACGGAAAGTGAAGAAGAGGGGGTACTCCAAGGGGAGGACACAGCCCCTCCTTGCCTCCTTGCTCTCAGCACATTAGGAAGAGGGCAGTTTATATGCACGGGGTTAAGTGGCTTTACACATTGTATTATCTTTTTTTAATTTTTATTTTATATTGGAGTATAATTGAGTAACAATGTTGTGTTAGTTTCAGGTGTACAGCAAAGTGACTCAGTTACATTGTACCTATACACGTATTTATTCTTTTTCAAGCCCTTTTCCCATTTAGGTTATTACAGAATATTGAGCAGAGTTCCCTGTGCTACATTTTATTTATTTATTTATTTATTTATTTATTTATTTATTCATTCATTCATTGGCTGCGTTGGGTCTTCATTGCTGTGTGCGGACTTTCTCTAGTTGTGGCTAGCTGGGGCTACTCTTTGTTGCCATGTGTGGGCTTCTCTTGTTGCAGAGCATGGGCTTTAGACACGAGGGCTTCAGTGAGGGCTTCAGTGGCCGTGGCATGCGGGCTCTAGACCACGGGCTCAGTAGTTGCGGCACACGGGCTTAGTTGCTCCGCTGCATGTGGGATCTTCCTGGAGCAGGGATTGAACTGGTGTCCCCTGCACTCGCAGGCAGATTCTTAACCCCTGCGCCACCAGGGAAGTCCTCTTCTACATTTTAATTTTGTGTATGGTTTAGAATAATATTAATGCAATAGCATATACAGAAAACAATATATATGTGTGTGTGTATACACACACACACACACACACACGCACACACACGGCAAGTTCAGATTTTCTTACAGCAGTGTGTGACCAAGCATTTGGAGACCAGTACCCCAGCACTGGCTCCTGCCCTGTACCCTCAGCTGGTGTCCCTGGTTCTGACCCTATCTTGCCTTGGAAGGATGATACCTGACCCTGAGTCTACATAGCTGGATTGAACATTTTCATGATTCATGCCAAAATATCAGTCTGGAAGAAAATGCAAAAATATCCCTAGAGAGAGATAACAGTTTAATGGGTTTCCATTTGCTGAACCGCATTGGCATTGTGAAGGGGGAGATGGGAGGGACTTATTCACACTCCTACTCTGATGCTCACGGCTTTGTGCTCTTGGCCAATTCCTTTCTTCCTTCCTTCCTTCCTTCCTTCCTTTCTTTCTTTCTTTCTTTCTTTCCTTTTCTTTCTTTTTTTCCTATTTAAAATCTTCCTTTCTTTTCCATTCTTTTTTTTAGCTCTTTAATTGGAATATAATTGCTTTACACTGTTGTGCCAGTTTTTGCTGTACAACAAAGTGAATCAGCTGTATTTATACATATATCCCCATATCCCCTCCCTCCCACGACTTCTTTCCACCCTCCCTATCTCACCCCTCTAAGTCATCACCCATCACTGATTTGATCTCCCTGTGTTATGCATCAGCTTCCCACTAGCCATCTATTTTACAGTTGGTGGTGTATATATGTCAATGCTACTCTCTCACTTCGTCCCAGCTTCCCCTTCGCCCCCCACCATGTCCTTAAGTCTCTTCTCTACATCTGCGTCTTTATTCTTGCCTTGGGCAATTTCTTAGCCTCTCTGGGACTTGGCTCCTTCATCTGTAAAGGAGCCAAGATGACAGTGCATCTTCAGAGGGTTCTTGAAGTTTAGGTTCAAACAAGGTAGACGTGATGAAAAAACCCGAGTGTCTACCGCATCCTTAACACTCTCACATCTCTCCATGGATCCCGCCCCCGAGAAAGGTCCTTCCAACATTTTTTTACGTGTGGGCAACACTCCCACCTAGACAGGCAACAAACTCTGTACAAAAGAGTGTTGTCTATTTTTGTTCATCATTGCTTCCCTGGAGCACAGCACAGGTGTGGGAAGAACTGTTGAAGGAGCTATGAAATGTTTGCTGATCATTTCACTTTTCCAACTCTGTAAAGAGGGCGTTTCCGGGACTTCCCTGGTGGTCCAGTGAGTAAGAGTCTGCATTCCCAATGCAGGGGCCCCGGTTCGATCCCTGGTTGGGCAACTAGATACTGCATGCCACAACTAAGATCCTGCATGCCGCAACTAAGACCTGGTGCAGCCAAAATACATAAATACACACATAAATAAGTATTTTTAAAAAAGAGGACATTTCCATATTCCAAAGTTGCAGATGAGGAAACTGAAACTAAACATTAAGTAACTTGTCCAAGACAGCAGAGCCAGTCAGTGGCAGAGTAGGGCTTGGAAACTGAGCTATTTAAGACAAGCATACGTAGCTGTAGAAATCCATGGAAAGGTTTCTGGAATATCTTGTAATCTTTTGTGTTTTCCCCCTTATATTCCAGTGCCTTCTGCCCCATAGACACAATAACAAAGGCAAATACAAGAGGTGGCTTTAAAAAAAAAATCTAATATAGAGCTTGTGTTCATTTATTTATTTATTCATTTTTTGGCCACACCGCACAGCATGTGGGATTTTACATCCCCAACCAGGGATCGAAGGTCGGAGTCCTAACTGCTGGACTGCCAGGGAAGTCCCGAGGTGGCTGTTTTTTTAACCTAGTGATTGATCTCACCAGCCCAACCGATCGAGCTTGAGAACTTGCATCATTTTCCTCTTTTGTCAACTGTAGGTAGCTCCAGTGAGAGTTATAAACACAACTGCCTCACCGAGAGGACAGCTACTGCTATGGGCTGTGCGAAAGGCTCCGATCATCTGTCTGCTTGATGTTCCTTGGGGGGGTGGGGGGGAGCGGGATTCTATGTAAGAATCCAGAGAAGAGCTAGAAGGCGTGACCTGACTCTACTGTCGTGGTGAAATGCAGTTTCTTGGTAGATGTTGCATATTTCCTGACACTCACTCCAGAGCTTACACATCTGCCACCAAAGCAGGGCCGGCAGACAGAGGAGTCATAGCCACGTACTGAATGCTATGAGGTTCCAGGCACACTTCCGTCAGCTCGTTTAATCTTCACACCCTTTCCACGTGGCCGGTCTCATCTCCCCCGTTTTGCAGGTGAATCTATTAAGATTCAGAGATGAGAAGCTGGTCCAGGGTAAGTCAGATTCCAAGTGGCAGAGTCAGAACTTGAACCCATGTGCACGCAGCTCAGGGTCCCCACCTTTAACCACGACTCACACTGCCTCCTGTGACGACCACACCCTGAATTGCCATGTGATGGACAGCTTTTCTCCTTTCTGGAATGAAAACCGGTGACTGTTACTGAACACAAGTGTCTTGCCTGAGGAGTGTATTGTTTGGAGTCTGCCTGCTGCCTTTGGCTCCTGGATACACCTGCTTCCCTATCTATAAAATGGGCATAATAACAACAGCATCAACCTCCCAGAGCTATTTTAGGGATTAAACAAAATTACCCACGTAAAGCATTTAGCACAGCGCATTTTTAAATGTTAGCAATTTTTCACAGGGAACTATATTCAGTATCCTGGGATAAACCCTAATGGAAAAGAATAAGAAAAGAGTGTATATATATGCATAACGAATCATTTTGCCGTATGGTAGACATGAACACAACACTGTAAATTAACTATACGTCAATAAAATAAATGTTTAAAATGTTAGCTATGTTTATTATTCGCTCCCAACGTAAACCATTCAGAAAGTTCCAAAAGTTCATTTTACATTCAGTTGTTTGGACTCAGAACATATAAAGAATATTAGATGCTCCATTTGATTACCCATAAATACTATTATTGTATCCCTGACAACGTATGGACTTAGATTTTCATCCCAGAAGCCGGGGCTCTGCCAGGTAAGGAGTGGAGGCAGAACACAGTCTACTCTACCCCAGGGTTGTGCTCCTTGGTGGGGCCAAGTCCAAGAGCCCTCAAGCTGCCTGAAGCCCTTATTCTACAGTTCTGTGAGGTTTTCTGCTTCAATATTATTCTCTTCCTGCAGTAGTAATTAAATATTCAGTGCCTCTGGCAGTTGGCCAGACCTTAAAAAAAAAAAATCCTCTTCTCCCCACCACGCTTGCCCTCTGTGCCCTGCATCAAATATCCCGTTTCCTCAGTAGCTGGCTCAGGAAAGCCACCGCTAATTTATGTTGATCTGTGAAAGCCCTAAATCTCTTCACCTCCCCAGAGTTGTTTACATTTTTGAAGAAATGGAATCTAGAGTTTCAGGCCGTGACACAGAGAGCAATCCCAGAATCTGTAGCACTGGGGTATTAACGATGCCCTTCTTACAATGTCGTTTTGAGAATGAAGTGCCCTCAGACAGGGCTAATTGGTCCCCCATCTGTGTCCTTCCATAATACGTTTACGATGGAAGCTACTTTGAGGCAGACCAGCTTTACCTGGAAGTTTGACCTGGGATCATCTCTCTTAAGCTGATCTTGTTTTCTACATCACCTCTTTCCTTCTTCCATTCCTTAAATCAGTTTTTCTAAGAGCCCCTGGATTGAAAAAAAATGGTTGCAAGGTACATGGACTTCAGTAAAAACGGAGGCCTCTGATGGGGTATGTGTTTGTTCAGTGAGTAAGAGATTGTCAATGTGTTTGTGGAACACAAGAATTCTCTGCAAACCAGTGACAGAGTCTGTGGGTGATGGATAACTGACGACTCAGGTTCTCGTATTGTCCAAGCCAAAATTTAGGACGCATGATCTGACAAGTACAAATAAATTTATGGAGACAATGGGACCACATAATTGAAACTGGGATGCACGCCAAAGATATGACAGCTGAACGAGCCTGGCAGATAACTGGAAAGAGGAGTCTTGCAGTGCAGCGGGAAGAGTTTTGACATTTCTATATCCCTGTGTCACAGACAAAGACAAAGATGAATAACCCAATGACTCACTGTGCCCCTTCTAAACATCACAGGGAGCTAGTGACAGCCTCCTCATGGCCCTGGAGCGATGAAGAGCGTCTGCCGTCTCTGCTCAGCTCCAGACCAGCATTGCCAGCTGCCTCTTGAGCATCTTTCCCTGGAGGTCCAGGAAGTGCCTCAAAGGGAACGTGCTGGCTCCTTCTTTGATCTCACTTCGTTGCTTTGCCATGCACAGAACCATCCAAGCTATGTATGCAATTATTTTGTCTTTCTCTTTCTCACTTAAAAAAAAGAATCCAACGGGTCCCTGAGAACTTTTATTTCTATATTTCTACCACTGCAATGTCTTTTCTAATCCTATTGCCATTGTGACCCTCTGTTTCAACTACTTCATTTGTTCCCTAGTTGACATCCTTGTATTCAATCTCATCCTCTCTATTCCCTACACACACACACACACACACACTTTCCTCCTGAAAAATCTTTGGATATTTATTGTCCAGAATAAACAACAAGTGTCATAGAATAGTGCTGAAGATTTTCCCCAATTTGATTTCAAACTCTTCTTTCTAACTTCATCTTAACAAACGCATACTGTCTCAGGTCACATTGGACTAGTCATTTCCTGTTCTTCTTTTCCCACTTTTCATTGTCTAATTTTTAAATGTCTCTCCCTCTGTGGAGCTCGTCCCAGTTGTCCTGATCAGAATGAATTATTCTCTCCTTGGCACTCCTTACAGTGTCCCCACTCTATCCTCGCATGTTCAGAGACTGACACGTATACACTTCCTCCTGTATCCCCCCTCACAGGTGTTCATTTTTAGACCCCAATCACTTAGCCCACTGCCAGCATCTAAAAGGCACTTGATAATAAATGCATAAAGTCAGAGCTGAAATCCAAACCAAGGGAGTCTGGCTTCAAAGACTGTACCTTTCACCAACGTAGACTATTTAGCTTTGAATCACAAAATCTTTAGCACCATGACAAAGAAGTGTCCTTGGTCACAAGGGAGAGCTGGTAAGAGGACATGAATGATTCAACATAGCTCATCTCCACTCATGGAAAAACGTCTCAAATCTTAAGTACTAGTGAGGATAGGTCTATGTCAATCTTTTTTTTTATCCCTTAGTTATAATCCAAATAGCTGGAACAGAGCTGTGTGATTGTGGCCACACAAATCCAAGGTTAAGAGAACTGCTAATCAGAAGAAAGCAGCCGCTGAGAATCAGGGCAGTGGTGATACTGAACACTCTCCATGTTACAAGGCCTGGTATTTTTATGAGCTGACTTGAAAACTCAGAAAAACCCTTCCTTACAGATAAGGCAACTAAAGCTTAGAGATATTAAATAACTTGCGCAGAAACATATTTAAGTTTCTGAGATGAGATTTGGACAACAGTTTTGAAAGACTTCAACATTTAGGCTCTTTCCTTACTCTAATAAACAAGTAAAGTTAATTTTATACATTTTTGTTGGTACAAACTAATACAACTAAAGATATCTGGATTAAGAATACAGTATATTTTTTTATCTTAACCAATAGCTATTTGTTATCAGTGATAATTATTAGGAACACAATGACCAAGTGTTTTTCTGCAAACTGCTCTTGCTTAGAATTCATCTTGCACCTTGATAAATAAGAAGCACAAGAAATAGTAAGATAAGACAGGGAAACATTGTGATGGTGTGTCCAGATTTCAGATACACATTGTTGCAACAAGAGTTTCAGCAGGATGGAAAGACAAACCCAGCAGGTACAGTCTCTCACTCTGCACCCTCCTACCTGTTGCTGTTCAGGTAGAAACTCTTTAAGCTTCCCTGTACCTCTTCTCCTGTCCAAAGGGACCAAGTCACTACTCAGTGAAGACATGCTGAAACAGCACAGTCTTGCTTCCTTTATTCTCTTATAATTATATGAGTTCCTGTTGTGATGCTTCTAAAAAACGTTCTAGAATGAACATCAATAAGGAACGGAGAGGCCCCTGGGAAGGCAGCGCCTCCAAAACCTGTTGCTTGTGAGACTGCGCAATGGCAAGAAACAGTGGGACTTAGAGCTCTTGGCAGGACGTTCTGTCCAGATTTCTTGGCGTCCAATTCTGCTACTCAGCAGTTTCATTACCACTGGCAAAGGAATTAGATTTTTATTGGATACTACTCAGTCTCTAGAACATATAGTGATTGCCTAATGGGAGTTCACGGGCATTTGTTACTGGAAATAGAAAACATTCAAGGTGAAGAGCTCAAAAATTTCAAAGCATATTTGAAATTAACAATGGATTGGGTTAGCCTGAAGGACCAACTTCTGAGATTCCTTCTGGCTCTAACATTCACTGACCCTATGCTTACCAGATGCTGGCTTTGAACACTTGAGCGTTTTCCTGTTTTCTCAAGAGGGCCTAAAGAAAGTGCCCAGAACAAAATTAAACTTTTAATATATCCTAATTTGAAAAGTGCAAGCCTCCGTTTCTTCATTTGATTAAGAGGTTTTTATAATATCTCCCTCATGGGATTGTTATGAAGATTAAATGTGTGATGGAGTGAAAATGCTTTGTAAACTAAGATTATTATAATTCAATTTTCTCCGTGAGAAGTGGATAGTTACAAATAAAACCATAATACTGTTTGGGAGAGCAGAAGACCTCATTACGATGCACATCTGCGGGCTTCATCTGTAGACTCTGACACAGAACTGGTGATTGGTTCTGATTAGAGGCATAAGGAAACACTCGTTCTGTTTTGCTGAATGAATAAATGAAGCAGGTTTGAATTGAAATTGGAAGGACGAGTGAGCCTTGAGTGGAATCGCAAAGGATGTAGAGGATGTAGAAGAATGTTCTAGATGGAGGAGGCTGCACGAAGACCAGACAATAGAGAGGGTTTGGTCTGAGGTCTGCTGTGCCCAGACGTGTCAAGGGCATCGTGTGAGATGAGGTTAGAAAGGCGACTCAGGAGCAGATCATGGAAGACCCTGAATGTCAACTTGAGAGTTTGGATCAAATTCTGTAACAGTAGGGGGTCATTGAAGGTTTTGAGGAAGGGAGACTGACACAATGTACAGACTTTCTGTGTTTTGCCATGTTGCTTCTCCTAGCAGTATAATTCACCCCAACATGTATTGGACGGGGAAAGCATGGAGATAGGCTGGCTGGTGGGAAGCTATGGAGTAGTCCAGCAAGAGTGACGGTAGGATAAAAAGCAGGGTCATAGACACAAGGAAAGTGGAGGGACTGAATGAATGGTACAGGAGAGGAGAGAGAAGAGGGGGTGGGGGTGGACGACCAGTTTTCCAGTTGGAGTCATTGCCATGGGTGGAGGCAGAAACAGCAGATTGATCTGAATAAGGTCAGAGTCTAGGTGATTTCTTTACCTATCTTGTGGTTATTAGGTCTGTTATCAACTCAGCATGCTCTGGCCAATCAACTCCAGCTTGGACCATTTTCTCCTATTATTGCCAAGACCTCTTGAAGGTCCACTGAGTGCAGTGACAGGCCCTTCCTCTTAAAGGAGAATGCCAGCTACTTTCAAAGGGAACGGGCCCTACTTTTTGGGTACTCCTTTCTCTATTTGCATCCTCATGGCAACAGGGAACACACAGATCGCTCCTGCCCACAGCTTTGCAACTTAAGATTCACAGAACTGCAGGGTGGGCAGTTTTTCAAGATATCTTTTAGTTTTTGTGTTCCTTTTCCTTCTCTGCCCAGCACGACTAGTTAAATGCAGGAAATTAAGATCACATTGTCCGAGTGTGCACTGACTAAATTCCATTAGATTGACAATCACTATAAACCCTGATTATTTTGTTTTTAAGTTGTCTTCATATGCATATAAATGCATTGTAACCAGCATCAAAAGATGTTTATTAAAAGTTCATTTGCGAGTCCCTCCCATCAGGAAGCATGCAGGAGAGTCCTAGATAGCTTCCTCCACAAGAGAGCAGACAGCAGTATCAAGCAGTATCAGCAGCATTTCGTCTTGTGGAACTGAAAACCAGAGCCACAGAAAGAAAGAGAAAATGAAAAAGCAGAGGATGTTGTACCAGATGAAGGGACAGGATAAAACCCCAGAAAAACAATTAAATGAAGAGGAGATAGGCACCCTTCCAGAAAAAGAATTCAGAATAATGATGGTGACGATAATACAGGACTTTGAAAAAAGACTGGATGCAAAGATTGAAAAGTTTACCAAAGACCTAGAAGAATTAAAGAGCAAACAAGCAGAGATATGCAACACAATAACTGAAATGAAAAATACACTAGAAGGAACCAACAGCAGATTAACTGAGGCAGAAAGGCGAATAAGTGACCTGGAAGACAGAATGGTGATCATCACTGATGTGGAAAAGAATAAAGAAAAAAGAATGAAAAGAACTGAAGACAGCCTAAGAGGCCTCTGGAACAATGTTAAACTCACCAACATTCACATTATAGGGGTCCCAGAAGGAGACGAGAGAGAGAAAGGACCCGAGAAAATATTGGAAGAGATTACAGTTGAAAACTTCCCTAACATGGGAAAGGAAACAGCTACCCAAGTGCAGGAAGCACAGAGAGTCCCAGGCAGTTGATAAACCCAAGGAGAAACACACCAAGACATATAGTAGTCAAACTGACAAAAATTAAAGACAGAGAAAAGTTATTAAAAGCAACAAGGGAAAAACGGCAAATAACATACAAGGGCACCCCCATAAGGTTAACAGCTGATTTCTCAGCAGAAACTCTACAAGCCAGAAGGGAGTGGCATGATATATTTAAAGTGATGAAAGGGAAGAAACTACAACCAAGAATACTCTACCCAGCAAGGATCTCATTCAGATTCGAGGGAGAAATCAAAAGCTTTACAGACAAGCAACAGCTAAGAGAATTCAGCACCACCAAACCAGTCTACAACAAATGCTAAAGGAACTTCTCTAAGTGGGAAACATAGTAGAAGAAAAAGACCTACAAAAACAAAAACAAAGCAATTAAGAAAATGGTAATAGGAACAGACATATTGATAATGACCTTGAATGTAAATGGACTAAATGCACCAACCAGAAGACACAGACTGGCTGAATGGATACAGAAACAAGACCCATATATATGCTGTCTATAAGACACCCACTTCAGACCTAGGGACACATACAGACTGAAAGTGAGGGGATGGAAAAAGATATTCCAAGCAAATGGAAATCAAAAGAAAGCTGGAGTAGCGATACTCATATCAGATAAGATAGACTT
This sequence comes from Hippopotamus amphibius kiboko, assembly GCF_030028045.1. NCBI lineage: Eukaryota > Metazoa > Chordata > Mammalia > Artiodactyla > Hippopotamidae > Hippopotamus > Hippopotamus amphibius. The sequence continues at coordinate 4,694,481 of NC_080189.1, read as the reverse complement.
TAAAATAAAAAATGTTACAAGAGACAAGAAAGGACACTACATAAAGATCAAGGGATCCATCCAAGAAGAGGAGATAACAATTATAAATATATACGCACCCAATATAGGAGCACCTCAGTACATAAGGCAAATGCTAACAACTATGAAAGAGGAAATGCAAGGCAGAAATAGAGACACAGATGCAGAGAACAAACATATGGACACCAAATGGGGAAAGCAGGGAGGCTTGGGGGGGAATGAATTGGGAGATTGGGATACCAAATTGTACACTCTAAATATATGCTGTTTATTGTCTATTAACTGTGTCTCAATAAAAGTTCTTAAAAAAAAAAAAGTTCATTTGAGAGTGATGCTGGATTAGGCAGCCCTCAGGAGAGCATGAAGCAGTCACACCATCTGCCATGGAAGAGATGCTGAATTCTAATTCCGGTTCCCCTGTTTCTGCCTGTTTGGTTGGGGGGTCGGGGGGCGGGGGGCGGGAGTAGGAGGCCATTGTTGGGTAGAAGAAGAGTAAAGAGATGCCTCTTCCTGCCACAGAAAGTCAACTATTGATAAAACATTCCTGTCATTACAAGGAGACTATAGATTTCCCAAAGCATATTGGAGGGAGTAAACCTGAGTAATATAATTAGTAGAGATTGTACTTGAAGTGCTTCTTACAGAGTGGGAAGTTTATTTCTCTGTGGGTGTTTTGGCCTTTGTCAAAAGGGATGCCATCAGCCTCTGATCTATAGGAGTTTATGATCTAAGAAGAATAGCACAGAGGAATGGGTTGTAATATATAGAAAAAACAGTAAAAACACTAACAGAAATTATACATAACCTTTGCTTTTATTTGCTTTTGGTGATGACAAAAAAGCAAATAAAAGCAAAAGTATAATTGAGAGGCTTAACAATTGCTGGATGACTTTGATTTATTCAATAACCATTCACTGAGTGGCTACAAAATGCCAGAAGCGTCCGATGAACTGGAGACATAAAATTATATGAGACACAGTTCTACTCTTAGGGAGCTCCTGGGGTACCGGGGGCTGTGGAAGTGTAAAACTTTATGACGCCAACAGATAAGTGAAAATGTGGGCAGAGGTGGGAGGTTTTCTGGGAGCCCAGAGGAGAGAACGATGACTCTTTCTGGAAGCTGAGGGACAGCTTGAGAGAGGGGGCAGATCTCCAGCCGGGCCAGCAAGAATGAGTCATTTATTTATTTGATTGACTTATTTTTATTTCTTTTTGACCACACCGCCCAGCACAGGGGATCTTAGTTCCCGGACCAGGGATGGAATCCACGCCCCCTACAGTGGGAGTGCAGAGTCTTAACCACTGGACCCTCCAGGGAAGTCCCTAAGGATGAGTTTGTTTGTTTGTTTATTTATTTTTAAGATTTTTTTTTCTTTTTGATGTGGACCATTTTTTAAAGTCTTTATTGAATTTGTTACAATGTTGCTACTGTTTTATGTTTTGTTTTTTTGGCCCTGAGGCATGTGGGATCTTAGCTCCCCCGACCAGGGATCAAACCTGTGTCCCCTGCAGTGGAAGCGCAGAGCCTTAACCACTGGACTGCCAGGGAAGTCCCAGGATGAGTTATTTAAATAACAATTCCAAGCACAGGCTAGAGGAGTGAAAAGGCATAGAATGAGTGAGAATATATGCTTTAATTAGGAAAATTACGAGTGAGGCAGAAACTATTTGCTGTCATTCTCCTTACTGCTCATCAAATCCCCTTAAAATCAAATATCGGTACCATATGCTTCTGAGGACACGAGGCCCCTCTCCAGCCCAAGGGTGTGGTCTTTAATAGTCTAAGCCAATCACAGTATATCAGTTCCCCTTACCAATGACTGCTTTTGGCATAGGCTGGTGTTATGAGTGAAACTGTCCCCCCAAAAGACTTGTTGGAATCCTTACCCCTGGTACCTGCAAATGTGATTGTATTTGGAAACCAGGACTTTTCAGATGGAATCATGGTAAGATGAGGTCATTAGGGTGGGCCTTAATCCAATATAACTGGTCCTTATAAAATGAGAACACTGTGTGATGATGCAGAAACACACAGGGAGAACACCACGCACGATGGAGGCAGAGACTGGAGTGATGCATCTGTAACCCAAGCATCACCAGGGATTTCTGGCAACAACACCAGATTCCCTCCTAGAGTCTTTGGAGAGAGCTAGTCCTGCCGACATCTTGATTTTGGCCTTCTAACCTACTGTGACATAATAAACGTTTGTCGTTTTAGGCTGCCCAGTTTGTGGTACTTCGTTAGAGCGGCCCTGGGAAACTCATGGAGCTGGATGATGAAATGAGAGAGAAGCAGCTAGGGACTTCTGGGGATGTGTTCCTCCCTCTTCCTCTTAGAAAGGAACCAAGATGGGGCATTTCTCCCTCTGTCTTTACCCATTACAGTTATAGTGTATGAAGGGGCTGTAGCCATCTCACAATGGCAGGGGGATCCGTCCTAGGATCAAGCCCAATCTGCAGAGCCTGGTAGAACAGAATGTACAGGCCCACGGTGATGTCATCGAGTGGTTGGATTTCTGGATTTTCTATTATATGAAATAATACAATTTACTCTTTCCTGTGCCACCTTAAGTCTCTATTCCCTGCACATGAAAACACCTTAACTCATACATCAAGGGTTAGTGGTGTCTAGAGGAAATAACTGAAGTCAGGAAGTCTTTTGTTTGTTACCAGCTGCTGGCCATGGCCACCATTTCCAATAAGTCCTATGCAGAAGGGACACTCCCTGAAAAGGCACATCCTTTATTACCAGCCAGTTCCAAATTCCATTAAGTCTTCTTCCCTGGTGAAGGGGACGGGGCCATATATGAGCCTTGAGGTCCTCTGGCCTTTGTATGTGTTTCCCATCCCAGAAACACTCATCTACCCCGCCCTTTCCACCATCGAGCTATGCTCCACCCAGCCTCTGGCTTTCAGCTTAGACGCTATTGCTTTGAGAAGACTTCATTGACTCCCAAGACAGGTTTAGGTGCCCTGTTAATGGCTTTCTGGGCACCCTGGGCTTGGCCCATCTTGGATTACACTGTATTGCAACTGCTTGTTTACTGTTGTTCTCTCTCACTAGACTCGAAAGTTTTGGGGGCAGAGACTGTGAATGTCCCACATATTGTTTCACGTCTGATCTAATACAAGGCCTGTCTCATAGTGGACACTTGATAAATATGTATTAAGTGAATAAAAGACGTGGCAGGGCTGACAGTCTGCAATCTGGAGTTTACCCACAACATTCTGATGAGGGCCATGGAAAAGTGTGGCAGGGCAGGGCTTCGGCAAAACGCAAAGCAGGCAAGTGAGTCTTTACTCCCAGCTTCCGGATCCTATACTGGGATTGCTCCACACTACCGACCTTTCCTTTTCCTCCCACCTTCTACTTCTCTTTCTAGTTCCCTTGAAAATTTTCTGGATCTGGGCCTTATTTGACCTGAAGGTAAAAAAAAAAAAAAAAGGAATGAGCGTGGGTTACCTAGCGTGACCAACTAACCTACTACTTGTCTTAAGAAAACACGGTTTAAAAGCGGTTTTAATACCAGTTAAACTAAACTGTGGTAAATGGAACCGTGTCTCCAGAAAACTCCTACAAAATCATGTCAGGAATTTACGACAGGGAGGGAGGAGGAATTTATGATAGGGAGGGTTTCAGTACCTTCCTAACAGAGTCGGTAGGTGGTTACCTACTTTGGTCTCTGGTTCCCATGGGAACTTTTGGACATCATCCCATCTTTGATACTTGAAAACATTTCTCACAAATGATCTTGGTGTAGTGTTAACGCAGTCTAAGGTCTTTCATTCCTTAAGGCTGACCATGCATTTGTCTTACAGGTTTTTTGGTTCTATAGAGGAAAGCATGCAGTGTTCTGATAGACATAAGAATGCCAACGGACATTTTTTTCTTTATTCATTCCAAAACACATTTGGGTGCTCCCCATGAAAGCACCAAATACTGTGCTAAGCATCCGGTCATCAATGGTAAGACACTCAGGAGCCCTATCCTAGCGGCGTCTATAGTCCAATGGGAGGGCAGACTACAAATAAATACATATACCTGGTATAAACTTGCTGCAAATGTTGTGAATGAAAGCAATAGACTGCCGAGATAGAGAGTAAGGTGCAAGGGGGCACCTAGCGGGTGATCAGAGACAACTTCCCTAAGAAGATGACATCTGAACGGACACTTAAATGATGAGATGGAGTCAGGCTTCGGACACAGGGTCCCGTTCACCGTGAGCCAGTTAAACACAGCCCGCCGTCTCCTAACAGCAAGGCCAGACGGACGGGCAACGAGGCCCCAACGCCAGCACTAAAGATGGCGGAAGGGGGCGGGGAGGGGGCGGGGCCCGGGGAGCGCCCGCGCCGTGATTGGTCGGCCGGGAGCGGCGTCACGGGGGCGGAGGCGAGCATCCGGGCTCCCGGCGGCGGCGCTGCGGAGGCTCCCGGGAGCGGGCGGCGCGGGGCGAGCGGTCGGCGGCGGGGCGTCCCGGGCCGCCCGCGCCGAGCATGGCGGGCTCGCTGCCTCCCTGCGTGGTGGACTGCGGCACCGGGTAAGAGCGGCGGGCGCCCCCCGCCCCGCTGCGGCCCCGGGCCCGCGTCGCGGCCGACCCCGGCGCAGGTGCGGGCGCCCGGCCCCCTTCCTCCCCGCCCGCCCGCGGGGGCCCCCTGCCCTAGCCGCGGAGAGAACCGGGGGCGGAGGCCGGCCCGGCCCGGCCCGCCTCGCCTCCCGCCTGCCCTCCGCGCTCGGCCGGGGCTGCCCGGGTCCTCCGCCTCCCGGGGCGCCCGCCTTGGGGCGCGCGGCCGCGGCCCCGCTGCCGGGGCTGGCCCTCTGCACGCCCGCCCGCCCGCCGGCGCCCCTGCCTGTTCCCGGCCCGAGAAGGGGCCCTCGTTGTGGGGCCCCGAGGCCGCGCCGCTTCTCCCTGCCGACGGTGCCCCGTCGCGTCCTCGCGGAGGTTTTCAGCTCCATCCGCCGCGTCGGCGCCGGTCAAGTGCAGCCCGTCCTGCTGTCCTCCAGGAGGGGACGGCTCTCGGGCTGAGCGCTTGCTTCAGTTTGCGTAGAGTTGCCTTGTCACTGAAAAAGAAAAAAATGTGGAAAAGACCCCATTTTGAAAAACAGCACGTCTCAATTTGGGAAAGCCCGCTTGTGGTATAGTTTTTATCTCCCATTACTTTGGGGTGTGAGTGCGTCTCTCTGTGTTGTGGAGATAACGCAGAAGAAGCCTGAGCAGATGTCCTGTGCTTGCAGCGGCCCAGGCTTCGCCGATCCTAGGAAGGTGCTCCCCGAGCCCCGGCTAGCTGGGGGTGTACACACTCAGGCCTGCCTGCTTGCCCTGCAGCTGAAGTGCTTCATGCAACAGCCTGGAAGTAAAATCAGTCTCTTCAGGATGTTTCAGGATGGGATTTTATTCATTTTTGCCACAAGACATTCCATGGCATGTTCACCTTAGCCTTCATTCTTTTCTGTAGAAGAATGCACTTGGTTTAGTTTCCTTGGCAACCTTGTGGGGGTGTCTTCTTTAATTTGCTACAGCCCGTCTCCTACAGAGTGTTTTTTCCTTTTGCCGGCAGTGGTTACAGGCTGGGAAAAACTGCCTCTTTGCTTGTGCTAATTTTCCTTTTTGAAATACACAGTGTACCAGAAGTTTGGGGGCTCTTTATTTTAGAAGTTGTTTTGCTACCCAAAACCCCAAACCCAAGCCCCAACCCGTATTGATAACACCTCCCCCACCTTGTTGGTTTCCTTATGCAACCCCTCCTCCTACAGACCAGTGTCACCCCACACCCACCTGGGGTCTGGTTGTGTCAAGAGTGAAGGCAGCAGGTGAAAGAGCGTTTCATTCTCACCTTTGCACGTGGTGAGATTTTTTGTTTTCGTGGTCTTGGTCTTGTAAAACTATTGAAATACCAAGCATTTCTTCGTAGAAGCAATAAAATGTGCGCACAGGATTTGTCATACCTTTAATATTAGTAAGCTGGGGGCCTTACTCATCATTCTTGCTATAAATATCTAAAATGTGGTGCTCAGTTTTGACCTTTTGAGGTAGGTGGTATCTCACTTGGAGTTGTAACTTCAGAATATCTTAGTTTCATGGCCCAGTTATGTTATTGTCTTCAAGTTGTCGTAGGCTTTGGTGTCAGGACTTAGGAACAGTGGCTGGGAATTTTCCCAAGTGGGTTTCACGTGAACATATGCTGTTGTGGAAGCAACGGTGGATAACCATGAATTTCCAGCATCCAGTGTGCGGCCGGAAGGAGCAGCCTGGAAGAGCCTGAGTTTATTTAAGCATGTTAGTAGCTCTTATATTTCCCATAGAGCTAAGTGATTTTTGGATTGACTTTTACCTCAAAATACGATAAAAAGGGGTAAAATACAGTTAAAAATAACTAGGACAGAGGAAAAGAATGGGCCTGGGGAGTCGTCCTAAACTGTAGACCTGTGGTGCAGCCAGCTGGCCTCACATTTGGCCTTAGTCTTCCTGTCTGACAAAATTATAAGAGAGTCATCATCAGTTATGTAATTCCTGTCATCAGGAAGGAAGAGAAATACCTGTTTCTCAGGTGAGAAAGCTTTTTGTAGTACTAGATTCCAACAGAAAGATTCACACTGAATTTTACGTGGTGGACATTAATGATTGAGTAGACAGTGTACTAAATAGTATTTTTTTTTTATAGCAAATAAATTTCATCCTGGGAGCCTGGCATCCTCTAATTAGCCCCGAGACCAGCTCAGTGAGCACAGGTGTGCTGGGGGCCAGGCGAACACGGACCACAGCTCTGCTTGCTGGGAAGATGAAGCATCATTTACTTAAGTGAATTACTAGGCTGCATACTGTTCAGAGAATATCCCACAAATTCTAGTCTTACTTCTCTTAACTGAACTTTTTGTATTTTTGAAGATTTTTGTAGTTTTAAACTTATCTTGAAAAATGTCAGATCTACTGCAGTACGAGAACCAAAAAACCTGCTCTACATTCTCCATCCAGCTTACCAACTATTAACGTTTGCTTTATTGTTCTCTAGATACTATACACATTATTATTTTTCTGAACTGTTTGTAAGTTGCAGACATCATGCTGTTTTATACCAAGATACTTTATACCAAGTGTATCCTTTAAGAAAGACCTCTCATATAATCACAGACCAAAACCAGAAAATTTACTGTTTTGCATCAGTGTTGTCTACTGTGCAGCCTGGATCCCGTGAGCGGTCCCATTATGCCTCTGAGCCCTCTGCCCTCATGCTGCACCGTGTTTGCTTGATGTTAGTCTCCTTCCATTGGGCCAGGTCCTTAGCCTTTTTTCTGTCTGTCAAGACGTCGACATTTTGGCCGTCAGTTGTCATGGATGATGTTGCTCCATTTAGGCTTGTCTGGTGCTTTCTTACGACAGATACAGGGTGTGCTTTTTTGTCAGGAGTACCACATAAGTGATGTCAGAGCTCCTCAGTGCATCGCATCAGGAGGCTTCCCCCCTCCAGCCTTATTGAGATGTAATTGACACATAACACTGCATAGGTTTAAGGTTACAATGTGTTGATTTGGTACATTTATATATTGCAAAATGATTATCATATTACATCCGTCATGTGAGTACTTTTTCTTTTTTTGGGGGGGGGGGCGGGAACATTTAAGATCTGCTTGTCTTGGCAACTTTCAAGTATGTGAAACAGTATTATTAACTATAATCGCTGTGTGCCTGTAAGCTCCCCAGAACTCATTTATCCTACCAGAAGGCTGAAGACAGTTGGTGACAGTCACTTGGATTATGTGGGTACGGTGGTGTCCACTAGACTTCTCCACTGTACGGTTAATGTTTTCCCCTTTGTGGTTAATGTCATTTGTGGAGAGAGATTATGAGATTATGCAAATACCCTATTCTTCCTTAAACTTTCACCCATTAGTTTTAGTATCTGTTGTTGGTGATTCTTGTTCTGATTGATTATTAGAGTGATGGTTGCAAAATTGTGGGTTTTTTTTTTTAAACTCTAGTATTACCTGCATTTATTGTTAACACTTTAAGGATGTGCTTTTCTGTGGCTCCCCCTTATTCATTTATCACCTGTGTGGGTTCTTATCTTGTTCAAAGAGTTAAATGTCAGTCTTACTGTACTCAGTGGATTATTGTTTCTTATCGCCATTATTTGTTTTGATGCTTAAATTGTCCAGATGTGGCCAGCAGAAGCCTCTTCAGGCTGTTTCTGGTGTTCTTTAGACACGTCCCCATCATTCTTGAGCATTTTGTTACTGTCAAAAGACTGCAGCATAGCCAGTGCAGTGCATTTGTCCTTTTGCATTTTTGGCTGGAGCATCTCTGAGAGAGGTTTCTAGAAGTGGGATTTCTGGGTCAGAGGATAAGTGCATGTGTAATTTTGCTAGACAGTGTCAAATCGCACTCATTGCTGGTGTGTGTCTTCACAGAGTGCCTACAGCTTGTTACAGACTCACCAACAGTAACTGCCAAATTAAAAAGTGTTTACCAATTTAGGAGGTAGGAAATGATATCTTATTGTAGTTTTAATTTGAATTTCTTATATTATTATGTGGGAAGTTGAGCATCGTTTCATAATGGTGAAGAGGCATTTGCGTTTCTGTTTTCTGTCTCTTCATTTCTCTAGCCAGCTTTTCTGTGGGTTTTTGGTCTTTTGCTTCTTTATTTTTAGAAGCTCTTTATGGAGTGGGGTGTGTTGAGGATCCCACAGACCACCCCCAGATTCAGTGATTTGCTAGGAACAATCACAGGATGGTGGTGAAAAGGTAAAAGCAAAAACAGCCAAGGAAAAGGCCCGTAGGACAGAGTCTGGGGGAAGCCAGGAGCAAGTGTCCAGAGTCCTTTCTCCGTGGAGTCACACAGATGCTTAATCACAGCCGCTTGTGACACACGTGTGAAACCTTGTTTACTGGAGAAGCTCGCTAGGGACTCCGTGCCCAACATTTTCACTGGGGACTGGTCACGGTACCTTCTGCCTAGCACACACCAGAATTCCAGAGTCCCAGAGGGAAAGCCTGTGTTCAGCATACGCTGTATTTGCACGATTTAAGTGCCATGAACCACTCTTGTCATCTGGGGAATGGTGGGAACCCTTCCGAAACCTCAGTTCCCAGATGCCAGCCAGAGGCCTAGCTTACAAGCTCACCTTCCTTAGGAGAGCAGTCTGAGGCCTGTTAACTCTTTTCTGCACATAGAGGTATTAACCCTTTGTGATATAAGTTGCAAATACATTTTCCTTGCGTATCATTTGTCTTTTGCCATGCAAAGATTTTTTTCTTTCAGAGCAATCAGATTTACCTTTTCCTTACTGTTTTTGGATTTTGAATCATGGTTATGACAAGTTTCTTTCCCCCATTCCCAGATTTTTATATTATAAATGTAATGGTTTCATTTTTTCATTTAAATCTCTATTCCACTTGAAATTTATCCTGGGCTATTGTATGAGGACGGGACCCAGCTGGAGCCAATTCTGGCTTTTTTCCTTTTGGCTGTCCCGTTTATTTCAGCCTCATTTATGGAAAAAACCACAATGCTTGAAGATACTGCCTTTGTTGTGTGCTGCATTTGTCTGTGCGGTTGTGTTTACTTCTGGATTTTTTTTCATATGCATTAATCTGACTAGTTCATAGGGCATCACCACAAAGTTTAAACTATTGAAGCTTTAGAGTGACTTCATATCCGATGGGGCTGGCCTCCCCTGCCCACCTCTGTTTTGTTTTTTTTTTTAAAGTGTTTTCCAGTCTATTCTTGTTTGTTGTTTCTCCAAATGGACTTTGTAATCAGCTTTTCTAGTTCCATGGGGAAAACTGTTGATGGAGTTTTTACTTGGATTGTATCGAACTTATAAGTTAATGAGGACTGTTATATTTATGATATTGTCTTCCCATCAAAGAACATGGTATATTCTTTCCATTAGTTCAAGTCTGTTTTGTGTCTTGTAGGAATATTGTGTTTACCTCAGGTAGATTTCTTGTTAATCACCTAGCTATGTGATTTTATTTTTGGCTATTGTAAACAGTGTTTTCTCTTTCTGTTGTACATAGAAAAATATTTTGTGTTTTTTCTTCAGTATATTAAGGCTGTTAGTTTTTGTGTTAATTTTGTCATCTGTTACTTTACGAAACGCTCTTATTGTGTGTAGGAATTTGTCCCTTGATCTTTAGGGTTTTCCAGATACAGAATTTGTCATTGACAAATAGAGATTGTTTTCCCTCTTCTTTTCCATTTTTAGGAGCTCTAATTGCTTTTTCTTTTTGACACACTGCAGTGGCCATGGCCATTGCCTCCGAATAATGTTACACAGGAGTGGAGTTAGTGGGCAGTATCCCGTTGTTCTGTACTTCAGTGGAATAGTTTCTGGTGTTTCTGAAATAAGTAAGATGCTGGCTTTTGGGCTGCTGTGTGTGTGTACATACTTAGACACATATACGCGTATATGTTAAGAGTATCTGTCAACTGCTGTATTTTGGAATGTTGTAACATGAATGAGTGTTGCATGTTGTATAGCTTCTTTATCATAAATGGAACGTGTGGTTTTCTTCCTTAGGCAGTTAATGTGGTAGATTTCCTAATATTGAACCACTCTTGTATTCTGTAATAATCCCCATGTGATCATGACGCATTATTTTTTTAATGTGTAGGTAGATTCTGTTAATATTTTATTTAGATTTTTGCATCAGTATTAGTATGAGTTATAGTTTAGTGTTCTGGTGCACTGTCAGATTTCGGGATCAGTGTTACACTCTCTTCATAAAACAATTGAAGTTTTCTTTCTTTTTCTATGCTCTGGAATAGTGTAAGTAATTTTGGGGTTGTCCGAGTTTTGAGGTCTTGGGAGAATTCCCCAGTGAAGTTGTCTGAGCTTAGTGCTTTCTTGAGAGAAGAGTCCTGCTGCTACTCCATATTTCTTCTGAGGCTGGTTAGACTTCCCATCTTGAGTGGAATCAATTTTGGTGTGCTGTATTTGTCTTAAAAAAATTCTATTTCATCTAGATTTTTCAAATTTATGTATGTAGCAGTCTCATGATTTTTTAAAATTAATTTTATTGGCTGTGTTGGGTCTTTGTTGCTGTGCACAGGCTTTCTCTAGTTGTGGCGAGTGGGGGCTACTCTTCGATGTGGTGCGCGGGCTTCTCATTTTGGTGGCTTCTCTTGTTGCGGAGCATGGGCTCTAGGCATGTGGGCTTCACTAGTTGTAGCACGAGGGCTCAGTATTGTGGCGCACAGGCTTAGTTGCTCCTCGGCATGTGGGATCTTCCCGGACCAGGGATTGAACCCGTGTCCCTTGCATTGACAGGCAGATTCTTAACCATTGCACCAACTGGGAAGTTCCTCATGATGTTTAAAAATCTGTGTTTTTATGGCTGTTTTTCCCTTTGTCACTCAGATTTATCTGTTTTGTTTTCATCCTTTTTTTCTTCATGGCTTACCTAATGATGTGCCTGTTTTTGCAGATCTTTTTTTTAAATGATAAGCTTTGGGGTTTACTTACTGGTTCTATTATTTTTCTGTGTTTTGACTCATTTATTTCTACTTTTATCTTTCTTCTGCTTTTTTTTTTTTTTGCTTTTGAGTTGGGTATTAAGTTCATTTTAATGTTCTCTTTATATTGAAAAGGTATTTAATACTGTAAAATTTCGGCTGTTATGTCTTTATATGAATCCCTTACATACAGGGATTTAGGTGTAGTTTCTCATGATCATTTTCAAGAAATTTCTGTATTTTTCTTTTGAATTTCCCTCTTAACTCAATATTTCTATACTAGCACATTTTAAAGTTTTCAGGTAAAAGGGCCTTTTTGTTTTTTGATTTTGTTTTTAATTCTAGTTTTAGTACATTATGGTCAGAGTGCTGTTTTTCTTTTTTTTTTTTTTACACAAATAATGAATATTTATTTGGAAAAAGTTAACAAGGTTTCAAAAGAGAAAAGAAATGAGAAATTATGCAATCCCACCACCCATGAATACATAATGTTAACATTTTGGAATATTTGGTTCTTATAGATCCTCTAGCTGTATAACTACTTGTTGTAAGAAGCATTTCTAAGAGTAATCTTTCTTCTACCGTCTCTCTCTCCCCTGGCTTATTTTTAACTCTTGTTTTCTCTTTTCATCTCTTTTTTTTTTCTTCTTTTTTTATTTTTTTATTTTTTTGGGGGTACACCAGGTTCAATCATCTGTTTTTATACACATATCCCCGTATTCCCTCCCTTCCTTGACTCCCCCCCCACCCTGTCGAGTCCCCCCCACCCTCCCCGCCCCAGTCCTCTAAGGCATCTTCCATCCTCAAGTTGGGCTCCCTTTGTTATACAACAACTTCCCACTATTTTACAGTTGGTAGTATATATATGTCTGTGCTACTCTCTCGCTTCGTCTCAGTTTCCCCTTCACCCCCTGCCCCCTCCCATACCTCGAGTTCTCCAGTCCATTCTCTGTATCTGCATCCTTGTTCTTGTCACTGAGTTCATCAGTACCATTTTTAGATTCTGTATATGTGAGTTAGCATACAATATTTGTCCTTCTCTTTCTGACTTACTTCACTATGTATGGCAGATTGTAGTTCTATCCACCTCATTACATATAGCTCCATCTCATCCCTTTTTATAGCTGAGTAATATTCCATTGTCAGAGTGCTGTTTATATTCTGTTCTTTAGACTTCAGAGTCTGAGATACGGTCAATTGTGTGAATGTTCTGTATGTACTTGAAAAGAGGTGTGTTCTCTTTGGTGTGCTCAGAGTTTGGCATATATGTATATGAGCTATCTTATTAATGATGTTTAGGTCTGCCAGTTTCTTTGTCCACTTACTCTGTCTTTGACTGAGAATAGTGTGTTAAGTGCTCCCATCACTAGCGTGTTTCTTGTTTATTTCTTCCTGCTTTAGGAAAGTTCTTGCTGCCTTATTGAGAGCTTGCATGTGTAGGTTTGGCTTCTTGAGTTTGGGCTTCACCAGGGGTGATATAGGAGGGTCATTTGTTGGGAAATCTCCTGGTCTTATGGTCTTTGGATCTTTCCTTCTGAGCTGGTTAGTTTCCCCAGAGAATATACTTCTGATTGTCTGCTTGGAGGGTCAGGTCTGGGTGCTTGAGTTTGAGAGCTGAGTTGGGGGCAGAGAAGGGCATGGGAGAAGGTGTCTCAGCTGTCAGCTTTTTTCTGTATTCAGTGAAGTAATTTTCAGAATGATTCCTGGATTCACCCATGCCAGGTGACTTGGAGCCTGAAGGCCCTTTGTGCTGCACTCTCCAGAGTCAGCTTGTGGGAACACGGGGGTCAGGGAAGAGCGGTTGCCCCGAGGTGTGGGGCAGTATCACCTTAGCCCTGTATTTTGGGCCCTTCAGTCCTGGTTCCACAGGTACCTGTGTGGCTACCCATTCCTGGGCCTTTCAGGGCCCGGGGTGTGTTGGGCTGGTTCTCAGCTTTGCCCACTGCTGGTTTTCCTATACCTCCAAAGCCACTTACTGCTGATCCTCTGCCATCCAGGGCCAGAATTTTGCTGTTGCCTTCTCTTTTTTTCTCCCTGTTGTTGTGGTTTATATATCTTAAAGAAGTCATTTTGCTTTGGTTTTAGTAGGGCTTCAGGAAACAGTAAAATTCCATTTTCCCCTGGAAGTCCGAGTTCACTTGATAATACCCCAAAGCCACAGAGAGGCCACGTGTCATGATCTTATATTTACCAGCCGCAGAGCAGAGAAGGCTGCCGTAGCAGGAGAAATGCACAGCTATATAGGCTAAGGTGAGATCTACAATCAAGTAGAGAAAAAGAAAAGTAGGGTATTAGACTTAGATAAAATAATAAATTTGAACTTACATATTTAACTGCTCTATGAACAGAGACTGCCCTTTTGTATCGTGACAACCCAAGAAACATTTGAAGAACTCGATCAGGTATTAATTTACAGTGTACAGTGTGGGGAGTGTATATTATTTAGAGCTCTACAATTAGAATCTGGGACCAATTTTAGTTTTATCAAAATCATATTTTATAATTTGTATGGAAACACAAAAGACCCTGAATAGCCAAAGCAATCTTGAGAAAGAAAAAAAAATGGAGCTGGAGGAATCAGAGTCTCTGACTTCAGACTACACTACAAAGCTACAGTAATCAAGACAATATGGTACTGGCACAAAACAGAAATATAGATCAGTGGAACAGGATAGAAAGCCCAGAGATAGACTGTGGTCAACTAATCTATGACAAAGAAGGCAAGAACATAAAATGGAGAAAAGACAGCCTCTTCAATAAATGGTGCTGGGAAAACTGGACAGCTACATGTAAAAGAATGAAATTAGAACACTCCCTTACACCATACACAAAAATAAACTCAAAATGGATTAAAGACCTAAATGTAAGGCCAGACACTATAAAACTCTTAGAGGAAAACATAGATCACTCTATGACATAAACCACAGCAGGATCCTTTTTGAGCCACCTCCTAGAATAATGGAAATAAAAACAAAAATAAACAAATAGGGCCTAATGAAACTTAAAAGCTTTTGCACAGCAAAGGAGACCATAAACATGACAAAAAAGACAACCCTTAGTGCCGAGACCAGCTCGGCGACTCGAGGTGAGTGACGGGTGCTGCAAGCTTGAAGAAGACACAGACAGAAGAGAAAAGTGGGACCGGGGGGGGGGGGGGGGGGGGGGGGGGCGGCTCAAGACCTCTAGGATCAAGAGCCCTGCTGACTCATCCCACGTTGCTTTTATTGAGTTCGTGGGCTCACATTTTCAGGTTACACCCATAAACAATCAAAGGCCTCACATGACTGAGGCAATTATCTTTGTTTGCTTCCTGGGTCCGAGTTGAGCAGGTGTGGATTTGAGCTGGGCCTGGAGAGCAAAACAGCCCTGGGGGCAGGAGACCTCTCTCAGATATTAGGGGTCTGTGCCCCACCCCTGTTGGCCCCTCTGCGACTGTGCCTGTCTTAGGTTGTTCCTCCCTTGAGGAATCTTACCCGTCTCTGGCTAACCAGTCATCCTTCAGGGCCAAACGGTGATATAAGGAAGGCTCTATGCACCACCCCTGTTGGCCCCTCTGCGGCTGTGCCTGTCTTAGGTTGTTCCTCCTCTGAGGAATCTTACCCGTCTTTGGCTAACCAGCCATCCTTCAGGGCCAAACAGGGTGATATTAGTCTCCATGCCCCTCACCCTCAGCTCCTCCACTGCGCAAGCAGGACATTTTGAATCCCATCGCTCGGCCCACATACTTTAACATTTTCAAGGTTTCAGAAAGGTTCCTGAATGTCTTCCCATACCTTAGAATGGGAGAAAATATTTGTAAATGAAGCTGCTAACAAAGGATTAATCTCAAATACACAAGCAGCTCATGCAGCTCAATATCAAAAAAATAACCCAATCCAAAAATGGGCAGAAGATCTAAATATTTCACCAAGGAAGACATACAGATTGCCAACAAACATATGAAAAGCTGCTCAACATCACTAATCATTAGAGAAATGCAAGTTAAAACCACAATGAGGTATCACCTCACACTGGTCAGAATGGCCATCATCAAAAAATCTAGAAACAATAAATGCTGAAAAGGGTGTGGAGAAAAGGGAACCCTGCACTGTTGGTGGGAATGTAAATTGGTACAGCTGCTATGGAAAACAGTATGGAGATTCCTCAAAAAACTAAAAATGGAACTACCATATGACCCAGCAGTCCCACTCCTGGGCATATACTTGGAGAAAACCATAATCCAAAAAGATACATGTACCACAATGTTCATTGCAGCACTATTAACAATAGCCAGGACATGGAAGCAACCTAAACGTCCATCAACAGATGAATGGATAAAGATGTGGTATATATATACAACAGAGTATTACTCAGCCATAAAAAGGAATGAAATTGAGTTATTTACAATGAGGTGGGTGCACCTATGGTCTGTCACATAGAGTGAAGTAAGTCAGAGAAAAACAAATACCATATTCTAATGCATATATATGGAATCTAGGAAAAAGTGGTACTGATGAACTCAGCAGGGGAAGAATAAAGACCAATACCTAGAGAATGGACTTGAGAACACTGCGGGGGGGGGGGGGGGCCTGTGCAGGGAGAGTGGGTGGGAAGAGGAAGCTGGGATGAAGTGAGAGAGCAGCATTTACATATATATACTACCAAATGTAAAATAAATAGCTAATGGGAAGCTGCTACAGAGCACAGGGAGATCAACTTGATGCTTTGTGACAGCCTAGAGTGGTGGGATAGGGAGGGTGGGACGGAGTCTCAAGAGGGAGGGGATATGGGTATATATGTATAAATATGGCTGATTCACTTTGTTGTACATTGTAAAGCAATTATACTCCAATAAAGATGAAAAAAATCATATTCTGAGGCAGTGTAGTCACTTTTTTAAAAAACAGAGCATCTTAGGGGGTAGAGCTGTTCTGGTTGGAGCTTGGGGTTTGAGGCTGGACCTCATAAGGGGTCTCAGTCAAAAAAATCTCCTGCAGGATTCAGTTTCAAAAACACTGTTTTAAGATGTGACATTTCCACTTTCAACCATAAATTAATTGAGCTTACTCTGTCACCTTCTGCTCTAGACACATGGTTGTAGGAGGAATATATATAAGTATGTTGAGTTGACAGTTGTCAGATTAATCCTCCCCATTGCAGGCAGTTACTGCTGTGGGGAGAGGGGCCTTTAAAAAGAGGAGAGGAAGAAGCTTTGCACAGGGGCCTCTTAAAATGTTTAGGGCACATAAGGGTATACTGTATTTACAGAAGGAGACTTGGAGGATACAGGAGAATAGGGTGGAAAGTACGATGGGGTAGATGGGTGTAGGAGTGGGAATGAGGCTTTTTTTTTTTTTTTTTTTGGCACACGGGCTTAGTTGCTCCGTGGCATGTGGGATCTTCCTGGAGCTGGGATCGAACCCGTGACCTCTGTATTGGCAGGCAGATTCTTAACCACTGCGCCACCTAGGAAGCCCAAGGAATGAGGCTTTTTATAGGTACCTTTTTAGAGTTTGGAAGTTTGAACTGTGAAGACATGTTTGGTTAACAGGCAGAGTTGTAACTCTTGGTCTTGCTTTTTGCAGCTGTCGATTCTGTTTCCGTATCTTCTGTCCTGATTTCCCTATGAGGAAAGGTCTCAGGTCAGGGGACGCGTGGAAGGTGGCACTGGGTTTGCGCATGTGGCTGGCAGTCTGCAAGCATACTTCATGTATTTTTGAGGATGATGCTTGCCTCCACCGTGCTGGCTGTCCTGTGGGAAGACGGTGTTCAAATAAACAACACCAAAACCTTTTAATATAAAAGTTGTGGATCTTAATTCTTTACGTACACATTTGGGAAAATCTGATTGATGTATCTCTTCGTGTAACAGGTACATCAGATGTACATAGAGCTGGAAGAGAAATGATAAAAAATTTTAATGTAGGGAGGGACTTTCAAAGTAGAAACTGCAAAGGAAATTCTTCAGGAAAATAATTGGTAGATTTGATCACCTAAATTGTTTAAACAGTTATATTTCAGAAAATGTATAACTGAAAGTAAACAGAGTGAAAAATTAGTAATATATAGGAGCAAGCATTCATATCCTTGGTATGTAAGAGTTTACACGAATTGATAAGATACCAAAAGTCTAGTAGAAAAATTATCAAAGGACAATTCATGGAAGAAATACAGATCACGAGAACACATCGGATAACACTCAGTGTTAAAATAAAGTTATCGTCTATGACATCCTTTTACTTTTTGAATTAGGAGGTATTTTCCAGGAATGGTAGCATTTAACATCGAGGTAGGGATGTTATTACTCACCTTGTACCAATGAAGAAACTGAAGTAGGAGAGATTAATTTACTCCTAAAGTCACAGAGTTAGTGCTGTGCTTTGAACCCAGCTCTGTGGGCCCCATTAACTCCCTCACAGTATGAATATATACTGTTTTGCAACTATTTTCACTATGAACTTCGCTCTAAGAACTGCTTTTGCTGCATCTCGTAGATTGTGTATGATTGTGTTTTCATTGTCATTTGTCTCAAGGTATTTTTTAATTTCCTCTTTGGTTTCATCGTTGACCCATTGGTTTTTTAGTGCCGCTATTTTCACATTTTATCTATGGCCAATAACATAAGTCTGTGTCATTTTTGTTGGTCGTGTAGCATTTTATTGAGTGATTGCAATATAATTTATTTAACTTATCCTCTATTAATGGCATTTGAGTGTATCCAGTTCTTTTGTTGTTTTGCTGTTATAATGCTGTAGAGAACATTTTTTTGTGCATATCTTTTTATGCTTGTAAAGTGCTTCTGTGGGGTAAATTCCTAGAAATGTGCTATTTGGACAGTAGGGTGTATGCATTTAAAACTATTTGGATAATATGGTATATACATTTATAATGTTGATGAATAATGTGAAAATCTATTATGAGACTTCAGCATTTTAATAACACTCGTGTATAATTTATTACCACCTTCTTCAGTATTGGCTCAGCTTTTGAATGGTTTTGCATTAAATTTACAGGTGAGTTTAGTGATATGTGATGTTTCTTTTAAAACTGTTGACTCCTCCTGTGTGAGTAAGGTGTTTCTCCTTGTGTATGGAGAGTTCTTCACATTGTGTGGTGCATTCTCAAGCGTAATATTCTGCGTTGTTGCCGTTGTGAATGGGGTCTTCTCATCCAGTGTGTATCCTCACTTGTTACTGGTGGGAAAGTTGCTGATTTCTGTCCCTTCATTGACTAACTGGCCATCTTACTGAATTCCTTATTGCTTTTAGTTTTTCACCTAATTTCCTTCAATATTCCAGGTCTGTAATTATGATCTACAAATAAATTTTGTCTCCTCCTTCCCAGTACTGTCCCTTTTATTTAGTTCTTTGTGATTTGTCTTATCTGGTTCCTCCAAAACAATGTTAAGTGAGAGCACTGGTGGTGGGTCTCCTCAACTTCATCCTGACTTCAGTAGGAATGCTTCTGGTTTTTCACTATCTTTTGGTTTGAAAGGTTCCCCCCCCCCCCCCACCTCCATTAATCTCTTCCTGAGGATTAACTGTTTCTGTTTTGAGCTAGTTTTTCCCCACTGCTAGATTTTTTTCAGCACACCTTAATTACATAAGTAGTTTGCATTGAAAAGCATTTCCTACGTTTTTCCCCATAGAATACTTAAACACCCAGTGTTACAAATAATAAGACAAACTAGGTACATCTGAGTCCTTTCTTCTGAGCCTCTAACCAGTGTTAAACTTCAGCATTATGGGTACAGCTGTTTGGTAGTGTGGTAGTTGGTTTTGTGGGGATGTGAGCAGGAGGATGGGGAGCTTGCATTACATGAAAATTCACAGGTGATCGCACGTGCTGTGGTTTAGTCAGTGATTCCGGGACTGTTGAGCAGCATAGCCGTGGCGGGGGAGGGGCAGGGCATGTTTAGAATATGGAAGCCCAGGCTCCTCTGGGATTCTGGGACAGTCCCTGGGAATCTGTATTTTCAGAAGCTTCCCAGGTGATCTGATCAGCCAGGTTTGGTACTTTCTTTCTAGATGCCTGCCCAGATGATCTTAAACTCACCTGCCAGATAACGTGGGCCATGGCTACCATGAAAAACTCAACCTGAGATCAGGTTTCTAACAGGTGACCATTTTTTAAAAAAATGTAATTCACATCATTTATTGCCTGGTTTTCATTTATTTATTTTTACATTACATTTTTCTTTTTTTTTAGTTGAAGTATAGTTGATTTACAGTCTTGTATTCGTTTCTGATGTACAGCAAAGTGATTCAGTTATACATATATATTCTTTTTCATATCTTTTTCATTATAGATTGTTACAAGATACTGAATATAGTTCCCTGTGCTATGTATATAGTAGGACCTTGTTTATTTTATATAAAGGAGTTTGTATCTACTAATCCCAAACTCCTAAATTATCCCTCCCCCCTCTTTCCCCTCTGGTCATCACAAGTTTGTTTTCTGTGTCTGTGAACGTTTGGGGGAACGTTTTGAAGACCAGGGCCATGTTTCCCCTCCTCTTTCTCTCTGTGTCCTCCAATGTGCCTGCTACATAATTTCTAGCTAGTAAACTGGCTGGAATATTTCTTTGTTCGCATAAATGGTGTCTTGAACACTTTCCCTGTTGAAGAGTTGTGTTTTACTTGTTGGGTTTTGTTTTGGTTGTGTCCTTTGTGTAGTTGCACTATTGTAAGATCACCTGTGACGGGGCTGCGGGTCTGGCACTGGCTTGTCCTCCTGGGAGGAGCACTTGTTTGCTGTATTTACAACGCTCATTTAACAGGGTCTTGTTGAGGTTCCATAGGAACCTGTATTTATGAAGATTTTGTTAAAACTTAGAATTTGAATGTCTCCTAAAAATATTGTTTGATGTTCCTTATGTTGTGGTTATTCAAAGTAAGAAAACCTGACGTGTATTTGATGCTGTATAAAAAATAGCACAGGAAAATTCAAAGACATTAAATTACCGTAGAGTGATCTGAGTAATTTGTGCTTTTGCCAGTGTTTTTAGTGGTTTCAGTTCTGCTCGCAAGGGAAGGGAAGACCTCATAGTTAGGTGTTAGTACCTACAAATGTTAATATAGCTTAATGGTAGTTTGCCTCAGTCATGAAGATCATTGTTTGCGGAATGTTACTGCTGCAAGGTATGCATGTGACTCTGTGACAGAAGGCCTCCTGTGAGGCTGTGCTGTCTCAGAACGTGGTGACTGCATCTGAGCCCCCTAGCAGCTGTTGCTGAGGGGCATTTGGTAGTGGCATCATCAGTCTAGAGTTGAATTTTAGAGCTGTGGGCCTAAAAAGGCCGCTGTCCATTTCTGCAGCCTTGTTTATGATTTCAGGGCATAGAACTTCGGGATGGAGGTGAGACGCGGCTGTTGAAGGGTACCTGGTATCTTCAGTTTCACTGGTGACGCATTTTATCTCCATCACTTCACAAATTAGTGTGTCTGTGGTGGTTAGAGTGGGCATAGCAGAAGGACTGAGTAATACGACTTGGGACACAGAACATTCTGTGTTTTAAAAAACTTTTCAAAAATTTAAATTAGAAAATATTTCAAACTTACCGGAAAATAATGGTAAGAAATAGCTAACGCATGTAGCTAGCACTATTGTAGCGCTTGTTGTATTTATCTATTTAATGTATTAACTCACTGACCCTAGGAAGTCGGTTGTATTATGATCCTCTTAACAGATGGGGAAACTGAGATATGTGTAGTTACACATCTGGCAAACAGTGGAGCTGGGATTTGGACTCAGGCAGTCTGGTGCCAGAGTGCATGGTCACAACCAGTGCAGTACACTCTGTTACCTTTCAGAAATACCAAAAGTAAGGTAGCAGACGTGAATGATACTTAGTGCCTAATTTTAATAGTGTCCGCATTTTACTATACAACTGACCCTTGAACAACAGTGGGGTGAGGGGCACTGACCCTCACCCCACAGTTGAAAATTCGTGTGTAACTTTAGACTTCCCCAAAACTTAATTATTAATAGCCAACTGTGGACCTTATTGACAACAAAAATGGTTGATTAATGCATATTTTGTTGTGTGTATTATATACTATATTCTTAAAGTAAGCTAGAGAAAGTGTTGTTAAGAGAATCATGAGAGAGAGAAAATACATTTACAGCACTGTACTGTATTTATTGATGCCATAAGTTTACATCATCTGTTTACACGATGAATCAGCTGTCAGTACCTACATCAGTGTTATATAATACAAAACACTGTAGGTGTTATATATGCTCCTAACACTAGACAGCAAAAATGAAAAGAAAATGTGAAAAAGAAATTAATATTTACAATGCATTTCACGCATTAATAACAAAAAAGGCAGCAGTTGGATGGAAACCTAGTGTAATCGATACAGCTGCTTCTTGGTAGCTCAGCCTATACACTGATGGATTGTTACAGAATTTTTGTGGCAAACAGTGTTACAGTCATATTCATAATGCAGTATTGGAAGTGTTGTTGCATTTTAAACACTACCACTTACCTGTGGTGATAGACTGATCTGCAGGTTCTCCAGTTACTGGTTAGGGAGGAGAGAGAGTGAGACGGGGTGGGGGGCAGGGTGGCAGAGAAGGAGGGAAGGAGGGAGAGATGGGGGGGGGGGTCATACTGTAATTCTTTGGAAGCAAAGTAAGAAAACAAACACATTATTAATTTTATCTATTTTTATTTTATTTTTAAATTTTTTTAATTTATTGTATAGTTGATTCATTATTAATTTTATACTAGCTATCACTTACCTTGTGCCTGAGTAAGGATAGGCTGTCCAGTTCAATACAAGTCTTGCACACGGTCTTCTACACATACATTTTTGTGTATCTATTGGAAAAATCCATGTGTAAGTGGGCCCACGCAGTTCAAACGTGTGTTGTTCAAGAGGGTCAATGGTATTAATATTTGTTTCAGGTTTTTTTTTTTTTTAATAACCCTATTACATAGAACCAAGTGTAAGTGAGACGTTGTGTTAGACCACGTCTTTGGTCTTTCCTTGTCCCACCATGTTATTTTCCTGACTGTCCACGTCCCCCACTCTCACACGCTGGCTCCTTCCCCAGCAGCTGGGCCTTGATTGCCTTCCCTCACCCCTGGTGAGAACTCCTTCCGCAGACATTAATGGAGTGTCAGCCACAGCCACGACAGTGCCGGGATGGAGATACAGTCAAGAAGAAGGACCCTGTTCTGATCACCCTGCAGTTTATAATCTAACAATGTGGGAAGGTGGATTTCTTTAAGTACGGGGGGGGTGGGGGGGTGGGATGTGTGGCCTGTTACAAGCACAGGCTCGGGCACAGTGTACTGCTTGTACTGATTTCTGGGCTGCTTGTTAGCTTCTCTGGACTTCTTTAGCCTTGGGTCAGCAATTCACTATATTTATATTGGTTATTTGAAATTTACTTCCAGAAAAATGGTTCAGTTGGGGATGATCTGGAATTCTTAAAGTTCAGTATATATTGCCTTCCTTCTGGAAAGCCCCTGGGCTCTGGGTTGGCTGTGAACTCTCCTTTTGGGTCTGACGAGCCCTGGAGTCAAGAACTCATGGGTCCACTTGGTTTGCATACTTGGGTAGAACTTGGGAGTACCCTCAGATGGGTCTGGTCTTTTCAGAACTCCTTGTAGGGCCTGCTGGGTCTCAGGACCTGGCCTTGCCCGAACTCTTGTGACACCAAGACCTTAGTTCCTTGGAGACTGAGCAGAAAGGCATGATTTAAGTGGAGCTGACTTGCTTTTTTTGTCTCCCTAAACCTTATTTATTTACTGTGTGTTCAAAAAATAGTAAAATTAGCCTATAGGTAAAATACGTTTAAAAATCATAAAATTAATTTATTAGAATTTGGAATGTATTAATCACATCAAAAATTTAGAATAAAGCATCTTGAAATAATTTGTAAACTAGCAGAGTTAATAAAGTTGCTTTCAGCACTGCTAGAAGTGTTTTTATTCCTTGTGAGCCTTACTGCAGAGTGATGGCTCCTCATCCAGACCTGACCGCTCGGTACAGAGGGCCTGCTGAGGAAGGGGGTGCTCGGGAGTCTTTCCAGGGTTGCATCTCCAGCAGATGGTTCCGTGGGGTGGTCTCCACCCCACTTTTTTTTTTTATATTTAGGAGATAAGCACATGTTTTTGGAACAGATAGTAGTATTTTGGCATTCGTTTTAGTGAAGGCTTTTGGAATCCATCATGAAGAGTATCTTGACAGAAAATGGGCTCGTTCTGAAATGAGATGAAAAAGAGACGCTTCTGTCAGATATTCTCAGGAGGTGGCAGTAGCTTTTCTAGACATATGCCATGACATTTTAAGAAAATTATATAATTTCCTAACCCTCCTAAAAGTTCATGAAATTTGGGAAGTAAGGATACTTTTCTGAGAGGCAGCTCTGGAATTAGAACCTGCATCTTTAGATTTGGGTTCTTTTTCTGCTCGCTAGCTGTTTGGCTTTGGGCAGCTTAGTTAACTTCTCAGTGCCTCATTTTTCTCATCTGCAAAACAGGGATAATATTTGCTTTCTTTGTAGGGTAGGATTTTTGTAAAGATAAAAAGAGTATAAAAAGCACCTTAAAAATTATTAGGGATACACAAATGTAATTCATGTGTTAATATGTGTGTGCAAGAATTTTTCCAGTAGAAACAAGCATAATTTACATTTTTGTAACTGCTTGCTTATCTGAAATTAGTCTTTGATTCTTAGTCATGACAAGTTTTTTTTTTTTTTTTTTTTAATTTCATGGGAGTGTTTCGAATCTTGAAATTTTAGGACTTGCAGAGCTTATAATAAAAGACATTAATGGGATATAGAGGAGAGTATTACTGTCTAAACATGTGTTGATGACTTTGTGCTTTTAGGTATACCAAGCTTGGCTACGCAGGCAACACTGAGCCACAGTTCATTATTCCTTCATGTAAGTAAAGCTCCACCCTCGGTTTGTAATGGATTGTGTTTCTCATAACTGTCCTGAGCATTCTAGTTCTGTTTTTCAAGTGATATTAATTTACTCACTGTCTTCTTTTGGATGGTTATTCTGGTTACTGGGGAGTTATTTATTTTGACACCTGGCTGCTGAGTATTGCTGTCGGCTGTGGCCATCACCTAAACCCCCCAACTCTCTAGTCCTTTGACTCTCTTCTGATACAGTCCTTTGTCACAGTCATTGGAGTTTCAGCTTGGGTGGTTGGCAGGGCCTTCATTCAGTTATGCATGTCGGAGCTGCTTGCAAGAAGTATACCTGTCCCTTAAGGTTAATTTGTAATTTTAAATAAGTACAGTTTTATTAACTTAGCACTTTGTTGGACTATCTATTGTATTACACTCTTCACTCTATTAAAAGACTTTTTTTTTTTTTTTGAAATGAGAGGCCTGATGACTTTTATTGTGTTCAGAAATATTCTGCTTTTGTTTAAATTTTAGTCAGTAGAGCATGCGAAGGGAAGAAACGTCCTCATATTTTGGCCAGAGTGCATCCTGCCCACTCTTTTATTCACAGGAGACCACAAGGTCAGGTCAGTTGTCTACATGGTAGAATTCTTCTCTGAAACTGTTTACCTTCTGGGTTATTATTTGGAGACCGTTTACCAAAGAGTCAGGTATGTCAGTCAAGAATGAAATGAAGTTCTGCTCCTAAATGTGGCCCTGGTAAGATAAGCTGTGATCTTAGAAATTGTAGCCTGTTACGGGCTCAGGGACATTTGAATAACAGGCTCTGTGGCCAGTGTGCAACGTGGACACCTAGCAGAGCTGGGGAAGGAGCTTAGTCATTAGTTAGCATTTGCCCAAGGGAGACTAAGGCCTTTCTGGCAGTTATAGGTATTCAGATCACTAGGAAGTGTGCCCAGAGTCCTTGATAACCTTTACTTCACCTCATCCCAGGTCCTTGCTTGCTGATAACTGATGGTGAATTTGGTTTTCTAGGGCTAAACCCTTGGTTACTGTGACGGGGCGCCCTCGACGGCAGGCGTGATGGGTCTGCTTCGTTCTCCTTTTAGATTCATAATTCGGTGTGTTCGTTTGCTAGGGCTGACATAACAAAATACCGTAGACTGGATGTCTCAACCAACAGAAATTAATTTTATCACAGGAATAGGGGCTTGAAGTCCAAGATCCAGGTGCCGTCGGGATTGGTTTCTGGTGAGGCCTCTCTCCTTGGCTTGCAGGTGGCACCTTCTCACTGTGTCCTCACATGGTGGCCTTTTTCTGTGCATGGCTGAGAGGGAGACCACTGGTGTCTCTTCCTCTTTCTATAGGGACACCAGTCCTGTGGAATTGAGGCCCTACTCTTAGGACCTCGTTTAACCTGAGAGGTCCCATCTCCAAATACAGCCACGCTGCGGCTTAGGGCTTCAACATAGGAATTTTAAGGGGACACACTTCAGTCTGTAACAGTTGGCATTGTGTAGGATAGATCCGTCTTTTGTGAATTTTATTATTGTGAATGCCAAAGAACTGGATCATTGCATGCTGATTGGAATTGGACTTTCTGATTTTTCAAAGCAGGTAAGTTTTAACCTTGTTAAGTGCAGCAGCTCTAAGAGGCTGACCTTGCACCTCTTGCTTTAATACAGCTGTTAGCAGCATTCAGTTTGCTGCCCCACTTCACCTGTCATCACTAAGAGAGGGACATTGAAGTCAGCTCTTAGCAGAATCTCATGCACTGTCAGAAGGCGCGGCAGCTCTCGGATTGGTGCTGTCAGAAGAGCAGTGGCAGAAGCTGGAAAGAAAAATGTTGCGGTGGGAGCAAAGGAAGAGTTACATTGTTGGCTGAGTTTGTGGCAAAAGATAGAGAAGACCCGAGAAACAATGTGAGGTGTTTGGGCAGAAGGGAGTGTGCTGGGACAGGTGGACAGAAGGCCTCGGGTACCTTGGGCAGCTGGCCTGCTGCTCCGTGCAGTCCTGGGAGCTGAACCCTGTTTCTGGTTACAGAGGCTCTGTTCTCAAGGTGAAAGTTCAAGATGCAGAGTGGCTTCCAAAGAGAGAAGGTGGAGTGTGTGTGTGTGTGTGTGTGTGTGTGTGTGTGGAGAGTACCGGAACAGGGCTTTCTGGCTCTGATGGACACAGCGGGGAGGCACACCCCAGGCAGTGTGTAGAGGGAGAGCTGGCTGGGAACATGGAGAAGGGCCGGTGCTTGTCGTAGTAAGAAATTGTCATTTTATTTTGCAAACCAGGAGTCTTCATGTTGTTTCCGAGGCTCCCTCAGGGGCCTTGTCCCAGACTAGAGTGGCGCCGGGCCCCGTCCTGCTCCACCAGGGCAGCTCTGCTTGTATCTCATTTATTTGAGCTTCTGTGCAGAATTTGCTTGATTGTCTGAAGAAAGATTTTCTCTACCTTTTTTTTTGTTTTCTTTTTCAAGCTGTTGGAGAATGTTGAGAGTCATTGAAAAGTTTCAGGCAGAGGAATGTATAAGTGGTGATCACATCCAAAGAAGCAGGATGTGGGAGGGGTCAGGAGAAAGTAAGTACGTTTTAGACAGGTCATGTGTGAAGAGTTCAGGTGTGAAGGACCTGGAGGCAACTGGGTAAAAGGTTTGATGCTCTGGGGAAGGGTCTAGACTGGAGACAGAGATTGAACCCAGGGATGTTTTTGTTTTTGAATGTCTTTAAAAATCTTTATTTGGGCAGAAAAAAAAGAGAGAGAAAAGAAGATAATATGACAAAGACCCATTTACCCACCACCTGGAATGAACAAATGTTAACACGACTGCGTCTTGTAGATGCATAATACAGACATGCACCAGAGTGAGCGCCAGCCCCTTGCTCCTCCATCCTTCCCTGCTCTCCTTCCTCTGCTGGATGTTTGCTGTATCCAGTCCACGCTTCATCCTCACGTTACAGATAGAGGATACAGTGACAATATGTAGTATTGTTTTGTGAATTTAAACATTTCCAAAATGATAATCATACTGTAAAGTCCTGCATTGTTTTTTTAAACCCTCACTGTTATGTTGTTAAGATGTATCAGTGTTGCCATATACAGATCTAGATCAGAATTCTAATCTGCGAATCTGTAACATTTGGGCATTTTCCAGTTATTTCTCTGTGGTACAGAATGATACAGTAAGTATCTTCGTACCCACTTGTGCTTGTTTCCCAAGAGGAAGTGTGAGAAATGGGCGTGTTTCATGACTTAGGTGTGCACCTCTTCAGCCTTGCCAGGCATTGTCAGAAGGCTTTTTCCGGTCGCTTGTACTGATTTAAACGCCCCTCAGCAGTGGATGGGAGTTTCTGGTTCTGCACATCCTTGACAGCATTTGATCTTGTTTGACTTAAATTTTTGCCAGTCTAATGAATGTGAAATGGTGTCTCATTCTGTAAGTTTGTATTTCTCTCATTACTAAGAGGGTTGAGCACCTTTCATTGTCTCTTTGTATCTTTGCCCATTTTTTTATGGCATTTTTAAATCTTTTTCATGGGGTTACAGAAACTCTGTGTATACTTTGAATACTAATTTCTTGTAAATATCTTCTATTTTATGACATCTTTTTAAAATTATTTTTAAATCTAAAAGTTTAAAAATTTCACATAGTTCAATTTTTCACTCTTACCTTTTTTTAATAATTTGTTTCTATTAAAAATGCATTTGTAGTCTAAAGTCATAAAGACTTTCTGTATTTTCTTCTAAGAAAATTTTAAGTTAGTTTTTTAAATATGGTGTGGGAGAGAGTTAATTTTATTTGTTTTCCAAATGGAAGGCTAGTCATCCCAGCACCGTTTATTGAAGAGTGAGTGCCTCTTCAATCATATTGAGGCACCAGGGATGGCTGGGAATATTTCTGGTGTTTTTATTTTGTTTCATTCATGCATTTGTTTATCTCTGTTCCAAATTCACACTATCTTAAATACTATTATTTTGGCACGCCTCTTTATATCCAGTAGGTCTGGTTCCTTCTTTTTCTTTCGTAGAATAACCTTGGCTATTCTTAGGCCCTTACTCTTTTTTCTTTAAGAACTTTTATTGAGGTACAGTTAACAGACAATAAACTGCATATATTTAGATTGTACAATTTGGCATCCCAATCTCCCAGTTCATCCCCTCCCAACCCTTCCTGCTTTCCCCACTTGGTGTCCATATGTTTGTTCTCTACATCTGGGTCTCTATTTCTGCCTTGCAAACTGGTTGATTTGTACCATTTTTCTATAGTCCACATATATGTGTTAATATACAATATTTGTTTTTCTCTTTCTGACTCACGTCACTCTGTATGACAGTCTCTAGGTCCATCCGTGTCTCTACAAATGTCACAGTTTCATTGCTTTTTACAGCTGAGTAATATTCCATTGTATATATGTACCACATCTTCTTTATCCATTCATCTGTTGGTGGACATTTAGGTTGCTTCTATGTCCTGGCCATTGTAAAAAGTGCTTCAGTGAACATTGGAGTGCATGTGTCTTTTTGAATGATGGTGTTCTCTGGGTATATGCCCAGGAGTGGGATTGCTGGGTCATATGGTAACTCTATTTTTAGTTTTGCAAGGAACCTCCATACTGTTTTCCATAGTGGCTGTATCAATTTACATTCCCACCAACAGCGCAAGAGGGTTCCCTTTTCTCCACACCCTCTCCAGCATTTACTGTTTGTCAATTTTCTGATGATGCCCATTCTAACCGGTGTGAGCTGATACCTCATTGTCGTTTTGATTTGCATTTCTCTAATAATTAATGATGTTGAGCAGCTTTTCATGTGCCTCTTGCTTAGGCCCTTACTCTTTATCATAAATTTTAGAATCAGTTTAAGGTCAATGAAAAATTATAATGGGATTTTGATTAGAGACACATTAAATTTGTAGATTACGTAGGGAAAAATGATATTTTTATGAATTGAATATTCCTATTCATGAATATGGTGTATGTGTTTTACTGTTTATTCATGTCTCTTATGTTTTTCAGTAATGTTTTGCAGTATTCTTTAAAAAGCTCATACATACCTTTTGCCATGTTTACTTTTAGGTATCTATGTTTTTTTGCTGTAGTGAATTTTTTTAAAATTAAATTTTCTAATTAGTTGTTGCCAGCATAGTAGGAATGCTGCTGAGTTTTTAAAGTTGTTTTTGAATCCAGCAGTCTTGCTGCCCTGTCTTTTTTGTTCTGATAGGTTACAGGTTCTTTTTTGTATGCAGGCTGTTGTATTAGCTGCAAATAATGGTTATTTTGTCTCTTCCAACCCCAATATTTCATTTTTTTTTCTTGACCTGGCCGCATTGGCTAGAACTTCTGTCATTGACTAGAACTTCTGTCATTGACTAGAACTGAGGATAGCAGGTGCTTTTGTCTTCCTGACTTTAAAAAGAGTGATTTTAGTGTTTCACTTGTGATTGCTGTAGGCTTTTGTGGAAATTCTTTTTCAGGTGCCCTTGTATTCCTGGTTTACTAAGAGGTTTTAAAATTTTTTTTAAGATTATGAATGGATGTTGACATTTAAGGCTTTTTTTGTATCTGTTGAGATGATTATATGGTTTTGGCATTTAAGCTCCTAATATGATGAATTACATTGATATATTTTTGAATGTTGAAAATTCATTTCATTCTTGAAGTAAACCCTACTTGGTTATGAAATATCAAGTACATGCTGAATTGTATTTGCAGATATTTTATTTGGGATTTTTGCATCAATGTTCAAAAGTGAGATTAGTCTATAATTTTCCTTTTTTTGTACTAGTTTTGTCTGGTTTGCATATCAAAATTATGCTGGCTTTATAAAATGAGTTTGTTAGCTTTCTTTTCTGTACTTTGGAACAGTTTATATGTTAGGAATTATTTTTTGAAGGTTTAGTGAAACATATGACATTCTTTTAGGAAATATACTGGATGTTTCTATTTTAAAAATTACGGTTGTCTGTCAACTGCTGTAGCTAGTGTTCTTGAGATATAGAACTTATATCTAAATCTGTAGATGTACTCTTCCTTAGATATACTCTCCCTGATAATCTTCCTTAGATTGCCCTCAGATGACTGTTTAGCGCTTGGAGAATAGCCTGTGTCTTCTGGTTATAAACATTCTATCCATACATTTTCTTTTAATCTGCAGAACTTTTACATTGTTCTTTATTAAATTTAATCTCCTTAGTTTTTTTTAAATTTTTATTTATTGCATTTATTTTTTTATTGCCTGTGTTGGGTCTTCGTTGCTGCACATGGGCTTTCTCTTGTTGCAGCAAGTGGGGGCTACTCTTCATTGTGGTGCGTGGGCTCCTCATTGTGGTGGCTTCTCTTGTTGTGGAGCACGGGCTCTAGGTGCATGGGCTTCAGTAGTTGCAGCACATGGGCTCAATAGTTGTGGCTCATGGGCTTAGTTGCTCCATGGCATATGGTATCTTCCTGGGGCAGGGCTCGAACCCGTGTCCCCTGCATTGGCAGGCAGATTCTTAACCACTGCGCCACCTAGGAGGTCCCAAATCTCCTTAGTTTTGATTCATCATTACAGCTAACTATAGTGCTTTATTTTTTAATTTAAATAATTTACAAAGTACATTTAGTGTTTCAAATATTTTATTTTGAAACAATTGTAGAGTCACAGTAAGTTGTAAAGAGAGTTTAGAGAGATTCTATGTACTCTTTTTCCTGTTTCCTCCAAAGTTTACATCTTACACAATTATAGTACAATATCAAAACCAGGAATTTGATGTTGATACAGGGTAAGTGCAGTTCTCTGTCATTTTATCCCATGTGTAGATGCCTGTAACCACCACTGCAGTCAAGGGACAGAGCTATTTCATCACCACAGAGATCTCTCCCATGTTATTTCTTTATGATTATGCATACACCCCTCCTATCCACCATTCTTGCCCACCGATAACCGCTAATCTGTTTTCATCTCCATAATTTTGCTGTTTTGAGAATGTTACATAGTTGGAATCATATAATGTGTGCCCTTTGCAGATGAGCTTGTTCACTTGGCCTGATGCCCCATCCAGGCAGTGACGTGTATCGATAGGTTGTTCCTTTTCACTGCTGAGTGGTATTCCAACGCATGGATGTGCACCACAGGTGTTTAAATATTCCTCTTTTGAGGCACATCTTGGTTATTTCCAGTTTTTAGCTGTTACAAATATAGCTCTATGAACAATTGTATACAGGTCTTAGTGTGGACATAATTTTTCATTTCTCTGGATAAATCCTGTGTATAGTGCAAGTTATATGGCAGGTTTGTGTTGAGTACTTTTAGGTAACTGCCAGAGTATTCTCCACAGTGGCTGTGTCATTTTGCATTCCCACCAGCTGTGTATCAGAGAGCCAGTTTCACTGTATTCTTGAAAGCATTCGGCACTGTCACTGTTTTTTATTTTATTTGTTGTAATAAGTGTGTAGTGATGTCTCCTTCTACTCCTTATTTTCATTTCCCTAATGGCTGGTGATGTCAAACATCTTTTCATGTACTTATTTGCCATCTGAACATCTTCTTCTTTGAAACGTCTCTTCATGTCTTCTTGCTCATTTTTTAATAGTATTGTTTGTATTTTTACTGTTAAATTTTGAGAGTTCTTTGTGTATACCTGATATGGGTCCTTTGTTGGATATGTGGCTCGCATCACTTAACTTGTCTTTTCATCCTCTTCACAGAGTCTTTTGCAGAGCAAAAGTTTTAACTTTCCATGAATTGGCTTTTTGATTCATTGATTTCTCTGTTTTTCTGTTTTAAAGTTCATTAATTTCTGCTCTTTATTTCCTTCCATTTTCTTGCTTTGGGTGTATTTTACTCTTCTTCTAGGTTCTTGAGGTGGGAACTTGGATTATTGATTTGAAACTTTTTTTTTTTTCTGATGTAAGCATGTAGTGTAAAAATGTTCCTCTTCGGTGTCCCACACATGTTAATATTTTGTATTTTAGTTTCCAGCCTGTTCACACAGTTTCTCTGAGACTTCCTCTTTGATCCATGGATTATTCAGAACCATGTTGTTTGGTTTCTCATGTTTGGGGGGATTTTCTCATCTTCCTCGTTACTGATTTATGAGTTAATTCCATTGTAGTCAGAAACCACACTTTGTATGGCTTTAAACTTGTTGAGGTTTGTTTTGTGGTCCAGTATTAGATTTATTTTGGTCCCATGTGCACTTGACAACAGTGTGTGCTCTGCTCTTGTTGGGTGGAGTGTTCTCTCCATGCTGGTCAGATCCTGTAGGCTGATGGTGCTGAGCTCTTCTATGTCCTTGCTGATTTTCTCTCTACTTGTTCCATCAGTTGTTGAGAGAGAGGTGTTGGAGTCTGCATCTGTGATTGTGGATTTGTCTGTTCCTCCTTTTAGTTTTTGTTTCATGTATTTTGCAGCATTCTTTGGTACGTACACATTTAGGATTGTGATGTCTTCTTGGTGGATTGACTCTTTATCGTTATTTAATGTCCTTTTTATCAGTGGTAATTTTCTTTGTTATTCAGTTTACTTTTTCTGATAGCAGTATGGCCACTCATATTTTCTTTGATTAATGTTTTTGTGGAGTATCTTTTTCCATCTTTCTAGTTTTAACCAACATACAGGCATACCTTGGAGATGTTGTAGGTTTGATTCTAGACCACTGCAGTAAAGTGAGTATCACAGTAAAGCGAGCCACACGAAATTTTGGTTTCCCAGTCCATTTAAAAGTTATGTTTACACTGTACTGTCGTCTGTTTAGTGTGCAGTAGCATATGTCTAAAAATATAGCTTGTGTACCTTAATTAACAAATGCTTTATTGCTAAAAAATGCTAACCATCTTCTGAGCCTTTAGCAAGTCATAGTAGTAACATCAAAGATCACTGATCACAGATCCCCGTGACAAATATAATAATGATGAAAAAGTTTGAAATATTTTGAGAATTTCCAGAATGTGACACAGAGACATGAAGTGAGCAGATGCTGTTGGAAAAGTGGTGCCAGTAGACTTGCTCCACTCAGGGTTGCCAACTAAAAACCTTCAATTTGTAGAAAACTAAATAAAGCAAAGCACAATAAAACCAAGTGTGCCTGTGTATTGTTCTATTTGAAGAGAATTTCTTGTTGACAGGTAGAGTTCAGTCATGTTTTTTAATCCACTCTTCCAGTATCTGTCTTTTAACTGGTGTGTTTAGACCATTTATATTTGTTGTGATTATTGATTAATACGTTTTGTTTGTTCTTTCTGTTTTTCATTTCTTTGCTTTGTTTTACCTAACTTCCTATGGCTTGAGTATGTTTTAGGATTTCATTTTGACTTATCTGTGGTGTTTTTTTAAAAAATATTTATTTATTTGTTTGTTTGGGCTGCACTGGGTCTTAGTTGGGCACATGGGATCTTCGTTGCCTCATGCAGGATCTTTGTTGTGGCATATGCGATTTTTAGTTGCGGCATGCAGGCTCTTTCAGTTGCAGCATGCAGACTCTTAGTTATGGCCTGCGGGACCTAGTTCCCTGACCAGGGATTGAACCTGGGCCCCCTGCATATGGAGCATGGAATCCCAGTCACTGGACCACCAGGGAAGTCCCACATCTGTGGTGTTTTTGAGTGCTTCTCTTTGTGTGGCTTTTTAAGTAGTTGCTCTAGCTATTACCTTGTATATGCACAGCTTTTCTTAGTCTCCTGGTGTCAGCACTTACCAGTTTCAGGGACTTGCAGAAACCTCATCTCCCTTCATGTCCCAGTACTCTCCCCCCTTTCTGTTAGAATTGAGGTGATACATTGAGAAGCACTTCAGCATTAACATTTTTGCTTCAATGGCCACACATAACTTAGCAAACACAAGAGGAGAAGCAGAGTAACTGCAGTTGTCCATAGTTTGCTCTTTTCATTGTTCTTCCTTCCTTCCCGATGTTCAAGGATTCCTTCTTTTATCATTTCCTCTCTGTTTAAGAGAACTTTCTTTACCCAGTCTTTTGGAGTAGATATGTTGGTGACAGATTCTGTTAGTTTTTGTTCATCTGAGAATGTCTTGATTTGCTCTTCATTTTTGGAGAAACTTTTGCTGAATATAGAATTCTGAGTGGGCAGTTCTCTCAACTGTTGAAAATATGCAGCTTCCTTTTGGGCTCCCTGATTTCTAATGAGAAATTTGCTGGAGGCATTCAGAATTTTTTCTTCGGTCTTTAGTTTTTGGATTTCTTTGGGTTTATCCTCTTTGGAGTTTATTCAGCCTTAAATCTGTAGGTTTATTTTATTTATTTGTTTGTTTATTTATTTTGCCAAATTTGACAAATTTTTTTTTGTCATGCAGCATGTGGGATCTTAGTTCCCTGACCAGGGCTCGAACCTAGGCCCCCGCAGTGGAAGTGCAGAGTCCTAACCACTGGACCACCAGCGAATTCCCAAATTTGACAAATTTTTAACCATGATTTCTTTGGATGCTTTTCCAGCCATCCTCCTCTCTCCTCTCATGTGGGGCTCGGAATGCATGGATGTTAGATCTGCTATTGTCCAGCCCACATACCCCTGAAGCCCTGTTCATTTGTTTTCCAGTCTGTTTTCTCTTTGTTGTTCAGGTTGGGTAATTTCTGGTGTTCTGTCTTCAAGTTCAGTGATTCTTGCCCCCGCCCTTTTCTGCTGCTGAGCTCATCCATTGAGATTTTTATTTCAGGTATTGTTTTTTTTGGTCCTAAAATTTCCATGTGGTTTTGTCTCTTTACCTCTTATCTTTGCTGTGACGTTGTGCTCCTTTGCTGACTTCCTTTTATTTTTCATTCGTTTCAGGTGTGTTTGTGGGGGTTCCCTGACGCATTTTACGGTGGCTCCTAAAGTCTTGTTTGGTAGCTCTGTTATCTGTGTCCTCTCAGTGTCGGCATCCGTTGATCATCTTTTCTCATGTCACGTGAGGTGTTCCTGGTTCTTGCTATGGTGAGAGCTTTTTTTTTTTTTTTTTTAATTGAAACCTGGACATTTTCGGTATTATATTATGAGATTCCAGATCTTATGTAAATCTTATGTTTCAGATATCGCTTCAGCAGGGGAGGGGGATGCCCTTTGTTAATGCTAGTTTGGGGTTGAAGTTCAGGTTTCCCTCTTGGCGTTTGTTGACACTTGTTGGGGAGGGGTGCCATGTTACTGCTGCATGTGGGTGGGGGATCAGACCCCCGACGAGGCCTCTGCAGACACTGTCCGCGGGGAGAGCGAGGGGTGGAAGTGCTGACGTTCCCCTGGGCTTCCTCTGCCAGAGCCCCGGCGTGGGGGCAGGGGGCAGAGGGGTGGGGTGAGTCCTGGCTCCCGTGTGGTGTCTACACTGCGCGTGGGTTTGTTTCTCTGCCGTGTGTGACTGGAGTCAGGCAGCCTGTGCTCTCACTTCCCCTTTCATCCCCTCTGGCTGGAGTGGGCAGGCTCTGGGGCCTGGTTCGTTTGCTCCCATTGGTGCTTCTGGGTGGTCGGCTCCCCTGGCAGCCAGTGCGGGATCCACGAGACCAGCAGAAACCCCGGAGCTCACCCCTGTGTTGTTCCTCAGGTTCTGGGCCCCTCTCCCGTCCACCGCATCCTCTTCACCTCTCAGCATTTTTATGTTTCTTTCAAATATAAAGTCCAGGAATTCTAACAGTGCTTAGTGAGAAGAGGAGAGAAAAGTATGATTACCCCATCTTTCCAGAAGCAGAAGACCAAATTTAATTAATTTTGGACAGGTGATACACTCATGTGACGTACAAATTAAATGGTGTGAAAAGATGCACAGTGAAAATTAACTTCCTCCTCCTTCCCCTCTTAGACGGCAGCTGCTGTCTTGTCTCTTGTGCTTCCTTCCTTCCTGAGGTAGCTCTGCGTGTACCAGCAAATGTACGCAGACGAGTTTTTACCTCAGTAGGTACCGCAGGCGCCGTTTTGCACCTTGCTTTTCCTCTCATGACGCCCGTCTTCGTGCACCTGTGGGTCACTGTGTGGAGAACGGCTTCCTTGCTTGTCATGGCCTCATGGTACTCCGCTGTGTGCAGACGCCGCATGTACGGAAGCGGTTGGAATGTTGAGGTGTTGATCCTGTTGTCCGTTATATTTATTGTGCTTTCCATCTTAATGTTCTCCGCGCACTTCTCGACGTCTCTGTTTACACTGAGTAAGGCCTGTAGTAAGCTGTGGTGTGATGGAGAAAGCTGCGGGTGACCTAAGTCTCTGTTCTACGATGAGTCATGTGTATACTCCATGAACAGGGGGAGGTACTCCCTGATAGCTACACTTTTAGACACATTTCTCCATCACATTCACAAGGACTATTTGGACCACGTCTTGCTTTTCATAGGTATGAACAGAAGATTTTGCTTATAAGCTCTGTATACCTTTCCTCTCTTTCATGGCTTTAGTTGCTTCCGTATAATAGTTAGAAGAAGCCCACTTTATGGTTTTTTGTTGTGGTCCTATGTAGATTTGCTGGGATTTGAGGTCAGGGTACTTGCATCTACCTTTTGGGAGGGATAAGATTTACTTTGTTATGTAAATTTTTGAGTGTGGTAGTTTCATTCTCATGAAGTTTAGCATTTTTTTTCTTTAAGGTGGTGATTTTCCTTTTGGTTTCTTTCTTGTGCCCTCGAATTCTTGGCAAACTTGAAAGAAGCCATGAATTGAAGAATTTTTCTGCCTTTGTCTCTTTACACTCTTTTATGTTGACTTGGCAGTTTAATTCTAAACTCACGCATAGTTAAGTTTGGTCTTGCCTGGAGGGTGGAACCTGGCCTTGCCAGGCTGTGTGAGGCGTTTTGAGATCTGCTGCAAGCCCTCTCTCCAGGGCCTCTCACATGCTAGCTGGCGCATCAGGGGGCTCTTGTCAGTGCGTGGTCAGTGTCCAGAGAGGGGTTGTGTTCGTTTCCGCAGGTTGCCTTAGCAAGCTTTGGCTTCCAGACTTTTCTGGCTCTGTTCTCAGCCTCGTGGCCTCAACAGGCTCACTGCTTCTGACCTGGACGCTTTCTTTAGGCTCAGCCCCCAGCATTTCCTGCAGAAATTCTGTCCTTTAGGTTTGTACCACCTTCCATAACTGAATGTGGCAGTCAGTTGGAGTGAGAAAAGGATGTGGGCAAAGTGATTTCTGTCCTCTTTTTTTTTTCACCTCTTCAGCCTGTTACTTAAAGATGCCTTTCTGAGAAAAAGTGTTGAAATTCACTCCCGCAGCTTTGTTGCTGTTCTTCATTTGTAATAAATTGGGGATTTCAGATAATCTACCTTTAAAAATAATTGTATATGTTTATAATTTGTTTTGGAATAAGTTTGATGAGGAGGAGTTTTTAGGAATGCAGGGTATAACCAAGGGTTAGGAATTTAAATGGAAAATTGAATCTTTGTGAAGCTTTCCATATTTCCTTAGATGTTAATTCTGGACTTAAGTTTTATATGATTATTTACTACTAAGTATATTCCTAAATATCAAGGTTAATAAGCTCTTATTAAAATAATGTTTCAAAAAAGCCATTAATATTTTTACATAATACAGTATTTGATTATTGTACTTTTCTTTTTGTCATCTATTAGTCGGCAACCTCTTAGTTTTTCTTTTTTTTTTTAAGTTCTTTATTGGAATATAATTGCTTTACACTCTTGTACCAACTTATGAGGTACACCAAAGTGAATCAGCTGTATTTATACACATGTCCCCACATCCCCTCCCTCCTGCGATTCCCCCCCACCCTCCCCGTCCCGGCCCTCCAAGGCATCATTCATCATCGAGTTGATCTCCCTTTGTTATACAGCAACTTCCCACTAGCTGTCTGTTTTACACTTGGTAGTATATATATGTCTATGCTACTCTCTCACTTCGTCCCAGCTTCCCCTTTGCCCCCCCACCCCCCCCAACCCTGTGTCTTCTAGTCCATTCTCCACATATGCTTAGTTTTTCTTTTAATGGGAAATCAATTTTGGTTTTTTTGGTAACGACTAAAAATATATTTTAAATCTGACATAGAGTTTTATGAAAATGACTTGAGGCATTTTTCGATTTACTCTTTTCTTCTGTATTATATTTTACATTTTGTCTCCTTCTATATTGTATTTTAAAATTTGGAACCTGTTTGATACTCCATGGGCATTCTTGAGAGATTTTTTTCAGATGAAACTGAGAAATTTAGTCGTGGCTTTTGTCAGCATTAAAAGCAGACCAGCGGAGTTCCTTTGTGCCAGGCTGAAAATAGTGCTGGAACACGATGACTTGTTTCTGTTTTACTTCATGTTCTCGTTGGTAGAGTCTCCACTGTGAACACACTCGACCCCCAAATAAAACCCTAACGTGGAGAATTCACTTGTACACACATGGGGATTATATCGTCCTTTGTCGATCACTGGCGTGAATAAGGATGGTGATGGACTCTCTGGGCTGTTTCCCCCAAGGTATTGCCATCAGAGAGTCGGCAAAGGTGGTCGACCAAGCCCAGAGGAGGGTGCTGCGGGGAGTTGACGACCTGGACTTCTTCATAGGGGACGAAGCCATCGATAAACCCACGTACGCCACAAAGGTAAACTCCCTCCTGGGATTCGCTTCTGCAAGTGCACAGCCGAGAGCAGAGCAGCAGGATGAGTGATGCAGAATGGTGCTTTATGCTGGATTGTGCTTGTGGAATGTGTTTTATTCTTGTGTTTACAGAGATGTTTTGTTGTTGTTTTAAATTTTATTTATTTATTTATTTATTTATTTATTTATTGGCTGTGTTGGGTCTTCATTGCTGCACCTGGGCTTTCTCTAGTTGAGGCGAGTAGGGGCTACTCTTCATTGTGGTGCATGGGCTTCTCATTGTGGTGGCTTCTCTTGTTGCGGAGCATGGGCTCTAGGCTCAAGTGCTTCAGTAGTTGCGGCATGAGGGCTCAATAGTTGTGGCTCATGGGCTCTAGAGCGCAGGCTCAATAGTTGTGGCACACGGGCTTAGTTGCTCTGTGCATGTGCTGTCTTCCTGGGGCAGGGCTGGATCCTGTGTCCTCTGCATTGGCAGGCAGATTTTTAACCACTGCGCCACTAGGGAAGTCCATTTATTGTTTTTGGTGAGGGCATTTTTGATGTGGGGAACAAGTGAATTTGCGAAGCCCTAGAATGTAGAAGTGATGTGGGGAATGTGGGCTTGTGTGGAAGCCAAAGTCTGCTCCTGTGGAAATTACAGGTTGGCTAATTAACCTGTCAGGTGTGGAAAGTTGCAGACTGATCAATTAAAAAGAAGCACTAAAGTTATTTAACTAGACATTTGTTCTTAAAAAAACAAAACAAAACCCCAAACTCCAGATCGAATGGCACGGTAGGTTACCTCTGCTTTTCCATCTGTTACTCCATTGTTAAGACTATTCTTTGTGCTTAGAAATGGGTGGAGTGGAGTATAACAGTGATGTCATATCATCTTTCTGGTAAAGTGCCTGTGGTTTCTTTATATAAATTAACATACACTCCATGCACAGGAACTGTTTTCACTAATAACTTGGTCTCTTCCATCTCTTCTGGGCCAGTGCTGTTGTTAAACTGTTAATCTTACTGATGTGAACTGAAGCTTGACGTAGTCTGGTCTCTCTTGCTTTAGTGGCCAATAAGACATGGGATAATTGAAGACTGGGATCTAATGGAAAGATTCATGGAACAAGTGATTTTTAAATATCTTCGAGCTGAACCTGAGGACCATTATTTTTTAATGGTGAGTAACTGGACCTAAGAGGAGTATATCCCTGTAAATTCCAAGTTGCTTAGATTTTAAACCCAAGATATTCTTCCCTGGGGAATTTTAAATTCCTGCTAAAGCCATTTGTATGAATTGGGGTACTTTGGGGGGCACATAACAAAAAAGGGGGGCTTATTATCTCACGAAAAAGAAAGGTCAGAGTCAGGCCGCTCTGGGGCTGGATATTTCAGCAGCTTGGAGGCAGAGGCGAGGACCAGCCACATTCACTAGTTGTGCCTCTTGCATCAGTTCCTCTCGGGCCCCAGGATGTCTGCCCAGGTTCCTGTGCTACCTCTTGGTGTATTTGCTTTCAGAGGTAGAAGCACATCTTAGGAATTAAGAATCCTGTTCCCAGAAACTTTCCCAGCAGATTTGCCCCATCTGTCCATGCCTAACCTGGTCCCTTGCAAGGGGAATGGAATTAGCTTGACAGGTTTACATTAGTCAAGATTCTCTCCCTGGGGCTGGTGAGGCGACCATGTCAGATGTACCTAAACAGGCCTCCAGCAGCAAGGAAGGTGGAGGGAGGAATGGATTTGGGTAGGAAACCAACTGTGTACGTGGATGTCC
Organism: Hippopotamus amphibius kiboko; assembly: GCF_030028045.1. Lineage (NCBI taxonomy): Eukaryota > Metazoa > Chordata > Mammalia > Artiodactyla > Hippopotamidae > Hippopotamus > Hippopotamus amphibius. The sequence continues at coordinate 4,653,930 of NC_080189.1, read as the reverse complement.
TCGAGAAATAACTGGATGACTCTGATTTTTGCCTCTTATAGCAGAGGAAACTGAGTCATGATGTTATTTTGCCAGGGTTTAAATCTTACTCTAAAATAAAATTGAGCTGAGTTGTGGGCCCTGATAGTGTGGTGCTTAATCTTGTTCAGACAACATCAAACATGACCGGGAAATGAAAAGAAGTATCTCTTGGTTATGGAATCCATTCTAATTGTTCTACTCAACTTCACGTTTCCTTCCATGAAATGTTCTTTAAGTTAAAATTAATTACATGTACAAAACACTTGCTTTATGGAGAGCAATTGCACATAACATAAGCTGCACATTACAACCTACATAATTTAGCTTTGGACTTTTTCCATGCAAGTACATTGTCAAATGGTCCCTGATCCAATTATATAGTTCTTTCTAATGTTCAATATGGAGTGTTCTTAGAATTATCTGGCTTAAAATATGCTAACTGCAGGCGATTGTGATGTTAGTGGAATCTCTATATTTGATATCTATTATAGCAAGTCTTTGAAAGTGCTCTGATCTTCTTTCTTGGCTATATCGCCACAACTAGAAATTGCCAAGTGTTAGCACCGTGTCGTACAGGCCACCATGTATTTTCTCTCCTGTGTATCTGCAGTGGTTTATGTAAAATAAGTGGAGCCAGGAGACTGACAGTGTGTCTGAGTGGCTTTGTCTTTACAGCAAAACAAACCACAGGTCCTCAGCTGTCTCATTTGGTGCCTTTCCTTCTCTCGCACGTCACATAACTATCTGTTGGACAGGACTTTAGGAGCAGGTGCCCCCCAGTGTCTTCCTTCTGTTCGCCAGGGGTCCTCTCTCACTCCACTCAGAGGGACGCCTGGTCTTAGCTGTGGAGCAAATATTCGCCACTGGGACGCAGCCCACAGGAAATGTTTCCTACAAGAAATTACTTTCTGCTTTAGCTGGAATTATAGGCTAGTAAGATAAAAACCACATTCTCGAAAGGAATTGGAGGTGTTTGGTGGGAATATGGAAAAGTCCATTTGCCAAAAATGAGTACCTGCAATGAATGTTCAAAAATAATCAAGTTTATTAAATTGAACGTAAGAAAGTGTTGTGTTCCGACATATTGTGCTTTGAATTTTGCAGCTCAGTGCATTGCACAGTGTGATTGAGGAAGTGGAGAATGGTACACTTCTTTCAGGTCTGTGCCCTTGGTCATCAGCTTATGGAATACATCAAGGGGACTAAAGCAGGTATACTTATGGCTGTGTCTAGAAGTCAGTTGAAGACATTTACTAAACTGCTACATCAGATAAGCCTTCTTGGTATAAGAGAGTCTGAAGGGGTTACATGAAAGGCCCCTCAGTAGCCCCCCAGGTAGTTCTTTCTGACTGCATGGACCAGGCACCTGAACGAGGTGAGAATGGGCTCGACACAGGTCGTGTGCTTCAAGACGTTTCAGAGACTTGGCTCACATCCGTCAAGTGGATTGAGCAGATGGCAAAAGGGAATCCTACTCTTTTCTCCAATGCTGAATTGCCCAGGGTTCAAAACAGAATCTTATATTTAAAAGAATTGCAGTGCTCTTGAGTGGAAATTGAGTTGTAGCTTTAGAAGAGATCTGCAGACTTCCTGAGTGTGAATCAAGGAGCAAGAGCGAGCAGCACGTGCCGCCAGGGTACCCTGGGACCGGAGCAGGAAGGCTGGGCGTCCCGGCTCGGGGGGGGACCGCCCTTCCTTCGTGGTTTTGTTCCACGCGGGTCCTCAGTGGCCTGGATGGTGCCCGCCTGCTTTGGCAAAGGCGTGTCTCTGTTCTCAGTGCACTGGCTGCTGATCTCTTTCAGAGATTAGCCAGCCTCACAGGCACACCCAGAAATGATGTTTTACCAGCCCTCCAGGTGTCCCTTAGCCTAGTCAAGTTGACCGTGACGTGTGGTGTGTCCTGACTCACGACAGTAGTTGCCTTCCTGGCTCTTGAGAAGGATGTAGACCCACTGTGTCCAGTACAGTAGCCGCCAGCCGATGGGGAGGTTGATGGCCCTGGGTTGCTAAGTCCATCACGACTGGCCCACGTGCTTCCCACCTTCCAGTACCTTGTCATCTCTCCTGTTTTCCCTCCCTTCAGGACTTATATTTTTAAAAAGGTTTCTTTACTTTTTAATTATAGAGAGGTTTGGGGGTGGAGCAGTATTAGGTACATGTGTTCAGTTTGCTGTCTTTATCCAGAAATATGGATTGTTTTTGTGGTACTGATTAATTATTCATTTTTTGAATTAATACCAGATGATATTTTACCATTGTTATGAATAAAACTTGCATTTGTGCGATGTTTTAATAATATGCTTCAGTATTAAAAAAATTAGAACTCGCTATCTCCAGTTTAGATCTTGTTATAAATAATGGTTTGGGAAAGTTTTATTTAAATTGGTCTCCTGAAGGAACAGTTGGTGGTAAACATAAAAGAAATGGAGGATTGAGGAAGAAACAGACTTATGATTATGGTTCTCAGAAGAGTGATTCTTGTGGTTCTCATAAGAATATGCCTTTAATAACGCAGAGTTGGATTCAGGAGCCAGAAGAACCTAATTATGTTGTAAACATTTCCTTAAATGGAAGTAGGTAGATTTTAATGTAAATTCTTCACAGATGGTGAATTGTTTGGCAGCAAGTAATTAAAGTGTAAAATACAGTGGTTTAAGCAAGTTAAGACTTTTATTTTTCTTAGTTTTTTGAAAAAATTTATTTATTTATTTGGCTGCACCGGGTCTTAGTTGCAGCATGGGAACTCTTAGTCACGTCATCTGGGATCTATTTCCCTGACCAAGGATCGAACCCGGGCCCCCGGCATTGGGAGCATGGCGTCTTAGCCACTGGACCACCTGGGCAGTCCCAAGACTTTTATTTTTCTTAAATACATTTGTAGTAGGGAGGGCAGTGCTGGCAGGGCAGCTTCCTGATGTCATTAGAGATCTCTGTGCTCTGGGTTCTGTTCTAAGAGTACCTTTTGATCACAAATTGGCTGCTGTAGCTCCAGTCATCACCTCTGCATTCCAGGAAAGAAGATGTTAAGAGCAGAAGGGAGACTACTGCTTGAGTCTACCTTCAGCCTTGTAGGGAGTGTTCCTGGAAGCCACATCCATCAGCTTTTGCTTCTTAATTGGCCAGAACTTACTCGCTTAGCCATCCCTGTCCACGAGGAAGTCTAGGAAATGCTTTTCCTCTGGCCTGTGATTGACGAGTGGTCTGTCATGAAGGCAGAAGGGAGAATAGGTACTGGGTAGGTCAGTTGCAGTGCCTGCCGTAATGATGTGACTGCAGGTTTGAAGACAATGGCAAGACAGGAATTCATTCAGCTGCCTTCACAGCTCGGCTGGGTGTGGCCAGTGCCGTCCACGTCGGGAGCCAGCAGCCCCGGAAGAGCCACGGCAGGGCGTGCCGCTGCTTCCCCTGCCCTGCGTCCCATCCTGCCTCTGTGCGTGTCTTCATCGGGGTAAATAAATCAGGAAGTCGTATTGGGAGTTTTTGTGATCTTTGCACGTGGCTGTAATCCAGGGTTTCACGACTCTTGTAAAGACTGTTTTGTTGTAGAACTGTAAGTTGCGATTTAGAAAATTTGGAAGATGTCTGTGCAACTTTACGCATTCCTATCCCATTAACATAAATGTTAACATTTAGTGTATCTTCATTTAGTCTTTTCACCCATATTTTTGTATGACTTTGCATTCAGTATTGTGTCCTCCGTCCTTCTTCCCTGTTTCCTCACACGGTTTTCATGATCCTCATTTCAGTGGCTTTATGATCATCTATCCAGTGACTATTTCCTATCTGTTTAGCAGTTGCACTATTTTTAGAAGTTGTACTTTTGTTTCCAACTTCTTGGTTTTATACAAAGTAACGTGAAGTAATCTTTGCACAGTTTTTTCTATATTTAGAGCACTTTTTACGTTAAAAATATAAAAGTTATATATTTATATATCATATATAATTTGGGGGTCCAGAGGTGTTAGTAATTTTGAACCTTTAGCATGCCATTTCACACTGAAACCTTCAGTGTACAACAGGCCACATTATTTGAACTCCTGTCAGCTTTGATTAATACCATTTTTGATTATATGTTGTTAATTTGCATTTTTAATAACTTTGACCTTAAACATTTTTTCATGTGTTTATTAGTTGTATTTCCTCTTTCGTGACTTGCCTATTCATGTCCTTTGTTTTGTACATATCAGTGTTTTATTGCTTTTCTATTGCTGTGATTTCTATGAACTTTTTTTTACCTGAAAGTTTCTATTGTGATAGAATGTACATACCATAAAATTTACCATTTTCACCATTTTCGAGCATACAGTTTTGTGAATTGAGTACATTCATGTCGTTGTGCAGCTGTTGCCACCATCCATCTCCAGACCTTTGTCACCTTCCAGACTGACACTCTTGATTGCATTGAAGAACAACTCCCCCCCCCCCCCCAGCCCCTGGCACCCTCCATCCTGCTTCCTGTCTCTGTGACTGTAACTGTTCTAGGTGCGCTTGTAAGTGGAATCGTGCAGTATTTGCCCTTGTGACTGGCATATTTCACTGAGTGTAATGTCTTCAGGATTCAGCCACATTTTAGCACATGTCAGAATTTCCTTTTTTAGGGCTGAATAATATTCTGTTGTATGTATGTACCACATTTTGTTTACACTGTGAACTCTTCCATATAATATGTGGGAAGCTTTTGTCAGGAGCAGGTACTTTTTTCTCAGCTGATTTTTTTCCCTTTGTAGATTATGTGTTTGAACATCGATAACTGTAAATTTTTATATAGTAAACCTATTTTCCCGTGATGTATATACATAATTTTCATCCATCTGGGATTTATGTGGAACATCATTTGACACTGAATTTAAACCCAGGAAGAATCCAGGAGCTGGGATTAATCTACTTCTTGCTGGGAATGTCTTCCATAGGCTCACTTTTAGCTTCAGAACGAACAGCAACTCTTAGCTGGCAGGCAAGAAACAGTCGCTGACCATGCTCACACTTTTCATACCTTTTTAGTCTCCTTCTCTTGATCCTTTTTTCCTCTGTACTCAGTTTAAATGCTTTGTTCATAAAGTTAACTTCTGAAGGTGCTTGCATTCCTCTTCAAGGTGACAGAAGGTTTTATAGATCTCTAGTTAATAGACATAGTTTATTCTGGTATGAGTTACATTATCGATAGTCTAGCTGACGTTTATTCAGCCCTTCTCTGTCCCTGCCCCTCCCCACCAAGTACTTACCTGTATTCACTCATGTATTTAATCCCACCAGCAAACCTGGGGTAGGTAGTTATTAGGCCTGTTTTTCAGATTGGCAGGAGGTACTTTAAGGAGGAATCTTGTAGCCAGTGCTGTTGGAATCTGCAGCTGTTATTCATGGGCTTTAAATGAAAGAAGTCTAAAGTAGTAATCACAACACAGTGCTCGCTGTGTGCTGGGCGCGTAGAGGGGTCAACAGATTTCATCTCAGCCCCTGAAGCAGGCAGGTTAAAATCAGTTATGAGCTGTTGGGTGACTTTTAGATCCCTTATTTACAGTCAGCTTTTGATGACTTTGTGATTTCTCACATGTCTTAAGATTGCTTTCTCTCTGCCATCCAGGGAAGATACTGGTTCTGATCACAGTAATTAAAACTTACAGGGGGCACTGCCTTTGAGCTTTGCATCGTTGCTACATGAGAGCCTAAACCAAAGCCCCAGCTAGCTGACAGCCGGACTTGCATGTCGTTTGAAGAGAAGAGACACCCAGCACAGAGTTCGAAGGTGCGGGAGGGTTTCCAGTGCACGTGTGTCCCCTTCCCAGCTCCGTGCTGCCCCCAGCTCTGCTTCTTGGAGGAAACCACCTTCACCGGTTCTTAGGCAAAGGGAGTTGTGTGCAGGCCTGTGGACTGCAATAAATTTGTTTTATAAAATGGTAACGAAATATACATACTGTTGCACACCTGGTTTTTTTATTTTAAAAAACTTTAGAAATTGTATGAAGTGCCCCCCCCCCAACCATTCTTAAGTGTGTGGTTCAGCAATGTCACCTGTATTCACACTGTCATGTGACAGGCCTCTTTCCCAGCCTACAAAACTGAGACTCTGCCCATTGAACAGCTCCCTGTTCCTCTTCCCCGTACACCGATTTTTTTTAAAAAAGTTGTTGATACAGAAGAACATTTACGAATGTGTGAAGTGTGGCGATGCCTCTCTCTTTGCATTTAACAGTTTATCGTGGAGACTTTCATATCCGCCCACGGAGCTCATGCTTTTCCGTTGCTGCAGAAGTGCTGCAGTTTATGGATGTGGTGTAATTTGTTAATCAGTTCCTAGTGCTGGGCCTTCAGCTTCTTTCTGCTCTTAGAGGCAGTGTTGACTTTGGACCTCTCTGAGGCACCTTGTTTTTCTTGCTTAGAGACTGTAATTTGATTTTGTTTCATGGTCTTAGCCAAGGGACTGTCTTTAGCAGGTGAGTTTCTCACTGGTACTTGCTGATGATTCTAGTAACAGTAACTCACCACTGTGCCAGGTGCTGCCGTGAGCGCTCTGTGTAGACCCTGTGAGGTCAGTGCTGCTTACTCACAGAGAGAGGAAGTCACTTTCCACACTTAGTAAAATCAAAGGTGGGATGGACTTCAGAGCTCTCTTTGACTGTGGCTGGTGTGGCCTGCTGCTGAGTGACAGGTGTGTGTGGCCTTAGTTCAGCTGTTTTACTGGATGCTTTGCTTTCTGGTTTTAATGTGTTTTATTTATGTATTAATACTTTAAAATTCAGGCTGTGTTTTCTCTTTGATTTCTATTAGGTATGTTCTTTCTGATAACTCAGTGTTTTTTTTTTTGTTAAAATTTAATGCAACTATCCTTTTGTATAATATATTTACCTGTATTTGTTTAGGGGTGATTACTTCCTGCTGTGCTTAGTGACCGGATTGGTACCTTTCCACATTTTCTCACCTCTTCTTCCTTTCTTTTATCACCTGCTTTTGATTGATTACTTTACTAAGCTTATTCTACTATTTACATTTATAACTTTATGTAAACTAGTGTCTCTGATGCTCTGTCAGTAAAACAATTATCTTTTGATTCAGTGGTACAAGGATATCAGTCTTTATATTCTCTCCCCCTTTCCATCTATACCTCTCTACTTGGTGCTGGTTCTGCCTTTTTAATTTATGATGTTTACCTTCTGTTCTGTAGCTATAATTGCCAGAAAAGAAAACTTTTTATTCCTGTGTCTTAAATGGATTAATTGCCCACTGTGAGTCTTTGGCTGTACTTCCTGCATACTTACCATTTGGCTAAAGCTTATCTTCTACTAGTTAATTCATGAAGACTTCACAGGAACCAGATTCTCCCAAGTTCTTATATATTTAAAGGTCGCTTTTTTTTTTTTTTTTTTGCAACATACTTGATTGGCAGTGTGGCCAGGCATAGAATTCTTGGTCATACCTTCTGCCCTGAAGACTCTGTAAGTGTGGCCCCAGGTGTCCCAGTGCTACAAACGTATCTGTGCTGCTGGCCAAGGCTGGCTGTACTTTTCCTGCTTTCAGGGTGTTTTAGGCTGCTTGAACTAAGCATAACAGCGTCCTGCAGGCTGAGTGGCTTACACAGCAGACACTTGTTTTCTCATAGTTCTGGAGGCGTTAGGTCTGAGGCTCAAGGTGCTGTCAGGGTTGGCTTCTGGTGAGCCCTTCCTTCCTGGCCTGCAGGTGGCCGCCTTCTCGCCGTGTCCTCATGTGGGCTTTCCTCTGTGCGGACGTGAGAGAGAGCTCTCTGGCATCTCTTCCTTTTCTTGGAAAGACATTAGTCCTGTTGAATTAGGGCTCCCTCTGCATGACCTCATTTAACCTTATTTCCTCCCTGGAGTCTTCGTCCCCAGATGCAGTCACGTTGGGGGTTGGGACTTTAACATAGGAATTTTGGGAGACACAGCTCAGTCTATGACAAAGGGTAATGTGGAAGTTTTTGCCGAAAGGCCCAGAGAATTTTTATTTATTCTTTTTTCTTTTTTTCTTTCTTTTTTTTGCAGCTTAAATATGTGATGTATATCCATATTTATTGACATGGAAAAATGTTCACAACATATTGCTGAATGACAAAAAGCAGGTTTATTTACTCTTTTTATCTTTCTGTAACCCTGTTAATTTCCTCCTATTTGATTGATAATGGTTATTATTTTAAAAGATATTTGAATTTTTTTGAAATGTCTTTATCATGACCTTCATCTGCTTTATTTTTATATTTTTCTGGGTACATGCTTTTTGTCTGCCATTTGTTTTTCCTATTACTTTTCTCTCTTCCTTCTCTTTTTCTTTCTGTGTTTTTATATGGTCTTTGGCTGGTTTCTTTGTGTTCTTTCCTCATCTTTGAATGAAGGGAGTTCTTCCTGGACAGGCTGTGTGTGTGAGTTGAGGCCGGGCGGCGGGGGGCGGGGCAGTGTCTGGGTGAAGCTGCTTTTGCCGGGGTGTTTCTGCCTCGCAGCTGATGGCAAAGATGCTTCTTCTAACCTTGCCAGCTGTGCTCTGATGGCAGGTGGGGCTTGCGGGGAGGCTTCTCAACTATTCTGCTCAAACTGATCTTGTTCCAAGCAAGGGCTCACTGCTTTTGCTCTCTCTGGAGAACTGTGTATCTTGCCTGGGGTCTGAAGCCACCGGTGTCCTCTCAGTGGCCTTACTTGGCTTGGTGGGGTTTTACTGCCCTTGGCAACGCGCGCTGCAGGTCTCTTCAGTTTCAGGGTGTGTGGGTGTTATGTTATCTAAGGTATTGTTTCCTCTTCTGTAACTTGTCCTTGTTTTGGGGTGGTTAATAAGAGCAGAAGTGTTCAGAGAGGTCTTTGCTCTGCTGTGTCAAAGCTTTTACGCCCCACAGCCAAAGTTCTTTAAGACAGTTTCTTAAAGTACGGATTTCTTTAGAGTGCCCTCTGGTGTACGCCACCTGTAAAATCAGGAAGTTGTACAGCATCCTAATTAACATGCTTTCAGGGTAACTTCTTTATGGTTCTGATGTAGTTACATGAAATTTGGGTGAACACTAAATATAGTGAATGTTTTCTTACAGACAGAACCTCCACTGAATACACCAGAAAATAGAGAATATCTTGCAGAAATTATGTTTGAATCATTTAATGTACCAGGACTCTACATTGCAGTTCAGGTAAAAACAAAGTGACTTTTATGATTCCCAAATGACCTTAGCTGTCTAATAGTGGAAGAAATGGTGATTCTAAAGGCCTCTGTTGTAAGATCGTGCTGTGTGTTCTTCCTTTTCCACACCCTCCACACGTGTGCATGCACACACGCACACACATGTGCACACACCATTCAGGTTTGAACTCAAACACTGTACAGAACATGTTCAGTGGTTTATGTTTTTATGTGTTTACTGCTGATATAGAGTTTGTCCAGCCTTTGTCTTTTTACATCATTGGAATGTAACGTATTCTCTGCGTGACAAGAGTGAGATGATGGTTCTTTTTTGGCTTCTTTCACCTCTGATCATAAAAAAGAGAAGATATTATAGAATCTGCTGAAAAACAAAACAAATATCTCTAGAGGGCTCCCCCTTTGGGATTTGGGCTCCAGTGGTTCCACGAGCTCGTAGAACTTCCTCTGAAGCTGCCTGCTCTTAGTGTGGGGATGTTAGTTGGTGTTGGATGCTGTTATTTATCTGTCGCCCTATAGAAGGAGATTGACTGAGATTTTGGGGGAATAAATTTTTAAAAAGTATCTCCCCAAATGCTTTCTGCATACTCTAGTCCCTTACTGCTAAGAAAAAAGAGGAGGAGGTGTATAAAAACAGTTGATTGAACCTGGTGTACCCCCCAAAAAAAAAATAATAAAAAAAAAAATAAATAAAATAAAAAAAAAAAAAAAAGAGGAGGAGGAGTTGCACAGAAAATTAATTTGGGAGATAGCGCCGGCTGTGGCCTCTATTGGTTCTCACTGGCTTTTCTTTGCAAAAAAAGTGAAGTTTACAAAATTGCATGTTAGTTGTCCAATTTGGAGTTTGAATTCTGGGAGGAAGAAGGAGGATAGGGAAGGGAAGGGGTTACTCAGTCGCCGAGTAAGAGAGGGCTTACTGGTTGCACCTGGGGGCACTCAGGCGGGTCCTTGGGGAGAGGTTCCCTGGGTGCTGATGGTCTTCGCGTCTTCCGTGCAGGCAGTGCTGGCCTTAGCAGCGTCCTGGACATCAAGACAAGTGGGCGAGCGCACGTTAACCGGGATCGTCCTGGACAGCGGGGACGGGGTCACACACGCTATCCCGGTGGTAAGCAGAGCCCCGTGCTGCCCTCTCTCTAGGCCTCCCCCGCCTGGAGGTGAGGGGCGAAGGGAAGGCAAACCCTTCTGTATTTAAAACACCACTTTAGAACATGTAACCCTACTTAGCAAAGGTAACAAGAGTTTTTAAGCCCAGGTGTGTGAGAAGGAAGACGATGCCCAGTGTCTGTGGTGCTGGCATGTGAAGCTGCGGTGGGAAGCATCTGCAGGCAGGGTGCCAGCAGTTGTTCGGGGTCTCCAGGGGTGCATCCCCAGGAGGGGCCTCCTGGCTTCCGTGCTGAGCTGTCAGCTGGGGTATCCGTAGGTGTGGTTCACGACTGCTCGAGGATGCGTTCTGTGTTCTGTGACAAGCTGTGGATGGCTTTAGTCAGCTCGTGCTTTAGAGAAATTGCTTCTTTTTTTTTTTTTTTTTTTTTTTTTTAAATTTAAGAGCCAAGAAGGGGAGAGTGTTCATTTTGACTTGCAGAGTGCTCTGCAGTGTCACTTTTTGGTTTTAATTTTCAAAATGTTAGAGAAGTGATTCCTAATTCAGTCAAGAGACAATATCTGTATTTTTCTTTCGGTCCAGTGGACTGTTTAAGTGAATTATTTGAAGTTTGCTTTTTTGAAGATGAATCGAAGCTGCCTGCAGGGGGCGCACAGTGGACAGTCGGACCTCCTCCTCTTCATCTTCCTCCTCCTGGCCCCCTGCTCAGAGGCAACCCTGTTACTAGTTATTATATTACAAGCTTGTTTTCTGTGTATACGGGGGTGTGTATGTGTGTGTGTGTGTATGTGTAGCTCCTTTTAAAAATGCAAACTGGGTTTTTTGTTTTTTGTTTAAACCATTTACTTTAATTGAAAAAATAGTCACTGTTTCATTTCAGGAAGTCCATGGAATGATGTACTAATAGGCTACGGCTTTAATTCCTGAAAGGCCAGGAATCACTGCAGTGGAAGGTTGATGTGTCCACAGTCACGGGGGAAAAGCCACATTCCTCCCGCCCTGCACCCCTGCCAGCCGGCGTGCCCTCTGCTGGGTGAAGAGGGACGGGGCAGAGCCTCCTCTGTGCCCAGGCGCCCCTCAGCCAGGCTCTGAACGCTTCCTCCTCTTGTGAGTCAGACAGGCGCTCGTGCCCTTGGAGGGGCAGTGCTGACAGTCTTCTCCCTGAGGTTCTGCCCTCAGAGGTGAGCGCAGGCCGAGGCCCAGGAGGTGCTGGGGGCCCTGCTTCTTTGCCTCCCTCGTGCATCCGATGGAGGAGAAGAAAAGAGAGCAAATTCCACAGTGCACAGGCCCACAGAGAAAGCTGGTGGTCAGTTTTTCATCTGTTTCTTAGTTCTGTTTTTTTCCTGAGCATAAAAATTATATTTGTTGTACAAAATTTGGACAAAATACAGAAATGTGAAGAAGAAAATAAAATGACTCATAAACCAACCCAGAGGACTGCGTTATACTTTTGGTTGTATAGCTTTCTAAGCTCTTTTTTTTAAACACATGTGTACACATTTTAAGCAAAATTGGAATATCATATGTGTGATTTTGTATTCTAATTGTACAGTGTAATCCTATAATTATATTTTGCATATTGGTTTATCCCTAGTATTTTTTTCTTATGGTTAAATATTCTGTGAAAAAATAGTAACCGCATAATAGCCCGTCATGTGGGTATAACTCACTTATTTTCCTGTTGTTGGACTTGTGGGTTGTATTAATATATTTAAATGCTGTGATGAAGCTGATACTTATTTAACACTGGTTGAATGCATTTTAGAAAATGTTATATGTAAGGCATGGATTATAAAAATTGTGAATAGTTTGTGTTTGAGAGAGCTCACGTTCTTAGGAGTTTTGAAGTTGATCTTTATTATTTTAATAATCTGCACATATCTTTTATCCTGATCTTAAAATATTTTATAAATGGCTTGGAAAGGCCACACCTTCTCTTACTTCTAGAAGTAGGTACATCAAAAGAAAACACAAGAGGAATTCAGTGACTTGCTCTTGCAGCTTCACTGGTGACCGTATCTGCTTGTAATCTTTAGAACTGAGCACCCGTGCCAGGGAGTCAGTCACTCCCGGCCTCTGTCTCAGGACTTGTGCACAGAACCAGTGCTTCACGGGGAACTCAGAGTGTCTCTTCTTTACCTGATGAAGCTGGGGTAGTGCTTCTCACTCTGACCTCAGCTCCCCAGAGCAAGCTGGAGGCCCTGAGCCTGGCTTCCACGGTGGCCGGGCCCCCACCCGCAGGGAGGTGGGTGGGGCCCTCGGGCCGAGCTGCGGGGCGCTGGGCTGCAGCTCTCTTCCTGGCCTGGGGCGGGGGCGGCCCAGTCCTCCCAGCAGTGCCTCACGTGGCAGAGTGGTTAGGTGAACCAGCCAGAACCACTGCTAGCAAGCGCTGCTCCTTGTATGGGGAGCGAGACCGTTTACTGCGTCCCGACTACTGCGGCAGACAGGGCTGTGAGCTGGACTCACTCCACTGCGTTAATTCTGTGTTGTAAAGCCCGTTTGCCCCGTGCTGTGGAGGAAGGCGCTGAGGCGGGGACGCGTTAGCAGACGTGTCCTCGGTCACGCAGCCTACAGAGGCGGAACCAGCCCGAGCCCAGGTTGTTAGAATCTGCGTCCTGCCTGCTAACCGAATTGCTGAATACAGGTTGATTTATAGTTGGTGTAACAATTTATAGATAAAACTTTCTCCTTTTTGTTAGAGGAACAAAAAATGATTGATCCCTTGTTCTGACAGGCAGCAGTACTTTTTGGAAATGAACATTTTGTGTGGGTTTCTCTTCACATTCCTGCTGAAAACGACATCTTGGTGGCTTACAGAGCGTCTCAGGTTCTACTAAGGGAATAGCGCCTGCAGTCATTTTAAAAGGCCTCCAGGGCCGAGCTTTGCACTGAGTGTGGGCAGAGTAAATGCTGTGCTGCGGGAGGGGCAGGAGACAGCCTTAGAGTCCAGGGAGCCCTTCCCTCCTGGAGCTGCTCACACGCCTCTGCCTCCTCTCCTTCCCAGGCAGAAGGGTACGTCATCGGAAGCTGCATCAAGCACATCCCCATCGCAGGGAGAGACATTACCTATTTCATTCAGCAGCTGCTGAGGGAGCGGGAGGTGGGGATCCCTCCCGAGCAGTCGCTGGAGACTGCCAAAGCCATCAAGGTAAAAGCCAAAGCCGTCAAGGTAAAAACAGGCGGGCCCGCGGTTTGGGGAGGGAGAGAGAGCAATGGTGTTTGGATGCTTCCCTTGCTGCTGCTCCCCCTCCCTCTCCCCTCCCCCACCCCTCCCTCTTCCTCTCCTGCCTCCCCTCCCTCCCCTTCCCCTCCCTGTGAGTGTGGGTCTGGCGCTGTTGCTGCTGGTGGAGGGTGCAGCTGAGGATGAGCGCGCTGGGGCGCAGAGGTTGAGTGCGCACGCGCACAGCGTTGTGGAGCCTTGTTAGTTGGACCCTTCATTGAGCCGCACGTGGGCGGAAGGTTACGGAAGCAGCTTAAGACTTTCTTTCCAGACTAAAATATATCCCGATTTTCCCTCGTCCTCTCCTTGCCTTTGTTCAGGGAAAGAGATTTGGATCTCTGATCCAGTTCCCTGGGCAGCCGCCCGTCACAGACGTGACCCGGCCCTCCGGGAGGATGTGGGATGGGCAGAGTCCTGAGTGTGATGGTCGGGAGGCTGCCCTCCTGGTCCTCGTGGTGCCGTTTGCTTCACTTGTTGGCTCTCTGGGGTGCAGTTCTGACCCTGACCCTGGAGCTGGACCATTCAGGCCGTGACAGTGTGCTCAACTGTGAAGGTCGGGAGTGAAAGGGCCTCCTTGTGTTCCCCCAGATGAGCTGCACCGACCCTGCTGTTCGTTCTCACTTGACTTCTCCTGTGAGGGGGAGGTCCTGGAAAGCCTGGTTAGAGACTCCTGGGGTCGCTGGTGGGCCCCGGCACACCCCGTCCTTGCAGCGGGAGTCCAGAACTTAGGGCTGACGTGGCCACACTCCATCCAACTTCACGGAGGCGTTCAAGCCAGTTGAGGTACCCTAAGAAACTGACCAGGACTCTGAAGGCGGCTTACTGTTTCTGTCTCCGGTCTGTAGGTGTAAAGTCGTATGGACTCACTCACTCTCTCTCTGTTATCAACGAGCACAGGGTTGTGTACGTTATAATTCAGCACAGTATATCAAGGATGGTATTAGGATCTGTTTCAAGGATTCTAAGAAACTTTAAACTTAACATCATGAAAACACCCTCAGAGGCCCTTCTCGAGTGTGTAGTGAGCACCAGCTCTGTGCCCATAGGAAGCTGACTTTCAGAGTCTGGTGAGTTTCAGGTGCCACGTGCTGCTTTGCCAGGGTTAGCACTCTGGACAGACGATTGACCCAAAGATGCCCAGTCTAGCATCACCAGATACCGAGGAGACACTTAGCACGTGTCAGGCTGGTCTGGTGCCGGGGTCCTCGTGCAGCGGCGTGCAGCTGCTCCGTCCTCCCCGAGTCGGCCTTTTCTTTTATGCACGATCCCTGGTGCCTGATAACGTGCGGTGTCATTGACTTAGGTGTCACGGTTGTTGCTTGCTCCCGACTCTCAGCCAGGGCACGTGCTCCAGAGGGCAGTGGTCTGTGTGTTCACTCGTGCACCCCGTGTGCCTCGGCGCTCGGCGAATAGTGCCATGGAGCGGGCGGCCGTGCTGTGTCGGGCTGCACAGCAGGCTCAGGACCCGCCCGTGGGCCGCGGTAGGCGTGGGGGTGAGATCCGCCGCTCTCCGCGTGGGGCCGCGGCGCGGGTCTGCTGGTCCAGGGTGGAGGGTGGCGTGGGGCCGGGCAGGCGCGTGTGCGGGCCCAAGAGGAATAAGGAGAGAGAGGTGGAGAGAGGATACGTAGACGAGACACCTTTAGACGTCACTTGAGCTGCGGCGCAGCGCAGTGTGGCAGGGTGAGGCTGAGGGCAGAGCCGAGCTGCGGAGGAGGCAGATTCGCAAGTGCAGCGCGTCGTCCCGGGACGTCTGTGGGCTCGCTCGCCTGTCCACACTGGAGCCGTGTGCAGCAGGCGCATCTCGGGGCATTTCACGCTGCGGGTTACTGGGTGCCTGTCGGAGGGCAGATTCTTGTGACATCTCTGTGTGTCTGCAGGAGAAGTACTGTTACATTTGCCCGGATATAGTCAAGGAATTTGCCAAGTATGACGTAGATCCGCGGAAGTGGATCAAGCAGTACACGGGGATCAACGCCGTCAACCAGAGGAGGTTCGTCATAGACGTCGGCTACGAGCGGTTCCTGGGCCCCGAGATTTTCTTTCACCCGGAGGTAGGATGCTGGCTCTTTGAGTGTGCGGGAGTGTGGCGTGCGTGGCGCGATGCTGCCACCTCGCGTGTGTGGAGAGTCCTCAGCGGGGGCTCCTGAGCTGCTCTCAGGCCGCCCGTCAGTGGGGACACTGGGTGCCTGCTGCACCCTCTGCAGCTCTTACAGCCCCTGGGAGGAGTGCCTGCTTGGCTGACTTCCAGCTTGCCCCTGTTTAGACTTGGTTATCTGTTAACAAGAGGTGACGAGTGGTTGGGAAGACGCTTTAAGAGCAGTGGAAGGATAATGGAAATGAAAGTAATCTCATACGAATAGGGAAACTAGTTAATCCCAGGGACCGAATGAAATCTGCCTCTGTATGGCAGTAGGATAACACGTTACCTTTCCATCCCACGTGATGGTTCATCCTGATTCCAGTTTTTAACCGCAGACAGTTGGTCCTGCTGTGTTCCCTGCTGCAAGTTAGTTAAAGCTTCTGTCTGGGGGCTAGCCGTTCCATTAGTCAGATGGGCTTTAGAAATTACAGATATCATCATTTTAACTGCAGTCACAAAGAATTATTATTGCTTTTATGGAAGCGGTAATGAAGAGGCAACATTTCAAGGTTTAAATAAAATGGAAAAATAAAAAATAAAAAAAATAAAATGGATTTTGTTTGTATTTTGGTATATTTTTCTGCCTAATGCAGTTTACATTTCATAGGTAGGTTACATACTGCTGCCTGTTTTCAGATGTGCAGGAAAATGGCTCATAATGTATGCCTTACTGTAATCTAAAAATATTCCTTCATGCCTTTGATATTATTGATTTAAAATAGACATAAAACCAGTGAACAGCTGGTGAGCAACTGGATGTTAGCTTCTTCCCTTTGAATATGTGAAAGCTTTCCTTGATTTTTAAAGCCTATTTCAAATTATTTAATTGAATTATACTTTAGCTTACGGAATGGAGTCTAAGGCTGTTTACGCAGTGATGTGATTGTTACCATATTAATTGCTTCATTTAAAAACAACCCCCCCCACCCCCGCTCTCCCCAGGCTCTGGCCCAGGGGTACAGTGTGATCTGTCACTGACTGTGTTTGTTCCTTGTGTCCTGGCTGATTTTCTCACGACATTAATACTCACAAGTGATGCACTTACTCTACGCTCGCAGTGTTTTCATTACGTGTCACATACGTCATGCACGTGCGTTTTGCACTCTGACAGCAGGGTTCACCGTGTGTCCTAACGCAGGGCTGGTCTGTCTCTGCTACTGTTTGATGTTTTCCCTCCCTGAGCCACACATCATCTCTGGAGGGGACATGTCACCATCACCCCATGCATGGTCACTTGACATACGAACATCTGACATATTCATTCCGACGTGGCGGTTTTAAAGGCATAGTAAATTCTGTATTTGTTAAAGTTACTTTTAAAAAAGTTATTGAGAGAAGTGTGTAATATTTCTTTCATATTTATGTGAAATTCAGTTTGCCAACCCAGACTTCATGGAGTCCATCTCGGACGTGGTTGACGAAGTCATACAGAACTGCCCCATCGACGTTCGCCGCCCACTGTATAAGGTACAGGCTGCCGGGTGAGGCGCGCGGGCGTCACGCCACGGTCGCAGGCCCACATCCTCGGAACAGTAGGTTCTTAGCACCAGTGTGCAGACGTTCCTGCTTCACTCCTGTCTCGTAGGGTTTGTTAAAGGCCAGCATCCTGGGAACATATTTTGTTGGAATGGAGATGACTTAAATGTTTGGAAATAGGACTCAGTTCACCAGAAGTTTTTAATTTAAGTATTCTCATATCTTTATTCTCACCTGGCCAGCTGTATTTTAAATTGGGCAATTTTAACCCTCTGTATTGATTGAAAGATAAAGGGGACTCTTCCCCTCATGGTCTCCATGAATTCACTGGTCTTGCTTCACGCAAATTTAGGTTTGTGCCAAACATGCTGTTGCCAAAAAGAAGTCATAGCCTGAAATGAAGCAGTCAAGTGGAAGATACTCCTGTAATTTTTTTCCAAAATTCTTTGAGTGCAGGGAATTTTGGAACTTGCAATAGGAAAAAGCTAGTCTGTTTAACTGTAAGATAAAAGTAAATACTGCTGACAGCTGGATATTGAGAGCAAAAAGTGGTGCTCAGCTAGCCTTCCTTCCCTTGCAGGTCCCCTCTGCTCGAGTGAGTCACGCTTTCAGCCCTCGGCCTCTGCCCTTTCTTAGCTCCTCAACTCAGGGAGCTGAGTTTAAAGAGGAGGTCGTGAGGGTCAGTGGTGAGGGCTGAATACATTTAGTTTCATCTACACGGCGGAATACTGTGTAGTCTTTAAAAAGAATGAGGTGAATCGTACTATAAATTCAAATGAAAAGACGTCTGTAGTATACATTGTTAGGTGAAAAAGGAAGTTGTAAACTTTACATGTAGTATTATTTCATTTTATTTAAAAATATAGTTTGCATATATATATATATGAAAAGGTTTTGAATGATGTATGCTAAACTCTTAAAATATTTTTGTGGGTGGAAGATGCATAACTTTTACCTTCTCTTCATGTTTTAAAATTGTTTGAAATTTTATAGTTAACAAATGTTATTTTTATTATTGGAAAACATTTTCCTATATAGACAACTTTTTATGGGTGAAAAATTATAATTCTATTTTTATTGTTTCATGTCCTTAATTAAACACCTCTCTCCTCCAACAGAACATGCGAGAAGGGGAAACTAGAGACAGACAGGAGTGTTAAAATTTAGTAAAATACATGCCGTATTCTCCCTACTTCTTAAATCTCACTTAACATTAGCTGTGTCTTCTTGTCCATGAAAGCAAGGAACAGGTGTACACTTGTTAGTCTTCATTTCGTTGTAATGGAAGAGGAACTTCTGCCAGTGATTATAGATTGTTCATGGGGTGATATTTTTCTCAGTAGAAGTTTAGTTCACTTTCAGTAGATTTATAGGAAGTAGAGATGGCCTTGTAGCCTGACCTCCTTGTTTGATAGATGATGACCCTGAGCCCCAGGGATGGGAAAAGGAGGTGAAATGATAGAGGGATCTGGGTCAGATGGAGTAAACTGGTCTTAGACGTTTAAAAATATTATTGAGGTGTAGTTGATGTTCAGTATTATGTAAGTTCCAGGCGTACAGCATAGGGATTTGCAGTTTTTAAAGGCTGTGTTCCATTCCTAATTGTTATAAAATATTGGCTGTATTCCCTGTTTTTGTACAATATATCCTTGTAGCCTATTTTATACATAGTAGTTTGTACCTCTTCACCTCTGTCCCTATCTTGCCCCTCCCACCTTCCCTCTCCCCACTGGTGACCACTAGTTTATTCTCTTTATCTGTGAGTCTACTTCTTTGTTAGATTCACTAGTTTGTTGTACTTTCTAGATTCTACATGTAAGTGAGCTCATACAGTATTGGTCTTTGTCTGATTTGTTTCACTCAGCATAATGCTCTCTGGGTCCATTCATGTTGTTGCAAATGACAACATTTCATTCTTTTTTATGGCTGAGTAGTATTCCCTTGTGTACATGCACCACATCTTCTTTATCCATTCATCTGTTGATGGACACTTATGTTGCTTCCATATCTTGGCGATTGTACATAGTGCTGCTGTGAACATAGGGACGCATGTGTTGTTTTGAATTAAGTGTTTTCATTTTCTTTGGATAAATAGCCAGAAGTGAAATTGCTAGATCATAAGGTAGTTCTATTTTTAGTTTTTTGAGAAACCTTCGTACTGTTTTCCATAGTGATTGTACCAATTTACATTCCCACCAACTGTGTAATAAGGGTTCCCTTTGCTCCACATCCTCACCAACATTTGTTTTTGTGGTATTTTTGATGATGGCCATTCTGACAGGTGTGAGGTGACATCTCATTGTGGTTTTAATTTGCATTTCTCTGATGGCTAACAGTGTCGAGCAACTTTTCGTGTGCCTTTTGGCCATCTGTGTGTCCTCTTTGGAAAAACATCTGTTCCGATCCTCTGTCCCTTTTTTAATTGGGTTTGTTTCTTTTCATGTTGAGTTATATGAGCTGTTTATATACTTTGGATATTAACCCCTTGTCAGTCATATCATTTGCAAGTATTTTCTTCCATTCAGTAGGTTGTCTTTTCATTTTGTTGATGGTTTCCTTTGCTGTGCAAAAGCTTTTAAGTTTAATTAGGTCTCATTTGTTTATTTTTGCTTTTATTTTCTTTGCTTTAGGAGATGGATCCAAAAAAAATATTGCTATGATTTATGTCAGAGTGTGTTCTGCCTATGTTCTCTTCTCGGAGTTTTATGGTATCTGGTCTTACGTTTAGGTCTTTAATCCTTTTTGAGTTGATTTTTGTATGTGGTGTTAGAGAGTGTTCTAATTTCATTCTTCTGTATGAAGCTGTCATGTAGAAAATTGGGTTTTGAGAGGGGTTAAGCGATAGGTAAGATCACAGAGCTGTGAAGTTGGCCGAGTTGGATTTTGAATCCATTTCCCAAATATTTGAAAACTCATGCTTTTCCCACCACGTCACCCTGAAGATTACGTAAAATGCGGAAGGCAGGTGAATCCCCCAGGCGGGAAACGCTGTCCCGACCACGTCACCCCCAGGAAGGTTCTCCCCTGAGGCGCTGGAGGATTTTCCACTTGCCAGCCGCGGGGGGGCGGGGCCTTGGCCCAGTTGCTGCAGCCTTGCCAGCGGTTTAGGATCCAGGCGGGGCTGATGGGGCGGGGATGGGGGGGTGGGCCGTGTGGCTCTCCTTTGTCAGGCTCTGTACCGCGTGGGGAAGGAGGGCCACAGTTGCCCCCCCCCACCGCGCTGCTGCCCAGCGGGCGAGAAGCTAACCTTGACGCCTTGGTGCCCGAGCACACGTGCACTTGTGCGCTCATGGACTGTCCCCTGCGGGCGGCTCCCCTGGAGCGCCACCCCGGGGGTCAGCTTGTGGGGGGAGCCGGCCGGCAGGCACCTGGCTCCCGTCCGCGGCCCGTCACGGCCACGCGGCCCAGCCACACCGCCAGCCCTGGCTGGGGAGGGCGAGGACCGTCTGCCGCACCCCCGCCACGGCCACCGTGAAAAGGGACTTGTTTCCAGCACAGAGGGCTTGCTGAGTGAATAGAAGTGCAATATTGAGGCCTGAAAACGCCCTTTCTTGCGTGTTTAACTGCCAGGTAATAATGGCTGTCGTGGTGCTTTTCCCCACCGTGGTTTTAGACCAGGGGTTGGCCAGCTCTTTCTGCAGAGGGTTACAATGTAAGTATTTTCGACTTTGCCAGAGCAGCCCCGACAGCACACACATGACCAGGACGGGCTGTGTTCTTAAGAACTTTGTTTATGAAAACAGGTGCTGGAGATGTAGGCGAAATTCCTTACGAAAGCCCGATTCTCACGCTTTCCCGACCAGGCCTCACTCAGGCTGTGTGTCCACATGCGGCCGCGTTCACTGACCTCAGCCAGTGCTGCTGTGGGGAAAGGCTCCCTCACCCCAGGGACCTGTGGCCCCCGCTGGCCACTGCTCTGCCCCCTCGTCTCCGGAGGCTGTCACCCCGTGTTAGGGGCTCTTGGGCAGCATGTCAGGTGGGGCGGCCTTGGTCTTCAGATTCACTCTGTACTTTTGGTCCCACTTTCCTGACTCCTCCTCCTCTTCCTCCTGAGTTTAGCAGTGAGCTTGCCGTGGAAAGAACCTTCCACTGTGACGTCTGTGTTCATGAAATGCACGGACGTACAGCTTGTGGGATTTTAAAAGTAGTTCTAAGGCACTCTTCTGGTTAGAGACACGCCGCATACAGGTGCTTCTGCAGAGCCCACGGGCATCTTGCTCTGGAGAGCTGAGTGCCCACCTGTCTTTAGGTGGCGTGTCTTTCCTCTCCAGTCTCACTGTTACTGTGTCATTCCCTTCCCTGTGACCCATGTTCCTTCCTGCCTGCTGGGCCCGCTCTTGTCAGTGCCCCAGGCATCTGCCACGGGGCTTAAAAGTACTCAGGCAACCGCTGAAGATGTAGGAAGCAGGCGTGGACGCAGAACCTCGTGCCTGCCAGGGTGAGGCTCCCCATCTGCTGAGCTCTGTGGATTACCTGCATGGCCGAGATGCCCCTCCAGGAGGCTGGCCTCCTCATTTCTGCCTCCGTGCACGTCCCCCCAGCCGTGCACAGTGCCCATGGCCTCGTGTGGGCAGCCGTGGCGGCTGAGTCGGGAGGAGGGGAGCCCCACAGACCCCACAGGAAGGGTTCTGAGGCTGCTCTTTGGTGCCCTGCCATGCAGCTTCAGAGGAAGGTGCCTCCCCTTGCCTCACCTGCTCCCAGAGGCGCTGCCTGGACCATTCGGGCTGGGACTTCTTATGCTTCCAGGCCCAGTGGCGGGAGCCGTGGGTGGGGTCTCTGCGGTGAGGTGAGCAGGAGGAGGCTCTCTGTAGCCTTGCTGCAAACCCCTGAGATCTTTCTGGCCCCCAAGTTCACACCTTGCTCAGGCAAGTAGACAAGGAAAGGAAGCTGATGGAGAATTCAATGTGGCTTTGAAATTTTACTTCAGAAAAGCAAAACAATTTTTTTTTGGACAAACGGAGTCATAATCTAATTTTTATTTCAGTCTGGCCTGTAGGTAAGAAGGGTATTTACATGCCTCCTTTTTCTGGTCACTCTCTAAGTGTGATGGAGGTTGGGTCTGGAGGGACTGGTGTGTGAGAGCCGAGTCGTGGAGGCCTGTGGTTTCCCCACGAGGCTGAGTCATTGCAGGCAGCAGGTGCTGCTTGAAACAAGATGTTTTCAGCCCTGCCTGTCCGTGGTCACCCCAGGAGCATTAAAACATATAGACGTCTGGGTCCCACCCCCAGAGATTCTGGCATAATTGTTCTGGGCACCTGGATTTTAAAAGCGTGCCAGATGATTTTAATGTGCAGCTAAATTGAGAACCATTGTTAGCAACTAGTCCACTCTGGGGTTCGTCCGGGCTTAGTAACTTTTATGTTTTACTTGAAGGCAAAGCCAGTTTTGCGTTGCTTTGTGATGCACCTGGGTCTCTACTAAATACAAGACACTATTGTTGTTAAATTAGAGGATTTAAGTACATATGAGAGATGGTTCTTGTCTTCAAGAGCTTTTAAAAAAGCTAAAAATAGTACTGACGTGGTTCTCATGGGAACCACCACAAGCTAAGTGTCATTAATTGAGATGTTATGGAAATTGAGAGGGACAGATTGCATTTGACGAGAGGGGCTCAAGAAAGGAGAAGGTGGTATTGAGCTGAGTCCGAGGGCTCGGCCCACAGAGATGAGGTGGGGCTGCACGCCAGGGGGAGGGCACTTGGCATAGGCGGGGGCGCAGGGCGGAGGGTGCGGAAATCGGCCTCTGTGCGCGCCCAAGGGGGTCTTGAAGGCCGTGGGAACAAGTCCGGGAGGGGGTGGGCTAGCGATCAGACACTTCTAGACCTGCTTTAGCAGTGGGCTGGGAGCTGTCACACCCCTTGTTCATTATGTTTGCCAGGCCAAGTGGCTGCATCTTGATACAGTTCAGGGAATGATTTTTCCGTAACAGATTGCTTGAATGGAGTTGTGTATGTATCATTATGTTAATACCTTTTACGTCAGGGAAGCTGTTGCACAGTGAGTGAGTTATATGCGTGTTTTTATTCTTAATGTTGCACGAGTTAAAATAGATTTGATACTTGAGAGAGAAAAATATACATTTTAAGATAGTGGTTTGTTCAACCCTTTTCACAACGGGCCTTTTACTCAGGTGAGATCCTAGTGCAGTCTGACGCCGAGCGGGCAGGGCGGGGCAGGGGCAGAGCGGGCTCGGGGCTCGCTGGCCGGCCCCACTCCGCACTCACGCCCGAGCTTCGCTGGTGCCCACTGCGCAGGCGTCCAGAGACAGCAGGTCCGTGGGTCCCTGGGGAGGGAGGGGGTGCTCCCGGCTGGGCACTGACCTGCCAGGGGGAGAGGGCCTTCCAGGGGCTTATGGTCATGAGAGAGTGAGGAGGGGGCTGGTGGTGATGTCCCACTGTGTTGACAACATTGAACAGACGTGCCCTGAGCCCCCGAGCGAGGCCCGATCTCGTGTGGGCACCGGGACAGACCCCGACGAGAGTGTGTCGGGCCTTGAGCCTGACGCCTCCTGCTCAGGGAACGCCTCGTTCTTGCTCCTGGTGCCTTCAGCTCCCCGGATGAGGCCCTGTCCGTCTTAGGGAGGATACTCCTTTCTTAGGGTTGACCACATCTACGGAGTACCTTCACAGCAACAGCTAGATTGCCGTGTGAGTAAATCATCGATACTGTAGCCAGGCCAAGCTGACACACACAATTAACTATCCAAGAAGCCAGGAAGGACTCGTCGAAGGAAGAAGAGAAAGAAAACTCTGGCAGCCAGGGGAGAGAGCTGTCATCAACCGTGTCAGGTGACGCTGAGAGGTCACCCAGGACGAGGTGTGACCCCTGGGTTCTCAGTGAGGATGTGAGCAGAGGCCAGGGTGCAGCAGCTGAGGAAGAAGAGGAGTCACGGGGTTAGGGGGAGGGGAGAATGTAGGTAATTCTCGTAAGACATTTGTTATCCGTTATCATCACATCCCCTATGGTCAGGCAGCTGTTTCAGGCAGGCCCTGGAGTTCGTGAATTTCCTCTAGGACAGGGTGGGGCATCCTACAGCCACATTTGAGGAATAGGTTTGTTCAAACTTTGCTGGGATTGCAGTCTTTGGGTTCTGTTTGAGAGTAAAAATAGCTCTTGTCCCTAAAGAGGGACAGCCTTTCAAAAATACAATATGGGGGGGTTGCCAGGAGCTTCTGACAGAGTTGTCACCTTAACCTGTAGTGAGTGGTTGGGGTGGAGACCTTGCCGTGAGCATCTTTCTCTGTGCCTCTGAGTAACGGAGGAGGTTGGTTCAAGTACACAGGACGGTGGGCAGGGGGCACTGCGTGTGCGTCAAACTGGATTAAGAGTAAGAATAGAGCCTCTAGCACAAAACGTGCTTACTGATACAGGAACAGGAGTTTTTGTTATTTTTAATACCATGTAAGGTTTGAATGAACTTACTATTAATATAGCCTTTGTCTTTCTGACGTAAATGTCAGGTGACTCACAGGCCGTGTAGTGTGTGATGGTGTGTGCTAGGATATTCTTTACTGGCATAAAGACGGGGCCTTTCCTTTCGTAGAGGTAATTTACGATTGAAGCTTTTATTTGACATCATGGAATAGACATTTATGCAGCAAAGTAAGGTACGATCTGTTGAAAGATCCCGTCCACACAGTGGTCTATGTAAGCAGATGGCCCAGCTGTGAGGGAACGGTGTGCTGTGCAAAGTGGGGTCTGTGGCCTTTCAGCAGGCCTGGGGACGGCACTGTAAAAACACAGTCTTAGTGTAGGAAGCCTAGACTCTACAGGTGAGCAAAGATGATTATTTCCAGCTTAAAATGCATTTGGAAACTTTGAGAAGTACCAAAATCTTAAAAAAAAAACCCAGTAATCACTACTTACCAGTTATTACTTTGACTCTTTCTCTTTTGTTTTTTGAAATATAAATAGGTAGATAAATATATCATGCTATATTTATATTTTGTATCCCTTGTATGAACTTAGCATTGTGTTGTGAACATTTTCTTAGGTATTTAACATTTTTAAAAAACATTATTTTTTATGGGATCTAATGCTCCACCCTACGTCTGTTTCAGTGTCCAGATCTTTTCCTATATTTAGGTTTTTGGTATTTTTCTAGCTTAGGTCAAGCTTTCTTTCTCTCCCAGGACACACATGGTGGTGTGTAACCAGTGATGTTTTTTGAGTGGGGGGGGCTCTGGTCCAAGAACTTGCTGCCCAGAGCGGGGCAGACACGCTTTCTGGCTGAAACGCTCACCTGGGTCCGCAGCTTTGAGCGCTTCTGGATTTCCAGCCAGAATCCCAAGCGGGCTGGCGGGAGGGATCACCCTGGGTGCTTCGAGTGTCTTCCCAGAGGACGGCTGACTGCGAGAACTTGCACCCCGGAAACTTACCCAGTGCTCTTGTTCTGTGTGATGAAGAATCACTTGGTCTTTATCTAAATTGCCTTTGGAGTGAATCACGTTGAATTTTGGCTTTTGTTGTAAGTTTCTTGGGAAGTGTTGTTTCTGTGTTGTAATACGTAAGAGTGTAGGCTCCGGAGCTGGACGGCGGGTTTCCTGTCGCCTGAGCCTGTCGCCAGCGTGGCTCCTGTGCAGTGACAGCCCAGGCTGTCTGAGCCTCTGCTGGTCCTGGAGCACGAGGCCTGATGCGTTGCTGTCCCGCGGATTCCTGTGAGGCTTCGCCCCGAGAACGCTTGCACAGGACAAGTGCTCGCTGTGCAGGCAGTACTGTGTGAATACTATTCGTATTATTTTATCACGTTCCTAAATCCCCTGGCCACGAGCACGGGCTTTGGAGTCCCATCTGCAGCTTAGCCAGCTGTGTGGCTTTGGGCCGAACTGTGGCCCTTACTCTTGCTCTTAAAATGGTATGACGCCTGCTTCATAATGTTGTGTGAGGCTTAATGGGACAGTGGATACCAGTGTCCTAACTGGTACCTGCGAAGCGTGTTGTTATTACTGTTCATGGTGAGACAGCCCAGCAATTTGAAATGACAGAGTATCCGTTTAGCATAGGTTTAGTTCAGAGGAAATGCTACACTGTTATTTAATTTTATTCCAATAAAGTAGTTGCTGAAATATGCATTTTTCTTATTTGAATTGATTCAGTTAAGGGAAGGGAGGAATTCTGTAATTCAGTGAATCAATAATCAGACTTGATAAGACTTTCAGCAGATTAGTGCATCTTGAGTTTTTACTTCTTGTTGTGAGAGCCTACTGAAGACTCTGCATGATGACAGCACAGGGGAGAGAGGTCCTCCTCAGCCGAAGTTGGTTCTGGAAGGTCCGGGGCAGAGGCGGAGGCGCGAGCGGGTGGAGGACAGGGGGCTGAGGCCAGAGGCCTCAGTGCAGACGCGGGCAGAGCAGGGTCCAGTGATTGTTTATTCAGTGAGCAGTGGATTCTGTTGACCCTCCCCCCCTTTTTTTTAGACATGTAAACCCATCCCTCGCTCCCGGTTGTGCTAGAAGAGTTAGTGGTGCAGGCTGGCGCCGGGCGGAGGTGCCCGTCCCGGGGTAAGTACAGGGCAGCTGTGGAATTGCTCAGTGAGCAGCCTGTGCAGTGGTGCAGGGCCTGCTGAGCTCTCAGCAGGGCTTCAGCTTCTGCCCCGGAGCTGAGAAGCCGCTGGGGTTGGGCGTTGCGCGCACGGGAGCCGTGGGGTGACCAGTGTTGTCGTTGTGGTAATGGAGGCGCTAGATTGGGGGTCAGCTGTGGAAGGTGGTGTCAGGGATCCGGGGGGCGGTCGTGGAGGGCGTGTCCCGCGTGTCCGCCCCGCTCCTCCTCGCGGCCGCTTCACAGACACCCGCCCCAGGGCCCTGCACCGGCACTGCTGCCCGGGCCGCTCTTCCAGGTGTCTCCCTTCCAGGCCTCCCCTCACCTCCGCGTCCTGGCTGGGCTCTCTTCCAGCTCGGCCTCCCTCACGTGCATCCCCTCCCTGCTCCAGGCTTCCTTCCACCTGCCAGCGCCGCTGGTGTCTGTGGTCTGCGTCTCCTCCTCACTAGGTCAGATTCAGTGTCTAGAGCAGCGCCTAGCACGTGGCCAGCCCTGAGGACGTGGCCAAGTGGATGCACCAGTGTGCGGAGTGCGTTGTGAGCCCGGAGGTGGTGCCCGGCAGCTCACACTCAGGGCTGGGGGTGAGGTGCGGCTAGATCCGGAGGCAGGGTGGCCAGCTCCTCGCAGGCACAGGAACGTCCCGTGGAAAGTGCAGCCTTCCTGGGGATGGGGGGTGGGGGGTGGGAATACAGACTGGACTGATATTGGAAGGGCTAAGACTAGAATCTTAGTGGAAATGTTGCAGAAATTGGTCTGTGGAGAAACCAAGCACCACACGTGGAAGGTTGGAGAACTCAGGTTTATTAAGCTGGCAGCCCCAAAAGAACTAATGCTCCGAAGTTCTGGGCCCGAGCTCAGGGTGAGCTTTACTTTTATAGGGGTCAGTGCACATGGTTACAGTTAGCATTGGTAGATTGGTTACTTGGTTTACAGAGCTCTGAAGTTTCCAAACAGAAACTTACAAGAGCAGGTGCAGAGCATTTCATATTTAGCAAAACATCCTATGGTTACATTTGATTGCTAGGTCATCCTGTTTTTGTTTTTCTTATTTGGCAGCAGCAAGCATATTTTACAAAAGCAGAATGAGCATGGAGTTATTTTTATCTGAGTGCAAGTTTCTAATTTTCCTCTTGAAAATAAGTATTTCAAAAGGTAGACTCAGTAAATATTTGTTAAGCTGTTACAATAAACGTTTAGTTAAAACTCTTATTTTAAGAGTTCATGTTGGCCTGTGCTTTACAAACACTGAAATAAGGTGGTGGTATGTACTATTTTTTCATTACTTGGAAAACAATATTAGCCGAGTAGCACATTAAAAATGCTTCCTCTGAGCTAGGGCTTCTGCTGAGAGCTTTCTGTAGACGGGTCTTGTGATGTCTGCCTGGGGAGGCTGTTTCTTTTCTGTAACTAAGGGTTTGAATACAATATTAAAATTGTATTTTATTTAAAGACCTCCTTTAGAAGAATATTTTCTGTGTGGAAATTGATTAAGAATACTGTTAGGCTAAATGTTCATATTTCTGAGGAACAGAATCATTAAAATAACACTTGCTTTCCTTTGAAAAGAGATGGAAGAAATTCATTTATTGGTAATTTTACTTATTTCTCTGTTTTCGTTTGTTTTCACCACTGAAAGTGGAACAAGTGTAGATAATAATACACGAAACCAACGTGCCTGTGAGGCAGATTTAAACTCTCAGGGTAGCTGAACACTCACGGGGGTTAAAAATAGTAAGTTTTGATGCTCATAAAACACTAGTTCGAAAACCAGCCTTGTTCCCATGAAGCCAGCCAGTGACCGCTGGGGAAGGGACGCGGCCCCCAGGGAATCACCCGGGTTCCTCTTCCCGTCGGGAGCCCAGCCGAGCGTCTCATCTCGTCTCCCCGAGGGCACTGGGCAGCCTCCTGTCGAGGGCTTCGGGCGGCTCTGCTGTGGTTCCTTCTGCATTATTTCCGTGTGTTTGGCTCAGGGGTGGTGTGCTGATGGGGTGGGGGGCCGGGAGGCTGCCTTGGGGTGGTGACTTGCCCAGGATTAGGTGGGAGCCAGCACCCTCCCCCGTCTCTCTGCGTGTGCTCCGGGGCCCTGGGCAGGGTTTCTTGGTTTGGGCCTGTGGGGTGGCCTGGCCCCCAGGAGGGGTGTAGCCGTGCTCCTGCGTTGCCACCCGATGCCAGGAGCCCCAGGGCCCCGCTCCCGACAGTCAGAAGCTCCTCCAGACGTTGCTGAAACCCCACCCAGGACGGGCACAGGGAGGAGCAGGAGGACAGGAGCAGGGCTCAGGGACTGACTGAAAATGCTGAGTTGTCCTTGTTTGTAGTTCCTGAATCCCTGCGGCAGGGAGCTGGTGCTGGAGCCTGCTTTTAGGAAAGACCTGGATCGTTTTGCCTTTTTTCCCTTGTCCGCAGCAGCTATTAGGAGTTAGATGTTTAAGATGTTGAGATAAAATGGGACGATTTGGCTCTGCGCTGACTTCTGCATGCAGGTGGAGACAGCAGAGGGTAGCGCCTGAGACTCTGTGCTGCCGCCTGGACGTGAATGTGGGCCCTTCCTGGCAGAGTCTGGGCCCACCTGTCTGTCGCCTCTTCATTGAGGCCTCAGTTCAGAGGAGCCCTTCCTCCATCACTTTCTGCTACATTGCCCTGTTTTTAAAAATGCAGCTTTGAGATATAATTTACATTATGAATAAGTTAAGTGTACAGTTTGAAGAGATTTGACACGTTTGTACACCCAGGTAATCAGCACCCCAGTTCAGGTGCAGAACAGAACCATCACCTGCGAAGGGCCCCGTCCTCGCCCCTGGAGCTCTTCCCTGTCCCCAGCCCCAGCCCCGGGGGCCCTGGCCTGCTCGCTGCCCACAGGGGAGCTGTGGCTGGACTCAGGCCGCCTGTTTTCTGTCTCTGGCTCCTTCTCGGTTCTGCCCTTGAGCTGCAGGTGACGTAGTTTGTTCCTCTCCCGGGTGAGCAGTGTCCGACATGTGGATTCAGCACAGTGTGTCCACTGATGGGAACTCAGGTTGTCTCTGGTTTTGGGCTGTAAACATTTGGGTGCAGTCTGTGTGGATTTATGTTTTATTTACCTTGGTTAAAAATACTTGAGGTGTGCAGTTGCTTTGTCATATGATAAGTGTATGTCTGACTTTATAAAAACCACTGAACTTTTCCCAAAGTGGTTGTATCATTAACATTTCCACCAATGATGTACAAGAGTTTCATTTGTTCGTATTTTAACCTAAAGTTGGTGTGTAATGGATTTAATTTGTATGATCCTGATTATATGCTGTTGACGCTCTTTTCATGTACTTACTGTCATTTGTGTATCTTCTTTTGTGAAATGCCTGTTTGAATCTTTTGCCCATTTTTTAATTGGCTTGTTTATATTATTATTGAGTTTTAGGAGTTCTTTTTATATTCTGGATATGTCCTTTGTTAGATATATGTATTGCAAATATTTTTTCCTAGTCTGTGGCTTGTCTTTTCATTTTCTTAGTGGCACCTTTTGAAGAACAGAAGTTTTCATTTTATAAAGTCCAGTTTATCAGTTTTTATTTTTTATGGTTCATGCTTTTTATGTCCGATCAAAGACATCTTTGCCTACATCACAGTCATGCAGACTTTAAGAAAATATGTTCTTCTAGAAGATCTGTAAGTTTTAGCCCTTATTTAATCTGTGATCCATATTGAGTTAAATTGTGTGTGTGAAGTAAGGTAGTAGGTAAATGTTCATTTCCCCTCCGTGGATATTAATTATTCAGTGTCGCTTGTTGAATAAGACTATCCTTCTCCTATTGAGGTGCCTTGGCAACTTTGTCTAAAATCGTTTGACCACGTTTACACAGCATGGTTTTTACTGTTGTGTGAATGAATGAAAAAATGAATCTTATATGTTATGCCTTTGAAAGCAACTCAAGATCTTGTGTGCTTCTGAAGTGTCCTAATGAACATTTGTTTTTGTCCTCTGGTGAATTAATTTTTAAATTAAACAATCCATTGCAGAGATATGACAAGAAATTGCAATAACTGACCCAAGACTGTATCCTGGACTGGAGGGAAAAATGCTAGAAAGAGTGTTGATAGAGCAGGTGACAGAATTGGAGTAGCAGTGATGGATTAAAGTTTTTGTATTGACATAGGTTATGAAGTTGAGAATTGTACTGCGAGGCTTATTCTAAGATACGATGCCCAAAATATCAAGAGTGCTTTTAAGTTGTGATTCTTAGTAGCAAACAGATACGCAGTTTATGTGAAGATGTTAGCAGGTGAAGAGAAGGTTCAAGGAGATGGGGATCAGAATGCCCTTGTTTTACTCTATGAAGATGGACATCTGACCTGTCTGGGACCTGGTCCTGGCGCTCTCAGCTCCCGGCCGTGTCTAGGGGGAGCGTCAGTGAGCAGGGGTGACCTCTGGGTGCAGCGTGGGTTGGTGGCCCATTGACTCTGATGGGAACCGAACCATCTCCCGTTGTTTCTGAGAGATTTCTCCAGAGGTTCCCTGGGTGCAGCAGTGATTATTCCTGGTGTTGGTCTTGGGGGAGGGTGTTGTCTGAAACATCTAGATTTGCAATTTGTCAAGAGAAAGCAGAGGGCTGTGTGGGCAGGGGTGTTGGTAAAAGTTGGCCCCTTGAGAAATGGGACAGGCAGCGTGTTTCCACTTGGTTATAACTGAGGAAGAGCACCAAGAGAAAGAATTTGTGACACAGGAAAAAAAATACCATGTATACTTTCTTGATAGCATTAACTTTGCTTCAGTGATTGTCTTTTCGTATAGGTTGAACTGCGTTACTCAGACAAGCAGTTGGGCTTGTGTGGGGGGGTGTTGTGGGTGGGTTAGTAGGCAGCCTGGGTGGGTGATTTCATGCAAGGAAACCTCTGCTTTGTGTCTTTTAGAATGTCGTTCTTTCAGGAGGCTCCACGATGTTCAGGGACTTTGGACGTCGCCTGCAGAGAGACTTGAAAAGGGTGGTGGACGCCAGGCTGAAACTCAGTGAGGAGCTCAGCGGTGGCAGAATAAAGGTGGGGCTTCTGGGCGGCTGCCCTGCTCCCTCCCCAGCACAGAGCCCGCCGCCGTGCGGAGTAAACACGCTGGAACCACTTTCTTAGCCACACCGTGAGGTTACATCAGAGGTTTGTTGCCTGTTCTCCCTCCAGGTGTGCGGTTGGGGTTGACCGACACCTCTGCATGTAGCCGCACAACTTTACACTCCCCCGGCCCACACATGCCAGCAGCTTCTGTTGTGTTTAAAAGAGCCGGCGTGTCGTGTGATGACCAGTATCCCAAGGAGGTTGATCGGTTTACAGTGAGGAACACCCTTTGGAAACATTCTCATTAAACTCAAATAACTAGCCTGAGCAGGGCGTTACACTGTGTTCCTCCAGGATGGTAATTCTTAATGAGCTGGTGAATTTACTCAGGCTTCTAAGCAAGGTTGGGCTTTGGTGTGGGGTGAATGGGGGCCAACCTGTGTATCCTCACCTGGTGGGATCACACCTTCGGCAAAATGTAATTCTTATAGTATTTTTGGGACACTTAGTGTTGTTTGGAATTATCTCTAAATGCTAAAACACCTAATTTGTTTAGTTAAATAAGAAATCAGTTGGGTTAGTCGCTTGGATTTTTTACTTTTTAAAATGCCTTTAGATAGGGGTAACCTGCCCTTGACTTGTGTGCTTTTTTTCTCTGCACTGTCTGGGGCTGGGGGCTGGGGGATGGGAGATGGGGGCTGGGGCTGGAGGATGGGGGATGGGAGATGAGGGGGTGGGGGATGGGAGATGAGGGGGTGGGGGATGGGAGATGGGGGCTGGGGCTGGGCTCAGGTGGATTTGGCAGCAGGAGCGGCTGAGAACCTTCCTTTCAGGGCGGAGTGTGGCTGATGCTTGAACATGAGGGCAGGGCCTGAGGGGTGGGAGGAGGCTCTCGAGTGGATGCATGCGTGCGTGCGTGCGTGCGTGCGTGCGTGCCTGCCTGCCTGCCTGCCTGCCTGCCTGCGTGCGTGCGTCTGCACAGGTGAGTCAGCACAGGTGAGTCAGCACACATCCCTTCCCCTTGCAGCCCAAGCCTGTGGAGGTCCAGGTGATAACGCACCACATGCAGCGCTACGCGGTGTGGTTCGGAGGCTCGATGCTGGCCTCCACGGTGAGTCCCTTTCTAGACTGTGCTGTCTTTTCATCTCCGTGCTCCCTGTTGAGTTTGAATAAATACGTCTTGGGAGGTTAAGTTATGTGTGTTTTAATTGTGTGTGGCTCTAAACAGTTGCACATTTAATGCTGAGATAGAAGAATTACTCTCATGAGCATGTAAATTGCACAGCTGATCCGTGAGCATCCTTGCCAAGTAGGGGCACAGATAACATGGATGAGTGAGTCCAAAAATAACCTAAGACATCTCGCATTAATCATTAATTCCAGTGACTTTCCTGAGGAATTACTACTTCTTCTCCTCAAATTTGGGACTAGCTAACGAATGGCTGATTTAGGGCGAGCACGTAATTTTTCCTTAAGTAGAAGCTGAATAAGTTTTGAAAGAAAGAAATAAGCTCCCATTCAGTAGTTCAGGCTCTCAAAGAGGTCAAACTCTCTGTGACAGAGGTCGTTGGGGAGAGGTTGGAGGTTTAGGTTAAGGAGAGCTTCTCATTTCCTTCGTCGTTTATTTACTTTTATTTCCTTTCTGGAATATCGACGTGTTCCTTGGGATGGTTGTGTCTTGCAGCCGGAGTTCTTCCAGGTGTGCCACACCAAGAAGGACTACGAGGAGTACGGCCCCAGCATCTGCCGCCACAACCCCGTCTTTGGGGTCATGTCTTAGTGGCGGCTCTGGCAGCGCCCTCCCAGTGGTGTCGCAAGTGTCCTTCAGACCCGGAGAAGACGGCTCCTGTACATATAGTGCGCGGGCCGTGGTGTCCAGTGCATGCGGCGCCGCCCGGGCGGCTCAGCAAAGCCATCTCCGTGCCCTGCCCCGCGCCCGCCTCCCCCCGCCGCCCCTGCCCCCGTGCTCTCCTCCTCACCCGAGCTTCTAGTCCACAGACCCAGTTCCGGAGGAATTGAGCTGCGATGCTAAGAATTGTTAGGGAAAACCCTAGAACGTGGCGCAAAATAGCTCCCCCCAGGACAGAGTAGGGCTGTAAACCCTTTTCCTCCCAGACTATTTTTGTAAATAAAATGTTATAAACTTGAAATACAAATTGATGTTTATATTTCCTATCATTTTGTATTTTATGGTGTGTGGTAACTGGCTGATTCTGAGCACGGGTAGATATCGGTGTCATGGAGTGTTGTCATAAAACGTTTCTGTGAGGCATGTTCCGTAGGCAAACAAAATAAAACAGCAAACTTTTGGCCACATATTTGCTAGAAAATGATTACACTTGAAGCACTGAACAGTGTTGTTTGAGAATTGTTACAGACAGGGCATCTTTTCATTTTCTCGTGTGAACTTTCTGGAACTGTTTTATAGAAGATGCGGGTTTGCTGTTGGTGAGCGCTGGATGAAATGCTACTTTGCATCATTGTAATAAAAGCAGTTCGACTCTTTGTAAAGACTTCCTGTTGTACTGTGGTGCTCTTTTGATTTCCCCCTTCGTGCCTGAACTTCTTTCAAAGAACATAGAAATTGGTTTCACAGCAGTGGAGGCTTTGATGATTAACACCACATTTTGGGGAGGAAGTTTCTGAAAATGTGCACTGCCTGTCCTGCGGTGACCACTCCGTCACTGGAGGTCGTGTGGATGCATCTGTGAGAGTGGGGGGGGTGGGGTGATGCGGGGGGAGGCACTCCTAGTGGTTTCCACCGTCCCTTCCTGGGAATTCAGAATTCATGGCTTTACGCTTTGAGTAACTGACATCTGCCGAGTAGATTGCTGGCTTGAAGGTTATTTGCTAAATTAAGAGATTTAGTTTTACCCAATTCTTCATGTAATACTTATGATACTTTTTAAGCTGTTATTTATGGTATTTCTTCTAGGTCAGGAAGTATGTTTTATTCTCTGAAAGTGTGCCTTTGTAAAGAAACATTTGGTTTTATTCTTTAAGGTTAAGAAGACGTTTGGGATGATAAAGGAATCTTTCCGCTCAGTGTGGTGGAACCCGGGCTTCCCGGCCGTCGGCGGTCCCTGCCACCTGCTCCTGGTGGTTAGCGACCCCAGTCCCCCGTGGAGACTCTCAGGCCACTTGGCTCTTCCTTTGTCCGAACAGACAGTTTCTCTGCTTTCCCTCTGGGTGTGCTCTGCTCAGGTCCCGGGGCTGTGTTGCTTCCTCTTGGTCTTCCAGCCACTTTATCCCAGCAAGTCCAGGTGGGTTTGTCCCCTGCAGGCACCCTGCGCACCCTACACGTGCTGGCAGGAGGCACCTCCCCGAGCACCGCTTTTGCCGTCTTCCTCTTCTGTTCAGGAACCTCGGGACCTGCGGGGCCCCTCCCGTCTCCCGTCTCCCGTCTCCCGTCTCGGTGGGCATCTTCCCACATGGGCCCTTTGCCTCCCCAGCCTCACCGTCTCTGCGCTTCTCGCAGTGAACGCACTGTTCTGCCTCTCTGCGTGCGGTCCCACCTTGCTTTGACTTAGCCAGGTGCTTTGCTGGCAGGTGCATTTCCCCCGAACTCCTAGAGCAACACGCTCGTGTGTGTCCGTGCCCGTCTCGGC
This sequence comes from Hippopotamus amphibius kiboko, assembly GCF_030028045.1. Classification (NCBI taxonomy): domain Eukaryota; kingdom Metazoa; phylum Chordata; class Mammalia; order Artiodactyla; family Hippopotamidae; genus Hippopotamus; species Hippopotamus amphibius. The sequence goes on along the minus strand of NC_080189.1, from coordinate 4,618,688 downwards.
TTCAGAGCCGTCGTGCACACATCCCACTTGGGGCAGCTCCTCAAATGACCGTGTGTCAGGGGGTCTGGTATCACCAACATCAGCTAAACTAGAACTAATGTCACTCATTCTTCAGCCACAGAACTTCTAAGGCTCCCCGTGCCGTTGTTTGGGACAAAACTACCTTTGAGACTGTACTCTTGTTTCTCATTTTACAGAATTTTCATCGGAGCATTTTGTTTTAATGTACCCTTGGTGGGACAGAATCGTACGTTAGAACGTGACTGGTGTGATGCAGAGGCCCTCAACTCCATCTGAGACCCCTCCTGGGTCACATGCATCAGGACATGGGGAGTGGGCTGAAACAGGGAAGGCATTGGTTTCTCACTCTCTGTGTTTAAGCCCTGTAGGTGATGCCCGTCTGTGGCTGGGGCTGCAAACCTTGGTGAGCAGAGGAAGGACTTTTGAATCTGAAAGATCTGAATCTAAATTCTGGCTGTGGCTGAAGCAAATGATTTATCCTCTGTTTCCCCGTCTAGCTGAGAGTTGCGATTGGCCTTACTGCTGTTAGTAGATGAGAGTGATTATAATTTTTTGTTTTTTCGGTAAACCTGCCAGATACTGTATGTAGAATGTGATTCTGCAACGTGCATTGGCCATTCTACAAGGAGGAAGACTGCTTAGAGTTATGTTGGTAATTTTAAGAAAATCTACACGTACCTTCACGTTGAATTAGCACTAGGTCATAATGCAGTAATGAGTGAAGTATTAAAGGAGTTGATAGTAAGATCAACCTATGATGAAAATGCCTTATAACTCTCAGTGAACAGTTTTCTATAAAAAATTTCAACAAATGCACACTTTAACAAAACACACTCTAAAATTGTAAGTCAAGAGTTGTTACAACTATTAAACTTGTAGATACTACAAGAAGTGTCTTCATCCTGTTTGATAGATTTAAACATAAACTTTATGATGATAAGAGTATATAGGAAGGAATGCTTTACTGAAAGGAAATCTGGTGGCTGGTGTGTGAACATCTGCCAGTGCTACCTTTCTAACGTGATGTGGTGGCTGGCGTAGGGCTGCTCTTTACAGCGCAGCTGGGGGAACGGCCTCTGAGTTTTTACAGAGGGAGCTTCATCACCTCCTCCTGAGGCCTTCTGCTTCTGCTTTTATTAATTTTCTAGCCACGACTGGATCAAAGAACACGAGGCTTGTGATTTTTTCCCCTAAATGTGTGAGGGGTAGGGGAAAGACGCAGGGGAGGGACGTTCAAGATACTGATGGGGGGAGGGGGAGGTAACGTCTTGATCGAGGTCCTCGCAGAGGTGGGAGATGACGGGGTCCAGGGTCGAGGGGAGGAGAAGCCTAGGATGCCCCAGGTGCGTCTAGTGGAACAAATCCATGTGGCTGGGGACGCCCTCCAGTGGAGCTTCTGTGTAGCCCGGATGGGAGAGGGAAGAAGGCAGTGAGTTGAGCTCCTTGGAGTTGGGGTTTTTCTGGGCAAGTGTGGCAGGTGTCCTGGGGGTTCTCTGTCCTTGAAACCTCTATGAAGTCCAGGTAGGTGGGGAGTAAAAGGAAGGGAGGACTGGAGGTCCTGAGCTTTCAAGGTCAGGAGGGAGAGGTCATAGGGAAGATGTTAGTGTTTAAGATTTCAGAGGTGGAGAACTTCCGGAACAGTGAGAACAGGATCGTTGAAGTGAGTGCTCATTGTGTAGAGGTTGAATTCATTGGAAATGGGGCAGTTTAGGGAGTTTTGAGATGAGGGTGTTGGATAGTCTGGTGCGTGCTGGCATCATCCTGGCGGGGATGGCGTCTTGGAGACGAGAGCAAGACTGTGACCCAGTCACCAAGGTCCCGCGTCTGTGTGGGGAGCGGCCACAAGCGGAGCGCTGAGTGTGTGGGAGACTTTGCCAAGTGCTGACCACACGTGACCGCATTTAATCTGAGCCGCCTGTGAAGTTGGCGTTACTATTATTCCCCATTTCCAGATTGGAAACCATGGCTCAGAGAGATTTAATTACGTATTCAAGACCACCGGCTAGGAAGCAGAGACGTCATTACTTGATCTAAAGTGTGCATTCATTGAAATAGTGCCACTTGCAGCAACACGGATGGACCTAGAGACGGTCACACTAGTGAAGTGAGTCAGAGACAAACACCACATGATATCATTATACATGGAATCTAAACATATGATACAAACGAACTTATTTACAAAATAGAAACAAGACTCAGACATAGAAAACAACCTTATGATTACCAGAGGGGAAGGGGTGGGGAGGGATAAACTAGGAGTTTGGGGTTAACATGTACACACTACCATATATAAAATAAACAACAAGGACCTACAGTATAGCATAAGGAACTATATTTAATATCTTACAATAACATGTTGGAAAAGAACATGAACAAGAATATGTATGTAAAACGGAATCACTTTGTTGTACGCTGGAAACTAATACAACATTGTAAATCAACTCTGCTTCAACTAAAAAAAAAATCTGCATTCGTAATCATTCCTGTAGAAGTAGGTAAGTGACGGCAGCCAAGTAGGAGAGTGTCTGGTCACACCCAATGCCCTGAGTCTGGAATGATTTCACAAGAACGTTGGACTAGAAGGGGTTTGGGGGTTGGAAATGGGGCGCTAGAAAAGCTCCTCTAATCCAAGTCCCTTGGTGTGTCATGTGTTCTAGGAAGCTACTAATCGAGGATGTTTCGATGTTAAATTATTTTCAGTTTTGTTCCTAATGCTTTGTGAATATATGTTTTGTCGTGTGCAGTGACTGGATTGTATGCTACAAGGCAAGTAAGATAAAAGCCATAATAGTAAGTGTTCAGTAAATTTTAGCCATTGTTATTCTGTTATAAAGCTATTGTTGTGTCCTGAGACATAATTGTAATAAAATTGTATCAGAAATGGTTTGAGTGGGGGGAAAGAAAATTTTAGGTTCATGAACTAAATGGCCTTTAGGACTTTCAGTAAGAAAGTATTTTTTAAAAAGATGTTAGTGTCTAGTTGTAGAATCTAAACATCACTGTGCCCTTTCTTAGGGTTATGATGCTGATATAATTGAATCACTTTTATCATCCATGTAATGAAAAAGCCACCCTTTTCCAGCACAGCAGCTGCCTCCGTGCTGGGAGCTCTCCCTGTGTGACCAGTGTGACGGTGCCTCAGCACTGGTTACGTGTGTTCCATAGACATGCTTTAGTTGAACACGCTGGGATTTGAAAGTTGATCTTTGGTATCACAGTGTTATTTCAGGGGGAGGTCGATACACAGCATCCTGAAGGGATCTGCCCAGAAGGGGTTTCTTTCCCTGAGTGCTCTTGGCCTTGGTTCCAGCATCATGGTCGTGGGAAGCCTTCTCTGACCTTCCCCAGCGAGTCAGCCTCTTCTTACACGCGCATCGGTTGTGCCTGCCCTCTCTCCATCACTGGACTGAGGTTCTTGAAAACAGGGGACTGAGTTTTGTGCCGCCAGGACCTTCGCAGTGCCCGGCACGTCATGGGTGCCCGTTAAACACTGAATTAAATTTCTATTCACAGGAAGACTCCGTCCCTGGTTTTCCCAGACTGGATGTGCTGCACACTGGGAAGTGTCGTGTGTTTGGGTAACACCTTGGATGAAAGCTAGGTTTTGGGTGTCTAGGATGATGCCCATCATGACTTTAAGACTTTTAACAATATAACATCTAGCTCTTGAATGGATAAAGAAGATGTGACACATATATACCGTGGACTATTACGCAGCTATAAAAGAGAACGAAATAATGCCACGTGCAGCAACATGGATGCCACTAGACTGTCATACTAAGTCAGATAGAGAAAGACAAATATCATGATTTCACTTATATATGGAATCTAAAAATAATGGTAGAAAGGAACTTATTTACAGAACAGAAAGAGAGTCACAGATGTAGAAAAGAAACTTACAGTTACCAGGGGATGAGGAGGGTGGGATAAACTGGGAGATTGGGACTGACATATACACACTACTAGGTATAAAATCGGTAACTAGTAAGGACCTACTGTATAGCATAAGGGAACTCCACTCAAGACTCTGTAATGACCTATATAGGAAAAGAATCTAAAAAAGAGTGGATATATGTATATGTGTAATTGAGTTACTTTGGTGTACACCTGAAACTAACACAAGATTGTAAAGCAACTATACTCCAATAAAAATTTCAAAAAAAGATAAAAAAATAAAATTGTACACAACATCTTGGGCTGCCCCCCCACCCCCAGTCTAGCTCTTATATCAAATGGATCAGTGGTTGCCTGGGAGAGGGGTGGGGGTGGGGAAAGGTAGGAAATGTAACTACCAACAGGTACGGGGGTCCTTTCTGGGGTGAGTAAAGTGTCCAGAGTTGACTGTGGTGCGGATGGCACAACTTGTGAATACACTAAAACCCACTGAATTATATACACTAAGTGGGTGAATTTTATAGCATGTAAATGATCTCTCAATAAAGCTGTTAAAAACTTGGTTTCTGAAGAAAACCTGGGTCTTCTAGAGAGGCCACGCACTTTAGCTAGAGAAACCCGCACGCCGCAACAAAGACCCAGTGCAGCCAAAATAAAAAAACAAAAAAACAGCAAAACAAAAACCCCTGGCTCTTACCCCGTGACTCCGGTAGATGTTCCGTGTGCCTGCAAGGTGGGTGTGCAATGCTGTAGCACACGTGTGTGAGTCACCGTCTGCAGGGTGGTCAACAGGAGAGCCCAGCAGAAGAAATGACCCCGCAGGAGTCTTGAAGACGTAAGTGTATTTTATGGTAGCGACGGCCGGTTCATTCTCCAACTTAACTATCAATAGTATGAATAACGAGCTCTCGTGTGACTGAAGTACCGACAGCTTTGTGATGAATTCATTTTTTATGATCCCTCCATTTTATCTCATTTGTAAAAAGTACGACTGTGCCAAACAAGCGTGTGAGGTTAATCGAGTGTGTAGTTTATTTAAAACTGCCAGAGGGCCCCATTAAGAATATTTATCTGTTAAATAATTCTTTACTTAATTGAAGAATATTTCATAATGTTTCTTTTAAAAGTAACTGTCAGGCTTGTTAAACAGAAATATAAATTGATTGGCAAAATAATTGTGTGGGGTTGTGATTGGCAACGACATCCATTTCGCTTGGTCGGATGGAAATAAATCCTGTTAAAAAGGAGGAAAAGACCTGTGGTTTGATATTGGTATCATTAGAAGGATTTTTCTAAGGTTAAAATATTGGTTCTTTTTACCCTGTATCATGTCTCAAAAGTAAGCAGCTGTTTATTCTCTGCAGATTGATTTCTTAGGTTTTACCCTTTTGTTTTTGGCATGAGATGTTACGTTTCTGGTTATGTGTGTGTAGGTACAATCATATATACAAATATTTGATTATATATGTAAGTTATATATAAGTTAATAGCATTAACATATATATGTAAGTTAATAGTATTTGCTGCTAAGAATTTTTTAAAAAGTTGATAGAAGAGAAATATAGCTATAAATTATTAAAAAATTAATAGTTACAAACCTGAGTTTATGATTTCCAATAAAATTTAAGTGATACGGCATTGGCTATATTTTTCAATACTGAGGGTCAGATCAGCTGCAGTAATTAATCATAGCTCTGTTTAATTCACTCATGGCTACACTAGCACTTACTGCAGATACATTTTTAATGGTTTCTCATCAGACACACTTTGGCCTTGAGTAATCTTTCTTGGTGCTTCTAGCTTGTTTGGCTGCGGTGACCAGATGAGAAGGGGTTCTGAGGGGTGCTCTTGGTGTCCCTTTTCATGACAGTGTGGCCAAGCTTGGCGACTGAGCAGAGCACAGGCCGTCTGAAATCCTGCCTCCAGACCCTGGCATCGCTGTGGGCTTGTTGCTGGTCCTTGTTAATATCAGCTAATTTCTGTCTCCTCCTCACCTGCTGAGATAGTGGTGATGTGGGCCAGAGGAGTCTATGGCCGTGGGATCCCACCTTGCTGGTCTACTCAGATGATGAGAGTATCTGGAAGGATGAGCTAGGTGGGGATGGGAACGTTGTCAAGGAAACGACAGGAGCCTGTGGTCCAGCTCTCACTGCATCTCTCAGACTGTAGTCTGTAGAACCACACCCTCTGGGTTTGTGCGATTGCCTCAGGTTTTTGCTTTTTTAACTGGAAAAGCCATCATTTGTTGAGTGCTTGCTGGGTTCTGGATACTGTGCCAAGTCCCCGTTCTGTCGACGCACGTCTGCGAAGCGCCTGTGAGCCAGGATGTGCTGGTCTGAGGTGGAGTTTCCTTTCCGGTGGGGGGTGGGGGGGAGGAGCCGGGCCTTAAGCAGATAATCACAGATAATCACAGAGCATGAAAGGGCCACAAAGGCAAGACGTGCGGGATGCGCTGAGACACCCCACAGGGGCCCTGGGTGAGGATGTGGGTGAGCAGAGGGGGTGGTGCCGCGGCTTCCCCGAGCGAGCCAGCGAGCGAGCGAGTGATGATTGGCCGAGGCCTGGAGAGTGCGTAGGTGCGCCCAGGTGGAGGGTGCGGAGGCAGCAGCCAGGAGGGGTTGACATGGCAATTAAGTGCTTCACTAACTCACGTGCTCGGTGGGGATGGAGTAAGCACATCTGAGGCGGGGCTGGGTGCAGAATTTGGACTTTCTCTCGAGAACCAAGTCCGCGGGCACGTAAAAACATCTTAAACAGAAGAGTAGGTGATCAGATTGGTGCCACCGTGCCTCGAAGTTTCAGCCGAGAGCTGTAGCTTTTCTCCAGAGTCTGAGCAGACGTGGAAGAAAAGAGGGGAGTCAGACGGATGTGAGGGCTGCTCTAGAGCTTTCTCTTGGGAAAGTCGTCTCTTGAGACCAGAGTCTGTCAGAGGCTGCTGGGAAAGAGCTGCAGAAAGCTTGTGCCTTACCCTGCAGAACAGTGGACAACAGAGATCGGAGCAACCAGACACCATGATCTTTAGAGGAAGGTGGGGAACGGACTTTTGGGGGTTTAGTGTAAAAGAATATACAGCTAGTGGGTGCAGTTAGTTTTCAGTTTTAAAACGGAAAGAATTTCTCATGCTGAATTTAGAAGTAGTAGGTGCTTTCCCCTCTTCTTAGCTCTGTGCTTTATTTCTTTTGTAGAAAAAGAGCTCCTATGATTTGTCCGTAATCAGTGGTATTTGAGAGCTATTGCAGGAGAATTTATGATATGGCACAGTGTAGAGAAAGTGCTCTAAATAGTAATTAGAAATAAGCTATCAAGAGAAATGAGTTTGTGAGCTGTAAATGTACAAGTGCCTGGTATTTTCCACTGACGTGTCTCATCTTAATTAGGATAGTACACTGAGCTTGCATTTCTGATGAGGCAGTCACTTTCTTGAGCTGAATTAGTATGTTTTAACATTCATTCATTAGCTCTTATGTCTCTGATAAATTAAACTTTATAGGTAATCAAAACATTATTGCGTGATATCATCACAGTGCTCTGAATTAGAGTTTAAGAACATTGTTACAATAGTATATGTAACTTAAATGTCCCCTCCTGGCAAAGATGAATAATAGCCTTATGAACTTTCTGGTGATATGCCATTCGTGTCCAGGTTGATTTACAGTTGAGCAACTTTTAAAGAGCTGACAGCACTTGTGCTGAGCCTTTACGAACAGTGTCCTTTCCAAGGAGGGAGCATCCTCTGTGACCTGGTGGTGATCACTAAACCACTGATAGTAATGTGTGTGTTAAGTTTGTTGAGCCAGTGCCCTGAGAAGCTGTTATGTTCATGACGTAGTAAAGTGGGTGCCTGGTTTCACAACATCACATTAGGAAATTAGCTACGTGAAAATGGAATAACTATGCAATAGGGCTTAATAACCACACCCCGGGATAGTTTTCCAGGGTTTTGTTTTTTCTTAAAAAAAAATCACTGGTACATTCATACAAAGGGATATACCTTTTTGAACATATATATTTTTTCTTAAATCTTAAACTCTACCATTCCAGTGGATTGCTCTAGAAAGCCTTGGGTTGTAAATACTGGAATTCTATGTTCAGTTCCTTACCCGGGGGGGTTGGGGGGGGGTGGAGTGATGCTTGCTGCCAGCGTGAATAGAACAGGAAATGGACTTGGTGTTCTTTCCCCAACATCACAGGTGGATTTGTGGGGATGACAGAGTTACAGACCTTTAGACCAGCCAGCTCTCCTCTTCCCACCCTCCCCACAACCAGGTCCTCTTGATGACCGGGGATGAGAAGCGACTGACGGTGATCAGGATTCCAGTCTGTGTCCACCGCACAGCGTCAGGCTTGCTGGATTATACAGGACTCGAACCAGGGGCCCCATGGAGACCAGCAAACATGACTCAGGCCTGCTTGCAAGTGAACTGTGGCTTAATACCAAGCAGTTGCTTCTGGGTGTGCTTGTTAGAAGCAGAGAGATGAAAAACAAGTTCCGAGCTCAAATATATTTAGGAAACCTTGTGTTAAAGAAAGCACATTTCTTTTTTCTTTTTTGAGAAAGGCTGTTTCTTTACTCAGTTGATGAGAGCTTTTGATATGCTGGGATTCACCGTTGTCCTGCTGAGCAGGATGTAGTATGCGGTTCTGTGTCCACCCCCTGGTCCCCAAAACAGTAACACCTCTCAGCACCAGTGGTCCAGAGCACAGAGTCTGGGCCACCTGTCCTACTGGGATCCCCTGGGAGAGCTGCCTTCAGAGCGGGTTGTTGATGGAGGGCCCTCTCTCATCTTGATGTTAGTAGACTAAGTGAGAGAAATTGAGGTTTCTAAAAAGGATTTTTTTTTTTGCTTTGGAATAATTACTTTTATTTTACTGTGAACTGAAGAGAAATATTAATTGTACCTCTGATGGTCATTGGTGATTAAAAAGATTAAGGAAAATTGAAGTTACGGAGCGTATTTTGGTATTTTGCAGAAAGATTGTAATTAACAAAATGCGCTGTTTGCCATTTCTTTCTGTAACTTTTCATGTCTCATTCTCTTACTCATCATCTGAGATGACGCACCCATTCAGTGTGTCACAATCTTCAGGCTGCATTTATGCAGTTTTTCTGTAAGGCCGTAGTTTCTACCTATTGAAATTTGACTTCAAATATGAACAAAAGTCCCTGGCAGGAAAAGATTGAGAGATGCCAGTGCTTCCTACAGGGCTAACTGGGTGGGGATCGATAGTGTGGTGTGCACTGGGACATGAATTTCTATTTTTTAGAGAAAATAAAGTCCTTTTCTGAGTATGATAAAAATAAGAACGATGTGATGTTGTGCTGACATCTTTTGTTCTCCAGTGCGAACCCCCAGTTTTCTTTATTTTAATCTCCACTCACAATTGTGTGCTTTGAGAAATATTCTTTTTTTTGGGGGGGGGGGTGGCTATTCTTAAAGAGGAAAGTAATTTTTATTCATTTTAATAGTTTTAGGGGCATCATATTTGTGTTTAGGGCAAAGAGTTTCTAAACGTCATTTACCTTCAGACGTTGTCTTGATTCAGAACTTGGGAGGGTGTGGTCAAGTCTCCGTCACGTAGGCCTTCCCGTTATCCGGGGGGGGACTTTCATTGTCCCCCTGCCCTGCCCTCTGTCTATTTTACTTCATGTCAGCACCTCTTCTGGAGAACGTAGAGGAAAATTAAAGATGAAAACTGCTTTCTGTCTGGGGAACAAATTTGCTAGTAAAGAAGATAAAACTTTGTTGTATGGAAATAAATGAAGAACCAAATTAGTAAGAGGCTGCTTGCTCAGAGCTGGCGGAGTGCGGGGGTGGCTGCCCTTCCCTGTGCTCGGTGGGGCAGCCCCATCGGGGGGAAGGGGACTCCGGGGCGCCCTGGTGGAGACTGTGGGTGTGGGGGACCGGGGGTGGCTAACGTCCCAACGTGACTGGTTGGGGCAACATGTGAGCTTTTCCCCAGTTGGTCCTACGTTGGACGGGGGGGCAGTAATTAGGCACGCTGTCCGTCATTGATGGAGTCCTGGCCGTTTTGGGCTGGTGGCTGCACCTGGGCGTTGGCTTCCTGGGCTGTGCCTGTTGACGAAAAATTAATCAGTCGATCTGAGAAGGAGCTGGAAAATTTTATTCAAGCCAGATTTGAGGATTAGAACCTGGGAAGAGCATCCCAGAAAGCTCTGAGAACTGTTTCGCCCCTTAGAAGTCAAGACATAAGTTTATGTAAGTTTTTTGAGACAGAGGGCTGGACATCAAATGACATATTATTGACCATGTACATAATCCAGATCTAAGCACCATCGTGGTGGGTCATGTGAGCCTTACGAGATCAAGGAGGAGTGTTACCTTTAAGGAGCTGTTGTCTTGTTGATGCTGGGAGAATGTTGCTCTTTATGGCTGAGCAGGTATTTCTGCTGGTGGGGGAAGGTCGGTCCATGCTGACTGCAGATACACAGTGCACAGTAGGGGAGAGAGTCTTGCCATGAATTTTATTTCACACACTGCAGGTTGTGGGTCTGAGGCAGGCTGTTACATGCGGTCTGGCTGCTGTCTGTTCATATATTTAGTCTCTCAATTGGAAAGATGAAATTTTAAGCAATGTGTGAATGATCCAGTCTACATTTAAAAAATTTTTTTTTCATTTTTTAAAGTATACATATGCTTTATTTTATTTTATTTTATTTTAATTAATTAATTTATTGGCTGCATTGGGTCTTCTTTGCTGCACATGGGCTTTCTCTAGTTGCGATGAGCAGGGGCACTAGGCGCTCAGACTTCAGTAGTTGTGGCGCACAGGCTCAGTAGTTGTGGCGCACAGGCTTAGTTGCTCTGTGGCATATGGGCTCTTCCTGGACCAGGGATCGAACCCGTGTCCCCTGCACTGGCAGGCGGATTCTTAACCACCACGCCACCTAGGAAGTCCTATTTTTATTTTGTTTTATTTTTTGGCTGCACTGTGCAGCATGCAGGATCTTAGTTCCCCGCCCAGGGATCGAACCCGTGCCCCCTTCAGTGGAAGCACATAGCCTTAACCACTGGACCCCCAGGGGAGTCTCCAGTCTACATTTTCCCGTTCCCCAAAGCACAAAGCTTGGCCGCCCCATTCCTGAGTCCTTGCTGCTCTGCTGCTGGCACTTTAAGTCAATAAAACCTTGGAAGCATTTCTACCACCGAATACATTTTTCCTTAGAAGACTTTAGGTGATGGTGAAAAGAGCCTCAGACGTAGCCGCTGGGCCAGAGTTCTGGTCCCCACTCTGCTCCTGCTGTGCTGTGTGGTCCCCTGAGTCATCTCACATCCCCGGGCCTCCGGTGGCCTTGGGTGGATCTGATGAGGTCCCACGACTCTCTCTGGGGTGTTGGGATGATACAGTGAAGCCCTGAAAAGAGTTGAGGAGACCTGTATCCATTTCCCGGGGCTGTGTAAACAAAGGACCACAAACAGAGGGGCTTAAAGCAGCAGAAATTCACAGTCTCACAGTCTGGAGGCCGGAAGTCCAAGATCAAGGTGTCTGCAGGGCCGTGCTTGCAGCAGCAGAACTCCGGTCTCCGTGGCCTGCTCCCTCGGTGCCTGTCTGGGTCCCCCCTTTCCCTGCTTATAAGGACACCAGTCATCTCAGGTCAGGGCCCACCCTGCTCCAGGGTGATCTCATCAGAGCTACTTACATCGTCAAAACTACTTATTTCCTGGGACTTCCCTTGTGGTCCAGTGGTTAAGACTCCATGCTTCCACGGCAGGGGGCACAGGTTTGATCCCTGGTTAGGGAACTAAGATCCTGCATGTTGAGTGGCCAAAAACTCCCCCCCCTCCAAACTACTTATTTCCAAATAAGGTCATGTTCTGAGGTACTGGGGGTTAGTTCTATGACATATGGGTTTGGGGGGAGGCCATGCAACGTATAACGAGAGCCCTGAACACACAAGCCTTGGGTTCCTTGGAGCTGATGGGTGTCCACAGTGCTCCGGGCGTCTCAGTGGGCAGCTCCGGGCATGGTACCCAATCAGTTTCCTCACCTGCAAAAGGAGGGTCATGACCTCATGTGGGTGGATTAAAAGAGGGGATACGTGGAAAGGAAAGGGCTCAGCACAATTCCTGAACAGAACAGCTGTTAGAAATGTAACCAGAAGCCCCTGGGTCTGCAGGACCACGTGGATCAGCATGGGGAGGAAGGAACAGCATGTCTCTCACTAAGGCATCAGGTGTCCAGGCTCGGGGGAGAATGGGCTTCCTCGGCCTCTACAGTCTCCCGGGACCCAGCCTGCATTCTCAGCCGATCTGACGTTGGCAGATGTGGAAGGCCCAGCTCAGGCCTCGCGTCTCTTCAAAGCAGTTGGCAATGTTGCTTTTGGCTCAAGGACTAACAGCTCCCTGATGCCCAGGGCTCCATTCTTGAGGGCAGGGCCCCACTTAGAGTCTTCTCACACTGGACACTGCGCCTCATCACCAGGCCCCTTGCTGGCTGGTCGCAGGGCCCTGTGCAAAATCCAAATATGGAAAATTATTCAGAATTTCAGGAGGGCAGGAGCAAGCTGTTCAGCCTGGGTGTGAGTCCTGTGTGATCACGTGGCTGTTTGTCCTTGAAGCCTCCAGTTTCCCAGGAAGAGGCACTCAAACGACTACTGACATCCTGGAAGCGAGGAGATGTGGCTGGATGCTGCGAGGACCGCCCACCTCGCAGGGGCCACCAGTGGAGGGGGAGCCCCTCCCTGGAGGGAGAGGACACTGCTGTAACGTCCCAACTTCTTCCCGGTCCTTCCTAAGGATGCCTGTTATTACAAGGCTGCGTTCCTCCCAGAGGAGCAGGTGATGAGACAGCCCAGGGATGGATCTGCCAGAGGGGCCGGACGGTGGTATTTATTGATTCGTGAGTCTCCTTGTAAAGCAGAGGAGAAAGGAAGCAATTGTGTGCCAGAAGCACATTTGGATTTCTTAAGGGCATCCATTAAACTTTTACACTTGAATAGTAAATTACAGTGGCCGCAGGTCTGCCTGGAAGGGCCTTCTGCTTTTCCCGCCTGCGTTGCTGGGGTGCCCTCAAGTTCAGGGTTCAGGGGGAAACTTGAGGGTAGTGGGCAGCCCTGGGACAGGAACTGCGTCAGGAACAGGGATGCTCCTGTGGATGGACCCGGTCTGCTTCTCTACCTCATCTCATTCTCCTTCTGGTCAAGCACAAACCGATTATCCAGCTTAAACTTGTGTTTGTATCAGACAAGTAAGAAAGTGAAGAATTAAAAAATTTGCAAAATTGCGTCGTGAATATCAAATGCTCAGGATAGCGGGCAGGTCCTCCAGTGGGCATGGACTGTGGGTATCACTTCCAAAGGAGAAGAGTGAGCACAGGATTGCACGAACAGCCGTGCCCACAGATTTCAGGCAACAGTTTTTATAAACTGTTGATCAGTTCAAACAACATTCACCTACCTTTTACTTTCACAAGATTGTCTCTTTTTTCTCCCAAAGAGTCTTCTATTAGTAAATGTTGGAGTTTGGCCAAATTGAGTTGTCCTTCAGAACCGATAATTCTCATCTTCCATTTGCAAAGCATGTAGTTTATCTACAAATAGGATACATTGAAAACATGATAAGTTATTTCAAGAGTTAGGTTGGGAGGGGGTTTTAAGAAATACCTGTATTAAAACTTGTTTCTGCTCTTGATACTTTCAAATTTAAATAGTATTCAGCAGCAGAGAGCTTGAAGAATAATATATAGGTTTAGTATAGAATTCCTGAAGGAATGTGGCAGGGGTTTACATACAAAATATAGTGTCCCAGTGTTCCACTTTCCCAGTTACAGATCACAGCATTCAAGTGCGTTATGTATTCATTTATTTGTATTAATTTTTAATTGAAGTATAGTTGATTTACAATATTATATTAGTTTCAGGTGTACAACATAGTGAGTCAATATTTTTATAGATTATACTTCACTTAAAATTATAAAATAATGGCTGTATCAAGATAGATTTTATTTTATTTATTTATGTTTTGGCTGCACCAGGTCTTCGTTGCAGCACGCTGGATCTTTTGTTGTGGCATGTGCTCTTCATTGTGGCGTGTGGGCGTCTCTCTAGTTGTGGTGCGCAGGGTCCAGAGCCAGTGGGCTCTGTAGTTTGCAGTGCGGGGGCTCTCTTGTTGTGACATGTGGGCTTCGTTGCCCCGTGGCATGTGGGATCTTAGTTCCCCGACTAGAGATCGCACTTGCATCCCTTGCATTGGAAGGCAGATTCTTTATCACTGGACCACCAGGGAAGTCCCACAAGTTCGATTTTTTAAAAATAAATTTATTTATTTATTTATTTTTGGCTGTGTTGGGTCTTCATTGAGGTACATGGGCTTCTCAGTGCAGTGGCTTCTCTTGTTGCAGAGCAAGGGCTCTAGGGTGCATGGGCTCTGGTATTTGTAGCATCTGGGCTCAGTAGTTGTGGCACGTGGGCTCAATAGTTGTGGCTCGAGGGCCCTAGAGCACAGGCTCAGTAGGTGTGGCACGTGGGCTCAATAGTTGTGGCTCGAGGGCCCTAGAGCACAGGCTCAGTAGTTGTGGCACATGGGCTCAATAGTTGTGGCTCGAGGGCCCTAGAGCACAGGCTCAGTAGCTGTGGCACATGGGCTCAGGTGCTGCGCAGCATGTGGGATCCTCCTGGACCAGGGATCAAACCTGTGTCCTCTGCATTGGCAAGCGGATTCTTAACCCCTGCGCCACCAGGAAAGTCCTGCCAAGTTGGATTTTAAAAGAACAAGGATTAAAAAATAAGTAAAAATAAAAGAACAAGGGTGCTGGTGGTTTCAGAATGCCCAGGAGGGCCAGAGCACAATTGCCAGGAGAAATGCCTGGACGCCAACAAGAAATGCAGGACCACTGGCCCAGCCCACCATGTAGCTCCCAGCCTTGCTGCTACAGCCTGAAAAAAACACTAGGCTGCACCCCCTTGCTGTCCGAGATGACTTCTCAGGTATGGGGCTGCTTCTTCCCATTGCTGCCTTCTTCCCTGGGCAGACACTGGTCCCATGTGGAGTGCTGGCTGCAAGGCCATTTGGGAAAAGCCATCTGTGTCCTCCTGGGTGGACGTGTCCCCCTGGGTGGGTGACTCATGCTGTGTCTCTGGGAGAAGGCAGTTGAAATGCCCAGTTCCCTTCAGGCTTCCTCAGACTCCAGCTCTTTTTCTGCATACATTTGTCACCAGTCTGATCCTAAATATGGTGATTTATTTCCTTCCTCGGTACATCTGAACTCTGTCTCTGAAGCAGTTAAAATAAAAGCAAATTGAGTTCCTCTCTGGAAGCAGCACATGTGTGGAAGAGGCTGAACTCAGGGACCAAAGAATTGAAAGAACAAGAGAAACGATTTGTGGGAAGGAAATAGCTGGACCCTCTCTCCCCTTTGTCAGAAGATGTGTGGACATAGACGTGCTAGTTTCAAATTTGGTTAAATTGTATTTTAAATAGGATTGAATTCTTTTAATCATTTTAGAAATGAAAATATTATCCAGTAACTAAGAACCAGGAGCAGAAACTACTCAGGTCAGCTGAAGACAGAAGCTCAGTTTTACTATTAGATTGGAATATAAGACGTACTAAAGATTAGAGCAGGGACGTAAAAAACAGAATGGATGTAAACTCTTTAAGCTCTTGTTGTAGTAGCTCTATGACTTCTTCAGGGTGAGTAATGATTCTTGTCAGGTAAGTAAGAAAATATTCCCATTTCATGAATCTAATTATCTACAAACAAGCTTTTCAGGGGTAGAGGAAGTTGGTTAAAAATACTTAGTATAGGGACTTCCCTGGTGGTCCAGTGGTTAAGACCTCGCCTTCCACTGCAGGGCGTGTGGGCTTGATCCCTGGTCAGGGAGCTAAGATCCCACATGCCTTGGGGCCAAAAAACCAAAACATAAAACAGAAGCAATATTGTAACAAATTCAATAAAGACTTTAAAAATGGTCCACATCAAAAATATCTTAAAAAAGAAAACCTTGGTGTGGAAGCCTATTTTTCCCCCCTCCATATATTTATTGGTCTAGTGTAAGAGTGGAGTTTTTATTTGTAAACAAAAAGGATCCACTTATTTTGACTGCTTGTGAAAAAACCCAGTATCAATAGTAGTTTCAATACAAAAGGTTTTATTTTTTCCTGTAGGCAGGCTGTCCATGGCTGGCATCACAGTTCCCCTGAGGGCCTTGGGGACATGCTCCTCCAAACCTCCTGGCCTATAGTCCTTAGATTGTGGCCTTTGTCCTCATAGCCCAAAGTAGTAGCTGGAGCTCCAGCTGACACACCTGCTTTCCAGCCAGCAGGATGAAGAAAGTGACAAGAAAGGGAGTGCCTCCTCCTTTGTCAGGATTCTTCACAGAAGCTCCACCCAACACTTTCTTGAACTTGGCTGCATGGTGACAACCAATTGCCAGTGACGGTGGTAAATGGAGTCACTTGGCTGGGGGACAGTGGGCTTAGCTAAAAACCAGTGTTTCCTGATTAAAAATAGGAGAGTGGATATTGGGCAGTGATGAGCAGTCTCTGCCACAGCTGAGGTGAAGGATCAGTTTTAATAGATTTCTTTTTAAAAGCGTGGATGGATGACTTCAAGGACAATAGGGCCTCCGCTCCTGGCCCGAGTGCTTCGGAGCTGCCCCTGCCCTGCGATCCCACAGGTGCTGACATCAAGCTCCATTTCCCAAGAGCCAGGCGGGTCGCTTAAAGGCACACGGATGGGTTTCCAGGCCTCTTTTCTTTGATCTTAACCTAAGGAGATAGGACACTTTCCTGGAAGATGCTCTTGGCCAGCCTTGAATTCCCCACGAGCACAGGCAATTCTGTCTTATTCGGCCCACTGAGAGTAGGAATGAGGTGACAGAAATAACTGGAAGAATCCTTCATGTTTATCTTATACTATCACGCTCCTTCCTTATCCCCCTTTCCCTCTGCCTACTGTTTAAAACAAAACAAATTAAAACAAAGCAGCTGTGTGAGTCTCCTAGGGCTGCCGTCACAAACTATCACCAGTTAGGTTGCTTGAAGAACAGACATCTATTCTCTCCCAGTTCTGGAGCCTGGACATCCAGGATCAAGGTGTTGGCAGGGCCAGGCTCCCTCTTCTGGCTTCTGGTGGTGGCTGTCGTGCTTGGCCTTTCTTGGGTTGAGCTGCATCGTTCCAGCCTCTGTCTCTGCCACCCCATGGCCGCCTGCCCTCTGGTGTCTGTCTTCATGTGGCTTTCTCCTGCGTCTTTTCTCCTTTTCTTTTTCTGTTTTTGTTGTTGTTGTTTGTTTGTTTGTTTGTTTGTTTTTGCCACTCCATGCAGCTTGTGGGATCTTAGTTCCCTGACCAGGGATTGGACCCGGGGTCGTGGCAGAGAAAGTGCTGAATGCTAACCACTGAACCACCAGGGAGTTCCCGCTTCTTTTCTTTTTTTCCTTTCTTTTTTATTGCTGTATAGTTGATGTACAATATTATAGGTTGCAGGTATACAATATAGTGATATACAAGTTTTTTTGTCAATCCCAAACTCCCTAACTATCCCTCCCCCTCATCCTTCCCCCCTGACAACCAGAAGTTTGTTCTCTGAGTCTGTGAGTCTGTTTCTGTTTTGTAAATAAATTCATTTGTATCATATTTTAAAGATTCTGCATATAAGGGATAACATACAATGTTTCTCTTTTTCTGTCTTCACTCAGCATGACAATCTCTAGGTCCATTCATGTAGCTGCAAATGGCATTATTTCATTCTTTTTAATAGCTGAGTAATATTCCATTGTATACATGTACCACATCTTTATCCATTCATCTGTTGATGGACATTTAGGTTGCTTCCATGTCCTGGCTATTGTAAATAGTGCTGCAGTGAACATTGGGGTGCATGTATCCTTTCTGACCATGTTTTTCTCCAGGTATATGCCCGGGAGTGGGATTGCAGGATCATCTAGTAGCTCTATTTTTAGTTTTTTAAGGAACCTCCATACTGTTCTCCACAGTGGCTGCAACAATTTACATTCCCACCAACAGCAAAGGAGGGTTCCCTTCTCTCCACACCCTCTCCAGCATTTATTGTGTGTAGATTTTTTTGATGATAGCCATTTGCCTGGTGTGAGGTGATATCTCATTGTAGTTTTGATGTGCATTTTTCTAATAATTAGCAATGTTGAATATCTTTTCATGTGTTTGTTGGCCATCTGTATGTCTTCTTTGGAGAAATGTCTATTTAGGTCTTCTGCCCATTTTTTGATTGGGTTGTTTGTTTTGATGGTGTTAAACCTCATGAGCTGTTTGTAAGTTTTGGAGACTAATCCCTTGTCAGTCGCATCATTTGCAAATATTTTCTCTCATTCTGCGGGGTTTTTTTGTTTTGTTTATGGTTTCCTTTGCTGTGCAAAAACTTTTGAGTTTATTCAGGTCCCATTCATTTATTTTTGCTTTTATTTCCACTACTCTGAGAGACGGATCAAAAAAGATCTTGCTGTGATTTATGTCAGAGAGTGTTCTGCCTATGTTTTCCTCTAAGAGTTTTATAGTGTCTGGTCTCAACATTTAGGTATTGAATCCATTTTGAGTTTACTTTCATGTATGGTGTTAAGGAATGTTCTAATTTCATTTTTTTTATATGTAGCTGTCCAGCTTTCCCAGCACCATCTGTAACTGAAGACACGAGACTCAGTTTCCTGTTGACCACGTGAGAAATGAAGTCACTTATGTTACAGGGATGTGGGGAGAATCAAATAAGGTAACACAGAGAAGTGCTTTGTTGGCACCATCACCGTTGCTTTGATGGGGTCTAACATTTGGCAGACGTCTGTGTAAAGGAGCATCATTCGTGGATTATTTGTTGACCAAAATAGTGGACAGTAAGATATGGCTGCTGTTCTAAACATTTGCAATTCTGATGCAGAGATAAGACATCCACATGACATCCTAGATAAATACAAGGTCGTGTGTAAGTGCTGGAGGATGCTCAGGGTCAGGGGCCCCAGGGGTGAACACAGCATGAGGTCATGGGGGCTCGAGTAGTTGGGGAAAGCTTTATGCAGGAAATGAGACTCAAGGCAAACTTCTGTGAGTTGGAGAGACAAAGCTAAGCAAACAGAGATGACCTTACGGGCTCCCAACTACTGGGCAGCCCAGGCTGAGCCTCTGTGATGACCTGCAAGGGCGATGTACTCGTTCAGACCGGACGGGAGGCGTATCAGGATTCACCTGGAAGCTGGGTGCACAGATTTGATTGAAAAGATTAGAACACAATGGAGGCGCGGGTAATCTGCTTCTCTGAAATTCTAATTAGGGGTAGCAATTGGGATCTGTAGTTTTTTCTTCTGTGCTGCCTCGACAAAGCCAATGAAGTCTTATTGCATCTATACATCACCACGTGCACAAGCCATAAGCAAGAGAAGGCCTATTTAGCGTGTTGCCTTTTGGCTTTTAATGGAAAATCAATTTATTCTTGCTTATTAAGCCATTAGTGCGTATTGGATGTTACCTTCCATGTTTCCTCCAAATCCCTCTCCTGCTACCCTGTTCTCAGGCATCAGGGAGGAGTCTCTTGTGGCTTTAAAAATGGTGAACACAGGACCTCCAGGAAGCCGAGGAAGGGACCAGGTGCTCGCTAGACATATCTTGGACCCTCCAAGAACTTTGTGATTGAGTTATGAAATTTCTCAAGGCTTCTAAATTCTATGATCAAGCATCAGCTTTATTAATTCCATAGTCTGTTAAGAAGTGGTCCCACTGAAGGATGGATGATGCCTTAGAGGACTGGGACGGGGAGGGTGGGGGGGAGTCGAGGGAGGGAGGGAATACGGGGATATGTGTATAAAAACAGACGATTGAACTTGGTGTCCCCCCCCAAGAAAAAGTGGTCCCACTGAGAAATATTACTCAGCCATAAAAAAGAATGAAATAATGCCATTTGCAGCTCCATGGATGGACTTAGAGATGATCACACTAAGTGAAGTAAGTCAGAAAGAGAAAGACAAACACCATGTGATACCCCTTATGTGTGGAATCTAAAATATGACACAAATGAACTTATCTATGAAACAGAAACAGATTCATAGACATAGAGAACAGATTTGTGGTTACCAAGTGCGAGCGGGTCTGGGGGAGGGATGGAGTGGGAATTTGGGGTTAGCAGATGAACTATTATATAGAAGAAGGATAAACAACAAGGTCCTAGTATATAGCACAGGGAACTATACTGGAATAATAAACCACAGTGGAAAAAATACGAAAAGAGAATGTGTATATATATGTATAACCGAATCACTTTGCTGTACAGCAAACATTAACACAACATTGTGAATCAACTATACTTCAATAAAAGAATAAACAAAGAAGTCAGACCCAAAAGAAGTGGTCCCTAATGGCGGAAGCCTTGTTCTAAGGGTACCTGAGGGCGTTGTCAGATTAGATGAGCTGCTCTTTCTAAAAGAGGGAAGAAAGAGTCATGGTACCTGTGATGGTTATTTTATGTGTCCTCTTGGCTGGGCTATGGTGCCCTGTTGTTTGGTTGAACACTAGTCTAGATGTTGTCATGAAGGTGTTTTGTAGATGTGATTCACATCTACAATCTGCTGACATTGAGATCACCCTCTATAACGTGGGTGGGCTGCATCCCATCAGTCGAAGGCTTTAAGAGCAAAAGCTGCAGGTTTCTGGGGAAGAAGGAATTCTGCCGCAAGCCTGTAACATAAACGTCCTGCCTGAGTTTCCAGCTTGCCTGGCTGCCCTGCAGATTTCAGACTCAAGACTGTAACCCCAACTCTTTCCTGACTTCCTAGATGGTCAGCCAACCCTCTAAGTTTCAAATGTGCCAAGTCCCTGCAATCACATGAGCCAATTCCTTAAAATAAATCCCTCTCTGGCCCCTGCCCTCACACACATGCACTGTCTCCTCCTGGACCTGCTTCTCTGCAGAGCCCTGACTAACACAGCTGACCTCCAACCCCGTCTCTCGGGCGCAGGGCATCCAGGGTAATTGCTGAGAATGCCCTCTCCTCCCCAGCCCAGATGTGGCCCCGGGATCACCCAGAGGGGTGCTGTGACTGTGGTTGTGCCCAGCTGGCACGAGAGAGGGAGCCTGTTTGCTCTTCTAATTATAGGGGAACATTTGTTATGGATGTTGGCTAATAAATCAATAATTGTTCTCTTATTAGGTACCAGCTAATTAATTTTCAGCTACTATTTGTGGGTTTCTGATGCCAGCGACTGTGTTTAACATTAAGGGGATGAAAGATGGACAAGGCACCGAGCAGGGAAAGATGCGGGCTGAGCTGGGAGCTCCTGGGGGCAGAGGTGAGGACGTAGCCAGGGCAGGGAGGCATCGCCAGTGCCCATGACCTCCACCCCCCGCTACCTTTGATAAGCCGCAGAGACAGGAGGGAGGCGGGGCTGGCCGCCCTGATGGGACCGAGGGAGGGAAACCACGTGGGCACCTGTGAGCTTGAAGCTAGAGCAGCCGGAGTTCACAGTGTCAGAGGACGCACCCACCCCACCCCACCCCACCCCACCGATTTTTATTACTAATGATCATTAAATGACCTCTTCAAGCCAACGAGATGTTGCTGGGGTCGCTGGGTGATGAGGGAGTCGAGTCTGTAAGCAGAAAGGACAGCCAACCAAGGCAGCGTAGAAAGCAGTGGTGTGTTGTGCTCTGGCATGTGGAGGGCTGTGCTGGTTGTGGGGTCTGACTAGCAAATGATGCCCTTAGTAAAGGAGGGGGAGCTCCGACGTGAAGAGCAGCCCGAGACTGCGGATTAAGGTTTTCAATGTTTTCTAACACGAAAAAATGAAGCAGATCAATTCGCACCATTAGGAAGTCGTGAAGACCTCGCAAGAACAGCTTCTCGCCAGAGGCAGATAAGGGAATTCCTGGCGGGTCCGAGGCGAATGCAAATCTGCGGGCTCGCATACCGGGTAAAGCGTCTCCAGGCATTAAGGGAATTGGCTTGCTCGCTTTTTGAACCCAAGTTGTCGTCTTTGAAATATCTCAGGCACCGTGCAGAGAAAGCCAGTCCGGGCGAGGAAGCCGCGTTCCGCCCCTACTCCGCCCTCACCCTGACCCAGCCCCACGGCTGTGCCCGGGCATCCAGGGGCGTGTGGTGACCAGCTGGGTCTGCATCGATCTGAGGCTCCCGGGACGTGCCCACCTCCTGGGTGGCGGCTGCTGGCCGCTGGCAGAGGTGACGGGGCCGCTGCACACGTGGACGGCAAGCAAAGGACTTGGGAGCCTGGGCACGCGGGGAGCTCCTGGGGCTGGAAAGAGTGAACAGTGGGTCTCGGACCATCGCACGTCACAAACCAGGAACGTGCGGCCCGCGGGCTGCTAGCTTCTGTGGGTTTTCTGGGTCTGAAGCACAGACTCGTGAAAATGCCCCCTTAATCTTGTTTCATTCTTAATAAGTAATTTTCATTGTTTTCATTTTTTAATCATCAGTATTTTTAATTGAAGTACAGTGTTGTGTTCATTTCTGCTGTATGCCAGAGTGATTCAGTTACACATCTATATACATTCTTTTTCATCTTCTTTTCCATTAGGGTTTATCCCAGGATATTGAATATAGTTCCCTGTGCTGTATCGTAGGGCCTTGTTGTTTACCCACCCTACATAGAATAGTTTGCATCTGCTAATCCCAATCTCCCAATTCTTCCCTCCTCCAGCCTCCTCCCACTTCCCCTTAATTTGTTCAAGCAGGCCATTCAAACATATGTAAACGACCTTGGTCTCTCGCTTGGATGCCCACAGACCCCTTCCTCTTCAGCACAAATCCTGCTTCAGCTTCTGGACCCCAGATACTGACCCGACCCCTCTTCACGGCCTCTCCTGCCTGAGCCATCTTCCCCAGGGTTTCCTGCTCGACTCTCCAGCGACATGTGAAACGCCGTGATGGCTGTAGTCGTCTTGTCCTCTACCTTGTAAAATCCAATCATGAAGCCTAGTCATCACCACAGGTGGCAGGTACAATGTGTCAGGTCCACACATGAATACACTTCATCCTACTGCACTTGAGGACAGGCCCTGCATCTACTGAGTGCTTGCGGTGTGCCTGGCACTGAACCAGCCTGTTCACCGTAGTTCGATTATATCATCCTCAGCTCTACCGAAGGCCTAGTGTGTGGTTGTTTTTTTCAACTGAAAAAACATTGATTTACAATGTTGGGTTAGTTTTGGGTGTCCAGCAAAGGGATTCAGTTATGCATAAGTATATATATCTATTTTTTTAGTCTTTTCCATTATAGTTATTACAAAACATCAAGTGTATTTCCCTGTGCTATGCCGTAGGTCCTTGCTGTATATCTATTTATTTATTAATTTTTGACCACATCGGGTCTTAGTTGCGGCACGTGGGATCGTGTTGCAGCCCACGGGCTTCTCTCTAGTTGTGGTGCTTGGGCTCTAGAGCGCGTGGGCTCTGCAGTTGTGGCGTGCGGGCTCTCTAGTTGAGGCGTGTGCTTGGTTGCCCCGAGGCATGTGGGATCTTAGTTCCCTGACCAGGGATCAAGTCTTCTGCGTTGGAGGGCGGATTCTTAACCACTGGACCACCAAGGAAGTTCTTGTTTATGTATTTTATATATACAGTG
Source organism: Hippopotamus amphibius kiboko (assembly GCF_030028045.1). Classification (NCBI taxonomy): domain Eukaryota; kingdom Metazoa; phylum Chordata; class Mammalia; order Artiodactyla; family Hippopotamidae; genus Hippopotamus; species Hippopotamus amphibius. The sequence continues at coordinate 4,595,222 of NC_080189.1, read as the reverse complement.
TGTATCTGTTAATCCCAAACTCCTAATTTATCCCTCCCCTCTTTCTCCTTTGGGAACCATAAGTTTGTTTTCTATGTCTGTGGGTCTATTCTGTTTTGTATATAAGTTCACTTGTATCTTTTTTTTTTTTTTAGATTCCTCATCTAAGTGATATCATATATGTGTCTTTCTATGTCTCGTCCTAGGGTTCTCAGTCTCATTTCACAGATGAACAAGCAAAGGGATTGGCTGGGGCCTTGTCAAGCAGGGAGCAAGTGAGGAGGAGGGGACTTAAATATACCAGGTCCCTGACACAGATCACAGACCGCCCGCCCGGGGACACCAAACATGAACTTCTGTGGGCTTGGGTGGGCAGGCGCGAGCTGTGGGTTCTGGGCAGAGAGGGGGTGGTGAACGTAGGGGCTGAATGGTGCCCCCCAAATTCGTGTGTTGAAGTCTTCACACCAGCATCTCAGAGTGTAATTTTATTTGGAAATAGGGTCCAAATGTAATTAGCAGATAGAAGTAGTTAAGGTGCAGTCATGTTGCAGTAGGGTGACCCTAATCCGATGTGACTGGTGTCCTTCAAAGAAGAGGGGAAATTTTTTTGACTTTATTGGTCTTTTTTTTTTCAAAAATTTTTATTTTATAGTGGAAAATAGTTAATTGTGTACAGAAAAGTGATTTAGTCATACATATACATGTATGTGTTCTTTTTCAGATTCTTTCCCCATGTAGGTTATTACACAGTATTGAGTAGAGTTCCCTGTGCTGCATAGTAGGTCCTTGTTGTTTACCTGTTTCATATACAGTGGTGTGTTGATGCCAATCTCAATCTCCCAATTTCTCCATCCCCCACCTTTCGCCTCTGGTAACCATAAATTTGTTTTCTATGTCTGTGAGCCTGTTTCTGTTTTGTAAATAAGTTTATTTGTATCATTTTTTTTAAAATTCCACATACAAGTGATATCATGATATTTGTCTTTCTATGTCTGACTTCACTTAGTATGATCATCTCTAGATCAATCCATGTTGCTGCAAATGGCATGATTTCATTTTTTGTTATGGCTGAGTAATATTCCTTTGTATACATGTACCACATCTTCTTTATCCATTCATCCATCAGTGGACCTTTAGGTTGTTTCCATGTCTTGGCTATTGTGAATCGTACTGCTGTGAACATCGGGGAGCATGTATCTTTTTGAATTGTGGTTTTCTCTGGATATATGACAAGGAGTGGGATTGCTGGGTCATATGGTTCTATTTTTAGTTTTTAAGGAATCTCCATACTGTTTTCCATAGTGGCTGAACCAATTTACATTCCCAAAAACAGTGAGGAGGGTTCCCTTTTCTCCACACCCACTCCAGCATTTGTTATCTGTAGACTTTCTGTTGATGTCCATTCTGACCTGTGTGAGATGATACCTCATTGTAGTTATGATTTGCATTTATTTCTCTAATAATTAGCAATGTTGAGCATTTTTTCATGTGGTTTTTGGCCATCTGTATGTCTTCTTTGGAGAGATGTCTATTTAGATAGAAGAGGGGAATCTGGACAGGACATGTACTCAGGGAGAAGCCACATGAAGATGAAGGCAGGGACTGGGCGATGCTTTTACCAGCCAGGGGTGAGCCCAGCCCTGCCTGCACCTTCATCTCGGACCTCTGGCCTCCAGAACGGCGAGATCGCATGTTTCTGTCATGTGATCCCCTCAGTTTGAGATACTTTGTTACGACAGCCCTAGCAAACGAGTACCGTGTTCATGTCTCGGATCCTCAGAAACGCTGGTGCCTCCAAATCAACACCAACGGCCTGTGTGCTGACTTTGACTGCAGCAGCCTGTGATCGATGTGGTCAGATGCCAGGCCACTTCATAGAACCTTCCATGAACTTTCTGTTTGAATTGACCAGCGATCTGGGGGCAGAGGGTTCTCGATATTTGCCCAGCCAGCTTGGAAAAGCGGGAGAAGACTAGAACTTTGCTTATACCTAGAACAAATATCTTCCCTTGGAGGTCATGTGATGCCTTTTATTTACAGATTTTTTAATTTAATTTTTTATTTTTAATATAATTGTTAAAGGTTACACTCCATTTATAGTTCTTATAAAATGTTGACTATATTCCCCATGTTATATGATAAATCCTTGTAACCTGCCTTACACCCAATAGTCTGTACCTCCCGCTTCCCTCTCCCCACTGGTGACCACTAGTTTGTCCTCTGTATCTGTGAGTCTGCTGCTTTTTTGTTATATCCACTACTGTGTTGTATTTTTTAGATTCCACAGATAAGTGAGATCATGCAGTATTTGTCTTTCTCTGACTTATTTCACTTAGCACGACACCAGTAATACTTATGATGATGACACGGATTGGTTTAAGCACTTACTCTCACAAGTGCATTCTAAACAATTTCTGGGATCAATTCCTCTCATTCTGACAAAATCTTGTGAATTGCTGTTGTTATGCCCTGTTTTTACTGATGGTGAAAGAGAAGCATGAAGAGGCACTTACTGGCTAGCATGCACTTAATAAACAACGTTGATTGTATTTTTTGCACCCGAAAGGCCTTAAAGATTAGTATTTTGTTTTTGTTTTCACTACTCAAAGAAAATAATTCTGGTCCTCACCTCCAGTATTTGTGAGCAGATTGGCGTCTCACAGATATCCTGATGATTTTGTGGGCAGAGAGGGCTCTATGCTCACATTTTTCTTTTTATTTATTTATTTATTGGCTGCATTGAGTCTTCGTTGCTGCACATGGGCTTTTTGTAGTTGCGGCGAGTGGGGGCTACTCGTCGTTGTGTTGTGTGGTTTTCTCATTGCGGTGCCTTCTCTTGTGGGGGAGCATGGGCTCTAGGTGCTTGGGCTTCAGTAGTTGCAGCATGCAGGCTCAGTAGTTGTGGCACACGGGCTCAGTTGCTCCACGGCATGTGGGATCTTCCTGGACCAGGGATCAAACCTGTGTCCCCTGCATTGGCAGGCGGATTCTTAACCACTGTGCCACCAGGGAAGCCCTCACATTTTTCCACGTATTGAAATTGAAAACACTTATTTTAAAATTAGGGATGGTGACAGGAAGCTGGGTGGAGACAAATCACTGAAGAAGTTGGAAAGCCAGTTCAAGGAATCTGCCATGTTCACATTCTTAAGTCCCTTTCCCCAGAAAACATAGCTACGCTCTACATAGTGAGATACTATTCACATTTGTATTAAGAGAGTTTTGCCAGGAAGCTGACTGGGGCACTGATCTAGAAAATGTGTTTAGACAATATTGAAATAACTCAGCAACACAGCACCTGCTTCCCTGTTTCCTGACATAATGTACAAAATGTAAATTATTAGCCCCATTCATGCAAAAGTAGATTCATAAAGAAATTCATTGCCATCTATTCCAAATAGGGTAAAATGTTATATGACGTCAAGGCATTTAATGAATGTCTTGTTTGGAATATAAAGAGATACAATATGTTTACTAATGGAAAAGTCATTTCTTCCCACCTTTGCTAAATATACGCTGGTCAAATTTTTAAAGAATATTTATGTATTTGGTTGCGCCACGTCTAAATTGTGGTAAGTGGGTTCTTTAGTTGCAGCATGTGAACTCTTAGTTGCGGCATGCACGTGGGACCTAGTTCCCTGACTGGGGATTGAGCCCGGGCCCCCTGCATTGGGAGCGTGGAGTCTTAACCACGGCGCCACCAGGCACGTCCCCGCTGGTTGAATATGAAAGACTTGCTCTGAAGGGCATCACAGTCCTAATTTCCCTGGCAGAACCTGGTTTCTCTGTGTAGCCCTGTTCACAAGGAACTGGGCTGGCCCCTCGCTGTGTCTGTACTCATGTACCCTCGTACCTCTCTCCCTGTGCACCTCCCACATTCTGAGACCACCCTCCCCATCACTATTCCTCACATACCTGGCTTCCTAGGGCTGCTTTTGTGACCTTGAAGTTTGCCCCGGTCAGTTTTCCAGTGGGGTTGATGGACATTTCTGATAAACGACAAATAATTTTTTTAGCGTAAGTATGCCCCATGCAATATTTGCAGCACATTCCAGATATTGTATGGGACACACCCCATACTAAAAAATTATTCATTGTTTATCTGAGACTTTGTGGCATCTGGCAACCTTCTTTGCAGAGGTAGACCTCAGTAGTGATTTTGAGTAATTTCTTGAAAGAAAGGTCTGTGTGTGTATGTGTGTTTGTGCTGGAAGTGTATAAATGCTTGATTGGGTAGGTTAACCTTTGGTTTACGATTCAACAACAAAGTCATCTCTTTCATTAGTGAAAACAAGACTATGAACGGTAACCCCACCATACAGAATGCCATCCTGTACACGACATCACTGGACACTTTCACGGTGCCTGTGAGAAATGTGTCTCTTTTCCTTTATCAGGAAGCACACAAGAAGGTCAAGTGTGTGTTCCCCATATCCTGCTTCTTTAAACGATAGGAAGCTTTCTTTTGGTTCAACCCATTCCTGCCTTCCATTAATTAGTACAGAACGGTGTTTAAAAGCCCTGAACTGAAAATCTGGAGGCCAGGATTTCCATCCCGGGTTCTCCCTTATGATCTGTGTGAACCTCAGTGCATTCTTTAGCCTCTGACCCTCAGGTTCCTGGTCCGCAAACGAAGGATGTAAGTTGAGCTGTCGGGGTTGCCAGGAGGGGGAAAGCTGACAGGGATGCGAGAGTGTTGAGATGGGTCATCTCGGGGGTACCCGGTCCTTCCGTCTCTTTCCTGCCTTTGCTCTCCGGCTGCTTGGGTGTCCGGGGAGGGGAGCGTCCCCCGTCGAGATGCGCGATGCCCCACGCAGAGGCCGGTGCCCGCGGTCAGGCTGACCCTCGCAAGCAGGTTTCCGGGCCGCGGGCCCCAGAGGCGGACACCAGAGGGCGCCCCAGCACCGCCGAGCGCTCGGGCCCCGGGCAGGTTCTGGCTCCGGGCGGAGCGCCGAGCCCGCGGGCGCAGGGCGGCTGCGCAGCGCTGACCGCGCACCCCATCCTCAGAGCCGGAACCCCAGGGGACGGAGGGCACCTCCCGCGCGTCAGCCCTTCCGGATTATTTAAAACTCTTATCACAGCACGGCGTGGTAATGAACCACATGGGATCTGGGTGGCGGAGAGCAAACTGTTTTGCGATTTTACCTTCAGAGAGTGGGTGCCCATAAATCCCTCTGGGCTCTTTGGAAACGAGAACTCAGAGCCCAGGGCCAAGCCTGGGTCCAAGGGCCCCCCTCTCCCTGCTGGCCGCACACCCCGCAGCCTCACTGCGCGGGCTCTGCCTGGGAGGTGGACCCAGGTGCCCGCACCCAGGAGGGCTGAGGTGACGTCACCAAACCCTTGGAGGGGGGTCTGGGAGCCTCCCTGTCTCAGAGCTACAATCCCCCCTGCCCCACACGCTCACCCCTTTGACAAAGCACCCAGCGCCTCACCCACCACAAGCTGCAAATCAGGGGAGGGGGGAAGGGGCTGCACCTCAACTGCAGGATGGACCCTGATGGTGGCAGAGAGGTCAGCTCAGCACAGGACTTAGTATCCACAGTGGCCATTCTAAACAAGGAAGAGGAAATAGGATCAGTACTCGCTGTTTAAGACGGCGCCAAGGTGTGTCATCCATTTAAGAAAGCGTTTAGCTTAAAATGGTTAAAATAAGGTTTCGGTGAATGAATAAATGGAACTAATTGGGTTGTCTAGAAATTTTATGTAAGGAGCCATTGCTGAGAAGCTGCTGTGTTGATCCGTAAAGACAAGGGTCCTCTGTCCTTTGCAGGCTTTTATGGACGGGAAGGAGGAAAACGTTTCCACAGTGCCTGTGGGTATCCGGGAGTGCGTGGGTGGGGATGGAGAGATGGCAGGAGGGTCCCTCCATTCCATCTGCACACCATGCCTCCCCCTCCGTTCCCTTCTCCATCCATCCCGTTTCTAACATCAGCTTTTTACAAATTATTTATTTAGTTATTTAATTTATTTGTGGCTGCTTTGGGTCTTTGTTGCAGCGTGAGGGCTTTCTCTAGTTGTGGACCGTGGGGGCTACTCTTTGTTGCGGTGTGCGGGCTTCTCAGTGCAGTAGCTTCTCTTGTTGCGGAGCACGGGTTCTAGGCATGTGGGCTCAGTAGCTGTGGCTCGAGAGCACGGGCTCAGTAGCTGTGGCTCGAGAGCACGGGCTCAGTAGTTGTGGTGCACAGGCTTAGTTGCGCCGTGGCACGTGGGATCTTCCCAGACCAGGGATGGAACCTGTGTCCCCTGCATTGGCAGACGGATTCTTAACCACTGCGCCATCAGGGAAGTCCCCTAACATCCGCTTTGCACTGTGGTGTTTGGGCCCTGATCATAGAAACCCCATCCTTCACTTGCTACACCCCAGGGTCCCCCCCGCCGCCCCCGCTGCACCGATGGACTGGAGCTACTTTCCCATCTCCCCTTGAACGCACAGGTGCCCAGAAGGAAACGTTCCACACGTTCTCAACCCTTGAGATGTTATAATCTTATTAGGAAAACTATATAGGTTAATATGTGATCAAGGTTAAGCCTCTGATCTATCTACAAATGCTGCAGGATTTCAGAGAAGAAATGAGAGTGAAAAGGTAGTATTTGGTTGGGCTTTTGCTGTCAAGTGAAATCGTTTGGAGGGGAGCCCAGGTGGGGTGCTGGAGCTGACATTATTCTCAGTGAGAGAGACTGGGGGTGAGCCACAGTGCCACCCCCCAGCAAGATGATGTAGAGAAATGACCTTCTTTTACACAAGGCACTTTTTATCTGATGTGAGAGCTGAGAGTGCAAACGCCACCTTCCTCTCAGAGAACAGACCAGCGCGCCAAGGTGTAGGACTGTGATCCCATATGTCTTTTTCACTTGCCTTCATAGGAGTCCAAGATTGACCAGCAGATTGAACTAAAGTTCTTTCAAAAGAGCATCTAATCTGCACCAGGTTTTAAATACGAAAACGGGAAAATTTAGCGGGCTTTGTCCTTTGAACTTTTATGCCATATATGTATTTTAGGCACGGAGCGACGGTTTTTGAAATACACATAGCGCTGCCTGAACTACGTCCTTGGGTTGTGCAGTCTTGTCCTTGGTGATCTGGAGAAATGTGAAGGTTCTTCATCACCAGCAGACTCCGTAGCCAGCACTGGAGATAAGAGGTCCGCAGAGCTCCTTGTAGCCACAGGGGACACCCTGGATAGCAGGGGAAAGTTCTATTGTCCTAAAGATAATGGGAGCTGAAGCTATCCCTCACTAATTAGGGATATCTAATTCAAGGCATCCCACATTTGTTAGGTGCCCTTTTTAGAGATACCGTGCCTAATAACAGGTGAGAGTTGGACGGTACCCTCAGGGAGTACGGCGGATGCTGTGATATTTCGCCTGCATCCCCCGGTGATGACGGTCTTATCCCCAGCAGACAGTTCTCAGCTGGCAGCCCCGATTTAGGATGCCTGGGTTGCTGAGAGCCTCCCCAAGGTCATATCCATTTCCTGGACCCCTGTTCTTTCTCCCATTACCCTCTCCAGTGGCTGACTGAAGTGGGGGTGGGGGGAGCGGTAACAGAGTCACTGTCATCTGGTCTCGATTTGGGTCAACTCTGAAGGGTGGTCCCTGCCTCGCATCCTCCACCCAAGGTCAGCTGAGGTCTTATTTAGACTGAATCCTGGCTTGAGCCATCCCTCTGCCCAGTGCTGTCCTTCCTCCCCATCTCCGTCTCCACCTCCATGTGCATCTCCATCCCCATCCCCATCCCCACTCCCACCCTCAACCCCTCCCCCACCTCCATCCCCATCTGCATCCCCATCCCCATCCCCATCTCCAACTCCGTCTCCATCTTGGAATTGGCTTCCTGGGACCCATCCTGACAAGGTGGCTTATGATTTCGCAAAGGAGACAGCCCTGTGATCACGCGAGAGCTGCGTGGTCTGCTACTGCAGAGGTGTGCACACCAGAGATGGGGAGAGAGGAACTTCCCCTCACATGGGTCTGAATCTTTAGGGACTTTTAAGGATGTAGGAGTTTCCCAGGTGGCCTTGAATGAAGAGGCAAAGACACAGAGACTGGTGTGTAGAGGGAGGTGAGCACCGTGGCCAGAGGTTGGGGATGGCCTGGCACGAGGAGGGCATGGAGAGACCAGGTAGGACCCATGAAGCCTTAGGTGCCATGCTCGGGGCTTCACCCTGTAGCCAGTGGAGGCCATGGAAGGGTTCCCAGCAGTGCAGGAACGTGAGCGTGTTTCTCTGTAAGAAAGACCATTAACACAGCACAGCATGAACTGGGGGTGGGAAGGCAGGGTTGCCACTCATAGCTGCAGGCCCTAGATGGCTCCTCTCTGCTGATTCAAATGCCTCCAGGCCTCTAAGATACAACTGGGATACCATCTCCCTTGAATGGATGTCTCCTTTCCTTAATGCCGCTAGACCCCTGGTGCGTATCACACAACTCCACCTGTTCTCCTGTGGACTCCTGTGCAGTCCCTGTAAATCCACCAGTCACGTGGTGTGCCCGTGGTCAGAGGGCTGTCGTTCGTGCCAATGGTTATGGGGTGAGCCATATTTGGCGCTGCCTGTGCTCTCTGGACCAGATCATACCTCAGTGTCTTTTAATCACAACGAGAGAGAAAATTTAAGACACCAGGATATAGAAACTGGCTCACGTGTCTGGAAAGCCCTATATGCTCTCTCACGGGCAGTGCTGGAGGGTTGCCAGCTCGTTCTGCTTCTCGGCCTCCGGGTGGGGACAGAATTGTCCGAGCATCCCTCTGCCCCTGGGGGTAGGGCACACAGAGGCACACGGAGCCACAGCGGAGGGGCTTTCTCACCAGCTGGGCAGACACAAGCCCGGCCCCCTTGTCAGCAACACCACGAAGGGATTCTCACCATTTGCGTCATGTTTTTAGCAGTTAGAGACTTGAGGTGAAACCAAGGACAAGCTCTTTGCCTTATCCGGAACACAAAGTGTGCATCTCTCCCTAACCTGTGACTTTTCTCAGGGCAGAGACTGTCGATGTGGGAGAAATCCAATTACCGCTTTCTTTTCTCTCTAATCTATACATGTCAGCAAGGACGTGCGAGCAGGGTTTCCTTCCTCCAGGCCGGTAATCAGGAGATAAACAGGTGTTCACATTTTCCCTTGGAGGAGGGCCCTCTTCCTGGAGAAGCCTGGCACCTGGGTGGACCTTGCCGTCAGCTCTGTTGGTGTCACTTGCTCCTGGAGGGAGGAAAAAGGATTACACAGCAGCCGGGGGCTTCTGTCCCTTTTGGGGGTTTTCCAAGTAGCTACCATTATGTGATTTATTTCATCTTCAAATTTTATTGAGGACCTATTATAGGCCAGTGTATCAGTCTCCCAGGCCTGCCATAAAAAAACACTGCAGATTGGGTGGTTTAATAACCCAGAGTTATGGTCTCCTGGTTCTGGAGGGCCGAAGTCCCAGATCAAGGTGTTGGCCAGGTTGGTTCCTTCTGGGACCTCTCTCCTCAGCTTGTAGACGCATGTTTTCGTCTTCATATAAATGCGTCTGTGTGTCTTGTGTGCATGTCTGGCTTTGTTCAAATTTCACCCTTTGATGAGGACACCAGCTGTCTTGGATGAAGGCTCCCCTACTGACTTCATTTTAACTTGATTTGCTCTGTAAAGACCCTCTTTCCAAATAAGATCACATGGAGAGGTACTGGGGTCAGGGATCCAACGCACGCATTTTGGGGGGACCGAGTTCAATCCTCAACAGCTGGCGGGGGTGAAGTCCTTCCTTCCTCTTTGCCCTGTGTGTGGGGATGTCTTGGTCTATATTTATATCTATCCCAAAACCATGCAAGTGACATATGGAATTTCATTACTATAACAGGTCAGTATCACGACCCATGAGCCCGGGAAGAGAGAAGCGGGTGCAGAGGGGCCAGCACTGCTGGGCTGCGGGCCTGGCCTCTGTCCACAGACGCACACACACCTCCGGAGTCTCCTTGTAAGGGATGTCCCTCCCCTGGACCTGAATTTCTTTCTCTCCTGAGCTGGAGTCCCCGTGCTCAGCGGCAGTGCTCCAAGCCCTTAATCACATCTCAGATCACTCTTCTGTGTCCTTTCCAGAATAAAAAGAACTTTCTCAGTCAAACCTGGAGTCAATGACATCTGTTCTGGTGGCAAAAGTAAACTACATCTGATCTCTGCGATTCTAACACGTGCTCCGTGAAGTGCAGCCCCCTTCCCCACCTCCTCCAGGGAGCCCGCTTGGGGCCGGGCCACCTGGCTCCCCAGAGAGGACCCAGCATGGACCGGGCACCTCCCTGGGCAATTTCCCCCACAGGAGGCGGCGGGGGGCGGGGGATGGGACAGCTGCTGCCAAAGACAAGGGGAGCGCATGGCTTTAGGAATATGTTTGCAAATTTTCTTTTTTCATTTTGGAAACTGTCTGCCAGTGTTATCTAACCTGTTTTAAAAAATTAAATCCTGTCCAAAGTTTCCTGTTTAGAGCCCAGACGGTGTGTTGGTCTCAAGCTGTATTTCAGGATGATGTACGCTGAACGGGATGTGTAAGAAGCAGTCAGGCCACACCTGGGAGGCGGGGCCAGGCACGGAGCAAAGTCGGCCGCGTGTGCCTGCCTTCCCGCCATCCATCCCCCGCTGCCCCGGACCCTGGGGACCACTGGCGGCATCAGAGAAGCTCACAGCGTCTGCCTTTCTGACCAGACCGTGCGTCTACTTGACCAGCTCTCAGACAAGACAACCTTGCAGCTCCCTTGGAGAATTAGATCCTTCTAGAGTCTTCTACTGGAACTCTCTGAAGAGGTTCTGGGAACGAACCCTCTCTCACCATGAAGCACGTCGGGAGTAAAATTAGAGCTGATCATGTGTCTGGCTACAGCCACCTGGTTAAAGCACTCTGTCACGGGGGCATCCGCCAGTTGTCACTCATAAGGTGGTTTTAGAGATGCCCCCCCAACCCAAAGCCACGAAAGAGCATGCGTCCCACTGCCCTCTCTCCTGTGTTCATTATTTTTTTTAAAAAAATCTCAGATGCGCCGAGCCAAATGTGGGATCCGGTTCCCTGACCAGGGATCGAACCCAGGCCCCCTCTGTAGGGAGCAAGGAGTCTTCGCCACTGGACCCCCAGGGAAGTCCTGTTATTATTATCTTCATTATTGTTTTTTATGCCCCTAAAAACGGCCACCAGGTTCCCTGGGTCTCCATCTCTCTGTTTGCTTCTACTCTTGGGGAGGGAGAGGGACACTGATTGGGGAAGTGAAGGTGGTGGGGGGAGGGGGACATCTGACCTGAAAGTGGGGACGTGGGATGCAAGTGGTGCGGGGTGTGTCCTGGGAGCCAGTGATGCTCTTAGGAGGCCCGAGAGAGCAGCGCTGGGGGGGTGGGTGGAGAGGAGGAAGAGGGCAGGTGCTCAGAGGCGGTCCCTGTCGAGCCCTGCAGGATGGTGGGGGCCTGGCCAGCAGGGAGAGCCCTGCCACCCTCGGGGGGCGGCGGTGTAAAATGGGCCTTGGGGAATTTGTGGGCAGGTGTGGGGCAGGGATGGAAGGACAGGGTTGAGGGGCTTGTGGTGACCTGGTGAAGGAAGGGAGGGTTTTCCCAACTTCGGCCCTGCTTGAGCTCCTGGACCCATGCTGGGTGGCTCGGCACTGGGCTCTGGGCTGCGGGTGGGTCAGTGTGTCCCCCACGTGTGGGCCCCGCCTTCAGGTGCTTGTGTATGCTAGGAGGTCATGTTAAAACCAGGCATGGACCTGCATTGTAACAAATAAGAGTCCACAGACCCCTTCCTTTTGGGGAGCAATCATACCCCGTCGTGAGTTTGATGCCTGTTACGAATGACATGGAGCGTGGGGGCTCCTCACACTGGCCCCGGTCCCTGAGCAGCCCCGACATCCCAACCTCGGTCCCCGGCTGGCTCACCACCTCTAGGTCCTCTCACTACCTTTTCTTCCCAACCTGCCTGTCACCTGTCCCTGGGGACATCGCTAGGTGGGCAGTTAGCCGTCTGACAAACTTGGGACAGCACTGACCTTCTGAGGCTGGGGTATGACAAACAGGATGGGTGGCCTTCGTGAGCCAGCCTGACTGCGAGTTGGCTTGGTTTCTCTGTGTTGCAATAACCGTGTGCTGTCAGCCAATGCCTGACTATTCTGACAGTGCTGTCTTGCTGGGCCTGTAGCGGTAACGGAGCCCTGGCTGACCTTGACCTGCAGGGTGGCCACGGGACGGAAACGCAGACACAGCCGGTCCTTGCCTTCCATGACAGGCGTGTTCCTGGACCACACGTGTCAGCAGATCTCCCCGTGAAAAGTGATGGCCAGTGAGGCAGCGCTAGGTGTGACTCTCTATGTTTTTCTACTAAGCATCAACATAACGTTTCCCACTATTACCTGCAGCAATAACATACATGAAGTGACAAAATGAAAATACGTAACGTTGTGTGGGCACTGGTCCTGGGATGGAGCTGGGATCATGTTCCAGCTTTTTCATTTCTGCTCAGGAGATCTTTGATGAGTTATCTAACCTCCTCTGTGCCTCGCTTTCTCACCTGTCAGATGGAGGTCATAATAGTTGCTGCTTCATAGGGTTGTCTGAGACGTCAACAGATGTACATGCCTGGCTCATTGGAAGTGCTTGATAACTTTTTTTTATTATTAATATTATTTTTAATTAATTAATTAATTTATTGGCTGAGTTGGGTCTTTGATGCTGCATGTGGGCTTTCTTTAGTTGTGGTCAGTGGGGGCTACTCTTCGTTGCGGGGTGCAGGCTTCTCACTGCAGTGGCTTCTCATTGCAGAGCACAGACTTTAGGCTCACAGGCTTCAGTAGTTGTGGCACGTGGGCTCAATAGTTGTGGCTTGCAGGCTCTAGAGCCCAGGCTCAGTAGTTGTGGTCCACGGGCATAGTTGCTCCATGGCAGGTGGGATATTCCTGGACCAGGGCTTGAACCCATGTCCCCTGCATTGGTAGGCGGATTCTTAACCACTGTGCCACCAGGAAAGTCCCTTGATAACTTTTAGTTAAAGATGCTGTCTATGAAACCAAAGGGATGAAGAAATACGTGTGTGGCTTCCTTTGGTTGTAAAGTTCTGTAGGGCTTGCTGGAAAGACACAGACAGATACACGCACCCCCTATGTTCATAGCAGCATATTCACAATAGCCAAGACGTGGAAACAACCTACGTGTCCATCAACAGATGAATGGATAAAGGATATGTGATATATTTATATAATAGACTGTTACTCAGCCATAAAAAAGAACAAAATGCCAATTGCAGCAACATGGTTGGACCTAGAGACTATCATACTAAGTGAAGACAAATACCATATGATATCACCTATATGAGGAATCTAAAATTCGACCCAAATGAACATATCTATGAAACAGAAACTGACTCACAGACATGGATAACAGACTTGTGATTGTCAAGGGGGTGGGGGTGGGGGAGGGAAGGATCGGGAGTTTGGGATCAGTAGATGCAAACTATTATATCTAGAATGGATAAACAACAAGGTCCTACTGTACAGCACAGAGAACTATGTTCAATATCCTGTGATAAACCGTAACTGTAAAGAATCTGAAAAAGAATGTATATATATATATGTATACCTGAATCACTTTGCTGTACACCAGAAATTAACACAACACTGTAAATCAACTATGCTTCAAAAAAAAAAAAAAAAAACACCAAAAAACAGTGCTGCAGAAGGAGATGGTGTTGCGACTTTTTGCATCTCCAACGAACCCACAGAGCAGAAACGAGGCCACAGTCTTCTCATCGTGCGACTCCCCTGCCCCCTCAGGGCTGACACAGCCTGCCCGATTTCTCCCTGCTCACATCTCTCTGTAACATCAAATTTAATGGCAAAGAGGAAACTTAATGTAGTTTCTTGTCACTAGAGCTTCCTGAAGATTTCCTGACTTCTTGTCAGCTGGGCAGCGTGTTAGGAGAGAAGCCAGTGCCACCATGCGACTCCGGGAATCCCATGGAGCTGGGGGACCACAGGGGCAGGAGGCCCAGCAGGGGTGAGTCCACGCCCGGGAGGACTGTCATGCCCTAAGCACAACAGCCCTGGCAGCTCCCTGCCGTCCTGCGGGCCAGCCCCGATGCACAGGCTTCAGAGGATTCCAAAACTTAGATGAAAACCACCCAATGTGCAGAGGACTGTTTACCATCCAATCCAGACACCTCTCCCGGGGGGGCCTGTTGGCAGGGTGCGTGCTGTGAAGAATATTTCCCACTGCTTTCTGAAATGAATGCTCACACTTCCATTTTGACTTTACTTGCATGGCTGGCAAGAATAAAGATCTAGACCCGTAATCTGAGATATTTTGTAAGCTAGCAAGAGAATGGGTTCAGTTTACATAGAGACAATTTTACTCAGAAGAGATCAGTTAGGTCAAAGTTACCGGGTTAATTATAGCAAGTTGGTAAGTGAATTCGATTTTCTATGGCAAGCGTTGTTTCTAACTCTAAGAGGACAGGGGTGATTTTCTGCAAAAACATATTCTAAGGCATACAATTTCCTCTAACACACAGTTAAGGGAATCTCGAGTTAATGTAGATGTAGGGTTATAGGTAGGCGATGAGACAACGTCTCTGGAGATGGAGGCTGACCATGACCAGACGTAGAGCGAGTTCAAGCTGACCTTAGAGGAGACTTTGTCCCCCTCGGCAGGGGATATGTTTTGTCCTGCTGCAAAGCGTGTAACATGAGTGAACCTCGGGCCAGCGACAAACAGGAGGATGTTTTCCATATCATGCAGAAGTCACATTTTTATCAGTGATTTTTGTAGCCTGCAAACTAGTCAAAGAAGCGCAAAGGAAACCCAAAAGAAGCAGAAGAAAAGGGAACAATAAAGATAAGAACAGAAATCAATGGCCTAGATGGCAGATAAACAGTAGAGAAAATCAATGACACCAAAAGTTGGTTCTACAAAAAGATCAACCAGATTGATAAATCTCTTGCAAGACTGATCGGGAAATAAAGAGATAAGGCCCAAATTACCAGTGTCAGGATTGGGAGAGAAATATCCCACATGATAATGATAAGAGAATATTATGAACAATTCATGCCAAAAAAATTCCACAACTTAAATAAAATGATTAAATTTCTTGAAAGATGAACTATCAAAACTCACCCAAGAAGGAGTAGATAGACTGAATAGCCCTGTATCTATTAAAAAATTGCATTTGTAGTTAAAAACCTTCACATTAAGAAAACTATAGCTGTATTGGTGAAGTCTACCAAAATTTAAGGAAGACATAATATCAATTCTACACAAACTTTCAGAAAACTGAAGGGGAGAGAATACTTTCCAAATCATTCTCCAAGTCCAGCGCTGCACTGATACCCATACCAGAAAAAGACAGTACAAGAAAATAAAACCACAGACCAATATCCATCACGAACTCAGATGTTCTTAACACAACTTTAGCAGTTTGAATCTGAAAATTTATAGGTATATAATACATCATCGCCAAAAGGCATTTATCCCAGGAATGTGAGATTGACATTTAAAAATCAGTGTAATCCCATTTGTTTATATTTGCTTTTATTTCCTTTGCTTTAGGAGACAGATAAAAAAATATTGCTATGATTTATGTCAAAGAGCGTTCTGTCTATGTTCTCTTCTAGAAGTTTTATGGTTTCAGGTCTTACATTTAGGTCTTTAGTCCATAATAAAATCTCTTTGCAAACTCAGAAGAGAAGTGTGGAAGGCTGAATAATGGCCCCCAAAGATATCTAACTCCTAATCCCTGGAATCTGTGGAGGCTGACCTTATATGGCAAAAGGGACACTGCAGATATGATTAGGTTAAGATCTTAAAATGGGGTGATTATCATGGATAATCTAGGTGGGCCCTAAATGTATCACAAATGTCTTTGTAAGAAGGAGCCAGAGGGAGATTATTAGGCTGCAGAAGAGGGCGATGTGACGACTGAAGCAGGAGGCTAACCCTAGCCCTAACCCTGCTCGCTGTGAAGATGGAGGAAGGGGCCATGGGTCATTCCAGAAGGAACGCGCCCTTGAAGCTGGAAAAGGCAAAGAAACAGATTCTCCCCTAGAGCCTTGGATGGAGCATGGCCTTCCCAGCACCTTGATTTGACCCAGTCCTGGTCTTTGACTTCTGACCTCCAGAACCATAAAAGGAGATACGGGTGTTGTTTTAATTCACCATTTGTGATTATTTGTTATAGCAGCCATAGGAAACTCATACAGGGAGAGAACTGTATATGAAAAAAAGCATCTGTCCAAGGGGGGGGGACCCTGCAGTCGACATCCTGTCTGTATTGGTTTGCTAGGGCTGCTGAAGAAAGCACTGCAGACAGGGCAGCTTACACAGGAGAATTTGTCTCATAGCTCTGGAGGCTGGAAGGCAGAGCTGAAGGTGTCGGCAGGGCTGGTTTCTGAGGCTGGATGGGAGAAGCTGTTCCAGACCCTTCTCTTGGCAGCTGGTGGTTTGCTGGCAATCTTTGCTGTTCCTTGACTTGTAGATGTGCTGCCTGGACTACATGACAGACCCAATAAAACCCTGGACACCACGGCACAGGTGAACATCCCTGGTTGGCAACACTTCCCATGTGTTGTGTTGTCACATACTGTTGCTAGGAGTGTTGTGTCCCCATGTAACTGTGCTGGGAGAGACACGTGCAAGCTTGTGGCTGATTCTTCCACCCACGACCCTTTCCATGGTTTTAATCTGTATCTTTTCTTTATCATAAACTATAACCATGAGGATACCAGCTTTTCCTGAGTTCTGTGGGTCCTTTTAGTGAATCATCAAATTCGAGGATAGTCTTGGGGACCCCCTGATACAGTTACATCACCTAGACCCCACACACATCTTGGGTGAAAATGGAGTTCTATAGGCAATGATGAGCCTCTATAGTCTTTGCTTGGGGAGTTCACGATAATGATGTGTTTTGGGTGTTGAGGACGGGATGGGAGTATTGAGAGAACTGGCCTTGGATGCATCAGCTCTAAGGTCCAAGTGATGCCCTGCCTTGGTCCTGCAGCAGAGAAAGGGCTAAGATTTGTTTCCCTGGTGATGGTGGCCAGGTGGTCATCTATCAATGGGCTGTAGGGAGCTCTCTTCCTGTCCTGTGATAGTGGCCTTGGGGACAGGTAACGTCCTAGGCTTAGAGCTGACCAGTGGATCCATAGAGGATTTGGTTCCTCCTCCAATCCAGGACTCTGATGAAGTGCCATGCTGTGGGTGCGAGATCTGTCTGCCCCAATGGCTGCCCAGAGGCACTGGTGACACAGCCTTGATGCGTGAGGAGTAAGTGCCCCGTGGGATGGTTCTGATCAGTGAGGGAAGGTGCATGCAAGGAGCCAGCATCCTCTCACTTCCTTCCCAGGTAAATGGTTCCGAGATGCAGAGGTTCTAGACATGTTCGTATGACATCTCTTATGACTAAGCAACTAGGGGTGTTTTTTGTGAAGATGTGGCCAGCTCTGAAAGCATGACCTTTCATCTTCTTTCCCCTCTTCCCTACCTCGTTCTCCTTTCCCTGCCATTCTTGTTTCCTTAAGTTTGCACCTCCAATCACACGTGAGCACGTCATCTTTGCTCAGGCTCTGTCATGGGGAATCTTGGCTAACACAGCATGCTATGATTACGGGATGAACCATAAGGAGTTGTGATGAATGGAATTTCGCAAAACAACTTGCCTTCCTTGGGGAGATGGCTCTGTTGTCTCAGTCATCACAGGATGAATGCTCCAGGGATAACCTGGGCTTGGCAAGTGGCTCAGTGTTTCCCAGCTCTTTAGGGTATGAGTACACTTTTTTTTTTTAATGGTTGAGAATATTTTTACTTGAGAAAAGTTAGAACAAATAGATAAGCAAAAAAATGAGGAAGTAAGACAAATTTTCCACTTGGAGCTAACTACTGTCAATTTGGTATAAACTCTTTTTTGTTCAGTCTTTAAAACGTGAAGTATAGTTGATTTACAATGTTGTGCCAGTCTCTGCTGCACCGCAAAGTGATGAGAACGTTTTTTAACATAACATAGGTGCTCACATAGTAATAGGTGAATGTTTAGTATCGGTGCCAAAGGTCTTCTTTGCTGCTCCAGGTGTACTCTCTGCCCTTCACCATCTGCTCTGAGCCCTGGGAGGTTGCCCTGTATTGACTCACCAGGTCCCGGACCTTCGGCTTCCTATGGGGGTGGGGGGAGCCCAGAGGAGGATGAGGGGACGGGGTTGATTTCTCCAATTCCTCCTGCTGGGGAGCTGCCCACTAGGCTACACCCGCTGCTCCTCCTGTGTCTCCTGCTCGGGTGCTGGTGACAGCCCCTTGCCTGCCCCCTCATCTGGGGTTGGAAGGCTCTCCACCGATCCTAGCTGTGGGGACCAATACCACCTTTCCCTGATTTCCCTGGATTAATACTCCTCTCGTTACATTCCTCAATCACCCCCTTTGAGTGTCCATTTATTTCCTTCCGTGACCTTGACTAATATAGTCTCTCTTGAACCAACTCATAAAGTCAGAAATATACTCTACCTGTAGGAATGTGTGTAGTGCATCTATATTTCATAAATCACAATAACGTCACATATATTCCCCAAATTGTATGCACGATCAATACTATTTATTCAGTATGCAATCAGTGCTTGTTTTGAGTACAGATCTGTAGACCTCTTGTAATGATTTCCCAGGCTCCCAGCAAGGATGCAGAGCTCTGAGCTTGGGAACCCCAGTCACAGGTCATTGGAAGTCGAGGCATTGCTCACCCTTGCCTTGAAAACTACTTGTGACTTAAATGTCGTGGTCCCCCACCTGGCTGTAACAGAACCACCTTTAGAATGCTGATTCTTAGGCTCCCACCCCATACCTTCTGCGTCTCACCCCGGGTGCCTGTGATTGGTCAGTGACATTTGCAATCAAGGATCTAAGTACCTGAGCGTTCCCCGCGGGGACTAGGGAGTTTGAGTCATAAAGCACTGGCTTTTGGAAATAAAGGTCAGCAATGGGAGTGAATGGTTCAGGTTCACTTAAGGTACCTTATGTACCTGGGTGGACAGAATTTCCAGTGCTTCCTCCCTTTCTGGATACACTGGAAATATTTCCCAGCCCATGGCAGCAACTAATTCTGGCCACTGGGCTGGGAGCAGACGTGGCTTGAGTCACTCAGGGGGAGCAGGTAAAGCTGCTGGGGGTTCTCCCTGGGCTCTTCCTCTGGCGCAGGGACCCTGATGTCACAGTCGGGGGGGGGGTCACAGTGAGCTAGCCATCCACAAGGACAGCGGCTGGACAGTCTCCAGGCCCTCAGCAGACTTGGAATGAGCCTAGAATAAACCTCATTGGGATCGTTTGGAATTGATTCTAATCACTGCGAAACGGAGCTTCTCCTAACTGATTTACCATCATTGAGATACTGCTCAACTTTGATAACTTATCATTCTGAAACTATATAGCATCTTGGGAAAATGCTTATAATGAAAGGTTAAGTAAAACAATCAGGTTACACAATTGCATATAGTTGATATATAGTCATTGAAAAATATACACGTGGCCCATGCTGGATGGGAATGTATAAAAGTTAAAATACTTCTGTGAAGGTGATGATGGGTTATTCAAATGAAAAAAAAAGTCCTTGAAATGTCTTTAAATCTTTGAAATGATTCTAATAGTTCCTCTTCTTTCTGCTCCTTCTTCACCTCTTCCTCCTTATTTTATTTTTGAAAGAACTGGGAAGTGGGCATTTCTTTACTGCAACGGCAAGATGAGTGGAACCGGCTGGTCCTGTGGGTGGAGATGGAGCTGGGAGGAGGGGCCCTGCCAGGCTGTGCGTCCCGAGCTGGTGGCAGCTGCCCTGGAAGAACGCTATTTGGGTGCCGTGCAGTTCTTGGAGGATTTGAATGAGGTTCTTAGAGTGTAAATCTAGGCATTCACTTTGGTTATTTTCATGTTGTTCATATTTTCCATTATTATTATATTTTTTTAAAAATCACTTTTTTGTTATGTTCCATTTGATAACAATAAGCCTAAAGCAGTAGTTCTCAACCAGGGACAGCCTAGCCTCCCGGGGATGTCTGGCCATGTCAGGAGATGTTTCTGGTTGAGGGTGGGGGGTGTTACCTTGGTGGGTAGAGGCCAGGGAAGGTGCCCACACCCTACAAGGCACAGGCAACCCCACAACCAAGAGCTGTTGGGCTCACATGCCAGCAGTGCCGCTGGCGGAGGCTGGCCTGAGGGTAAAGGAGGAAGGGTTTCTGTCCCTCCTGCCTCCCAGGGAGCCCACGACCTTGGGAAGTCAAGGTTTGAGACCTCCAAGGGAAGATGAAAGCTCGGGCGACCCCCACGTGTACAGCCAGCTCCCCATCCCCGGGGTCCCTCCATCTGTTGCGAAGGGTTGCACCTGCTGTCACAGGAGCTCTTTCTTCATTCCTCCTGGGAAGCTGCTGATCACATCCTTCTTTGGTGACAGGCAGGACCGGGGGTACCTGGGACTGACAAGTATCTGAGGAATATGCGGAAAAGCTCATCTATTTAAAAATTTTTTTTATTGATGTATAGTTGATTTATAATGTTGTGTTAATTTCTGCTGTACAGCAAAATGACTCAGTTACACACATATATATATTCTTTTTCATATTCTTCTCCGTTATGGTTTATCCCGGGATATTGAATATATTTCCCTGTGCTATACAGTAGGACCTTGTTGTTTATCCATTCTATATATAATAGTTTGCATCTGTTAACCCCAAACTCCTAATCCCTCCCTCCCCCATCACCTCCCCCTTGGCAACAAGTCTGTTCTCTATGTCTGTGCTTCTGTTTCTCTTTAGTAGATAAGTTGCTTTGTGTCATATTTTAGATTCCGCATATAAGTGATATCATATAATATTTGTCCAGAAAGGTCATCTTGACCTTGACCTAAGTCCCACCCAATAGGAGAGTATTTGCAGCATTCTCCTTGTAGATTATAAGGTGGATGGAGTGGGAATTGTTGGAGAGCTTCCTGGAGAGACCCTCATTAGAGGGAGTGGAGCTGGTGTGTATTTTGTGTATTTCATAGGTGGGTGTGGAGGTGGTGGCCCAGTCTCCCTTTGTGGCAGGGAGGGGGGGGCGTCCTGCAGCCCCTGAGGCTGGGAGGCCTTCAGGACCTGTCCTGGCCAGTGAGTTGCCTCAGCTGCCATCCTGGGTACCACCTTTGACATCCAGTGCGGTGGGGATACGGGGGCAACTCTGCAGCATCCCGCCCTCCACAGGTGTTCACCCCCTCCAGGTAGCCCCCAGTCAGACCCCATCGCAGCATCAGCTCTGGGGAAGCCTGCTGTGATGAGGAAGAGAGGATTCTGGAGGTTCAACATCCAAGGGCTTCTGAAAGGGACTGAAATGCAGGACCTGCTGATGAAAAGAGGCTGCTCAGGAATGGA
The DNA here is from genome assembly GCF_030028045.1 of Hippopotamus amphibius kiboko. Classification (NCBI taxonomy): domain Eukaryota; kingdom Metazoa; phylum Chordata; class Mammalia; order Artiodactyla; family Hippopotamidae; genus Hippopotamus; species Hippopotamus amphibius. The sequence goes on along the minus strand of NC_080189.1, from coordinate 4,573,884 downwards.
AACGTCAAGGCCGTTTGACACAAAGGCACTGCCAGCGGCTGAGATGTGAGGGCTTCCTTGGCGATGATTCACATCGTGCTATTTTCCTGGCTGTACTGCCCCTGACAAGATGAAGTGCATTCCTGACATCCAGAATTCCCCAATAAAGATTTCATTGTCTCGTTCCCCTGTGAAAAGTGAACTTGATATTTCTCTGTTCAACCTTCGTCAATAAAAAATTTTCTGGTTGGCATATTCCTGTTGATTCTTAATGAAGTGGCATTTTATGAGGTGCTGTTCAGTTCTAAACTTCAGAAAGAGTCAGGGATATATATGGCCTGGCAGAGGGGATGCATTAAACGTCGAAATGTATATTAATGGCTGTGTGCATATGTAACGTGGTGAAATAAATACATGCGTATCAGAGATTTAATACAGCCCATCCAGAAAGGGATATATCACACATTAAAACATAATTACGGGCTGGAAATGGAAATAGATCACCTGCTAAACCAGATGCATTATCGGGACTCAAGTACACCACCCGCTGCAGCAGAGAGAATACACGCTGGGTCTGACACCTCCCCGCCTCCCCCGGACCACGGCTACTGATTTAGACCCAAAGCACTAATACACTAAATGGGTGACCCCTTGCCTGAAATATATTGTCACCTAGTGAAAAATATCTCTGTGATGGAGAGCACTGACTGAAAATTAAACCCACAGGCGGCTGTGGGGGGCGGGCCAGGCTCTCTGGGCCCCGGTGGGAGGCTGGTCCTGCAGGAGGAGGCAGCCTGGGCCTGCGAGTCCCGCGGCGATGGGCCAGCACGAGCCTCCTCAGCGCTCCTCCAGCGACACGGAGGAGGCGGCCCCAGAGCGGCAGTGGTCCCTGTGGTTCGGGGGTGGCTCCGGGGCTGGCCACAGGGCACGGGGGCAGGAGAGCAGCCGCAGAGGGGGATGGGCTTCACCGTGTATTTGTGTATGTGCTCCGCTGTGTCACCCCTTTCGCTGATCTCCAGACACCATCCCGCGCAGGGTGTGGGGAGGGGTGGGGAACCCTCTCTAGGTGCTTCCTCCGGGCTTCTCTTCAGACGTCTGCCCTCCCCCAGGCCCCGTGCTGGCCACTCTCACCAAGCCTGACTCCCAGAGGGACGCGTGTGGGTGCGCGTGTGCGTGTGCGATGGGACGTGTGTGCAGGTGGTGTGTGTGCGTGTGCGATGGGACGTGTGTGTAGGTGGTGTGTGCGCGTGTGCGATGGGACATGTGTGTAGGTGGTGTGTGCCTATGCGATGGGACGTGTGTGTAGGTGGTGTGTGTGCATGTGCGATGGGACGTGTGTGCAGGTGGTGTGTGTGCCTGTGCAATGGGACGTGTGCGAAGATGGTGTGTGTGTGTGTGTGCGCGATGGGACGTGTGTGTAGGTGGTGTATGCGCGTGTGCGATGGGACATGTGTGTAGGTGGTGTGTGCCTGTGCGATGGGACGTGTGCAAAGATGGTGTGTGTGTGTGTGTGCGATGGGACGTGTGTGTAGGTGGTGTGTGCGCATGTGCGATGGGACGTGTGTGTAGGTGGTGTGTGTGCGTGTGTGATGAGATGCACGTGTAGGTGGTGTGTGTGAGTTTCTGTGTGTGTAGGTGGTGTATGAGATGGGGTGTGTGTGTGTGTGTGTGTGTGTGTGAAGGCCTGTGTGTGTGAGCTTTGCGTCGGGCTGGGGTTTGTGGAGCCAGGGAAGCTGGGCTGGGGGCTGAGGAGCGAGGTCCGGAGCGCCGAGGCTTCGGTGCGTGCAGGCAGGGCCGCTGCTCTCCGGCGGGTGGGGCTGGGCGGCGGCGCGTCCGTGAGGAGCCGCTCTCCCTGCGCAGGGCCCTCCCGGGAGGAGCCGCGAGTCCGCCGAGAACGCGCAGCCGGCGGGCGCAGGCCGTGGGGGCGGCTCCTCGGGCAGCCGCGGGGGCTTCCGCGTGGTGCGGGGCGGCTGCCGGGTGAGAGGGCGGTGAGGGCGCCGAGTCTGGGGAGAACTGCCCCGTCCTCTTCCCAGGTGGCTGCGCCACGCGTTCCCACCCGCGGCATCCGCGCCAGCGTCACGTGTGTCCTGCCGGCTCCTTGCTGCCAGAGGCAGTTTTTATTGATTTATTTTATTGGCTCTGTTGGGTGTGCGCGGGCTTTCTTTTCGTTGTGGTGCGCAGGCTCCTCATTGCGGTGGCTTCTCTTGTCGTGGAGCCGGTCTCTGGGCACGTGGGCTTCAGTAGTTGCAGCACATGGGCTCAACAGTTGTGGCTCACGGGCTCTAGAGCGCAGGCTCAATCGTTGTGGCGCAGGGGCTCGGTTGCTCTGCGGCATGTGGGATCCTCCTGGGGCAGGGATCGAACCCGTGTCCCCTGCGTTGGCAGGCGGATTCTCAACCACTGCGCCACCTAGGAAGCCCTGAGGCAGTTTTAAAGACACCTTAGGTGAAGTTCTCTTTCCAACCTGTTCCCCTCTTTCCTTGCACCTCATCCCACCTCCCAGCCATCTCCCTCCCACCCCACGCAGCCCCGGCAGCCTCGGGACACCTTAAGGGGCGGCTGACCCCTGGTGACTCTCCACTGAGGCTGGTGGTCAAGAGAAGCGCCCTGTACTCCAGGGAGTTGCCTTCCACCCCAACCCCCTTACATCCACACAGTTGTTTTGGGGGCTGTTAGAAAGGAAGGGGCTCCGTTTGCTCAATTTGAAGAAGTGTTCACGGACTGATAACCCCCGAATTCTCTAGACAGTCCCATTCTGAAGGTACCGAGCTCTCATTTGTTCCGTGTGGATTTTGCTGCTAAAGGCCCAAATTAATTTAAAACCAGAATTCCTAGATCTCTTAGTCTCTCTGCTTCCTCCCCTGTTGACCAAAGTGATTAAAAGTGAGATTAAATCTGGCCGGGTGTTGGCAGGTGTAGGGGTGACGGTGTCTGCCCCAGAGCAGGCTGCCAGTGCCTTTGCCTGCCCTGGGCTTGGCCTCTGAACCACACTTGCGTTTCCATATCTTACCATCTTTCTCCTCGGAAATGACAGGGCCTCTAAAACTCCCTCTGACTCTTAATTCTCAAACCCACAGAGACGCCCCCCCCGGCAACAGCATAAGGAGGCCCGTGGTGGGAAGTGGGGGCAGAACAGCTGCTCATGTATGAGCTGCTGGTAAATTGGGGCCTGACGAGGGACCCTTTGGTAACTCAGTCCCTCTTATAAAGGGCTCCCCTGCTCTGTGGGCAAGTGACATGGCGGTCCCAGCCTGCCTGTGACACACCCAGCAGTTCTCAAAATCAAACTGTGCATGGTGGTCACCCGGAGTGGGGAAGAGAGGCTTGTTAAACCTTCAGCCTACTGGATTCCACCCCCATGGCCTTTGATTCTATGGGCCTTGAGGGGGTCCAGGAATCTGTATTTCTATGAAGCACTTGCTATGGACTGAATGGTGTCCTACCCACCGCCCCCAAATTCATATGTTGGAGCCCTAAGCACCCACTGTTTTTTGGAGGCGGGGCCCTTAAGGAAGTAACTAAGGATAAATGAGGTCAAAAGGGTGGGGCCCTGATTGATGGGATTAGTAGCCTTATAAGAAAAGACAGGAGAGGGTTTGCTCTCTCTCTACCATGTGAGGGCACCATGCAAAGGCTGCCACGTGCAAACCAGGAAGAGAGCCCTCCCTAGAATCCAAATTGGCCAGCGCCTTGATTGTGGACTTCTGGTCTCCAGAGCTTGTGAGAAAATACAGTTCTGTGTTTAAGCCACCTTAAACACCTGTTTAAGGCGTTCTTTCACGGCAGCTAGAGCTGACTGGCACAGCACTACCAATGATTCCGGCACAGGGTTGTTTCATAGACCAAGAATCAGGGATGTCACAACTAGTTACGTTGTGAGAATGCACAGGTGACCCTTGGTCTGTGGTCCGGGTTTTTTCACCGAGTCGTTCCGCCTTTGTGCTGATCCAACACTGGGTTTGCCCTTCTCACTGGGGATGGAGGGGGTCAGACGCCTGCATTGTGCCCACAAGTGCCCAGGGCTGTGTGGGTGCTCTGCGGTGTTATCTCACGTCAGCCTCACACCATTCTTCACACTGTCTGGTACGGTAGGTCCTCTTGGCCCTATTGTACAGGCCAGCACTCTGACGGTCAGGGAAGGAACGCTGCCCGCTGCCGGGCACCCAGCTAGAGAATGGCAGAGTCAGGATGCTTTTCATCCAGGTCAACCTTCCTCTTTTTATCATGTTAGGCAACCTTGGACGTGGACGTGGCCAGATACCTTGCTGAGTCTCCAGAATGGCTCCTCTCCTGTGACTTTCTTGGCTTTGCCATTGTCTACGAGTGTTTGTGGTCAGAGCCTGGGGGATGTCTGGGCACACGATCGCCTTTTCTGAGGCTCTGAGGGTCGTCTGGTGGTGACATCCCTCACTATACTGGATCCCTTTCATCCGTCTCCCTCTACACTTCCTTCTGGTTTTTGGAGGTCAGAAAGTAGCCTCTTCCCAGGGTGATATTTTACCAAGACTGCTTCTTGTATCTTCCTCTGTGGTTGTTAGATTGTTCTTTTACCTTAAGATGGAGAGCCCATTCCGGGAAGGTACATATATTTTTTTCCAATTGATTTCTTGTCAGGTCTAACAAGATCAATCAAATCATACGGGCAATAAAACTGATTTAGCACTCATAAAGTCCCACGACACCTCATATGCGCCGAGAATGAATGACAAGGAGGCAGAGCTGCTCCATGTCTCTTCACTCTCCTGATCCCAGTAGGACACCTTACCCATGGGCTCAGCTTCTAAGGCTCCCTTCCCACCCAGCAGACAGCTGCCAGGGAGACCCAGGGCAGGTGGGTCCTTAGTGGGCAGAAGGCAGGAAATCTACAGAGAGGGCAGCATGGTAGATTTTGTCCATGAACTAGCAGAAGGAAAAAGGCGGAAACTGACCTGACAATGCCATTGGACAGGAAATATCTGAAATGTCCAGGAAAAACATAACTGGGAACACAAATAGCTTCCGTTTTGACCTTGAATTGGGAGGTTCTGCTGGGAGTCCCCATTGACTGTCTAATGAAGACATGTGCCTGCACGGCTGTGATTGGACCATGCGACCTGGCCTCCCGGGTCCTGGCTGCTTGGTCAAGGATGAGCACTGGATCTAAGATGGGCCTGAAGAGTGCTGTCTTTGGAATTCGAAAGTGGGCACTTAGAGACAAACTAAGAGTAGAGGGGTAGAGAAGCAGCAGCACCTGCTGTGTAGCCCGTCCTGCTAGAGTGAGGCTTTGGGCTGAAGGTTTACAGAATCCTTCTCCTGAGGGTCCTGGAGGTGCCCTAGTCCCATTTCTTCAGCTTTTCTTGGGATTCCTGAAACCCACAACCTATAGTAAATCCTCCTTTTTGGAGTGAACCTTCTTGGATTTATATTCCGGACAACTATTAATACATCCTGATTAAAACATTTCTTTAGGGGATGGTCTGCTCTACCACATAGAGATCTTGGAATTGAGAAATTTTATGTGAAGTGGGCTTTAGAGACCATGCAGTCCTAGGGTTGCTGATTTGTAGCCTGCAGGAGTGTTTCTTATGGATTGCATTTGCAATTTTTGGAATAGTTTTGGATGCTCATGTAGGCTCTCCAGCGTACCTCAGGCCCCACCGTTCCCTTTTGTCTTACACCTTGACTACATCCACAGTGTCGGTCCTTTCCAGCCTTTGAGGACATTCAGCTCGTGACTCCAGATTGAGCCCAACCCTCGAACTTTACAGAGAGGTGAAAAGATTTTCCCAAGGCCACCAATCAGGTATTATCACGACCGGGTCCAGAATCACGTTTTTCTGATTTCCAAGAAGAGCAGAAATGGCATACTAGCTATGATGGCCAATTTTCCCTCCAACTTTATGGAAATATAATTGACGTATGACACTGTGTAAGTTTAAGGTGTACAGGTGGTGATCCACTTGCGTATTACAAAGTGACTCTCACGATAAGGGTAGTTAACACGCTGTGATGGTTATTTTTATGTGTCAACTTGAGTGAGCGAAGGGGTTCCCAGAGAGCTGGCCAAGCATTATTTCCGAGTGTGCTGTGAGGGTGTTTCTGGAAGAGATTAGCATGTGATCAGTGACGGAGAACTTGGGGAGACTGTGGTTTCTGACACAGGTTGAGACAGAGGGCATTTAAGCTTTGCTGGAGGGTCCTCTTTGCCCCAGTGCTTTGGGGGAGCTGCATGGACTCCTTTCTGGGGTCTCTGCAGTCATGTCACCTGAGTGGGTACCTCCCTAGGGCCATGCTCATTCACAGACATTGACAGCTGGAGAGCATCCCCGGAAGAAGACCCAGTGCCTGGCTCTTCCGCTTTGCTGGTGTCACCGGCAGGAAGAGACAGGCCGTCTCAGGCCTCCCGCGCCCCTGTGCTGTGTTTGATCTTGACGGTCACCATCTGTGTGCCCCGTCTATTCCCAGGAGAGGGCATTCGGGAATGATGAATTGTGTCCTTTTGTTGTCTGGCTGTCTGCCCTTGACCAATGGCTGGGGACTCCTCACAGGAGCCACGCAAGTCAGCCATGAGTCACAGTGACCCGTCACCAGAATGGCCCACGGGGTGATGTGTGGGCCCCAAGCCTCAGGAAGTGTTGGTACTGCCAGGAGCTGCACGGTGTTTGGTTAAGTCTGTGTGTGTGTGTGTGTGTGTGTGTGTGTGTGTGTGTGTGTGTGTGTGTAGATTCAGAGGCACCCGGTTGCAGGGGTGGATCCCACACCCAGGACCAGAATTACAGAATCTTAAATTTGTAACTGGGACAAATCTCAGAAACTCAGAAGTTCTCTGCACTGTGACAAATGAAACCAGTCACATGGGCAAATGAATTTGACTGATAAACGACCTATGTGAGCTTTTGAAGACCAACAACAGTAAAATAAATGTTGCAACGGTTCCCAAGCAACACCCTGTAACAAATAGCTATTGCCTGTGGCATCAACACAGTAGCAATTCTGTGACCCTCCCCCCCAGCCCCAGGCTCAGGGCACCTGTCCTCAGCTGCCCCCTCGGAGGGAGCCCTGCTTCCCGTGGACGCCTCAGCCCCCGGGCTTTCCAACCTGGGGAGGGCGAGTCCCACCTTCTGCTCACGACTCTCTGTTGGAAATATCCAGGACCTTCTCACCTGCATGCACCCCTGGCAGGGGAAGTGGAACCTGGGGAGATGCTAGCACCCACCACGTGGCGGTGTTACCAGACTTGCCAATTAAAGGAAAACCCGAGGAAAGCGGACCCCAGGGCAGAGTGAGGGGCTCACACACACACCGTAGGTAACTCAAATGCTGCTGTAGCTTTTCAGATGACAGATATGCCCACATGTGAGGGCTAATCAAACGTGAACGTTTAATTCCCCAGATGGTTAAAGGTGAGATTACATTCCAGGTGAGCGTTTTCCAGAGTAAGAGGCTGGGGTTCCGATTCTGAGATGGGAGTTCAGAGCACGAGTGAATCTGAAGAGCTGCCGTCCTGCCCACGCCCCACAGGGCTGCGAGCTGGCGGGGGCCGGGTGGGGATGGGTCATCACAGTTGCGGGCAACTCCCCCTCAGTGCACCTGTGCCCAGAGGCGGCACGGACGTGCTGGGCCCAGATGCCGGTGCACTCATGGCTCTGCAGGGCTGTTCTGGGTGTGGGGTAGCGGGGGGTGGGGAGAGGCCATGGGAGAGGCTGGGCCAGCTGCCCCCACCCTGTCTAGATGCCTGGATCCTCCACACAGGGAGAGGCGAGGAGCCACCGTGCATCCCCAGGGAGAGGAGAAAAGGATGGAACCCAGTGTTCTCCTGAGAGCAGGTTCTGCTGGGGGAAGGCGGGCAGGGGGAGACCACGAGGGCAGTGAACACCCACGGAGAATGAGATGGGTGCTGTGGACTGAAGGTCCCCAAAGTGATGGTATTTGGAGGTGGGGCCTTTGGGAGGTGATTACATAATGAAGGTGGAACCCCTACGAATGGGATTGGTGCCCAAAAAAGAGACCTCACTGAGCTCCCGTCCACCCTGTGAGGGCATAGCAAGAATTGTCCATCTATGAACCAAGACCCAAGTTCTCACCAGACACCAAGTCAGCTGGTGCCTTGATCTTGGACTCCCAGCCTCCAGACTGAGGAGTCCACTTCTGTTGTTTATAACCACTCAGTCTGGAATTCTGTTATTGCAGCCCCAAGACGACTAAGACCAGGGAGGTGGAGAGCGGCAGGACCAGGCAGAGGAAGAGACCCCCAAGGCAGGGGCTGCAGACACAGGAGGCAGGTGGCCCTAGAATCTGTGCAGGCCTCTTGCAGCTCTGCACACACAGAGCAGATGCTCCCTGAATATTTCCCATTTGCCTTTAGAATTTCACTGCTTTCAGGCCCCCAGAAAAAGGCCTGTGAAGTGTTATGAAATGAGGCGATGAGGGGGGAAGTTGCAGCCTCTGACAGTAAAAGCACTGGGGAGATGCACTGGGAAAGTGCCGGCCGTTAGGGATGCAGGGTGCCGGCGGAGAAGGTGAGCACACGCAGATAGGTGAGGGATAAACATAAAATACAGGAAGGGATGTCATTTCAGCAGAACAGGCAGCTTTATGAGGAGGTACTGCCTGGAGCCAAAGATTCAGAGACAGGCAGTTGGGAAAACACCCCAGGAAACCTGCAAGAGAGAAGTTTATAATGTTGAGAGTTGAGCGGGAGAGCGACATCTTCAGTATCAGAAGATGGGCCTGAGTGGGCGTAAGATCACCAACCAGATCGTGAGCAAGTCAAGGTCAGGGTCACTTCTCTTCTTAGCATTTCTTGTATGTCCTCTTGCCCAATATCATTCTCTCCCACTGTCCCTTGAATTGGTGGCTTTCACATGTCATCATAAATCCAGACTATTGAGGGCCCGTGGACTGGTGTCTGTCTCTTTGGCTGGAAGACTCGCTCCCTGCTTCCTCGTGGGGCCGTGATTCTGAGCACACGTGTCCGGCCAGCATCGTCTACTTGCCGGTCTGAGCGACCAGCCAAGTGCCCAGCCATGAGAAGAACCAAAGGCCGGGTGTGGGATGAGGAGCACGGAGACCAGGTCACAACCAGGATCCCGGCCAGGGTGACTCAGAACTTGGGAAGGAAGGGTGCGATGAGAGTGCGGAGGGCCAGCTGGTCCTGTGTGATGACGTTCACTGGGCCGCAGAGGACGTGCCGGTGTGGCCTCGATGTACCCTCCCATCCTGATTTCTTTGTATTTATGGTATGTGGAGTCAGGGGACTCAGAGCCAAGGTTTGTATTTAATTTTGATAGATTTCCTCGGCCTCGGTTTTCTGGTGAAATCATTTTACTGTTTCATCTTCACTGAGTAGATGTTGTCATTTCCCTTCACTTGAATGATGTTCATTGTGTTCATGTCTGTTGCTAAAAGGCACCTCCAGCATCTTTTGGGTGTGGGTGTGGCTTGTGAATACGCTGGTCCAGCCCAGCGTTCACGCCATCGTTGCCCCAGAGGTGCCTGAATCCCCGTCCCCCAATCTGAGGGGCCCTTCCCATCCTGCTCTCGGATCAGGGTCTTCCCATTTTGCTTAAATTCTCCATCCTGTGTGAGGCTTTCTCCTCGTACGGTGGACCCGGGGGGCTGGCCCTGCCTCTGGAAACTCTAGCTGATTTACAATATTATATTAGTTTCAGGTGTACAACAGGGTGATTCAAAATTTTTAGAGACTATCCTCCACTAATGGTTATTATAAAGCATTGGCTATGTTCCTTATGCTCTGCAATATATCCTTGTAGCTTATTTATTTTATACGTCGTGGTGTGTACCTCTTAATCCCCTACCCCTACCTGCCCCTCCCCGCTTCCCTCTCCCCACTGGTAACCACAGCCTTATTCTCTGTATCTGTGAGTCTGTTCCTTTTTTGTTATATTCACCAGTCTGTGTTATTTTTTAGATTTTTTAAGGAATGAACAGATCATTCATGACGATGTGTATTTGATTTTGGCTTATTGTCTATTAACTGCTCCTTCTCGTATTCAAAAATAGCCTGCTCTATTAAATTAGATAAATATGTTCATTATTATATGTTCATTATGTCACAAATAAATATGTTAATTATTCTAATTAAAATATCAGTTAAGTGTGCGTCTTGCAATCTTGCTCACGGTATCACTTAGCAAATTTCTTTCTTTATTAATACTACACTTACGACTGTCAGAAAACTCAAAGCTGAGTTTAGCGTTTCCCTTTTAATTACTGTTAGTGTTTCAGCAGCCCCAGTTAGGCAACGGTCACGAATCTCAAACGAGTCGGGTCTGAGGAATGAGAGCTTCCTCTTCTAGCTCTGCCTCTGATAAGGAGCCCTGGGTGGGAAGTCGGGACATTTCACTTCTGCTTCTGTCCTGCCCCTGCTGCCCTGGAGAAGTCCTCCTTTCTACACTGAGCCGGTCTGATGACCGTTGAGCTGCCTTCGGGTCTGTAAGCGGGAAAGGGTCCAAAGGGATCTTCCGGGAAGCAGGAGCCCAACCACGTGGTGCCCCCGGGGTTGCACAGACCCAGTTTAAGGCTCATCTCAAGGCTCATCTGCCAAGCGGATCTCCTCATTTTGGGTGTCGTAACTGTGGCCCAGAAAACAGGAGGTCCTAGTGGAATGCTGCTCTGCCTGGTCTATTGCAGCGAGCTGGAGAGCAAGCAGAAGATGCTGAAGCCGGTGAGGGGCTGTGAGCGCCTGCCGCTGGCCCTTCACGCACAAAGCCCCAGCGCTCCCGAGGAAGTGGGCGGGGAGGGTCTCTATCTGACCAAGGACACACCCCCACTTGATTTCCAAACTGCCTTCTGAACAGCAGGAGCTGTGGTTGCCTTCCCTCCTCCAAAAGGCTCTTTTGTGGTTGAAATGAAATAAAAGCAATTTAACAACAAATACAAATGACTGGCTCTTTGGGAGTTCCTGAGGTATTGAATTGAGTCCTGGGAGAATAAATTGTCGTTCTTTTTGACTTATCTGGGGATTATATTGCACCACTAATTAAAGTTCACCCGGGGAGTGTTCCCTTGGCTATAAAGAGCTCTTGGACTCTGGCAGATTCTAGAAACAGTTGCTTTGCCAAAAGAGAGTGAGGACCTCTTACAAGCTGCTGCAAGATGCTTGCAGTTGTGTGTTGCAAGCACTTGTGTGTTGTAAGTGATGCTATAGAAACTGCACGTTGCTGCTTTCTTTAGAATTCCAAAAAACCACGTAATCTAACAAAATGGATACAGCGTCCTTAAAGCAAAGGGAATTTTCTAGGCCCACTATTGCTTGAGGTTGACGTCACTGTCGATAGAAACCCCTCCCGCTGGATATTTTTTCCGTTAACGGTGTTGCGATCATATCTAAATGGCAAATGCGATGAAGTCAGTATAATTTGTGTTGACCACAGGCTGTCTCATTATTTGTAGGATAGATTACTTCAAAGAGCTGGCCTGGGAGAGCATCACCCTCCGTTTTGTAACATCAGTGATCGTGCCTTGATGAATTTTAATACCATTTGGTTTAAATGCAAATGTTAAAATAAATAATTGCGTTGCTGCGGGCTGAAGTTGAGCAGCCTGAGAATATCTTCCTTTTAAGCCCATGGTTAAGACGGATGCTTTAAAGGAAAAGCTTGATGTGTTATCAACTATTCCATGTAGAAGAATTAGCAGAAAAAATGCTTGTTATAGCAATTTCCTCTCTCCAGTCACACACCAGGAGGCCATTGTTCATCTGACTTGCAAAGCATTGTGACTCCTCATGTGGACGGTTTTAACAGTGTTCTCACATTTAATACAGTTTCTTAGGCAAAATATTACTTCACTATATGTGTGAGCTGATCAGCAAAGACCTTGCTTGATGGTGTGTGTGTGTCTATGTGTGTCTCTGTACGTGTGTGTTCTCTTTCTTCCCCACACCACGCCATCGTCTAGGCAATTTTAATGTCTATTTTCCGAATGTGTCTTTAACCTGCAGACCTCCTGTTTGCAAAGGTGGGGGATGAGGCCCTCCAGGCCTGCTCCATCGGGCTCCTTCCTCTAGATGGGGGGAGATGTGCCGGAATCTTGCATTAGCAGCACTCAGTATGAGAAGAGTCAGCGCCATGGTGACCAATTTGCTCTTGACAAATTGCTTTCAGACCACTGTTTTCTGGCCAGATGTCTACCTCGTCTTCCTTCCTGGCCATCCACACACACACACACACACACACACACACACACACACACACACACACGAGCGCGCGCGTGCGCGCACACACATGCGCTCTGATCTGCAGGCTCCTGACTCCCCTCCACCCCCCTCCCTGGCCATGCTGTACTCAAGACTGTTCTAGAACATCTCCATCCCTCTGACCTGGTCCTAGGACCTAGGACTCTCTTGAGTGGCCCCCAGGGAGCCCTCAGGAGGTGTCCTGGCTCTCCAAGGACCCACCCCCATTCCCACTGCAGGGAGCGAAGTGTGGGTGTCTGACAGTAAAATAGGAAGGCCAAGTCTAGTCTGGACCAGCCCTGGGGAGCTTAGCTTGGGATTGCCGTGTGCAGCGGTGCCTGCAGGCTGACATGGGGCTTCAACGCCAGCTCTAGTTACAATTATCTACGCATCTGACATGTCTCTGCTCTTCTGCTTTCATGGTCTTATTTCCTTCCTTTTACTTGCATATCACCCATTTGAGGAGGTGGTGAGGTGGAGGGGGTCAGTCTCTGAAGAGAGAAGAAAACTGACTGAGAACAGATGGAGTCTTGAGAGCTTCCTGAGTGGAACAGTGGAACGTGAGGGGGGTTTTGGAAGATGAGGTAGAGTAAACAGGCGCAGAACACTGGAGGTTAGGGGTGGGACATAGGATAAGCAGATGCATAGAGAAATAGTCGTGGGAAAGTGATGAGAAGGGGGAAAAACCAGTTGCTTAAGTTCAGAGCAGAATAAAAATTATCAGCAGAAGTTGCGATTGGAGTGTGCCCGGAAGGAAGAGCTCATGGCTTCTTGGTATTTGCCTGAGGCACTAACCGAGTGGGGAGTCGTCTTTTCCCCACTGCTCAACCTGGAACAGTTTGGAAACTGCAGAGAAAAAGTCAGTGAGGAAAGAGACCTGGGAAAGAAAATCATCGACTCCCAGACCCTTTCTCATTAGATGAGTTATACGGTTAGACACGAGATAAGCAAATCAAGTAAAGCGCCGTGATGCTGTGCTGTAAGATAAGACAGATTTGGATATAATGCAATCTGCCATCGCCCCTTGCTCTGCCTGGCCCCATCCTCTCAGGAACAGGGCAGCTGTCTGACGTTCTTATGATTTGGGAAAGTGTGGGAAAGACGGGCGCAGAGGTGGCCAAGACGACTCACTTTGGACAGCTTTCTTCCTGATTCTTGGCCCCTGATTTTCCTTTCACAGAGCATTTACTTAGAAACTCGTATTTGTAAATTCTTTTGTAATTGCGAATTCTTTCTCTTCCTATTTGAGATACAAGTCTTTTCAAAGCCTTTGCTTTTTTTTTTTTTTTTTTACAACCCGGGACTGTCTTTCTCAAGGACCTGGAACCATCTCTTTGAAATGTAAACCTCAGGGGAGGTAGCATCCTCATCTTTGGTTTCTGCGGGAGGGTGGAGGCTTGACTTCTGCGGGCACCTTGCTCCAAGTTGTAGAACTACCTCTTGCCATGAAGACGTGAGAAGCTGACTTTCCTTGTGGGTAGAGGCATTCTGCTAACGGACTACGAACTCTCTTTTGCTGTGACTCTTAAAAACCTTCCTGCTGTGTGCTTCAGCAGAGTTGAGCTCAGACCTCTGCTGCAATTAGTCTGGAATAAAGTCTTCTTTGCTTGTTTTTGTTATTGTTTTTATAAATTTATTTATTTATTGGCTGCATTGGGTCTTCATTACTGTGCGCCTGCTTTCTCTGGTTGTGGAGAGCAGGGGCTACTCTTCATGGCGGTGCTCGGGCTTCTCATTGCAGAGGCTTCTCCTGTTGCGGAGCACAGGCTCTAGGTGCACGGGCTTCAGTAGTTGTGGCACATGGGCTCAATAGTTGTGGCTCTCAGGCTCTAGAGCGCAGGCTCAGTAGGTGTGGTGCACGAGCTTAGTTGCTCCGCGGCATGTGGGATCTTCCCTGACCAGGGTTTGAACCCGTGTCCCCTGCATTGGCAGGTGGATTCTTAACTGCTGCGCCACCAGGGAAGTCCCCGGAAATTTCTCGTAAGAACAAGAAGCATTGACGATGTTGGCCTTGATCTGGAACCGAAGTCAAAGATTCAACTCAGCAGAGGCACTTAAATGGTACATTTTTTTCTCAGTTTCAATGGCCTTCGGTGATGTCATATATACATAGCCTATTTAAAATAAATCTTTTCCCCTCTGTGTGTAATAGCCCCTTAGCAGCCTATTAAATACATATCCTTTCTACTTTGAAATATATTTTCTGTTGGGGCTTGAAATTAAGCCTAGGGTTTTTTTCTTCTGTGCTCCCAGTCTATCTGCATTTCAGCTGCCATCAGGCATCCTGCTGAGGAAGGTTCCTTGGCAAAGAGGGAGGCGGAAGGTCCAGACCTGGAGGCACTGGCTGCAGGCATTTGGTACTTCTTCATCCCCTCATTCGTGTGTGTCCTCTGTACAGCTCTGTGTGTTTTCACCCCAGGTGTAGCTTCCTGTAATCTTCACCAACACCAATATTCCATCCACACAAGGGAGGTTCCTTGTGAGATCCTCCTATGCAAGCCCTTCCACACGTGACTCTCCCCAGCCCTGGGCCTTGGCAACCAGTAATCCATTCTTTGTCTTTACACTTTTGTCATTTTGAGAATGTTTTTAAATGGAATCATATAGTATGTGATCTTTTGAGATTGACTTCCTTCACCAGACTCTTGCGATCTCTCCATGCTCGTGTGTGCATCAAACTTGATCCTTTATGTCGTTGAGTGGCATTTATTGCATGCCTGATCCAGAGTTCCGTGGAGAGACATTTCAGTTTCGTGCTGTCGGGAGTCAAACTGCAGGGGACATTGTGTACAGGTGCTTTGGAGGGGTGTGCGTGAACATGTTTTCATTTCTCTGGGATAAATGCCCAAGAGTGTGGTTGTTGGGTTACATGGTAAGTGCATGTCTAGTTTTATGAGAAATGGTCCAACTATTATATTTTCCAAAGTGGTTTCACATTTTACATTCCCACCAGCCATGGAGTCGTCACCAGTTTCTCTGCAGGAGCACCTGATGGCCCCTGAAATGCAGACAGGCTGGGAGGCTAGGACTGCTACTCCCATCGCCGCAACTCCTGCAACTACTGCCACCACCGCGAGTACTGCTACTACTACCACCGTCACTCTTGCGACCACCACCACCATTACTCCTTGTCCCACCATAACCACCAGCAGCTTTTATTATGAGTCCAACCCTCTGCTAAACTTCTAAGTATCATGTTTACTCCTCCTTGCAACCCAGTAGTAAGTGAACCTTTCCTGGTTAAGGTTGAGGCACCTGAGGTCTCGAGAACTGCTCTTGGACTCAGCAGCCAATCGGCCTTCCTGCTGCTTCCACTCTGATCCTGATCCCCGGTAGCTGCCTTCCGATCTTACACCCTGGTTTCCTCCACTCCCTGGTTTGGCGCGTTCACCTCTCCATCCATCCGCTGCCCCGTCCACCATGCAGGGCTGGTAGCATATCTGCCCTGTGAAGGCTCCGCGTGAGCTCAGTGAGCCTCTGTCTGGGGCGAAAGTCCAGTGGGAAGAACAAGACAGGACAACAACCAGAGACCCCGACAAGGAGCACCAAAACAGCACGAGGGGCTCTGCCTTGCACCCCAGTCACTGCCTGCCTTGCCTGCACTCCAGCCGTTTGGGGGAACTGGTTCCTCTCAGTGACTGAGCTTTCGGTGACCTTTAGGATTTCCGAATCCTTATCAACTTTCTGTTCTCATCGCTGCCGTTGGTTTGTTGACTGAAACATCTCCTAGCTCTGCATCTGGAAAATAATATATGTTAACAGATATCACTTCCAGTGAACGACTGCAGGCTCCCACCTGATTTCTAAGGGCTCTGGACGTTGCGTCTGGGGCTTGGGCCGGGATCCCTTGATTCTTGCCTGCCCTTCTCCCTTGCCTGTTCTTGCACTCTGTGCTCCCCACATTCCCGGCTCCTGTGCTCCCCACATTATTTCCCCGCGTGGACCCATCTTTGTAATTTCCACGTGCAAATCCCACGAATGACCAATGCCTGAACTTGCATGCATGCTCCAAAAACCTTCTTCTGCGCAGTTTCGCATGGTGCCTGACTTGGACATCGGGAGTCTGGGAACCCCCTCCCCTGTTCTTTTAAAAAATTTTATTGAAGTATACTTGATTTACAGTGTTGTGCCAATTTCTGCTGTACAGCAAAGTGCTCCCGCCACCGACCCCCGTTCTGAGTGGCATGGCTGAGGAGGAGAATGCTGTTTTGAAATATTTAGATGGCAGAAACATAGCTCTCATGATGCAGCTCTATTTCACAGCAGTGCAATATTTGAAATTATTTTCTTGTAGGTTTTTGGATTGTTTTCAGTTGAACAGATTGAAAAATAATGGGACAAGTGGGGATACTTTTCAGTGTTGCTGCGGTCTGGAGGGAATTAATTTATCCCATTGTAATTGAAGATTAGATCCAAAGATTCTTTTTAGCTGGAGGCTTTCTTAAGCCATGTAGAATTCTTGGCAATCAAACATTTTAAGTGCTTTTCCCTCTTTCTTGAATTTCTTTTTGTTATTTCCTGACTGGGTTGAGGCACAAACAGATGGAGTGCTTTCTAATGGTCTGGCTGATGCCTGAAAATAATATGCCTCTTTTTTCTTCTTCTGAGTAACAGAAACAAAATCAAAATGTCTTTTAGGAGTGGGATAATTTAACAGTCAGATCAGTCGGAGTAAATAACCAAAGTCACTGAGGAGGTGCTGTAGATGGTGGTGAAGAGTGGTCTCTGCGGCCAGGCTGTCTGGGTTTGAGTCTTTGCTGCTTATTAGCTATGTGACCTTGGGCAGGTTGTTTAATTTCTCTGTCCTCAGGTTTCCTCATCTGTAAAATGAGAATAATAGTGAGACTTATCTCCTAGGCTTGCTTTGAAGATTAAAAATAATATTTATAACTCACTTAGAACAATGTGCTGGAACTTTGTAAACAGAATAATAATTCTTGTTTTGAACGTGTTATTTCATTTCTGGGGAATAGTACAATAACTTGGAGGAATTGCTGTTTGGAAAATTCCTGATTGCTGAAGGCACGTCGGGGAGCAGGTCACTCACTCGGAAATCTGACATTTATTGACCGTAACTGACGCGCCCTGAGAATTTTCTGTGCGCCAGGCCCTTCCCTGGATACTCACATGTAAGTCTGTTTCATCCTCTCATCAGCCCAGAGAGGAAGGTACTCTTATTCACAATCTCTAGAGGAGGAAACCGAGGCTTAAAGGATGTGTCAATGAAAAAATGTTGCTGCCTTACCAGTAAACAAGGACATTGCAGCCATGAAACCATCACATGACAGCCGCCCAGACGGTGAGCCCTGAGGGAACTCAGGATGGAAACAAGATGCCCCCTCCATCAAGCCATCAGCCACTGCAGCCACCCCCGCGGGTGCACCATGAGGAGACTCAGGATGAGAAAGCACAGGATCCTGGCCCCAGAGACCTGAGGTGCATATCAAAGGAACGATTTCACTGAGCCCAGACTTTTGCATCCTCCCATACACAGAAAAGCACTAAAGTCCCTAACTTGAGACATCTGTTTCGTCTTCCTCTT
This sequence comes from Hippopotamus amphibius kiboko, assembly GCF_030028045.1. Taxonomy (NCBI): domain Eukaryota; kingdom Metazoa; phylum Chordata; class Mammalia; order Artiodactyla; family Hippopotamidae; genus Hippopotamus; species Hippopotamus amphibius. Next base: position 4,556,185 of record NC_080189.1, on the reverse strand, counting down.
CTTTTTTTTTAATTAACACAAATCTTCTGAATTCCGGCTACCTGGTCTTTGTTGCAAACACTCCTTTATCTTCTGGCTCCTCCCTTACCTGTTTGAGTGGTCCTTCAGAGCTATCTGAGAGGATGTGTCCTGGGCTTAAGTCTTCAGTTTTGTCTGCTGAATAAAACATGCTTCTCAACTGTTAGGCTGTGCTTTTTTTTTTTTTTCAGTCGACAGATGTAAGTGAATTTCCCAAGATGATAAACATGGAAATGGCAGAGCTGGGAGTAAACCCAGGCTTGAGTGACCTTGGAGTATTTGCTGATGGCAACGATCCTTACTGCCCCTTCTGTGTGGTCAACCACAAATGATCGACTGTTGAATTGAGAAATCAAAATAAAAACAATTCCCGACCTGACTTGCTCTCCAAGTTATGCCCTGTCCTCAGTCTAGTTAGGTTTAACTAAGGAAACTGCAAAGAGGGGATCCCATTGTTTTCCACTGGAATAATAAATGGTACAATCTGCGAGAAAATGGTAGCCTATATATGTAGCATCCATGTATCCATTTATTTAGTAAACACCGACTGAACAGCTGCTGAGTGTGAGCTCTTGCCTCCGGTCTGCAGGTGCAGAGAGGATGAACGTTGTTCCTCCTGTGGGACCTCCTCGTGAGACCTGCCACATGGTCAAAAATACCTGCAGTAGAGGCCAGATTCTAATGAACTTGGGAAATAGGATTTTGCTCATATCTTTCTGAAGTACCACAACCTCAGCCAAATTTCTCTGGAATGGCTCATAACATAGCCAGCTAACTGATTTCCCCTTGGGCCTCTAAGGACAGAATTTCTTCCCTTCAATGTTTAGGTTTGGGGCTGAACAGCATTTCCTGATGGTTGGGTGTGTTCCCTAAAGCAGAATCATTTAAGGCTGCCTGAAGGCACTTATGCTGAAATATTCCACACAGAAGCACCTTTTCCCTCTAAGAGAAGGTTTAACTCAGACCCCTAAGTCCTTAAGCTCAGAGCATAGAGAGAGATTTCCTTGTGCTTTAGTTGTGGGGTTTCAAACATCTTCAGCTTCTGGAAATGCTAGAGCTCCTGGTTAGCTCACCCCTCCAGGCAGGACAGGGATGCTCCCGGGAGAGGCAGGTGGCGTTATTGGCTGGTCTGAGAGATGCTACCTGATTTTCTTGCTGGTAAGGACTGGCCTCAAAATGTCATGTATCACACCAACCTAGGCCTAATGCCACTCAGTCTACAGGCTTTATTTTAAAACATTCTGTTACAGTTTTCTTATAAAGGCTGATCATTTCATAAAGCGTTGGGAAGAATCGTGGACCATCAGCTGTGAAAGCGTCTGAGACTGAGCTCCCAGAGGAAATTTGTCTTCAAAAATTCATGTCAATTCAATGAACACAAGATGAGATGAAGAATTCTCAGGTCAGTGGAAAAGCTGTTTGGATTTGACAGCAAGTGTAAGGTGATGCTAAGGCATGCATTTGCTGAGAGGTACTCCCAGGGAAGGGGGCACCAGCTTGAGTCAGAGTCGGGGGAAACTTCCTTTATCTGATACTCTGTGGTCCAGCAGAGCCAAAGAGTAACTTCTGGAAAGTCAGCAGACGAAGATTCCCAGCCTGCAGTTTGAAACCATGCCCATCAGATTTCACTTCCTTTGTCTCGTCTCTCCTTTTCTCCTATTTCCACCCAAACATACTCTTCCTATATTTTAGTCTCTGTGTTTCATTCATTCATTAGATAACAAGAGGGCAGATCTTATTTTCTGGTTGATGGGGCTTGAGCACTGTATCCCATCCCAGGGGATATTAATGGATGCCACACCAAAAAAGTGTCCCAAGGTCGTACGTATTTTAGAAACGCCAGTTTAATTCCAGTTACACAAGTGTTTCACAGAGACTTTAATGTGCTGATGGGCATTGTTAATTTCTAAGAGAAGGATCTTTCTTTTTCAAATTAATTTTTATTGGAGTGTAGTTGATCTACAATGTTGTGTTAGTTTCAGGTGTGCAGCAAAGTGAATCAGTTATACATATACATATATCCACTTTTTAAAAAATTCTTTTCCCATGAAGGTCATTACAGAGTATTGAGTAGAGTTCCCTGTGCTGTATGGCAGGTCCTTATTTGTTATTTATTTTTAAAAAATATTTATTTTTATTTTTGGCTGTGTCGGGTCTTAGTTGTGGCATATGGGATCTTTCGTTGTGGTGCAGGCTTTCCAGTTGTGGTGCAAGTGTTTGTAAGTTGCGGCACTCGGGGTTAAATGCCCCACAGCATGCGGGATCTTAGTTCCCTGACCAGAAATCAAACCCACCTCACCTGCATTGGAAGGCGGATTCCTAATCACTGGACCACCAGGGAAGTTCCTGTTATCTATTTTATATATAGTTGTGTGTATATGCCGATCCTAATCTCCCAATATATCCCTTCTCCCTCTTTCCCCCTGGAAACCATAAGTTTGTTTTCTATATCTGTGACTCTATTTCTGTTTTGTAAATAGGTTCATTTGTAACATTTTTTTTAGGTCCCGCATATAAGTGATATCATATGATATTTGTTTTTCTCAGTCTGACTTCACTCAGTATGGCAATCTCTAGTTCCATCCATGTCTCTACAAATGTCCCAGTTTCGTTCCTTTTTACAGCCAAGTAATATTCCATTGTATATATGCACCACATATCCTTTATCCATTCCTCTGTCGATGGGCATTTAGGTTGCTTCCGTGTCCTGGCTATTGTGAATCATGCTGCAATGAACAATGGGACACCTATCTTTTCCAATTATGGTTTTCTCTGAGTATATGCCCAGGAATGGGACTGCGGGATCATATGGTAGTTACGAGGAGGATTTTGCACACCACTTTCCAAACCCATGGGGGTTTTCTCCAGTCGTAGGGCTGCCACGGTACACCCCTCAGGGGCACCAGTCACATTGCAGTCTGATGATCAGGGTTCCCTGGGGGATCTGCTCATTTCCCCCTTATTTCTCAGCTTCTTTTGACTAGTTTTTTGCTTTACCGCTATAACATGGATGCGTATGATAAAAAATGAAAGATCTGTTCATCTCGCTCCTCCAATTCATTCCCAGCATCCATACCACCCATGCCGCTTTAATGTGATAGGCGTGTTCCTAAAAATTACCACGGTAGGCAAAAATCATGCACTAAAAGCCACAGGGGTATATGAAAAATGGGTTAGAGGACCGACACTCAAAAATGTCATCAGCAAACTATTAAAACAAATATCAGCATCTAAGAAAAGCAGTAGCTCAGTTGTACACGTGTTATGGTCAGAAAATGCATCACGACTGCAATAAAGATGGCACTTCCCCTTGACAAAGCTCTGGGTGTTGCCTGTGGATACGACAGTCAGGAAGATTGCTGCTGGTGAATGATTGGAAAGTGGCAAAAAGAGGGTTATCTGAAGTTGAAGGAAAGTTCACCAGATGTGGATGAGTGGGGCTTATCACACGCGAGGCGACTGCAGCAGCTGGCAGTCTTGAGGGGTGTGTGTGTGTGTGTGTGTGTGTGTGTGTGTGTGTGTTTACGTGTTCCTGCTGTGCTTGATTAAGCCGGGGGCCAGACTTCTGCATTCACTGAATGTTTCTCGTGGACAAAATTGCAAACAAACAAATGCAAAATTCACACAATGCTCAAATTTCTCCCCGATATATTAAACACAGTTGGAACAAATATGTGTTTTTAAAACAAGCATTACAAGGAGGGAATATGTGTATAAAAACAGATGATTGAACTTGGTGTACCCCCCCAAAAAAATATTGTATTTTCTAACGCATGTTTTTCTGTGCAGGTAACAAATTGACATCCACACACATACACAACATTCTTTTTTTGCCTTAAGTAGGGTTACACCACACTTCCTATGTGACTTTATTTTATTTATTTGTTTACTTGTATAGCATGGTTTCTTCTTTCTCTGCCAGTATATGTAACTCTGTCTCAATGTTTTCTCTGAGGTTTAGTGTCTGAAGTAACCTAATTTATGTAACGTTTTCCCTTCTGATGGTCACTGAAGTTTTTCCATTTATTTCTTTTCCTATTACAAGTTGTAACGAGGACCGTTTTGTCTTCAGTGAAGTCCATCCCAGCTTTCACTCAGGATGTAGAAAGTTGGAAAGAATATCACTCCCACCTTTACAACAAATAAGTGAATTGCTGGACAATCCCCAAACTCACTCAAATGTTTCTTGAATTCATTCAAGAGCTGAAATCACAGGGCAACCAACTAACTTGAAGTCTAAGGAAAGGAGTGTCTCAGGAGGTGTGGACCTTGGGCGGATGCAACCCGATACCATACAAGCCAGGTAGAGGAAGTTAACTTAAATTTCTCATGAATCATGAAGGCCTAGTGTGGGCTAGCATGAGACTATACCCCCATAACCCTAACCCTAACCCTAACCCTAACCCTTACCCTAACCCTAACCCTAACCCTAACCCTAACCCTAACCCCTGGCAGCTGCAGGGACTCGCTCCCTCTCATGGACTCTGCTCCACAAACCTCACGGGTGTTCCCAAGACAGACTAGAGACCCAGAGAGAATCTGCGGAAATGCCCCCCTCACTGTGCAGACCTGGAGGAGGAGCAGAAGATGTAGCAAAGGTGGGGAGCCCTCCGTAGACCCTCCTCCGTCTCCTCTGTGGACCAGAAGCCTTCAGCTGTCGAGGGACACGCAGGAGACCCTGCCACCCCTGGAACAATGGCAAAGACGCGCGTCTAGTAGAGGGAAATAGAAAGAAACCCTTGTCCCCGGAGGGAGTGGCAGGAAGACATCGCGGTCTGAGACCATGGGAGACCTCCTGCCGCTGGGAACAGGGCAGGATCCCTGAGGAGCCCAGTGCCCCAGACCGAAGGACACAGTGATTGCCTACGACTTGGGCTGAATCAGAGCAACAGAGATGTGCCCCTCTGCCTTCCCCTCCCGCGCCAGTGGAGCAACCATCCAGTAATAAGCAAAGCGTCCAGTACTGGGGGAAGTGAAGGAGCGTCGGAGAGACCCAGAGATGTGGGGGAAAGAAGCCCAGAGATGGGAGTGGGACAGACATCAAAACCCCCCTTGCTAACTCAGCCCTGACCTCAAACAAGGTAGCACTAGAGGAATTTGAAGGCCGAGGTGTACTGAGGGTAACCACAGTAACAAGAATTCCCCAACCCAGCTAAAGCCCTAACTAGAGAATTTCTGTAGAAGACGTTCATTTTTATAAGATGTTCTTTATTGGCTGTGTTGGGTCTTCGTTTCTGCGCGGGTTTTCTCTAGTTGTGGAGAGCGGGGGCTGCTATTTGTTGTGTTCCGTGGGCTTCTCATTGCAGTGGCTTCTCATTGCAGTGGTTTCTCTTGTTGCAGAGCATGGGCTCTAGGTGCGTGGGCTTCAGTAGTTGCAGCACACAGTCTCAGTAGTTGTGACTCGCAGGCTCTAGAGCACAGGCTCAGTAGTTGTGGTGCACAGGCTTAGCTGCTCGCTGCATGTGGGATCTTCCCAGGCCAGGCATTGAACCCGTGTCCCCAGCATTGGCAGGCGGAGTCTTAATCACTGCCCCACGAAGGAAGTCCCCTGTATAAGATGTTCTTAAAATTGTGTGGCTATTGTCTTCTTTTTTTTTTGAAGAAACACGTTGAAGTACTAAGGTTTCTGAGAAACTTGCTTTGAGACAAGTTGATTTCGAATTTTTTTTGAAAAATGTATTTATTTTTAAAATTTTTATTGGGGTACAGTTGATTTACAATGTTGTGTTAGTTTCAGGTGTACAGCAAAGTGAATCTGTTATACATATACATATAGCCACTCTTTTTCAAATTCTTTTCCACATAGGCCATTACAGACTACTGAGTAGAGCTCCCTGTGCTATACAGTAGGTCCTTATTAGTTATCTATTTTATATATAGTAGTGTATATATTTCAATCCCAATCTCCCAATTTATCCCTCCCCACCTTGCCACCTGGTAACCATAGGTTTATTTTCTACATCTGTGACTCTACTTCTGTTTTGTAGATAAGTTCATTTGTAGCCTTTTTTTAGATTCCACATATAAGCAATATCATGTGATACTTGTCTCTCTCTGTCTGACTGACTTCACTCAGTATGACAATCTCCAGGTCCATTCATGTTGCTGCAAATGAAGCAAACTTGATTTAAGGGAATAAGGCATTGGTGGATGACCCTGACCTAGGCATTAGCTTCATGTCATTTAAATGCTATTGATTGGGTGCCTGCTGTGTCCACCTAACTGGGATGTTTGGATAATAAGTTGTGAGAAAGTACAGTTTTCGTAAATTGAGTCAATGAAAATGCACGGGGAGGCATCACTATTAAAAGGCAGTTCTTTTTACTTATTTATTTTTTATTTTTTTAATTTTGTTTTTTTAAAGGCAGTTCTTTTTCAAAGGAAAATATATTCTTTTGATAAAATAATCTTTCTTTTGGGGGGGGCAAGTTACCTACTTATAACATAGAAGCCTGATTTCTTTTATTTATTTATTTATTTTTTATTATTTTTTGGGGGTACACCAGGTTCAATCATCTGTTTTTATACACATATCCCCGTATTCCCTCCCTTCCTTGACTCCCCCCACCTCGAGTCCCCCCCACCCTCCCCGCCCCAGTCCTCTAAGGCATCTTCCATCCTCGAGTTGGGCTCCCTTTGTTATACAACAACTTCCCACTGACTATTTTACAGTTGGTAGTATATATATGTCTGTGCTACTCTCTCGCTTCATCTCAGTTTCCCCTTCACCCCCTGCCCCCTCCCATACCTCGAGTTCTCCAGTCCATTCTCTGTATCTGCATCCTTGTTCTTGTCACTGAGTTCATCAGTACCATTTTTAGATTCCGTATATGTGAGTTAGCATACAATATTTGTCCTTCTCTTTCTGACTTACTTCACTCTGTATGACAGATTGTAGTTCTATCCACCTCATTACATATAGCTCCATCTCATCCCTTTTTATAGCTGAGTAATATTCCATTGTATATATATGCCACATCTTCTGTATCTATTCATTTGTTGATGGGCATTTAGGTTGTGAAGCCTGATTTCTTACAGAGGTTTTTATGGACTGAATGTATCCTGCCAAAAAGTTGTATCTTGAAGTATTAGCTCCAGTGTGATGGTATTAGGAGGTGGGGGTCTTCACGTGGGGCTTAGGTCATGAGGATGGAACCTTCATGGATGGGATCAGTGCTCTTGTGACAAGAGACAGGGGAGAGCTCGCTTCTCTCTGCTCTTTGCCACATGAGGACACAGTGAGGAGGTGGCTGTCTACCACCTGGACAAGAGCTCTCTCCAGACCCTGATCAAGCTGGCACCTTGATCCCAGACTTTCAGCCTCCAAAATGGTGAGAAGTTAATTTCCGTCATTTAAGCCACCCAGCCCATGGTACTTCATTATATAGCAGCCCTAATAGACAAAGCCAGAGAGGTACTACTGGCCTAGACAGTATCTATCTTAGAGTTGTATCTATCTTACCAACTCTAGCCCTCGTGGAAGTGACAAAATGATGACATCATTATCCTGAGGAAACTTCCTTCTGAAAAAACATTGCCTCAGTTTTCCACAGTTGACAGTGCCTAGAGCCAGGGTAGGTAAGAATCAATGCTGTCATCCCTGTTTTCCAGGTGGAGAAGCAAAAGCCCAGGGTAGGCAGGCAGAGACAGTGGGATGGAATCCAGATTTCCTCGCCATCCAGCTGAGAGTTTTCCCATGAGGCTGACAAGGTCTGGGAAGTCTTGATCCCACTGGAGTCTGGAGAAGCCAGCCAAGCAGATTGTGTTGAGAAGACAAGGCCAGGACATCTATTCCTGGTGACCCTAGAAAAGTGGCTCAGGAGGGATTCAGCAATTCAGAGTGCTTAGCTGGGACAGCGGACACTCACGACTCAGCAGCTGTCTGCTGCGTGGAGGGTCCCTGTGCCACCTGCCTGCCTCTCTGCTCCTGTTACAGATGCTCATCAACCCGACACGCTGCCCCGAGCTGGGTGGAAGAGCCGCTCTGGACAGTGAAGACTCAGAGCATCCATCCATGCTGGGCAAACTCCGGGCAGTGTTTGCAACATATGCAAAGTTGGGAGACAAGCAAAATCTTGGCCTCTGAAGACTCTTGGGGTGATGGTGATGGGGTTTGTTGTCTGGAAGAGGCTCCTGGGTGGGAAAGATTTCTGAGGAGTCATTTAGTTAGTTCACCTCCTGCTCCCACTGCAATTATAGTTCAAGTCATCAGCCACAAAGCAGGCTTTGCTGTGAAACTGGCTGCCGTTCCTGCATCATGGGGGTAAGTTAGCATCTTTTTGCTCTTGTTGCAAAATGTATTGGCCACCAGGCTATGTGGAAATGAGGTCATTTTCTATGGAACCAGGTGATAGGGTTACAAATTCCAATTTATTCTCTTTAAGATGCTCTCCTTGCTAAACAATTTAATTTAGTGTAGAGCAGCTGACCACAGTAGCTTTTGAACTCTAGCCTGTATTTTAAATATTTCTAAACTGGAGAACATAGATTCTGGTAGTGTGTGTTGTATTCTCAAGCATCCACAAATTTTAGAAAGTAATTAATTCTTTTTTCTGTGTGTGGTTTCAATTGCAGTCTTAAAAAATGTGAGCATGTACTGCACCTGGGTTACACTTTATAATCACGTACGGCTCTGCAATTTTGGGACCTAGATTTGCCTAAGTTTGAGTTTGTGCCAATACTAAGCCCAAGTGATATTCTGAACTGATAAGATTTAAGTTTAGAAATTTATATTAAGGTATAACTTGCTATATGTAGCAAAGGACACAAATCTTAAGTGGACAGGTGGATGAATTTTTACATTGTTTTACAAGATTGACATTGAGAATGCGTCCAGAGGCCCCCTAGGGCTACGTTCCGAAGTCAGTGCCATTCCTTCTTACACATCCCTCAACCAGAGGCAGCCAGATTTCTGACTTTCACTGCCATAGATTAGATTTCCCTGTCGCTGAAGTCCCTAGGGGTTGTGTCACTGTGTGTTGCCTCTCGTGTGTTGCTATCTTATGCTCATCGTGATGTCTGTGGGATTCGTCCATGTTGTACTTAGAGGAGCTGTTCATTTTTTTCATTGCTATGTGCTGTCCCAGGGGTTAATTATACCAGAATATTTTAAATCCACTCTACTGTTAATGGACAATTGGATTGTTTCCAATATTTGGACTTTACCAATAAGGCTGTGATACATTTTTGGATATCTCTTTTGGTAGAAATATGTGCCAATGTTGGGTGCTTATGTATTTACCATTTTATATCCTTTTGATAAATTGATGCTTTCATCATTAAATAATGACTTTCTTTATTCCTGTGGCAGTTTTTGACTATTGTTTGATATAAGTATAGCTGCCCCTGCTCCCTTGTGGTTACCATTTGCCTGCAATATCTTTTTCCATCCCTTTACTTTCACATGTGTCCTTAATATTTAAGTGAGTCTCTAATGGGCAGCATGTAACTGGATCTTGCTTTTTTGAATCCATTCAGCCACTCTATGTCTTTTGTCTTTAAACATAATCCATTTATGTTTAAAGTAATTATTTCTAGATAAGGCCTTGCTATTACCCTTTTGTTGTTTTCTGATTATTTTGTACTTTTAAATTTCATCCTTTCATTCTTGATGTCTACCTTTGCAATTTGATGATAGTTTTTTTGTAGCGGTATGCCATGATTCCTTTCTCTTTTGGGTCTGCTAATTTTGTGATCAGCATGAGGTTTACAGAAGTATTTTGTTATAACAGTTGCAGAGGTAAGAAGCTGAACTTGTTCTTCGTATTTTTTTTGAACTTGTTCTTATACGTTGAATTTGAGGTAACTGTGGGTCAGTAGATGGAGATATCGTTGGGAACTTAGGAGAGAGAACTGTGGTATGATGACAGCCTAATATTGTAATCTTGGCCTTTGGAATAACCTGAATATTTAATCCTTAAAATAAGAACTTAACATTGGAGATTTACAATATTCTTGACCAGAGTAGAGGCAGTCATTGATTATGAAAATGGATTTCCATCATGAGAATGATTTTTCTCACAGCTGCAGAAATAGAATAGACTTCTTGACATCATGACCTTTCAAAACCAGTGTTGGCTTTAGCACTCTGCTTCACTCTGCTTCATACCTAGGAGCTGGAATCTTCTGAAGGTTCACTTACTCACTCATGTATCTGGTGGTTGATGTTGGATTTTGGCTCAAATCCTGAGTTGGACTCTTGGCTGGAACACCCTCCATGTGGCCTCTCTACAAATATCATGGCTGAGTTCCAAGTGCAAAGAGGGAGGGAGGGAGGAAGGGAGGGAGGGAGAGAGAGAATTGTCTTTTACGATACCTTGGCAGGCACATAGCATCACTTGCCCTGGCCTCTGTTCATTGAGGCAGTCACAAAGTCCCTCCCAGGTTCAAGGTAAATAGACTTCCCCACTTGATGGGGAGTGGCAAGGTTTTGGAGGAGCAGGTGGGACTGGAAGTATTGTTGTGGGTGTTTTGGAGGATTTCTTCTGCCACACGCGTGTGTGTGGTTCCCATCACTCCCTGAACCTGCTCTCAACCCTTCATCTCGCCTCTCCTGGCACCTGCCGCCCTGCTCCTTCATACACTGCTGACCATGGCTCAGACTCCTAGGAAGGATGGGGCATACGTTGTCCTTTTTACATTCTCATATCCAAACAAAGTGATCAAAGTGACAACATCAACCTGACAGCCACTGGTGGGTAATGCCAAAGCCAAGAAAAATGTCTGCAAAGTCTGGGCCCTCCAGATTTTCCTCTCTTGTCAGCAAAAACAGTTAGATTTAGCGACTTGTAGTTAGCAGTGAGATTTAAGATGTTTGGTCACACAAATCAAAAACCACAGGTCTTCTTGGGTTAACTAGGACAAATTTATGATGGAGAATTATTATTATTATTATTTTTTTAAAGACTCTGTGAGATGAGCTAAGATTCCTCTGCCTTCAGGGTAATTTTTCCTTTTGAAATTTAAAATTTCTCATCAAGGTGAAAGGCACAGTTGGTAACCTTATTTATGACTGGGAAAGCAATATATTTACAAAGGGAATTTCTTCCCAGGAAGTTAGTCTGTCCCTGACTTTTGTTGCAAAGCTGCTTTGATTTATCCACAAGCCAAACTTCCCTGACAGGAGGGATGATTAAACTGGCCAGAAATTGAAATATGATACAGGGTAATCTGGACTGGGCGAAGCCACATGACTGGGACAGATATTCTCCACCAGCACCTGGTGACCCTGGGCCAGGTGTTTTGAGAAAATTTATAGGATGATTGGAAGAACAAAGAAAATGGATGGAAATGGAGAAAATAAATCCCTGTTCTGAAACCATGGAAAGCCAGACAGTTTGAAGGAAACTCTGAGATAAACATGATTGCCTCACCAACATTTTTCTAAGTGATTATGCAACACATGGTATAAAGCAAGTGATATATTTGTATAAAAAATGACCAAGCACTAGCCATGGAAACTCAGAAGTGATGGCTGTGATTGCAGGAATATAGATGTGTCAGTTAATTCATTCATTTAGTGAACTTTGTTGAGCAATCCTTATGTTATGAGGCACTGGACAAGGGTCCTGAAAATACAGAGTCTAAAAGGCTCTTCTTGCCTCTTAGGAGTTCATAGTCCATTCATATTGTTGTACAACCATCACCACTACCCATCTCCATAGCTCTGCTTATCTTGAAAAACTGAAACTCTGTATCCCTTAAACAATAATTCTCCATTCCCCCTTTCCCCCACCCCCAGAATTTTCTTTTAGATCAGCTTTAGGTTTACTGAAAAATTGAGCAGAAAGGGTGGTGAGGTCCTATGCACTTGCCCTCCTCCTGCATGTCATCTTTTTGAAGACAATGTAAATAGAAATTAAACTCAACATGTGCAGGGTGGATGACGCATGCTACTCAGTGGAGGTGAGGATAGGTGAGCAGTCAAGATGGGCTCTGCAAACTCACAGGTGGTGGCAACTATGCCGGGACCACCACTTGGCGGTTAGCGCTTGTTGGACCATACAATGTATAGCAGGAGGTAGTAGAACAGTGATTGTAGGACTGTAAGGCATCTTGATTTCAGAGAGGTTGAGATGTGAAAAAAGCATGCTTGTTGGTATCACTAGAACTTATTGCCTTTGCTTAAGATCATACAATTTAAAATCCAAGTATAGCATCTCTGCGAGCTGCCAACTGCAGGCATTATTATTTACCATATTATGAATAAATAACAGCCTTGAAAGCAAAGGGATTTGGTCAAGGTCAGACACATTCAAGGACATTGACTGTTGGCCCAGAGTCAGTAAAGCAATCATCCTGATTTTTTTTCCTTTTCTTTTCTTTTTTTTTGTGGAGATAGGATGCCTTGCAGCATGCCATTCATAACAGTTTTTGAGAAACAGAATTCTGTGCAGACACATTTCACACAGGAATACAAACTCTCTTGCCCTCCATGTTGGCTCCTGCATGGTTGATGATAACTGCCCAGGAAGCATTTACGGATGTAAAAGTTCAGTGGAACAGAAGAGGGTCTGTACGTGTTCAGTTTAGCATTTTCGATGGTAATTGACTTTTCAGATAGCTGAAGACAATGCTGCTTCCTTCCTTCCTTTCTCCTACTTGTTAATTTATCCTCAAATGTTATCCCCAATAGGAATGAATCCCAGTTCTTTTTTTTAAAGGCCTTTAAAACACTCTCATTTAAAAACCTCATTTGCAAGGACTATTGATTTAATTAGCCTGAGGTCATTTGTTGGATTACCAATGGCTCCGTGTTCTCTTCTGGAAGTGGAGAAGTGGGAATTTTGGTAAAAAGAGAGTTTATTAGCTCAGCTCTGGTGAACAGTTCAGCTAAGGTCTCCCGGTGATGTCTACCCTGCTTTTCTGTCCTTATTTAACTACCTGGTTTGGGGGACTCCTACAGAAGGCACATAAATTATTAAAGTTGACTTTGGAGGCTTCATCCTGAATTAGCTGCAGCTGATTAAGAGGACTTGCATTCTCTAAAGCTTTGAGTTGCTAAGCGTGTTAGTTTCCTAGGATGGCCATGGCAAAACACCACAAAATGGGTGGCTTAAAACAACAGACATTTCCTTTCTTGCAGTTCTGGAGGCCGGAAGTCTGAGTTCAAGGTGTGGGCAGGGTGATGCTCTCTCTGAAGGCTCTAGGGGAGGATCCTTTCTGGTTGCTTCTAGCTTCTGGTGGTGGCCATCCATCCTTGGTGTTCTTTGGCTTACAACCACATCACTCCAATCTCTGCTTTCATTGACACATGGCCTTTTCCCCTGTGTGTGTACGTCTCTGCCTCCAAATCTCTCTTTCCTTATGAGGTCACCAGTTGTTGGATTTAGGGCCCCACCCTAATCCAGTATGACCCCATCTTAACTTGGTTATATCTGCAAAACCCCTTGGCCGTGCAAGGTAACATGTTCACAGGTTCTGGGGATTAGGATATGGGGACATTGTTTTGCGTGTGGGGGTGCTGTTTTGCTTACTGCACCCTCTAATACCAAAGTGGAGAAATACGTGAGGGCAGCAACAGGGTGGCCATCGTGGTGCCTTACCCATAACGGACACGGGATGTATGTTTTTGAATTGAACTGCAAAACTCCCGTTTGTACAGATCTGGTGCTCTGAAGCTCCCTCCGTAGGAGGAAAGTTTGGTTGCCCCTCCTCCTGGGAAACGGTTGAGTGTGGGGCAATATGGGTGTGGCCCACGGGCTGCGAGGTGGGAGCTGAGGTTCCTAATGGAATAATGATGGAGGGCTTTGGGGAGAAAACCCAAGAATAGGTACAAAGCAAAGGGACAGCAGCTAAGGCAGCAATACAGAACGAGGGCAGGAGGCCAGAGAAGGGCAGAGCCTGGAGAGGTTGGTAATAACGTTCGCAATAATAATTCGTCATGTAAACCATCATCCCATGCAAGTTCTGTGTTAATGGCTGCAAACTACGATATTGAATTCTCCCAATAACTTTATGGGGTCGGTATGTTAATATCCTCATTATACAGATGAGGAAACTGAGGCAGATGGAAATAAAATAATGCCAAAGATCAAGAGGTAGCACGTGGGAGGATTTAAACGGAGGCCATTTAAACTCCGAGTCCATAAGTTCAACTCACTTTCACATGCCTCCGTCACATTCCTGAGGTCCTGAGTCTTTGTGTATGGTACCTGCAGGTTTTCCCACAGGCCAGGTCCCCAGAAAAGCCAGCCTGAGGGGGCTCGTCCCAAGAGGCTGGCTCTATTTGCACCAAATTCTAAACACCTGGGCTGACTGCCCTCAGCTCATTGAGAATAATTTGGTTTGCGTCATAACAATCAGTTCTTTTATTACTATTATTGTTATTGTTATTGTTGTTATTTTCCACTGGCAAAACATCTCTTATAGGGTTATTTGCAGCTCTGATAAATCAATGGCCTTGAAATGAAGCCCAGTACAGGCTGGCAGTTACGAATTCTCCTGGAGCTGCCCACTGCCTTTTGGCAAGAGCACCCAACTGGGGCGAGCCCTGTATTAGCATTTTAATTGCTGCCTGATTGCTTTCCTGTTTCAAGACTCAGCCCACAAAGGTACAGCAAGCAAGTTTCAATTAGTTCTTATCCTTGATTTACTGGGCCTATAAAGAACATCTCCCTGTAGCACTGGGAAAGTAATACCCTTAATGTACTGAAAGCAGTACAGAACATTAAAGAAAACGAATTGCCTTTACCAAAGTGTGGACATCCAGGTCCCAAGGAAAATTCCTGTTTGAATGATAGTAAATTTTCTTGGGTGGGTTCTCACTGAAACAAAACAAAACAAGCAAAAAACCAGGGCTCCTCTAAACTCCAGGCTGGATATTATCTCCTTAAGGCTAACATGGGAGGCATCACTACTGAGGTCCCCCACCTGGCCTGCTTTATTGCATAGGGGAGCTAGTTCGTCAAAATGACATTTGTTAAGCTCAGCGAAGTAATGCACCAAGTTTCTAGTTACTTGGGCTATTAGATCTAAGACTTGGAAGTTTGGCACCTTTTGGAAACATTTGGATAGCTTGTTAGATTCCTGGGCCCCATCCACACAGATCTGGATCAGGAGGTCTGGAGTGTGACCCAGGATGGCCTTCACGTTCCCTTCAGCTTGACTCAACTTTAGACGGATCTCTTCCTGACTCTTGGCCCCTGACTGCCCTTTCCTTATAGCATTTACTTTGGAAAACTTATAATTGTAAATTCTTTCTCTGCCCCTTGAGATGGAAATCTTCTTCCAGCCTCTTGCTAGTTTTATAATCCAAGAATGTCTTCTTGAAGATGGGGAGGGGGAGCCATCCCTTTGAAATGTCATCATTTAGAAAGATATTTCCCTATTTCTCAGTCTTCCTGGGAGGGCAGGAGCCTAACCACAGGAAGTGCAAGTTAGCAAACACAGAGACCTCTTCACATTGGCCACCCACCCCTTAACTTCCTCCAGTACTTTCCCACTAGCTCACCCCAGGGCTTAAAATCTCTCCTGCTGTGTTTCATCTGAGTTGGTTCAATCTCTCTCCCCTACTACAATAGTCTTGAATAAAGTCTTACTTGCTCATTTAGCTCTGTCCAGTGCAATTTTCTTTGACAGTTTAGCCTGAATGTCTGTGTTTCTGAGAAGCTCCCAGTGGTGGTGATGATGCTGGCCTCTGGGCAGCACTTTTACTAGCAGGAGTCCAGAGACAACACACAACGGGGGCAAATACTGTGTAGTGTCCTGGCTTGAAGGTCTTAGGGCACATGTCCTGCCTTCTGCTCTTCAGGCTTTGGTAGAACTGCTTCAGCCATTGCAGTCAAAGAGAGAAGGGCTGCATCTCTGGGAGGGATGGCTGAGAGGCTGCATCACCTGTGCTGTGATTTCACCACTGGTACATCCTGGAGACAGTACAGGCCACTCTGTAGGTCGCTTGGTGTTGCTGGAGTGTCTCATTGGCTAGGTGCCCTCTGCACCATCTAACCTTTTGGGTCCTGGATTTTTCACTAATGCTGAGGAGGATATAACTGCAGTTACTACCCTAGCAACTAAAACTCTTTTATTTTTAAGGCTATGAAGAGACCAGTACTCCAGGGCCTCCTTTCTGCAGACTTCGTAAATCTCAATGCTTCCTGGAACAACTAGAATATCTCCTGGTCTGGATGGGAAACAGGCACTTGCTAATGGCTTGGTCTCAATGTAAACTTTTATTGCCGCCCTTAACGTATCTATTGATTCCCTAAAGAGCCTGTCTGCAGTGCCAGCCCATGACTTGATGTTCACGCTACACTGAAATGGAAAAGGAAGAGAAGATTCTGTGTATGCTGTGTTAAACAATGTTTAGATAAATTAATTAAAAGAATTGTGCTTAAAATGATATAATCAGGTTTTTTTTTTCTTTCCAGTTCTCTTCTTGTCTTTGACTAGAGAATTCAAGTGTCTCCTTAACCACTAAGAGGTTAAAAGACATGAATAAAAATGGTGACAGTGATTTTGTAAAAGTCAATCTTCTAAATTTAAAATTATTACAAATAATAATTTAACAATGTACTATTGGTTCTTGTTGACACTATTCAGATTTGTGCAGTGATGGTTGTGGTCAGTGGACCTCTGTGATCAGGTCAACTGTAATGTGCGAATAAGTTATTTCTAGATAATTTTCTTCATAATAGGCAGATCTCTGGATGTGTTCATATATGAGTGAAGAGAACCGTAAGTGGTTGAATGAGAACTAGTCATAAGAGTAAAAACTATAAAACTTGTAGGAGAAAATCTTTGTTATAAAGGGGTTAGGCAGAGATTTCTTAAACAGGATACAGAAAACATGAACCCATGGAAGAAAAATTTAATAATACCCACTGCATATAAAGGCAGAGTTAAGAAAATGAAAAGCAAATCAAAGACTGGGATAAAATATTTGCAAAACACATATTTGACAAGGACTTCTGTGTAGAATATATTTTAAAAACTCCTGCAACTCAATCATAAATGTCAACTCTGTAAAGTGGGCAAGAGATTTTTACAGACTCTACACCAAAGAAGATATGGGAAAGGTCAACCAGATGAAAAGGTGCTCAGCATTCCTGGTAATCAGGGTATGAAAGTTAAAAACACAATAAATAGTCCTTAAAATGGCAAAAACAAGAAGACATGGTTTCTTTTGCTGTGCAAAAGCTTTTAAGTTTCATGAGGTCCCATTCGTTTATTCTTGATTTTATTTCCATGATTCTAGGAGGTGGGTCCAAAAGGATGTTGCTTTGATGTATGTCAAAGAGTGTTCTGCCTATGTTTTCCTCTAGGAGTTTGATCGTGTCTGGCCTTATATGTAGGTCTTTCATCCATTTGGAGTTTATTTTTGTGTATGGTGTTAGGAAGTGTTCTAATTTCATTCTTTTACATGTTGCTGTCCAATTTTCCCAGCACCACGTATTGAAGAGGCTGTCTTTTTTCCATTGTATACGCGTGCCTCCTTTGTCAAAGATAAGGTGCCCATATGTGTTTGGGCTTCCTTCTGAGTTCTCTATTCTGTTCCATTGATCTTCCTTTCTGTTTTTGTGCCAAGAAGACATGTTATTACATGTACGTGTTTGCAAGGATGTGGAACAACTGGAACTCTCATCACTGCTGGTGGGAATAGAAAATGGTACAGCCACTTTGGAAAAGCCTGCCGTTCCTCTTAAAGTTAAAAACACACAACACACGAGCCAGTCGTCCCGTACGAAAACATGTGTCTGCATGAAGACTTGTAGGTGGATGCTCGTAGTGGCTTTATTGAAACGGTCCAAAGTGGGAATAACCCAAAGGTTGATCGACGGTAGAACACAAGCACAGTTTAGTAGAGCCACACAGCAGAATATTCCCCATCAATAAAAGGGATGTGTTACTGATGCGTCCCCCCAAACACAGATGCATCGCAAAGCGTCTTAAGATAAATGAAAGAAGTTGAACACAGAAAGCATTGTGTATTCCATTTATAAGAAATTCCAGCACAGGCAAAACGATAGTAACTAAATGGTCAGGGGCTGCCTTGGTCCAGGGGTCATGAGAGAGGGGGTTGACTGGCAGGGGGCATGAGGGAACTTTTGGGAAGACGGAAATGGTCTGTATCTTCATTGTCATGGTGGTTATGTGACTATATATTTGCCCAAACTAATAAATGGAACACTTAAAATGGATGAATTGTACTGTGTAAGTAAATCTCTACAAACCTAGGGAAAAATGGTGAGTAATGGCAGGATGAACGCTGAGAAAGGCCGTCTAAGGAAGTAGCTGTCACTATATGTAAAATAGATACGCAACAAGGATTTACTATATAGCGCAGGGACCTATACTCACTAGGTTGTAATAACCGGTAATAGAAAAGAATCTGAGAAAGGCTATATATACACATATATATAAAACTGAATCACTTTGATGGACATCAGAAATTATCACAACATTGTACATCAACTCTATTTCAATAGAAACAAAAGGAAGCAGTTGTCAAAAGCAGCTCAGTGGTCAGGGTGCGGGTGGGGAAGTCAGGCTGCCTGAGGTCTGATCATTTTGTGCAGCTTTGGGCAAGTTACTCACCTCTCTGGGCCTTCGACTCTCAATCTGCGAGATGAAGATGATAGTATATACCTTTTAGGGTTTCCTGAGGATTAAATGGATTAATAGATGCAAAGCACTGAGAATGGTGCTTGGCCCCTCTCTGCCGAATAAGGTATCACCTCTGTCATTGCATCCTGTGGGATGCAGCCAGTTTCTTGACAGTCTGGAGGTGAAGGTCAGCTTCTCTGGGAGCTGTGAGGAGACAGAGTTGAATGGATGCCCTGTTTAAGAATGTTCAGTCTTAAAGCAGGTTTTTGGCTTCGAGATGTGGGAGAAGCTGCCTGTAATCTGTGGCAAGAGGCAGATTTTATAACATGCAGGTTAGTCTCTCTTCTTTTAGAGAAATACTTACCAGAGTTTTGTGAGGCAGATAACTAGGGATGCTGGGGTTATAAAACCTTGGCCATGCTTGCTCTAGGGCAGAATTTCCCAAATAGGCATCCTTTGAATCACTGTTTCATAGAACCTTTTGAGAAAGGGTTTGTTGGCCAGAAAAACTTGGAGATCATGAGATTAAATGGAATTTAAAAGGGTTTCTTTATTGCTGGATTCTACAATCCTTATTTCGCTGATGTGCATTGTAAATCTGCAAAAGGAGGATGAGATAGGCAGCACTTTTGAAACTTATTTGAGTTTGTAATCCCTTTTTTTTTAAATAGAAAATCTCCCACAGAACATAGTCTGGGGGAAAAATGGTGCCCAGGAGAGGTGTAGATTACCTACAACTACCTATCAGCATTTTGTAGTGTCAGCAGGGAGTCTGGAACGTCAGAAATGCCCTGGTTCTATCAAGATGGACCAATTTACCACAAAATGCAGAGAGAAGAGACTTCCCTAAAGAGAAGACTCCACATGGCAAATAACTGCAAGAAGTGTCCTTCCTTTGGTAAAAGGAATTTTTACCATTTGCAGAATCACCAGACGGCACTTCTGAACCTGGGTGACTGTATCTATGGGTGTGCAAGGGTGGGCGGTACTTCAGTGAGCGTGTATTGTTTGTTGGAGTTCTCTATTGTTTTCATCAGCACTTTCATTGTTGACGCTGCCTCTTTTTACATCGTGTAAAAATACCTCCATGTCTGGGAGTCATCTATACAACCTGACCTTAATGAATGCTAAAAAGTGTCCTGCCATCAAATCTCTCTCTCACTACAACGTCTTCCGTCAAGCTCTCCTTGGGTTAAGTTATCATTTCCAGAAAGCTTGTGGGAGGAGGCACCCCTTTGGGCACCACTTAATGTGAATGACCAGGTTAGGCTAGGCTGCAGGTAGAGTCTCCAGTCATGCAAGGCTCCCCAATGGAAGAGAAACGGATATTGGACCATGACCGCCGAGAAGTCTGGGATGGCAGCAGGGCTCCTGGTCATTGAGGGAGGGGTCGGGCACTTTCTCATCGTCTCCAGAGTCTCGCTCATCTCCAGGCTCAGGCTCCCCTGGCTCCATGCTTCCCCTACGTCATCCCACACGCAGAGCTCTCCCATTTACCACTTCCTACAAAGAATTTATTCTTGGCTTGTCATGCTTAAGCTTTGGGTCACTGAAGACCCAAGATCTGGGAAGAGATACCAACTTCCGGCTCCTCCGCGTCTCCTCTTCCGCCAGCACCTGCCTTTCTAGAGAAGTGACGTGGCCCACATGCCTGGCCCTGGCTGGCTCACCTGCTCCTCTAAGTACTTCTCAAGACTTTTTTTCCTCCAAGCAAATATTGTTCCTTTCCTACAAGCATTTCCAGAGCCAGCTATTAAAAATGTGAACATTTCCTCCACTGCATCAGTTAGGATCAGCCAGAGGATGGAAGCACTTTAGATATTTTAAGTGGGAAGAGTCTTCATGTAGAGAAAATTATAGGATTAAACTTCCATTAGAAGGCTGAGGAGGTGAAGATCGGAGAGTTTATTTTCAGGAAATCTCCAAGTGCAGAGATGGCTGGAATTCTCACCTCCAATAGCATTAAAGTGGAGACTACTGGGAGGACGCCCAGAGAAGCTGCTAATGACCTCAGTGCAGCACCATAGAGAGGAGACCTCAAAGCCCAACTATTGTTTTTGTTTTTAAACTTATTTATTTATGTATATTTTGCTGCGTTGGGTTTTCATTGCTGCGGGCAGGCTTTCTCTAGTTGTGGAGAGCGGGGGCTACTCTTTGTTGTGGTGTACAGGCTTCTCAGTGCGGTGGCTTCTTTTGTTGCGGAGCACAGACTTTAGGCGCACGGGCTTCAGTAGTTGTGGCACGTGGGCTCAAGAGTTGTGGCTTGTGGGCCCTAGAACGCAGGCTCAGTAGTTGTCGTGCAGGGGCTTAGTTGCTCTGCAGCATGTGGGATCTTCCCGGACCAGGGATCTAATCCGTGTCCCCTGCATTGGCAGGCGGATTCTTAACCACTGTGCCACCAGGGAAGTGCCCCCACTATCGTTAACCTTGCAAAGTTCAAGGAAACGAGCATAATGGCTTTCTTTGTTTATTCTGCCTGCAAATTCTGCACGAGTGCACCTCCTTGGAGGAATCAAACTGGAATCCGCCTGGAAAGGGTGTCTGGGAAAAGTAGTTTCCAGTACAGGGGTGGCTTAGAAAGGGAGGCAATAGCCAGCACACCTACTCATTTACACACGGTTTCAGCAGGTGAAGGAAAGAGCAGGGGGGATCCAGGCAGGCAGAGTCGTGAGCACAGGAAAGCAAGGTGTGTCAGGGGCCATGCTAATCTGACGGAAGCTGAGGGTGCCTATGTCAGGAGAGCAGGCTGAACGTCAGAGGGTGAGCGGTTGTGGGCACTCTTGTATGCCAGCCGTTGGGTCCCGTGGAGACTTGACGTGATCAGAAAGGTCCTAGGAAGATGCACTGCTGCAGCCCCTGACGGCTTCCTTCTCCAGGACTTGGCTTCTGAGTTTGGAATGTTCCCCTGTCACGTTCACCAAGGGGGTGACAATTTGAAGGAAGCAATGTCGTCTGGGCAGGAGCAGTCAGGGCTGCTGTGAAGCCCTGCACGTTAATATCTGTGGACTTGTCACCAATTCCACAGGGTCCTGAACAAGGTCAAAGGAAATAGTATCTCCCCCCTGATGAACTGCCGATGCATGATATCTGTTATTGTCTTTGGCAAAATAAATCTACCTTTATGGCTGTTTGCTTTCAAATGTGAAAGCTCTTGGAAATTACACTTGGGCCACTTTTTCTGTTGCCCTTTAAACAGTTACATTGAACGTTTTGGGGATTTTTGCTTTCCTCATTGGGTCTCTGATTCTAACCCAACCAATCACCAATCCGTCAACCAGCCTGTCCCCCAAAGCTCAGAAGGGCCATGTTGTCTTTTGCCATAAAGTGGGAGGAATCAAAGTCTGGAAGGTTTTGAATTCCCCAGAAATGTGGTTGGACTGAATTCTGATGCAGTGCTGTGGCTGGGGGTGTGGAGTAGGTGGGGAGGGGACACAGCTGTGTTAGATGCTGTGTTAGAGTCACCGTGGATTCCCAGGAAAGACTCTAAACTGTCTGAGTGGCAGGAACCCAGCATCTGGCCCTCTGCATGACCTCCTGAAGTCTAATGAAGAAATGGAACAGGGCGGAAGTCTGCATGCAGACAGTGATCGTGCTTTCCTTGACTGTTTTTTAAAAAGTGATGTGGAGGTTGAAATTAGGAGACTTGAATTTGTCCTCAAAATACATACCCTCTGCACGTGTGTGCACGCAATGGATTACTGATTGAGTCTAAATTGAGGGTGACGAATGTTACCTTAGAAACTGTGGTAAACATCCCCTGCCCCCGAATGTGAATAGTAGGTTTAAAAAGTCTTTGCCTATTGTTTACAGGTTCAATGGGCTTCTTAGTGAGACTGATATGTTGCCTTTAAGTTGATTAAATAAAAAGTCTATCAGCAACTATTAACCACATGCTCATAAGGAGAATATTACTGTGCGGTGAAGATGGTCCCTGATCTGTGTTCCTTGGCATGGCTCTCTCCTTACTTGACTTTTCCAGCTCTGCAGTGTTCTGTATTGTGGCTGCTTCTAGGTTGCGGCTTCTTATCAATTGCTAAGGGAATTTCTAGTAAGTTTTAGAACACGTGGGTTGAACTTAGTGAAATCTACTTATTGCAGACACACCTAGAAGTGCCCTGAGAATCCTCTCCATCCTCAGGTAATCTTAGCGCACAATTTTCCCCACAAAATGCACTTGTGACCACAAATAGAGAGCAGCAGCCGCCCAGCCACTGGTGAGTGTGGGTGCCGGGCAACTGGACAGGCTCACCCGCTGGCTCAGTGCCTCGGTCTCTTCCCCCAGCTTCTCGGTGTGAAAGATCCAAGTTGCCACGTCGGCAAAGCCGCAGTTGACTCTTCCATGGATTTCTAGGGGTCTTCTTTTAATATTGGAAATCAGAATGTCCAATCAGTGACTGCCACGGGGTCTACTGTATGGACATTCTCTGACTTGGGTTATTTGTTCTGCAAACTCTGTGCAACTCAGCTTTTGTAGCGGTGGGAAACTCCTGGAGGTACATTTGTGCTGCTTCCTCTCCAGCTGGTAGCCTCATCCTCTCCCTCACATGCCAAGTCTATCCACCCTTCCAGGAAAGCCATTTCCCTTGCTGTCTCGGGACAGCTTCTAGTCTCTGCTTGACTTATCCCTTCACGCTTTGAATGGAATTACACAACTGGCTGCAGTGGGAAATTTAGCAGCAATAGAAACAATTCAAGAGAAAAGATAAACTCCTTCACCTTGTGGCAGCTGTCGCTTCTTTCTGCTATTTGTCTACGTGGGTGGTCACTTTGGGTTTCCTCACAAAATATAACCCTTTCTACCTCTAAAACTTAGCTGCGCACTTGTTCAGCTTTGCCATGTGGCTTTCAAGGGAGTGTTTTCAGCCAATGGGGCAGTTTCACTCCTAAGGGAGATGAAGGCCGTAAAGGTTACCTTGTACCATATGTTACCTCTATACAATCCCTAAGTCCTCGAGGAAAGTCGTAAGAATTTATTGAAAGACTTTTTAAGGCCCTCGTGGAAGACAAACACTTATTAGGAAGATATTTGCTATCCTAGCCCTAAGTCAAGGGGCTGAAACTGAAAGGAAGGAATTTCAGACGTTCACAGCAGGTATCTGGGGAATAGAGCATCTTTCCCCGTCATCACCCCATTGCCTCTAAAACCAGCCCAGGGGGAGGGTTACAGCCTCAGAATGAGGCAGAGGCTGAGGCAGAGGCGCAAGGTAGTAAGTAGAAGGTAGCGTCATCTGATTAGCTGCCATGGGTTCATGTCCTATCGGCTGCGCTGGGCTCGGGGTTGGGGGAGGTTTATAGTCAGCGTTGATCACAGTAGCTCCTGCACAAATGTCATGCGTGCCGTCAGTGTCTTGTGAGTGTGGTCATCCAATATCTTACCAAAGATAAGGAGCCTGGAGGATCAGTGGTGATTTGTCCCAATACAAGGCGCTCATGCTGGAGGGGACTGGGGCTTCGGACACCCCGCTCTGGATAGGTTCCCCTCACAGAGCTGATGGGGACCACTTTTGGCACTTAGCACAGGGCTTCCCGGAGGGGCCAGCTGCCCCATTCCTTGGAAAGACTTGGCACGGGATATAAACATCTCCTGTTCTAGAGTCATACCTCTCTCCTTACCGCCCACTGAGCTACACAGGATAGGGCCCAGCGTAGAGGTGGTGAGGATGGTCGGGGACACCCTTAACCTTGACTGTGGTCTCCACCCATTTCATGGATGAGCTTCACTTTGTGCCAGGCTCTGAGTCCTGATGCTCAGTCACGATTCCTGCCCTTGCTCTGCCTGCAAACCAGGACACAGGTCGGCTCTCAGCCCTGGCTGCCTGCGAGAGGCGTGGGAGGAACTTACAAAAACAGATGCCTGGGTCCTAGTCCATACCAGGGAGGTCAGAGGCTCTGGGGGTGGGGGTGGGGGGCCAGGGTGAGTCTCTGGTTAAAAAAGTCTGGAAATGACTGAATGCATTTGCACACAACACGCAGGTTAGTTTATGTAACTGCCCAGTGAAGCTGGACTGTGAGGGCTGGGGCTGGGGATAGCTTCGTTTCCACGTGGGGATGGATAGAGCCGTGCAGGGAGTAGTGAGTCCCTGACATCAGGGGAAGAAGCTGTCCTGGAACAGGGGTGGACAAGCTGAGGGGAGCGCCCCGTGGACCAGGTGAGTCTGGATCACCATTTTCCCAGGTGAGGAGAGCCGACCACGTGAGGCACCAGCTAGTGTCTGAGCTAAAGGTGCTTCTCAACTATACTCCAATAAAAATTTCAAAAAAAGCATTACGGAAATGCAAATTAAAACTATATCAAGATATCGCTATACACCCACTAAAATGTCTGAAATTAGAAATATTGACAATACCTGGTGTTGGTGAAGATGTGGAAAAATTGGACCCCTCCTACTGCTGGTGGGAATGTACAATATGACAACTGCTTCAGGAAAAGAAAGACGCTTCTCCTTTTGTCCCTGCTGTTGGCCACGGTGCCCTGACTCAGTCGCCACTGGTCAGTAAAGGGACAGAATAGAATGGAGTCACTCGCCGCCCAAGGATGGCTTTTTATAGAAAAGGAAATGCCTGTCATGATTATAGGACACTGGGCCAGAATCCCCGTGGTCCTTGGCTCTCGATGCATGAGACCCTTTAATAGGGAGACAGATATTTCTTTCTTAATGAACAATAAGGTATAACTGGCAAATGTCCTTCGGAGGGGGAATTATGGCTTCAGTTCACATGCAGAACAGAGTGGCTAGTCTCAGATCCTCTCCTGAGCGTGGGCTTGGCTGAGAGGCCGGGGGCCCAGGACAGTCCCTCCTTCCCAGGGACATATTGTGACTAACAGCATCTCTGGGAGCCCAGTGTCGTCCCTGGTTCCGAGGCTCGTGGGGACCAGGGGCCATGATGGATCTGGCCTTTGTGCTGTATCAGGTCTCTCTCGTCCGTATGGACGGAGGATGACAAACTCCATCAATTGTATCAGCACCTTACTACCATCAAGTGAGAGAGAATTGCTGATGGAAAAGCACAGACTCTCCCACATGGTCTTGATGTCTGGATGGGCGGGAAACAGATCTAAATGTCTGGCCCAAAGAGATGTCGCTACAATATTTTTAAGGTGAAAAGAAATCCAGGCTTTTCCCACTCCCAGGACAAGGCTCTGCAGAAACTGGGACTCTGAAAGCATTAACACTTAATGAATTGTATCAGCAACTTAAAAAAAAAAATCTATCCGTGACTCAAGGACGTGGGGATTAAGAACAGGGAAGGAGCCAATGACTTTTCAGAAGAGACTGCTGTGTGGACCATGGGCTGTCTTTTGAGCAGGACTTGGGAGCAGAGAATGTGTGAGGTGGCGGGTTTTAGCATAAAACTCAAACAAGACATATTTTGGCATGTACCAGTTATGCTGCAGATCAGAGGCCAGATAGCAAGTGTGTGTGTGTGTGTGTGTGTGTGTGTGTGTGTGTGGTCTGAAAGCAACGACTCCACTCATTCTTTTGTTCGTTTTTGCAGTAACACTGGAGATTTTTATTATCCTTGTAGAAGCATCAGAACGCAGGCAATGCCAAGTCTCAAGCATATCTAAGACGTCCGTGGGCAACTGAATCCCCTTCTCTTGTCGCAACATTTCTCCCCAGGTACCGCCTAGTACCGCCAACAGGCCCCGTTGCGTGGTGGGCATGGAGAGAGTAACCCCAGGAGAGGCGGGAGGAGGGCGGCGCCCGTGTCACCCTGTTTGCGAGGCGTCAGCCTGTATGAGTCTTAGAACGTGCTCGCCAGCCCGGAGGGACCTGGGCTGTGCCACGTGTCCTCACACCGAGGCCTGGCATGGAACCCTTCCGTCAGTGGCTCTAATGACCAGGCCCTAGATGTCGGCTAAGGGAGGGGAAGATGCAGGCGGTCTAATCAGAAGAGAGAGTGGTGTGGGAATATGGGGTCTGGGGCAGTGCTCCCTCCAGGGCCGCAGAGGCTGCCCCGCTGCACCACTCATCCTTTCACTCATCCATCCAGCCGTCACAGGCCATTCGAGGCTCTCCGTATGGTGGACTCTGGGTCGATGAGGAAATAGAGGCCCAGAGAGGCCGACTTGGAGAAAGTGAATTAAGCTGGGCTTTGAGACTCAGCCGTAGTGCTGGGCATCTCTGCCTGTCCCTCTAGACCCATTCTTTTTTTTTTTTTTAATTGAAGTACAGCTGATTTACAATGTTGTGTTAATTATACTATACAGCAAAGTGATTCAGCTATGCACATATATACATTCTTTTTTCTTTACATTCTTTTCCATTATGGTTGATCATAGGATTTTGAATACAGTTCCCTATGCTCTACAGTAGGACCTTATTTATCTACCCTGTATATAGAGGCTTACATCTGCTCACCCCAACTTCCCACTCCATCCCTCCCTCAACCCCTTCCCCGTCGGCAACCACCAGTCTGTTTTCTATGTCCATGAATCAGTTTCTATTTCATAGATAAGTTCATTTGGGTCATATTTTAGATTCCACGTGTAAGTGATATCATATAGTATTTGTCTTTCTCTGTCTGACTTACTTCACTTAGTATGATCATCTCTAGTTGCACCCATGTTGCTGCAAAGGGCATTATTTCCTTCTTTTTTAATGGCTGAGTAATATTCCATTGTATATATATATAACACACCTTAAAAATTATTTATTTATTTGTTTATTTATGGCTGTGCCAGGTCCTAGTTGTGGCACATGGGATCGTTCACTGTGGCATGTGGGCTTCTCTCTAGTTGTAGTGTGCAGGCTACAGAGCATGTGGACACTGTAGTTGCAGCATGTGGGCTCCATTGTCGCAGCACCTGGGCTTAGTTGCAGCATGTGGGATCTTAGCTCCCCGACTAGGCATTGAACCTGTGTCCCCTGCACTGGAAGGTGGATTCTCAACCACTGGACTGCCAAGGAAATCTCCACATCTTCTTTATCTACTCCTCTGTTGACAGACATTTAGGTTGTTTCCATGTCTCGGCTATTGTGATTAATGCTGCTATGACTACAGGGGCGCATGTATCTTTTTAATTATAGTTTTGTCTGGGTATATGCCCAGGAGTGGGATTGCTGGGTCATATGGTAGTTCTATTTTTAGTTTTCTGAGGACCCGCCATCCTGTTTTCCACAGTGGCCGCACCAACTTACACTCCCACCCACAGTGTAGGAAGGTTCCATTTTCTGCACACCCTCTCCAGCATTTATTATTTGTAGACTTTAAATGATGGCCATTTTGACTGGTGCGAAGTGGTACCTAATTGTAGTTTTGATTTGCATTTCTCTAATACTTAACGAGGATGAGCCTTTTTTCATGTGCCTACTGGCCATCTGTATTTCTTCTTTGGAGAAATTAGACCCATTCTTAACACCCTGCAAAGTGCCCCAGAAGGCTGGCCTCTTTGGATGGCCTCATGGGCTTTTTATCCTGTGGCTTTCAGGAATATCCTGCTCATGGGAGGCACAGACAGGACCTGGAAGCAGGGAGGAGAGGTCCGCTTAGTTCTTGCCCTTGGATATTCTTTGCTGGGTTTGCATCTCTCCACCTGAGGTTACAGCCTTGTCCTGCAGTGACAGCTGTCACTAGATTCAGATAACTAACACCTCCCCTTTCCACTCAGGCTGAGTGTCAGTGGCCTCCTGATGAAGTCAGTCCTGGGCTAACTCATCTTCTTTTGTTGATTTCTCTCAATCTTGCAGCCAACTTTGGGAATGCCAATTCATTAAATATACTTCATTTCATTCTAGGGAGGGGTATGCTGTTCCCATCAGCATCCTGACTGGTACAGTCACTGGTACCCAAAGTCTGGGGGCAAGTAGCCTCTCAAAAGGGGATTGTGTGCTCACGCCTGGCTTGAATGCATAGATTATTTCCTCATGGTGAGAAAGTGGCTTTGAACAGAAGTGGGACCTCAGCTGAGCCCATGAGAAGGGCACACCAGACACTAATTGGGGTGTTGCATCAATTTATAATATTTTCAGTGAAGATGCAGGAAGTATGACAAAAATGAAGGAAGGGATATAGAAAGACCTTGTTTCATTCATTCTCCATGAGCCATCTTAGTAATTCCATAGGGGCATCTGGTCTCAAGGAAAGACTGTAGTACTTTGAGTCAGAAAAAGAGAATTCTGGTTCCATTTTATCTAACAATGCACTGTGTGACCTTGGGAAATAACTCCATTCTAGAACTTTGAATGATACATGATTCTGTATGAATGCAAGTTATTCCTATTCTTATATTTCTCTCTCTCTCTCTCAAACTAACTTAGAAAGTAGCTCTTTCTCAATATTTCCTTAGACGTATTTCAAAAGCTTTTTATGACTTGCTGGAAACGATGCTATTACAGAATGAGAAACTACTGGAAATGCCGCTGGCTTTCTCTGCTGGAGATGGTTGTACGTGGTACTCCAGTGGTGATGGAATTAGGTCTGAGAAACCAGCAAGACTCTGCGCTCTGGACAAAACCAGTTAGGTCCAGTCTCCACCACGTTGTCCACTGACACTAAGAGATGGTCCTCATCAGCTCAAAGAGAGACATGCCCCAGAGGCAGATGTGAGTGTGGTGTTCTGGTACCCTCTGGGGCTGGCTGGTATAGAGCAGTTCCCAGATGAGTAGTGAGTCCACAAGAACAGCTAATTTATTCTGAAGGTCCAGACTTAGGCTATACGTATAGATCAGCCCCTGGCATGTGTTACCTAAGATCATGCTTTTCCCTCTGTAATAATTGTGTAGGAAAACACCAATATGTGTTGTAAGGGTCAAAAATGACTTTGAATTGAAGGTAGGACTTCAGCTGCAGTTTGCGTGGAGTGTGCGGGACCCCAGCTGGGAGGCTCTCCAGCCCCGGAAGTTACTTGTTCTTTGGGAGCTGCCCCCGTACGGGGGGGGGGCTCATGCTTTCTGTCCGCTCCTGTCCTCCCCTCTGACTTACCTGCTCTCGTGACGACCATCCAGGCATAGTCATGCTCCTGGAGCTCGAGTCTTGGATGCTGAGCCTGGAGGGTGCTGGGGCTGAGGGACCTGGTCCAGCGCGGTGCCCTGCGGAGCTTGCCGTGAGCCTCGGCACCTCCCAGCCACCCACCCCGCCCCCACCCCCACTCCGGTCTTCCTGCAGGCTGGTGGTTCTGCCCTTCCTCAGGTCTTGGAGCCACCCAACCCTTCTCTGTCTCTAAATATGTGTCTAGTAGATGTGTATATGTATAGTAAATATATATATAGCAAAAATATATACAACAAATATATACATAGCGGGTATATATGCAGTAAATATATATATATTGGGTATATATAGAGTAAATATACCTAGGAAATACATGTAGTAGATATATATAGTAAATATATAGATAGTAAACATATATAGTGCAGTAAATATAGATATGTAATAAATATATAGTAGATATATATAATAAATTACAGTAAATATATATAATATATATACACAGTAAATATATGTATAGTGGGGTATATATAAATATATGTAGTGGGTATATATATAGTAAATACACATAGTAAATCCATAGTAAATCCATATAGTAAATATACACAATGAATATATAATATATAGTAAATATGTAATAAATATATATAGTAAACATATATATAGTGGGTATATATATAATAAATATATATAATGGGTATATGTAGAGTAAATATATATAGTAAATATATACAGTAAATACATATACAGTAAATATATATAATACATATAGATATAAATATAGTACACATATGTAGTAAATATATATATAGTAGATAAATATTATATGTGTGTATTTGCTTTATCTTGTGAGTGTCACCATCCATCACTTGCATGGATGGCAGGAAGCCAGCAAGCTCCTGGTGGGCTGCAGGCCCTCCGCACACCTGGCCTTGCCCCTCCCGCCCCGTCTGGAGTGAGGCCGTTCTTCTCACCGCCCCTCAGCAGTCGAAGGTCACGGGCCCCGCTCTGCTCTTCAGAATCGCTGTCGTGTCATTCCACTTCCTCTTGCCCGACCTCACCTGGACTTGGTGGTCCTGCTCAGCCTCCCCACCAGCTCCTCCCGGGGTTGCCTGGGCTGCAGGGAGCGCCCTCCTCCGTCCACTTCCCAGTCACTCTCCACACAGGGCTTCGCGTGCTGTGTGCTGTTTGGTCGCTGCCCGACTTAGTTCACGCCCCGCGTCTTTCCAGTTTCAGCTCTCATGGCATCGTATACCTGTTCTTTACGCTTATCACTGTCTCATGTTTATCTGCATGATTATGGGGTAACGATCGTCTCCCCACTGTCCTCACACACACACACACACACACACACACACGACGCATCGTAGGCATGCAGCTATTTGTTGGTGAACAAAGATCTGAATGAACAAATGCTTGAATGATGAATAAGTGAGTGGACTGTGGACGTGATGAATTTGGCTTAGATGTTCAAATCCTGATGGGGGTCAAAATGGATACCACGGAGAATTGGTATTTAGGTTTGTATTTAGGACTTGCTGTATTTAGGACTCATTACTTCTTTGTTTTCTACTCTGGTCTCTGAAAACTCCTTGCCCCTTTTCTTTTTTCAAGAGTTGCCTTTGGGTCATTTTAGAAAAACAGGTAACATGAGATCTACCATCTTAACACATTTTTAAGTGTCCAGTGCAGCGCTGTCTACTACAAGCACAAAGTTGCACTGCAGACCTCTGGGCCTTTTCATCTTCCATAACTGAAACTTTATACACACAGAGCAGCAGCTCCCCGTTTTCCTCTCACCCCAGCCCCTGGCAACCACATCTCTACTTCCTGCTCTGATGGGGTTGACTGGGGCCATTTGTATGTTGGGAAGGACCTCATGAACCCTGTTTTGCTAAGATGCAAATGACTGTACCTGGCTTTTGATGCTTCTCCTCTTGTGAGGAGAGTTTAACCATTTAACCGAAGACAATTCCCTAACCAGAGGATGGAGTTCTAAAGGTGATATTTAACACAGGACGACTAGGTGGGCAGATATAGTCCTCATGTCATGCAACTTACACCAAAACTTAGGTCTACAGTTTTACCTCCATGAGACCCACATCCCTCTCATGATGTAAACCCTTTCTCTCTCCTCAGAAAGTCCCCTGTGGCCTTTCACAATGTCTCATCTCTCCAACAACAAGAAAATGCCTCTTCTTCTTCCCTTTAGATGAGTGATGTCTGGTCTAGAACTTATATGATGTAGAATCGGGGCGTATCTGTCAAGCCTGCTTCCCCAGCTGAACACAGCATGTGAGAGCCATCCACGTGGTATCACCAAGAACACTCCCCTGTAGGACTGCCTGTACCATTTCCTGTTGATGGACACTGTGCTATCTATTTTTATACATTAAAAAGTCTTCTTCTATGTCTTGTATATTTTGTTTTGTATTTGCCGAGTATTTTTATTTGTTCTAATAATTATCTTTATAATAGCTTCATAAAATACCCTTCATCTTTCGCTTCTTTGTCTTCTATCAAAAGCCGTAATGAAATGGTCAGGCTTGTTATTTCTCTTCTGCTAAATTATAGCTCAGGTTGCCTTTCTTAGTATTTACCTACGTTCCTTTATTACTTGATTTCTTAACTCTGTATTCTTTGAACTGCAGCTATTAGGAATGAGGCAGTCAGTGTATTTTTTCTGTCTCCTGCTTTCTTTCCCTTTCTTTGCCCATTTTCTGGTTAGTGGTGTCCTTTTTACATCGTGGGGCACGTGGCCTTTGTGTTCCGTTCTGTCAATAATTCTCATATTTGTTCTACTGTTAAATGTTACGAAAGCTCTTCTTAGTCTGTGGCTTTAGTTTCTCTAATCCATCTGAGATTTAGCTGAAATTCATGCTCTTGCAGTTTCCTTAAGGAAAACCCGTAAGAGAAATATTATTTGAAGTCCTTCTTGTTAACCACTTTAGTCTGTGCCTTCATCAGTGAAGGGCTGTTTGGCTGGACATGGAATAACTGATTTATACTCTTTACTTGAGGACCTTGTCTTCTGACTGAATTTTGCTGAGGCAAGTCTAATTTCTTCCCTTTATAAGTGACTATCTTTTTGTCTGGCAGCCCAGAGCATTATTTATTTATTTATTATTATTTTTATTACTTTTTTCTTCAGATTTTTATTGGAGTATAATTGCTTTATAATGTTGTGTCAGTTTCCACTGTACAGCAAAGTGAATCAGCTGTTTTTATGCATATATCCCTATATCCCCCCACTCCTTGAGCCTCCCTCCCACCCTCCCTATCCCACCCCTCTAGGTCATCCCCAAGTATCAAACTGATCTCCCTGTGCTATGCAGCAGCTTCCCACCAGCTATCTATTTTACAGTTGGTAGTGTATATATGTCACTGTTGCTCTCTCACTTCATCCCAGCTTCCCCTTCCCCCTCGTGTCCTCAAGCCCATTCTCTGCGTTTGTGTCTTTATTCTTGCCCTGTCACTGGGTTCATCAGTACCGTTTTTTCAGATTCCATAATATGAGTTAGCGTATGGTGTTTGTTTTTCTCTTTCTGGCTTACTTCATTCTATATGACAGACTCTAGGTCCATCCACCTCACTACAAATAACTCAATTTCATTCCTTTTTATGGCTGAGTAATATTCCATTGTATATATGTGCCACATCTTCTCTATCCATTCATCTGTTGATGGGCATTTAGGTTGCTTCCATGTCCTGGCTATTGTAAATAGTGCTGTAATGAACATTGTGGTACATGTATCTTTTTAAATTATGGTTTTCTCAGGATATGTGTCCAGTAGCGGGATTGCTGGATCGTATGGTAGTTCTATTTTTAGTTTTTTAAGGAACCTCCATACTGTTCTCCATAGTGGTTGCACCAATTTACATTCCCACCAACAGTGTAGGAGGGTTCCGTTTTCTCCATACCCTCTCCAGCATTTATTGTTCCTAGATTTTTTGATGATGGCCATTCTGACCGGTGTGAGGTGATACCTCATTGTGGTTTTGACTTGCATTTCTCTAATGATTAGTGATACTGAGCATCTTTTCATGTGTTTGTTGGCCATCTGTATATCTTCTTTGGAGAAATGTCTATTTAGATCTTCTGCCCATTTTTTGGATTGGGTTATTTGCTTTTTTGATATTGAGCTGCATGAACTGCTTGTATATTTTGGAGATTAATCTTTTGTCAGTTACTTCATTGGCAAATATCTTCTCCCATTCTGAGTGTTGTCTTTTTATCTTGTTTATAGTTTTGCAAAGCATTTTTTAAATCTTTGAAGTTTGGTAACTAATAGCATATGTCACAGGGCCAACAATTCTGGGTTAATTATCCCTGGTACATTGGACCTCTTTTATTTTTTATTATTTTTTAAGCTCTTTATTGGAATATAATTGCTTTACACTCTTGTAAAGCAGTTTTTGAGGTACACCAAAGTGAATCAGCTGTGTTTATACATATATCCCCATATCCCCTCCCTCCCATGACTCCCTCCCACCCTCCCTATCCTGGCCCTCTAAGGCATCACCCATCATTGAGTTGATCTCCCTTTGTTATACAGCAGCTTCCCATTAGCTATCTATTTTACATTTGGTAATATATATATGTCAGTGCTACTCTCTCACTTTGTCCCAGCTTCCCCTTCACCCTGGACCTCTTTTAAATGTGTTTATATAAGTATTTATTTCTGGAAAGATTTCTTAAATTATAAATTTAATTTGTTCTATCACTTCGATTTTCTTTTTAAAACAAACCGAATGATGCCTCTGTTGGTTCTTCTGTGCTTGTTTTCTACATGTACTGTGTTCTCTTTAGCGTTTTAAAATCCAGCCTTTGTTTTCATTATATTTTATTTACTTATCCCCTATGTCACTTAGTGGTTATGCCAGTATCTCTTTAGCTCCTATTCTTATTCCAATTTCCCCTTAACTTCTGTGATGGTTTTACTTTTTTCTCCAATTTCTTTCCTGTTTTCCTACTGATGCTTCACTTTTTTAACCTTCTCGTTTTCTCTTTCTTGGGTTATTACATGTCTGCCTGATGCTCTCCCTTAATAGAGGCAATTCTTAGGATTTAAAAAATGCATGTGAAATATTAGGTCACTGTTTTCCACTCTTCTATGGCAACATTTTTCTAGTTAGTGTTATTTTTTGTTAACACATTTGGTTGCTCTTTTCCTGCCTTTTTCTTACAATACCTGTGTTTAAATTATCTTGCATTACTAATCCTACATGAGTTAGGCTTTCCTAGAGACATGAGGCGTCTTCTAGACTCTTCTCTGCTACCAGAGGCAAATTATTTCCTGAAAATATGACTCGTAGACCTGGTGAGCTTTGGGCCTTAATAGTAGGCAGTCAGTACATAGCTGTGCATTGAATAAATACGAGAGTCTAGCAAAGTATCTGAGAAAGACATACTACTCAGTAGAAGCAACTTTGCACTGATGTTCAGGACCTGCGTTGAAGTCTTCTTTTCTATTAAGGTGATTAAACCTCAGAGAATAAATAATACATTAAGAACATTTCTATAATATATATGGCTTATTTTATATGTAAAAATAACTTGAAAGTGTATTTAAAAAGATAAATTTACAACATTTTATTCTCTGTTCATAATGTTAAAAATGGGAGAGATAAAATTCAGCAGACAAATAATTAACATCAGCCTTCATATCTATACTATGACTAGTTAATAGAGACAGAAGAACCAGAGGGAAATGAAAGTGGATGGGGAGACGTGTTAGTTTCCTGGGGCTGCTGACAAAGCACCACAGACTGAGGGGCTGAAAAGACAGGAATGTATTTTCTCACTGTTCTAAGGCTAGAAGTTCGAGGCCAAGGGGTGGGCAGGTTGGTTTCCTCTAAGCCCCTCTCCTTGGCCTGTAGACGCCGTCTTCTCCCTGTGTCCTCATGTGGTTGTACCTCTGTGTGTGTCTGTGTCCTCATCTCCTCTTCTTATAAGGACACCAGTCATATTGAATTAGGGTCATCCCAATGACATCATTTTACCTTAATCACCTCTTTAAAGACCCCATTTCCACATGGACCTAGAGATGATCATATTCAGTGATGTAAGTCAGACAGAGAAAGGCAAATATCATATGCTATCACTTATATGTGAAATCTAAAAATATGATACAAATGAACTTATTCACAAAACAGAAACAGACTCACAGTCATAGAAAACAAACTTATGATTACCAAAGGCGAAGAGGGGAGGGATAACTTAGAAGTGTGGGATGAACTACTACGAGGGTGAGTCACAAATTATCCGCACTCCGGTTATATTAAAACCTCTGTTGGCCGCACTGTCTTATCAGCACTTTCCGTTCAAGGCTGCTGCCTCCCCAGTCACTGCTGTGCAGATATGAACATGTGACATCAGTTCATTTGTAACTGTGGTGCGAGCGAAAATGGGTTCCCCGCTTGTGATTTGCATAAAAGAAGAGCAGTGCAGTGATTCGTTTTCTGTGGTCTGAGGGTGTATCCGGTGCCATTATTTATCGAAGACTTTGTGCACAGTGTGGAAAAGTGTTTTGTCGTGAAGAAGTGTGTGTGAATGGATAGAGAAGTTCAAGGAAGGTCGCACAGGTGTTAGCCATCAAGAAGGAGCCAGATTCACTTCTGATGAAGAAGTGAAGACAGTGGTGCCCTCGTGGCTCGCAGCTCAGCCTAAAACATTTTTAAATAAAGGAATATGAAAGCTTGTTGACACATGGACAAGAGTGTTGAAAAGCAAGGAGATTATGTTGAAAAACGGTGTTTTTGTCCTTTCTAAAAGTTAATTAAAATAAATTCTCTAGCCAGAGTGTGGATAATTTTTGACTCACCCTCTTACATATAAAACAGATAATCAACAAGGACCTACTGTACAGCATAGGGAACTCTAATCAAAATTCTGTAATAACCTATATGGGAAAAGAATCTGAAAAAGAATGGATATATGTGGAAAAAAAAAGACCCATCTCCAAACACAGTCACATCCTGGGTTACTGGGGGTTAGGATGTCAGCATATAAATTTTGGGAGGAGACAATTCAGCCTATAATAAAGGAGAAAGAGAGAAAAATAGACTCTGACAGGAAAGAAAGAGGCACAGATTCATCTGGTGAATACAGGAGGGATGATTTGGGGTCTAGGGGAGATGGGAGGTGATGACGGTCATTCCCATTTGAAAGTGAGGGAAGGGCCCCCACTGATGACGTGTTACCAGGACGTGGGCAATAAAGCCACAGTATGTTACCTCGATGAGGCATGACTGAATGTACAGGACATGTCCGGTGAAACTGTGATATTAATCCAGACACCAGAGAAATCAGGGCCAAAGCAAGAGTGAGGGACTCGTCTGCAATCAGAAGGATGTGGAAAGTGGCCGGACCGGAGCCTGGAGAGCTGCCCTGTAGACAAATCACTGCAACAAAAGCCAGTGACCTTGGGACACTCCTTCTCCTGCCTGGGCCTCTGCCCTCATTTGCATGACCAGGGGGTGGACTCCCTGACCTCTTCTCCACTCAGCCTCCGACAATTTCATTATTAAAGTCAGCCTTGGGGAGAGAGACGGACCGCACGTCTCCTGGCACCCAGCCCGGCACTCAGCCCGACACCATCAGTACCGCTGGATGTGTCTTTTTAGAGACAGGCTGTCCCCTGGGGACTCCAGCGTGACCCAGCGGTCATGCCGAGTGGGGTGGTGACACCAGGAAGGTGACAGGAAGGGAACGGGCCTGCCACTTGGGGCTAGAGCTGGCTCTGCCGCTCCTGTGGGAAAAGATGCCTGAAGTCTCGTTCTCTCCTCCTGCCAGCGCCCCTGGCGGGTCTCCTGGGCTTGATGACAGGAATGAGAGTCTCAAGAACCACAGAAAGAGGAAATTGCTGAAGCTACACGTTGTCACCCAAACGTTCGTTCTAAAACCCAGCATGCCACCCCCCAGTGTCTGCAGACAGACGTGTCTTGGTGTGACGTCTGTATTTTGGGCCCCTCAGGGGTGGATGCTGGGTTTTATTAACCTGCCTGTCCTTGGCACTGAGAGCGGGGCCTCCCATGAGGAGGGGACCAGAGCCTTGAGGGTGGAGGCCCAGCTGGTCTCCAGCCTCACCCCCAGACCCATCCTGCTCGCGAGTCTCTGGGCCTTGAACCGAGGGGCTGAATGGAGGGACTCGGGGAGAGGGTGGGACACGACAAAGTGAACGCGCTTTAATCTGCAGACTTAGTTTTCTTCTCTGCCATCAGTGATTTAAATTAAAATAGGTAGAGTGGTTTCAACTCTGGGATTCCTGTGATGGAAGCTGGGGTAGTGGCCCCCATCCTGGTCCTCACACCTTGAGTGGGGGAAACTGGGCTCGCTCCCGACCAGTAGAATAATGGGATGTCACTTTGGTGACAACGTGACAGTGACTGTGACTTCTGTCTCGCTGGCAGACTCTCTGTCGACTCTTTCCTGGCTGCCTCTGGTGGCTCAGGCCATCTGGGGAGGCCTGTAGAAGAAGGAGCCCAGGGCGGCCACCAAGCAACAGTCCAGCCGCAGTCCTGACCCTGCCACCAGCTGGATGTGCTTGGAAGCCCGGCCCGGCCTCAGTGGCGGCCCAGCCTGGATGACACTTTTTTTTTTTTTAAAGATCTGTACCTCATTTATTTTATTTTTCTATTTTAATTTTTATTTTTTAAAAAATTAATTTATTTTTTGGCTGTGTTGGGTCCTCGTTGCTGCATGTGGGATTTCTGTAGTTGTGGAGAGTGGGGGCTACTCTCCTTGCGGTGTGCAGACTTCTCATTGTGGCTTCTCTTCTTGTGGAGCACAGGCTCTAGGCGCTTGGGCTTCAGTAGTTGCGGCATGTGGGCTCAGTTGTTGTGGTGCACGGGCTTCGTTGCTCCGCGGCATGTGGGATCCTCCCGGGGCAGGGATGGAACCCGTGTACCCTGCCTTGATAGGCCGATTCTTAACCACTGCACTACCAGGGAGGTCCCTGGCCGACACCTTGACTGGACTCGTGGGAGCCCTGGCGGAGCAGCCTGCTAAGCTGGGCCTGGACTCCTGGTCGACGGAAGCTGTGAGACCGTGAGTGCGTGTTCTTTAAGCCACTAAGTTGTGGTCACCTGTTTTGCAGCAAAGGATAATTAATGCAGAAGGCACTGGCTGGGCTCCACTCGAGGAGAAGGATGGTAGCCTTTAAGGCTGCCGCGCCTGCCAAGACTCTGACCCCAGCCTTGAGTCTTGGGGGTTCCTAGGGCTGACCCAACTTCAGGCTGATTGGCTACACATCTGGGGGCTCCTACAACCACTACAGTGACTCCCGGAACTCAGGAAAACACTATATTTACAATTATAGTTTGGTTGTAGTACAGGTTACAAATTAGAACCAGATGAAGGGAGAGCCGCATAGGACCGAGTCTGGGAGGGTCCAGACCTGAAGCTTCCTCGTCCTCAGGGACACACCCCCCTCTAGGCTGGCGGGTGAATGCACAGAGCACGGCAGCCGGGGCTCATCCCTCCGAGAGCCTGGAGTCCAGAGGTTTCACTGGGGCTGAACTGGTTAAACAAGACCCCCCAGCCCCTCTCCTCCTAGAGGTTGGGCTGACCTCATGCATCTCACAGCCCCAACCCTCCCACCACTCACTGGTCTTTCTGGTAAGGCCCGCCCCCACCCTAAGGCTATCTGCAGACCCCACGCTGAGCCCCCACTAGCATAAACTATCAGACGTGAACTAAGAGACTCACCGTGATTGACAAAGACCAGCTCTCTCTTTTGGGTAAAATGAATTCTTCTCTACTCAGAAGGGAATCTTGCCGGGGGCTGTAGAGGCGTCTAGAAGCAGGAGATGGGTTCTTGCCCTGAGGATGAGGTCCTGGATCCCAGGCTGAGTACAGCGCTGGGTGAGCTTGCTATGGTGTTAGACTCAGTGAAGGCACCAGATTTTTTATTTTATTATTATCGTTATTTTTGGCGGCACTGTTTGGCATGCAGGACCTTACTTCCCTGAGCAGGGATCAAACCCACACCCCCTGCACTGGGAGCGTGGAGTCTTAACCACTGGACCACCAGGGAAGTCCCCAACACATCAGATTTTAATTGGGGGGGTTTTCAGAACAAATAGTCTAAAACTTGAAAATAGGCAAAAACGTGGTTTCATGACCTTAGAATCTCACACCCAAGCATTTAAGAAGCCCACCTGATGGCCATCTTCTATTCTGGGGGATATAGTTGTGTTGGATTCACACTTGATTGAGACCCAGGTGTTTTACAACCCTGTAAACTGAGAGGTTAACTTGTCAAAAACTGATGAAGCAGGCTGATTTTTTTCCTGACTGGAGCCGAGATAACCTCAAAGGTTATCATTTTATTGACTTACAGGATATTAACCAGTTTTTTTTTTAAATTATATAACGCAGCAATCTTATTTCAGCATTCCCTTTTCCCACGGGTGGCATAAATCCCACCTTTTCATGCCCTCATCCCACCAGCTCCTTGAGTCTGCCGTCCTTCCTCACTAATGAGTTAAATAAAACTGCGTCGCAGGCCCATGACTCGCTGTGAACTGGGTTTTCACCAGGAGCTTAGGGAAGGCACTCAGGTTAGAACGGGGATGCAAGCTGTGCTTTCTCAGCAGGTGCACTGCCTTAGCTGGGTTTGCACGTGGTTTCGGACTGGTCTGGGGAGGAAGTGATGATGGGGGGGGAGGGGGAAGGCCCCTCCCCCTGTGCCCCCCACCGCCTGGACCCGGGGCTCTGGTGTTTTCTTTGCTCCCTGTACCACCCTCTTTCCGTCCCTCTTTTTTTTTAAATTTTAATTTCTTAATTTTATTTTAAAATTTATTATTATTATTTCTTTAGGTCTCACTGTGCAGCATGCAGGATCTCAGTTCCCTGACCAGAGATCAAACCTGTGCCCCCTGTGCTGGGACCATGAAGTCCTACCACCGGACCACCAGGGAAGTCCCCCTCCTCCATCTTTGTTCTCTTTTCCCCTCTCCATTTTCTTTCCCATTCTTTGCCCTCTCCCCTCACCTCCTCCCCTGGCCCCTCACCTCCCATTCTGGCTCTGCTTCCCAGAGCTCACGCCCGCCCCCTGACAGCCACAGCAGCCTGAAAACTCTGATTCCTGCTTACCTTGCCACAGCAGAGGCGGTATGTTTCCAACCCCAGAAGGTCAAGGGTGTACGTAAGTAGTAATCTTTGATTTCTATAAGTACAGCCAAGAATAATGCCCAGTTTCAAATTGGTTCATGGAGTGCACACGTATTGTCCCCTGGCAGAAAGAGCAATATATCTATATGTCCTTAACTGTTCCTGCAGACGGGGGCACGATAAAAGAAGGGCAGCGGGGAATAAATTATAGGATGGATGAAAATATACATAGGACCTCTGTGATTTTGTCTGAATCAAATGCTAGCTTCTAATCAATATAATGTATTTTTTATTATTAAATAGCCCATTATAATATAATAGAGCAATAAATACTGATAAAAGTGTTCCCTATGAGTAATTCCTTTTGGAATAATGACTCTTTGATTATAGAATGATTTGGCTTTTAATTTACACCAGCACTTAATGTGTTCCTCTTAACTTAATATTCTCCCAGCGCTGAGTGCAGCCCAGTCAAAGACAGTGATGAATCTGCACCACTGGGGAACTTCATTAAGGAGCAGCTCCTGTGTGGGGGCCACTCTGAGTCCCGTGGTCCGCAGGCTTCTGGATCCATCCAGAGTGAGCTTGCTGCTGGGGTCGCTGCTGGGGCCTGGGCAGGGCCCAGGGACTGGAGAACCATGTGCTTCTGTGCAGCTTCAACTTTCCTTTTGGCCGCACCTCGTGGCATGTGGGATCTTGGTTCCCAGACCAGGGATCGAACCTGCGCCCCCTGCAATGGAAGTGCAGAGTCTTAACCACTGGGGGACCGGGGAAATCCTGAACCTTTAACTTTCTTTACCCGAGGACTCTGGATAACATAATGCCTGGGCATTAGGTCATTCAAAAGACCTGCTTTAAGAGCCTGCTATGTGCCAGGCATTCACTAAACACGATGTAAGGGCAGTGTTGAAGGAAAATGAACAAACCAACCTCAAAACAGGAATCTGAAAGGTGAGTGGGATCTTGGAGAGGACAGCCATTCCCACTGGCATGGGGTCTGCGTCACCTACAACCCACCCTTCTCTCCTTCCCTCCCTCCCAGATGCCCCCAGAGACCTGTTCTAGTTCCAAGGGTGGAGCAGGCACTTGATCTCCGGTACCCAGTGTGCCAAGAGCTGGCCCAGGGCAATCCCTCCATTCTCTAGGACAAAAGAAAATGAGAATCTTGTAGCTAGAATCGCTGTTTTCCTAAGTGAGCTGTAGACTAACTAGGCATTAAACATCAAGACGTTGAAAGCTGAACGCACCATCTTCTCCCAAAGCATTCTCCTCCCCTTGTCTTACCCATTTGTAGTGAAGTCTGCACCCAGGCATGTGCTGGTAAATGTTTAACAATGGGCTCTCAAAAAAAGGATTCTGATTTCCTTGGTGTAAATACTTCCACTAGGTCTGATTCCCAGCTTCCCACGTGGTGTCCTGATGTGGGGGTGGGAGAGATGCTGCCATGGGCTCCTGGGTGCTGGAGCGACCGCAGCTGACTCCTGGCTGTACCCCTGTCCATGCCATTCAAGCTGAAAACCAAAGCTGCAACTTTGAGCCTCTTCATTTCCCTTCACTTCCACTGTCCAGCATTGGGGGAAAAGGCTGGCTTTCCCCTCTGTCCCAAGCCCTTCGATGGCCTCGACACACTGATGCGAGCTCGTCTGCAGGAGGATGAGGTACCCTTCTCTTTGATGTTGGTCTGGATTAGGGATTCACGATGGGGCTTTTGGAATTTGGGGGAGCACTCCTGGTTGTCACCAGGAAGGGACCACCACCGGCATTCAGAGGATGAGCTCCAGGGGTGTCCTTGGGTGTCCTGGAAAGGACCGTCCAAGGAAGAGCTGTCTTGGTCAGCATGGCTTTCAAAGTTTGTTCAAAAAGGTGGAAATTTTGTTTATCATTTCTAAGCCTAGAACATAATTCCATTTTACTTATAAACATAGATTATTTATTATTATTATTTTTTAGTTTTAACATGCCCTGATTATACTGGTTTGTATTCTCGTGTCCTCTCTGTCTCTTTGATTTCTCTGTACTTGTCAGAATGGCTTCTGATCTTATTTTTCTCCAATCCAAACTTATTCATTATATACATGTCCAGGGCAATATAATTTATTATTATTTTTGAGGATAGTTGTGACCAAGCATGAAACACGTATCATTGTATTAGAAACTGTTTTCTTTTTAAATCTCCTCTAATAAATTAAGGCATTATATATATTTTTGGAATTATATATATATATATATATTTAAAATTCTCCTAGAGGACAGAAGATAGGACCTTGGGAATGTCAAATGCCATGGGACTAGCAGTAAATCATCACCCAGCTCTTCTACAGAAGTCACAATCTGAAGCCAAACATAAAGAAAACTGAGTGCCTTTGTTCAAACATATATTTCTATTTTGCTAAAAGGACATGTGACACTATTCTTTTATCTTTTATAATATTTCTGCATGAAAATTTACTTGATATAGTTTATAAGTGGTGACATGCTGGAAGCAGATGTTTATCCAAAGGTGAATGGATGGGAAAAGATGATGTAGAAACGAAAAGTAAAACATCATTGAATTGGTCATTCTAATCGGTGTTTAGAATTCTAAAAATGAAAATATTATGACCCATCAAAGTTTTCAGAAGTATTACTTTTTGACATTTTAAGTGTATGAAGAAGAACCAGAAGCAATGACAAACCAGAACTTCGTAGAGATGTGTTTGAAATCTGGAATCAGTATTTACAAGGTGATATGTTCCAGGTTTGTGTGTGACAGTTGTTGAGCAGTGAGTTACATTAAAAGAATGTTGCCCATTTGGGGAAGATATACCTTCAAAACCAGGAAAATATGGAATAAAAATTTGATTTACTTGCTAAAAAAAACCCCAAATACATATATTTCTGGACCTGATAGATTGACCTTTCTAAGGGATGGAAAGTAAATTTTTGTATAGGCAACTTACATGTCACAATTAACTTTTCCTGCTCTGCTCTGTATCTTTTTGGGCTGGTCTGCTTTCATTTGCGTGATATAAATTAAAGCAGCACTGATGGCAGTGATACTGAAAGCGTTTACATATCAGAGCAGCAGGACAGCCGCGTATCAGAAAGGGTGCCACCATAGCAGGAGGGTAGGCTCCCTGCCAGGCCAGGGCTAACCTTTTACTTGTCTGGTGGTGGTGAGGTTTACCGGGTCATGAGTGAGGTCACAGGGTGGCAGGGGCGGGAAGGTCATTGGGGACCTTGGGGCTGTGAATATTTATCATCTGGTGTCTTAGTCCATTCAGGCTGCTATAACAAGTACCACAGACTGTGGGGCTGAAACAACAGACATCTGTTTCTCACAGTCTGGAGGCTGGGAGTCCCAAGATCAAGGTGCTGGCAGATTGAGTATCTGGTGGTGAGGGCTGTCCTCTTAGCTGGCAGACAGCAGACCGTGCTCTGGTCTCTTCATCCCCTTATAAAGGCATGACTCTCACTCCTGAGGGCTCCACCCTCCTGACCTAATCACCCCCAAAGCCCCAAATTTCAAACACCATCACACTGGGGATTAGTTTCAACATACAGATTTGGGGGGTACGTAAACATTCAGTCCACAGCATCTGGTAGGGAAGCATTTCAGTATTCCATCCACAGGTGCAGCCGCGCAGGTGCTTAGGGGTTGAATGTCACCCTCAACCCGGCTCCCAACCCCAGATGTAGGACCGAGCTGTTGGGAGAGGTGTGGGGTTAGGCACGGCTGTTGCCATGGATTCCAGGCGCTCCCTCCCCACAGAGCCTTGCCCGCCAGGCGCTACCGATGCCCAGGCATCCCCAAAGCGTCCATGCCATCCGGTGTGGCTCTCGTTCCCGTGGCAGTGCCGTGCCTCTGGGGGCTCAGCTCGCCATCAGGTGCTGATGGATGGTTCTCTTAAAAGGTGGTCAAGGGGTGCCGGCGACGATGAATCCCTCCGCCGCTTGCCATCCAAACCCACAGAGCAGCTGCCCACCGTGGGGAAAAGGCACGTGGAGCAGCGCTGGGCAGGCCTGGGCAGCAGGGGCCTCGGCGACGGGGTGGCTCTCCTGTCCCTCAAGGATGTCGGGAGGGCAGTCAGCTCTGCCCTCCCACCCCCGCCGCTCAGCCCTCCATCCTGTCCTGACCTACCGGCTTTGACCCTTGAGCTTCCGTGTGTGTCAATTACACCATCTACACGAAGGTACTAGGATGTCACGCTAATCATTCGCGACGCTTTTCCTTTTAAAAAAATATAATTTTAGAAACCAAAACAGCTCAAGATAGCAAATGGTAAACATTTTCAAAAGGAGTGTTTCTTTAGATAAATGCT
The DNA here is from genome assembly GCF_030028045.1 of Hippopotamus amphibius kiboko. NCBI lineage: Eukaryota > Metazoa > Chordata > Mammalia > Artiodactyla > Hippopotamidae > Hippopotamus > Hippopotamus amphibius. The sequence continues at coordinate 4,511,275 of NC_080189.1, read as the reverse complement.
CAAAGATATCTGTTTCTTGGGTTCAGTTTGGTGCTTTTCTTTTTTAAAAAATATTTATTTATTTATTTATTTACTTAGGTTTTCAGGCAAGGCTTCATGGGGGCCCCTGGGAGCGAGAACAAATAACAGTTTCCCTTGCTCTCTGGCTCCCTGGGGTGGGTGGTGAGCTTGCTCCTCAGGTGGGTGAGAGTAGGCTTGTGCCCAGGAGTTGGGCCGGGGGTGGCTTAGACCGTTTGCCCACCCCTTACGTAGGTGGTGTTGTGTGCGGGGATGTGTGCGGTGCCCTGCTTTTGCCCCGGACACCCAGTTTTTGCTCTCGGCTCTTCAAAAGTGGCAGTTGGGGTCTTCGTGTTTTTTTTGGTCTGTGTCTTTTGTCCAGAATTTGCCCCAACTGTACCTTTCAATTTATTTTATTGCAGTATAGTTGATTTACAATGTTGTGTTCGTTTCTGCTGGACATCAAAGTGACTCAGTGATACATATATATTCTTTTTCATATTCTTTTCCGTTATGATTTATCACGGGATATTGAATATAGTTCCCTGTGTTATACAGTAGGACCTTGTTGTTTATTCATTCTATATATAATAGTTTGCATCTGCTAATCCCAAATCCCCAATCCATCCCTCCCCCAGTTTGGTGGCTTTCTTACTCCATGTGAATGTTCACTTCCCCAGTCGGCTGAATTCTAGCCTGTGTTCTGTGCTGCGATCCTGACATCACCGCGGCTGTAATTAGAACTGGGATGGGAGCTGCAGAGATGGGGCTGTGGGAGGAACAAGCCAAACCTACCTGATGGGTGAGGGTGGAGCATGTGGTCCACTGGGCATGGCCGCTGGCCCTTCCTGCCTGTCCCCAGGTGTTAGGCTCCTCCGCCTGGAGCGTCCTTGTCTGTGCCCGTCCTCCATGTAAACCCCGTGCCCCAGAGAACAGCTTTAAAATGGTTTTACCTCTTGTTAGTCTCCTCCCCCAACATCCCAACCTTCTTCTAGACTTTTTTCTGTGGTAAAATACATATACCATGCAATTTCAGATGTACAATTGAGTAGAATTAAGTACATTCACACGGCTGGACAGGCATCACCACATCCATCTCCAGAATTTTTCACCTTCCTGAATGGCAATTCTGACCCTATTAAACGCTAACTCCCCATTTCCCTCTGCCCCAGCCCCGGTAACATCTGTTCTACTTTCTCATTGTGAATTTGCCGATTCTGGGACCTCATATAAGTGGAATCACACTGGATTTGTCCTTTCATATCGGGCTTATTTCACTTAGTGTATTGTCCTCAAGATTTATCCGTGTTGTAGCAGGTGTCAGAATGTCCTACCTTTTCAAGGCTGAACACTATTCCATCCTGTGGAGGGACCACATCTTGCTTATCCACTCATGGCTCTATGGGCATTTGGGTTGTTTCCACGTTTTGCCTACTGTGAACAGTGCTGCTATGAACATTGGTGTATTTCCTCCAGTTTTGATCATTGAAAGGTACACCTGCCATGTCCAAACCTTTTCAAATGCACTGAGTTTGTCCCGTGGATCCAATATCATCTTCAGTTCCTTAAAGATGCACCTGGAGACCAGGTGCCCCAGCTGTATCAGCCCCAGTTCACCTGCAGGTGCTCCTACCCTACGCTGGATGTGGGACAGTCTCCACCCTGCTTCTGCCCTCACTCCAGCCCCCTCTCTGCTCTGCGCCCACCTGCTTGCTGAAGGTGGCTTTGTTCCCCGTCTCCAGAGCTGCTCTTAACCCCTTGGTCTTTCAGTACACCCCCTTTGGCTGCGTTGTTTCCTGGCAGGTGTTCCTTGGCTGTGACTCTGTCCACGTTTCAGCCCTTCCTTATCCTTCCAGTAACCACGTCCTCCAGACCACGAAGGCTGGGCTCACAGCACAAGAGCCCAGTATTGATAGCAAAGAAAACTTACAACAGAGCTAACCAAACATGTAATTAATTACATGCACCGTGGTTATTATGCTACTTGGTAATTAGGCATAAATGATAAGGAGCTCATAAGCGACTATGGTTAGTTTTACTCTGATGTGACCCACCGAAGCATTTCTGGAGTCGGCAGGGAGTGTGTGTGTGTGTGTGGACGGGAGAAGAGAGGATGGGGAAAGGTCATCTGGAGAGGTGGTGAGTCAAGGAATACGTGGAGAGGGAGGCCGTGACCCCTGCCCTGACCCCTAACAGCAGCCTGGACAGGAAGTGTTCCTCGTGAAGGCTCGGCTGTGTCTCTGTCCTCTCTCTTCCGCCTTCTGTCTGCCTTGGCCCTGATTGTGCATCCTCAAAGCAATGTCCTGTTCTCTTTCTTTTATTTTTCTTGTTCCCTCCCCTTACTGGGACAGAAGGAAGAGGGGACTGTGAATGCTGGCAGTTCATGCTGCATTTTTAAAAAAATTGTGTATAACATTTAATGTTATTGATTTACATTGGTTTACAATGTTGTGTTAGTTTCAGGTGTACAGTAAAGTGATTACAGTGATTCAGTTATATATATATGTGTGTGTGTGTATATATATATACATACAGAGAGAGAGAGAGAGAGTCTTTTTTGGATTTTTTTCCTTATAGGATATTACAGACTATTGACTATAGTTCCCTGTGCTATACAGTAGGTCCTTGTTGGTTATCTATTTTATATATAGAAGTGTATATCTGTTAATCCCAAACTCCTAATTTGTCTCTTCCCTCCTTCCCCTTTGGTAACTATAAGTTTGTTTTCTATTTCTGTGAATCTATTTCTATTTTGTAAATAAGTTCATTTGTATTATTTTTTTAGACCCCACATATAAGCCACATCATATGGTGTTTGTCATTCTCTGTCTGACTTACTTCACTTAGTATGATAATCTCTAGGTCCATCTATGTTGCTGCAAATGACATTATTTCACTCTTTTTTATGGCTAATATTCCATGGCATGTACATACCAATTTCTTATCCATTCATCTGTTGATGGACATTTAGATTATTCCCGTGTCTTCGTTATTGTAAATAATGCTGCTATGAACATAGGGGTGCATGTATCTTTTTGAATTATTGTTTTGTCTGGATATATGCCCAGCAGTGGGATTGCTGTGTCATATGGTAGCTCTATTTTTTGTTTTTTAAGGAACCTCCATACTGTTCTCCATAGTGGCTGCACCCTAAATTTACATTCCCACCAACAGTGTAGGTGGGTTCCTTTTTCTCCACACCCTCTTCTATGCTGGATATTATAGTAAAAGAAACTCCATGCTTAAAAATTTCTCTGTGTAGCTGTCCAAAATTCTAGCCACTGATTTAGGGGGCCAACTCCAATGACAGGGGTGGACGGGGCTACCGGAATCTTGAGGTAGATTATGGGACATCCTACTCTAGCATCCCCAACCTGCAGGCCGAGGAGTCATTGCATGGGGTCCAAACATTGTCTAATTTGAATAACTGTCTTGCCTATATTTACCCAAATTAAAAAAAAAAAAGTAAACCATGGCCAAGGATACAAGGTGATCAGTAAACTATCAATCTAAAATAGTTAGTGAGTCCATAGTTGACACTTGGGACAACTAGTCAAGAGCAAGTAATCCCATGCCACAGCCAAGGGGTTGGGCGGGCAGCGGTCACATCATTTACGGCTGCTGCGTGAACACCTGTGCAGTTTCCCCCTTAGCATCTACAGGAGGAGGTCGGGGGCAGCTTCCTCTAGGATGTGATTTTGCGGCATCCTGGGTATCCCTGAGGCCAGTCCTGTGGGAAGGGTTAGATAGACTTGAGAATAAGGATGTGACCATAACTGTCATCGCTGCTCTCGGCACCGGGGTGGGGAGAGCAACTCCGGGTGGACACTGTCTGGTCTCTAAGGGAGCCCAGGCCGCAGCTCCCGGGGGCCACAGGGGGTCTGCACACATCTCTCGTGGTGCTGAACTGAAGCCAAAAGAACAAGACACCTGGCAGGTGCCCAGTAACTGTTTTTCTGTTCAGGTTTAATTGAAACCCTCTTGCTGTAACAACCTATCACTAGAAGTGACTGCAAACAGCTGGTCATGCTGTCATATTCTTCACGATGCTAAATCACATTCAAGCCACCGTTTTTCTTCATTGTCTGCCTGTCACTTAGTGTGAGAGACCGAGCGGCACGTGGGAGGGGACTGGGAGCAACTTGGATGTGGATTCTAAGCCAGCGGGCTCCTTGCCGAGGAGTCACTGTGCCACAGGGAAGGACAAATCTGACTCCACATTGGGTCTGTTACTTTTACTTTAACTTTGGCATTCTATTGCTTTTGCTACAAGTTAAGAATGTTGCCTATAGCTTGAACTATCCAGTAGAGCCCATTCTCAAGGCCCTGAGCTTTAAAGGCACAACACGTTTCCATTCATATAGAGATAAAAAGCCGCAGAACAGAGAATAACACGTATCTTGTTGGAGGTTGACAAGAATATCAAGCCCTGACTGATGGGCAGCTTTAAGAACAAAGGATTCTACCATAAAAAAGGCCTCAATTCTAACTCAGCTGAGATGACTCTTTGGGACACTAGTCTACCATCTTCTCGGTCTGCTGGCTTTCTGAATAGCGTCTCTATTCCTTGTCCCCACAACTTGTCTCTTGATTTACTGGCCTGTCACCTGCTGAGCAGTGTGCACTTGGACTCTGTAACAACTAGCCGTGTGTGACCTCGGACAAGTCCCCCACCTTGCTGGACGTCAGCTTCCTCATGTATAAAATTACCTAAAATTTGATGGCAGTATCCTGGCTTTAGACCTGTATCCTTTGTGATGCAACTCTGGGCTGACCTCTATCAGCTTCACTCAAACATGAGTGGAAAGTGAGGAGAAAGGGTCGTGGCCAACAGTGCTTGTGTTTGGAGCACCCGCAGTAGGTCACTAGCTGTGCTTTCTCGCTCCTCAAGCCCCCGATACGCCACCTTGCCGCACATTCCCTGATAACAGCAAGCATATTCCATACCTGCTGCCCTTCTTCTAACACGTGTTTTATGCTAGTACACGATTCATTCAATGCTCACCGCAACCTGCGAGGCTGGTACTATCGCCTTCCAGTTTATACTTCAGGAAACAAACGTAAGGAGGCTTACGTGCTCGGGTCACAAAGTTAGAAGCGGCAGAGCAGGGATTCGAACCGAGGAAATACGGCTTTTGAATCCGATCATTAATCACTATGAGCAGGTAGCGACAGGAATCCCTTTGGCCTTTGGGAATCCCTTTCCTGTTGGAAGGGGAAAGGGAGCTTTAGGAAAGCACCACAGAAGCAAGAGAGAAGGAGCTTACAGATGTGGGAGGATGCTTTCACCCTCCTTGGTGCTTGGCTGGGAGCTGGTCCTTGGTAACCTGCCTTGGATATTTTCAGGAAGGAAAATGTCCGTTTCATTTTGTTCTGTCTTTTCTCTCCCGGGGGAACTGAGCCCTTGTCTGCCTTTGTTCCGTCTGTTCTTCAGGGAAGTTCTTTTCTTTTGCTGAAAGTGACTCGATTGTTGCTAGGCGCATAGCAGTGGCTGTTCTCTATTGCCCGGAGAGTCACTCAGTGTTTCTACACATGTTACAGCTCTGCTCTTTTAGGAGCAACTGTGGGTGGGAAGGAGAGGGCGGGAGAGCAGAGGCTTGTGTAAGACAGGCCTGGGGTGGAAGCAGGGTCTGCCTCTGTGAGGTGTGTGGCCTTCAACCTCCTTTCCTTTGCTTGTGAGGGAGGAAAGTTCTATCTGCCTTGCAGTGTTTCAGTGAAGATTGAACAAGAAAACCTGTGCCCAGCACAACGCCCAGTGTATCTTAGGCCTTCGGGTAATACGAGTTCCCCTTTCTGTTTTGTCAGGTCGTCCTGCTTCTTATCTGCCTTTGCTCCATTTGCCTCTGGTTTCCCTTTCGCCTCCTGAGCTGGTCACAGTCTGCTCGGCCTCGAATCTGAGATCCTTCATGTGTCAAGTGCTTTCCCGTCCAACTCCTTGTGTGTGTCTCCTTGTGATGGTCCTTCCCTCCAGCCAGCCAGATGGCCTTCTTCCCCTTCTCCCCATACACCTGGGGCGGGCATCACCTTCCTGGCGGCTGCTTCATACTGTGTCCTCACATGGCAGAGAGAGCAGGCCCTCTGATGTCTCCTCCAAGGACACGAATCCCATCATGAGGGCCTCATCCTCATGACCTCGGCTAATCCTAATCATCTCCCAAAGGCCTCATCTCCAATTGCAGTAAGTTCTATTCCGAGAGCGCATTCCCAAGTCCAATTCGTAAGTCCAACAAAATTAGCCTAGGTACCCAGCTAACACAATTGGTTATACAGTACTTTACTGTAATAGGTTTATAATACTTTTCATACAAATAATACATGAAAAACAAACAAAAAATAAAACATATTTGAGTTTTCAATATAGTACCTTGAAAAGTACAGTGGTACCAGCTACATCACTGCTTTTACTCTTGCTTCTAGACATCCTGGGCTTGAAATAAAGATACTGTACTAATGTACTCTATACAGTACTGTACAGTAAAGTACACAAAAGCACAAGCGCTTGTGGAGGATGCACGCACGTGACAGTGTACACCAGACACGTGAACTAACTTACGTGACTGGACATGCAAACACACGTTCGCATCTTTGAAAGTTCGCACCCTGAAGGTTCGTATGTAGGGGACTTACTGTACCATCACATCCAGAGTTAGGACTTCAGCATGTGAATTCTCAGGGGATACAAACATTCAGTTCACAACAGAGCAAAACCTGAGGTTTTCCTGAGAAGAAGGAATTCTGCCTCAGCAACTCCTGTGGGGATTCCAGCCGTGCAGATTTCAGACAGGGCAGCCGCCACAATCACATGTTGCAGCTACTCAAAACCTCTCCCTCCCCGACCAGCTGGGATTGGTTTTGTTTCTCTGGACACACCCGACTGTACAAGCTTAGAGGCAGCTCTTGAGTTAATAATTTGCTGCCTTTCACATTCAGGCCAGGAGTGACTTAAATCAGCCCAAATCAAGACATTTAAAATCTGATTCGTCTTTGGGAAAATAGGGACCCTGTTTGCCAAAGTTCATTTTCCGACTGTGGGCTCAAACCCCAGACTCCCCGCCAACCACCCTTCCTGTTGCCTGGGGAGTTTCATGGATTGAATTTTTATTGGCAAGTTTCACCGAGAGCTGCCCTGATCAACAGTGGCTGCTGCCTGACCGCATAGAGACAATTTAACACCTGTGCTGATCGCTTTATTAAGCCTATTTCTGTATTCTCAATCCTTGCATTGTTCTAGAAATTTAGAAAGAGATGAGTTAGAAAAATGAGGTAACTGGGAGGGTGCGGTACGTCCCTGGAGACTCATTATTCTTTCATTTCACCCAGTTTTCATCTGTTCCTTTAGACAGTAATTCTCTGTCAGTTTTCTTCATGTGGGGATGGATTATTTGATTGACGTTTCACCCTCTACAATGTGTGTTTTTTTTCTTTTTTGGCCACACCATGTGGCTTGTGGGATCCTAGTTCCCTCACCAGATATTGGACCTGAGCCCCCAGCAGTGAACGCGCCGAGTCCTAACCACCGGACTGCCAGGGAGTTCTCCACAATGTGTTTAGATTTCACTTTTGAAGACATGAAGGACCAATTAATCATGTTAATGATCCATTACAGTTGTACAGCTTTGTACCTGAGAAAGCACTTCGATAAATCTTATTTTGGTTTATGCTTTAAACATTCCTGTACCGGAGCAAAGGCTTTATACAATAATCCCTTAACACTTATGAGCAGTCATCTTTCCAGGAGCCTTCTCAAGTTTTCAAAATCAACATGTTATTTCCCCCCTAAAATAGAATAAGGTGTAATGGAAACATTTGAGGAATATCTTCAGACACAATAGGCAGAGAACAGCAATGCTATATGGCGAGGAAGAAGCCCGATCCCCTTGCGCTGAGTTTGGGGCTGGGCTTCCAGACCCTAAGGCCTCGGCGACCTTCCTGACCAGTGGCCTCACTCAGCTTCTCAACCCATTTCAGCCGCTGTCTTTTCCTTGACGTATCTTGGGTCATCAATCACCTGTGACGGTTGAAATTGGAAAAGTTGATTTTTTTAAATTTATTTTTTATTGGCTGCGTTGGGTCTTCATTGCTGCACACGGGCTTTATTTAGGTGTCGTGAGTGGGGGCTACTCTTCCTTGTGGTGCACGGGCTTCTTATTGAGGTGGCTTCTCTTGTTGTGGAGCACAGCCTCTAGATGCATGGGCTTCAGTAGTTGCAGCACATGGTCTCAGTAGTTGTGGTGCACGGGCTTAGTTGCTCCTCAGCATGTGAGGTCTTCCTGGACCAAGGCTTGAACCCGTGTCCCCTGCATTGGCAGGCGGAGTCAACCACTGTGCCACCAGGGAAGTCCCTAGAAAAGTTGAATTTTTAAGGTTCTGCTGCAGGGATGGCAAATATGGAGATTATGGGCAACATTTTCATACTCCAGAACTTCATATTCAATTATTTATGGAAAAACCTCCCACTTCTCTTTAGACTTGGCCTCAGATCCTTCTTGGACGTAGTATTCTAAGCAGCCACTACCAGTCAATTAGAACTCGTGCTGGATTTGGTCCCTCTCTGCCACTCTGGCATCACACAGTTATTCTGCCTTGTAAAATGTTGGAAGGATCTCCTATGACTAACCCAGGCTTCGACAGTTGTGGGATATCGGAATAAGCCCCTCAGGGAATGGAAACTATCCCTCTACTTAATATTGGGTTGGCCAAAAAGTTCGTTCAGGTTTTTCCACAAGATGTTACAAAGAGAAGTGATGTGCCTCACCCAAGGACACCTACAGCATCAGGACCAGAACCTGGATTTCCCTGCCCAGCAATCTACTAACATTCTTTTTTTTTTTTTTTTTTGAAACGTTATCATGTATTTTATTTTATTTTTTATACATTTATTTATTTATTTATTGGCTGCGTGGGATCTTTGTTGTTGCCCACAGGCTTTCTCTAGTTGTGGTGAGCAGGGGCTGCTCTTCACTGTGGTGCATGGGCCTCTCATTGCTGTGGCTTCTCTTGCTGTGGAGTATGGGCCCTAGGCACGAAGCCTTCAGTAGTTGTGGCATGTGGACTCAATAGTTGTGGGTCGTGGGCTCTGGAGCGCAGGCTCAGTACTTGTGATGCACAGATTTAGTTGCTCTGCGGTAAGCGGGATCTTCCCAGAGCAGGGCTCGAACCCGTGTCCCCTGCATTGGCAGGCAGATTCTTAACCACTGCGCCACCTAGGAAGCCCCTCTACTAACACTCTTAATATCTTTCCAAAGTAGAGGAGAATCCTCTTGTTCTCTCTATTTTGAGTTAATGATAAAATTACAGGACATCTGAGTCGGAAGGAACCTGGTGCCCACCTGCTCCAGCTTCCTACCCAGTGTAGGAAGAGGACCATCCAGCCATTCTCCAAATATGTCTCGTGGCAGAGAGCTCTTTGTCAGGAACCCTTTCCCTGCTGGGTAATAGTGGAGTTAAAATCTTCTTCCCTAGAGCTCTCAACGGTTGGCCCCAGTTTTTCCTTCTAAATGAACCCCACAAACTGGTGAATCTTTTCCTGGAAAGAGAGACACTTAACTTGGTCAAATGCATCTGTCTCCACCTGACTTTTAAAAAGTAGGTCTAATGGTGAACATTTGAGCACAGCGTTTCGTGGGCAGAGAGATGCTTTCAGGCAGATGTTCTTTGGGGAAATTTCAAATACTGCTTTCTCCTCCGCACTCAAGGCGAGACCTGGTGCTCTCGGGGAGCACACGAGCTTTCTGAGGTGTCTGTGGCCAGGGAGACACAGAGCAGGCCGTTGTCACAGGCTCCGTGGAGGTTCTTTACCCGAATGGGTCACTTACAGGTATTTTCTGAGGGTTCAAAGCTCCTCTAGGTGTGTGAGCGACCCCCCACGTGCCATTTTGACTGATGGTAATTTTTTTCGCAACGTAAGCCGTTTCGACACGAAGAGTGTGCTTTTCCAAGGCACTTTTGAACTGATCGCTTGCCATCAGCCTTTCACAAAGCTACATATTATAGGAAACACCAAAGGAGAAGCCCCACGCGCTGCTATAACTCAGGGAGCACATTAAGTGCTGAAATTCTAATACCTCATTTTCATGACAGATGATGCAACAAGAGCCCCAAGTGGCCGCCATGAATCTCCCATCCTGCCTGCCATCGCCCTGGGAGAAGGAAAGTGCCCAACACTTAACGTCTCTACGCTAGCACGTGGTTGCACGAGGTGCACAGGGGAGACTGACCACAGGCTAGGGGTGCCGTTCCCGTGGCTCTGGTGCCCTAATAACTTGGCGTGGACTCAGTCTTCAAGAACGGGAACATGTCAAGAAACCAGGATTATAATAGTTACACTTGACATTGCTCTGAACACAGAGGCCTTGGCAAAGGGGCCGTTGACAGCCACAGGCGTGAAAGCACCCCATCCAAGAGGGCACATTAATCGTGGTTAAAGTTAGTTCTCCAGGGGCTCTGTAGGAGGACCAGAAGGTTTCCAAGCAGCTTGTAAGCCTTCATGTCACTCACTTGCTATGCAGATGGGAACAGGATTCAATGTTTGTCTCAACCCCGGATGTCCCCAAGCGCATTCAGGCTTAGTTATGACAATTGTCACCATAGAGAAGAATGCAGAGGTAGTAAGCAGGTGACCTTGACCCTCATACAGAAGGCTTTAGCAATTAAAATACAAGGGCTTATATTAGGGTTCTCCAGAGAAACAAAACTGAGGGATGCGTGTGTGTGCGTGTGTGCATGTGTGTGTGTGTGTGTGGTGTATGTGATACATGTGTATGTATGTCTACATGTAAAATAAGGGATTGGCTCATGTGATTATGGAGGCTAAGCCCCCACATCTGTGGTGGGCAAGCTGGAGCCCCAGGAGAGCCGATGGTGTAGTTCAGTCCGAAGGCCAGCAAGCTTGAGACTCAGGGAGAGCCGACATTTCAGTTCAAGTCCAAAGGCAGAGAACCACCCCCCTGATATTCCAGCTTGATGGCAGCCAGGCAGGAGAAATTTCCTCTTACTCAGCCTTTTTGTTCTATCCAGAGCATCATCTGATTGGTGAGGCCCATCACATCAGGGAGGGCAAGCTGCTTGGCTCAGTGTACGGATTCAAACATTAACCTCATCCAGAAACACCCGGAGTAACGTCTGGCCAAATATCTGGGCACCCCCATGACCCAGTCAAGGTGACCCATAGAATTAACCATCACAAGTCTGCCCCGTCAATTGCCACCCATGCACAGCTCCTCAAACCGTCCTTAATCTCCAAATAAAGACAGTGATTCTGGTCCTAATTCCTCCCCACGTGATACAACTCTCCAGCTTACGACCCCCAAAGGCGCTACCTCCTACTACAGAAGAGGAGATGAAACCCGTGACTTACGTTTACTCTTCTTGAAATCCGGTAGTTTGCGATGTAAAATAACAACGCTTAAACACCATGATATGAAGTCAATACATCTTGTGTTACATGATAAGGGAAGAAGAGGGGGAAGAAAACAAACATATTTACTTAACACACACGCGTACTCCTGACAGTCATTTCTAATTTCTGTAACTGGTCACCTGGTCATAGCTGGTAATTTTAACTGCCCTCTTCTACTTCCCTTTCTGCATTCCCTTTGCCTTCGGCGAGCACCTGCGCTGGTTGTGACTCTTTACCCGGTGGGGTGACTCCGACCTTCAGTCCTCAAGGGTCTGGGTCACTCATAATCCTGCCTAGATTGAGCTGTTGTAGTTTTGCATTGACCTTAATCACAGGGTATGCAAATACTAAGAGACGCCCTAAGGGATCTCCTGTATCCCGACACACTCTTGCTTACCTCCGTTGTGGGATCATTACCCAGTACCCCCTGGTAGTCAGGATCGGTCACCCAGCCCCCACAGTAACTCCCTTCTTTGCCTGTTGATCCAGAGGCATGAGGAACCCAAAGTTGCTGGGTGTGGGGGGCAGTCTTAGCTTCCAGTTCAGTGGAATCATTGTTGTGTCTCCTGGTAGAAGCATTCTTCTCTCTACCCGAGACCTCTAGACCAGCAGAGCATAAGTCATGGGGACACGAAGTAAACATTTTGCGAGTGGGTCACATGGGGTAATAGTGGTGCCACTTCATTTCCACGCCTTGATTCCTGGACCTGTGAATCCAGGCCAAGGGAGAATAGACAGTGATTCAGAGCATATACAGCCTTCTGGAGAACCTCGCTCCAGCCCGGCAAGGTACTGCTGCCCAGCTGGGGCTATAACCGAGTCTTCCAATGGCAGTTCCATCATTCTATCAAGCCAGCTGCTTCAGGATGCTGGGAAACGTATGTAATCAGAGAATTCTGTGAGCATGGGACCATTGCTGCACTTCTTTAGCTGTGAAGTGAGTTCCTTGATCAGAAGCAATGCTGTGTGAAGTGTCATGATGGTGGAAAAGGTACTTTGAAAGTCCACAGATGGTAGTTCTGGCAGGAAAAGCAAATCTATATCTGGAGTCTCTGTTCCAGTGAGGACCAGTTGCTGCCTCTTCAGTGATGGAAGTGGTCCAATGCCTTCAACCTTCAGTCAGGTAGCTGGTGGATCACCCTGGGGAATGGTGCCTTACTGGGAGCTCAGTGTTGGTCTCCATGCTGGCGGGTTGGGCACTCGGGGTGGCCGTGGCCAGGCCAGCTTTGGTGGATGGAAGTCCATGTTGCTGAGCCCACTGGTGATCTCCATCCCTGTCAACATGGTCACTTTGTGAGCCCATTGGGCAAAGACAGGAGTGGCTGGGGAAAGAGGCTGACTGGCATGGAAAGAACAGGTCATCTAACCACTTGATGATTAAAAATCCTTCTCTACCCATATGCTTGTGTCGTTAGGGCCCTGGAAAGAGCTCCAGTGGGGAGTCAGTAGCAAGGAGCTCTGAGTAAGAGGTGTGTAGATGGACCCATGGCAGTGGACACAGGTGTGAAGACCTTTATCACATGACTGCTCACCAGGGAGAAGCTACTTCAGAAGACTCACTATCAGCCGTCTATACAGAGAGACTTGGCTGGTTGAAGTTGGCCAGACTTGGTCACCGGCCACCAGGGCTGGCACCATGCACACGTGTAACATGGCCATCATGGCTGGAATCCACCAGGCAGCGTGGGCTCCCGCTCACCAAGGCTGATCTAGCTACCACCTCTGCTGGTGTTCAGCCCATCAGCAGCAAAGAAAAACACTAAACCCTAACATGGGTCCATCCCTTGAAGAGACCAAATTTTTGGTACCAGAGTTTTGGTAGCAAAGTGACTGCACTGCACCACTTCCATCCTTGAGCGGGGAGCCATTGGTCTTCCTAGAGTTGATGCGTATTCTGTGTATGTGCTTTCCTTTCCTGCTTGCAGGGTCTTAGCCAGTACCACTGACCAAGGGTTTACAGGGTCCTTGACCCACAGCATAACTTTGTTCCAGACCAAAGGACTCACTTCCCAGCAAGGCACGCGTGGCAGTGTCTACACTGCATACACTGGAATAGGCATCTGGAGAAACTGGGTGCATTTTCCAGGTCAAGGGACACTCTTTGTAAATGCACCAAAGTATGAAAAACAATCGTGGACACTGATTGCGGGATACTAAGAGTTGGGTGCCGGGAGCCGGCTCTGATGCCCTACCTGCCCACACCTGGGGTGGGGTCTGCCTCAACCCTCCCTCTTCATCTACAGTGATATCAGTCCTAGTCCCAGGAAGGGTGAGGACAACATCCTTTGCCAAAGGCCCTTAAGTGTCTTCCACACCCTCTTGCTCCTCACGGTGCATATTTGCTTTTCTCCATCACTGTTTCTGGCATCACCTGGGAGCACATTTACAGAGGAGACCATGTGAATAAATTGGATGGACAGAAAACACATTAGTTATTTCTCAGCCCCATTCCGAAGCTTAGCTGAGTTTATTAGATTTGATTAAAGGATTTCATGTCTGGCTTGTCGGAGAGATAGGGATTAAGCAATAAGGAGCTTTTCCCGTCCTGGGATCTCTAAATCCATTACCAGAGAATAGTGATGCTCTGGCTTCTTGGCTGCTTTTCTTAAAATGCCAGATTCTTTCCCTTCATTTGTATTAATGAGATCAGTCAAAAATGATGAAGTCTTCTGTGGTTTTGCAAGCCATAAATTATCGAACAGAAAAGCTGGAGGGGAGATTAGAAAGAATCATAGCCCCAAACTTCACTCTGTAGATAAGAGAACCAGAGAGGTTAACTGACTTGCCTGAGGTCACATGGCGAGTTCCAGGCGGAGTGGTGGGTAGACCCCAGGTCCCTTTTGTCCTGAATCAGCTCTTCTTTTTGTCCTCTCTTGCCCCCAGAAATGGAGGCTGAACCACACAGGGATGGACGGTGAGAGGAAGGGACGAAGGGGAGGTTCTGTGCTTTTTCTGCTTGAAACCAGATACACAATTTCAAGCAGCAGACAGCTCTGATATTTTACTAGAGACACCAGCAAAGTGATGTGCGGGGAAAGCTATGGGGTTATGAGATGGGGGAAAAGGGAACAGGTCAATGTGAATCTGGACAAGATAGTGCTCCTTGGGGTGATCTGCACTCTGGTGACATGGACCAGGTGGCCTGTGTTTCTGGCTACTCTCCACCTGCTCCAGGAGAGGCTCCCATGTCAGGAGGTGGCCTCTGCCCAGCTCGAGGGAGTCCTTCCTCCAGAGAGCAGAGGACGAGGCATCTGAGAAACTCAGAGCTGGGAGGGACAGAGGGCCTGCTCTTGGTCCAGGCAGGACTGGGATGTGGATCCATCTCCTCCTCCGGGCTCTTTTTCAACCTCTGCTCTGCCCTCCGCTGAGGGTCCATCTAGACGGAGGCGGGTGCCAGCAGCCTGGGTCCTTATGAGTTCAGAGAGGTCACATGTCCTGGGCTTATTTCTTTTCTTTTTAAAACAATTTTATTTTATACTGGAGTACAGTTGATAAACAGTGTTGTGTTGGTTTCAGGTGTACAGCAAACTGATTCAGTTATACATATACATGTATCTATTCTTTTTCAAATTCTTTTCCCATTTACAGAATATTGAACATAGTTCTTTGTGCTATACAGTTGGTCCTTGTTGTCTACCTGTTTTGAATACAGTACTGTTGTATATGTCAATCCCAAACTCCCAATGTCTCTCTCCCCCTCCTTTCCCCTTTGGTAACCATAAATTTGTTTTCTAAGTCTGTGAGTCTATTTCTGTTCTGTAAATAAGTTCATTTGTATCATTTTTTTTAAGATTCCACATATAAACAATATCATCTATTTGTCTTTCTCTGTCTGACTTACTTCAGTTAATATGATCATCTCCAGGTCCATCCATGTTGCTGCAAATGGCATTATTTCGTTCTTTTCAATGGCTGAGTGATATTCCACTGTATACATGGACCACATCTTCTTTATCCCTTCATCTGTCGATGGGCATTTAGGTTGCTCCCATGTCTTGGCTATTGTGAATAGTGCTGCTGTGAACGTCGGGGTGCATGCATCCTTTTGAACCATGGTTTTCTCCAGATGTATGATTGGGCTTCTTTATTGAGAAGGTGCTGATTTTCCTCTGTTTTGGCTCGTTTGTAGATCGTGGCTGTAGGGCATTGACACAGATAGATACTGAATATTTAACTGGAATTGGGTTGGCTCTTGGGCATGCCTTTAGAGGGGTGTGGGTCCGGTTGCAGGAGATGCAGGTGTCCCACAGGCAGGCGAAGTGCAGCTCTCAGAGATGAGGGCCGTCCCCGGTAGGGCAGGATGGGAGAGCCCAGGACGGATGTGCTGACCGGGGCAGAAGGAATGGGGCTGTTTGGAGCTAGAGGCACTCGCTGGTGAGTATCTGGAATGTCTGTGCACAGGCAGCAGTGGGTCAGGCACAGGACGGGGTTCAGCAGGTGAGGGGGAGTGTGTGTAGGGGGATGAGACTTAGTGTAGGAGACTGAGGCAGGTGCCAGGACCAGGCGTGGCGGTCACAGCCAGTCACTGGGGGACCGGGGGTCACTGGTTATAACCAGAGCCCTTGCTCCCGGGCTGTGTCCTGTCCAAGCCTGACAGCCCCTGGTCTGGCTCTGTGTGTCTTGGCCAGCGGCCTCCAGCGGTGGACCTCAGACTGCTGCCCTGATGCTTCGTCCCGTAGCTCTGCTTGGGTGTACTCAGTATTTTCCAGGCATTTAGTCACTCAGTGTATTTCCCGAATGTATATTACTGTGGTGCAGTGACCCTGGGGTGCCTGGACCACGAGCCCACAGGACCAGGCTCCCTACACCTCCCAGTGGGGGCACTGCGCTACACTCAGGTCCCCGCAACACCAGGGGTCTCATTCCCTGCGAAGAGGGTCTGCAATTTCTCTGAACCCCAACATTCCTGGGCGTTTCCAAGACAGCTCCTGTAGCGGACGGCTCTGCATCCCAGACTGCCTGCTCCCAGGCTGTCTGCTCGTAACCCCGCTGACGAAACTGCCCTTACGGTTGTCCTGTAGGACAGACCCCCACCCCCGCCAAACCTGCATGGTGTATCTGCACAACTCCCTGGACTATTTCCCCCACACACTGGGTGAGGCTGTCCCTGGCTCTGCTGCATTCTAGTTGGTGACGTCAAAGGCGTGGCAGTGAAATCGAGCATGTGGGGGAAGCATCACCCCCTCTGCCAGGTAAGGACAGGGACTTGAATTGGACCATAAAGAAGGGATAGGATTCGCGCAAGGCAATTATGCAATAGGCCTAGATCCACCTGCCTGGTCTACCAAGGACAAATTTCCATCCAATTTACATGTCCTTAATGATGTTCAGATGATGCATAACTGTAAGCAAACCCAAGTGGAGTGAAGCAGGTGAAGGCTGAGCAGGAGGTGAGGGAAGCAGAGGGTGTTAATGGCAGAATCAGATGGCTCTCAGCTGAGACAACCCCACGTTTTTCCCCTACAGAACATTACCTTGATCGGCCAATTACATGCTATAAGATCAGACTGAATTCCACAAAGAAACACTCCGACGGAAATAATTGTAGGTAGAGTCATTTTATTAGTATTCCTAAAGACCTCTGATGAGGAATAATGATGGTAAATCATTAATATATATTTTCAGCTGCTTTAGAAATTAAATCTGTTCCACAATGTGTTTCACAATTTTATAGCCATTATACAGAGCCCTTTGGGATAGTCTCATAAAAGGCATTCCATAAATTTGATCTGTCCTTGTATTGCATTACATTTTACAGCAATAAGCTGGCATTTTAAAGAGCTCCGAGGCATCATCTCTTTCAGCAGCAGCGATGAAGGGAAGCGCAGGAGAAGGAAAAGAGCGGGTTCTGAGGAAGGAATTGCCAGCCTCTTTTCAGAGGGTCCAAAGGGAGGGGTCCGATGTGATCAGTGTTTTTTGGAGAGATTTATTCCACTCTTCCCTGAGGCTTCTGGTAAACCTTACCGGATATGTCTCTTCTTCAATTGTTCTTCAAAAATAAAATCCACGAGGGATTCCTCTATAAGACAGTGTTTAACATGGGTCACGTTTGCTTCATTGCAGTGGGGCCGAAGGACACAGTACAGATGAGCCCGTCCCAGAGGGGAAAGAGTAATTCATCCCTTCTGCTTCCTCTGCCTGCTGTTTCTGTAGTGACCGTGATGCTTGGCAAACCTCCCCAGGCATTTGAAAATTCAGATACAAAATTTACAGAGTACATTTCCAGGGGAGGCAAGGGATGTCCTAATCTATAGCACTATTGTATTCTTTCACTCATCTAAGTACTGTTTTAACTTTAGTTTGGAAACCTGAAAGGAGTCCTTTAGTGGTATAGAGGCATCACACATTTGTGAACAGAAGAGTCCTGACGACAGTGCCTAGAAGACTGGGCACTGACATCATTTAAATTCAGAGTTGATTTAGACATCAGTTCTTGGGGCTACCGTGGCTGTAGAAGGAACTCAGATTCTACCCCAAGACCTGAGTGACATTCCTCTGGCTGCAATGAATAGAACAATGAATTACAGAAGGAAGAAATTCGTGGGAGGAGAGATTCACTTTAAGAGTCTTAAATGCATTGTGGGAACAAGACCCGGGCTTTACAGTGGGAGGGTTACAGCTTGTTAAGTGTCGTGAGTGACAGCAGACTGGGCGTCTTGAATCACCTGGCGTGCATTTCGGGGACTGTTTCCACGTGTGAGCGTGATGGGCCAACATGGCTGCCATAGCCAGTACCACTGCTCATCCGTATCCAACGCTGTCCTTCTTGAGCTCATGGAAGATGCTGCTTCCCAGACCCCCTGCAGCTAGCCAGGGCCATGTGACTAGTTCTAGCCAATGAACTGTCAGCTACATGTCATTTCCAGGGTGACACGGTGACCCTTAAGCTTTCCTGTTGTCCCCTCATCCAGGACCATGAGGGTCTTGTGCTGAGTTGGGCGGAAGCAGCTGAGACTGCTGGGTCCCTGTGTGGAGGACAGCTCCCTGCACTGTGGCTCACACTCACAGAGGATTTTATATGGAAGGAGATACATTTTTGTGTGTTAAGATTTTTGATTTTTTTTTGTTACTTCAGCATAGCCTAGCTTATCTGGACTAATAAAAGTGTATAATTTGATTTGAAATAAAGAAGGGTAAATTCTCAACCTAGTATATAAAGCAGTCGTGTGAAAACTTAATTAATATCTGGTTCTTGTTCATTTCAAAGGCTTCTGAGGGCAACAGGGAAGAGACCTCAAATCCTTGAGGGGTGAGATGCCATCTCATCTCATGGCCCCTGGAATTCACAGAGGAACAGGAGTAAGGACCAGGAGACGTCTTCAGGACACTCCTGATTTCCCACCAGAGGGAGGACAGCCCGAGTGGGCCTGGCCCTGGTTTTTAGTCCACTGGTTAATGGAGCGAAGGACACCAATCAGGGAATTACCTGCTTTAAGGTCAGCTCAAGGCAGCAGCCCAATAAGGTGGTGCATGTAAAGGCGGGCGGACCGGGAACTCTGGGAGCAGGAAGAAGAGGTGTTCATCCTGGTAGAACCTCTTGGCAGCCTGTCCTCATCGTGGACCCCTCTGAGGCTCTCACCACGTTTGTGGACCCAGAGTCTGGAACATCATGGTGCTAGAACAAACGACAGATGCACAAAACCAAGGGACAGTCTTGGGGGATGTTTCTGTAGGACAGGCTTTCCAGGTGAATAGTCACTAATGGGTAGTTCCAACCAGGCTGTGAGTGGGAAGTGAAGTAGTGCAGGTGTGGGAAAGGGAGCATCTCCCAGTGACACCCATGACAGGTGGTGCTGGCACCTGTCAAGCTGGGGGGGTGACCCTGTCCTGCCATCAAAGTGATGCTCAACATGTGCTTGTCTTTTGTACCAGCAGCTTTTATTCTCAGAAGAAATCCTGTTCTTCATTTTCCTCCCCATGTCCTAAGGTTGTATAAGATTTCATTAGAAGCAGCAGGAAATTCTTAGGGAAAAATCCTCTTTATTTATGATAATATTAATCAATTCTGAGGACCCAGTGGAAATCACAGTCAATAGAATGTTTTCCCTAAATGCCATGGTTTGTAGTGGAATTGCTGTACCGCGATTATCGTTCAGTGGCATGTCCTCGAGTTAACAATAGTTTCATGATATTGTTGGAAAGAATAGATCCCAGTGAGATGCTGGCTGTCTCTAACTTTGTTTCCAGAGAAATCAATAAGACAAGAAGCTTGGTGATGCTTCTACGACATGAGTTTATTCACTAGTATAATTTTGTGTTTTCGTCTCCCTCCCTGCCCTCAGGTATTGCAGGCTGTGGATCCTTGGTCCTCTTGGCTGGCATTGCAGACTCTTGGTTACCTTCATATGAGCTTCTCCACCCCCATCGCTTTCGATCTCTGGAAAGAAGAGACCCAGTGCTATCAGACAGAGCACCCTACAGCTTGCTGGTTCAGGATCTGAGGTCTAGACAGACATCCTTGGGTGGACTAGGTGAGCCTGGGAGACTCCATGGGAAATAGCAGGCAGAAGTCAGAGCAAAAAGGGGAGGAATGGGTAGGGCCTGGAAGGAGGCAGTAAGGATTCCAGAAGTAAGGATTCTAGTCCAGAAAGAGGATTGGATTCCAGACCCAGAGGAGTTAACCTCTGAGTAGGATGTGGAGACTGCCAGCCACTGTCCTGAAAATTTAAAAAATAGTGGAAAGATTAAAATCCATTACTTCTGATTTTTACCCACTTTCTTGTAAAGCCTGAGTTTTAGGGAATATGTCTATTCCCTAAAACTCTTTACATTGGAATTTAACTGGCTATAAAGTGTGGTCTTCTCCTCAATTTGAACTTCTGCACAAAGCCAGCAGCCAGTGGGTAAAATCGGTGCTTATTGGGTTGGCTAAATTGTAATCTTGGAGCATCTATGAGCTCAGATGTTGTCTTTATAGAAGAAAGTGATTTAATGTTCGTAGTCTTCCTTTATTTATTTATTTAAATTAATTAATTTTATTTTATTGGCTGTGTTGGGTCTTTTTTTGCTGTGCATAAACTTTCTTTAGTTGTGGTGATTGGGGGCTACTCTTAGTTGTGGTGTGCGGGATCCTCATTGCTGTGGCTTCTCTTGTTGCAGAGCATGGGCTCTAGGTGCGTGGGCTTCAGTAGTTGCAGCACATGGGCTCAATAGTTGTGGCTCATGGGCTCTACAGTGCAGGCTCAATAGTTGTGGCGTATGGGCTTAGTTGCTCCGCGGCATGTGGGATCTTCCTGGAGCAGGGATCAAACCCGTGTCCCCTGTATTGGCAGGCGGATTCTCAACCACTGCACCACCTGTGAAGCCCTTCCTTTATTTTTAAGTGATCAGATGCAAAGGATATGTTTTTCTTTCCATCAGCTCTCTTTGCTTCTGAAATGCCCTTATTCATATGAAAAAATTCTAGACCCTTGGAGACCTTTAGGATTGAATGAGGGGCTACTTCTCTTAGAGTATGTGCAATGGGAATTTTCCCCAACGCACCCAGTTGACAGCAGTATTTCTGAAAGCCTCACATATAATTACCCTATGACCCAGCAATTCTGCTCCTAGGCATATACTCTAAAGAAATGATTGCGTATGTCTACTAAAAGACATGTATATGAATGCTGGTGTTACATCTATAGCAGCCAAAAAAGTAGAAACTCTCCAGATGCCTACCAACAGCAGAAAGGATGAAAAGTTATGATATCCACATGCAATAGACAACTACAACAAGAAAGAATGAACTAGCAATATGTTCAACAACCTGGATGTATCTCAAAGACGTAGTAATCAGACAGATACCAGACACAAAAGAGTACATGCTATGTGATTCCATTCATACCCATTAAACTACTGTAAAACTACCACATGGATATATTTTGGAAATTAATCCTTCGTCCGTTGCTTTGTTGGCAAATATTTTTCCCCATTCTGAGAGTTGTCTTCTCTTGTTTATGGTTTCTTTCACTGTGCAAAAGCTTTTAAGTTTCATTAGGTCCCATTTGTTTATTATTGATTTTATTTCCATTATTCTGGGAGGTGGGTCAAAAAGATCTTGCTTTGGTGTATGTCATAGAGTGTTCTGACTATGTTTTCCTCTAAGAGTTTTACAGTGTCTGGCCTTACATTTACGTCTTTAATCCATTTTGAGTCTATTTCTCTGTATGGTGTTAGGAAGTGTTCTAATTTCATTCCTTTACATGTAGCTGTCCAATTTTCCCAGCACCACTTATTGAAGAGGCTGTCTTTTTTCCATTGCATATTCGTGCCGCCTTTGTCAAAGATAAGGTGCCCATATGTATGCTAACTCATATATATGGAATCTAAAAAAAAATGGTACTGATGACCCCAGTGACAGGGCAAGAATAAAGATGCAGATGTAGAGAATGGACTTGAGGACACGTCAGGGGTGGGGGGGTGGGCAAAGGGGAAGCTGGGATGAAGTGAGAGAGTAGCACTGACACATATACACTACCAAATGTAAAATAGATAGTTCATGGGAAGTTCCTGCATAACATAGGGAGATGAACTCGATGATGGGTGATGACTTAGAGGGCCAGGATAGGGAGGGTGGGAGGGAGTCGCGGAAGGGAGGGGATGTGAGGATATATGTATAAATATAGCTGATTCACTTTGGTGTACCTCAAAAATTGGCACAACAGTGTAATGCAATTATATTCCAATAAAGAGCTTTAAAAAAAACCTACTGCATGGGCATAGAATTTATAGTAATGATTAACTTGGTGGGAGGATATTAACTGGGATATTCACTTCTGAGGTGTTGGAAGTGGTTTTGAATCTTGCTCTCGATAGTGGATACACTACACACACACACACACACACACACACACAATTCACCAAGCTGCCTACTATAGACAGGTTATAGCTCATACATAATAATCCTACTAATAAAAAGACTGATAAAAGGTACTTGCTTTTTCAATCTAGTTTTATGTTCGCATTCCTAATTCTTGTCAGGTCACCCTGAAATGAAAGGCAATCTATTTCATTAGAGTTAGAACATATATTCAGCTAAATTAGTAGATAAGATGTAAATCCATGAATTTAGGGCAAATAGTGGGGTAAATAAGGCAGAACATAAGGAGATGGTGTATTTATACATATTATGTTTAGTTTCTATTCTGAATGACATGTGACCAGATGGACTGGAATCTCCCTGAGACTCAACTGAGCAAACCTTCTCCTGGTCACTCAGTCACTGGACACCATCTGCACACTAAGAATTTGAGATGAGCTACCACAGCGAGACCCTCCTAAATCTCCTCGAGAAGATGACATGACCATCTCGTGGGTCCTGCGTGGACATTCATGAGGAGTAGCAGGCTTGGAGAAACTCCTCCAGCATCAGAGGAGACTTGGGAGGGTATGTATGGGGGAAAGGGGATGAGAACCCAAGTAGGGTCTTGTGCTGCAAGTAAAAGTGATCACACAGGTGCCGCCAGCTCGGTAATTTCTTGGGACACGCGGATACCTTTCTTCTGCTATTATTATAGTTATTTTTATTTTAAATCAAAGTATAGTTGACGTACAATATTATGTTAGTTTCAGATGTACAATGTAGAGATTTGACGTTTAGATGCATTATGAAATGATCTCCACAATAAATCTAGAAAGCGTCTGTCACCACACAAAATGATTACAGTATTATTGACTACATTTCCTCTGCTACACATGACATCCCTGCAACATTTATTTTGTAGCTGGAAGTTGGTACCTTTTAATCCCCTTCACCTATTTCTCCCATCTCCTCATCCCTCTCTGCTCTGGCAACTACCCATTTGTTCTCTATGAGTCGGTTTTCATTTTGTTTTGTTTGTTTTGCTTTTAGATATAAGTGAGATCATATGGTATCTGTCTTTCTCTGTTTGACTTATGTCACTTAGCATAATACCCTCTAGGTCCATCATGCTATTGCAAATGCAAGATTTTATTCTTTTTTATGGCCGAGTAATTTTTCATTATATATATACATACCACATCTTCTTTATCCATTCATCTGTTGACAGACACTTAGGTTGCTTCCACATCTTGGCAATTGTAAATGGTGCTGCAATGAATATGGGGATGACGTCTTTTCAAATTAGTGTTTTTATTTAATTCTGATAAATACCCAGGAGTGGAATTGCTGGGTCACATGGTAGTTCTATTTTTAATTTTTTGAGAAACCTCCACACTGTTTTCCATATTGGCTGCACCAATTTACCTTCCTACCAATGGTGCATAAAGGTTCTCTTTTCTCCACATCCTGGATAACACTTGTTATTTGTCATCTCCTTGAAGATAGCCATTCTGATGGCTGTGAGATGATTTTGTGGTTTTGATTGGTATTTCCCTGGTGATTAGTGATGTTGAGCATCTTTTCACATGTCTGTTGGCCATCTTCTGTGGAGAAATATCTATTCTGAAGTCAAATTGTTTATTGATATTGACTTGTATGATTTCTTTGTATAATTAAAGGCAGAAGGAAATGATCATGAAGATGAAGAGAATGACTGTGAAAAAAGATGCAGGAAGGTGAAGAGGAGATACGGAATAAGGAGGAGGAGGGGGAGGAAGTAACATTTCAACCTGGGAAAGTCACTACAGCTTTCAACCTCAGTTCCCTGATCTGTCAAAGGCTACAGCACCCCCCTTCTTTTTTGGCCTCGCAGTTCCCTGACCAGGGATCGAACCCGTGACCCCTGCATTGGAAGCATGGATTCTTAACCACTGGATCGCAAGGGAAGTCCCTTGCCTCTCTTTTTGTTAGGATAAAGCGAAACAATGGATGAGAAAGGATCTCAAAAACTGTGAAGTGCGATACACAAGGAGGCATGAAGATTTAGTAAAGAGATTATGGATCAATAAATCATGTGACCTTTCACAGCGGGTCACATGCTGTGTGCGTGTGAGTGGTGCATGCCCGGGGAGTGGGGGTGCTCACCCTGTAAAGTGATGCAGGTCTGGCTCCATAATATCTCACCTGTGGGATTCAGTTCTCTGATTCCATAGACTCACACTGGACCAGCTGGGATCCACACTGTTTCCCATGTTTCACCCCATCAAACGGAACTTCCATCCTTGTCAGCAGTTCTAATCGGAATGATGAAGCCAGATGAAAACTGTTTAAATATGCTAATCGGCCGACAGGAGATTAAACGGGGCCCTTAACAAATGACTCCGCGTCCAGCCCCCCCCCGTCCCCACCTGACACAGCGGCACATTAATAGCTCTGATATTCCTGCCTGTCGGAGACATTCCATACATCTCCCGGTCTTTGATCTCACTGTCCACCCGTGAGCCTGTGACAGCCGGAGAATTATCACACCTTCTTTGCACATTTTCCCTCTGTCTCTCAGTGGCCATAGAGGTGGCTTCGTGAGGCTGCCCTGAGCATTACTGCCTTGCTGATCTATCGGTTCCAGGGCCACTCTCCCAGGCTAGTGACAGATTGCTCTCTATAGGGGAAAACCACTTAGAGCACGTAAGACAGCAGTGACAAATGTCTCATATTTTGGGCTCATTTGAAAACCAGTAAGAATGAAGGTTTCCTGCAAAGGCTTGAAACATATGAGAACTTGAATGTTGAAACTTAAAAGGTACATTTGGGGTGATTCCCGGCTCATCCCTGACGTTTGGGGAAAGACGTTACAGTGGGGTAACCTAACTAACACATCAGCTCCTCATTTTGTTTTGGTTGGTGATAAAACCTGATTGACTTTCTGCTCCAGGACAGCATTCACCCAGGTCTGAATGATGTGGACCCTCTGCTGTAAAGGACCCTCTGCTCCCCACCTGTCTTCCGCTTTGAACTCCCAGGTCCTTCTGAAGTCTTCAGGCAGGAAAAAGCAGTAGAGCCCCTCTTACTAGAGGGCACTTTGACCATGACCTGGAGACCATGCTGAGAGCATAGCTGAAAATGATGCTTTTCCTTCTCAAGATCTGTTCCTGTCTCCCTCACTGTCTCCAGACCAATAGCTGAATCAGGATTCAGCATAGTCCAACTGGGGAGATATAGTTTCTGCTATGGGAAGAGATAGTGAAAAGTTGTAGGACCTAGGTGATATGAACTGACAGCAGCAAGAGAATGTGTGAGGATGGGTCTTGAAGGTGACGGCGAGAGGGATAGAATACAAGGTGACAGTGGCGAGTTGGTGAAGGTGGGAGCATCCTTTTGTGATTCATAACTGAGGGTACTGGCAGGAACTCTTGGAGCTGGTCCTAGTATACAGTTGAGATGACTCCTGGAGGTCTGAATAGGAGAAGGAGCACAGTAGATGAGAATGAGATTCCAGAAGTCTTTCGTCAGCGATTCGCAGAACAGGTCAGGAGGCTCAGGGAAGTGTGCAATTTGGAGTGGATTTACTGCATGAGAAGGAAACCTGGTTCTTGTTCCCTAAAAGAGCCCAGAGGATGCTCATTCACCATGGAAATAAAGACTGCATGAGTGAGGGGGTCACCAGCATGTCTGAGACGCCAGGGGTGACTTCTGCTCCACAGGCCAAGATTAACACTAGAAAATTCTCCAAGGAGCAGGGCTGCCTGTGCTCAATAGGATGAAAGGATTGTGGAAAAGCAGAGGCCAAGTAGCAGCACTTGTGTTAGAGGCCAGTGGATGTCAACAGCATAATGAGAAACGAGGTCGAACAGGTGATCAAAGATCCCGACCCCCCCACCCCGGGGGCTCCGGTGATTAGAAAAAAGGCTGGACTGGCCACCGAGATTCTCTGACCCACAGAAATCTGTGGTGATGGCCAGTAGCTCGTGGTGATCTTAGGATGAGACACGTCAGTGCTGACTATACTGTCTGACTTGTGTTGTCAGAAGAAAATGAAAGCCCCGCCATAAAACACTTCGATCCCTCCCCAAGTTTCCATATCTGAGCCAATGCTCATGCACAGATCTTATAGATTGAATGCAACGCTGGGTTCCTTTGAAGAAGGACTCTGTCATTTCTCTGCCCATATTTAAAATAACATTCCCTGACCCCTTCCTAAAGGGACATGTGGCCATTTTCTAGAAGAGCCATACACAGGGGTGAGTGGAATATGCAGAACTCAGGCTGACACTGGTATCGGGACGTCTGACTAGCGTGGAGGTGCGGGAAGCCAGGTGAGAGATGGGACTGTGGCCAAGTACATCCATGCATAGCTCACACCTGAGACTCACAGCATGTTATCCCTACTCTTTCCACAGTGACCACCTGCCGAAGCCACTCAACCTCCCACTGTAAGACAGCCTGCTGTTAGACAGTGTCAGATGGCTGTAACCACTTGGTTCCCTGCTTTGGTTAATTGCAGACTGGTCTCTCTAGGGCTTGTGCATGGGTGAGGGTGGAGCAGGTGCATGCGAGGTGGGGAGAGATTTTGTCTTTTACTGAGATTTCACTTACCTTATAGTAAAAAAATAATAATAATCCTTTTCAAGGAAGCTGTCCCTCTTGTCCATCAAATCATGGCAGGAACAAAGCTTATTCGTGCATTAAGCTTTCATTCTTGGCGTTCTTGAATTCATGAAAAGGTAATCATATCTGGCTCCAGGCTATCAAGAGAGCTCTTTACAACTGATTCTCAACCGAGGCATTAGTCACCAGGAATATCACTAAATCTCATTTGTCATTCTTCTCTGACATGACAAGCTCTAATTTATTTAAAGTGCAGTCATGCCAATGGGAGGTGACCTTGTTCCTTCTGAGGGTGTATAAACAAAGCTCTCTCCAGCATGCTTCTGTACCAATGCAATTTTTTTTTTTTGCACGTGTGCAAGGAGGGCGGTGCACCCATGTTGGGTAGACAAGTGGCAGCTTCCACTTCGAGTACCACCTAAGGGAGATGGAGTAAATGACTTTTGACAGTCTTGTCTAGAGGTTTTGGGATTTTTCCTCCCAGTGAATTTTGGTCTATGGTCACTCTGATTGTGATTTTATGCACTTGATTTCTGACTTAACTTTGCTATAATTTCCATTGCTCAGAAGGTGGAGGAGACGATGAGAGGAGTGTTGTTTTGAGGACAGATTATGAACAGAGAGAACCTGGAGCAAAGTGCCTGCATCTTGGAGAAATTCATCAAAAGCATAGTGGGGCTTCCCTGGTGGCGTAGTGGTTAAGAATCCACCTGCCAATGCAGGGGACGTGGGTTCTATCGCTGGTCCTGGAAAGTCCCACCTGCCACGGAGCAACTAAGGCCGTGTGACACAACAAGAGAAGCCACTGCACTGAGAAGCCCGCACACCACAAAGAAGAGTAGCCCCTGCTCGCCACAACTAGAGAAAGCCCGCGTGAAGCAATGAACACCCAACACAGCCAAAAATAAATAATTCATTTAAAAAAAAGTAAGGGCATTGACAGACAGCTGCCCTGGCGCTTAGCAAAGCAACTTCAAGCTCAAGAAAAAGATCCATTTGATTCCAGGTCAGAGACTTAACGCTAAAATTTTCCTCAAGAGGAAAGAAAAATTAGAGAAACTTTAAATTCTGGCAAAATCATTGTGAGAGGAAACACAGGATAATGCATAGCGTGTGGGTTTGGGGGTTCTTTTCATCTTAAATCCTATCTGTGTGACTTTCTAGTTTTCCCCTTTCTGGGGCATCTGGGGGCTGGCTCCATGCTTCTCCCCCCGCCTCAGAATGTGACCTCATTTAAAAATAGGGTCTTTGCCGATGTCATCAAGCTAAGATGAGGTCATTAGGGCGGGCTCGAATCCACTATGATTGGTGTCCTTATGAAAAGGGTAGGTTGGGACAAAGCGACAGAAGAGCACTGAGGGAGGACACTGTGAAGACATGCCGGGGTAACGAATGTCACGTGACCATGAAGGAAGAGACGGGGTGATGTGTTTACATCCTGGTGGGGCCCTCGAGTGAAATGACTCCCGGCCGCTGCTCTGAATCACACGCTCCGCTTGGTCCCCACCTTCCCTGGGCCTGTGGGGCGTAAGGCCCTGGCGGTCCCCTGCAGCAGTGCTCTAGTCGCTCGGAGCTGGGACGGGGAGGGGCTGGGAGCCGGACTGTGGCTTTGGGTGGTCTGCGCGGACAGCATGGCTTTTGCCTGGCATCTCAGAGTCACCTGTTTCCACGCCTCCCCTCTTTCCTCAGGTGATCATTTCTCCCACCCCCTCCAACTTTGCAAAAATCCTCCCAGATCCTCCTTGAGTTCTCAAAATACCATGCATAGTCACGCGCTTATTCAATAAATATTGATTGATCATTCGCTAAATTTCAGGCATAACGTTACACATATTTCAACTAAACAGGACCCGGGGAGGTGTCTGACACCACTCATCGGAAACATCCGAGCCCAGGGACCTACATTCAATATCCCGTGATAAACCGTAACGGAAAAGAATAGGAAAAAGAGTGTATATATATGTCGGCATAACTGAGCCGCGTGGCTGCACAGCAGAAATTAAACACAACATTGTAAATAAAAAGAGATTTCATTTTCAGAAGACATGAATGGATCTTTTGCAATGACAATACAATAATTTTTGGTCGTTGAAAAAAAAGAGAAATATCCGAGCCCAGATCCCTGTTGATGCCAACTGGGTCCTCGTCTGGGACAGTCATACGGTGGGGATTGGACTTGGAGAGGAAGATGCTGGCCCAGGATTGCACCCTGGGTGTGTAGTGGGTGAGGAGACTTGTGTCGGGGATGACACTCAGTGTGTCCATACCTGCCTTCCAAGGGCGGCAGCCCCGAGCTTGTTCTACACACAAATACGAAGAATTGTTAGACACTTCTGCTCTTTCTTGTTCTTAAAGATACTTAAATCTGTTAATCTTTCTGGTTTTCTACTCTCCTCAAAAGAGTCAATGAGGAATCCTATCAGGTATTTGGTTACATTGAATATTTCTTTATTAGTATGAAGATTCACTCCCAGAACTGAGGTTAATTTTCACAACATCAGACATAGTGACCAGAACCACAGTCTAGAGTCTAAAGTATTAATTGTTTTAGGATACTCAACATTTTTTTCTTTCCTTCGTCAAAATCTTAATAGGAAATACATTTTCCATATTTTAAAGAATTTTATTTTTCCATTTCACTGAAAAGTGGCAGCACATTTTAGTTCCTGGGTGTATGTCTGCCCCAGGAATGAGTCCTGGAGACTTTAAAAGTACCACCTTCTCATCGCCTTGACCCTCCCCCTCACACACACACACACACACACACACACACACACACACACGTCTGGAGGGAGAGAGGAAGGAGCCGTTTTATATGGGATTTGAGACTTGGGGCAGGAAGGGGTGCTTGGGAGCAAATGATGGAGTCCACAGATAGAAGAAGGAAATCTGGTCTGGAATAATTCCTGGAGATGCTCTCAGCTGTGAGTCGTGGGCAGCTAATGCTCCACCCAGACAGAGGAGTAGATGCCTCGTCCCTGAAGGGAGAGCGGGACAGCACATCACAGCCTCCATCACAGGGAGGCCAGGGGTCACTCCACCCAGTGCACGGACTTCCCATCCTTGATGGGATTAGGAGTTGGCTTCAGAGGATAAAGCAGTGCTTCCTTCATCAGGAGTCTTGCCAGGAAAAAAGAAAAAGAAGGTTCGCGGAACTTTTCGTGCATTTAGTGAAGTAGTTGACATCTTCTGGCACAAACTCCTTATCTCCCCACCAACTGGAAAAGTTTGCAAACTGGCATGGTGGGCAAGCAACTTTGAGTAGCACGGCTGTGGACCAGCTCTCTTCCTGTCACACAGGAGCTCACTCCGGGTCATTTCCTTATCAGCTCTATTTGTGAAGTTAATCATCCTTTGACTTCCAGAGTCTGGGGAGAGAAGCTTGGCCCACTCTCTGCTTTCCTAACACTCTTTTTTTTTTTTCTTTTTTCTTTCTCCCCCGTAGTGGGGAGGTTGATTCATCTTAGCAGATCTTGTCAGATTGTGTCTGACTGCATCTATTTAGTTTTCCCAAATGTCCAATCTCTGTCCGCTGAGAAATATGTGAAGTGCTGACAAGGCTCTTATGGACAGCACACCTATCGCTGCACCGTCTGGAGGATTAATTCTTCTTAATTATGTTAGTGCTGGGCCGTCACTCAAGTTTATTGATGCTGTCTGGTCATGTCTGGGAGATTTATAGGTCTCTAAATCCATCTTGCCTCGGGGAGACCTCAAACAGCTTGGCAATCTTTTCAGCGTCTTTGTGTATGAGGCAAATATGACACAATTATTACAGAAAGCTCCTTCATAAATAAGCACTCGCTTCTCTAAGTTTCCTCTCTGGGGCCCTGGAAGGGGAATTCGGGAATTGGGGATTTGTTTGCAATCCCTGTTTCTTTTTCCCTGTGGCTGAGTTAAAAACCCACTCTCTCCAATCAAAGTATTTTGTTTCTAGTCCGCGGACCATTCCTGAGAATTATATCCAAGTTCACTAGGCAGAATTTAATTATTTTTGTGTATAGGGCCACTGGCTTTCGTATCATTGAGTATGAAATGACTGGATTTCAGACGGTCAGAAGGAAATAGAGAGAATATAGGATAACAGGCTCGTGGAGGTTGGTGCTGAAATGCACCTGGGTCAGCCCAGTGTTTCTTCGTCCTGCCTGCACATCACTCTCCTTGGAGACTGAGTGATACTAAGTCAGGAGTGATCTTCCAGCATATGGAAGCTCTCGGCCCTTGGGCTTCAGTAGTTGTGGTGCGTGGGGTCAGTCGTTGTGGCGCACAGGCTTTGTTGCTCCGCGGCATGTGGGATCTTCCTGGACCAGGGATTGAACCCGTGTCTCCTGCATTGGCAGGAAGATTCTCAACCACTGAGCCACCAGGGAAGCCCCTCATCTAGGTTTAGAAACCATGGATGAGATCCTCTCTCAGTCTAGAGAGGGGAAGGACACTGGAGGTGCAGGTGCAGTGAGTGTATGCCTCAAGGTTTTCATCAGTGGGGATTCGAACCCAGGCCTTGGGAAAGGACCGTGAAGCCAGGGCGATGAAGTTGTGCAGTCTAAACATTCTAGCTGCAAGCACTTGAATGGAAACTCTGTTCCAAGTCCTGTGCTAAGCTCTTAACACATTATCTTTTAAGGTATCACTACAATTCTATGCAGTGGGTATTATTATCATCATTTCGTATAGGGGAAATTGAGACCCAGAAAATTTTAATATCTTGACCAAGATAATATAAATAATAAGCAAGAGTCAAGGGTTGAACCCAAGTCTTCTGGTTGAAAATTTCTGTTCTTACCCTTCCTGCTGGAGAAAAAAAGACCAATTAGGAGACGTCGATGGGGGGACCACCTGTAGTTTCCTTTGGAGGGAAGATTATGTAAGGGATGCCTGTGAGGATTCATAAAGGTTGAAGCGTGGTGGTTGGCAAATTTAGTATAATTCTCACTGTGCAAGAAAAGGAAACCACAGATGATGGAATGGGGAGAGAAAGACGGGTTAGAGAAAGAAGAGTGAGGGGGTGAGCAATGCTTGATGGTCACTAGGAGGTGATGGCCCAGAAGAGACTGATCACTGGGGCAGCTTTTCCTGGTCCCATAGACTGACAGCTGGCGGGTGGGGGTGGGGAGAACAGCATATACCCCGCAGGGCCACCCGGGGGTGGCACCTGGGAACAGAGTGAACGCACAGGGGCTGCGGGAGGCAGGCTTTGTCATGACACGAGGGTGGGGTGACCCTGGTTCCCAAGAGACGATGAGATTGGTTTGCCTGAATAATTGCACAGGTTGGTAGGGAACTGAAACCCACTGCTTGTAGATAAGCAGGCACTGTGCCTCGTCCCTGCGACAGGAGGGAGCTGAGGAGTAGGGGGCTCGGGGCCATGTGAGGGCTCCCACGCTGATCAGATGTCAAGTCAGCCTCAGCCCACAGCCATTCCACTTTCACAAGGCTGTGTAACGACAAAGCTGGGCTCGCTATGTAAAACCAGAAAATACGCCGTACGTGTCGAATGTTCCTAAGAGGAGAGCTGGAAGCTTGCTCACTGCTAATTTGCTTTCTTCCCATAGCTGCACAGAGTTATTCAAATCTGACATTTTAATTATGTTTTACAACCAGGCATTAATTTTTCCAAGTCTACCAGTGTGTAAGCAAGACAGCTCACACATACTCACGCCTGGCTCCTCTGGGAGTCCCCGCATCCTCCCGCCTGTCTTCTCTGTGGGACACAAGACTGGGGCCCGATCCTATGAAAGAATTTCACACTTAGATCTTTTTCTTGGAAAAAGTCCTACCCAAAGCACTGGAGGGAAAGTCACATTAGTACCAGAGGTAAAAAGTAAGGGCCAAATACAATTTCAGATTTTCATTAAAGTATCATTTTTATGTTCAACCGGCACGACTCTTTCCCTTATTTGAATATTTAAAATGAAAACTAAACTGTTTCCTCCCCGAACACGATGGCCCATGTGATCCTCGCGGGGGTTGGGGGTTGGGGGCGGGGAGGCGTAATAGTCGCCAGTGGATCACGTGGTCGCCTTGGATGTGATGCGAGGCGTGCACTCGGGCGTGGACCACAGTGAATTCGAAATGTAAGCGCCGGTGAAGCCTTTAATTCAGGCTGAAATGGACGTGATTCAGAGCTTTGCGTGGAATCTCTACTCTTGATTTACAAACGGAGATTAAAGCAAGAAGCAGTGAAATAATGGTTTATGGATTTGTAGATGAAGGGATGAAGTGGAATATAAAATGGAAAAAATTGTAGTCCAAAGTCACAGGCCTGGATTTGAGAGCTGACTCCATCCATCACTCATCGTGAGAATTGAAAGGCAAATCATTTCTCCTCCTTCCGCCCCCGCGTCCTTAGTTATAAAACAGGTACCTCATCGGCTGCCTGGTAATCTTACCTGATGGGGGGAATCAAAGGGTGAACGATAAGAAAAAATACTGTTGTAGAAACTGTATGCCCATCTTTCATTTTTTGTTTTATCATCATTGGTAGCAACTATGGCAGTTTGGGAGACGGGGGTTCTATTCGCTCCGAGGTGCGGGGGGGGGGGCAGGAGGCACGATGTGTATTTGAGGTTTCTTCTCAACCCTGAGGGCATCAAGCATTGGGGCACTGTGGAGGGTCATTCCTTTGCTAAGGAAGGGTGGTGCACAGCGGGGGGGAGGCTGGTTGGCGAACACTCAACGCGGCCCTGCCGCGGAGGTCCCTGGGGATTTACCTGGCGGGGGTTAGGACACAGACGGTGTGCTGTTCACATCGCCGGTCCCCGTGAGAGGCGACCCTGGCCCGGGGCGCTCTGGGCGTGGTGGGAGCGACGTTCCAGAAAGGAAGCCCGCCCTCCGGTCTCCCAGCTGGTGGGCAGTGCCAGGGCAACCTCATGGTGGGAGGGCAGGGGATGACTTGGGGGCAGCAGGCTGGCAGCAGAGACAGAGTTCATGAGAGAAATCTGAGAAGACCAGCGCCCAGGGCCCAAGCAGCTGGAGTCTGGGTCTCGGGGAGACACCATCAGAAAATAATGGAGCAGTTCAAGACGTTGGTTTTACCTTTTTCCACGTGCTAAACCCTGGACCGCTCTGTGTGTGTGTGTGTGTGTGTGTGTGTGTGTGTGTGGTGATACTTAAATGCACAGAGGGTATGGTGTGCTGGTTTCCATAAACCCACAGCAGTCTTCACAAAACGCTTCGAGGTGGGTATTCATCTGTGAGCCTGGAAGTTTTCATCTGTAAAATGAAGGTACATGCCTTGCTCAAGGTGACAGAGCTCGTCAGTGGCAAAGTATATACTCAAATGCAGATAAAGCCTGTCCAGCTCATTCAATTATATCCAAGGGGTTGAGTTCCAGAAGCTGAATGTAAGCTGGGTCAGGGCCCTAAACAATGAGAACAAAGGTGTCGAAGTTCAGTCTCTAGTTTCTGTCCTCACACGTGGTTCATGCGGTTGCCTGCCGACTAGGTAATCCCATAGGGCCCAGGGATGGGATTTACAAGGTATGTGGAATGTGGGTCTGCACCACATCACAGATGAGAGGGGAGTGAAGGGACCGGACTGGGGCGGGGGTGCAGCTGGGCATTAAAGGGCATGCAGTTCTGGATAAGAAGGGGGAGGGGACAGGTCGTGGGCATGGGGGAGGAGGCATGAGCTATTTTTTCTGGTCCAAAGACTGTTTCGCCGGTGGATAATTCAGGCCAGAGTGGCAGCAGGGCTACGCCTCTGTTTAATTAGGGATGCCCTAGGAGGACAGGCACACCCCCGCTGGCCACAGGCCCCGCCATTCCTTTTGCAGGACACCAGCCTGTCCATTCTTTTGTTACCCTCCTGGGCCTCGCTTTCATTTGGCTTGGGACCTGGTCTAGCCATTTGTTTATAGAGCTCTGAAAGATCCCCTTCTGTAATAACATTATTTTTTTAATTGAAGTATAGGTAATTTATAATGTTTCAGGTGTACCGCAAAGTGATTCAGTTACATATGTATTCTCTTTCAGATTCTTTTCCATTATAGGTTATTACAAGGTATTGAATATAGTTGCCTGCACTATACAATAGGTCCTTGTTGTTTATTTTCTATATAACAGTGTGTATCTGTTAACCCCCAATTCCTAATTTATCCCTCCCCCCTCCTTCCCCCTTGGTAACCATAAGTTTGTTTTTTATGTCTGTGAGTCTATTTTTGTTTGGTAAATAAGTTCGTTTGTTTCATATTTTAGATTCCACATGTAAGTGATATCATATGAGATTTGTCTTTCTCTGTTTGACTTCACTTAGTATGATAATCTCTAGGTCCATCCATGTTGCTGCAAATGGCATTATTTCGTTCTTTTTTATGGCTGAGGAATATCCCGTTGTATATATGTGCCACATCTTCTTTATCCATTTACCTGTTGATGGACACTTAGTTTGCTTCCATGTCTTGGCTATTATAACTAGTGCTGCTGTGAACGCAGGGGTGCCTGTGTCTTTTTTAATTAGATGCAATAACCCATTTCTGCCTCAGCACCTGGAGTGGTGTTGCTGGCTGGTACCTGGCAAAGATTTTCCCTTTTCCTTTCCTGAAAGGAACTCAGTTTATTTTACTTATTCCTTTTTCTCATAGTCCAAGTGCTACAGGGAAAGGACACCGCACTCTAGAGGTGGCCTGATTTTTCTCTCCTTCTCTTCACCCCATGATTGGTTGGGGAAGGACTGTGATGTAATTATGGCCAGTGGGACATGAGGAAGAGTGTTCTAGAGCCCTCTGGAGAAGGAGTTTCCTCACTCTGGGAAAACTACTAGAAGCCACTGAGGTCTCTGCACAAGCATTCTGGGAAAGCATTTAGCTGCACACAGGTGAGGGAAGCAGCACCTTCCTTGTGAACAGGCGAGAAAGGAGAAGAGCCTGTGTTCCTGATGACAGCACTGAGCTGCGATTAGCCAGCTGT
Organism: Hippopotamus amphibius kiboko; assembly: GCF_030028045.1. Classification (NCBI taxonomy): domain Eukaryota; kingdom Metazoa; phylum Chordata; class Mammalia; order Artiodactyla; family Hippopotamidae; genus Hippopotamus; species Hippopotamus amphibius. The sequence goes on along the minus strand of NC_080189.1, from coordinate 4,475,585 downwards.
CACATCTACCCTACCTGCACACATTCAATTACAGAGCCAAATAACCTCCTTCTTCGGTGCATTCAGATTGCTTCCATTCTGCCCCCTTTGCAGCTGGAAGTATTGTAACGTTCATCACCCTTGATATAGATCAGTAGATTTTTGTGCCCCAGATACCCCCAAACATTTCTCCGCTGTGCCATACATAAGGTAGAAAAACAAAGGACAGTTTACGGTTGCCTGTTTGCCTCTAAGAACTTGGTGCAGAATTGGATGTGATATAAAAGATCAACCGTGGGAAAGTACAAGATCTCTCCAAGTACTAGATGTCCTCCCTAAGAACAACAGGAAAAGAAAATTAAAAACCCTGTGGAGTTGGAAAAAAGGAGAAATGATGGTATTTTTCTGATGTTATTGGAAATCTTACAAATACTAGTTTAAAGTATTAACAGCGCTGACTTTTACAATGTCACCAGTAATATCTGAAGCAAGATTAAAACCTCTAGGTTTAATTCTGTAAAATAAATGTATATGTATATGTGTGTTTAGGTAGACAGACAGATTTAGGTGTCATCTCAAAAAATTAATGCAATTGAAATGAGGGTGTTTGTAAACCATAAACATTTGGGAATGTCTAAGAATTAATTGAAAAATAGGTAATTGCCTGGTTAATTAAAAATAATCCCTTTGCCTTCCTATAGTCTTCTCAATCGAATATACTAATTTATGGAATAAAAAGCAGATTGAAAGAATTCAAAGCTGCACAGAGCCATTCTTTCTAGTCCAAAGACTTTCTCCAGCAGATAATTCAGGTCAAAGTGGGAGCAGGAGTATGTCTTTGCAAAGATAAAATTAGATTTTCTTGTTCCTGCTCCCCCAAAATGGGGAGATTGTATTGTATTTCTTTTTTTTTCCATCAAAAAAGTCCAGGAGTAGACAGCTGCATTAGTGATCCTGAAAAATGCCAACAAGCAGTTATATTATTTAAAAAAAAAATGCTTCTGAAACAGCAGGTGAGGGTGCTGAAGAGCAGGTGCTGAGCAAGGCAGGTGAGGACCCAAGACTGCTCATAATTCTTTCTGCAGTTTGTGGCTGATGCCGGGTCTGACTCTCTGCTAAGCTGGGCGGAAGTGGGAGACGAATCGATCGCGGTGGCAGTTTCAGCCAGAGAGCGTGTGTGTCAGTGACACACGCGTGCAGATGGACATGCCTCTCGTGAACACGGAGAAGAGAAAGGGCAGGAGACTCTCAGACTCCCACGAAGCACGATGTCCAGGAAGTGCGCACAGCCTGTGGGGCTGAGGTGACGGCTCCTCCGTCAGCATCGGCCAGTTGACGTCGACCCTTGTGGCCAGTGGTCCACAGGGAGAGTAAAACCAAACCTGGACCTGGTGGCTGGGGCCTGTGCCCTGCGTGTGCGCTGCTCTCTCCTCACCCACTCCTCCTCCAGACTTACAGCAAATCCCCGGCTGGAGAATCTTCCGTGGATGTTGACCTCTGTCAAAAGCATATTGGAAAGGGGCTTCTCACTTGGCTTTCTTTTGTTTTATCTCTTATTCTATATAAACTCAAAGAACCGCCAGGTTCAATTCTGGTCGAGTTTATTTCCAGTTCCACATCAGAAACCCTTTACATTTGGAATGACTGCTTCATCTTAAATCCCTCAAGGATGTTTTAATCCAAAATTCAATCACACTAAGAAAGCTCCCTGTGCAATGTGGGCTTTTATGTCAATTCCCCCTTTGATATCCGTTGCCCAGTGAATGAAATGAGAATGAGATCTATCGTACCCAGCATCAAGGACATGGGTAATTCAGGGTGAGGGGCGGCTGAGGCCATTCCTCCCTCAGATGCAAAAGTGGGTTTTACATGAAAACCAGAGATGCTCCCAGAGCTCACTGATCATCCGTGCACCTCGGTTTCAGCTGAGAGTAGGTGATCTGTGCTTTCTCTTCCCTGGAAGATGGAAAGATGTGTTTAGCTTTTAAAAGTAAATACAAAGTGTTTGGCTTTGTAGTTTATGAACCTAAAACAGGGCATTGGAAAGGAAGGCAGAAGAGATGGGGTTAGGATTCGTTGGGGGTAATCAGATCCCAAAGACAGAGGGAGATTTCAGATCGAGACAGAGGATTTCACCCAGGAAATTCATTTTGCATTGCACTTGTACCTCAAATCCAAGGCACCTGGGAATAGAGTGGCCCTTTAGATTCTTCCAACTACTTTTATGATCAAGGGGGTCGTTGAACACCTCAACATTCCACACACTACCATACTGGTCCATAATAGTGACAAAATGCTGATTGGATCTGACCAACAGCAAGTACCGTAAATGCCCTAGTAATTCACATGGGAACCAGAGGATGAGAGAGAAAATCCCATGAATATTTAGAAGCCTGTCAAATCAAGAAATCTGGGGGGGTCTGGGGAACTCCCCAGTGGTCCAGTGGTCAAGACTCCACTTTCACTGCTGAGGGTGCGGGTTTGACCCCGCCGCGTGGTGTGGCCAAAAAAACAAACAAAAAAATCTTATGAGGTCTGATGACCTGGGACATGCCAGGATATCTCCTATAAAGTGCATGAGAAATGATAGCACCTTGGTGTGCTTACTGCTAAGAAAGAGGCTGTGCGTGGTATACCTCTTCAGGTTCCGACGGTAGCATATACCACTCTGGGAACATTGCCCTAACCCACTTATTAGATGAGGGGAGGGCTGTCAGTTTCAAGAGAGGCAGAGCAGGAGGGCTCAACAGAGAGTCCAGGCTGGGGCACAAGCTCTCCTGCCACTGGAGCCACTGAACCTAGAAGGTCTGGCAGTGCCAGGAGTATCCACACATGATAAGGATGCTTGTGAAAGCCTGCCCAGCACGGTACGGGAGCAGTGGCCAGGACCCTGCGGTCTAGAGCAAGGCCATGTGCAGCAGAGAGCTACTCTCTACCGGAGAGACAGCTCCCCAGGGTAAACGTGGTGTGAAGTGGCATGGCTCCTGCCCTTGTGTCATGCCTTTGACTCAACTGATGGATGGGTTCAGTACCTAAGCCAGAGACCAACATGCCTGGGCTGGACGCGAGGGGCTCAGCAGCCCTGCAGGCAGCTTGTCCAGACCTCTACTCGGTGGGAGTGCTGTGTACTGGACCAGCCAGCTACTTCTTCATAGAGGAGATGATTCTGGAAACAAATACAGATGTCTCCCACTAGCTTACGTTGCTAACCTGTATCAGCAGGTGTCCGTGAGGCAGGAAGCACGTCTCAAGTCTCAAAATGACTGCACAGGGACTTCCCTGGTGGTCCAGTGGGTAAGACTCGGAGCTCCCAATGCAGGCGGCCCAGGTGCAGTCCCTGGTCGGAGAACTAGATGCCGCATGCATCCCACAGCTAAGAGTTCATAAGCGGCAACTAGAAGCCGGCACAGCCAAAATAAATAAATATTTTTTTAAAATCTCATAAAAATGACTGTACAGCTAAGGAGACAATATTCTGTTCTACATCACGTTCTTTTGTGTCTTTGCCATGAAACACCACTCTTGGTGGTCAGCCGGGCATGTCTCCTTACTCACTTAGAGATAAATTGGCTGTGTGAGCCTGGACAGGAAATCTCATTTTACCAGCCTCGGTTGAACCATGTGCAAGATACAAATACTATTCGCTTCCTAGGAAGGGGCCTAATTGGACATTCAATTGAGTCCTTATTTATGTGGTGTTGGTTTCAATTTGCACAGAGTGGACTGCAAATTACATTTGTTCAGTGGTCAAAAGGTTGGCTTTCTTTGGAAAGTGAAGAAGTAGTATTGGCTGGGATTCTTTTGTTCATAAGTAATTCCAATTTTAATTATCTTAATTAAGAAAGGCAATTTATTGGGTGACCTAGCTGATGCTTCCAAGGATAGATTCAGGCATGGCTGGATCCAGGAGCTCACATAATTAATCCATTCCAGGTGTTTCCCTCCCATCTCCCTTTCCCTTTGACGACTTTGATTTTTTTAAGCTGTGGCTGTTCTGCCTAGCAAAATGTGGCACGTCCAGGCATGTCGCTAGCCCTCTCACTGGTAACAATTCCAGCAGAAAGAGGATCTTGTCATTGAAAATGCCAGCATCATGTCCCTGAATTGGAACTGTTGGGTCCTGTGTCATCCAGCCTTGAGAGCTGAGTGTTTGGTTTGGCCAGGCCTGGGTCACATGTCCTCCCCTGGAGCAGAAGGTGGAGACAACCCCACACACACAAGGGACAGAGAATGCGGGGATTGTGGTATCCAGGAGGGTTGACTCTTTGTTTATCAGAAAAAGGGGAAATGGATCCTGGACTGGTGAAACATCAGTGCCCACTCAAAGCAGACCCGTGTCAGCTGTAGGCTGGGAAGGCCTATCTCTAAGCCTAAGCAAATTAATACGATCATTATTCCCTGGGAGGAAATGCTCATCTTACTTGGGAGAAGCGGCTTCCAAGCAGCAGCTTCTGACTCTAATCAGTTTGCTAATTATAATTATTTTCACTAAAGCAAGTGCTCAAAAGCTTTCCACTCGGGACTTCCCTGGTGGTCCAGTGATAATCTGCCCTGCAATGCAAGGGGATGTGGGTTAGATCCCTGATCCGGGAACTAAGATCCCATATGCTGAGGGGCAACTAAGCCTGCACACCGCTAATACTGAGTCCGTGTGCCTCAACTAGAGAGCCTGAGAGCCACAACTACAGAGCCCACGCCCCCTGGAGCCTGTGTGCTACAACTAGAGAGAGGAAACCCACATGCCACAACTAGAGAGAAGCCCGTGTGCTGCAGCAAAGATCCCATGGGCCTCAACTAAGACCAGGAACAGCCAAAAATTAAAAAAAAAAAAAAAGGTTTTCCACTTGGGAATCATTTGAGTTATTGCATGTAGTTGGGAGCTTTTAAAGCTGTATTTCTTGCTAAGTATTTGATCAATAATTTGAAGCAGTTAGGGGTAAGTTCCACCTTAATGAGGTTTTGCTCTATTGCTGTCACTTTTCGTTCCTTTATTCTGGGAACATGCAGCTGCTGAGTGGCTACCTTGGGGAAGCCGCGCGGGGTTGGAATCCCAGAGTGGCCCCTTCATAGCTTGCTCTCAGGGGATTCAGAATCTCTGACTCTCCATCTACTTATTAGGCAAGCGGAGGTACCCCCTGCCCCCCAGGGATACTGTGAACTATGAGGGTGGGAAGGCCCTGCCCAATGTCAAGGGCACAGTGGGAACTCAGTTTAATTGAGCTGGCCTGAACCTGGCCACTGCGGGCCCAGCGCAGGAGAGCTGGTGGGGCTTGGTGCCCTGCCCACTTGTAGATGTTACCGCCCGAACATCGTGAATCATGATGGGTCTGATGCTCTGGGGGAAGCGTACGTCTGTCTAAGTGTAAGACAGTTGTTTTCAGAAAAAGAATTCAGGTGTGCAGTGAGGTTTGATGTTCATCTTAGCCTCTGTGCCCTGGACATGATCTCTGCCTTGGTGCTTAGCAGGAAGAGGAGGTGATGACTCCCCAGGTGGTGAGCCTTCTTCATGTCGTCACTGTCTCTGTTTCCAAACAGGACGACAGCAAGTAAAGCAACTGCAGCCGGGAGGCCCAGGTGCACCTCCCGTGCAGCATCCAGGCCTGTTTTCCAGTGCAGTCCCTGCCGTTCAAGGCATCAGGAGCTCAGATGAGGTCTCCAGCCTTCTGAGGGTATGGTCACCAGGGACGGGGACAGGGGAAGGTGTATATGAGGAGGAACCACATTGTTTTGTTGTCCGAGGACACCCAGAGCCTTCCACGCAGCGTCAGTTGTGTCACGGCTCTCCAGTATTTGCCACTGAAGCTGAGGATACACACTGTACCTGGCAGTGGTGCAGCCGCTATGGAAAACAGTACGGTGGTTCCTTAAAAAACTACAATAGAGTTGCCATATGATCTAGCAATCCCACTCCTAGGTATATACCCAGACAAAACTCGAATTTGAAAAGATATACACACCCCTATGTTGATAGCAGCACTATTTACTCTAGCCAAGACATGGAAGCAACACTTAGTCCATCGACAGATGAATGGATAGAGATGTGGTACATAAATACAGTGGAATATTACCCAGCCATAAAAAAGAGTGAAATAATGCCATTTGCAGCAACGTGGATTGAACTAGAGATGATCATACTAAGTGAGGTAGGTCAGACAGAGAAAGACAAATATCATACGATATCGCTTAGATGTGGAATCTAAAACATGATACAAATGAGTCTACCTACAAAACAGAAACAGACTTAGAAAACAAATTTACGGTTACCAAAGAGGAAAGGCGGGAGGGATAAACTAGGAGTATGGGATTAACTGCTACACACTACTGTTCATAAGCTAGATAAGCAACAAGGAGTTACCATATAGCACAGGAACTATAGTCAGCATCTGGTAATAACCTATATGGGAAAGAATCTGAAAAAAATATATAACTGAATCACTTTACTGTGCACCTGAAACTAACACAATATTGTAAATCAACTATATTTCAATAAAAAGAAGGGGTGGTATTGTTCCTTAGATTCAGAGATATTAATTAGTCCAAATTCAAGTTCATTTGGTGCCTGAGATCACAGTACTTCATTTCCAGTATCTGGGCCTCAGAGAATCCCCTGATGTGAATATTGGCTCTAAACTCACTTCCTCGAGGATAGGAGAGAAACCCATGGTGTGTGACCCCCTCCTTCTGGCTTGACCCCTCCTCTGGCAGTTGAGCCAGGAGAAGGGAGTCTGTCACCAGAGGATGGGGAGCCCTTCTGGCCTGGACATGCTGAAAACGGGGACTCAGGGGGCTGAGCCAGGGGGCTTTTTGTTTCAGAGAGTATAAACTTTTAAAAAAATGATATAAAATCTCATAACATAAAATTAACTATTTCAAGTGCACAGTTCACTGGCATTCAGCACATTCACAAGGTTGTGACACCCCCCCCCCATCTAGTTCCAAACCATTTGCATCACCCCAAAAAAAAACTCTGCACCCCTGAATCAGTGAGTTCCTATTCTCCCTCTCTCCAGCCCCTGGAAAACAACAATCTGCTTTTTGTCTCTGTGATTTACCTATTCTGGAAACTTCACGTAAGCGGAATCGTGTAACAAGTGGTCTTTCGTGAGTGGCTTCCTTTACTTAGCATAATGTTTTCCAGGTTCGTTCATGTTATGATGTATATCAGCACTTCCTTCCCTTTTACGGATGAGTAATATTCCACTGTGTGGATAGACCACATTTTGTTTATGTGTGGATCTGTGAATGAACATTTAGGTTGTTTCTAGCTTTTGGCTGTTGTGAACAGGGCTGCTGGGATCATGTGTGTGCATGTATGTGAGTCTCTGTTTTCAATTTTTGGGGCATATACTTAGGAGTGGAGTTGCTGGGGCATATGGTAATTCTATATTCAACTTTTCGAGGAACTACCAACCTGTTTTCTACAGCAGCTGTACCATGTTCAATTCCCACCAGCAATGTACGAGGGTTCCAACCTTTCCACATCCTAACCAACACCTGTTATTTTCCATTTAAAGATTATTATTATTATAGCCATCCTGGTGGGTATAAGGTAGTGTCTCAGTACGATTTTATTTATTTGTTTATTTATTTATTTATTTATTTATGGCCGCACTGCACGGCATGTGGGATTAGTTCTCCAACGAGGGATCGAGCCCGCGCCCCTTGCATTGGAAGCACGGAGTCTTCACCACTGGACTGCCAGGGAAGTCCCTGTCAGTACAGTTTTGATTGCATTTCTCTAATGATGTGGAACGTCTTTGCATCTGCTGTCAGCCATTTTCATATCTTCTGAATGTAAACTTTTAAAGGGAGGTATTTTGCTGTCATCTAACCATTTTGGAAAGCATTCTTAGGATGTAAGAAACTCAACAAAGCCTTGATAACGCTTTAATGTTCCTCCCTCCCCTGTGACCTGTAACTAGATGCAAGGTAGGGGCGAGAGGGTTGGTTGGGAGAAAGAAGAGCTGAGTCCTAATACTCTCTCTGCTTGAGCCCTGCTTTCTCGTATTGGGCAGGCTGCGCTGAAAATGTTAATCTGCACTGACAGGACATCTCAGCCTTTCCAAAGCCCAGACATTGTTTTCTTGACTCGTTGGCTATCTGGTATGTTTCCAATAAGGATCTGCTTAGGACAGAGCCGGGCACAGCTGTGTTGTGTAATGAAGTCTGAGTCCCTGGAGCTTCCAGAGATATTGCTTCAGTAAAGAGAACGTCTGAAGTTGGGTTGCAGCTTTATGCTGTGTCCTCTTTCATCCCCTCATGGGAAACCTCAGTGCTAGTTGGCTTTCCCTGAGTCTCGAGCTAACAGTTTTAGACAAACCTCGAATTTTCTTTGGGGCAGGAGATGGTGTATTCTCAAGCTCAAATGGCTAATAGGTGTAAAATCAAAAGTTAACCATTAACAATACTGCAATTAAAATTTTTAAAAAAAAATCAGAAGTTAACTACCATCTTCTTATCCATAGTCACCCGGAGTATGTCATGCCCCTACTTGAAAACCTTCCCTGGCGACCCCTTTCTACGAAATGAAACCCATTGACACTGCTGCAAGGCCTGCGTGAGGTGGTCCCTGCCCTTGCTCTCGCCTTCAACAGCTCCTGCCCCTCAAGCCCTCACTCCAGGCCCCTTTCACACTGGCCGCCTTCCTGGCTGAACCTGCCCAGGTGTTCTGCCTCAGGCCTGAACTCGATGCGGTCAGGACCATGGTCAGCGCCAAGCCCCGCCCTTCTCGGCGTGGATACCGGGCCCTTCCCTCTTCCTGCACCGGGTCCCTCTTCATCCCTCAGGCCTGAGCTCACTAAAGAGGCCTTCCTCACCCACCTGATAAAAGATAACACACTTCCTCCCTTGGTTCTTGCTCCAGAAAAAATTATCCTGATACTTGTTAAGATGGCGAGGAAGACTGTTAGAGCTACTGTGATAGATGTCCACACAATAGGGGAGAGAAATGGGCCTCAGTTGTGAACACGACAAGGACTTGTGGGGATTTATGGCCAAGGAACAGGGTGGGGGGGGCGATGGATGGGAAAGGACTGGGAGGAGGCAGCAAGGGCGGGGGTGGGGGGCTCTTCAAACTGGCCTAGCAGGATTCGTGCTGAAGGCAGGCCAGGTGACCAGATATCACCTGCGGGGTGGTAGGGGTGAGGCATCGGGTCAGCTGACGAGGGTACGGGATTCTAAGTGGACTTAGCGGGATTCTTGCTAAATCTGGGCTCTGTCAGCCCAGCAAGGGTGGAGGCCAAGGTTAGTCCAGGGGAGGGCTCAGAGGAGCCTGGATCAAGTTTGGAGAAGGAAAGAGGCTTTGTCATTAGTCATGGTTCTATGACCCTGTTTATTTCTTTTTATTGTATTTATCCCGATCTATAGTATAAGACGATGATCACGTCTCTGTTATTTCTTGTTTTGTCTTCCCCAGTAAAGCAAACTCTCCTGAAAGCAGAGGTTTTTCACTCTTTTCAGCCCTGTGCTCCGTGTCCAGAGCGGCGCTTGCCACAGCAGGCCGTCAGGAGGTGTGTGATCGGGCCGTGCTTGGGCCTTGGGAAGTTGTCCAGAAGTAACATGCACGTGGAACTCGAGTCCTTTTCCGTAGCCAGCATACGTGCACAGAAAGCACAGCAGGGCTCCGGAGGGCTCTGCAATAGGCAGACCCACCTGTCGGTCTGGGCAGCTAACCTGCCCGATACCTGAGGACAGCAGTGTGGTCCACATCCCAACACCCACAGTTTAGGGAAATCCCTGGCAGGGCAGGACTTCTGCTGTGAGTTAAGGATCCCAGGAGTCGTGTAAGCTGTTAGCTTTTCTGTCACCAGCTTTGTCATGACATTCCCTGTCTCCCTTGTTCTTTCAGTGGCAGCCTTAGAACTTCACAGAAATTCAAGGAAACTCACCAGGAAAACTTTGGGGACTCCACCATAGTGCAGAAGGGGCACCTATAACAGCATTGAAGCCAGTGCACGCGGGCAGCTGTGTTTCATTCACAACACTGGCCATTGTTTGCACAGTTTAATATGCAAGGCTTCTTGTAGGAAATCAGTTTCCAACACTGTTAGGAACTGGCCTCCAAGAAGCTCGGATTGTATCAATATATTCCACAGTTGTTCTTGGCATCCGGAATTCTGCAGATGCTTCTGGGAGCCCTGTGTGGGCACCGACACACGATGCTAGCTCAGGGCAACGGCTCTCTGTACTTTGTTGAGAACGAGGCCAAGAATCTCAGCAGCGTTTTTGAGATATGGGCTCCTCTCTTAAAACCCTACAGCAGCCTACAGCTCTACTTTTGGTGTTAGCCTATGGCTGGCTCACAACCTTCAGAAGGTTTTTGGCAGTGTAGATGTATACAGTGTGCGGCATTTGATTTATTAAACTCATCTACAAAACTTTCATTTTGGTCTTCACGATGCCAAACACCTGTTTTACCCAATAGTCACTTTTCAAGTGGCTGCTTTAGTGTCACTGAGAGACCTTGGGTCTGCATGCCGATCTTTACTTGAACAAGGGAGAGTCAAGCATTGCAGCTGACCGTGGTCATTGTCAAGCGCGTCAAATAACATGCAGACATTTTTAGAGAAATCTATGGGGGAGGGATTTCTAGCGCAGCCACTCACTGTGTGAACTAGGAAAGTGACTCACCTTCTGTCTCAGTTTTATCTGTCAAGTTTTATGTGTCACATGGACTGATCTCTGACTACCTTGCAAGTTTTTATGACGTCCCTACTCGATAAAATCCAGAGAGACTAGCTGGGTAGCCACAGAAGCAGCATCTGAGCTGAGGTCTGTCTGGTGCAAGCTCGCCCTCGCTCACGCGGGCACGTCAGTGCTCTGCACAGAGACCTTGAACTTCACTCAACGCGTGGAACGGAAGCCCAAGTGACTTAGCCTTTTCCAAGATGGCAGACCCAAGGCAAGGTTTCATCACAGGTGGGCTGGGGAGGTGCTATCCCAGGGCAGAGAGAGACGGAAAAAGGTGGCGCAGGTTCCGACCGCAGCCCTGGCCCCTCTGAGGAGTGAACTGTACACGAAGGAGGAAGGAGGTGCTGGCCGGCCAGGCTCTGCGTCATCAGGCCACGGCGTCAGCTGACACCGAGAAGCCGCTTGGATCCTGGAGTTGGAGGAGGCTGAGGGAATCGGGGGAGCTGACATCTCACGCCATCGGAGGGACGGGCTTGCGTTTCTGAGTGTCATCACCTTGCACCCGAGCCTGCCTGATAGGACCAGCGGGTAAGGATCCTGTACTCACAGCAGCCTGTGGGGCGTTAACCTTCTCAAGTCTCAAGAGCCCGAGGCCTGTATTCTAAGTAACTGTAGGTGGAAAAATGTCTTCTGGCACTTTTATTTGATAGGAAAGGGGCTGCAAAAGTCACATGCAGTCTACATCTGGCCGTGAGCATAATCGGGGCTGGTGACTGTTCATATGAGAACTTTGGCCCCAAACGTACCCTTTATTAAACAGCTTCCTCCCCCACTTACCGGATTGCCAGAAATACCACCTTGGTCACATTGAGTCAAGGTAAATGCGTTACCTGGAGCAGTGGTCATTGGGCAGTCTGCACTCCTCATTTGTTTTAGAGAGGCAGCATCTTACACTGTGCTAGGTGCTAGATGTGGCAAGAAAGGTTCAAAGGAGCTTGGTGTCTGGTCCTTGTGTCTGTGAAATTTACACCTGGTTAGCAGGAGTACTAGCAGGCTGTCAGATTAGCTTCAGCCTCCCGAAGGCATAGGGGCCAGATTAGGAGTGTTTGATGGGAAAAGAGAGGATGGGTAACCACCATTCTACTTTTGTTTCTATGAACTTGACTATTTTAGATGCGTCGTATAAGTGGAATCAGGCAGTATTCATCCTTCCCTGTCTGAATTATTTCATTTAGCACAACGCCCTCCAGGTCCATCCACGTTGTTGTAAATGACAGAATTTCCTTCTTTTTAAAGGTTGAATAGTATTCTACTGTATGTATGTACCACGTTTTCTTAATCCATTTATCCTTGAATGGACACGTAGGTTGTGTCTACATCTTGACAATTCTGAATAATGCTGTAATGCACACAAGAATGCTGGTATCTCTTTGAGATTCTGATTTCAACTCTACTGAATAAATACCCAGCAGTAGGATTTGTGAAAAATATGGTAGTTTCATTTTTAATTTCTTGAGGAACCCCCATACTGTTTTGCACAGTGGATGCACCATTTTGCACTCTCACCAACAGTGCAGGGGGTAGGTACTGTCATTTACCAGCTCCCTTTTGTCCACATCTAGAAGACTTTCATGGACTTGGGATATTATATATATTTTTTCAGGATCAGAGCTTGGCACCTTTTTTGAGATGTGTGTGTGACTCCCACCTCCCGGTGCCCTTTTTGTTTTTGATTTTTTCCGGGTCACAGAGTTTATCTTAAGGTTCCAGGTGATATGGAAATGCTTTGATCCTGTTCCATTGTTCAGAGTTAAAAATTATTGAATCCTGGGACTTTTAAATCTCAAGATACCTGTCATTTTATTATTTATTGGTGATTTTCCGCAACCAAACATCTGCCTCATACTTGCTTTAAATTGCAGTGGTCCTGAAAGGTTCAGAAATCCCTGAGGGTAGACATTTTTCTTCGGGTTGCCAACATCAGCTGGAGACCTTTGTAAATATTAGTGCCTTCAAAATAATAAAGCCTGGAGTTTTCTCACTTTCATTAAAACCAGCCACTGAAACAGAGCTTAATGCCTCCAAACTTTGCCCTTCTGTCAGGGAGGGTACAGCAGCTCAATAACACCGACTCTGTAATTTATTTGTGAGAGGCATGCAAGGAACTTTCTTTCATGTCTTCCCTTAATTTGCTAACTTGTTGTCACTTTCTCATCACTCTTGGAAAAGCTACTCCAAGACGAAGTAACTTACAAAAGGTCACACAATTAAAATTAATGCTGGTAGGCTTGTCCTCTGGCAGCTAGGCGATTCTCGGAGAATTAGAGAATCCTTTTCTTATTGTAGCTCGGAGAATAGCTAGCCCATCACTAGGTCCACTGGAGAAGTACACAAGGAACGTAGCATAACTTACCCAGCTGAAAATATTCAATTGCTCCCCTATGGGGACAAATCACCCCACAAGACATACTTCAATGTATTTTACATTTCTGAATATAGGGAATGTGTGTAAGACTAATTGGCTCCAATTTCTGAGCTTTTGTTTATACTACTCTTCTTGCCCGGGATGCCCTTGCTTCTTCTTTCTTCTTATTCAAAACATTTCCTACTCCTATTTCAAGATCTGACGTAAATTCTACTTCTTCCATTAAACCCCGTCTGGTTATGAGACCCTTTAATGAGCTTTTTTCCTGAGTGTATTTACCAAGCGTCCCGTCTCTGCCAATTCACTCAAGCCCTGAAAACAGTGTGTCTCACAAGACAGCATCACCTAAACCACTGGAGGGCAGAATGGCTTCCACGCTCCTTGTTGAAGTTGGCCATGGAGACACTAAGTGCTCACGTGTGGGTATTGCAAAAACTTCCAGAAAGAATTTTTTACCTTATTATGCCAAAATTCAAGGTTGCTTATTTCACTTTTTAAAAAAAAGTTTGCATTTATTTATTTTTCAGGTCTTTATTGGCCAGCTCCCCAATCTGTATTTGTTGGTGTTGTCTCGTGAAGCGCATGGTGAAGCGCATCGGGCAGGCATTGCCGTAAAGCAAGGGAAGGGTGCGTGTCCCAAGGAGCGTTGCTGTCCGTGTGCTGTCACAGATGCCTTTGCCTGCCTCCCTTTTTTCTGGGGGTCTTCATTTTCATTAGTTTTTAATTGTCTATTTAACACACCTAGCAATTAAGATGAATGGCTCTTTGACAAATGTGAGCACTTTTTAATGTGTGCTCATTGCTTTTGTTAATTAAAAGTCATGCTTTATATTGTGTTATTGGTATTCTCTTCTATAAAGCTGGATGAATGAGTTCCAATCAATTCTGCTACAAAAGGACTTTGCTTTGCGATCATTGGGACTTTAGGGCACACCGTTTGTGGAGCATGAAAAAATACGGCTAGGGCTTTGAGGATAAGGTGAGAAGGGAGGCAGGAGGTTTGGTTGGTGGCTTAGCCCTCTCCTCCCAGGTTGGAAGTTCCCTGAAAGCCCTTGGTAAGGGGTTGTCTGGGCTGCTGCATCAGTAGGGATTCAGCAAGAAAGAGAAACATCCTAATACGAGGATAATTTCTGGAGGATTTAATGAGACTATTTATAACAGTCTGGGCTGGGTACAGGGGATCACTATGGACAGAGATGTTACCACCCTTAGGTCAGAGGGACAAGGAGGAAAAGGTACTAGAGCCTGGAACCTGGAATAACAGATTCATTTAGGTCAGGCTGCTTTTAGAAAACCTGTGGCCATTGGGTGGGGAATGTATTCAAATAGAAGCAACTTTGCAGGGATGGGTCCAAGGACTCATAGCTTGTCCTCACCTGCCTTTTCCCCTCTGAACTCTTGCTAGGACACCCCAATGGCTGAACCCCTTGGAAGTCACTGATGAGATTTCTATGAGTCAGACTCTGGGGCAGAGAGCAGAGGGGAGAGGGGTTCTGTACAACCAGACAAATATCCCCAGCACCGAGGCCGTATTTGTATCAGAAATTCCTCGACCTTTGGAGAAACCTGGGCTGCGTGGACCAGAGGGCTGAAGGTCCCTGGGGAAAAGGACTAGGGGCATCTCTCCCGGGTGCACCTGCTGGAGTGTTGTGGGGTCCTTTCCCCTGGGGACACAACCTCCCCTCAGCCAGTGTGTTTCAGGTTTGAGAAGTGGGTCAGTGAGGACACGGGGTTTTCCTGGGCAGATGCTCTCAGCCTCCTGTCAACCACATTGACTCCTTGTGGTTGCACAGACTGAAGAATACAGTAGGAAGGAGCCAGTTATATTCCTGCTGGGCTCGTCCTAATCTGTCGACTCTTCCCACGTTCTCAGGGCCAGGCTCCCGGGTACCACCCCGACCCTGAAGCTCACAGTTAACTGTCCCGAATCCGCACCGCTAACAGGGAGCCTGGTTCTGTTACGGCATCTGTGGCAATCAGCCCCGACCTGGAGAGCCAGACATCACATGCCAGGTGCCCTCGTAGCAGATCATTTATTATACTATTTTTTAAATTGTAAATGAAAGGTCCTCCAGGCCCTCCCGCATGGCGTACGTATCTGGGGGGTTTTCTTGCTCACACAGCAGCCCCCCGCACCCCCGCATGCTCCTGTCTGGGAGTCTCTCCGTCCTTGGTGCCCGCATCCACCACGGCAGTTCGGGCCCTTGTCCTTCACCAGGGGCCTGGAGGCAGCCGTGGCCCGCGTGAAGCCCTGCCCCGGCAGCACATCCGCGCCGGCTCCTGTGGCCTCGCCAGGATGCTCTGTCCTCTGCCGTGGGGAGAGTTTCCATCCTGGTGAACCTGTGTCCCACCGCCTCCGCCCAGGACCCTCAGGGCCGGTGCGTGCTCGCCCAGCTCCTGTCCGTACTGGCGGCCTTGGCCGATTCTCCGCTTCTGGGACGGCCCTCCAGGGTAACCCTGGAAATGGGGGCAGGAGGTGGGCCTTCTTCGCCTCATCAGTCAGTCACTGGATGCAGCTCGACTCCGCCTCCGTCCCCGGGAAGGAGGGGGGGGGCGTGAAGAGGTCTCGGTTTGGCCACCAAAGCCCCTCCGTCACGCAGCAGGGAATCCGGACGGTGTGCGCTGCGTCCACATCTCTTGTTTACGTGGATGGTTTGGCAAACGTAGGGTAAGAGAGCGCTCTCTTCTGTTACGTCGACCGCCGAGAGACGCATGTTTTACTTCTATTCGCTTTGTCTACTGTGCCTTGACGTGCATACGTTTTATACAGATGAGATCATGCCACGCAGCCCTGCCTGTGTATTCCCCGTGTATTCTCACATTCATCCCTGCTCTCATCTTGCTCTGCTCTGGGTCCTGGGGACGCCATTTTCCAGGGTGTCTCGGATCCCGGTTGGGCCACTGGGATCAACCCCTCCCCCCGGCCAAAGAGTCAGTAACCTGCTCTTTTCCCAGGCCCAACACTTTTTCCCCTAAGACCAAGATGCTAATCCCACCCCCAGCCCCTCGGCATCTCCCCTAGGATACTATTCACATCACAGTTGGACGTGTCTTAGGTGTTTTTTACTCTCAGGGCTGCCCCCATGCTTTATCTCCTACGTTGCATGCAAGAGCATCTCATGTACAGTATAGACCCTTAAATAAAGTTGCCAGATTTAACAAATGAAAATAGAGGACACCCAGTTAAATGTGAATTTTAGGTGAATAATAAGTTTTTGGAACAAAGATGTCCCACACCATATTTTTGATATACCTGTGCTAAAGATTATTCACTATTTATCTAGAATTCAAATTTAACTGGGCATCCTATCTTTTTTCTGAAAACCCTATACTCAAAGAAATTGTATTGTTTTCAAGCAGAACTGATAATGTCAAGGAGCTATGTGCTGTGCGTATTTGCTTTATGCGAGTTTATCAAGAACAATTGCTATCTTAAAGTAATGAACCTATTGACTTTGGCTCCTCTTCCCCCCAACCCATTGTCTCTCACCCCCATTTGTCTCTCTCTGTGTTTTCTTTAATCCCTTCACTGCCTCTCTGAGGATTCTAAGGACGTTCTCACAGCATCCTAAACCATATACACAGTGAATCTAGAATAAACCTAGCAAAATGCATAGATGTTCTACCCATTTTATTAGTGGGGCATTGAAATCTCCAATTATGATTACTAAATTGTCTATTTTTTTCTTTCCATTATGTCAGTTTTTGCTTTATGTATTTTTTTCAGCCTTTTTGTTAGGTGCATATATGTTTACAATGGTTAGTCTTCCCTGTTGAATGAGCTCTTTTATTATAAAATATCCTTCTTTAATTCTAGTAAATTGTTTTTTGTTAAAGTCCTTTAGTTTGACATTAATATAGCAACTTCACATCTTTCATGGATGCTGTTTGCATACACTTTTCTTGTCCTTTTTAAAAAAAAAAAATTTAATTAATTAATTATTTATTTATCTTTGGCTGTGTTGGGTCTTCGTTGCTGTGTGCGGGCTTTCTCTAGTTGTGACAAGTGGGGGCTACTCTTCCTTGTGGTGCTCAGCCTTCTCATTGTGGTGGTTCCTCTTATTGCAGAGCACAGGCTCTAGGTGTGTGGGCTTCAGTGGTTGTGGGCTCTAGAGCACAGGCTCAGTAGTTGTGGCACATGGGCTTAGTTGCTCTGTGGCATGTGGGATCTTCCCGGACCAGGGATCCAACCCGTGTCCCTTGTATTGGCAGGCAGATTCTTAACCACTATGCCGCCAGGGAAGTCCCTGCATACATTTTTCTGTCTTCTAATTTTCAACCCTCTTGTATCTCCTCTGAAACTAAGGTGTGTCTCCTGTCCACAGCATATAGTTGAGTCTTGTTTTTTCTTTTTTTTAAAGCCAGTTTGGGGACTTCTCCAATGGTCCAGTAGTTAAGACTCCACATTCCCAATACAGGGGGCCTGGGTTCAATCCCTGATCAGGGAACTAAATCCCCCATGCAGCAACTAAGATACCACATGCCCAAACTAAGACCTGGTGTAGCCAAATAAATAAATAAATAGATAAATAAATATTAAAAAAAATAAAGCCAGTTTGGCATCTCTGTCTTTTGATTGGATTGTTTTATCCATTCACATTCTGGTCTGCTTCTGCTGGAGTGACACACCTACTGGATGAGCAGTGATGGGTGGAATGGTAGCCCTGGTCTTCTGGGCTTGTACTCCTGTGGAGCACGTACTTATGAATGAGCTGCTATGGGGTCGATCGAGGCCTCAGTACTGTCAGCCCATCGTTCCTGGGGTAAACATTCTGCCCTACAAGGTAGGAGCCTCATCTTTTCAGCCATGCCTGCCTGGAATGCTGAAGGCCTGAGAAGCACCAGTCACCTACCCCTTTCAAAGTGAAAATGTAGCTCCGCCAGGAGTGAGGTAGGGAGAGAGCCCCATCTTCTTAGCTGCACCTGCCCAGGTCAGAGCACCTGTGGTTGAGTTACTCAGGGCTGGGGGTGGGAGAAGGCTCAGATTCCATAGACTCTAACTGTTCTTACTGAGATTTAGTAGATTTTCTTGAATGAATGTTTCTCCACTTATTTGCTAAATGCCCTTAGGACAATTTCCAGAGGTTTCAGGTAATTGTTTTTAAACAAAAGTAATTTTCACTAGTAATACATTTCAGTAGTTAAGTGGTTAATAATTTTCACCTTTTTCTGGGGAAGGTGGGGTCGCTGGACTCCCCAAAGCTGCCATTCCAGAATTCCTCCTCGAAATGCAGCTCTGAACTACATGAAATAAAACTGTTCTTTTTTTTCAATTGCCTGCACTGGCATGTGGGTTGCAAACCACCATTTTTGTCAGATGGAAAGGTTTAGCACAAATATCTTTATTTGCAATAAATGACACTGAGTGCCCTGATACTACTTAATATTTGTAATGCTACAATTTGATCCAGAGAAGAAAACTCACTGTTATAGCTGCAGTTCTTGCTCCATGAATATTTAACTGAACAACATGTGAGTTTTTATTACCAAATGCCTTTGGACCGGTAGTCCTATTACAGATTTAAATCCTCGACTTGGTCTTAGAGATAAATTTATTATTTTGTGTGTGCTCCCTAGGGAGAGAGTTAGTCTAGCTAGAGTTGTTACGGGGTTTTATGACAAGACAACACTGCACTGTAGGTCCTTAAAATGTTTAGTCATGTGTGCATCCTGTCCAAACACTTTGAGATATTGAGGTTTGCTGGGAATTTATCTACTCTCCTTTACCCTCACTGCTACTGGTAGACCGAGATGCTAAAGAAACCAAAGCCAGTAGCCAAGTTACCTTTATGCTCTGCTGTGGTCTCTGATCTTTGGTGGAATTTAGTGGGGCAGGGGAGTGTTTCTCCCCTTTGCCTTTTAAGGATGACTTACAAGGATTTGTCAGTGTCCTTCATGTCTCTAATGCACTACACCGTATGTGCATATTTCCTATCTAACACTTGACTCTATTTAAGCCACGTAAGTAAGTGGATCATAGTTTTTAACCATATATATATACAATTTAAATTTGTTTATTTATTTATTTATTTATTTATTTATTTATTTTTGGCTGCGTTGGGTCTTCATTGCTGTGCGCGGGCTTTCTCTAGTTGCGGTGAGCGGGGGCTACTCTTCGTTGCGAGGTGCAGGCTTCCATTGCGGTGGCTTCTCTTGTTGCAGAGCATGGGCTTTAGACACATGGGATCCAGTAGATGTGGTTTGTGTGTTCTCAAGTGCAGGCTCAGCAGCTGTGGCACACGGCCCTAGTTGCTCTGTGCGTGTGGGATCTTCCCAGGCCAGGGATAAAACCCGTGTCCCCTGCATTGGCAGGCAGGTTCCTAACCACTGCGCCACCAGGGGAGTCCCCCCAGATATAGTTTTAATTTAACCCTTTAGGCTCGTGGAAACTGGCTAGCCACCCCTCCCTATCCTCTATCAACCGAAACATTATTGATGACTAATTATAGGCAATACTCCAAGAGGCATCTCAAGGATACAAAGAAATATTAGCCTGACTCTCTTGCAAGGACCCCTAATTCCCCCAGTCAGGCAAAGCTCCGTGTGCTAAATTATGAAACAGATGAAAGTTTGTTTTTGACTTTTTGATTTTCCTTTTTAAAAATTCTCCTCTCTGTTCCTTTCCTCTCTCAAATATTACCTGCCCTTTTATCTTGCTCTTCCTTTCATGCTTTCAAACACTGCTTTGAAAGGACATCCCCATGACACGGATCTAGGGCGATGTTTCTGTCTTCTAAAGGAATGTGTGGCGTCAACACTTCTGGCTGTACAGACTGTGCCCTGTTCAAGGGGACCTGGCCGCAGGGGCAACATGATGGGCTGAATTCAGACCTTACTCACTTTCCCAGTCCCAGGTCCTGTGGACTGTTCCAGAAAATGGGATCTCACTAGAGCTCCTCTGCCCTAATCCTAAATGGACCACCTTTGACTAAGTCTTTTTTTTTCTAGCTCTTTATTGGAATATAATTGCTTTACACTCTTGTACCAGCTTTTGAGGTACACCAAAGTGAATCAGCTGTATTTATATATATATCCCCATGTCCCCTCCCTCCCGCGACTCCCTCCCACCCTCCCCGTCCTGGCCCTCTAAGGCATCACCCATCATCGAGTTGATCTCCCTTTGTTATACAGCAACTTTCCACTAGCTATGTATTTAACAGTTGGTAGTGTATATATTTGACTAATTCTTATGAAGGTACTGCGTGTGTAAGCTGACAGCCTGAATATTAAATTTTAAGGAAAGGACCTGTCCTTTATTATGGGTTTTCAAAAAGTCAGGGAGAAGATAGATTATTTTAGGGGGCCTGTGATTAAGAACTCCTAAGCTTAGAGTCTGCCCTCCTTCAATGCAGAGCTGAGCTAATGCCTGCTACCCTATGTCCTATATATTTGTGAGAGGATGGTTCCCATACTGGTTAAGAGGTAAGACTGAAAACCCCCATTGAGTGTTTAAAGTTAAGGTTTGAGCTGCAGATGTTCCTGGGAAAGAGGGTGATGAGTTAAAGCAGTTGTGAGAAACTGTGATTCAGACAGGCGCTCAGGGTCACTGATCTTGGCCAAGACAGGGCTGGGGAACCTGAGCTCGGGTTACTGGAAAGGGTGAACCCAGGTACGGGGGGTCACTAAGGTCAAAACTGGGGACCTGGAGTTCAAAATGTAGATGAAAAGTCCAAGTTAAGCAGCCAGCTGAAACCCGATTGAGGAGGACAGTCATCTAAACCACCATAAGGCACCCCTCCCCCACCAACGCCAGTCCACGCCTTTCACGTTTGAGCTGAAGGTAGAATTAGAGAAAACTATTGATGAACCAGGAAAGCACATGGCACACCTGGGCCTTCTATGGAAAGTTTGAATGGGAATGGTGTCTGTCTTTTAGCTCAAGGAGAGAAGAGAGAGAAGGCAAAAGGACTTGGACTCTTATCAGAGTCGAGACCAAAGGCTGTTGGCAGAATTGAGGGGAAAATGTGGCACTGAGGACATCTCTGGTTGCACGAATGGAGGCCGTGGGTCTCTTCTTAGCTCTAGGTAGTATTCTCCCGGCCACAAAAATGGTGACTCTGCCCTCAGCACACACGTGGGCAGCCCTTCCTTTCAGGCTTAGTGTTTTCTGGGAAGCCACGGCCAGAGGGTGTCACTGTGCCCCAGGTCTACCTGTGCCTTGATGGCAGTAAGGAGATGGAGAGAAAGAAGGAGATGGAGAAAGAGCAGGAGAGTTAGTCAGTTCTAGTACTGATTCCATTTGAGTTTCTGTAGAGGGTTTGTACACAATTAGCAGCAAAGTTTGGAGAGAGTCAGTGCATTTTATGACCTTGTAATATTTAGTAGGATTTTTTTGTGTCTTATTTCTATAACTTTTGAAACTGTTAAAAGATGCTTGCTTGGGACTTCCCCGGTGGTGCAGTGGTTGGGAAACTGCCTGCCATTGCAGGGGACGTGTGTTCAAGCCCTGGTCCGGGAACATTCCATGTGCTGTGGATCAACTAAGCCCGGGCGCCACAGCTACAGGGCCTGTGCTCTGGAGCCCGCGAGCCACAGCTACTGAGCCCCTGTGCTGCAACTACCGAAGCCCATGCCGGGAACCCATGCTCCGCAACGGGAGAGACCACCACACTGAGAAGCCCGAGCGCCACAACTAGAGAAAAGCCTGAAAGCAGCAACGAAGACCCCGTGCAGCCACAAAAAAAAAAAAAAGAAAAAAAGATGCCTACCTGGCCCTTATTTTGTTGGAGAGACCAAATATGCAAATTGAACCTAATATTATGAGAACAAAATCTTTGTGCTTAGAATTTTAAATGGTAATTTATTAAGGGCTAGATTCATGGTTGCATTCAACAGGAAGGGCAGCTCATGTGGCCACTAATCTCCAATTGCTATGCGTGGAACTGGAGAACTGTTTCTCCTTAAGTGATGTGCTCTCCTATTTATTACAATAATTAAAATAGTTAACTATGACTCTACAAATTTTGTTTTGTAGATTTTGTTTACAAAGCAGATAATGACTTTGTTTTTGAGTCATTTCTTACTTCTGTAAGAGGGAGTAGAAGCTGATGTTGCTGTGAGCTCCAATCATCACCCAACCTCAGTACAATGACACACCTGCCGCCGGCAGTCTGGCATTCACGCTGAGACTTCCTCGGTGGCAAAACGGTCCTCAGCACGGTCACCTGTGTAGAGTGTTTTGTTGCATGGATGCATGTCTTGGGGTTGATTGGCATGTGGTTTTAGCAATTGCCAATTTTCCCCCAATGATACAAGAAGGCTTCACGGAGGAAGTAAGATTTCCAGAGTTCTTAGGACAGGAAAAAAGACGTCATAAAATAAAGAGAACAAGGACTTCCCTGGTGGCACAGTGGTTAAGAGTTCTCCTGCCTACGCAGGGGACATGGGTTTGATCCCTGATCTGGGACGATCCCACATGCTGCAGAGCGACGAAGGCCGTGCATCACAGCTACTGAGCCTGCACTCTAGAGCCCGTGCTCCACTGTGGGAAGACATTCTGGAACCTTTTTGAAACATTGAAAATGTTGAAGTATGTGGGCCGAGCGATGGGATTCAGAATGTCCTGCTTGAGCAGTGGAGGAGCTGAAGGTGCGGGGCATGGAGACTAATATCACCCTGTTTGGTCCTGAGGGATGGCTGGTTAGCCAAAGACGGGTAAGATTCCTCAGAGGAGGAACAACCTAAGACAGGCACAGCCGCAGAGGGGCCAACAGGGGTGGTGCATAGAGCCTTCCTTATATCACCGTGTTTGGCCCTGGAGGATGACTGGTTAGCCAGAGACGGGTAAGATTCCTCAAGGGAGGAACAACCTAAGACAGGCACAGTCACAGAGGGGCCAACACGGGTGGGGCACAGACCCTTAATCCTTCTGAGAGAGGTCTCCTTCCCCCAGGGCTGCTTTGCTCTCCACACCCAGCTCAAATCAGGACCTAGGAGGCAAACAAAGATCATTGCCCCCAGTCATGTGAGGCCTTTGATTGTTTATGGGATTAACCTGGGAGTGTCAGACCCTTAGACTATGCCGAGAACTCAATAAAAGCAACGTGGGATCAATCAGCAAGGGTCTTGATCCGAGAGGTCTTGAGCCCCCCGGTCCCACTTTTCTCTTCAGTCTGTGTTTGTGTCTTCTTCAAGCTTGCGGCACCCGTCACTCACCTCGAGTCACCGAGCTGGTCTCGGCACTCCACAACAAGAGAAGGAATTGCAACGAGAAGGCTGCGCACCACAGTAAAGAGTAGCCCTCACTCGCTGAAACTAGAGAAAGCCTGAGCCCAGCAATGAAGACCCAACGCGGCCAAAACATTTAAAAAGAGAGAGAGAGAACGAAAGTTTGCCAGGCTGAATCCTAGGAATGTGATGTTGCCTATTATAATGGGGGTTCTCAAGCTTGGCTCTTCAGCAGCTTCATCTGGAGAACTTATTAAAAAGCAGTGTCTACCTCTGATGAGTCTATTGTGTATCTATGGTGGGTTCAGGTGTCTGTATTTTTTATAAGCTCCTCAGAAAATCCTGATATGTACAGTATGTTTGCCAATAAACCTCATGTGTTCTATTCCAGTAATTTTCAAAGAGCCACATTCTGAACAGTTTTATCATGAAAATTGAAAAGTTATTGATGATCTTTCCTTACTGGACTATTTCCTTCCATTGTAAATGACAATGGACAGTATAGTGTGATGTAACACACAAGAGCTTAAAATGCAGAGGATTCATTCTGTTCAATTACTCAATTTATCAGTTTCTGGCTGTAAATATATTTAAATATTTTAATAAGTGTTAACAGCCTTTGTTCTGTTGGCTGAAACTTAGACATGCTTTAGCATTGTTCAATAACTATTATTTGTAGGATTCTTGTTGAATAAATACAGCCTGGGGTTCCCCGCATGTGCTAACTCAACCCTGTGCTAAAAGTTTTCAGGCCCCAGGGAAAATAGTCTGAAAGAAAGCGCATACTCGAGAAAATGTAATTAAGATGAAAGTTTTGAACTAGATTCATTGATTTTGGAAACTTGGCTCTTCTTCGAGTAAAAATCAGCTTTAAGTATTTTTGAAAAAGGATTGTGAAGGATTTGCATTTGTTTAATGTGAACTTCAATTCTGCAAGTTGCCTGAAATGTCACCATTACAGATTTAATCCTTTAATTTAAATTATGGTCTCTGGTGTGTCTGTCACAGTAAAAGTGCTATTTGGTGTCAGTCTAATGATATGTTAGAGGTATTGCAATGGAGTGAAAAGGCCACTGCAGTTGAAACAGAGGATTTGCAGTTACTAACTTCGCGTTCTCAGCCAAGGCATCTGCCTCTCTGCCGTGTGGAGCTGCGAACCAAGTAGGATGCACAGTATCTGATCATCCCTCTTCTCAACTATACCCCCTTCTCTCTCTGCAAAAAGCAAATCCATTTTCAGACGTTAGAAGTGGACATCTTCTCAAGAATGCAGACGCCGGATTTTTCTCGAGCACGGCCCTCGATGGGAGAGGAGATTGGAGTGGTACAGTTGCTACCCGTGTAAAGAGCTGCTTTTCCCACCTTCTCTGCTTTCTCATCTTTCCTTTTCTCTCGTTCTTTTTTGGGGAGCTCAGGGCTGGATCAGAGACCATCACTGTGATGCTCCTGCAGCACCCAATCACTTGTAGAGAAGGAGGGAGAGTGATGGTTTTTCTTCTTCCACCAAAACTAGCTGCCGTCTTTGTACGTTAGTTCCATTCTCATCTAGACCGATGTCTGAGGGACTCTGAGTCTTTATTTATTGAGTTTATCATGCTTACTTAGCAATTAATATTAAGGTAGAAATGCCCTACGTTGGAGGAGAAAGAAAGGACACAGAAGCAGAAACGATGGTGGCAGGAATGGGGAAGAGTGAGAAGTCTGGCCTCATTAAATATCTACATTCGGAGAAAGAGGGGCTGGATTCTAGGGGCCTTGATAGCCAGGGTGAGCATTTTAAATTTGATGGAAAAGGGAAAATGGAACCAAGCATGCTCTGAGATGAAGGTTCACTTACAGGAAGTTTACCAGGAACACGTCCCAGCTCAACACCCGTGGAAGGGAAGAGAGTGGGGGTGGCTGAGGCAACCTTGGCAGCTGATGGCCTGGGGAGCTCAGAAGCTGGTGTGTTTTCAGCTGGTCCCATGGTGCCCCTACCTTTTTCCTCCCACAGTGGTTGGTCATGAGATGTGTCTTCCTCTGCCCCAGTGGTGTGACCTGGCATGAAGGAGCTTCTTCATTTGAGGGCAGCTTGAAGAGTGGGTGACCGCCAAGGGGTGCCAGTCATCTGGGAGGGAGCGGCGCAAATCCGTCATCCCTGAAGGAGGATCGGGGTGGCACATCGTGGTGTCCATTGTGGGGCATCACTGCCGTGTCTTAAGGAATCTATTGTCAGTGGCAAAATGAGCATTTGGAAGTGGTTAGGTGCCTTTGGCAGAATGACCACATGAGTCCTTCAAGCTGTAAGATAGGAAGCATCCTCAGGCTGTGGGTTTACAGCAAATCTCTCTAGAGGAGTAAGTGGCGTTAATACAAATCGTCGTTATACCTAATGGCTCTTGGCCGCGTGCGGTTTGCACTTGCCTGGCATTGTGGCAATGTTTAAACACGCCATCTTCCTTTGCATTCTAGAGACTGCACAGCCTGCTGGTGGCGGGCCACATTTCATTTCCATTCTGCTGGTTGTCAGCGTTTTTTGATACAATTAGAGGCATGTAATTCCCAGAACAAATAAGCCATTTCGAATATTGTGAGATGTGTAATTCAATATAATACAAGCCTGTAGAATAATTGGGTTTAGAGAAACAAATATGCAACCTGACAGAGGAGGAACCTGACAGTCCCCAGACCTCCTGATTTGATCCTTGCGAGGAAGTGACATCCAAGGAGAGCAACCACGCAAAAGCCACACACCTGTGGTTCCGTGGCTGCCTGATTGAAGCTGCCCTTGCCTGGTAAGAAGCAGGATCTCACTTCCCCTTGACGCTTCAGACAGTACAATTCAAGTAAGCGAGATAAATATCGCTGTAAACATAAGCTCTACGATGAACAAAGAACATCGTGGTAATGAAACTGTTTTCTTTTCCTGTTTTCCTATTATAGAGGTTCAGCCCGAAGTGAATGTCTTACAAGAAAACACATGTGGCTTTGAATCTTGGATTTCCATGTCTCAACTGAACTCATCAAACTGCTTTCAGTGCTTCCTCGGGTCACGTGCTAGGACAGAGGCATCACGTGATGGCTGCGGGGAGAGAGCAGCAGGGGTCCGTCAGCTATAGAGGATGTGCAAAAGGGGGAGGGGCCTTGAGGACCCAGCCCCCTTACTGAGCAGACAGAAGGCCTTTTGCTGAGTGACATCCGTCAAGAGAGGTCCCACGACAACCAGGCTTTGCAGTGTCCGAGTCACTGTCCCTCCTAGTTGTAAAGCCACGTGAAGTTGCTTCCCGTGGGGCTGGTGAGTGGTCCCTGTTGCTGCTACAGACCCTCCGGGGGCTGGGGTCTGACACGCTGCCGTGCTCCTCTGACCTTGTCTCACATTGCCCATGCTTCCGTTTGTCTGTTTTCTAAAATTTTTATTGGAGTATAGTTGATTTAAAATGTTGTGTTAGTTTCTGCTGTACAGCAAAGGGACTCAGTTATACATACACATATATCCACTCTTTTCTAGATTATTTTCCCATATATGTATGTATTGAGTAGAGTTCCCTGTGCTATACACTAGGTCCTTATTAGTTATCCATTTTATTTATTACATTTTATAATAGTGTGTCTATGTCAATCCCCATCTCCCAATGTATCCCTTCCCCCACCTCTTCTTCCCTGGTAACCGTACGTTTGTTTTCTACATCTGTGACTCTATTTCTGTTTTGTAAATAAGTTCATTTGTACCATTTTTTTTTAGATCTAAGCGGTATCATATGACACTTGTCTCTGTCTGACTTACTTCACTCAGTGTGACAATCTCTAGGTCCACCCATGTTGTTGCAAACGCCCACTCCTCTCTTCTCGATTCTTACCCACCATCTGTTTCATTTTTCCTCAGTGAGTAAATTCTAACAAGGAACCCAATTCATACCGTATTTAAACATGTACCTATTTCATCTGCAGAGGGGCGCATGCATTAGGGGTGACTTCTAACATGTTAAGGCCACCTGAAAGCTCTCTCTCTGTAATACTGCTCTTCCTGTAAAGCCCCACCTTGGACCATCCCCACATGGCGTCTCGGGGGTGCAGAGGTAAAACATTTCTTATTAACCCCATTTTCGCAGATGAGAGTACTGAATTAGAAGGAATTAAGCAACTGAAATATCCCAAGAGTTGGGGAATGGCTAACACGTGGCATATCTGTATAATGGGATATTTTAAACCCATTAACTGAGTTGCCAGGCAAATATTAAATGACCATAATGACTGAGGAAAATGCTCATGACAGACCATCAGGAGCTGAGCAGGACGTACTGTCGTGGGATTTCAGTAGTTAGCATCCAGGCGTCAGGCTGAGGGTCCAGCACGTGTTATCAGGTTACTGAGGGTGCATCCGAGTCTGTTCCACGACGGGGGTGGGGTCCGCTCAGCCAGAGGGCCAGCTGACCAGCTGCTGGTGTCTACAAATCCCTGTGGCCACTTCTCAGAACAGTTTGCTGCTTTATACTTTCCAGATTTTCACTGGCCCGCTCTCAGCGATCCATTCCATTTTTTGGTAAAACATGGTTCCCCAACAAACACCAACTGCAAGGGCTGCTGAAATAAAAAGAAAGTGAAACAGTTGAAAAAGGCAATGATTCTTGGGAAATTTAACCGAAACTTCAAAAGTATAGAATGCCAAATTCAATCATGACTTAAAGTTGTGATGTGATTCAGGAGGCCGTATGTACTGTATATAAACAAGAAAACGCACCCTGAGACATTGCGGTGAGGATTCTAGGCTGGGCAAACATCGTTCAAGCGAAAAGGAACTTTGATTCAAGCGGAGAAAGCTGCTAACGTGAGGCTGGAGGCATACACACAGTCAAGTCACTCTCACGTGAAAAATGGATGCCTTGCTAGGATCCCAGGGATTTGTGCAAATGATCCCGTGGTGCTACAGGTGGTGGAATGTCTTCTATCACTATTAACAAATATTTATCACCAGTCAACAGGGGCGGGGCTGTGCACACACACACACTTCCTCCGGAGCCCAGAGGTTGCTAGAGGAACCTGGTGGTGGTGGTGGGGGGAGCATGTTCCACAGAGACCAAACCTTATATTTAGAAAAGCCTGACGTAGAAAACAAACGTGTGGCTACCAAAGGGGAAAGAGTGGGGGGAGGAGAAATTAGGAATTTGGGATGAACAGATACACACTACTGTATATAAAATAGGTAAACAACAAGGACCTACTGTAGCACAGGGAACTATATTCAGTATCTTGTAATAACCTATAATGGAAAAGAATCTGAAAAAAAATATGTATCTGACTCCCTTTGTTGTACACCTGAAAACTTGTAGATCAACTATAGTCCAATAAAAGTGTTTTTTTAAAAACCTTGGCGGGGACTTCCTAGGTGGCGCAGTGGTTAAAAATCTGCCTGCCAAAGCAGGGGACACGGGTTCGAGCCCTGCTCTGGGAAGATTTCACATGCCACGGAGCAACTAAGCCTGTGAACCACAGCTACTGAGCCCATGTGCCGCAACTATTGAAGCCCATGCGCCTAGGGCCCATGCTCCTCAACAAGAGAAGCCACCGTGATGAGGAGCCTGCGCACCACAATGAAGAGTAGCCCCTGCTTGCAGCAACTAGAGGAAGCCTGTGCACAGCAAAGAAGACCCAACGCAGCCAACAAATAAATTAAATAAATAAATAAATTTATAAAAAAACCCCCAAGCCTTGGCAAGTGAGAGTTCCGAGCAGACAGGACTGAGAGCTTGTCCAGTTTGGGGCAACAAGGCAGTGTCCTTGATTGAGGCCCTGCTGTTTTCTGCAGCCCAAAATATTCAGGAGAAAGAGTAAAACATCTCTGATGAGTTTAAGTTTATTTGTCAGAGTGCTATTTGTGAACTTGGGAACTGGTGAGTTGCATTTAACAAATAAATTTTTAATGGTCGTGAGAGATTTATCAACGCTTGTTTATAGAAAACACACACACACCCCCGTGAACTCATGGGTAGTGAAGGGGCGGTGGGGGTGGGGGAAGCAAGAGAGAAAGAAGAAGGAAATTCTTCGCAACCTACTTGTGAGACTTTTGGTTCTGGTCGTGATGGAGGGTCAGGTATTGTACTAACCTTCCCCCGGATGGCTGCGAAGCTGGACACGTTACATAAAACAGCTGTTTTCAAATGTTCACAACAGCAGCACCGGCCTGTGATCCAAAAGAGAAGGAAAGACCCAGGTGGGCTCTGTAACCACTGTGCTTTCTGTCTGGAGGCAGCTTCTGAACCGGGATGTAGGGCAAGCATCCAGATGGAGCTTGAGTCTTACTGAAGGGAGGAGACAGACTGGGGGTCTGGGGCTGCTGGGGTCGGTGCATTTTACCAGGTAAAGTGCTGGTGGGGAAGGATCTATGTGGAAAGAAAGCTCCAGAAATCTTCAAAGAAGTCCCCCTGTCTGAATACTAAGCTGCGTTTTCTCTGGGTGAGACTCCATGTGGCGAAGCAAAATAATTGACTCCTAGGGGGCTGTGAGCGCCACGGAGCTTCTGGCTCTCGCTGGGCAGGAGAACACTGATGTCTGACCAGGCAGAGTGGAAAGGCCATGCTGAATGCTTTGGGTTATCCCACGGTCTCCCCAGGAAGAACAGGATTTGGGAGGAAGCCTCCTGTAGCCATAGAGTAAAGCCTGCTGCTGCTGAGAATTCCTCAGCCTTGGCCCCATTGACATTTTGGGCTGAGAATTCTTTCTGGGGAGGGGGCCGTCCTGTGCATTCTAGGATGTGCAGCAGCATCCCTGGACCTACCTAGTGATGCCAGGAGCAGCCCACAGGCATGACAATCAAAAAATTGCTCCCAGCTGGCAACCACTGCTCTAGACCCTTTGTGACGACATTGAAAAATAAGCTTCCAAAGGACCAGGGTGATTTGCAAGTAAGTTAACTGGCTGAAGAAACAAACCTCAATATTCTTGAAAGGAAGACAACCAGATCCATGCAGCAGACAAGGTTGAATTCGTAACGTGCAGCGTACACACCGTGGTGAACGCTGCTGCCCAGATCACCTGAGGGGAATAAGGGCCTTGGTCCCCGCTGCTGCCGTCGCTCTGCGGACATCCCAGTCAGCAGCCACCGTCAGGACCTGCCTCTGTCGTGGAGTCAGCCTGCCCCAGGTCACACCCTTTTTCTGGGTGATTGATATGGGGGTATAAAGGCCTGGCCCCCTTGTGTCAAGTTGGGAATGCTCTGAAGTTAAAAAAAAAAAAACTAATAAAGGTGGTAACATGGATTTAGGAGTGCTAAAACTCAGCTAATCAAGAAAATCTAACAGAAGAAAGGAATGTGGAAAAAAAGAAACAACAGATAAGGGTAATAAAAAATACATCGCAATGTGATAACTTATCCCAACCATACCAATAATTATCTTAAATAGAAATGTGCTAAACAATCCAGCTAAAAGGCAGAGATTATACACAAAGAAAAGCAGCAAGATCGTATAAATGTTATTTACAAGGACGCATTTTATTTTATTTTTTTACTTTTTAATACATCTTTATTGGAGTATAATTGTTTTATAATGTTGTGTTAGTTTCCTCTGTACAACAAAATGAATCAGCTATATGTATACATATATCCCCATATCCCTTCCCTTTTGAGCCTCCCTCCCACCCTCCCTACCCCACCTCTCTAGGTCATCACCAAGCATTTGGTAGTGGGTATATGTCAATGCTACTCATTCACTATGTCCCAGCCTCCCCTTCCCCGCCCACCCCGTAACCTCCAGTCCATTCTCTACATCTGTGTCTTTATTCCTACCCTGTCACTAGGTTCAGCAGTACCATTTTTCTAGATTCCGTATATGTATATGTTAGCATACGGTATTTGTTTTTGTCTTTCTTACTTACTTCACTCTGTATGATGGACTCTAGGTCCATACAAGAGATGCATTTTAATGAACAAAAGATAGGTTAAAAGTGAAAGGACAAAGAAGCATATGTCATGCAAACGTTAATTGTAGAAAGAAAGCTGGTGTCATGGACTGAATTGTGTTCCCCCAAATTCGTACGATAAAGTTCTAACCCCCAGTGTGACTGCATTTGGACATGAGGCCTTTAAGGAGGTAATTAAGGTTAAATGAGGTCATAAGGATGGGGCCTGAATCCTACAGGACTGGTGTCCTTATAAGAAGATGAAGAGACACCAGAGCTGTCTCTCCCACGTCACACGGTGCCCAGAGGAAAGGCCATGTGAGGACACAGCAGGGTGACAGCCAAGGAGAGAGGTCTCACCAGAATCCAACCCTGCTGGCAGCGTGATCTTGGACTTCCAGCCTCCAGAACTGTGATAAAATATGTTTCTGTTGTGTAAGCCACCCAGCCTGGGATTTTTTGTTGTGGCAGCCTAAGCAGACTCCCACAGCTGCGATGCGTATGTTAATATCCAACAAATCAGACTACGGGAGAAATAAGGGATATTATCCAAGACAAAGACATCTCATAGTGATAAAGGAATCAATTCATTAAGAGGAGAACCCTAGATGTGAGATTCTCACCCAGATCCCCCTTCACAAAACAGCCTGCTGCCCCGCTGCAGGGAGTGTGGTCAGGGCTGCAGAGATCGGCCTCATGTCACCTTCCTGGGGCAGCCCGCATGCCGAGCGAAGCAGGTAGGAAAGACTCGGACACTCTGGCCCAAGGCAGGATCATATGATGGGCAATGTTCACTCCAAGCCTCCCCCCAACGGTCAAGGACTTAATCCCTGCTATAACCTGGGCCCCGCTTTTCAAATCAGGAAGCTCTATGGCCCGGGAGGCAGAGTTTGACTCTGGAATGTTCCCACTGGGGTTTGCCAGCGACTTCTCTACTCCTGGAACCCCGGCACCTGGGTCTGCCCAGCACGTGGCCCCCCTGGGTGGGCCACGGGTTTGCTGCACAACCCTCTTCTGCCCCGGAGCACACCTGAAGCTGGATTTTGGAAATAGCATATGTCAGACTTCAGCACCTTGTTCCAGCCTATCACCAGTTGAATTGAAAGGCTGCAGAAAAGGCCTCTGGGACTTATTTTTTGGTGGCAGGTGACACAAGTTGCAACAACCTGTCCTTGATGGTAGAGGGGCATTCTGACTTGCCCCGGAACACTGGACGTATAAAACTTCACTATTGGGGCAAATTGGTGAGACCCTGAATCTCCATAGAATTTTCTCCCAATATCTGGCAAGAATAGGTCTCACCAGGACATCTAGACATAACATATAACATGTAACAGTTTATGTTTTCTGATTCTGCGTAGTGATTTGGAAACACCATTGAAATTCATGGCTTAGAATTTTAGATTTGATGTTCAAGCTACCGATATGTTTCCTTTTCATTCAAACCGTTGTCCTGGAAACCTTTGAAGCAACCAGAGGTGAAGCAAACGCCTGTGTAGCTTTGAGCTACAGTCTCTCTTTTCTGCATCTGAATGTGGGTCTCTCGAGGGGATCAGAACTGCTCACAGACCCTCCATCTCTGCAAAAGCAATATCCTCGGGAAATTCCACGAAGGAAGCACACTTGTGCTACACTGGTGGCCTGTTTTCTCTGTGGTGACTCTGTGATAAAAATGTGTTTAACAATGCATTCCAGTGGGGCATCGATAGATGGTAGATTGTTTGGAATTTGTGTCAATGTCATAAACAATTTCACATCTCAAACGAAATTCCTACTAAAACACTCATGCTAGAATACAGTGTGGAAAACACAGACAGGTTTGAACAAACAGCACAGAGCTGCTTGGCTTTTAAAATACTGGCATAGATAGAAATGTATTCTTCATCTCAACTCTTTCCATCGCTTTGAAACGGAAAATGATTTCTGTGGCCAGCTCTAAATAAATATGTGTGTTGGTGCCTTCCCGATCATGATATGTTCACCTAACTTGATGTGACGTGGGATTCCCACCTCACACTCAAGTTTTAGCTTCTCTTCTTCAGGGTTGAATTGCCCTTTTACCTGCTCTTCTTTATATAGCTTTTTTTTTTTCTTTTTCTTCGTTTCCAAGATGTATTTTATTATTTATTTATTTTTGGCTGCGTTGGGCCTTCATTGCTGTGCATGGGCTTTCTCCAGTTGTGGAGAGCGGGGGCTGTTCTTCTTTGTGGTGTGCGGGCTTCTCATTGCAGTGGCTTCTCTTGTTGGGGAGCACGGGCTCTAGTCGTGCGACCTTCAGTCGTTGTGGCACACGGGCTTAGTTGCTCCACGGCATGTGGGATCTTCCTGACCCAGGGCTGGAACCTGTGTCCCCTGCATTGGCAGGCAGACTCTTAACCACTGTGCCACTGAGGAAGCCCCTACCTAGCTATTTGAGGGTGTCTTCTTTGTGTCCTCCGGAGAATCTTGTGGGCTCTGGTCTGGGCTGAGGGATGGGTTTAAAACTATAGACTTTGATAGTAAATATGAGTCTCAGACCACAGACTTTTTAAATGTCTGAACTTGATTTGTATTCAAGCCCTCATTCTACCAGTCACAGTTATTTGTGGTTTCCCTTTTTTCATTTCTCTGGGATGATGTCCAGTTTCTGAGGGCAAGCATTGATTAGACTGGGGGTTCTGTGTCATTATTCCAGGAAGACAGGTGAAGAGTCATGCCCCAGTGTCACCCTGAACGCCCCTCCAGAGCCAGGGTCTCCTGCTGCCTCTGGCCCACTCCAGACTGCGGGGGAATTAGACCATGTGCACGACACACCAACAGCTCTTAGAAGTCCTCTATGCTCTTTCTAACTGCGACAGAGCACAGCCTTCTCCAAGTGCAACCCCTTCACGCATCCCCTAAGCCTTCAGTGTTCATGGCCAATGAAAGGGCACATTATTTGGTGGGAAAATGGCATTTCAGTGGCAGGATCTGGGGATGCTGGAGCCACTCTTCTCTCTGCGGAAAGAGGTTTGGTACTTAGAGGACTCCTTAGTCCTGATTAGCTGTTGTAAATTTCATTCTTCTCTTTTCAGGTGCTCTTCTGGTACCCACAGAATTAAATCTACAAGAAACTACAACAAGGCTGCATTCTTTCTCTTCCCCTCTTTTTTGGGGATGACCAATCTTACAGAATTTTGTTGCGTTTTTTCAGTCACAGCCTCATCACTGTCCATGATTTTGCAAGCCAGCCGTGAAGTCTGAGTCTGATCATCCCATCCTGGGATATATCACTGCTTCCAGGACAATTGGTTCTATTTGTAGGGCTTTTTTTTTTTTTTTTTTATCAGTGCATGACTGTATGAGTATTCTAGGAGATCCTAGATAAGTCTTCCCATTATCTGGGCTCAAATTTTGATTTACGAATCGGGTGTCTAAAAAATGTAACATGTTCCAAACTTTAATGTCTAATTAGAGGCACCATTCCATCAGGGTGACAAAAATTTCATATCAGTTTGGGGTTCTTCCTTCCCCACTTTCCTAGGGCAGCATTTAAGTTCTGTGGGCTCATGGCAATAAGGCACGGAGGGAGGGATGCTGCAGGAGTGGGTCTCAGCATCCTTGGCAGCTGGCTAGGTGGTCCAGAGACCTCTGGTCTTTGGTCAAGTCTCTACTTGGACATGTGGGCTGTTTTGATTCCATGTATATCTGTGACAATCTAAGGATGTTTTCACTTCACATGAACATTCATGACTTTAATGTTCTAAGAACATGGATTACACATACAGAGGAAAATAATTAAAGAGATTGCTCAGGTTAGTGCATCAGACTTGGAATCGGAAAAGAAGTATTGTTCCTGAAGCTTCTGTCATAGTGTAGTAATGTGCTCAGAGGCGTGTGAGCTTATCTTTGCTCCCAAGATGAGGAAGATTGTAGCCATAGACAGTTTATTTTCAGGAAAGGACCCTCAAAGGAAACTTTCATCACTTAACCACTCTTCTATTGCTCTAAGAAGATAAGTACAACCTTCAAACCTTCAACAATCAGGTCGAACCTTCCTAAACCCTGGAGCTGGGGAAGGCACGAGACAGGGGTTATCATTGCTGCTTTCTGATCACCAGCAGCTGGTCTGAGGCGGAGTTTCCATGGAAAAGGTAATGAAAAGATGACTCCTCTTCAACCTCATTCTTCTCTGGTCTCAGAGACAGGGAGGAGGCTGTGCAGGGGAAGTTTAAGGTGGAGAATTTCTCTTTTCACTAAGAAAAATGATGTGATTAGGAAATGATTTTTGGAAAGTCCCAGTCATTTTAAGGGAAAATGATTTCTTAGAAAGGGGCACACGCCCCTCCCCAAAATAGAGAATGAAAGCAACCTAGAAGTGGGCAGTGGCTGTGTATGAAGAGGAGAGCTCTGCTGAAGTCCCATGTCACTCGGACGGGGTTTCATGTAGCAGGTGCTCTAAACGATTTGTGAGGAAACGATTTTTCAGCAGTATTACAATGTTACCTTAGGAACTGTTCATTGGGAAGCGGTGGTAACAACACCACTCAGGAATGGCTCGATCATGCCTTTTTGTCTTCGTTCTGTCCAGAGTGTCACTGAACCAAAATTAATTTTCTAGACCAAAGAGCCAGGAAATAAATCCTTTTGGTAACCTCTAGAACTTTAGATTCACTTCCCCCCACTCCCATCTCTTAACGATATGCTGGGAATCTGCTTAGCACTGGGTGCAGGACAGGCAGGTGGTGTCCATGGGTTTGACAGATTTGAGCATCGATTAAGCATCAGACAGTGTGCTTGGCACCAGAGATACCAAAGTTAGGAGAATGGCCCTGGTCTTAAGGACATACAAAGATAAGTGGAGAAGAGATGCTGATTGACAGTTAAAACACAACATTGTAATGTCCATTCACGGAGATCTCCTCCAAGATGAGCATCTGGCTGTACTTTTAAGAATGATGATCATGAGATACCTCTTCTAGAAACTGGGAAATAACTACTTTGTGTGAACCAGACAAACACAGATCAAATTTAGGAAATGTGCTGTTGGCTACTTAAAATTTTTCCTTTTTAAATTAGCAGGATCACGTTTACAGATAACAAGGACAAAGCATATAGTATTTCTTCTGTTTAGTCATTACAATCATTAACTACTCAAAGATAATTTTTGTAACACTTGTGCTGAGCTGCGTTGCCGCTGAGGTATCATTTGATTCTTTCTACTTCCCGGTTTACAAATCTCATTAAAAGGCAAACTTCAGTCTTCCTTTCGAACTGGACAAAAATTCAGAATGTACTAAACCTTACGATACCTACAATCTTCTATGTTGTTCTCCCTTAAGGATGACTGCAGAAGTCCCTGCTAGGGTATCATTTTCTTTGCATTGAAGACAGAATTTCCTTGAAGATTGTAAAGAATATGCAAATATGATTTTTATTTCACTTAGTGGACTGTCTGTCGTTTAATTTTCTCATCTCTAAAAATGAGGGATTTGGGTTAGATGATTTCTAAGAATTCCAAGAATGTACTATAACTCTATGACTCTAAATATGGAAAAGCAAAATATTTAAATGAAATTTATCCTGGTAATGCAGGTGCCAAGAGGGCTCAAATTCTTGAAAGTTCCTGATGCAGGTATTAGTCGATTTTAAAATGCAGGCATTAGTCCTGAGTCATTGAGAAGGTGGTAAAAGGGCCACCTGTCTAAACTGGTTTACTCCAGGTTTAAAGGAATAGAGGTGTTATAAGTCGGTCCTCCAGTTTTTATGTGTGGTCCTGAGATTTGGAACTTCTAATACCATAGATCTTATATCATTGACTTTCCATAGATTTTCTAAAAATAAAGTCTCTACTTCCAAGCATTGAAACTTGGCTCTGTCCTCATGGACACCATCCAGAAACATCCTTCCCTGCAAGATTTGTGGGCTATGGGGAAGACTCTACTCTTGGACCATATTACATCCCAGGGAACCCTGGGATAGGCCAGAAGCCTTCATTGCTTCATGTGACTATGCCTTTCTGTGGTTCTATGGGCTCCCAGCACCTACTCCATGAAATGTCATGAAATGTCACCACAGCACAGAGAGATG
Source organism: Hippopotamus amphibius kiboko (assembly GCF_030028045.1). Lineage (NCBI taxonomy): Eukaryota > Metazoa > Chordata > Mammalia > Artiodactyla > Hippopotamidae > Hippopotamus > Hippopotamus amphibius. The sequence goes on along the minus strand of NC_080189.1, from coordinate 4,438,465 downwards.
TCCCATCTTTCACAAAATAACTTCAGGCTTAACCATAAACTTGTGTAACAGTTCTCTTTCAATGAGGTCAAAAGCAAAAGCATGATCATTTGATATACATACACGTTGTAGAATGATTACCAAGATCAAGATAATTGACACATCTACCCCTCACATTGGTCAGCATAGTTACCTCCTTTTTTTGTGTGTGATGAGAATACTTGAGATCTACTCAAGTATACAATACTGTATTATGTGGTCACCATTCTCCTTGTAACTAAAGATTCGTACCCTTTGACCTACATGACCCCATTTCCCTGCCCCCAGCCCCTGCGACCATCTTTCTGTTTTCTGTTTCTAGGAAGTTGGCTATTTCTACATTTGCTTAGATTCTACATATATGTGATACAAATACAGTATTTATCTTTGTCTGGCTTATTTCACTTAGCCTAACACCCCCCACATTCATTCATGTTGTCAGAGATGGGAGGATTTTCTTCTTTTTTAATAGTAAAAAAGGCAGGAGATGACATATGTCAGTGAGGATGTGGAGAAAAAGGGACCCTTGTGCACTGCTGCTGGGAATGTAAGTTGGTGCAGCCACTGTGGAAAACAGGATGGCGGTTCTTCAAAAAAATCAGAACTTGAACTACCATATGATCCAGCAATTCCACTCTGGTTCTATATCCAAAGGCACTGAAATCAGTTGCTTAAGAAATACTTGAACTGCTATGTTCATTGCTGCTTACTCAGAATCGCCAAGATACGGAAACAATCTAAGTGTCCTGTGGCAGATGAATGGATAAACAAAAAGTGAGTGTGTGTATATATATATATATATATGTATTACACACCATGGAATATTCATTTTCTATTTTTCTGTTATGAAATAAATCCTAACCAAATCATCAAATTGGCACTTATAAGTTTATAACAGTTTATTTCTATTTGTTTCTTTTCCATTCTTCATCAAATAATCTGTTCTCTTCCCTATTGCACAGTGCGGGTGGTGACAGGTGGGCTCTGGGGTCTCTTATTTATCTTCAGAGTTCTGATGTCTGAGAAGTCGATGACAATTCTCTACAGATCTGTTGATGTCTCGCCTCCGCGTGGACCCCGCTCAGAGTGTTCTGGCCTCCAGCTCCCCTTCTTAGGGTCAATCTCTGACTTCAGAGTTATGTGCATGCTCTTGAGTTGCAGTAGAATTTTTAGTTCTTTGCTGTTAGGACCATTATATGGTAAACTTTACTTATCTTTCCCATAGTTACCAAACTTCTGGGGTCTTACACTGGGCAACCCATAGGTAGTTTTTGGCTACATGATTGGACTTCCTGGCATCCCTTCTGTCAGCAGTAGCAGACAGGTGAGAAATGGAGGGATCACTCTGAGAACCGGAAAGACTTAGATTTATGAGAAAAGTGATAAATGAATGATGTCCGTGACGGACGCCATGTTTGAGTGAAGTCACATAAAGCACAGGCATGATGTGGATCAGGATTAGACAAGGCAGGGATGGTGTTGGTCTCACTCCCCGCCTGACGCTATAGAGCACCCATCTCTCACCTGATCTCCTTGCTCTCCCTGAGCACCCACACACAACCCATTCTCCTTGCTACAGTCGAGGCTGACTTTTTCAAAATGCAAATCAGACCACACTGCTCCCTGAACAGCCCTCTCGTGGCTTCCTGTGTGGTTAGAATAGAATCCAATGGCCGTGGCCTCCAGAGCCCAGCCTGTCTGGCCCCATCTCCTACTGCTCTGTCCGTATCCGCTGCCCCAGCCACAGTGGCGCCCTCCCCGCTCTGAGACGGGCTGACCGTCCTTTGCCTGCTGCGTCCCCCCCGCCCCCCACCCCTTTGTGTGGCTGCCACCTTCTTGCGATTCTGCTCTCCTCTCCGATATCAACTCCTCAGGGAGGACTGTGTTGTGCTCCATCCTAAGCTGATGCTTCTCCTGCCACATTCTATTCATCCTGTTTTTTATTTTCTGTATTTTATGATGCTTTGACATCCTGGAGCCTGTCTGGTCCTGGAGTGTCTCCCCTTCCCAGGGCCAGCTAATTAATTCCTAAAGAAACGAAGCCACTTGCTTTCGAGCATGTCTTTCATGTACAAACCAGGACGCACGACCCCAGCCACTTCCTTAATCTAACTCTCACACACCAAGCCGACATTCCCCTGTCTCAAATGCCCCCAGGGCCAGGAACTGGATGACTAGGGACGCCTGTGGCCCAGAGACCACTGAAATGATTCTCACCACCCAGTCCTGAACTTGCTCAGCTGGTCTACCCTGCCTGTTCCTTGCAGTGAAACCACAATAAAGGCTCCCGCCTGTGTTTTTCCTTTGCTCCTTCTGCCTCCTCTCCGACCCTGGTGCTTCCCCACGTGGCCTCGCACGGTGTGACTGCCCTCTCCTCTTGGGAACTGTGAGTAATAAAGTCTTCTTGCAAGGCAGTCTGTTGCCTGTCACCTCTCCTGCCTGTCATCTCACCACACCTGATTACACAAATCCCAGGTACATTTTAAAACACCTGTTCCCCCATGCAGCCTCCCCCTCTAGCCCACGGCCCTGTTTTCACTCTTCCCGGTCTTATCACCATCTGATCTTGTACCTTATTGATTTACCTTTTACTTGTGAATACAAGCCACTGTCCTCACAAGGATGCAAGCATGGTGTGCGTAGGGGATCTACGGCTGTTCCGTATCCCTGGAGCCCAGACCAGAGCCTGGGAGAAAGGACAGTCAATAATTCTTGTCCAAATGTAGACACTGGGAGAAGAGCAATGAGAAAATCACAGGGAAGAATGTTTGAGAAATCATGTTGGAAGTTCTAAAATACTATACAATGAAAATGGTGAGTTTATTGCTGGTGCTTCTAGTCTCAAAAATTAAGCATTTCATATAGCATCACAGGCAGGTCTTGGAGGGCTTTAGGGAAGTATTGTAATTTTATCCATTTTCCTGCACAGAAGGAGGAGATATCTAGAGTGCTCTCAAAAATTTCTTATTAGGGGAAATTATGTCAAGGTACACCTGTGGCTCTGGTGCTGAGATCTGTGTCTTTTCCCATCTTCCTGGACAGCTGAACTACAGTTCCCGGCACCCCTTGCAGTTAGGTCTGGTCATGTGATTGAATTCTAGCCAATAGTGTGTGAGTGAAATTGATAGGTACCACTTTCAGACCCAGCTCTACAAATATCTGTGGGCAAACTCCAGGCTCCTTCACCTTCCAGGTTGACCTTGGAAATCATGGAGTGGGGGAAGTGGAGGTGACACAGGATGGAAGGAGTCTTGGTTCCTACCTTATCACTTGGAGAGTCACTTGAGAACAACATTCACTGTAGACTTAACCTGAGCAAGTTTTTTTTTTTTAAATTTTTATAGAAATATAGTTGATTTACAATGTTGTGTCAGTTTCAGGTGTACAGCAAAGTGATCCAGTTATACATACATATATATCTATTCTTTTTTAGATTATTTTCCATTATAGATTATTACAAGACATTGAGGATAGCTTCCTGTGCTACACAGTAGGACCTTGTTACTAACCTATTTTATATGTAGTCGTGTGTGTATGTTCATCCCAAACTCCTAATTTATCCTTCCCCCTCCTCCTTCCTCTTTGGTCACCATAAGTTTGTATTCTGTGTCTGTGGAGAGAGTTTTGCTGAGTGAAACACTGAGGTTTTGTGGACGACACGTTTTAGCAGCTGTCTTCATTAACACTGGTGCCTCTAGTGGCCAGGTAAAGCCTAGTTGGTCCCAAACATTGTGATGACAAGGGATTTAAAACCCTTTTCCTGCTGGGAGATCAGAGGCTGTGAGAGTCGAATCACTCTTTTACCAGTGGTTTAGTAACAGGGCTTCTGCACTGCCCAGGTCCACACCTCCTGCGTGCTTCCCTGGTCTGCTGTGGCTTGGGTTCTGCCATGACTCAGCAACTTGCCTTGATTGGGTTCCGAAGGGCAAATGCTGAAGAAATGAAATTCATATCTGTCAGTTTGGCAAAGTTTGCAGAAATATACTCAAATGCAATTGTCTGGTATTACTTCTCTGGCCCCTAGGCAAACGGCCAGAAGGTGGAGCTCTGATTTCCTCCCTACAATATCACTTTGCTCCCCCAGGCCCAGCTGTCAGCAGAGGGGTAGGACGGGCCCGCAGCTGTCCCTCGACAGTGTCCTTCCCTTCCTAAATGTCCTCTCTCTCCGTCCGGGAATCAGGACTCTGGGGCTGTTCCCTGGTGGCCCCAAGCCCCCAGCTGAAGCTGCCTTCCTTCCTGTCCCTCCTCCCTCTGGGTAGATGGTTCTCTCCTGCATCTTCAGAATCCCTCTCCGAGCCATTCCCTAGAGCCCTCATGTGCCCTCAGCCTCTCTGCTGTGGTCCAGCAAGGGTGGGAAACAGGCAGATGTGCAGCCTTCGCAGGCTTTTCTCCGTGGCCTCAGCGAAGGAAAGACCAAACAGAGGGAATGTCTCTGTCAGGTCCTCTTTCTGTCCCTGGGAGGGCGGGCAGGAAGCAGCCAGGTCAGGTTTCTGAGATCCTCAGAAAAAGACCTGCGGGAATTTTCCTGTATACTGCGGTTTCCTCCTTTCTCGTGTCAGCTTTTAACTCGCCAAGGCAGGGGAAGGTGACTTTGTTGGTTTCGTTCCCTATAAAGCACCCTTGACCTTTGGTATGAAGAGTTCACAGAAGCAGGTATTGAGACTTCCCAAGTATTTAGAATGAGGATTTCATGAGGAACCAGGTAAGTAACTTGGCCTCCAGTGTTGGTTCTGTATTAACTTGCTGCGTGTCTTCCAGCAGGTCCTCAGTTTCTGGACATTTTTTTCCACTTGTACAACATGGTAGTGTGTTTCTCAGTGCTTTCTCTTCCCTCCTAAGATGTAAAACATTATTTCTTCATATCAGATAAGTGAACTTTGTTGATCTGGTGATTCAATGTCAAGGTATCATGACATCTTCTCCTTAATAGGTTAGCTGTCCTTTAAGAATACTCCTAACCGATTCAACAGTTTAGTCTGCTTGCTTTATTTTTTAACTTTACTTTTTCTACTCTGGTGAGGATACTGAACACAAGATCTACTGTCTTAGCAGATTTTTCCGTGCATGCTACGGTGCTGTTGCCTACAGGCAGCGGCTCTCCAGAACTTACTCATCTGGTGGAAACTCTACGCAGTTCTCCGTCCCCCAGCCCCTGGTGATACCTTTTACTTGTACCTGAATTTGACTGTTTTAGATGCCTCCTGTAAGTGGTACCATGCAGTATTTATCCTTTCATGACCATTGTATGCATGTGGTATATGCATACAATAAAGTACTCTTCTGCCTTTAAAAAGAAGGGCATCTCAGTGTTTTTTTGACTTGTGATCTACAGTCCTAGGAAGTCTTAGGAGCAGCCTTGGGGGCCACGTGGGGATGGGCTAAGGAACCGGTGGGTGGTCCCCTCCCCCGACCCCACCCCTGCCTCCCACCACCTTCTCCTTGCCTATGTGTTGGGGTTGCAAAGTAAGAAAGCATCCTGGACTAGATGATCAGAAGGTGATGATGGTCCTCATTTCAAGTGTTTCTCTCTATTGATTAAACATGTGTAGAGAAAAATCTTTGATTTGCATTGAAAAAAATCGCAATCACCATTTTCCTTGGTTCTCTTTTGGTTCTAAGGTTCTCTGATTGTCTAACATGGGTGGGGAGGGGGCTGAGATCCGCCTTTCCCAGCACACGCTTGAGCAGCACACACTGGTGACAATACCCAGGAGGTGTGCCCATCGCAGCTCCATTCTCGAAGCAGGGTCAGAGAAAGGATGCTGGGTCGCCCGCCCCACCCATGGTCTCAGGGTGGATCTTATCCACCTGCGGAGCAGCACCCCCGAGGGTGAGTGGTACAGCAAATGAGGACACGGGTGAGGCTTGCTGGTGAAGTGCTGTGATGAGATTCCATTGCATCAGTGGGTGTTTCACCATCCTGCATCCTTCTGGTGGTTTACTGGCCCCAAAGAGCGAAGCAGAGAGCACTGCCCGAGCTGGCTTTCCTCTTAGAATCAGCCACGTGTGATGGGCATCACGGTGGGTAAAAATAAATATCAGGCGTCGCTAATTCCTCTAGAGAAGCTTGGGTGAGAAGAGTACGTGAACTTGCTCTTCACAGGACGTGGCTGTGTTTACAGGGCCCACTAGGTGGCGCGGGAGCTGCAGCCACAATGATGCTCTGAGCTGGACCAGTCAGAGCCCGCCTCCCAGGAGCTCCCTCAGGCCAGGTGCCCACACCTCACCATCCTGCATGCAAATATCCCAGTCCTGTATCTGTCTCAGGTGTCTTCCTCTGTAAAAGCATGGCCCAGGCTTTCTGCTGCCTCCTTAATTAAGCACACAGTAAGTGTTTGGATTCTTAAAACCTTCATTTAATCCTTTGAACTCCAACATGCATTGGATTTTAATTTTAAAGCTTTTACAAATTCAAAATATTAGAGAATATTTATGGACAAATCACATATTCAATAAAGGACTTGTATGTAGAATATATAAGGAACTCTCAGAACTCAAAAACAAACAATACTATTAGAAAATGGACAAAAACATGAACCGACATTTCATCAAACAGGAGATTATATATATATATGGCTTTGCCTTTGGAATTCTAGATCTATGGTCTCAGAATTAGAGAAGCTTCCACATAACTAATGAGCAACTTTCCAGTCCAAGGCAGGGCAGAAGGAAGGAAGCTCTTAGGCTCATCACTACGTCTTCACTGATGCACCAACCAAAGATGCTTTGCAACAGGGTCCTGTGAGGATGCTGATGTGGACGCAAAGTCTGCCTCTGTATGTGCGAACCCCTGTTCCTGGTGTTCATTGTGGAAATCGAAACTGGACTAGGAACATCCTTGGATGCTTGATAATTGCAACCATTCTCCCTGACTCATGATTATCTGTTACTACCTACAGCGGTTAAATTCTCTGTTTCCACACTTGCAGTGTGGTGGCCAGACCAAGATGTTTCTGGTGCCTTTGAATCCAGTCTCCTCCCAGACACTGATCTATTAAACATCGTTCTTTTCTGCTAGTCACAGAGTTTTTAACATTTTACAATTAAAATTACAAGACATTTCCTGGTTGTAAAATGCATTCAAGTTCATAGATTCCAATCAAAACCAATGGATTTGCATTTTGGTTTCTTGAATCCCTGCAATTCTTTCCCCCTCCTTTTTGTATCTTCATGCCCATTTGCACAACGGTTTTTACTTTCTGCACCCAACCCTGCCCCACTCTCCAGTTCTCTGCAGAAAGGTGTGACATAACTGTGCAGTGGATTGAATTTTCAGGATGTTTACCTAGGGAGGCAACAAAGCCCATTCAGAGAGAGCACTCTACCCACTAATTATTCGCATAATGTGAAAAATAAATGGGGCTTGATAGCATTGATGCTATTAGTACGTTAACTTACTTTAAAACAACTTTAATGATGATTAAGTAACAACTGGATGCTGCATTATCAAGGGATCTCTGTTTTTGTGTATGTTGGCTGTTTCTGAATTGGCTATTTTCTGAGGTTGAGGCATGAAGGCGGGAGATGATAAAGTTTAGTTTTCTAAGAGTAGTCACAGAGCTTTTAACATTTTACAATTAAATTTACAAGGAGTAGCTCCTAAAACATTATTGAGCCTTTGAGCTGACTCCCTTAACATAAATAACTCAACCAGTCTTAAGTATTCTGAGTTTTGGGGTATTATCTCTTCATTTAGTCTATTGTACCAGATCACAAAGTTAAGGACCATTTTTAAAAAATTTAAACTAGGATCTCCTGTTCATCAGACAGCTTTCAAAATTCTGCTTGAAATAAGAGATTTCCCAGTTTAAACGGATGATGGCCTTGGATTAACTATTTCTATTCCATGTCAACTAAAGGAACTTGGGACACATACATAGCCTAGATCTGAGTCCCCAATACTGACACCTCACAACACAGAAACATGTTGTTAAACTAAAGAATCAAAGAAAGAGGTTTGTCCTAAACACTCAGCAAAAATTAACTTGTAGGGCACATCCAACCCCTCTTCCCTTTTGCCATCCTTGCCCCACATGGGCCGGATATGTGCAGTGCCTTATTTAATCCTTGTGACATCCCTCTGAGGTCATGTTATCCACATGTGGCAGATGGGGAAACTGAGGCTGAGCATGTTGAAGTAGCCTCCTGGAGATCACTGATCAGACCTAGTTTCTCAACACAGAGCTCAGGAATACCTGTGTCAGAATCACGTGCGGTTCCAAAATGCAGATTCGGGGGTCTCACCCAGACCTTCTAAATTTGGGAGACTGAGACACATAAATGTTCATTTTTTTTAAACTGCCTCCCTAGGTTGTGTGTGCACCAAAGTTAGGTCACTATGTCTACAGCACAGCTGTTCCTGGACATATGAATTTTGCCTGTGGACACGAACTGCATCGCTTAAGTGGATCTGCCTGGGGAGGGTGTGGGGAAAAAGGAACCTTCCAACACCGCCGGTGGGAATGTTGGAAATTATTGAGAGAATGGGAGCTGTACGGTTTATTCGAGAATTCAGACCTCAAAGGGTATTGATACTTTTTGCCCTTGATAATCTTTTAGGGTCTGAGCTACTTAAGTTCCCTGTTAATTTCTTTCTTACTTTTGACTAATGACAGCTCTTCTGGATATCAGGGCCCTAGGCTCTCACGCTCGTATATTCATGAGGGGATTTACTACTAGGTACTAGTCCAGATCCAGTAAGGAAACAGAGCCCACCCAAGGCCTTTGAACAGAGGGCATTCGACACAGGGAACTGGTGACGTAGAAGACAAAGGCTAGAAAAGTCAAAGGTGGAAGGGGTGGGCGAGAGGGAGGTTGGGGCAGCAGGAAGGTTAACAGCAGGGGGTCCTGCCACATCTGGGGGACAGCTGAGGGAAGCAGTGTTCGCAGAATCGGGAACCTGGGGCCGTGCGGCAGGCTCTAGGCACCTTTGAGGGCGGGGGACTTCTGGCGAGGGCTACAGTCAGGAAGGAGACCCTGTGTCCAGCTTCCTCCCTCCTCCTGCTCCTCAGGGCTCACGGGAGCCTCTCATTGGCCAAAGCCACCAGAAAGCCGGTTGACAAAGAAGGCTGGGAAATTGAAATATGGAGCAGGTGGGGGAAACGGAGGGGACGGAGGCAAGCGTTGGATGTACCGTCCCTCCACAGGGAGAAGGATGGTCCACCCTTTCCCTCTCCTCTACCCACGTAATGGATCTAATCCGGCCAACCTGGTCCATGCTGGCACCTGTGGGACCAAAATTACCGGGGCGAGGCCTCTTCTCCTCCCCTCCTCTCTTGCCTCTCAGGCCCTTTCACGTCCAGTATACACGCACAGCTCCCAGGCCCAGGCAGGGTCCCTGTCATGACCTCATGCCATCAGGGCCAGGCTGACCCTAACTTCTAGCTTCAGAGAAAGAGGTGAGAGATCTGACCATCACTTCATGGAGGGCAGTATAACTCTCACCTCCTTTCTGGGAACTGATGGATATGTTAGGTCACGTGGTGAGGGGGGGCCTAAGGGTGCAGGTGGAATTAAGGGTGCTAATTAGCTGACCTCAGGATAAGAGAATCCTGGGTTATCCAGGTGGACTCCATAGCTTCATGAGGTCCTTGAAAGTGGGAGAGGGAGACAGAGGAAGAGAGCCCAGTGGGCAATGCAACTGCAGAGCTCAACATATGATGGGGGCGGCCATTCAGCTCAACTGAGAAGAGAACCCCCCTAGTTGATCAATCTTACATAAATAAGATTGGTCTTACTTACATAACCTTATCAATCTTTTTATCCGAAGAAGCTAGGCCTCTTATGCCAATCGTACTCAAAAATAAATTTCAAATATATGAAAGATATAAAAAAAAGATTTTAAAAATACAAAATTTGGGAATAATATTTTCCTAGCTTGGAGGAAGGAGGAGTCTGCTTGAGTAGAACTAGAAACTCGACATTATGTAATAGCCTATGAGGGAAAAGAATCTGAAAGAGAATATATATATATATAACTGAACCTCTGTGCTGTACACCTAAAACTTACACTATATTGTAAATCAACTATACTTCAATAAAAAGATTTTTTAAAAAACCTAGGAACTCAAACACATGAAGAAAAGATGGACAGTCTTGGCCACATAAAAATGTAAAGTCTCTGAATGTGCAAAGACACCAAAGAACAAGTCAAAACAGGTGTGAGAAACCGGAAGAACACAGGGCAGCTTGTGGGATAAAAGCTTCCCTACTTCACAAGCAGCTCCCACAGACAGATGAGGAGGCAGCCTGGTAGAAGTGGGTCTGAGGAAATTAGCTGTCATTCGCATCACAGATGAAGAAAACGAGCGGCCAGTGTAGGAGCTGTTGCCTTGGCTGTGGCCTGCCAGGTTCTTGGGGTTTTGTTTGTTTGAATTGTAGATGAAAAGAATCAATAAGCAGTCAATAAAAGAATACAAAAGAGTTTTATTTGAGCCACACTGAGGACTAGCTCAGAAGCCCGCTTCCCAGATGACTCTAAGAAACTGTTTTGGGGCACAGTTTTATATCTTGTTAGAACAAAGAACATTAAAAAATTCAGGGGTCCGTTTCTTCCAGGTTTGAAAAAGAAAAAAAAGGACAGACCAGCGCATACACAGCAGGTCAGGATGGCCTTGGCATCTGGGAAGGCAATCTTATCATTAGAGGAGGACCCGCATCGGTGTCCCAAGAAGAGGGGCATTTAATCTTTATTTTTAACATGGACGTTCTTTACTTCTGGTCGGTGTGTGCCCTTTTCTTTAATAATTAAAGCAGAGGTACAATGTATATTTGATAGGCCACAAACAGGCTATTTTAGTTCTCTTCAAATTCAAGTGAACTCATGTAGAAGCCAGAATGCCTCCCCTATATTTCAATATGTGAACATGTCATTTACCAGGACCCACGGTTGGCGATTTTTACTTTCATTTCTTCTTTAGCCCTAAAGTTATATTTGAGTGTTTTATATTTTCTAAGTGGTTAGATTTATTTTATATCACTGTCCTTTTGTCCTTTCAATAGTTTCTTGAGCAATGATCAGAAAGCATGGTCTGAATGTTTGCTGTCTTAGGGAGAGAATGTTTATCAACTAATGAAATTTTTTTAAATGTTCCATTAGCACTCTAAAAATGTTTGTTCTGATTTTGGGTATAAAAATTTTATACACAGTTATTAAATATTATATCAAGGTTGTTAGTTGTGTTATTCAGATTTGTAAACCTCATTTTTATTATTTAATCCATTTCTGAGAAGTGTGTTTCTAATTTTCCCAATTTCTCCTTGAATTTACATATCTCTCACTGTATTTTTTTTTTTTTTAGAATATTTATTTATTTGGCTTTGTTGGGTCTTCGTTGCTGCGAGGGCTTTCTCTAGTTGCAGCAAGCAGGGGCTACTCTTCCTTGCGGTGCGTGGGCTTCTCATTGCGGTGGCTTCTTTTGTTGCAGAGCAGGGGCTCTAGGCTCTCGGGCTTCAGTAGTTGTGGCACATGGGCTCAGTAGCTGTGGTGCCCAGGCTCAGTTGCTCCACGGCATGTGGGATCTTCCTGGACCAGGGATCAAACCCGTGTTCTCTGCCTTGGCAGGCGGATTCTTAACCACTGAGCCACCAGGGAAGCGCCCCCACCCCTCATAAGTGTTTTGACACTTTATTATGTGCCCCAGGATACGTGACTATTGTATTTTCTCTGTGAACTATCTCTGTAATCAATATAAAATTACTTCTTCATCCTATTTAAGAATGTCAGCTTTGAAATCTCGTGTTATTATTGGTACACCGGCTTTTTCTTGCTATTTTCCTTATGTGTCTCGTCTATTTATTTATTAATGTTTCCTGTGTCATTTGGTTTTGATGTGTCTCTTGTAAACAGCATGCACTTGTACTTAAACTGTCAGAGTGTGCCTTTTAATGGGGGAATTTAACCGATTAAGATGACTAATGTGTCTCAAGTTATTCCAGTGACCATATTGTGAAGTCTTCTGTTTATCATTTGAAGGAAAAGCACTAGTCAGTGCAAATAAGATGCAAAATGTCTAAATTACTAAAGGAAAGAAAGAGAAAGATTTCCACCAATCAAGGCAGCATAAGGAGAGGCAGAAATCCACAAGGCAGGCAGTCTATGAAACGAAATCCACAGCGACCTTCTTAGGACCCTCAGGGCACTTTCCCCTCTCTCCAGTCACCCTGGAAAGATGTCTTAGGAACCATTTGGAATTGTAGTGATCGATCAGTTTTTCTTTTGTTAACATTAACTTAGAAGTCCATTCTTCAATTCGCATTAAAGGTAATGTTTGCATTCACTTAACTGAAAATTTCCTGGCTCTGCCTAAAATTACAAGGCACGATGTGCAGCTGAAGAATTGCTTACGGTACCACTGCTGTGAGGTTGCCCCCTTCACACCTCCAGCATCATAGAGTTTTATATATGTTTGTGTGTGTTTTTAGGTAGTTTTATTTATTTTTTTAATTGAAGTAGAGTTGATTTACAAAGTGCGTTAGTTTCAGGTATACAGAAAAATGATTCAGATATGTATATACATATATTTTTTCATTCATATGTATATATATATTCTTTCTCAGATTCTTTCCTGTTATAGGTTATTACAAGATGTTGACTGTAGTTCCCTGTGCTATACAGTAGGTCCTTATTATCTATTTTATATATTGTAGTGTGTATCAGTTAATCCCAAACTCCTAATTTATCCTTCCTCACTCCCTTTCCCTTTGGAAACCATAGGTTTGTTTTCTAAGTCTGTGAAGTCTCTTTCTGTTCTGTAAAAAAGTTCCTTTGTATCTTTTTTTAGATTCCACAAATAAGTGATATCATGTGGTATTTGTCTTTCTCTTTCTTACTTCACTTAGTATGATTATCTCTAGGTCCATCCATTTTGCTGCAAATAACATTATTTCATTCCTTTTTATGGCTGAGTAGTATTCCATTGTGTGTGTGCACGTGTGTGTGTGTGTCTGTGTGTGTGTATGTATGTGTATATGTGGTTGTGTGTATATCTTTATCAATTCCAGACTTTTATATTTATCTCAAAATTTCTCAGAGATGTCAGTAAAATGTCTTGGTGATGGAGTATACTTTGAAGTTGACCCTCTGTCTGTGGCCATTTTAATCTAATATCTGGTGATTCTTTGTTGCTTATTAATTTTTTATTACATATCCAGATTAACCTGGTGTAAACTATCTCAGAAACTATTGAAGTCAGTGTTCTATTTCCTCAGAGTAAACCCTGCCCTGGAGAGGAAGATGCACCAATAAGAAGGCTTCCCATCAAGAAGCTGGGCAGGGATAGCATCTTACAGCCCCTGTTGAGGGCTCCCGGGTCTCCTGCTCCTGCGGACCCCTCCTGAGTCTTAGCTGGTAGAGCACATACAGAGAAAAGCTGGCAGGATAAAGAGAGCAAACACCCACTTTATCTAAAGTGACTAGGCTCTCTGGTTAAAATGGTTTGAAAGTGTGTATTTTTCTGAATAGTTATACTTCCATTAAAAGGTTCAGAGAGAAAACAAAACCAAACAAAACAAAAGGTTAAGAGAAAACTGGAGTGAAGAATGAGGTTTAGCCCTGAAGGTAGCTGGGACCTCCCTCAAACTGAAGACCTAACTGATGAGTCCAGGTTGGCGTCCATGAATCTTAAGTTAATGACTCCATCTCCAATGCAAGCATTTATGCTGGAAGAGAGAGAAAGAAGACCCCCTCCACGAGGGCTGGTGCCGCTGCGATGCCCAGGAGGTGGGAGGTACCTGCCTGGTTCCTGCCTCTGAGACCCAGGGAAATAGAAGTGTAAAGTCCTGACCAATCACATTATTGTACCGTCCTCCCTTGGAGAGGGGAGAAAAGACTAAAGTGAGCGCTCATTGGCGAGAGTGGGAAGAATGGAATCTCTTCTGTGTGAGCCAAGGTGCAAATGTGGGGGAAGCAGATGTCACCTGCCCCCCACCCATCCAGCTGATACCATTTAGGTTGTGTTGTTTGCACCCTAACCATCACTGTACCACCCAGACATTACTCAAAGACATTTTTCCGTGCTGGCACTGTTCCTGTTTTCCAGTGACCTCTAGGTTGTTCTTATTTTATATCTCTTGTATTTCACGGGGATTTAGAGAGAAGGAGCTATAAACATGTAGACTTAGTCCACCCTCTTGGACAGAAAAGGTGACAGGGTGGGTGAGAGGTGGAATCTGAAGAGAAGTCAGGGGAGACAGAGGATGTGAAACCAACAGGTGATCAACAGTTTCGTAACCGGGAGGCTCGGGAGAAGAGAATGGGTAGAATCATTCCTGTCTTCAAAGATTTTACATTCCCAACGTGGAGACAACACAAGTACCTGGAGTGGTGAGAGAAACTCAGTGCACAGGGGTTCAGTGGAAACAAGTGATGCTCTGGGCCGAGGTTTACATCTCTGTTCGTCCTTTCAGCCTCTGCTTTGATATGACTGCCATTCCAGAATTCCTGGATTCTCCTTTTCAACTTAATTCTTCTCATTTTTAAAAGAAGGAACTTGTTTCCTGTTCTCTGTGGAAATCTGTTCAGACCATTCTCATCTACACTAGCAAGCAGCCCAATAAATATCTTTGGAAAGAACGCCTCCCGTGTACTGGGCTACAGCCATGGCCATCCCAGCCTTCCCTTTGAGGAGCAAATGAATTTCTTCTTCTGAGTGACTTGAGTGCTTGTTGTTTGTACCATCCTTTTGGCACCGACATAGACTTACATCATCCTTTATGCACATCCCATCGATTCCTGGAGGCGGGGAGATTACCACTGAGCTCTTGGCATCTTTCAAAGAACAGAGTCAGTTGCCTGTTCACACCCCTGTCTGCTCTGCCCTGGATACAGGGCAGTTATCTTTCTCAGGGTCCCTTGCCCTCTGCCAGCAGAGCTCTGGTGCAGGATGGGCGGCTGGAAGGACAGAAGATGCAGGGTCTTCACCCTGTTCCATTTCAGGCAGCATCGCCTTGGTGTTCCCGCTCCTGTGGGGCAGCCCCTCCCACTGCAGTCCTGACTCGGGCCAGGTGGCCCTGCTGTGGCTCATTCTGCTCCTGCCCCAGGGTGCGGGGTGCTGCCTGACACCAGGGGGTGGGACGGCACCTGCTGGTGTGAATATCCGCGTTGCCTCATCGCCCCCTTTCAGCATCTCAGTTCTAGTACTTGAGTTAATTTCTTGTGCTAAATTCCCTACCCTGGTCTCTTTTTCTGACTGATACAATGTGTCATCTAGTTTCTCAACAACTTATTTGTTAAAAAAAAGTAATTGTCCTGCTTCTGCATAACAGGCACTGTGCCCGGATGCTGAGGAATGAAGAAGAAAAAAAGAAGCAACCTAATAAATATCTGTTGTCCTGAAATTCAGCGACTGAAAATGTGTATAAGGGACGTCATTCCTACTTTGAGCCCCTGCCATACCCTCAGGCACTGAATGTTTCGGTCATCTTTGTGTTTTGACTCCAAGACTGAGAATGCTACGCAGGGAGAGGATTTCAGAGCAGACACAGCCATGTTTCCACTAGCGGCTAGATGTCGACTCTTAATTGGACTCTAGTTCTGGCTCTGCAGTAACAAAATACAGTGGTGGCAGCTGAGCAGTTAAACCTGAATTTGATGCGAGGTTGGACTTTTACATCAGACACTCATGGTGTCCTGCAAGGAGCTCACTGTCCCCTGAGGTATGGAGAGCCAAGTCATGCCCCACTTCGGGCACTTTTGAGAGCATAACGTCCTAAAATCCTTTTATGCTCTGAGAAGAAGAAGGTTACGCCTCATTGCTGAACATTTCCAGCAGCCAAAGCGGAAGTGTTCAAAGTGGAGTGGAGCCCTTGAGACAGCTCTGACCCAATCAGAATGCCAAGGACCACTTATGAGCCGTATCTTACCCACAACAGGAGTTCCTGATGGGAATTGATCTCAGAAATTGGGCCGGGAGGACCTTCGTCAGACACTACTCTGTTCTCTGAGCCATGAGTCTTCAGGCAGAGCACAGTGCGGCCCCACTAAAGCTCTGTCCTCACACCATCTGTTGGGTCGTTTAGCATGTATCAGCCTCTGAAGCTCCATGCCCAGAAGTGACATTTCCTTGGAATCAAAGCCTTTAAAAGCAGAGCGCTCATGTGATGGGTGGGTGATTTATTGGGCTGCTGGACCATTTGGAGTTTCTTGACTGTGTTGCAGCTGTTGCCTCGTGTCCTGGGTGATGATACACGATGCTTTCACAGGGGGTTGATCTCAGAGACGGTCTCTCGAGGTCTGGTGAGCTGCGCAGTTTCTTTGGTGTAGAGCGAAGTTCTTAATATCTTTTTTTTTTTTTTGAGCGGAAGACATGGGCCCATGGAGAATTTGATAAAAGCTCTGGCCCCTTTCACTAGGAGGATGTACTTGCACATACTTTTGCATATAGTCTCTCTTAAACCCATAGGTCCACGGGCCCCAGATCAATGACAGAACACCCACGGCTAATGCGTGCTGAGATTTGTCCTGTGATGAAGTTCCATGCCCTGCTTTTGGCCTTTTGGGGCATAAATTCCACACATCCTGAAGAGCGACAAAGGCTGCACATTCACTGTCGCCGCAAGGTAAAGTCTGTGCCCAGGTGAAAGGCCCCGTCCTCTCTAGGGCATAGCTTTCTTCGGATGTGGCTTGAACTCTGTGACTTCTGGGGTCTATTTCATCACCAACATTTCTATGTGGCCTCTATTCCCATCACCACAAAGAACCTGGTCTTGTCAAATTTACCAAGGAACTCAGTCTTTCTGAAACTGATGACATTTTTATTCATCTTTCACGACAGATCAGCAATGTCTGACCCAGCTGGTTGCTCCTTCCTCGGAACTGGTTTCATTCGTGACTTCCGGTAGGTTTTCTCCTACTTCTCTGGCTTCTTCTCCTCAGTCTCCTTCGTGGCTCCTTCCCAGCTGCAGGCATCATAAATGTTGGTGTGTCTACAGCATCTTCCTGAGGTCCTACTTCCTCTCTGTCTGTATTTATGCTCTAGAAGGTTCCAACCAGTTTCACTGCTTTAAAATTCTCCTGGATGCTGGTGAATCCAGGCCTGGCCACTACTCGGAGTTCTGACATATACAATACATCCAACCACTTACTTGAATTCCCCACTTGGTGAATAAGCTTCTCAAAGTTGATACGTGCCAGTGAAGCTTATGCTGGCAGTAAGGTGCTGTTTTTCTGAGGTAGGAGAGACTGGAGAGGGCGCATTTGGGGTTCCGGTGGGGAGGTGACCAGTTATCAGGCTAAACATTTACAGAACACCCTTAATTTTTATTCTTTTTTTCTTATTTTGACCACCCCATCCACCTGAAAATCCATTCAGAGTTCCGCCTCCGGACAGATCACTATTGCATCGGAATTCTCCATTCCTGTTACTGTAGACCAAGCCGCCTTCCCCTCTCATCTGGAGTAAAGCGGTAACTTCCTCCCTGCTTCCTTTCACTTCCCCAACCATTCTTCCATGAGCCACCCCAGTGGCTTTTCCTAGATACAAATCAGATCCTGTTGCATGGTTTGCATTCTCAAACAGATCGGGGGCTTCTTGCTGTTAGGGTGAAATAAATGCTCCTCACCACGGTCTCTGCATCCTCCATCACCTGCCTGCCTCATACTCTCAAATTCTGAACTATGTTGGAGTCAGCCTCAGGGGTTGCCTTCTGTTTCTTAAATATGCTAGGCTTTCCTCTGGGCCTAGGGAAGGATTCTAGAGGAAATATGGTACCAATTAATTCATCTTCACATGTACGCTGCCCTAGCCTTCCAATCAGATTACTAGCTCCTGTGAGCAGGGGCTCACTTTTATGCTTTTTTGTTTTCAGTGTCCCCACTTCTACCTCCTACCTGTTCCCTCTGCCTTTACCTGGGACAGCATCTTGCATAATTCACTCAGCACATTGTTTTTTGAGCACCTACTACACCTGGGGCTCTCTGTTAAGTACTGGGAGTTTAGTAGATGTTAGATGTCAAGATAGTTCCTCTTGGTCTAGAAATATGAACCATTGCACTGTGAGGATGGGAGTGGGAGGTATTTGCCATCATAAATGTGTGATGTGTCAAAGCAAATTTTCAGCTCAGGAAGAATTTCATCATTCTAATGAATTTTGAAGACTATCTCAAGCTAACTTCATTGCTTTGGATTAGTAAATGACTAAATGTTGCCTTAGTTGCTTGCAAGAGTAAATATGATTTCCCAAAGTGCTGAATTCACTCCTACACTGTAGCTAAGAGGATCAAACATAATGGAAAATAATGAGATTCCTAACTCAAAGAGACAACAAGCAAGGTAAACCCTTGCTCCTCTCTCTTCCCCCTTGATAAACATCTCCTAGCTAGAGTTTTGCCTGAAACACAGCAGAACAATAAATCAAAGCATGTTAAGGGAGAATGGATTACTCTTTTAGCAACAGACTCCTCCCTCTTGACTTAAAGAGAACAGCCATGAATGTTAGACGTGAGGCTCTTTGTGTTCAGGTGTTCTGTTCGGTGTGGGGCATCTACCTGACAGTTTTGCTTCAAAGCTTTGCTTTAAAAAAAGTTAAAGCAAGTCTCAACAGGTTATAACTACAAGCTTCCTGCTAATGCAAGTGGAATTAGGGACCAGGTATGAACGTTGCATAGATATTGCATTGTATAAACTTAGTTTGTAGAGTTTAGTGAGCGAGAGGAAGCATGCCTTGTACATTTTAAGCTATTAATTATAGAAGAGCATGCAGTTTGGTTCATCTTAGATGAGCTGGGCTAGTCTGTGCTGGTTAAAAATCAGAAAGGGCTTATAGAAATGAGTGGCATGGTGTCAGTTACTTTAAAAAAAAAGTTTGGTTTTTTTTTTTCCTTTTCTGCTTAAAATTAAAAACAGAAGCAGGGAAGAGGAAATTTAGGCATGCATGAGCTCTTTCTTGCTGTTGGGGGAGTGACGCCTGCGGTGGAAGCCAGAAGCCAGGGCCTTTTGATGGAAAGTGCCCAAACCTGAGAACTGCAGAGGGTGGAGCTTGCACACCTGGCGGAGGGCGTTGAGCCTAACGGTTGGTCGTGCCTAACTGCCATAAAAGGACACAAAGCAACAGGCCTTCCCACAGCCTATCAGAATTTAGCATTGAAATAAATGATAATTATAAAACTGTCCTCTTGGTGGGTGGGGTGGGGTGGGGATGCTTCATTTCCAAAAACATGGCAAAGAATGGCCTTGTCTTTTGAAAAGCTGTAGATATTTTTTTTTAAAAAACAAAACCAAATCAATTTCACTAGTTAATTTTGACCAAATGTGGTAATCATTTATCTTAAAACAAGTTGGAGTGACTTTTGGTTGCTTCTAAATGTCACGTTTCCCCTTAAAGTCTAAGAATTTGGCAGCACGAAAGATGCTGAAGTGGGTCGATGGCTGTTCACCCAGGGAAGTTTAAAAACCAACCGTGCTGTTGCAACATCAGAGGGATGTGTGGAGACGCTTCCAAAGAGTGTGGTCCAAAGTGATCAAAACGCAGACACAAGAACTCAAGTATCATCAAGCTACCTTGAAACCATGCATCCCACACAGAGTCAGCCTGGAGTGAAAACTGGGTTGAATTGTGAAATCAACTTAGAAGTTGGATAAAAGAGTGTCTAAATATGTCTGTATGTAGTGCATATTTAAGCCGATTTAGTTCTCTGTATTATTAAATTATTTCATAAGGTTTTTAGATCAAACACAGCAACTGAATGGAAGGCGTTCCAATGTCCAGCCCTACGATTTGCACTTAGTTTATCATTCTTTCCACGATGCCCAGCAAAGTGTGAATGACACATCTCATAGGTAAGGCTGAATCCTAAGTTGCATTAAATTCAATGTGGACATGTATTATTGAGCACCTTCTAAGGGCCGGAAGACCATGACTCTTATTTTAGGCTCTGCCCCTTCCCCTTGATTACTTACTCTTCATGAGCTGTCAGCCTCAGTGGAATTGAATAATGTCCTGATCATGTCCTGGCATCGTTAGGGTTGTTCTTAAAGTTCCTTGCTCCTTTTAACAATCATGTGAGTAGGGCATCATCACTGCTATTTTTGTCACTACTGCCACCTTCTCTTTCACTCATCTAGTGATATCTTAGTATAGGTACATCCTAAACATTCAGGAAAACACCTCTTCTAGCTTTGTAAACCATAAGATGATCCGAACATCACCCCAGGTCCTTCTGTGTTTCTCGGTGTTACAGAAAACATGATGAGGGTGATCTAGGTGTTAAAATAAACCAAGCACAGCTGAGCTGACACCTCCTGCCTTGTTTTCCGTTCCTCTTTGATTGCGTGTGGGGCGCATCACCCCTATTTCTTTCTGATACATCACGGTCCCAGTATCTGGGCAGAGCATCGAAATTGGTGGAATGCTCAGTCCACAAGCTGAATCCTGAGGGTCTGCTTTCCTTCAACACCCTTTCAGCTTTGTAACTGCAGAAAGAATATCAGGAAGGAGCACCTTCTGGGGCACACCTGGCCATCTTGCCAACCTGGGGCCTTGAGAGCTGAATGCCACCACTTGCTTCTAAATCTTGGCCTAGTGGTTTCCTGTCTGGCTTCCTGAGTGAGCCCTTGGCCTCAGCAGTGACTGATGGGTGTCATTTAAAACAGATCAGGCAGGCGAGCCTTCTGAGCTGGAGTCTCCCTGCTGCGGGGCCGTCTGCCTTTCCCCTCTCTACACCTCTCATCCCAGGACTCATAGTTCCTCATCTGCATAGGTGCCTGTAGACCCAGCCTTCTGCACCACTGATAAAACTTCCTGAGCTTCTCATCGATCGACATTCCTCTCTTCCTAATTCATCACAAGGGGACTGGTTTCCCAAGTCAATTTCTAGTTTGTTTGTTGTTTTTTTTAAACCTCTAACTCATGACTGGTAACATAATAAAAAATACACAGATGGGGCCACATCAAACAAAAACCGCATGTCAGGGGAAACAATCAACAGAGCGAAAGGTGACCTATGGGATGGAAGGGAATGGAACTGATATAACTCAACAACAAAAAACCCAAATAACTTGATTTAAAAATGGGCAAAGGACTAGAATAGATGTTTCTCCAAAGAAGACATACAGATGGTCAATAAGCACATGAAAAGATGCTCCACCACTAACCATTAGAGAAATGCAAATCAAAACCACAGTGAGATATCACCTCACGCCTGTCAGGATGGACACTATCAAAAAAAAAAATCCCAGATATAACAAGTGTTGGTGAGGATGCGGAGATATTGGAGCCCTTGTGCTCTGTTGGTGGGAATGTAAAATGATGCAGTTGCTTTGGAAATCAGCATGGAAGTCCATAAAAAATTTTAAATACTACTATATGAACCAACAATTGCAGTTCAACCAAAAGAATTGAAATCAGGATCTCAAAGAGAGATTTGCAGACCCATGTTTATTGCAGCATTTTCACAATAATTAAGAGATGAAAGCAACCCAGATGAACATTGACAGATGAATGGATAAACAAAATGCAATATATATGCACAATGAAATACTATGCAGCCTTAAAAAGGAAAGAAATTCTGACACCCACTACAACATGCGTGAAACTTAAGGACATTGTGATAAGTGAAATAAGCCAGTCACAAAAGGACAGATACTTGTATGAGGTATTTAAAGTAGTCAAAATCAAGGAAACAGAAAGCAGAATGGTGGTCAATGGCTGAGCGGGGAAGGAAGAGAGAATTAATGTTTAGTGTGTATAGAGTTTCTTTTTTTTCCAGGCAAATCTCTACTTTTATTTTATTTATTTTAAAAAGTTTTTATTGGAGTAGAGTTATTTACAATGTTGCATTAGTTTCAGTGTACAGCAAAGTAAATCAGTTATATGTATACACGTATCCACTCTTTTTAAGATTCTTTTCCCATATAGGTCATTAAAGAGTATTGAATAGAGTTCCCTGTGCTATACAGTAGGCCCTTATTAGTTGTCTATTTTATAGATAGTAGTGTGTATATGTCAATCCCAATCTTCCAATTTCACCCCAGTAAACATAAGTTTGTTTTCTACATGTGACTCTATTCCTGTTTTGTAAATAAGTTCATTTGTACCATTTTTAAGATTCCACATATAAGTGATATCACATGGTATTTGTCTTTCTCTGTCTGACATACTTCACTCAGTATGATAATCTCTGGGCCCATCCATGTTGCTGCAAATGGCATTATTTCATTCTTTTTTATGTCTAATATTCCATTGTATATATGTACCACATCTTTATCCATTTCTCTCTCAGTGGGCATTTAGGTTGCTTCCATGTCCTGGTATTGTAAACAGTGCTGCAGTGAACATTGAGTTGCATGTGCCTTTTCGAATTATGGTGTTCTCTGGATGTGGGTATAGAGTTTCAATGTTGCAAGATGGAAAGTTCTAGACATCTGTTGCACGACAACATGCATGCATTGAACACTATTGAACAATACATTTAAAAGTTAAGATAATAAAGTTAATATTATGTGCTATTTTTTTACCTCAATAAAACACACACACACACACACACACACTCACACACAGCCTCTAACTCATTGGCTTTTGCCTGCCCACAACGTCGGAAGTCACTCGTGGCGTGGTTGGAAAGTTTCGATATTGGTAATGGTTTAAGATGCACATGTTTGCAGACTGCAAGCAAGAAAGGAATAGGTTGGTACATGTAAATGGTTTAGAAACTGTGCCTGGTCCACGTTCAGCATCAACAAACATACTTTTGAAGCGGTCAAGCATAACACTAATAGTTTACGGCCTTCAAAGGCAGGCCCCTTCTTCTGAAAACAGTATCAGAGCTACTCTTGGAGTATAGATAGACAGAGGTGACTCATCTTCTCAAAGCCCCTACTGTAATCTCTGATGACACTGAGCTGGGGGAGGACTTCAGGTTGGTCTCCTGACCCTGGGCAGATACAGGGTGTTTGACAGAAGAGAAGACAGGGTGGGGCAGCCTTGCCAGAGTTGGCTGATGACATTAAATTCTTTACAGATGTCATGGCTTGTTGTGAGGTTGAAGACCCTTCTTCAGACTTGGAATTTGTAAGAGACTTAAACCTCTTCCTAGAGAGAGAAGGTGATTCCTGTAGCTCTGGCTGAGGCTTTGCTGGCCAGGGCAGGCCAGGGCCATCCCACAAGTTTTAGTCAGGACTGACACATTGCAGGCTTTTGGGAAGACAATGTGAGTTCTTTCTGCAGGTTCTGAGAGCCAAGTCTTAAGGCAAATGGAAACATGCCCCTCAACTAACAGAGAAACAGACACAGAAAAGTTGTGCCTTGGAAAATAGCAGATTCCACAGACAACTGGGGAGCTCTGCCCAGACTTGGTCTGAAAGCTTTTCTAATGCAGCCACCACAAGATCACACAGGCTCAAATGTTCACATACTTGGTTTTTCTTTGAGGAAATAATGACTATTTCGTGATAGACTCACCCATAAGGAAAACACACCCCAGGAAAGTAGAAGCTCACATATATCAGAGGCTTGGTAAGGTGTGTGTGTGTTGTTGGGGTTGGTGCAGGTATCACAGAAGATGGAGGGATGAGAGAATGAAGTCCATCTGGAGTCAGCATCCCTTCCCCCTGTAGGGTCCCAAGGATGCAGGGACTGGTCCTGCCTCCTGGAAAAGAGGCACACGACAAAAGCGTGGAATGGAAACAGCAAGAAACTGCTGAAAGTGTGTGGATGGTGTGGACATGACCATCAAATACAACCTGCACGGACCAACACCCAAGGACAATTATAGACAGCAGATGAGCTAGTGTTTTCCTCTGTCTCCGGAGCTCACCCTATAGGTCTGGAGCAGTAGGTAATGCCCTGCATATGGAAAGAGGATGCACCAGGTCACACAGTCCTGCCCTGTAATGAGGTTCCACATCTTCTTCGTCTCTCCTTTCTCTCCTGGGTGAAGAGTGATGGTCAGTGCCCTAGCCGTGTCCCTCAGCAGGCCCAGGTTTCAGGCTGGCTTGAGTTCTGTTTCTGCCCCACTCAAAAGGGGATCTGAGCGTTTTGTTTATTTTTATTAAAAGGATCATGAACTATACGGAAATTTGAGAAATTTTGCTCAATACTATATGTTCATTCTGAAGATTCATAATGCAAACCAGTTTAAAGCTCAGAGCATGTTTCTGACAAAAAGAAATGACTTTAGCTTCATTCAATCCAATGTTCTCAAATGTATATACTCAGAACATGTTTTAATCAGAGCACGTTATTAATAGTATTTGGATCAGTTTCTCCAGAAACGTTGGATTAAGTAAACCCGCAAGTTCTCAAACTCATTCAGCTGCCTCCACAATCAGGCCCTCAAGTCAATCTAAGCTTAACTGCTACTGCTGTCCTATGTAAATCTTCAGATGAGGAGGAAAGGGTGTTTCATTTTTCTGAAACTCTATTGTGTCACATTCTTTTGCCAATATTTCAAGCTCAAGGGTCATTCCTGCATCTTTGCTCATGTTATAATTCTCCCAGGAATCTCTCTCCACCATTACCACTTAAATTTTAATGTACAGATTAAGCACTTATCATCTATAAAGACTTTCCTAATTTCTTCTGTTATTTTGTTAATAATGGTTAACACTTCACAAACATTTGCGATGCACCATAGACTCTAACTAAAGCCCTTTTTAATGCATTATTTCACTTAGCTATTAGTATTCTGTGAAGCTGGGTATGTGATTAACTCTCTAGACCTCAGCTTCCTGATCTGTAAAACAAGCCTAAAAATCCTGACATGAGCCTGCACAGCTGGTAAGTAGCAGGGATAAAATTCAAACTCACTTCTATTTGAATGCAGAGCCTGCCCTCTTAACCACTATGCTGTACCTTGTCTCACAAACATTATTCTCTTATCCAAATCCCTACAAAGTTTTTGATTAGGCTGCTTTTGGAATTTTGCTATCTAATACATTTTAAAATTCACTGCCTTGTAATTAATAAGTTGCAAATTCAGAGCTTAAGTCAAGATGATGGGTAATTCAAAAAATACTTGTTGTTTCTTCCAGGTAGTTGAAGCCAATGACAGCTTCCTAAATCCACATCTCAACACAATACAGAAGAAGAGCCTATAAAATTACACAAAGTCCAGGACGTTGGCACAACTAGAAGACCATGAATGCACAAGCTTCATGTCGTTTTTAAGTAAAAATCAAATCAAATCAAATCAAATCAAATCTTGGTAAGAAATCTCTCAGACTCTTTTGCAAAGCTTTGTTGTAGGCAAAGACAATCTGATTAAAAAAACAAGATAAAACAAAACAAAAACATTGCACAAAAGAGAGAATAAGGTTATGAGCAGCAGGTCTAAAATTATTCTAAAATGATGACCAGAATGGTAGTTAACCTAATTGTGAAAATACTGAAAAAATTTTACTAGTAGACCATAGCACTGATTACAGGGAAGAGGCTTAAAATGAATGTGATTTGAGGTGGCAGTATTCAAAAATCATAGTTTCTGGTGAGAAAAAGACCAAAAAATAAAGGATAGGCACTTTTGGGGGTTGGGTGGTAAAAATAAAAGGAAGAAAGGAAAAACTAAAGTCCTGCAAGACCAAAAGTAACATAAAAACTAGAGGGTGAAGAACCACTCCATGCATCAATAAGAAACTCATGCATTAAAGAAACCACACTATACAGACAGAAGAGGACATGATGCCACTAGATTAGAAATCCTGTAAACCACCACAAATATGCAAAATGAATAGTGTGGAACTGAATACATCTATACAAAGTTACCACAAAAATATAAAAAATGAGAGTTAACACATTTCAGTTGATGAAACTCCTTCCCTAGAGACAACCAGGAAGCAAAACTGTAAGACATGCTCCAAGGAAATTAAATATCTTCAAACACTTGTAATATGAAGACTCACCTTGAATCAGAAATCAAAAGTTAAAAACAAAAATGGACAGAAAAATGGAAAGAAATGAAGACAGTAATAAGAAGCATTGAAGAAATGCTAGAAGACAACATGAAAATAAGATAAAGAAAGATGTAAAAAGGATCAAAGAGAAGGAGGTTGGTTGGGAAGATCAACAAAGAAGAAACAACATACACATAATTGAAGTCACAGATGCAGAAAACAAACAATGGAACAGAGCTAATATGTAAATTGCAATCCCAAAGAACTTAACGGACATAAAGAAGACCTGAATTTATAATG
Source organism: Hippopotamus amphibius kiboko (assembly GCF_030028045.1). Classification (NCBI taxonomy): domain Eukaryota; kingdom Metazoa; phylum Chordata; class Mammalia; order Artiodactyla; family Hippopotamidae; genus Hippopotamus; species Hippopotamus amphibius. Next base: position 4,412,324 of record NC_080189.1, on the reverse strand, counting down.
GAAAGGGTCCACTGATATCCTCAGAAAATAGAGGGAATGATTCGATTTAAATATATCCCAGTAAAGGTATTAGATTTCAAGGATAAAAAAAATATTCCAAGATTTCAGGTAAAAAAGATTAAAAATAACTTGCAAGAGAAAAAGAATTAATCTGTGATTAGAATTCTCAAAACAACATAAGAAAACCAAGCAACAATGGAGCAGAATTTCACAAAAACTCAGTGAAAGTGTGAGAAAGGACCTTTATTTTTTATCAAATTGTCTGAATCTTCAAGACTGTAGACAACAGTTCCAGATACTCGACAACTTGGGGGGTTCTGTGCATGCCCCCTTCCTGAGGAATCCAAGAGAGGACAGGCTTCATCTAAACAAGAGATGACTAGAAAAACTCTGGCAGAAGAGAACACAGGGGAAATGGAAACAATAAGAGAGACGAGGCTGCAATCCTAATGTCAATGTAGAATTGATACCTAAAAGCATTACATGTGACAAACAATAATATTTTAAAATGCTACAAACATAATATGTAACGGAGATATAACCGTAATGAATATATATACACCAACTAACACAACAACCACTTCTATGAGGCAACAGTTACAGGAGAAGAAAGGAGATAGAAATAGAAACACGTAGGAGATGTTAACACATCGTCACAGCACAGAGCAAGCTGACTAACCAGTAAGGATGCAGAAGACTTAAAATAAACCACGAGAGGGATCACTGGTAGGGAGGTAAGGTATGCAGATCGGGCAGAGGGAAAAGTTGCTGCAATGCAGTTGCAGCTGAGGCCTCAGACAATCCTGCTGGGAGCTGGGCTGTATCTTCAGGTTTCTCCCAGTTTGAGGTAAGGAGGCTCAGCCTTTGGATTCCGGAATCAGCAAGTCCCTGACAGGTCATAATCTCAGGTAAGGCAGTTCCATGTTGTCGAGGGCAATTCTCAGTGGCCTTGAATCTCATCTGAAAGCTTCTGCCTGAGTTCTAACAGGGACCAGGAAGACACTGCATGTTCTTGAGGGGGAGAAGGGCATTACGAAGATACTTAGAAGACATATTTTTGGTTGTCCTTCACACTAAGCAGAATAATTAGAAAGGATCTATGTGAGTTCCATGCCTGCAGTTAGTATCTGGGTTCATGTAGAAACAATCCTTCATGGCTGAGCTGCTGTCTTTAAATCTGCAGTGTTAACATTTCTGATCATGCTTAGTTATCTTCCGTAACAGGCCACTGTAATCTTAGAGACATTATCTATGACACTGTGTTTGTCTGCTACTGGTTAGGCAAATGGCAAACCAAGGTGCCTGCTCAGGGAAATTAATGGCCTTGTTTCTCACCAGTCTGCACAACAAAAGCACTGGTTCCCTTTCTGGCTGATTGAGTAACGGTTTTGAAGCGGAAAAGTGATAGGTAGAATGCTTCTCCTAGAAGGGAAACTGATAAAAGGAATTGACTACCCAAATCTCTCTCATTTCAATGAAATGGTCTTTCTGCTCACAGTAAACGAGCTTGTCAAAATAAATAAGGCGGCTCTGTCATCGTGGGTGGTGGGAGCCAGGGCCTTGGTAGAGGAAATCAATCTGAAGGTGGAGGGTTTGTTTCTGCTCCAGGCAGGCGAGTATCCAATCTCATTCACTTCTTATTCCTGCTTAGCTTGCAACCATTTCCTTCTGCCTTTGATACAAATCCTACACATCTTCTGAGGCCAACGTCAATCTCTTCTCTTGGAAGTCAGAGTATCCTTCTCTGAATTTCTACCACGTGCAGTCTGTGCTGCGCAAGCTGGCACTTAGCTAATGTCTTCTTGTCTTCTTTCTTGTATAATTCTCACACTGCTCCTTGTGTGTTAGCCTTACCATTTAGACGATCTGACTTTTTGCAGCCTTTGACCATGTCTTACACGAGTCTGCACACTCCACCGCACAGAGCATGTGCTGGGGACACGACAGGGACTCCAATGTCACTGATTGGTTAGACCTGGAACGAATAGCATGCATCTGCTTTTTGCTGCCCAGCAGCCATTCTTTTCCTTTCTGGAAATAATAATATGGAATAATATCCCAAATGGGTTGAGAAGCCACTCAGGCCTCCATTACTGACCCAGAGTATTTGGAGAATTGATCATTCTTCAGAAAGAATCAGTTAATCTCATTCTGGTTGTCATTGTGATTGGAGATTGGTTCGGGGATGGGCAGGTAACCTAAGGCCCATCAGGGTGAACCTTGGAGCCTTTTCTGGGATGTGAGTTCAGGGTCACCCCCAGCTTACGTCCTTGGGAACTAGTACCAGCCATCATGTGCCCACGAGGAGAACCAGCGTTAAAATGAAGGCAGAATGGAGAGAGGTTTGAGGACATCGTTGAACTACTGGACCGAGGCCTGCCTGTGGACTTTCCCACTGAAGATCTTTACAATTTAAGTTAGTCTGAACCATGTTTTTGTTATGAGTAACCAAATGAATACAGGAGACGCTTGGTAAATATTTCCACGCAACCCATAGTCATCCTTACTTATGTGGGCATTTTGTATCTCCTTCGAGATCAGAATTGTGTTTGGACAGTTTTTCTTTTCATAATACTAATGTTTAGTTACTTTCAGGAGGAGAGTGTTGCAACATTCCTTCAAGCTTGTAGGGAAAACTATGGATTAAGGAGAATAAAACCAAAAGCAAGTTTTCCCACTTCCATACTCTCCCCCTTCACAGGAGGTTTCTTGGAACTTTTGAGGAACATGGAGGAAGCAGCAGTGGAGGAGGGCATGACCCCAGATTAGTTTTCACTATTTCCAGATTCTTCTATTCACTTCTCAGCTGCCCCACAGATCACCTCAGATAAGGGGATTCTTTCAACTTCTTTAGCAAAGACTCCCATCCTTTATTCTGCCTCCACTGTCCACCTCATTCATGAGCCAAATACATAGCTTCACACCATCTCTCATGACACTTCTGTCAGCCTCGGGACTACTGACCCTTTCGGCTGGACAGTTCTCTGTCGTGGGGGCTGTCCTGCGTGCTGGAGGATGGTTACCAGTATCCTTGGCCGCCATCATTAGGCGCTGGTAGCCCTCCCTCCTCTCCCCAGGGTTTGACAACAAAAAAGTTTACAGACGTTGCCAAATGTCCCCTGGGGTCCTGTTGAGGATTTCTGCTCTACAAAGAGTGGGGCGGGTATAATTTGGGAAAACAACTTACCTCTTGCAATTCCTCTTTGGAGATTCTGAGTTTTCCCACTAGCATCCTGAATTCATTTACTCGGGGTCTCCATTCTGAAGTGATGGAAGAATCAAGATACCTGGGACTCTCAGAAATAGGACCCGACTCCACTAGTCCTGTGTAAGCGCTCTGAAGCTGTGTTCACAGGCAGTGAATCAGTGGTCTATCGAAACTGTGTTACCAGCCACAAGTCTTTGTCAGAAGGCAAGAAACAGTAACCCAGCACCACCTTTTAAAGTTTGTTCTGTCTCAGGAAAAGAGCAGTAGAGTGACTGCTAGCATTTACTGAGCACCTACTATGTCCTACTACGTACATCACTGAATGCTTTGTATTTATCCAACCTAATCATCACAGAGGTGCTCCAAGGTCAGCATTATGACTCCATTGTATCGAATCAGAACTTAACCTTCCTGAGCTGAACATAAACTCCTGGCACGTTACACCGTGGGTGTGTCTGATTCAAAGTTCACACCATTTACCCTGGCCGAGCTGACTCCCTGGGGATAAGCATTGTCTTCTCCACCAGGAGAGTGCTCCTGGCAGGCTGAAATCTAGGCTTGCTCTTGTTTTACATGCCTGGGAAATGTCCTTTCTCTTGCCCTGGACCCTCCCCCTTGAAGCTTTGAGTCCCAGGAAGTTGACCTTTGTGGGTTGCAGCAATAAGGCTCCCTGACCTCCTGGATCCCAATTATGTGTGGACGATGGGGCACCAGGAGCGGGAAAGGTTAGGCTCTGTCTCTCTCTGTCTCTGTCTCTCTCTGCCTCTCCATCTCCCTCTGCCTCTGCCAGGCTGCCTGTCAGCAGTGGCTTTGTCCCCCTACCAAAGGCCACGGCTCCTCTTGGGGGTGGGAGTGATTCTGGTGGTGGAACAGCTGGAAGAAGGTCCTTGTTTTCTTTGAAGAAAGAATTCAGCAGAGAGACAGAGATTGTGAAACAGACAAAGCGTTTATTAGAAGCAAAGTGTGTGTGCCAAGTGTGTGCGGACGTGCACATGGGTGACTTTGGAGTGAGTTGCGCTCAGTAGCGGCGGCTTAGGTTGCTTGTACAGGGGCAGTTTTATGGCTTGTCTCTGGCCAGTCATCTCCCTTGTGTTCTCAAAGGGCAGCAGGAAACCAGCTGGAGCTGCCCAGCTTGGGGCTGTTTGTTTCCTTCCTCAGGAGGGGCCCCTCCTCCAGCTCCAGATCCAGCTCTCCTGATCCCAGTAACTGCCCCTACCCCTCCCTCCGGACAGAGGGACGGCAAAAGTCCCTCTTGGTGAGCCAGGTGCTTCACCCTCGCTCACTGGTTTCTTTCGACCTCAATCCTAGGCAACTGGTACCTCCTCAGATCATCTCACTCTCCAGCCTAAAATTAATTTGCTCTCAACTATAAGCATAACAAATGATAAAAAAAAAAATCAAGGTATCCTGTACTTTATCCTCAGTGAATCTGTCTTATCTCAGCACTGCGGTGGTTTCTATACTGTGTGATCTTGGCGCAGTGTGTTTTTATCACGAGAGTGTTCTGGTTATTCACTACCGGACACTTCAGTTAACTCACCTCAATTCGATTATCCTTTCTGAGTGTGAAGACCGCGTCCTGCGGACACCTATCTGATGCTCTGAATTCACCTGGTTTCACAATAAACTCAGCGATGTGCTGAGGTTGCTTCTGGTAACTTCCCCAGGTTTTGCAGGCAGATGTGTAACCAGACTCCCCAGAGGGTGAGATGGAGGGAGGGCGGCCTGGATGGACCTGACAGGTCGTCATCCCATCTGGTGGCTCTGTTGTTTGGTGGGCACTTTGTATGACGCGTGTTCCTCTGACCGAAGGACACGTTTCTTTAAGGTGGGGAAAGGCTCACACTTACCTGCACAGAGGTGGGACACAGTGGCATCTCTGTCCACACCACCCTTGACCTCATCACTTCCATCAGCCGTCTCTGTCTTCGAAGACTTGCTGGCAAGCAATATCTATTTGTGGATTACTACTTCTAAAAAATGACTTAAATCTTATCTTTTCGGGTTGTTGTAATCTAATGGGAAAATCCACATGCCAAGAGCTGAAGTAGGGGCCCCCAACCCTGGTACGTACCTCAATGGCTGGCACGTAGAGCTAGCTCTGTGCAGGCACCAATTCTGTCATTTGTTGGAGAGAATGTAATCACTTGTTAAGTACACATCGGCCAGTGTAAAAACCATCTCAGGGCTGAGACAAGGCAGGTTAACCAAGGAACCAGAGTGCAAGGTAACTTTAACAAAATGTATTTATTTAGTTTGTTTTGTTGTTACACTTAGTATTTGGAAGCAAATACATTTTAGTCGGGGTGGGATGAGGCCTCATCTGAGGGTAGGGTATTACATAGAGCTTTATCCCAATGGCAATACTTTTCAGCATCTTGATTGACTCTAAATTGTCCAAAATATAGCATGTAGGAACATGAAAGAAAGTGCTGAAGAGGGGCTGTTATGAGCTGGATATCAAGAGATCTATATTCCTCTCTGCATCTTTTTTTCTTCTTTTTCTTTCTTAATTTAATTTTTATTTTATATTGGAGTATACTAGATTTGTAGTTTGTGTTAGTTTCAAGTGTACAGCAAAGTGAATCACTTATACATATACATGTATCCATTCTTTTTCAGGTTCTTTTCCCATATAGGTTATTATAGAACATTGAGTAGAGTTCCCTGTGCGAGACAGCATGTCCTTGTTGTTTATCTATTTTATATACAGTAGTGTGTCTATGTTAATCCCAGACTCCTAATTTATTCCCCCCCACAACCCCACATTTCCCCTTTGGTAACCGTAAGTAAGTTTGTTTTCGAGGTCTGTGAGTCTATTTCTGTTTTGTAAATAAATTCATTTGTATCATATTTTCAGATTCCACATGCAAGTGTATCATATAATATTCGTCTTTCTCTGTCTGACTTACTTCACTTAGTATGATCATCTCTAGGTCCCTCCATGTTGCTGCAAATGGCATTATTTCATTCTTTTTTATGGTTGAGTAATATTCCATTGTATATATGTACCACATCTTCTTTATCTATTCCTCTGTCAATGGACACTTAGGTTGCTTCCTTTCTGCATGTTTATGATGGATGGCGTTGGGTAAAGTCTCATCTTACTTTTCAAGTATCATTGTTTATCTGTCTATCATCTATCTATCTATCTAATCTATCTATCATCATCTAATAAATAAAGGAGTTTGAACAGATAATGCAGATGGTTTCTGATCTTCTGTGGCTGTGAGGATGGGATTCTGAGCATCTGAGTGGTATGTTTAAACGTCTCTTCTTCCTGTGTCTTAGACCCACACATCCAGGGCTGGTTGTTGGTACCTTAAATTGCCTTTGATGTGCTTCTAGAATTATCTGAGTGCCTGTCCCAGGCGGGCGGTACCCGTGCTCTGCTTTCATCCCATGTTAGCACAGCTCACATGCCTCCAGCCTGCCGGCCCCTTTGACAATGATGGAGAGGAGTGGACTTTACGTGAAGAACTTGCCAGCAACTGTAGGTTTCCATGCGCTGCCGTTCCCTGGGAGGCGTCCAGCTCTGCCTGGGAGCCCCCATGAATTGTTCTCCCCCCACCCCACCTTGCCGTGAAGCCCCTTTGTGAAGGTCCTCTGAGGACCAAGTGACCAGGAACACCTCTCCCCACCCTCCGGTGTCCAGCAGCAGCTCTCAGGGGATGCTCTGTCTTCTACCTGCATTTCTGGCTTCACCTTGGTTTTCCTTTCTTACCTTCATATTTCTCTTCTCTCAATTTCTTCATTAAAAGGTCTTCTTTCTTCTTCTCAATGCCACACCTATAATCATCTCCATCACTTCTGCTCCCAGCTTATATAAGTGCCTGGGATTCTAATGTTTGAGTCACTCTCTGGCCTTGGTCCAGTAAATGCAGGGAGTAAGTCTAAATTTGTGCCAAAGGTTATCTGGGAGGAATAAGAGGAACACTCTGACCCCCCCCCCCCACCCCCGCCACTGTTGACATTCAGAAAGCAGGAAACAGGTGACTCTACTGAGGCCTTTTGATGGTGGGAAGGGGGGATTGGGTGGTGTTACAGATGCAGGACCGGACAGCATCTTGGAGGGCGTGTTGCAGAAAGGATGCGAGGACAGGCCCCCGGCAAGAGCAAGGGGAAGACAAACGTCTCTTACATCTAAGACACAACGGTAGTAAGATCACTGCCTGCAGGAGACTGGAAGACTGACCTTGATCCCCCTGTAGGAGCTCTTTCCACCAGGTCATTCATCGCGGACTAGACGGCCTGACCTCGAATGAATCCAGGCATTGTTAAAAATGCAGAGGGATCAGCCAGTTCCGCACCCAGGCCTGAAAAAAAAGGCCAGATTATGCCGTTATGTTGACCTGCTGCTATAGACACAAGTTGATTTGGGAAACAAAAATCCAAAACTTTGGCTTTCTAGCTTTACGATGAGTCATAAAGGATCCCAAGTGGATAACTGAGCTGCTCTCGGAACAAAACTTAATTATGCTCAGTACTTTGGAAAATGTAATGATTCAGCGACAGGGACTCTACATCCCTCAGAAGTGATCAGCCTCTTACGAGTCTTTTAGATCTAATTTGCAAACGGAAAGCAATTGTGAGGGATAAATATTACTTAACTCTCTTCATCACACACCAAGTGTGCTTAACGCTGCACGTGGGCGGACTCCGCCAACGGCTCGCTTGGGTATGTCGTGGGACGTGATCATCCATTCCATGCTTTTCCTGCAAGAGTTGCAGGCAGGATTGTAGGAACTTAACACGGACTTATGATTACTGGGGAGAAGAGGCCCTGGAAAGGGAAGCCACCCATAGGCCAACAGTGAGAGATCCAAGCAAGTTAGATTTTGGGGTTCTTAGGACTTGCCTTGTTTATTTCCAATGCCACGAGTTTGCTCTGGCTTAAAAAAGCCCTGCCTCATTCTCTACTTGCCAAGTGTGGGCTGGCCACCATCAAAGTCCTCCAGCCCAAGTGACCAGGAACACCTCTCCCCACCCTCTGGTGTCCAGGGTGCCTCCTGCGGCTGCAGCCAGGAGCAGCAGAGAGAACGGCCAGGCTGACAGTCAGCATCTCAGCACAGAAGACTCTACACTGCAGGTAAACTGCTTTTACATCATCTGGTTTTGTTTTGTTCTCCTGACAACCTCCAGAGGCAGGTCTAACAGGTGGATTCTGCCCATTTTACGGAGGACGCGCATGGGTCCGAGGTCAGGAGGGTCTCTGGCCACGTGGCTCCTGACGGGAAGCTCAGTCAGTGCAAAACAAGGGCGGCTGGGGAAAGGGGGCTCCTACGACTGCCGGGATCCTGCCAGGATGCGTGTGGGACAGGGGGCCTGCCGGGGGGAGGAGGGGCTGGGGGGGTTGATGGGCTGCCTTCTCACCCAGCCAACCTTCACTGCAAGGAAGGGAGTGTCTCTGAGGATTGGAATGGCACTCAGGGAATGGACATGGTTTGGACAGCCTGTGGGAGAGGAAAGGATGGTTGTCACCACCACCTCACGCTCTTCTCCCTCGCTGCCTGTCCTTCCACTCTGTTGGTTTGGAAACTGAAGATCAAAGCCTTCGTAGTTCTGTAGCATTTGTTGAAACCTCTGAGTGCTGCTGCTGAAGGCACATGAAGACGGATGGCGGGAGGGACTGGATCTACTATGAAGAACACGGGTCAGCTCAGATGGGTCAGAAGCATGCGCCTAGCACACCCCCCAGTGAACGCGTGCATGTGTGTGCAGGGGTGTGCACGCACCTGTGTGCACGTGTACATGGACACACATGTGTGCATGTGTTTGGCAGGGTGGTAAGCGGGCTGTCGTTAGTTATCAGGACTAGCAGGTGATCAGCCTGAGGCCATGAGGTGACCAGACTGAGGACAGGAGTGTGCAGTCAGATGCGATGGCCTCTGCTTGCCCGGCAGAGGAGACGGGACACGATCCAGAGTAGGGTGACTTGTGTCCAGGTTGGCCCTGGACAGGTTTGGTTCTGGGGTAATTATTCATGGCATCCCCTTTTGCTCTCAGAAGTGTCTCCTATAAATTATTTGGTCACCCTCCCTAAGAGGACGTGGAAACCCTTGTAGGCTCGTGTCCCAAGTTGGATAGCTGAGTGGAGCTAGCTTTCCCTGTCCTCTCTTCCCTGGTCCTGCCCAGGAGCCATGACCTGGCCGTGACCTTTTCCTTTGTTCCTGATGCTGGCAGAGCGAGTCTTGTGTGTCTCTTTCCTAGGCTGTCTGTTGAGGACATATATCCCCGGGGTTGTAGAAGACCCAGACGTTGCAGAGACCAGGCGCCAGCGCCATGGGTGTTTCCTCTAACTTACCTGTTGGCTGTCCTAACCAGTGGTCCGCAGATCACATGGCTCTCCTTCCTGAGAGCATGTGCCCTCCCCAGGAGAAAGGATGTGCAGAGAGCAGGACAACCTCATCTGGTCACTTTCCAGTGATTGTGTATCCACGAAGTGTGAGCGCCCATTGTTGTTTTACACTCAGGATGCAAATAGCTCTGTGTCTTGACCAGCTTCAAGGAAAGCTCTGAAAACATCAAAACGCAACTCTCTCTGAAAATGCACTCACAGCACTGCCTCCAAAACATCCTGACTATCTAAGCATCTCTCAATCAGCCCAGTTTTCTTTCCTCTCTTCGCTGTTATGCATGACAATGACCCAGGGTGGGTTAGGATCCTTCCTGGAACAGTGAAGACTATGCAGGTACCCCTCGTACTTCTCCACACTCTGCACAGGCTGGGAGCCAGCACTCAGGTGGCTGTCTTAGAACGGTGGGGGCTCTGCGAGCTGAGGGCATTTAATTAAGCCTCTGTGATGATGAGGACATTAGATGCGGCCATCAGGGATGCTGGGCCTTGAGATGGAATCAGAGGATGTTAGGGCAGCTGAGAGGCATACCAACGACACAGCCACTTTTGGGGCTTTTCCACACAATGTACTATAAGAAAATAGAAACGATGACTCGCACGTGCATTGAAACCTGATTCAAAATATAAAACTCGAGCTGGCATTCGACATCTGAGAAGTTCTGACCCAGCGTTTTCCCAGCCTTATCTTGCTCTGCACAAAAATTACGTGGTATCTGAACTGACCCGCTGTTGTCTGTGCCTGCTTGGTGTCTGCTTCGGGCTCTGGGCCACCCCGTCCTCCATCCGTGGTGCCCCTCCCCCACATTCCAACCTGAATCCCACCTCCTCTGCCCGGGGGTCCATCGCGTCTGCCCAGCCTCTGAGCACCACACCCCCACCCATGTGCCTGGGTGTGACTCCGTCATTGACCAGCTGGGGCACCACTGCCATCAGAATCGGGTCTGAACGCCACCCTCCACTTGGTAATTGGATAACCTTGGGTGAGAAATGTACCTCTTGGAACTTGAGTCTCTTCACATGTAAACTGTTGGAGGGGAGGGGGGCAGGACCCAGGGTGCCCTGGCTCATCACCAGCACCCCCTGACCAGGCCTAAGGGGCTGCCCATGGGGTCTGGCCCCCGAGACACAGACCAGAAGAAGCACTGAGTCCTGGTTTAAATAACGCGGTCACCTTGAAAGGGGGCGTTCCTCTAGTCCCAGACCCTGCCCCCCACACAGGAGTCCACATTACTTTGGCTGAAGTTCATCATGTAATGCGTGATTAGGGGTCTGGTTTCCTCTGCTCTTTCAGGGACCAAGGTGACCATAGTTTGCCCCAAAAGAGTCCACCCTTATTCTCTCCCAAGATCTCTTCATGATTCAGGTACTGTTTTCCAACAGTATTACTGAAAAAACCAAAGACCTGCGCTTGGTCCTTTTGACTTCCTGGGAAATTGTTACTAGTCCTTTCTTGGTGAGTTGTGTGTGCTATGTTTCAGAGATGTTTCTGCCCAACATGCAGGCCTGGCCCATTCTGCAGATGGGGGACCCCAGTGAGTGCTGTGCTAGTTTAGGGGAGCTTGTGGAATCATTTATTTTAAGGAGGTGGGATTTCTTGAGGAGGGACATTGCGTAATTGGGTGCACACTGACTGCGGTCCTGCGGTAGGCTGGAGAGTGGTGGACTCGTTTTTTGATTTCAGGTTGTGGAGCTGGCCATTCTAGGAGGTCATGCGTAAATGTTTCTTTGGCAAAAATCAAGGCATATCCCATATTTAATAGGACCCAATACCCAGCACCTGAAACCTAGATCACAGTCAACTTTTACTTCATAGACATCTGATTTTTTAAAAATTAGGGACTTCCCTGGTGGTGCAGTAGGTAAGAACCCACCTGCCAATGCAGGGGACATGGGTTCCATCCCTGGTCCAGGAAGATCCCACGTGCCACGGAGCAACAAAGCCTGTGCGCCATCACTGCTGAGCCTGTGCTATAGAGCCCAGCCCGAAAGCCACAACGACTGAGCCCATGTGCCACAACTGCTGAGGCCTGCACTCCTGGAGCCCATGCTCCACAACAAGAGAAGCCTGCGCACCACAACGGAGAGTAGCCCCCGCTCACCACAACTAGAGAAAGCCCATGTGCAGTAACGAAGACTCAACGTAGCCAATAAATAAATACATCAATAAAATATTAGGTAAGGGTACATTACCTTTGTTAAATGTTTTTTTATTGTGGTAAAAGTCACATCCTATAAAACCTGCTGTTTTAACCATATTTCACTGTACGGTTTAGTGGCCCTAAGCACATTCACACTGCTGGGCAGCTCTCACCCTCATCCATCCCCCGAATGTTTCACCTCCCTCAACTGAAACGCTGTCCCCACTGAACACTAAACAAGTGACAGGGTGGGGTCCCTCCGTCCCCAGGCTCATCACTGTAAACAGCTTTCATGCACTGATAAAAGCGTGGAAAGAAAGACACAGCAGAACCAGATCATTGTTTTATAGATGTCTTTTTGAAATTTGCTTCTTATCCCCCTCGCGACACTACATGTAAGTGAGCGTACCGGCTGCGTTTCACGCGCCTTCTGTTCTCTTTGGTTTGCTTCCTGCTCACACAGCTCCTTCCCACACTTGGCTGCCCACAGGCTTCTGCTGCACGGAGCTGACCCGTCACCCTCCCCTTCGCTGCCGCCAACCAGCTGCACGGCCAGCACGCCTGGCTCCTCCTGTCACTTCTGTATCGCGAGTGGCTCAGGGGGGCCGGATAAGGCAGTGGAGTAACTCCCCACTAGATGGATGTGAAGACGGCCGGAAGCCAGGAGAACAGGATAGAGTCGTCCTCCTTCCTCGCCTGCTCGGAGGTGTGCTAGCTCTGCGCTGCCTGTCCCAGAAAGGTGACATCTCATGCTGTGACCTGCTGTGTCACTCCAGGACGTACTAGGTAACAGTGCCGACCGAGGGACAGCTCGGCATGCATCGCTCCATATTTCCACACGGTGGCAGTGTCACACACACAGCTTTCCCTGGTGATGCTTTGATAGGTTGGTTTGTTCCCTAGGATTTCAAATTCCAGGTGCAGCTCAGAGGGGAGAAGGTTTGGGGTCATGATGTTCCTTCAGGCTTGAATCTTGCCATCTTGGATAACAGCAGAGCTGCGTGGTCACGTAGCTCCCACCCGGGAGGATCAGGCAGGACATCACCAGCTCTTGCCAGGGGTCCCCACTTCGGTTTGTTTGTGGCTTTGAGACAAGTCTGATTCACACTCCACCTCTAAGAGAGACAGTGTGGAGACTGCCCCGTGGGTGCCCAGTGGGCAGTGCAGTTCTGATTCCTGTCTGGTTCCTTGTCTCAACCTGTCACGTGTAAATGGACTAAGGATTTAACGTGGCACTGTTTAAAATTTTTGAAAAGAAAAAGTGCAATATCTTTTTAACCTTAATTAAGTTTTTTTTTAAAACAAAACCCACAAATGCTCACCATGAATTAAAGGAATGATAAATTTAATTACTTTAACATTAATAATTTCTGTTCATGAAAAATCATTATAAAAATGAAAAAAAACCCCACACAACTGAGAAGATATTTGAAACATACATAATAAAATATAATTATCAAAATATATTAAAACATTTTATAAAACAAAAAGATAAAAATTGGGCAAAAGGCCTGAGTGGATATTTTACTGTAAGGGGAAAACAAACGGCCAATAAATATATGAAGACATATTCCATTATATTATTTACCAAATTGCCAAAATTAAGGAAGCTGATACTATTAAATGGTAGAAAGGATTTAGGCCAAGAACTTGTCGTGCTCATTGCTGGTGGGAACATTATCTGGGACAATTACTTTAAAAATATTCATGTTTTCTTGTAAGTTGAATATTTGCAGACCTTGTGGTCAGAAGCTATCCCATCCCTATGTACATAATTAAGGAAAATTCTTTGACATATGTACCAGGTGACGTGTCCAATAATGTTTACAGCAGCATGATTCATAATGTGAAAAAACTGGAAGCAAATCAAATTCCCATTGACAAAGGAATGGACTATTTACTGACCTTAAGAGAGAACATTCATACCGCAAGGGATGGTTTCACAAATAGGATCCCACCTCTGTGTCAGGTACGGGCTCAGTTTGCTTTGTGCTGGAGGGATGCCTGGGCTGTCAGCGGCCACTTCCCCCAAACACCATCTGTAAAAATGTGTTGAACCAGAAGAGCTCAGTTTATTAGATGTGGGACAGAACCCCATGACAGTCGTCTCAGAAGGAGGAAGTCAAGGGAAGACAGTCACAGGATTTTAACGCCCAGGCTGGGTGACTTCCAGGTGGGTCAGTCTGGTGGTTAATTTCATGTGCCAACTTGGCTGACCACCGGGCACCCAGACTAAACATTATTTCTGGGTGTGTCTGTGAGGGTGTTTCCGGATGGGATTAGTGTTTGAATTGGTGGTTTCAGTAAAGTAGATGGCCCTCCCCAGTGTGGGTGGACCTCGCCTGAGTCATTGAGGGCCTGAATAGAACAGAAGTGGAGGAAGGAAGAGTTTGCCCCCTTTCTTCCTGCCTCACTGGTTGGGAGGGGGTATCTCATTTTCTCCAGCCCTCAGATTGGAATTGACACCATCAGCTCCTCTGGTTCTCAGGCCTTTGGACTCAGACTGAATTACACCCCTGGTTTTCCTGGGGCTCCAGCTTGCAGACATCAGATCAAGGAACTTCTCAGCTTCCATAATCATGTGAATCAACTTATTATAATAAACCTATATTATTATGAATATAATGTGTTTCACATCTTATGAAATCTGTCTATCATCTATCTCTCTAACATCTATCATCATCTGTCTATCTCCTACTGGTTCTCTGGAGAACCCTGACTAATACGATCTGCTAGACAAGATACTGACTGGTAATAGGAAAAGTTTATATTATAATAGCTTTAGATAGGTGGGCACAGAGAGGTGAAGGTCTTGAAGAGAGTATTACCGAACATGATGTAAGTCTTGAGAAGTAAGTTTTTATAGTTGGTTTACAGAGATATATTTCTGCAGCAACGATTCCTTGAGGCAAGGAATCAGACTCCAGTATATTTTTGCCAGACTCCAGCATATTATTTAGCAAGCGACCAGAAAGCATGTTTGTCCCAGAATTTTTAGCCCAGAGACGGTGAAACATGTTTGATCTCAGAATTGCTGGGCACAGCAGCAAAATGTTGGTTTCAATTCTTGCCTCTCAACCTCTGGTGATTCTTCAGCCCAGGCAGAGGATAGACGATTGTCTCCTGGGGCATGACCAGCCCTGATCTGTATCACTCTTTGCTGGGTCATGGTCACAGGTAGAGTGTATGACATGAGTTGCTCCAACGTTTATGAGTGTCAGAGTTTCTTGTGCTTTTTGTTAGAAGACACCTGTTGGATCCTTTGACTGGACAGCATCCGTACAGCTAGTGACCACACCATGACACAAACCAACACTGTGAGAAGGACCATGGTCAGAGCCTGTAGTCCATATCTGAACAAAACACCCAAATTAAACCAAAAGAAGAGGTCTCATCCCCAATCTGAACAGCTACATGAGGGTATTAACTGAATAACCTAATTTCACGATACCGTTCTTTTCCAGACCTTTTTGTCATATTAACAATCCAAGACATCTGCAGATGTATAAGCACAATACTCTCCCCATAAGGCAGGGTGTGTTCCACCTGGAGAGGCCAGTCCATATCTAAACACCACGTGTTCATTTTCACAGAAATCCCCTCGAGAGAAGATGACCCTGAAGACAGGAAGCAGTGTACAGAGAAAACAGATTCTCATATAAGTTACAGGTCATACCCAATAGGCCTTTGTGCTACAAACCCAAACCATTCGTCAGGGACAATCTGATGATATGTTTCAACCAAAACATCTGTTGCTATGTTACCATGTTATAGGATGGAAAAGTTTTAAAGCCGCCCATCAAGTGTGGTTCTCTCCAGGTGATGGATTTTGAAAATAGAGACCATCAGATAGATGTGAAGCAAAAGAGTTTGGGGTGGAGCCTGAGTGATGCCCTTCACCTGAGATCTGTGAAGGTGAGCCAGTTTCCAAACAGACAGCAACTGTTCCCTCGCTCTTTTACAGACTTTCATTTTGCAGAAGTTCAATCACAAAGGCATTGCCTATGAAAGGCACGTGAATGCTGATTCTTGAATGTGGAGGCATAAAACTCCTTTTCTATGCACCGAGTGACAGAGGATTTTGTATTTCGGGTTGGCCATCCTGTTGTGTTGCTGGCAATCTCAAAAGTGCTTGGTGTTTAAATCCAATTACCAAGGAACCCAACTGACTTATTAAAAGAAAGTAGTAGCAAAGGAAGCTGGTGACACAGAAAGAAAAGTGAATACAAACCAAATGGTTCATTTGATTCTATATTTTGACTAAATTATTAATAAATTTTATTTCCAAATTGGGTTCGTACCAAGGAGAAGCAAAGGTTGCCAAATTATACATTCATGCTAAGGATCTTACAAGTACCATAGTTAATAGACAAAAAAGTATCTCCTCATGACCCAGAATCTTACAGTAAATAAAGAGAAAGGAAAAATAAAAGCATGAAGATTAAAGCGTGAAATGTGTGGTTCAAATGACCTGCATCTTGTTCAGTGGATCTTGGTTGAATTTATCTACTTGGTGCCAATGTCCCCTTGATCTGAAAGTCTTTGACGGAAGCTGTTTTCTTCCGATGAATATCTGCTTTTAGAGAATTCCAACTAATTTTCAGCTTGGGGTCTCCATACAGGACAGATTTTCAATGATTAGAAAATGTCTTTTTGGGCTGGGGGGAGGTTGAGGAAGGCAAGTATGTATTCAAGGATTGAACCCTTGAGATTTTTCTGCTGCACTACTTAACAGTTTAAGATTGTGTCCATCAGGTTCTGAGGGCCATCTTTTTCAGATGCCTCTTAGGAAAATCAGTTTTCCAGATTTTAGACTATGCAAGAGTTGTTTAGAGAATGGTAAGAAAAGGATGCTCACGCCTATGGATGACAAAGCTGGGTTTACTCTGTGAGTCCTTTGCAGTATTTGCCCAAGTCTGCTTGCCAGAGGGCCCAGAGCCAGAGATAAAATTACAGTTGACCTTGAACAATGCAGGGGGTGGTGTGGGGGTGGTTAACCCAAGTATAACTTAGAGCTGCCCCCTGTATTCCCAGTTTCCTCTGCACCTGTGGATTCAACCAACCACGGACCGTGTAGCCCTGTAGGATTTACTACTGAAAGATATGCACATATAAGTGGACCCACGCTGTTCAAACCCACATTGTCCAAGGGTCGGCTCTACTGCAGGGCTGGACTAACTCACTATTCACTCATAGAAATCAGTAACAGAGAAGTTCGGGAAATTCGTACATATGTAGAAATGAAAAAACGCAGTCCTAAATAACCAATGGGCCAAAGAAGACAGCCCAAGGAAATAAGAAGATACTTCGAGGTGAATGAACATGAGGCACAACATGTCCAAACAAGGTACTAAAGCAGTCCTTAGAAATTTATAGCTGTACTCCCCTATGGAAAAAAAAAAAGCTCTCACATTAATAGCCTAAGTTTCAAACTTAAGAGGGTTATAGAAGAAGAGCAAACCAAACAAGCAGAAGGAAGGAGATAACAATTAGAGTGGAGATTAGTGAAATGAACAAGAGAAAAACTGAAAATTAACAAAAGGGAAGTTGGCATTTTGAAAAGATCAACACAACTGACACATTTTTAGCTAGAATAACTGAGAAAAACAGAGAGACGATTCAAGCTAGTAAAATCGGGAATGAAGAGGGAACATGGCTGCAGACCTTACAGGAAAAAAAAGGATAATAGGGAAATACATTGTATGTCAAGAAATTCGATAGCTTAGATGAAATAGAAAAAAATTCTAGAAAGACACAAACTGCCAAAACTGACTCAGAAGAATTTCGAAAATCTGAAAAGACCTATAACAAATAAAAAGATTAAATTAGTAATTAAAAACTTCCTATCCAAAAAAGTACAGTCCCAAAATTCTACAAAACATTATGAAATTCACACAAATTCTTTACAAACTCTTACAAAAATCAGAAGAGGAGAGAACACTCCCCAACTCATTTTATGAGGCCAGGATTACCCTGATATGAAAACCAGATAAAGATATTACAAGAAAAGAAAACCACAGACCAATATCTCTAATGACTGTAGACCCGTATAAATAACCCTAGTCACCAATCAAAGCCTTTCTGTAAGACTCTCCCAGCCTTGGAACCAACAGCAAAGATAGACTTCTCAGAACTAGGCCCACTCTCTTCCCTATAAATTTCCTCTTATAGATTTCAAACAGAAAGTGACAAGAACTGAGGGAAAACAGAGATAAGAACAGAAAAAAAAAAAAAAGACACGATTCTCGCAAAGCTAAGAATTTTCCGACTGGACCAGATAATCAAAGGATTCCTAAACAGGATTACCCACCCCTGGGGGGCAAAGTAAACTTGGCGTTTGGGAGCTGGGCAAAGAGAAATCATGGTTCAGACCCCTGTGTGTGCAGCTCTGGGGCGTCAGAGGCGTGGGCTGTCCTGAGTGGGGATCGCAGAGCCAGGGCAGCAAGAAGGGCAAGTTGGATCTTGGCAACATCTGCAGGATTATCAGCTGTCAATTTCCCCAAAAGACCGCCATCAAATGCGTCAAAAAGTAAAACAAAACCGCGGTTAGGGAGAACAACATAACCTTGACAGACCGCGTCTGGTAGTATCTCAGAAGCGGGAAGCTGGGGGGATGTTTAGGAGGTTGGGGACTAGGCTGAGTGGTTTAAGGGGATCTTGCAAGGAGGGCACCTGGTATGGGACAGAGTCTATGGAAGCTTTTGGTGGGTGGGCCCAGTAGGATGGAATTCTTGACACGACTACGGAAGAGCCAGCTGTTTGTTTTAACACGTAAGCTATCTAGTTGGTTCAGTGTCTTAGCTATTTTTCCAGAAATGCTTGCTTCTGGAAGACACATTATTTTTGCCTCATCCAAGAATTCCTTAACACAGAATGGGAAAATATGCCTTTTCCCAGAATCATTTACGTTCTAATCATTCTCCGAGAGTGATGCCACTGCTTGATAAATAAAACTGGGAGAAGATGACCTTCCACATCGTGGAAATAAACAAAGGACACCCAAAGGAGAATGAACGGAGGCTATTTAGTCAGAGCATGCGGTAGCAACAGAGTCAACCATTGTTACCTGTTTGCCCGAGACTCAAAGGCTGGCAGGAGAGAGGAAACGTTTTCTAGTAGAAAGAAGGGAAGGCTTTGGGTGTTCTCTGATGGGAGCTTGTTGGCCTAGGAGAGCTGCAAGTTGGGAAACTAGAAATATGGCATTTTATATCATTGCGGTGGGGGCATATTTGGCTTTCTCTTGTTGGCCCTGAGGCGGAAGTGGGGCAGAAATCGTGGAAGTTGGTGGTCCTTCACCAATCCGGGCCACCTGGTGTGATGGCTGCTGAGGCTGTGGTTTGGCTTCCTAGGCTGGTTGCCGCAGAGGCTGTGGGTCTGAGCTCTGCTGTCATGGTGCTCTGGCCATTGTCCGTGTCTTTATTCGGTCTTAGGACATGGACAGGAGGGGTGCTGGCCTCAGTGCTGAATTGCAAACAGCTCCAAAAGGTATAGCTGTGATGAAACAATGCTTTCAAATTGTTAAACTACGGATGGTCCAAGAGCTCTGCATTTCTGAGAATGAGTAGTGTTTTACAAGTCAAACTAAGATAAACTTTTGAGCCAGAAGTCTTGAAAAGTTTGTGGAATTTTTCATATAAAAGCAGCAAGTGCGTATGGAAGCTTAACTGTATGTGAGTGGGGGTCTGCATTACTTTTAAGTGATATTAGGATAGCCACCTGCAGGCAAAGAGATCTTCCAACTCTCCTTGGAGTCCCCAATGGAAGTTTACTGTGGAGAGTAACTTACAAAGGCCGGGTGTGGTTAAGCAACCTTGGACAGGTGTTTCCTGATGACCCAGTGAGTCAGGCCACGATTTCCCTTAACCATAGATTTCTGTGTTCTTGCACAATTTCTCCTCTTCCATTCAGTCTTCCTAAATTAACATACAATTGGGCCCCCTATTCATCTAGTATGTTCTCAAAAGTGTCAGTGAGCCTGTCCTCTTACTCTGTCTAAAATATTTTAAAAGGTCAGTTTCTTTTCTGGAATATAGAAATTGAAGCTAAAGATCAAGATTTTCTATTTATTTTTAGATAACTGATTTTAAACTCAAGTAGACTCAGTATTTTGTAATAACCTATAAGGGAAAAGAATCTGAAAAAGAATATATATATATGTGAATACATATATATATATATCTGAATCACTGTGCTGTATACCTGAACCCAACACGACATTGTAAATCCACCATACTTCAATTAGAAAAAGAAATCAAACATTTCTTCAAAAGGTGGTTATACTTTGTAAGATTTTGTTCACCTTAACTCTTGGTTTAATGAAAGTGCTTCACATATGCGTGGCTCATAACTGATAATGATAAAAATATCCCAAATCGTATTTCTGCACTTTGAGTTAGCCGAGCGCCCTAGGGTGACCTTGGCCTCCTTTCTACGTACTAAGAACATGGTGTGATACACAGAGAGCTAGTTTCTAGTCTGGTCTCCTTCTGTATTGTTTTGACATTCACTAAACTCAGTCCTGGGCTACTCCTGCCCACAGAGAGCCTTCAACAGATGTTGGCAGCGGACGTTTCACAACACGTGATGTTTCACATTACTCGTGCACACCTCAACTCATACCACTGGGTGATCACATCCCAGTGGGTTTTCTGAGTCTCTGGTGGGTCCATGCCATGACTCGCTGGCTCCCCGCCCCCGCACTACAGACTCAGCTGCGTTTGTGAGAAACATGCCCGGAGCTGTGTCCTTCTATTCCAGGGCGCGTTACTTGTCAGGACGGTGTGTGAACGTGGGGTGGTCATGCAGCCAAGTCTGGTGTGTGTCATCCAGTCCGATTGCCTGTGGCTACTGTTCATCTATGTTCACCCCATTTTGTTCAGATGAGGGAGCCTTTCTTTCTCAGTGAAACGCAGCCTCATTTGCTGTCTTCTTAAGCTCCTGGCATCCGCCTGTCTCTAGCTTGTCAGGTGCTGTGCACTTTCCACCATAGTATTAATGCCTTTGTCGAAACAGAATCTCTTCCAAAAATGTGACCATTTGGCTCACATGTGATGGGAGCTCTGTTGATAGATGTTGCCTTGGGTTTGTTTTTCAGAATAACAGTTCTTTGAAGAGGTTAGGCTGGAAAAGAAAATAGTTGACAGACTTTTTTTCATCAAGATGCTGCATTTTTTTTTTTACTTTATTATCGAAACTTTATATTTCAGCCCAGAATTTTCTTTATGATGTAAAATGACAATAATTAACTAATAATGATAATAAGAGTACAACCGTAGAAAACAACAGCTACCAACCTACGCATGACTCCTGTAATTTTGGGGGGATGCCTTTTCAATTAATTTGATCATCGTAATAACATCTTTCTGAGGAAGAAAGAGGGAGAGGTTGTTGGCATTTGAAGTTGAGGAAACCAAGCCCCAAGATGGTTAAGTAATGATCTCAAGGTCAATTGATAAGATAATGAAGGATGGTTGCTTCAGAATCGAACATACTCAAAAATCCTCCACTGGAAAAACTAATCAAAACTTTGATCACTTTTTTCCGATCACTGTCTTTTCTATTTTTCTCTGTCTTCCTTTTCAAGGCAGAGTCTCTGAACTTAAACATTATTCTCAGAGCAAACATTGTATTCTCCACATACGGACACGCACGCATTTCTGGAATGAGGTATACACCCTGCTAACAATGACCAATATACATTTTTACAATTCAGATATGTTGAGGTACCACTTCTTCACCATAGCGTTCACCTTTTTCAGGTGTACAGTTCCATAAATTTTGAGAAATGTACACAGTTTGAAATCACCAAAGTAATCAAGTTAGAAAATGTTTTCATCACCCAGCCTTGAGGGTATTATGCTAATGAGATAGGTCAGACAGAGAAAGACAAATACTGTATGATATCACTTGTATCTCAAAAGCTAAAGTCACGAGTAGAGTGGTGGCAGCCAGGGGCTGGGAAGTGGGGGAAATAGCATGATATTGGTCAAGGGTACAAACTTCCACTTGTCAGTGCGGGGTGGGAGTGCGCAGTGTCTAATGCACAGTATGGTGACTACAACTGTTATAATAATGCTGTATCATACACTTGAAAGTTGCCAAGAGAGTAGATCTTAAATGTTCTCCCCACAAAAGAGAAATGGTCATTATGTGACATGATGCAGGTATTAGCTAATGCTGTGTTGGTCATCAACTTTTAATGCATACATGTATCAAATTATCGCATCAGTACACCTTAAAGTTACCCAGTGTTGTTTACCAATTGTGTCTTCACAAAGCTGGGGAAATTTTTTAAAAGATAGATGATTGAAAACTGTCCTGAGTCGCTTTCCTTGTTGTTGCGTTTGTTTGTTTGTGTTGGTTTGGTTTTTGGCCATAGCTTATTATACATTGAGGTTTTTCAAATGCTATCAGAACCCATTCTCTAGATGAAGCACTTTAAGAGGACCTGCTTCCCTGGCTTTGTATTAAGGGATTTGAAGCTCCTTTGGTATGTATTTGACTTTGAATATATTCTGCGGTAAATTTAAAAAAAAAGCTTACACGTAAGGTTTTGTTTTGAGCAGCACTGCAGGTTATTATTATGTTATGACTGCAGAATTTGTTTTGTTCAAATAGAAAATCTACTTGGGCATTGGAAAAAAAGAAGAGCATGGTAAATGTTACATAAGAATCTCTACTCTCAGCTTCTGTGTGACTGCAAAGCCACTGGCTTTCGTACAAGAGCCTGTCCTTTCAAAGTTCCTTCTTCCCCTGCTCATCTCTGGAGCTGTTTGGGAATGTTGCTGTCCCTTATTTATTTCAGAGAATTTTCATTAAGGCTTTATACATTTCTTAATACAAGGATAAAGATTGTAAGTGACTCAAAAACTATATGTGATGCCACTGAACAGAATATATGAAGTCTGAGACAATCTTGTTACGTAAATTTACTGATTGAGTTTTTTTTTTTTTAATTTTATTTATTTATTTATTATTTTTGGGGGGGTACACCAAGTTCAATCATCTGTTTTTATACACATATCCCCGTATTCCCTCCCTCCCTTGACTCCCCCCCCACCCTCCCCGTCCCAGTCCTCTAAGGCATCTTCCATCCTCGAGCTGAACTCCCTTTGTTCTACAACAACTTCCCCCTGGCTATCTATTTTACAGTTGGTAGTATATATATGTCTGTGCTACTCTCTCGCTTCGTCTCAGCTTCCCCTTCACCCCCCGCCCCCTCCCAAACCTCGCGTTCTGCAGTCCATTCTCTTAATCCACATCCTGGGATCCAAATCTCTATGGTTAGCAAAACGGTTTCCTTTTGACAGAAGTGGTGTTGCCGTAATAACGGCTTCTCTGTACACCAAGGCCTGATAGAAATACGGAGACAGAGAGTTTGGAGGAAGAGAGAGAGGATTTTATTTTTCTTTGCCGGGCAAAGGGAAGACAGCAGGCTAGCGCCTCAAGAACTGTGCCCCCTTCCTAGGGAGTCGGGGAAGATTTTGTACGTGGGGCTGGCAGTCTGGGGTATGCGATAAGGATCAAGGTGGTGGAGGTCTTTGCACTCTTTTTCCTTTGTGTTATTCTTTTTTACCTTTGCAATATTTCAAAACAGTCGTAGCTGGCGTCAGGCCACCCGGGGACTGGGGTCTGGCCGTTTGCTGATTGTCTGTTTGTCTATGGTTTGCCGGCTGGGGACCTCCTTTCTGAAATGCAAAACAAACTATGGGAATGATTTTGTTACAATGGTCATATGGAATGCAGCTTCCAAGTTGTAAATAAGCTTAGGGAGTGAGAGGCAGGATGTAACTCACACAGAGTTAAGTATCAGGGAGTTCCCTTTGTGAAGTAAAAATCTAGTTACTACAGAACAGCCACAGCTAAAGTAAAACAAGGAATGATTAAGCCTTTCAGGCCAGGTTAACTTTCTCCTCTAGCCTGTTCAACATTTTTCTGCTTTTTCTTTTTCCTCTTAAGAGTGATGAAAACAACTTCTATTTGCATTGCAACAGTGCTTTCTTCTTTCACTTCTAGGTGCCAGATTCTGGCTATTTCTATAGTAAATGCAAAGCAGATAATTCAAGTCAAAAGTCAAGGTTTGACAACTATGCAGGGATTCTATGAGGCCTCTATATAGTGGCAAGACTTTTCCCTGTAAAGTTTGCATGTTTTGACACTAGAGAAATCTTTCCAAATTTATAAATAATTATGTAAGTTAGTTTCAACCCCTCCATTTTTGTTTTAGTGAGCATTTAGGGAATCAGATTGAAATGACATTCTACAAAATAGTTCACTGTCTGTGAGGACCGTTGCTCATTCTCAGAAACTCTCAACGTGGCGTTAAAGAAACACTGCCCTGGACGAGATGAGCGAAGAGAAATTGACTTTATTCCCATCTGATTGGGAACAATGCAGGGAGGACAGACTAAGTTTGGACACTCAGATCCACTGAAACAGGGGGCGGAGGAGTTTTCCAGAGCTGGGGAGGGTTGTGGGCCAGCTGTGTTGGCTAAGTGGTTCCCGCAAAGGAGAAGTAAACCTCCTCCCATCTTCCCCAGGTTAGGTAATTTTACTACCTGAAGCCAGGTGCCTGCAGAGCTGGGCTCCCACCCTTCAGCAGAGACTGGGGAGGGGCCCTCTCTCTCCTGATGTTTGCATTTCAAAAGGATGGCTTCAGGGTCCTTGAGAAAGACATTCACGAGTTGTAAAACTGGTAAGAGGCTTCTAAAAAGATTTACATCTCAAAAGGGCAGAGGAAGAATTTTCAATTATAAGTTTTCTGAAGTAAAGTCTCTAAGAAAAGGGAGGTCAGGAAGAAATCTGTCTGAATTTCAGTCCAGCTGAGGGGAACGTGAAGACCATCTAGGTCAGTGGTTTCACCAGGTTGGTGCTTGGATTTCAGTGATGCAGATACAGTACAGGATACACAAGGTAGGTCGGGACCAGTGGTCCAGGACCTCTGCCTCCAGGAGTGGTTTCTTCATTGACCTTTTACCTGTGCAATCTGCAAGGAACACCTCCATTTACCTCCTACTGGTTTTCACATTGTTTTTTCCTCCCTGCTGTGATCAACTCCCCGCACTAGTTATTGAACTATCTTCTCTCAGCTCCAAGCCCTCCCTTTGGTGATGCTCTGTTTGGTCATGCTGGGTCTGGGGTTCTGAGGGTCATATTTCTGTTTTGTCAGTGAGTTCACCGTGTCAAATGAAAAAACCATGCACAATCTAAAAGTTGAGAATTATGTATTATTTGCTGGACAAAACTGAGGACTTAAGCTTGGGATGCAGCCTCACAGGTAGCTCTGAGGGATTGCTCCAAAGAGGTAAGAGAAGAGCCAGGATAGATAGGAGTTTTTGCAACAAAGACTAGGTAGGTCGTCGGAACGTCAAAAGATTACTGTTAATTAAAGAAAACCAGGCATCTCAAATTAATGAACTTAATGCTTTTCTATATATGGGAAGATGCAAGAGTCTGGGCTCACTGAAACCATTCCTTTGATATGCACCTTAACTATTTAGGGCCAGTATCCTGCTTTCTCCATCCTGCATCCCCTGAGGGTGCATGGCTGGGGGAGGCTGCAGTGGCTGCTGGCTTGATGGCTGCAGCATCCTTCGTTTACTGATACAGCAGGCAACATCTTTCATCCACACCAGTAACCGGGAGGTGTCTACAATGGGGAGAGCTGGAGGGGGACCACAGCCTTTAGAAGGAGGAAGGGCCACCTTCATTCTGGTCTCCTCCTAGTGCTTCCTGTCTGGCCCCCAGTCCCAGGAGCATCACCGCCAGTGCTTTCTCCCCGGGCAGCGCCAGGGGGATGGATTCACCCCTCACCCTCCGGCTCAGCAGAAGCAAGAAGCATCTGTGCAGGGCGGTGCTGACAGCTTGGAAACTGACTTTCATCTTTCTTATTATGTTAACTTCAGATCTCAGCTTACAAAGCAGGGCAGAGTTTGTGAGATTCTGCCTCTTCCACAGTTTGTATCCATATGTAAAACATTCAATCAGATCTAAGGGTCAATTTGTCATCTGCAGGAAAGATGATATTCATTTAAAGTGTGAATACGTCCCGGAGGCTGCTCCTCTTGACGCCTTCAGGAAACTGTGTGTTTTGACACTTCTGACCTCAGCCTAATACATTGTTTAATAAGTGAAATTAATTACAGTGTTTGTACACCAAAGAGATTTAAAATGAAGTATGTGAGTGCTGACAACAGTTTCTCATTTGGCCAAGCTCAACACATGCCAATTTATTGTGGTAATAGCCCCTAAAGGGCAGGGTATTTGCCATCAGTAAATAAGCCTCAGGGTGGAATAGGGAGTGGCTGCAAATACATCTCCCAACATAGAGATCCTTGGCAGATAGTTTCCGGCATCTCTGTCCCTCTCTACATATATTTCTGTTTGTCTGTCCTTGGAGATGCTATTCTATTCTGATCAGTTGGTAGACATCTTAGCTTCCCTGTGTTTAAATACTTGGGATACTAATGTGAGTTAAATTTTTTAAAAATATTGGTTTACATAAGATATATCCTCTTTCCTGTCATATCAAAATGTGTGAGCTCAACTATATTTCTGTGATCTGTTTTTGTTTCTTGTCTATCAAATCGAACTCCCAAGTATGTGGCAATGCTCTTCACAATAGCCAAGATGTGGAAACAACTTAAATGTCCATTCACAGGTGAATGGATAAAAAAAACGATGCATGTATACAATGGAATATTATTCAGCCTTAAAAAGGAAGGAAATCCTGTAATATGTGATGACATAGATGACACATTATGCTAAGAGAAATAAGCCTGTTGCAAAAGGGCAAATACTGAGATATGTAAAAGAGTCAAACTCGTAGAAGCAAAGAATAGAAGGGTGGTTTCCAGGGGCTAAGGAAAGGGGGAAATGAGGTATTGCTAATTAACAGGTATAAAATTTCAGTTATGCAAGAGGAATAAGTTCTGGAGATCTGCTTACAGGCAACATTTCACCTATAAAGTAACAATACCGTATCGCACACTTAAAAACCTATCAAGTGGGTAGATCTTACGTTGTGTTGTTAGCAAAATTAAAAAAAAAGAGTTTTGTCCTCTTTAAGAAATGGTTCCCTATAACTTCCTAGAATTTTTTTTTTTAATGTGAGACCTGATAATGAATTCCTGACACCTGAAAAGACTGATATGAGTTTGAGAGGGAAGGAAGTTGAAAATGAAAAACACACTTTTCTAATCCTAAAACAGAATGGTTATTGGAGATCATTCCCGTGTGAAATATTTCTAAACTGGTGCTAAACCGAGAAGAATGTGTATCAAACCCTAGAGCTAAAGTGGGTGTTAAAGACTAACCCGTGGCTTTGTAAGTTATGAAGACCATCTTGGCTGAAGTGATGATCTTGTTGGGGTGAAGCATCTGTTGGACAGCGCCCGGTGCTGGAGAGATTCTCCAATACGGTGGGCTGAGCAGGAAGCCTGATGTCGGACAGGCTGGATTTGAATCCTGGCTTTCCCACTGGTAGTTGTAGGATCCCAGGCGAGTCACCTAACTTCTTGGGCCACCTGCTCCTCATCTGCTAAACAAGGGTAATGACACCTGCTGGATTTGGTGGGAGGATGAGCAGTAATAGATGCAAAGGCCAGGCACCATGTCTGACCTAGGAGGTGCTCGGTAAGTGGAGTTAGGTGGAGTAAAGAACTCGCCACCACGAAGTAGCTGTGAGGCTTCAAAATAAACACAGACGATAACTTAACATTTATCCAAGAACCAACTAGTAAAGGAGAAGTTTGAAGGATAATTAAATCAGGAGACCTAAGCAGAAGAAAACGTACTGAAATGAGTATTACCTTTATGGACACGGAGTAAGAATTATTGATTTCAAACTAATAAGAAGTATAATATGACATCATTAAGAGAGTAAAAACAACTCCATCAAATATCGAAATGAGGAACAACTTTGACTTTTTACATAAAGCAACTGAAAATCCAAATCAAAGAACAGCAAAGAGAGTGGAATGTAAAAATAAACCAAGTGATGGACTCAAAATGAGTTTCCATAGAAAGGATTTGAATTTCACTCTCCTGGCTAAGAAAAGAATGAGAATAAAGAATGAATTTCCTTTCCACACATCTATTAGCTTCTGTTTGCCTTTTCTTCCTAAATGTCATGGGACCTTAATGAGGGCAGTGATTTTAATTGTCTTACTGTATACAGTGCTCCTCTCTTATAGATTACAAATCATGGCACAGAACAGCTCACTCATTTAAAGCTGTTTGTTTAACCCAATTATTCTAAACTTAATCCTAAATCTTTTGAAAGGGCTAAAAATTTTTTCTGAGTCACATTCTCTGTAGTTTTCCAATGAGACTGAAACTTTCTTTTTTAGTTAAAGGGACAGACTTAGCAAAATGGACACTGAAACATCTATGACTCTATTGTTGCTTTTAAAAGCATTTTGACATCCATAATCTCATTTTATTATCACATCCCGTCCATTTTATAGATGAGAGGCGATGTCACACAGATCAGTTCTATGACCTAAATTTCTGTTTAAATTCCATCTTGCCCCAAACTGATGCACTTCCTACTCTTCTGTATTGAATCTGGCCTTAGGGTCTTCTTTGACTTTTTCTTCAGATGCCGCTGTCTTCCTTTGTCCTCCCAATTTCCAATCCTTAGAAGAGGTCCTGTCCTGTGTCCCTTTCATTACTGGCTCAGGTATTAACTAAGGTGCCAGCAGGAAAGAGCCGCAAGTGGTCATGACTCCAAGATACATTTGCATTTTTGGTCAGAGATTCTTGAAGATAAAATTATTCTTTAGTGTTTTCCATTCATGATGGTCACTGAGTTCAAATGTTTATCTCTCTTCCCTGTTCAAATCCCAGTCAAGTTACTATGAAGAAATACAAAAGGATTTCTTGTGAGAGCCGCATCAGTAGATCAGAGATTTGGGGAGAATTTCTGAAGGGTGGGAAGAGGCTGGGACGATGCTGACAGGTAAACAAAGCAGAGGACCCTTCAGTGTGAATCAGCTGAAGAGAAATGATAGACAAGGAGGAAGCTGATCTCATTGGTAGGACTCTGGAAAAGCTCCAAGCAAGGAATCAACAGGTGTGTACAGGTGTGTGGGCGGGGACACAATTCACATTGAAGTGTTGAACTTTACCTGCAGAGCAGCTGTGCCACTGGTCTGCCTTGAACCTGTTGATACCCTGATACAAGCATTTAGACCCAGGCACAAGCCAGCAACATAGCTGCTAAAGATGCTGAACCTCCTCCTGGTCCTTGGGGTTCCCGGATGGGTGCTGGTACCTCAGTGCAAAGTCTCCTCATTTTGCCATTGAAAGTAAGGTTTCCCTGACTGCCTGATGCCCTGAAGTGGAGCCCTTACAACTGTATATAAAATAAATGATGCATAAATGTTCATGTAAGACAGAAAGCCCATGGTTACGCTCTGCTTAAGGCAAGAGTCAGCAGCAGGTGAAACCCATTCCAGTTACCTGTGCTGAATCATTTGTTCAGGTGTGTGAATGGATAACCAACGACCACCACACATTTGTTTATCTTCTTGTTGTTGTTGGTTTTGTGATATTTATTTTACTCAAGAAGAACAATTAACCACAGAAGAAATAGATCTGTTGGTGGACACTACTGGAAAAATATTTTTAACGTTTTTCATTGCCTAAATTTACTTTGAGGCAATATTGCCTTCAACACAAAGAACGCCCTGTGAACAAGGGTAAAGTTCTCATACTTCAAGAATACATCGGTGCAAGGAGTGAAAGGAAATGTTATGGAAATATTCCCGAGCACAGAGCAGAAAGGCAACAAGGTGGAGGTTATGATAGAGAAGCGGATGAAGCCTGGAAGAATCAATGTATAGGATCTATCGTGAAGGAGAGAAGAGAAAAAGCAGAGGAGGGGAAATAAGAAATGGTAGAGGGAGATTTCCCTGAGTTGAAAAAAAGATCGAATCCTTCCCCTGAAAGGGTCCATGAATACTAACCAATGTGAACAGGAAAAACCCGAAGGCTAGACACAGCCTCATTAAAAGGTAAGCAACCAGGGACTTCCTAGGTGGTGCAGTGAGTAAGAATCTGCCTGCCAATGCAGGGGATACAGGTTCAATCCCTGCCCCAGGAAGATCCCACATGCCACGGAGCAACTAAGCCCGTGCGCCACAACTATTGAGCCTGCGCTCTAGAGCCTGTGAGCCATAACTATTGAGCCCATGTACTGCAACTACTGAAGCCCACATGCCTAGAGCCCGTGGTCTGCAACAAGAGAGGCCACCACAATGAGAAGCCCGCGCACCGCAACGAAGAGCAGCCCCCACTCTCAGCAACTAGAGAAAGCCCATGTGCAGTAACGAAGACCCAACACAGCCAATAAAATAAATAAATAAATAAAAATTAAAAAATTAAAAATACAATAAAATAAAAAACCATTGGATTGTACACTTTAAAAAAACAAAACAAAACAAAACAAAACGTAAACAACCAGGTGTAAAGAAAAATTTAAACTTCAGGGAGAATAAGACCAAGCCCAGTTTTTCCACAGAGGATGAGAATACGACAGTATTAGTATCAGACGTCTCATCATCCATACTGCAGTGAGAAAACAAGAGATAAAAACTTTTAAGCTTGAGGGCAATGATTTAAAATATAAAATTCTTTACCAGTCAAAATCGCAAATGATGAGGCAAAATAAGTGCATTTCAAGTCATGTAAAGTCTCAGAAAAATTTTTCTTGTGCACCCCAGGACAAAAAATGACCAAAAATGTGTTCCAGCAAAATGCAAGTAATTCCCATAATAGTGACTGCAGCCTGAGTGCAGGAGGAAGGGTCCCAGGACTCAAGGGCCTGGTGGTCCTGGAAGATGTGGGGTCCAGAGGGGAGTGGCAAGACTGGGGGCTCTGAGAAGGTCTGAGGAGTGAAGCCAGGAGGATGGCTAAGAAGTGGGTGATTTATGGAGGAGTGATGTTATATGTTCTGTACTTAGAAACTCCAGAAAAACTATACGGCTTTCTAAGGAAGCCACATCCTAGGTGAAGCAAACTTAAATGTGGCCAGATTTGGGGCAGCCACGAGTAAAAGCAAAGAAAATTTGTTTGATCTAGATTCTTGAAATGGTTTACTTTGTGTGGCACTATTATAATAGCACAGATTACATTTCATTCTCTATAGGGCACATCGAACTCCTTGGTTCTATGATGACTAGTCTTTGTAATATCAGTATTGTGAAGAACATTTTGATTTTTAATTTTTAGAAATAATTTACAGAGACGGCATGGAAGACAACATTTACATGCTATTCTTTATCTCGTTACTCAGGTTTATACTTTAGTTATATATATATATATATATTTTGGTGGAATTGGGAAGTAAAAAGAAGGAGGAGAAGCTAGAAGATACCATAGAGGCATCAAGTTCCTTATTTTACAAAATAGAGAACCCACAGATAATGAATTGAGAGGTCCAAAACAGAGATTTAAGTGTTTTTAAGTTATAGAGTAATCGATAGTAGAACTGAAACTTATAATAGGACAAAAATTAGGAGAAAGACCAAGGGGCGATGCAGAGCAGTGAAAAAGAAAGCAGGCTAATATCTCAGTGGGGGGCCAGGAGACATTATTTAAGATGCATAAATCGGAGATATATGACAGACATGTTGAGAGACTGTAGGCTTAGCGCCATGATCTCCGTGTCCAAGTACAATGCAGAAGCAGGACCACAGCGGAGGCAGGACGGAGGCGGGGACGGTGGGACCACATGGGCAGGTGGTGACTGTCTCATGCTTTGGTGCTGAGTCAGATCACGGAACTTGGAAATTTTCCTGGGGCAGAGATGGGCAAGAATGGTCGAAGTCGAATTGTAATTCACACCGTTTCAGAAAGGTGGGAGAGCATCACGAAGTTAATTTAATTGTGGAAAATAAAGAAATTTTGTCCTTCTTGGACAGGCCTTCCCAGGCAACTGTTTCGATGGCCCGAACGCACATCGCAACATCCCCGATGCGGGGCTTGTGTTCCTGCTCTTTCCTTCACTGTTATTGATGTTTTCTGTGTTTGGACTTATTTTTCCTTTGAGATGACCATCAGAGAGGGTTCAGAGGCCGTAATTACACTTTGTTAGGCCACATGGGTTTCATAATTTCCCAATTAGATGTTTTTTAGTCACAGTTCAAAATGTCTGCACGATTCGCAAATGACAACCCCCAAATCCACCTTGCACTAATGGATTACTCTTCCTCAGGCGAAATGCATTTCCTCTGGCAACAAAGGAAGACGGGAGTGGAGAGGCCTGCTGTGACGGGAAGGTGAGCCAATCGCCCGGGCAGGAAAAGTCAGTGGTGGGTTGTCATGGTAATTTTAGCAATGGCTGGACCACGGAAGGCTGTTTCAAAGAGATGATTGTAAAACGTGACCGAAGCCCCTACAAGCTAAAGTGCATTGCGATTTGGCATAAATGTTTACGGATGTCAGAAGTACAGGTTACGTGTCATCTTATTTCCATAGCAAAGCTCTCTTTATTCCACACGTCTGCAGCCAAGAGCCATTTTCCTCACCTGCTCTGTCACCAGGTGAAAAGATCCCTCTGCCTTCCCCCACCTGCGTGTGTGTGTGTGCTCAGCATTACAATTAGCTTCCCTGACCCCTAATGTTTTCAGGCCAAAGGTTTGGAGACCCATTTGAGGCCAAGACAGAGAAAAAGAGGCTGAGCTGGAAAGCCTTGTGACCTGCAGGGAGAGAACGGGCTCCAGAAGAAGAGCATTAGGAAGGTGACCCAGTGACCGCTGTGAGCAGTGGCTTCGCAATGGCAAAGGCTGGACCCTGCCGGGTTTCTTCTCATGCACTGTTAAAGTTGTGTCTAAGTATTCTCTTTCCTTTCGCCCCACCCTTCCACCCTCCCACTCAGTTCCCAGCTTTCTAGGTTTCCAGGAGAAATGAATGTCATGTATTGGGAATATGAGTAACAAGATGAAACACTTAGAGCAATCACTGCATAATTGTGCTGAGTTGTATTCAGGACTAAGACATCTCACAATGTTGCCTGTATTGCTGGGCATCCTTCCAGGGAACGGTCAGCACACTTGACTGCAGAATCGCTGATGAGTGACACATCCTTCCCACAGCAGTGGTGGCAGCCCCAGCTTTCTGTCTAATCACATTGGTTCCTCTCTGCACTCAAACAAGTCAAAAGCAATCATCTCCTATGTGCCTGATAAGCAGATGCATCACTGCCTTGGTGTGATGTTAATAGGACAAGATGTGAAGGCAGCTAATATAATACAGACGTATCATTGGGAAAAAATAAACCATTTAGGAAAAGAGTGGATGAAGATTTTCTGTCTTTCCCTGGATCTGTCTTCTTTTCCACAAGGGAGGGACTAGGTAGCCCGTGAGGAGCGGTGCCGTGCAATTGTTTCATAGAGGCTCAGCCTCTCTGCTACTCCTGTTGTTTTCCCGATGCAGATAGTGAGAATCTTTGGTGTTGGAGGGACATTACTGGGCCTATTAGTTTCATGTACATTTCACAGTGTTCCTAGGTCTTAAGAGCCCTCTAGCAACATTCACCTCTGTGGCTTGGTTTCCTAAGAAGAGAACAGAGAGTCATCTAAGATCAATGAAGACTTTTGATAGACTTGTCTTAATATTAAAAAGTGAGAGGGCATTATGGATTTGAAAAGCAGAAACACAACCACTTGGAATCTGACCCTGAATGTAATTCAGGTGTTAAGTGGAAATATTATTATTTATAAGTAAACTATTCTTTTCCTCAAGGTAGTAGGACCAAAGTTAGGGTGAAGCTTGAAAATGCAAGAGGGTATTTTTGAAATAAGGAAACCAAATGGAGAAAAAAGGAAACACTGGAGGAAATAAAATCAGTGATGGCATTTCCCTCTAATGTTTGCATTTATCCAACAGACATTTGTTCATGTTGGATCTACACCAAGCAAGGTGCTGCATGTGAATCCAGTCAATGGCCACGTTAGCAAATAGCAAACAGTGCTTTAGAGAAAACGGGTCAGGGAAGATGTGCTTCCTGTTTCCATTGCAGTGTAACTGTTAAATCTTCTGTGCTAGATTGCCTTCTTATTCTTCTTCACTCCCTCCCTCGGGCAAGTGACCTCCCAGCGGGTAGAACGGGGAGGATGTATTTCTTAGCTCCATTGTTCTTGGGTTTGACTGCTTGCTTTGGCCAATGGAATTTTAATAAACTTGATGTGACCAGTGATCTTGAAGATGCTTGAGTGGTTTGGCTTTGCCTCTTGCTCTCCTGGGATCCATCGTGAGAAGGATGTGCTCTGCACAGCTGCTGGTCCAAAGAGAATGTGGCGATGAGGAGAACAGAACTGGACTCGAATCCAAGCCTAAAGCCACCCTCAGCTGACGCACAGCTCAACACAGGGCTGCTTCAGGTGGTCAGCCGTCTTAGGAGGAACAAAAAAATACAAATGCAAGATCTAAGCCACTGACTTTTGCCGTGGTTTGTTACATAGCTTTAGTGCACTTAATATAATCTTTAAAGTTAAATGAAAATTAATCGAATGGTGGGTATACTATAAAAATTTCAAGTTTGGGGACCAGTTTATAGATGATGCACTATTGGTCTTAATGAACAACAACAGTTACTTTAGTTTTGAAACTATTTAAAAGCCTGCTCTCGCTGAAAAAAAATCATACAGGGACAAAAAAAATTCTCCAAAAAGGTGTGTTTCACCAGTCCAAGAAATAGGACAACAAGGTTCAGTTATCTCTCCTTGGAATTCTCACGTATTTTACCAAGTATTCTCCTCGGCTGTCGCAAGTCATTACCCATTTGCTCCTTTCCCGCTCCCTTTCCCGCTGGTGGCTCGTGGGGGTGATACCTCCCACTGCTGCCATTGACAAATCAGCATCTGAGCCAGGAAGGCTCAGTGGCCGTGCTACTGCCATCATTGGAAGGGAGGCTGCCCATGCCAGAGGTCAAGGGGCTCACGTCTACCCTGAGGGCACTGTCTCAACTTTGCCAAAGCTGCTGGAACCAATTCTGCAGGCATCCTGCCTCTTCAGATTCTCACTCAAGTGTTCATGGCAACCAACTCGTCCCAGGATTCGTTCCTGTCAATCAGGACTGGGATAAACAATCTAAGAGACAGACAGTGCTTTGTAGTTGGATTCCTTTCCTCAGTCTCCGGCAAGGCCCACTCTTTGCAAACCCTCCTTGAGAATTCTGACTTTCTTCTCGAGATGAGTTCTCTGCTAGGACTCTCCTTAGTGCTTGTGTTAAGTATTCCTCTGGCAGGATAATTCACCAGCCTCTAGTCATCCCTTAGGGCCCCTGGAGTCACCCCAAACTGGAGTCCCAGCCACACTGGGATTTGCACACATCTTATTTTTCCATTGTGGAGGGTGACACTAGGATTGGCTGATGGAGATTTGATGGCCTAGAATAATCAATATTAAAACAAGGAAGAGGGACTTCCCTGGTGGCTCAGTGGTTAAGAATCTGCCTACCAATGCAGGGGACACGGGTTTGATCCCTGGTCTGGGAAGATCCCTCATGCTATGGGGCACCTAAGCCCGTGTGCCACAACTACTGAGCCTGAGCTCTAGAGCCCGCGATCCACAACTATTGAGCCCATGTGCCACAACTACTGAAGCCTGCATGCCTAGAGCCTGTGCCCCGCAACAAGAGAAGCCAGCACACTGAAGAACCTGCATGCTGCAACGAAGAGTAGCCCCTGCTCGCCGCAACTATAGAAAGCCTGCGCGCAGCAACGAAGGCCCAACACAGCCAATAAATAAAATAAATTTCAAAAAATGAAAAAATAAAATGAAATAAAACACGGAAGAGCTATGGGAGAGACATGGGATTGGCTAGTGTATTCTGAGCCAGCTCAGGGAATCAAAGACACTTCCTCAGCAGGAATTTCCTGCTTTGAATCCCACGGACATATAGGATATACGGTAGGTCTGGATGGTTCTGAGAGTGAAGGTCAATACCACAGTGACCCAAGATTTGCAGACCTGTAAAAATCTGTGACCTAGAATGGAAACAGGGTCACAGATTGAGGCCAGACAGTGACCTCAAGGGACAGTGCTAGGAGATGAAGCCGTAAAATGAATGAGACAAGGGTGACATTGGCAGAGACTTTGAATGCTTGGAATTGCTCTTTTTTATGCTTCTGGTACATAGTTTAATGAGACGGTGTGTAAGGATCCTTGTACCCCTAACTTTCTATGATTCTATCGAGACATTTAATGGAAAATTTCAGTGGCTTTCCTCATGCAGCTGCTGCATGTCTGCTATTTTAATGGGCTTGCTTTATACCCTGAATATCCAGAGGAGGTGGAAATAAATCAGCCTGAGTTCCATCTCCTCCTCAGATCGAGGGAGAAAGAAAGCTGCGTGATATTGGAAAGGAGAGGTTGGAAGATTTTCTGGCCTGTGGGAAAGGGGATGATGGGCTGAAATAAGTAATTAGTAGAAACTGCCTTTGTGTCTCTCTGATAAAACATGCAAGGAGGTGGGGGTGGGGGGAGGCCCTGGGAGACTCCCACGCGTCTGGGAGGGTGACAAGGTTCGGACTCCTGAGTTTGGCACATTTGGGCTATCTGTATAATCACTATCAAACCTCCTTTATTTTGCTGAATTCCAGCAGAATTCCTCCTCCTGGTATTTTTGTGGAATAAAGCTGATTATAAAACCTTTATTCCTTACTGTTTGGCTTAATTTGTTGTGTTAAAGATGACAGTAAAATTGCATCAGTTCAGACCTGCTGCTTCAAATCCCTTTTAAAGCAAGTATGTTCCTTCCTTCCTCAGAATCCTCTACTTCGTGGTCCAGAGACTGGAGATAGATTGAGGGTTATCTTTATTCCTTTGGAAAAAGAGTGTGTTATAAAACCAGTTAATACTCAAATTGAGAACGCAAAGGCAATGCTTAGTCTTTTTAAGAAACTAAATTAAGTGGTTCGCTTTAAATCTCTTAAGCTCTCCTTTTGGTGCACAAAAAAATGCCCACACTTTATTTTAAAAAACAACAACAAAACTCTTATCTCCTTCCAAAAGCAGGTTAAAAAACCATCTGAGTTGTAACTGGCATTGATGTTGGGTTACCTTGCCCTTCATGGTAAAAAGCAATAATAATACTACTTCTCCTTTCAAATAGTTCATGAATTTTTTTTTTGTCACTTGTAAACTTGTCCTACACCCCTCAATCAATGAGCCTTCTATCGAGATGAAATTCTGTACCGGATGCACCCTCCAGGAGAACACGGGGTGGGGCCCATCTGTCCTGAAGGAGATTGAAATAGGGCCGAGGAAACTGAGCTCACTCTTGCTTATGAGTGAAATGTGGCCATCGGCATGAGACAGGAAAGAGACGTGCTCTTGATGCCACTCTCCCGAGGAGGAACGAGGGTTGTAAATTACAGTTAATTTTCTCCCCGTCCAACAACCAAACGGAGGCTCAAATCCCACATTTCCCAGTCCAGGGCTCTTCCATCCACCATGAGGTCTGTGAGGTTGGTCTGGGGTCATGCCTCAGGGGTCTTGCCTGCTTCCCTGCACCAGGGCTTGTCCAGTTTCTTATCACTGATCTCCTGTTTCTAGTTCCCTGTGGTTCTTGTTATCTGCTGATCATTCTCCATGGAAAGCTCTGGAAGGAAGTCAGGGGTGGGAAGAGGGTGGGTCGGGGTCCTCCTTCCTTTGGCTTTCTTTCTGGAGGGGGTCTAGCTGTCTCCCTTGGCTGAAAGATGCGCTCCTCTCCAGGAAAGGTGCCCCACAGGGTTGCTTGCCTTCTGGGGCGTGGCAGCCTCTTCCCCCACTGGTGCCAGCCCTGCACTCTCCAGTCTGGTCCCTGTCCTCTGTCTTCACCTTTGCAAATAAACCCTGCTTGAATTTCCTACAATTCAGTCTGGTTTTGACAGGGCCCCTGACTGGTACAGGGACTCCTTTTTAAACTCTTGAACTAGGGGAAGGACACAAGGAGGGGGATGTCAGGCCCTGTGGTCCCTCGTGGTGGACTCATATTTTGGTGAGGACTCCTTCACCGATGTCATTAGGCCATCACCGGACTTATTGACTCCTTATTGCAAACTTTGAATTGTCAAAGCCCGGTGCAGTTCTTAAATAAAAAATAACTTGTGCCCAGCAAACGGAACCGATTTTAAAAGGGATTGCTCATGGTGATTTAGTGAATTGTCAGGTTTCTATTTCATAAATAACAAAATAGAAATTAGGAGCATGTCAGAATGCATTAGCACTCACTCGTAAATAAAAGCGATTTTATTGGAACTGGTAAATTATGCTTACTTAATCCACGCTGTCATGCCTGGCACTTTGCTATATATCCTGTGGGTTTTTTACTCCCTAGATGTATTGCAGTTCAGCAAGACAAACATATTGGGTAAGTGATATAATAGGAACGCAATTATGAGTAAATAAATCTTATTTTCCTGTGTTTCATACAGTAATGACTCGCTCTCCTCCGGGTGACATGTAGGGCCAAGCTTCATGAAAATGGGAGATTAATGCACCCTCTGTGTGTGTGTGTCTCTCTCTCTCTTTAAGGCCACGTGTGGAAAAGAAATGAAAAGATGAAGAGTCTGTCATTGAACTTGAGATGCCAGAATAAAGGAGTCTTGCTCTTCAGCTAGGTGGCATCGATCCCGCTAATGTTTTGGCTTCTGGAGAGAGGAAATCTTTGATCCGCTCAGTGAGTTGATGGTCACAGGACAGCTGGTCACGTCCTTCAGGCCAAGTCCGAAGGCCCGGGAAGCAGGGCATCCTATAGAAGACAAACCTACATTGACTCCATTTGCATAAGTGTCGGGGACAAGACAGATACACACATGAAAGTGCCAATAACACTAAAGGGTGACAAGGGACTGGGGTGAGGGTCAGGGGTGGGGGGAGGGGTCTGAGGGGCCCTCCTGGAGCACATGGAGCTTGAAGGATGTGTCCAGGTAGACATCTGTATCCTTGACAACGATGTCCAAGTAGGTATCTGTATCTCAGTTCTTCCATTTGACAAGGAGAGTCCTTAACAAAATTCAGCCCTCCCCCCGCAACTTCTGGGGCATCTCAAACTCTTTATACAGCTTCTCGTTCCTCCTTAGGGCTCCCTGACCTTCAACTCCCTCCTGCCCGGGTTCTTCAGCCCCGACGTCATCATCTCATCTCAGAACTCTGTCCCCTTTGCCCTTGAAAACACCTGTTTTTGTTCTATTTTTCCAGGCCCCTGTCTACTAGATGATAATGGGATGGAATAATGCAGATAAAACAATTCATGCACTGTTGATAAGTGACCCCTTCCTGGGGACAGAGTGCCTTCAGCTGATTAGGATGCTCCATGTCAGGTGCCTGGACCATCCAGAGGGAGAGTGGGGAGAGGAGCTCTTTAGAACCCTTCAGTCCTAGCATGCAGGTAGGAGCTGCCCCCTCAGGGAATGGCAT
The DNA here is from genome assembly GCF_030028045.1 of Hippopotamus amphibius kiboko. Classification (NCBI taxonomy): domain Eukaryota; kingdom Metazoa; phylum Chordata; class Mammalia; order Artiodactyla; family Hippopotamidae; genus Hippopotamus; species Hippopotamus amphibius. Next base: position 4,373,212 of record NC_080189.1, on the reverse strand, counting down.
GCTTCCAGGGAACTTGGACAGTCTCTTCCCGGAAGGATCTCCCCCCACCTCCAGACCTGGCTGGGGCTGCTGGTTCAGTGCTGTGTAAACTTTCCCTCGGATTCACACTTGAAAGCACTCTCCTCGCTGAGTGTTTTGCATTTGGTCCCCAGAATGGTAAAGGGAGGTATTTTTCTCATTTGACAGTTGGGGGAAGAAAAGCCAATAATAACAGAATCTAGGACCCAGGCCTCCTGAACCAGCCGGGACCCTGCTACCCCCGTGGCTTTTCTGAAGATATAACCCAACCGTGTTTGTTTGGTTTGCTGAAGACACCTGGGCATTAAATTCTGAAATCAGAAAAGCAGGCGGCTGGTGCTTGTGAATGGATACATTGTTGCAGTTAGTTTAGCTCCTTGAAGGAGTCAGAGGCCTTCTGCAGCCTTTGTAGCCATGAGTGAGCCAACCATCTGTGCTTAAAGTTTCACCAAACACTGAAATAATTAAAAAGAAGAAATTGAGGTTTAGATGTACCAACTGACTTATCTGACTCCGGTGGTCAAAAGAAGCCGGGCTTTCTGACCCAAATCTGCAGTGATGTCTCTTTTACTTGGAGGATAAAGGAACAATCGAATTCAAGTTATAGCACAGAGTTCACAGAGCCTGCAGGTACTACATCTCTTAGATACTGAAAATCATATGTAGCAAAAGACTAATCACGCACATTTTTTGGGTGCGTTGGGTGTTAGTACCACAATCCACCTCCATATTTAAGCATCTTTGTTTAGAAAATGTGAGAAATAAACAGAGTGATTTTCTGGGTGAGTGAGAGCAGCCTCTACCTCGGGGGGATTCACATGGGCATTGCAGGCAGTGAATGAGAACATGTGCCTGTGTGGGGAGGATCTAGGCATAGAGTTTAGAAACTTTAGGAACTTGAAAAATGTCCCTCCACCCTCACCAACTCGTTCAGTGGACTTGAGTGTTTTATAGGGCAGAACTGTGCTGGAGGCCACCGAGACGGACAACACTGGTCCCCTCCCAGACCGTGTGGAGTTAGGAGGATGCAATGAAGCTCTCCAGCCACAGCTGCAGAGGTGCCCACGGTGTCCAGCTGGTCAGTTCTCTGGGGACTTATTTTGTTTATTTTTTGTTCAAGTGTAATTGATTTACAATATTGTGTTAGTTTCAGGTGTACAGCAGAGCGATTCAGTTATGGGTTGGCCAAAAAGTTCATTTGGATTTTCCTGTAACATCTTATCGAAAAACCCGAATGAACTTTTTAGCCAACCCTATATATGTATTACATATAGATATTCTTTTTCAGATTCTTTTCCCTTATAGCACAAAATATTCAGCATAGTTCCCTGTGCTATATAGCAGATCCTGTTGGTTATTTATTTTGTGTATAGTCGTGTGTACCTGTTAATCAGGAGACTTGCTGAAGAGCAGAATGGACAGAATAAAAATCCAAATGTCCTCAGACCATGTTCTCTGTACAGCTTGTTAGAAGATACCATAGATACTTACTTTGATTATTTGCCTCTAAATGTTTTGTTTGTGGAGCAATGAGACAGAGCTGGGTGAGAAAACTCCTGCTCTGTACGTCAGGAGGCCTGAGTTCCGAGCGCCGTCACGCTGCCAGCTTGGGGAGCCTTTGATGGGGCCACTTGCATTGAGCAGAAGGACAAACCGTGGTTAGGAGCCCACAACAATGCCCCGTGTAAGTGCTGTCCCGGCTGCTCCTGTGTGCATCCATCGTGTTGCCTCATCAACCGGGGCCTCGGTTTCCTCATCTCTACAATGGGGACAATGTCAGTGCCCAGTGCACAGGTGATGGTGAGGCTCAAAGGAGCTGGAAATCAGACAGCGAGCCCAGAGTGAGCGTAGCACCGAGGGTGCCAGGGCTGTTCCAGCACTTTCCGTATCATTATTATTCACTTCTCAGACCTCCGCTTTCCTTATCTGTACTGTGTACAGATAATATCTCCCTTATTTTCTCTTATAGGAGTATGCTGCGGGTCAAGAGAAAACCTTAAGATAATTGTGATTTCAAGAAGAATAGTCTTTTAAAATGATAAAGACATGCTTGTGATAATTATCGTGTCACTGGCCTCGCGATTCCCCTGAGTTGTAGAATTCTTGAGGAGGAGTGCAGGAACTGCAGGGACGGTGCGTCGGATTCACTGGAACCCTTGTCCAGTGATGCGTCCCCGCTCCCAGCCACCCGCTGCCCGTAGAGCCGTGCTGAGCCGTGACCGCGGAGCGTGGGCAGCCTGGTGATGGGGCTGAGGACCACTGGTGACGTGGGAGAGGGGAGATGAGTTGATTAAAATGGAAGAAGTTGATTTTTAAAAATAATCTTTATTGGAGTAGAGTTGATCTACAATGTTGTGTTCGTTTCAGGTGTACAGCAAAGCGAGTCAGTTATACATATGCATATATCCACTTTTTTAAGATTCTTTTCCCATGTAGGCATTACGGAGTGTTGGGTAGAGTTCCCTGTGCTGTACAGTAGGTCCGTATGAGTTATCTGTGGAAGAAGTCCCATTTAAGCCTCGTTCATGTATTGGAAATTTGTGCTGTGGTTTGTCCTTCAATAATACACCACGCTCAGCATCATCTGTCCGTGAGAACTTTGGGAACATATTGACTCAGTTGCCCCCACGAATCATGAGCTCCCTGTCTTTCCCTGACGGCTCTCTGTCAGCGGGGGCAGCCTGTTGCCCCCTGGCAGACAAGACGAGGAGGCCCAAATAAGCCCATTAATATTCAGCCAAATACCAATAAAGGCCTTGTCCAATGTGATTCATTTATCATATTGAGCTACCCTTTTCAAGCCAAGAGCAAATTAAGTGAGCATCGGCTTGTGTTACCTTGCAAATGCCGTACAGATAAAAATCAAACTGTTATCTTCTGCATACTTGGAAGATTAATTGGAAAGGCTGTTCTTTGGGTGCTCAATTTCATGTGCTCAACCATTGTTTGGGGGCATCACGGCCTGTGTGCAGCGTGGCAGGGTTTATCAGAAGGTGTCTCTGGATTTGAAAACAATCTAATTAACAATTCTGCTTGTGCTTTCGCTTCTTCTAAAAATAGTGTCAACAAATTGGCACCATCTCCTAAATATCTGCTTACATCCTATTTTAGCAGCCAACTCATGGATTGCCAGGAGTTTGTAATATACCCGTATCTCAAAATAAAAATGCCTCTCTTGCAAACTGTGAGCAAGATCAACACCAGATCACAGCAGGACAGGGGTTCTCACGGTGCCAAGTGCCGTCAAAGTCTCTCGGAAACTTGCAAACCCACATTTATGGGCTGAAAAACTTATAGAGTTTTTTTTTTAACCCTCGGTCCACCTTATTTGCTTTTAAGGAGTTCGCAACACTGCTGTTTTCATGTTCAGCTCTGGGGCCATTGGAAACTTTGGCCTCAGAGAATTCAGAGCAGGAGATATTTCAGGGTCCACGTCCACCATCACCCCCTGAAGACGACGAGGGGATGGGGAGTGAGGGGCTTGCTTTCACATGCAGCCAGGACGTGACGGGCTTCCAGCCTGAAGCCCTGAGCCCCCGGCAGGCTCTCAAGGCACCGCAACGAATGTGCAGGGAACACGGCACTGCTGAGGCATAGTGGGTACCAAGCCCACAGGCCTGCCCCTTCCAAAATTTCTGCCTCACGGAGCTTTATAAATGAGATCATCACCACGGAATTGAAGATACAATCAGGATAAGTCCTATTCTGTACATTTCTCTGTTATTGAGGAAGGTTGTGAAGCCAGGGAAGTACAGGGCCCTGCAGTTTCCATCTTTGTGTTTCCTTCACACTTGTTGGAAACCCATTTTCCCAGTCCTAATAGCCACAGCCCCAGGCTACACCGCCTTCCCCCCCCCCCACCCCCACACACCTCTGCTCTCTCTTGCTAATTACTTCTCTCTCAAAATCACAACTCAGGATGGAGAACAAAATCAAACATCTCAAGGTTATTCCCGTATTGTAGAGGATACTTATTAGCTTGAGTGATGGATAAATCCAAACGTGAGAACCAATGGGTGGGACCCCGGTGGTCTGAGAAATCACAGGGCACGTGGGAGGTGGGCGTGGCACTGCGGTCTTCAAGGATTTTGACCAATTTGGGATAACAAGGCGTTGACTTCACTGCAAAGCACAGCATGGCAGAAGGATTTGTGGGCCGTTTAGAGACCCGGGCTTGTTCTACCACTGAGACCGGGTAAATTATTTTAGAGGATGCAAGGCAGACACTTTGATGTGACTGACTTAGCATCAGAAAGTTTTGTCTTGCTGAACTCTAACTCTGCCTGCTCTTAGCCCTGGGTTCGAGGGAAGGGCAGTATATCACTGGATTCAAAATTCATGGTTCTGTCGAATGTGGATTCTTTGATGTTTACTAAGGTCTGCTTCTTTGCAGTTCACTATGTGATCAATTTAAAACTGTTCTATGTGTGCCTGAGAAGAATTTTTAGGTGCAACATTTGATATACATTCTTTAGAACAAGCTTGCAAGATTGTTGTCCAAATCTTCTGATCCTTAATACTTTAAATTCTTTGGTTGATTAGTTGTTGAAAGAGGTAGAAACATCACTATTATTGAGATTTATCACGTTTGCATGTTATTCTTTCAATTTTGAATTTATTCAGTTTGAAGCTACACGGGGTTCATATCAGTTCCAAATCGTTGTAGTTTCCTGGCGATTTGTCTCTTTTATAATTCAGTAGTTGCATGCACTGCGTCAGGTAAACGTTGCCTGATGCTGATGACGAAATGGCAGCTTTCCTTTGGTTGGTACCTGTCCCATTTTCTTCTCTTACATTATTTTCAGCACTTGCTTCAGACCAAATGGAAATGTATCTCTTACCTGGCAGGTTTTATCCAATTACATTTCCTGTGTCTGTTCATTCAAATGGGCCAGAATCTGCACCCTTACTTTGTGGCTTGTGTTCACTAGACTTTCGCTTGTTTTTCTCATCTCCTCCCTATACTGTCATCTTGGAAAACAAGTCAGCTGTTTCATAGTCTCTATTTTTTCTCTTCTGGTTGGGAAGTTATATATCTTATTCCTATTCTTTGTAGTGGTTATGGTTAATTTTTAATTTAAAAGAAAGTTTGAAAACAATCTCAAACTTACAGAAAAGTTGCAATTACAACACAATACTGATGCAACATCTTTTTCTGATACTTGATGCGTATTTCCTACAAACAAGGGTATTCTCCTATATAACTGCAATACAACCATCGCCATTTTGAAAGTAGTAGTCCTGCATCCCTACCAATTGATGCAAAGACCTCATTCTCATTTTTCTTAATGTGCCAATAATTTCCTTTATAGTTAAAGGATCCAATTCAGAATCGCAGATAACTTAACTTGTCCCTTTTCCTTAATCTGGAAAGGTTCTTCATTCTTTCCTTGATTTTATGTCCTTGGCACTTTTAAAGATTTTAGGCCAGTTAGTCTGTAGAATGCCCCTCAATGCAGCTTCATCCAGTGTTTCCTAATTCCTGTTAAAGATGCATGCCCTGAATCTAATCATACTGCAGAAATGCCCTGTGTGTTGGTCTTTGTATCCTATCAGGTGATGTACAGTTCCAATTAGTCCTTTTGTGAATTATGGTCATTTAATCACTTGATGAAGGTGGTATTTCACCACATAAAGTTGCTCTTTTCCTCTTTGTAAATAATAAGTACTTTGTGGTGAGGGACTTTGAAACTATGAAAAATATCTAATTTCTCATCAAATTTTCAATTTATTAATAATATCAGTATAGACTCATGGTTTCCTGTTTTATTCAAGGAATTTTAACCTCTTATTAATGTCATTTATTTTCATGTTCAAATTTTTCAAATTTGGTCAGTGGGAGCCTCTTTAAGCTATTTGTTGTCTTTTGACATGTCCTGTCGTTTTTGCTTACTTCCTTTATCCAGTGCAATGAGATGTCATCTTGTGCTTTTCTGCCCCATACCTGGAATCTGCCGTATCTCCAAGGATCACTGACTTCTTACAGTGGAGGAAGATACTGAGATGCCAAGATCTTGGCACTAGGTGTGCTCAGCTCTAATGGGAGGTCACAGCTCCCACTGCTCAGGGGACATAGTGAGAAGTGATATATCTGTTAATTCTTCTCTTTGGAATTTAATTTGAAACAAGCCACTTCCACAGGGTGCTGATACCTGGTGACAGCCAGCACTCCTCAGCTGAGTGCAAGGAGTCTCAAGACGGCAGACTTGCAGGGAAGGCAGAGGCCCATCTACCTGCAGCACCGTCATGGGCCCCAGACAGTCAATCAATTTTCCTACCTTCACACTGAGGCCAGGCTTACTTGGGGTGGGTGTGGAGGGAGTCTCTTGGGGTCTATGTAGGTGCTTAGGAAGACCTGAGGGTGAATAGTAAGTAGAGAGATTTCCTTATGTTGGGGCTGTTTCTAATGAAATCCTAATTAGTGTGTCAGGAAAGTGGAATACATCTCTGGGGACCGTGGTGGTGGGGGTGGAGCACGGGCATCAGAACATCTAACAGTGGGAGATGTGCTTGTTCTGGAAGATGCCTGGGTGCAGCTGTTAGTGACCCAGGATCATTCAGCATTTGGGGACAGGAAGAGAGCTGGTATCAGGTCCAATGGGGCCCAGATGGCTGGGAGAAACTCAAGACTGACACTTCTTCCTTAGGAGGGAAACAATGGGAGGAGCAGACCTCAGAGAGGCATGAGGTCTTGGGATTGTTAAGAAAAGAATGTCCGTCGACAGATGAACGGATAAAGAGGATGTGGTGCATATATACAAAACATATATACAATGGAATATTACTCAGCCATGAAAGAGAATGAAATAATGCCATTTGCATCAACATGCATGGACCTAGAGATTATCATGCTAAGTGAAGTAAGTCAGACCGAGAAAGACAAATACCATGTGATATCACTTGTATATGAAATCTAAAAAAATGATACAAACGAACTTATTTACAAAACAGAAATAGACTCACACATGTAGAAAACAAAATTATGGTTACCAAAGGGGAAAGGGAGGTGGATAAATTAGGAGTTTGGGATTAACATATACACACGATTATATATAAAATAGAGAAACAACAAGGACGTACTGTATAGCACAGGGATCTATACTCAATATCTTGTAATAATCTATAAGGGAAAAGAATTCATAGATATATGAATCACTTTGCTATACACCTGAAACTAAGACAACATTGTAAATCAACTGTACTTCAGGCTAAAGAAAAGAAAAACAAAACCCTCGAATTAGATGGTTTTGTGGTTAACAAAATTAGATGGCACAGTGGTTAACCCGGGGCCGGCTTCCTGCCCTTGAGCTCCGATTCCACCTCCGTCGAGGGCTGTGATCTCCTGCAGAGGGCGTAACCGCTCTGTGCCTCGATGACCTCCTCTGAAACTGGGGTCCTTGGGGTCGTTGGGAGGGTGACATGGATAACACAAGTCAAGGTTTAAGCAGTGACAGACACTGATGTTAGCAGCTATTTTCACTTAAGGACAAAGCAGAAACCCAGTAATTGGAACCGAGGCCGAGTTCAGGCCAAGTTATCAGCAAGTTTGACTTGCTCTTGCTACTGGCATGTTGAATCTCATCCAAGGCTCTGGGGAGAGGCCAGCGGGAAGGAAACTGCAGATGGGGGTGCAGAGTTGGGGAAAAAAACCACTCCCGACTTGCCAGCTGGAGCGCAGACTGTGGCTCAGATCATCACTTCACCCAGGGGTGACGATGCTGCTACCTCATTGGTGCAAGTCCACCAGGTGTGTGTCAACTCCTCCATCACCTCGGGTTCCGCTTAGGGAGTCAGGATGTTTTCTATTTCTTTAGAGAGAAGGGAAAGCCACATAAACATGGCAAACAACAGCCAGTTCTGTGAGCATCTTTCCTCCCCTCCCCACCTCCCTCCCCCAAAAGCACTGGAGCAAAGGGAGCGAGAGTAAACTGAAAAGCAAACTCATCTTTCAAGCACATAAAAAAGATCAAACGCAAGGGCGGGGGAGGAGAGGAGGATGCAGACCAAACCTCCAGTGCCTTAGAGAGACTTAAGAGGAGTCCCAGGACTGAGCCATAAAAGGTTTATGGCATCCTAGGAATAATTGAATATTTCCTGGTTTGTTGTGCTGAGATTTTATGAGCCAAACAGGGGACCTTTCAAGCTTGTTTTCCTTTGCTCTTCAGTAGGTTTAATTAAGGTTGGACTCAGGCTTCAAATTGTTTGAAAACTTGAGATTAAAACAAAACAACCCAAGAAACCTACATAACAACTGAAGCCGGTAAGGACTGGATCAGTTATGTGGGCGTCCCCAATGGGCTAATAATTTAGCACCCTCTCAAAGCAAAAATTTTACTGATTTTCCTTAGCAATCACTCAGAGTATGCTGAAATAAAAATCTTTATTAGTACAATTTGTGTATATCTTTGCTTATATTCATATTCTTAAGTAAGCTGCCGGGTCCCCTTTGTTAGCAATACAACTAATTTGTACTTTCTTTTCCTTAAACTTTTGCCCCATCCCACCTGCTAGATGTAGATCCCTTTATTATATAGGGAATTTACTTCCTTTCTCACTTCCATCTGATCTCAGACTTGATTAGCCATTAGAAACATCCATCCCTTAATACATTCTTCAATCGATATTAAATGAGTCCATTATATTAAGGAAAAATACTTTGTTTGCTTTCAACAGCAACAATAACACAACAACAATGGATTTTCTAGATAATAGAATCCTTAAGGAGGGATTATGTTCCGATACAAAATAGGAAATTTATCATATATCCTGATTAAGACCAAAACCAACTTGTATTTCTCCAGTCAGATGTTTTATTATCTCCTGTGCAGCGTGGAGTTAACTAGTGCAGTATTCATTTAAACTTTTAAAAATATACTTTATTTTTTAGAGTAGTTTTAGGTTCCCAGCAAGACTGATAAGAAAGTACAGAGTTCCCATATACCTGCCGGCCTCCCCGCCACAGCCTCCCTCACCGTCCACATCCCCTGTCCAAGTGGTACATTTGTTAAATTGATGAACCTACATTTAATACATCCCAAGTTCATAGTTTATGTCACAGTGCATGCCTGGTGATGTATATTCTATATGTTTGGACAAATGTATAATGACATATATCTACCAACACAGTATCATATAGAGTAGTTTCACTGTCCTAAAAATCCTCTGTGCTCTGTCTATTCATGTATCCCTCCCCTCTAACCCCTGGCAACTACAGGTCTTTCTACTATCTTCATAGTTTTGTCTTTTTCCAGGACTTCATACCGCTGGACTCATATGGTGTGTAGCCTTTTCAGATTCTTTCACGTAGTAATGTGCATTTAAGTTTCTTCCATGTCTTTTTAAAAATAGCCTTTATTTTTTTGGAGCAGCAGTATTTACTTTTTATTTCAATGATGATTTAAGGTGGCTTCTAAGTTGGTAACCCAACCATCGCTCTATCAAACTTGCTCCGAGCACAGCCAGAAGCAGCGGAAACTCAGTTTTCACGTTGGTGGACATTGAATCACCTCTCCTCGCTGTGTGACTCCAGGAGAAATGCCTCTGCTCATGCAAAGACGCTGCTGGAAGCGAGAAAGTGGAGAAGGATGATGGGATGGTGGTACCTTAAACACACGCCTGGAGAGCGTTCACGGTCCCCGACCGCTCCTCCATCTTGACGGTCACCTTCATTTTATGGCCGTATTTCTCAAAGGAATTTCAATAGTCCTTGAAAAAAAGGGCAACCTTCTTTGTTTTTGGGTTTTTTAAATTTATTTTTATTTAAAAAATTTTTAATTTAATTTTTATTTTATATTGGAGTATAGTTGATTTACAACGTCATATTCATTTCAGTTGTCCAGCAAAGTGATTCAGTTATACATACGCATATATCCACTCTTTCCCAGATTTCTTTTCCCACATAGGTTATTACAGAATATTGTGTACAGTTCCCTGTGCTAGACAGTAGGTCCTTGTTGATTATCTGTTTTGTATATAGTAGTGTGTATATGTTAATCCCAAACTCCTAATTTATCTCTCCCCTGCCCCCCGCCCCGCCCCCCCACCTTTCCCCTTTGGTAACTGTAGGTTTGTTTTCTATGTCTGTGAGTCTGTTTCGTACTTTGTTGTTAAAGACCCGAGTTTTTAATTGAGAGAGAACAGAGGCAGGTCTGCTTCTTGAAATTCCAGTGTGATTCTGGGACTGAGAGCAGCCGTGTTTACACACCTTCTGTTGGACGATGGGTACCACGGAGCACTGGAGGCTAACTCATCCTCCTGTGGGTCAAGGCTTGTGACCTCCCTGACTTGTGCTGCTGCAGGAATTCTCGAGGACACAAGATTGCCCCACCCATCAATTTCCTCTGAATGACACGATGCGTCCCAACAACTAGAAGCTTCTAGTATGTTTAAATGAGCTATGGGCTTAGAATTGAACACTTGGGGTGAAAGCAGACACAAGAACACTCTCATCCCCCCAAAGCAGAAGTTACTACCAGACACGCAATCCCTCTGACTCCTCTGGAGCCCGCCGTTGGCTGATAGCAGACATTCAGTATCAATAAGGCAATCGAAGACACCTCTATCCCAACAATGTCTTCATTCATGGAATTTCTCCAAAAGGCATGAAAAGTAAGTAACTACATCACAACTTAGTTTCTTTTCTTCTCTATATGCGCTGTGTTTGATTAGTCTTCAGCTCCGGATCCAAATTTTATCTGGTTAGGACACACGTGGGCTGGCCAGCCTCCAGCAACCTTCTGTACGTGCCATTTAAAGATTTGCATCAACTCTTCACATGAGCAAAAAGAAATCATCAAGGTTTTCCCATTCACGTTCCTCACTTTACAGACGGGAAAAGCAAGGGCTCCAAGGTCCAGTGACTTGTGCAAAGCTGCTCCATTTGCTGCAAAAGACCTGGGTCTAGAAATTGGCCCTCCTGAATCTCACTCCTGCTTTCTCTCCACATGTGGCGTGGCTGCACCTTTTTATTTATTTCATTAAACAAATGCAGTCAGCATTAAAATTTGCACCAGGTCCCATGCAAGCAATTATCAGCTCTAGTCAAGTCAGTGCTGTTATTATCCACATGTCACAGAGAAGGAGCCTGAGAGAGGTTATTGACTTGCAAGGTCAGAGTTTGTAAAAGGCTGTGCATCCTGAGAACATAGCTGACCTACCCTAGAGTCCGTGCCCAATTTCCCCCCCATGCTCTGGCATTTCCACTGCTCCACACTACAAGCAGGCTTATAGGTGTTGGCCCTTGTGACAAATTCCAATTGAGATATAATATCTCCATCTGGAAAGACAGACCTTAGCTCAGCAAGCAACATCAAATCAAGGTTTGACTCCGTACCAGCTTGAAAGTTACTTTTCAGAAAACATTGGTTTTCTTTCCAATGTTAAAATCTTTTGAGGATCTCAAAAAACAATCATTCCTCTCTCCTCTTTGGTGCCTCGTGGCCTGAAGGAATGTTAATGTATTTACCTTCCGTGTCTTAATTATCCAAAGGGTTATGGAAAGAGAGAGCTAGGCTGCTTTCTCATGCAAATCTCAGCCAGAGGAGTTCTTTCCCCCCCCTTTGCTATAAAAAGGGAAGTAAGAAACATCATAATTCTTAAAGATGACTTTTAACTCTAAGATTCCTGTGTTATGGGCAAGTATCAAAGCCACCAGACGCTTTGGCTGTTTTTGGCTTTCTCAGCTATTCTGTGATAGAATGGAGGGGCATGATGTGAAGAGGGTCATCTGATTTGAGGCTGGAGTGAAGAAAAGTGTTTCTCTTAAATCAGTCAGAAAAATCCTATAGTTCTTTAGGGGTCAGTCAGCACTCATATTGAAAAGGCGAGGCAAATACACCATGAAAACGAATGGGTCTTCTGGGATTTAACCCACAATCTGCCACACTTTGGCTATGTGAACGTGGGCAGTCATAGCACCTTTTGGCCCAGATTCTAGAAAGTGGACTTACTCTGGATGAACATGACTGTGTTTTGGGGTTGATGTAGGGATACGTGCACAGGAGCTGAGTGAGGGAGGGCTGCACGGTCGGGGAGGTAGCACAGCCCTTCTAGACGGGGAGGTGGGCTGTGGGGGGAGGAGGAGACAGTGAGGGGGAGCTCACGTCGCAGCTCAGGGGTGCGGAGGTGACGGGCCATCTCAGCCTGGCAAGGAAAGGGCTGTCATTCCAGCAGAGTGCCAGCTCTGGGAGTTTGGTAGACGGGTGTGCAAGTCACCTGTGCCTCTCAGCTTTTTTTTCAGCCCTTTATTGGAATATAAGTGCTTTACGCTGTTGTGCCAGTTTTTGCTGTACAACAAAGTGAATCAGCTGCATCTACACGTATATCCCCATATCCCCTTCCTCTCACGACTCCTTACCGCCTTCCCTATCCCAGCTCTCTAAGTCATCACCCATCGTCGAGCTGATCTCCCTGTATACGCCCCAGCTTCCCACTAGGTATCTATTTTACATTTGGTAGTGTATATATGTCAATGCTACTTGCTCACTTTGTCCCAGGTTCCCCTTTGTGCCCCACCCCCTAAGTCTGTTCTCTACAACTGCATCTTTATTCTTGCCCTGTCACTGAGTTCATCAGTACCATTTTTTTTAGATTCCATTGCCTCTCAGTTTGACCATGAGAACGGTAACTGAAAGCAATGAACAAAGGCAGTTAACGATATTCACGAGTCCGTGAGAAAAGGCCCCTTACGGAAGGCCAAAGATACACAACATGTGAAAAAAATCCTCAAATCATTTTAGAGACGTTTGGTGAAAATCAAAAATGTCCCACCATAACCAAACTACAAATTTCAGCCACAAATAGAAATGCTAAGTGAGAGGTACAGTGAAGGAGGAATAGAAGAGTCGAGAGAGAGAGGGGAAAGACGGGGGCGGGGGGGGGGGGGGGGAGGGGAAAGGAATTAAGTCTGAGGGAAACAGATTAATGGAAAGCCCAACGAATGAGGTCCTCAAAGTGAGCTTCCCCCCATTCCACTGGGAAGTGGGATTTACTCATGGCACCTTCAGAGACTATAGATTCTAATTATGAAAACTCAGAAAGGACACCAAATATGGCTTGAATCAACACCCCTCATTTCTTTTTCACTTAGCTTTGCCAGAGGAGTCTTCTAGACTCTCCATGACAGGCAAGCATCTTATGGCCAAAAAGAGTTGTGCTACGTTATCCCGGGATTACGTTTTAGTATTAGTGCTAGCCAGACCAGAATTATTGCATCTTGACGTGGTACCATGGTGACATCTGAGTGAGACTGAGCAAAAATTAAGCTCCAAGTGTTATACAGAGAAAACACTTGACATAACTTCCTGCTGTCATTACTTGCTGGATACCATGGTCTGACCCAGGCCGGGACATCACCGTTTTACGTGCTGGGGAGCCCCCTGACTTTAGCCAAGAGTCCCTCTTGGCTAAGACGCACCCTTTCTGGAAGCAACGTTTGCTAAGAGGCTCACCTTCAGCTCACTTGTTTGTTGGGCTTGCGGATCATAGGCTGTACTTGAATGGACAGGATGAAGGCTTGTCTTAAGAAGCTTCCCACTCATCCTTCTGCAGGACTGAGGTGTTATAGGCAACCTGCTGGATCTTACCTGTACCTGCCGGGTCTTACCTGCACCTGTTGTCTAGCTCTCTGCCTCAGAGACTCCCTAGCCAACTCTTGTTGTCCTGAAGTCTGAATGTTTGTTAAAATTCGGTGTATCAGGGAAGTGATGGTTCAAACAGGTTTGTGTGCAATAAGTTCCTTCAACTTAGCTAAGGCAAGGACTGTGGTCAGAAACAAGAGTTTCTGGCAATTGGTGTTTTGCAAATAATTGGAGCCTGGTGCTTACTGTCAGGAGAGAGATTGTAGTTGGGACCCAAACAGCTCGACGTCCTTGTTTTTTGTTTCATTTATTTTCTCTATTGTTTTCCTATTTTGACTTGCATTGATTTCTGCTCTTATAATCATTCTATCCTTGCTTTGGTTTTAGTTTGCTCTTCCTTGTCTAGCTTTTTGAAGTGGGAAGTTATGTTGTGGATTTGAGACTTTCCCTCTTTTCTGGCGTAGCCATTCGTGCCGTTGATTTCCCCTCTAGTACTGCTTTAGCTGTGTCCCACTAATTTTGATTTGTTCCATTTTCATTTTCTTTCCGTTCAATGTATTTTAAAATAATTCCCTCGAGACTTCCTTTTCACCCAAGGATTATTTAGAATTGTGTCGCATAGTTTCCAAATATTTGGCGATTTTCCCTTTATCCGATATTTTTTTCTAGCTTGATTTCATTGTTGCCAGAGAACACACTCTATGACTTCACTTCCTCTAATTTTGTTGAGGTTTGTTTTACAGCTCAGGGTAAGGTCTATTTTAGTATTTTTTTTGGTGGACAGTGGAAAGAATATGTATTCTACTGTTTTTGGATGGAGTGTTATGTAAATGTTGATTGGATCTTGTTGGTTGATGGCGTTGTTGAGTTCCTCTGTATCCTTCCTGATTTTCTCTAGTTGTGTCAACTGTTGAGAGATGGGTGTTGCAGTCTTCAACTATAACTGTAGATTAGTCTATTTCTCCTTTTGTTCTATCAGTTTTTGCTTCACATATTTTGCAATTCTATTCTTTGGTGCATACACAGTTAGGACTGCTATGTCTTCTCAGTAGATTAACCCTTTTACTACTGTACAATGCCTCTTTCTTTCTCTGTTAATTTTGTTTTGTCTGAAGTCTACCAACATCTGATATTAATACAGAGACTCCTGATTTCTTTTGATTAATGATTGCATAGTACAGCTTTTTCCATTCTTTTACTTTCAACTTGCCTACACATTTATATTTAAAGTGAGTTTCTTGCAGAGAATGTATAGTTGGGTAATGTTTTTTTTAATTCACTCTGCCAATTTCTATCTTTAAATTGATATAGTTAAACCATTTACATTCAAGTCATTACTGATATGTTAGAGCTTAAGCTTGCCCTTTTACTTTTGTTTTTTGTTTATTTCTTTTGTTTTTTATTTCTCTGATTTCATTTTCCTGCCTTCCAGTGGGTTGACTGAATGTTTTTTAGAATTTCATTTTGATATACCTATGATGTTTTTGAACATAACTGTTTATATATATATGGGTTTTTGGTGGTTGCTTTAGGTATTGCATTATACATATACAACTCATCACATGTACTGGAGTCATCATATTACCAGGTTGAATGTATTTATCCTGCTTTGCGTGTTTCTGAGTTTTCAGGAACTGTGGTTTGGTGTCTGCTGCTAATTTTGGAAAGTTCTCTGCCATATTACTTCAAATATTTCTTCTGTTCCCTTCTCTCCTCTTCTAGTATTCTAATTATGTTTATTTTTCTCTATTAGATGAGAAAGAATGATGGAGGGAGTTGGAGTGGGAAGAATTCTCTTCCACCTGCTGGGATAAATTTCTGACAACAATTTTTCCCCTGGAGAGTAGGCTTTTGTTGGGAAACCACCCTGGGCATATTTTGCAGTGTTTACTTCTCTTCCACTGTCAGAGCTATGAGGGCATCTTTCTCAAATCCTCTCCGTGAGAACCTGGTGAAGTTCCTGGAGGTAAAGCCCATGGAAGTGTGGTTGCACCTCCCTCCAAACTGCAGCCCAAAGGAGTTTCTTACACTTATACTAGTAACACTTAGCCTCCAGCAATCCACAAAAGTGATCACTTAGGCGCACTGCTGGGCTACGGCTCCTGAGGCTTCTGGTCCAGGAACAGGTCTCCGCTGTGACTCTCTGTATCCATGGAGAATTGGAGGAGGGGGCATTTTCTCTGCCACTTCAGTTCTCTAATGGGTCCAGTAAAAATCACTGATTTTTCAGTACATCCAGCTTTTACTGGTTGTAAGGACAAAAGTGACGACTTCCAAGCTTTTTACATATTGGAACTGAGTCTGGAAGTCTTTCACACTATATTTTCATTGTAGTTTACTTGAGTTCATTGAAGGAAGAGATTGCAACTTCAGGATCTAGGATGCTGACTGGAGAGAAAGTAAGATTCAAAAATAATTGATTAAATAAATTAAATGCTCATTTGAAGGGGCTAATGCCATCCGCATTTTAAAAATGGGAAAACTAGAGTTCAGATATTAAACGATTTAGCTTAATAATCAATAGGGACTGTATCCCAGGACCTTTGATCCAAATTTCATATTCTTTCTGTAAAATAGAGAACTATAAGCAATCTTTGTAATTTAGCATTATATTACATTTACTAAGTGCTATGTAAGTTAAAGGGAGGGAAAAACAGTATGTGCTGAAGTAATGATGACTAAATTTATAGAAGTTATTTATAGAATGCATTGAACTAGACTTCCAAAGGAGGCTAGACTTTACTTGGTTGATGGGCGGGAGTGCTCCAAGTGTTTTCTGGGGAACACAGTGATGCGAATAAGTCATCACATGAGATGAAGCTGGAGAGTAAAGTGGGGCTGAACTTCTCATTTGAACATTAAAAATCATTCCAGGGGCTTCCCTGGTGGCGCAGTGGTTGGGAATCCACCTGCCAATGCAGGGGACACAGGTTCGAGCCCTGGTCTGGGAAGATCCCACATGCTGTGGAGCAACTAAGCCCTCAAGCCACAGCTATAGAGCCCATGTGCCGCAACTACTGTGCACCTAGAGACCGTGCTCCTCAACAAGAGAAGCCACTGCAATGAGGAGCCCGCACATCACAATGAAGAGTAGCCCCCACTGTCCACAACTAGAGAAAGCCAGTATGCAGCAACAAAGACCCAACTCAGCCAATCGATCAATCAATCAATTTATATAAAAAATAATTCCAGCTTGTGTTTCACAGTCTGAACAAATAGTTCTCAGTTTCATGTCAGCATGACCCGGTGGTTAATTCTTCCATGGCGTTTAAGACTGATGGTGATATCAGATCCTTCCTCAGGGACTTGGTTCCCCTTCTGCACCATGAGGTCCTGGGAATCAGGAAACAAGCCTTATCTGTGTTGTTCTCTAATACAGCACCCAGACGGTGCCTTTTGGAGGGGGCACATAGGAAGGGCGTCCAGAAAGAATGGATACCTTGCCCGGGTGGCGAGTCCTGTGTCTGCCTGAAGGTTTGTGCATCAGTACCCGGAAGCAGGTAAGAATGAGCTGACCTTCCCATGTGGATGGAGATGACAGATTAAAGAAGAGCAGTGCTAAGCAAGAGAGGCTTGATGCACCAAAACAGTTTCAGAAATTAATGACCCAACTGGCTTCTTGAATTAGGTAATAATACTAAGCATCTTCCAGAGATGCACCTTTAGGAAAACCACTCAAGTATGTTTTGGGTTTAAACATCCCAGCCCGGCTAGTACAGTCTGTCTTACAATCAAAGCAATGGGAGCTAGAAGAGGACTTTTATCTTCCTTCTCTGTCGGTCTCTGAAGCCCAGATAGGAGAGGCTGCTTCCTTGGAGCTAGATGTCTCCAGGGGTCAATGATGTTGCCTCCTGAACAACTTCGGGCTGTAAACTTGAAGATGAGGGTGGTCTGCGGGGTGTGGGGGTGGTGGGGTCACGAGAGGTCCTGGACATATGGGATACAGTCTTTGAGCCAGCTTCTCCATGTGGTGCTCTCTGAGGGGAATACCCTCTGTCTCCCAAACCCTTCATTCCTTTCTCAGCTCAAAGAGTCGCTCAGACTCTTCGTCTCAGACCATGAAATGATGTGGAGATTATGCTAAGTGTGGCTATGAAGTAAACAAAGGAAAGGATGTAGAGAAAGCCATGGATTCATAACAGACAGTTAGCACCGTAGCGTGAGAAGCAGACCATCTCTGGAGGCGTGTGTATTACAAAGTACCTCCCACCATCAGCAGTTTTCTAAAATACCCCTGAAAGATGGTAGTTCAGCCTCAGCTTGAATTGTTCCTGTTTCAGGGAGTTTCTTCTTATAAGTCACCTGAGCAACATGGTGCTGTAGCTGGAGCTGTCAGGCATTCGTGGAGATCAAATCCACCTCAACAGAAGAAAGGATTTGCTAGCTTCCCTTGAGGGAAGCTGAGGATGGCTGAAGCTGAGGTTGATATATTGTGGAATGTTACAGAATAAAAGACATCCCGTACAAAGGGTCTCTTACAGCCGTCTTAGAGATGCTCAAGTAGGCAGCCTGGGGCTCATGACCAAGGCGATAAGGAATAATCCTGAACTTGGAAAATAAAGGCTAAAATAGGAATGGTTGGCTGGAAAAAGACAAGAAGAGGGTTGTGGAAATCAGGTGAAGGCAAACAGTGCAGCCAAGCTGGCCAGCACAGCATTCCAGGGCCAGGGACTGGCGGTATCTGCCTCATCTTCCGCTCTGCAGTGTCTCTGATTCTTTGGGGGCCTTTCTCCTGCCTACTTATGCAGCCATGTAACTGCAAGCTTTAGGTGAGAAAGAAAATTTACCCTGTTTAGGCAAGCACCTGGCAGATGGAGGAGAGATTCATTACTCCCAAAAATGCATCATCTTGCTTCTGTCGACTTAAAGAAAGTGAAATATTTTCTCCTGAAAGTGTAATCTTGCAGGTTATTCCATCACACTTTTAAACTTCTACTTTCTCCCTTAAGAATTTTTTTCTCCTACTTGGAGATGTTGCAGAATCCATTAATTTGATGTGGTGCAGGTTGTTATAAGTAATATTTCTTCCTGCAATAACTAGACAGAAATGCTAAATTTAACATATTGGATTTGGGGAAAACATTTTCCCATCTTCTCCAACTAATTACACATTATAACATGTTAATTATAAGTGTAAATATAATGCCAAGGGGATTCAGGGAAAACATGCGCTAGCGTTCAAAAGGAAATTCAGAATCTCTTTGCGGCTGGGTTTTTTGGTGTGTGTGTAGTTTCCATAATGTCTCTTTTCCGAAGTGAGTAAGAGCTTCTCCGAGCTGCCTGCTGTAGGTGTATAACAGAGAGACGTAGGTAAGGAATGCAGAACCATGAAGGGTGGATACAGGTTTTAGCCTAAAATCCATCTCTTTGACACAGAACCGACTGGAGGAAATAGCAGGATATCTGTTTTCTTATTTTTTTTCACATACTCTACATACATTCTCATTATGTTTATATGTCATTGGGGTACCACAAATTTCTGAAGCTGTCTTCAGGTGTGGAGTTTTGCTTGTTGCTGCTAGAGCTGCAGCATCCTAAATTCTTCTTCTTCTTCTTTTTTTTTAAATTGAAGTACAGTTGATTTACGATATTGTGTTAGTTTCAGGTGTATAGCAAAGTGACTCAGTTATGTGTGTGTGTGCGCCTGTGTGTGTATCTGTATGTATATACACAGATTCTCTTTTTCAGATTCTCTTCCATTATAGGTTATTACAAGATATTGAATATAGTTCCCTGTGCTATACAGCAGGTCCTATGTTTTATACGTAGTCGTGTGTGTCTGTTAATCCCAAACTCCTAACTTATCCCACTCTGTCCTCCCCCTTTTGGTAGTCATAAGTTTGTTTTCTATCTGTGAGTCTCTTTTTGTTTTATAAATAAATTCGTTTGTATTATTTTTTAGATCCCACCTGTAAGTGACGTCATACATTTGTCTTTCTCTGACTTCACTGAGTATGAGAATCTCTAGGTCCATCCATGTTGCTGAAAATGGCAAGATTTCATTCTTTTTTTATGACTAATATTCCATGGTACATATGTACCACATCTTCTTTATCCATTCATCTGTGGGTGGACATTAGGTTGTTTCTGTGTCTTGACTGTTGTAAATAGTGCTGCGATGAACATTGGGGTGCATGTATCTTTTCAGATTAGAGTTTTATTGTCTTTTCTGGACAAATATTCTTATTTCTATTATCACTGAATTTCAGTCTTCCCCTCAGGATGCATGTGGAAAGGCTCTGAGCTGGAAAAACTGTAAGGCCAGAGGGCAGAAGATGATATTTATGGGCAACTCCATCTCGGTCATAACTCTAGTCCTCCACCAGTACTTGGAGTCAGACGTCCAGCCAAACACTAACACTTCTCTACTTTTCCTAACCCATTAAACAAATACCTGTCAAGCTCCTACCATGTTAGTCCTGGTGCAGAAAAAGAAGCACACTCACAGACCCTCCCAGATGAGGGTAAGAACAATGGGTTTGAGGCACAGAGAGCCTCCCCTCGGGGATGGGGTCCTGTGCCCAGGGTGCCCACAGCCCCTTGCCAGCAAAGCAAGCGGGGCTGGAGCATTTTCTAGTAACAGGTAATGCCCTTGGCCAGACCACGGTGAAGCCGAAAGCACCCAGTCTGAGAACAGGGTCTTTTGCTACCCCTGAAGCGCAGTGTGATTGCAGACAGCTGATTCAAACCATCTCCAGGCTCAGTGTCCTCATTTATAGAACGAAGGGTTTAGAGGAATCTTCACTCCTGGACATATATCTAAGCAAAACTATAATTCAAAAAGATACCTGCACCCCTATGTTCATAGTAACACTATTTGCAATAGCCAAGCCATGGAAGCAACCTAAATGTCCATTGACAGATGGATGTGGTACATGTATACAATGGAAAACTACTCAGCCATAAAAAGGAATGAAATAATGCCATTTGCAGCCACATGGATGGATCTAGAGATGATCATAGTCTGTGAATTAAGTCAGATGGAGAAAGACAAATATCATATGCTATCACTTATACGTAGCATCTAAAAAAATGATACAAATAAACTTATTTACAAAACAAACAAACTTACAGGTATGGAAAACAAACATGGTTACCAAAGGGGAAACTTTGGGGAGAGGGATAAATCAGGAGCTTGGGATGCACACATGCTACTGTATACAAGACAGATGACTGGCAGGGACCTACTGTACAGCACAGGGAAATCTATCCAACATTCTGTGACAACCTACATGAGAAAAGAATCTTAGAAAGAATGAACATATGTGTATGTGTAACTGAATCACTTTGCTGTGCACTGGAAACTAACACAACATTGTAAATCCACTATACTCCAATAAAATGAAAATATCAATCAGTCAATCAATCAAGGAAGTTTTGGGGAAAACATACAGTTGATACAAACAAGCAATACTCACTCCTGGTTTCTGTACATAAAATTAACTAAAATTAAAGTACATGTATGTAAAATTTTTTTTAATTTTATTTATTTATTTATTATTTTTTTGGAGGTACACCAAGTTCAATCATCTGTTTTTATACACATATCTTCGTATTCCCTCCCTCCCTTGACTCCCCCCTCACCCTCCCTCAAGTCCCCCCCACCCTCCCGTCCCAGTCCTCTAAGACATCATCCATCCTCGAGTTGAACTCCCTTTGTTATACAACAACTTCCCACTGGTTATCTATTTTACAGTTGGTAGTATATATATGTCTGTGCTACTCTCTTGCTTAAATTTTTAAAAATGAAAAAAATAGGAAAGTTCAGTGTGTGCGTATGTGTGTGTGTAGACTATATATGCACGCATATATGTGTATATATATATATAGGCCTGTAATTATTATAAATAAGAAAACAAAGCAAAGAGTTGACATTTCTCACCTCTTACTCTGGGCCTGTTGCTTTTTATTTCTCAGGTTTTGGCATTTTTCTGCCTTTCCTCTGTAAACACTCATCCATCATAACAAACCATTGCTCAACTCTGCCTAAAGCTAGCCCTTCTTTTAAATGTCTGCTTCTCCTGTTCCAGTTTTCCCTCCTTTTCCTAATCAGAGAACCAAGAAAGGAAGAAGTGGGGGACTTCCCTGGCAATCCAGTGGTTAAGGCTTCACCTTTCTATGCAGGGGGTGCGGGTTCAATCCCTGGTCAGGGAGATAAGACCCCACAAGATTTGGGGCCAAAAAACCAAAACATAAAACGGAAGCAGTATTGTAACAAATCCAATAAAGACTTAAAAAAATGGTCCACATCAAAAAAAAAAAAATCTTAACAAAAAAAAGAGAGAGAGGAAGAAATCAACAGAGAGGAACAATATGTTCGGTCAGCAGTTTTCTCTAAATTACATTTGTTAGATTCTGGCCTTTTCACATCTGACAGTGTATTCCATCAAGGTCATTTTCAATATTGAAGTTTCTCCCCATTTCTTTCATTTCAAAAAGCGAGAGGCTAATTTCTTGCTTTTAAAAAATTAATAGCAACTAATTGGAACTACGATGAAGGCACACGGAGCTTTATTATCAAAGGCTGACATGGGTCTCTTTTGGGGATCATCTGTGAAAGAACTAAGGCAACGATATATTTTTTATCCCCCTTTTTATAATGGAATCTCATTGCATAAAATTTACATAAGGCCAACAAAGTGCGGCAAGAGAATATATTGCTCAAACAGCCATGTAGCAACTTAAAATCCAGTTAATTCAGTGGTAAACATCGGAGGAATCACTTGCAATGATTTTTCATGGCAGGGGAAGCGGTAGTGGAAATAACACAGGATTAAGTATCAAGAGATCTGGTCTCTAACCCGACATCTGATAAAATTGGATGTCCTTGGGAAAGTTATTTCATTTCTCTGTGATATCTGTGGAGGAAGGACAACACCTCCAGGTCCAGTTTTCCATCACAGGAGAAAAAATCACCTGGAAGCTTCCATGCCATCCTTTGGTTCTGAGTGAGTCTGCTGGTTCCAGGTGAGTCTCAAGCCTGCCCGGGTTCAAGGGGAGCGGAAGCAGGTTCTGCCTCTTCTACAAGAACATTTTGAACGAGAGATACTCTTTTGGCCATTTTTAGAAAATACATGCTTTCCACCTAAGCTTCCATTTGTAATGCTTAATCGTTGCCTTGGAATATGGAATGTTTATTATCCTTCATTTCATAATTAGCTCCCACTCAAATATTTTTTGTTTATAACTTCTTGTAGGCTTTCTTAGCTTTATTGAGATATAATTGACACATAACATTGGGTAAGTTTAAGGTGTATAGCGGGTTGATTTGGTACATTTACATATTGCAAAGTGACTACCAGCAGAGCATTAGCTAACACCTCCATCCTGTCACGTAATTACCATTTCTCTTTTGTGGTGAAAACATTTACCATCTACTCTGTTAGCAGCTTTCAAGTATATGATGCAGTTTTATTAACTATAATCACTGTGCTCTACATTAGATCCCCAGGACTTGTTACTCTTATAACTGGAAGTTTGTCTATATATATATTTAATGTTTATTTAAAATCCAGCTGAGACCATATTATCAAGGATAGAGCTTTTATATCTTAAGAGCTATAGGTTTGATAGATACGTTATGCATACTAGTGGAATATCTTTGCTTTTGAGCTGGCTTGCACAGTTCTCTAAGGACTGTTGTGATTGAATTAGGCCCTAGCTAGTATCTATGGGTCAAACCCAGGAGGATTTCTCTAGTGGGAAATTGTTATATTTACTTCCTTAGCGAGAAACACAAAATGATAAAAATGTCCTATGTATTTATTTTTTAAATATTTCAGAAAAAGACACTTGGTTGCGTAGGTTCGCCGTGGCCTCTCACTGGAGTCCGAGCGACGTGCTTGGCAGTGGTTCTGGTCCATGTGATTTCTGTCCTCAGCCATCCCTCCCCAGTCTCAATGGAGGTGCCACTTTGTGCTGAAGAGCCCGGGCTTTGGTGCCAGACAGCCCAGATTCCACGTCTCCCTCAACCCTCTTCCCAGACACGTCCTTACCCCCAGCCTCAGCTTCCTCGTCTGTAAACAGGCCACAGTGATAGAAGCCACTTAGAGATTTACGTGAGGGTAAGGGACAACACAAAGCCCGTGGCTCAGCGTCTGGTATTAAGAACTCTTTGGGAGCTGCTTTTGCTATGAATTTCCTTTTATCACCATCATCCTTGTGTTTCACAGCGTCTTACTCACACGAAGATGCTGTCCCAGCGCTCCGTATTCTCGATGGTTGAGTGACCCCGTGTTTCTCTTGGGCATCATTTTTAAGGAGCAGCTCAGAGCAGAGAAACGGAGATTCCTGGTAGCTGCTGCAAACACAGACACTTCCTCATGTGACTAATCATTTACCGTACACGCCTGGGTCCCAATAGCATTGTTCTAGGGGTAAAAAGTGTTGGTTGAAACATCACTGCTCAGAGTAGAGGTCAGGCTTTGGCCTATCGACTCTCCAGGTAGAGGTACTTTCATCCCTAACTTTCCTTTCCTGGAAATTTCCATCTGTAGGTAGGTATGCACGTTTAAGAAGAACCACCATGGAAGCACATTTCTCATATTTTATCCTGAGATAAAATTACTGGACACACGATGATGTGAAGACTCACCTGTACCCTTTGGGCTAATTGTGCCAATGCTGGTTTAGAGCGACTCAGAGGAGCATGACATACACGGCTGCCCTGCATGAATTGGGAGCTGGTTTCCAATCACCTCTTCCTGAGTCCAAAACAATGTCACTCACCTTTTCCGCTGTGGAATGACTCCCACTCTGGTTCCTAGTTGGTCTCGGCTCCAGGTGTGGTCTGAGCGAAGCGGAGGGCAGGACCCTTTCTCATTACCTGGGTGGGAGGTGTCTCTGCTTGCCCTCTAAGATGGCATTGATATCTAAGGAATGTTATCACATCCTGAAGTTACTGCCAAAATGTGAGAGGTTTTAGTTGATTCCGTTGTCAAGCCTCACCTCCTCTATCAAGTCCTGTAGTTGATTTTTGAACTTCATACAGCCTTTCTATTAACAAACAAAACGCTTTCTGATCTATGAAATGTCCACTGGTCCTGATTCCTCTCTCTTGTAACCACCTCTCCCAGCCAGGCATTCATAGCACTCTGTGCTGAACTTGGACCAAACCTGGAAACCCAAACAAACTTCCAAGTCCTTCCAAAGCCTTATCATCTTCCAGGACAAGTCTTTTACGCACGGAAAGTAAATAAAAATGAACTTCTGTACAACCACCACATGAAAACTTTTGCAAAAGGTAAGGCCTTGTTCTCATTGTAAAAGAATTCACTTTAGGGGGAAAAAACTCATCTTGACATTTCTTGAGATAGCAAGTTAGCCTATGGCTGTGTGTAGACTGATTTAAGAGCATCACTTTAGCACACGACTCTCATGAATACTTCCCGCTAATTAAATGAGAACGTATCTTTCTCATTTGGATCTTCGCCAAGTCACCCTTTTGTGTGGAGTTAAATACCAGCTCCCACCAGGGCCCGTAAGGACCGCAGAGCCCACTTGCGGGACTCCATCTCCGGTCACCTTCAGCCTCCTTCACTTGGTGATAGCCTGTGGTTTCCTTCTCTGTCGTGAACACACCGTGCTCGTTTCCTTCCTTCCTTTGCACTTGCCATGGCCCTGTCTGAACTTGACCTTCCTCCAGGCTTTGGTTAGGGACTCACTCTCACCATTCTGATGAGGATCAAATGCCAGCCCTCCATGGGGCTCCCTCTGAGCCCCCTATTAATGTCGGATCCCCACCCACTCAGACTCCATCTGACTCCCTCTCAAGTCCAAGCCACACCCCCAATGTCCTTTTTTTTTTTTTTTTTTTTTTTTTTTTTTTTTTATTATTATTTTATTTTATTTTTTTGGGGGGTACACCAGGTTCAATCAACTGTTTTTATACACATATCCCCATATTCCCTCCCTTCCTTGACGCCCCCCCCTCGATTCCCCCCCACCCTCCCTGCCCCAGTCCTCTAAGGCATCTTCCATCCTCGAGTTGGACTCCCTTTGTTATACAACAACTTCCCACTGACTATTTTACAGTTGGTAGTATATATATGTCTGTACTACTCTCCCGCTTCTTCTCAGTTTCCCCTTCACCCCCCGCCCCCTCCCATACCTCGAGTTCTCCAGTCCATTCCCTGTATCTGCTTCCCTGTTCTTGTCACTGAGTTCATCAGTACCATTTTTAGATTCCGTATATGTGAGTTAGCATACAATATTTGTCTTTCTCTTTCTGACTCACTTCACTCTGTATGACAGATTGTAGTTCTATCCACCTCATTACATATAGCTCCATCTCATCCCTTTTTATAGCTGAGTAATATTCCATTGTATATATATGCCACATCTTCTGTATCCATTCATTTGTTGATGGGCATTTCGGTTGCTTCCATGTCCTGGCTATTGTAAAGAGTGCTGCAATAAACATTATGGTACAAGTTTCTTTTGGGATTATGGTTTTCTTTGGGTATATGCCCAGGAGTGGGATGACTGGATCATATGGTAGTTCTATTTGTAGTTTTTTAAGGAACCTCCAAATTGTTTTCCATAGTGGCTGTACCAACTTACAGTCCCACCAACAGTGCAGGAGAGTTCCCTTTTCTCCACACCCTCTCCAACATTTGTTGTTTCCAGACTTTGTGATGATGGCCATTCTGATTGGTGTGAGGTGATACCTCATTGTGGCTTTGACTTGCATTTCTCTGATGATGAGTGATGTTGAGCATCTTTTCATGTGTTTGTTGGCCATCTGTATGTCTTCTTTGGAGAAATGTCTATTTAGGTCTTCTGCCCATTTGTGGATTGGGTTATTTGCTTTTTTGGTATGAAGCTGCATGAGCTGCTTGTATATTTTGGAGGTTAATCCTTTGTCCGTTGTTTCATAGGCAATTATTTTTTCCCATTCTGAGGGTTGCCTTTTAGTCTTGTTTATGGTTTCTTTTGCTGTGCAAAAGCTTTTAAGTTTCATGAGGTCCCATTCGTTTATTCTTGATTTTATTTCCATGATTCTAGGAGGTGGGTCAAAAAGGATGTTGCTTTGATGTATGTCAAAGAGTGTTCTGCCTATGTTTTCCTCTAGGAGTTTGATAGTGTCTGGCCTTATATGTAGGTCTTTAATCCATTTGGAGTTTATTTTTGTGTATGGTGTTAGGAAGTGTTCTAATTTCATTCTTTTACATGTTGCTGTCCAATTTTCCCAGCACCACTTATTGAAGAGGCTGTCTTTTTTCCATTGTATACTCGTGCCTCCTTTGTCAAAGATAAGGTGCCCATATG
This sequence comes from Hippopotamus amphibius kiboko, assembly GCF_030028045.1. Lineage (NCBI taxonomy): Eukaryota > Metazoa > Chordata > Mammalia > Artiodactyla > Hippopotamidae > Hippopotamus > Hippopotamus amphibius. The sequence continues at coordinate 4,346,348 of NC_080189.1, read as the reverse complement.
TGTTTGGGCTTACTTCTGAGTTCTCTATTCTGTTCCATTGATCTTCCTTTCTATTTTTGTGCCAGTACCATACTGTCTTGATCACTATGGCCTTGTAGTATAGTTTGAAGTCAGGAAGCCTGATTCCACCAACTCCATTTTTCCTTCTCAAGATTGCTTTGGCTATTCGGGGTCTTTTGCGTTTCCATACAAATCGTAAGATTTCTTGCTCTAGTTCTGTGAAAAATGCCATTGGTAATCTGATCGGGATTGCATTAAATCTGTAAATTGCTTTGGGTAGTACAGTCATTTTCACAATGTTGATTCTTCCAATCCAGGAACATGGTATATCCCTCCATCTGTTTATGTCATCTTTGATTTCTTTCATCAATGTCTTAAAGTTTTCTGCATACAGATCTTTTGCCTCCTTAGGCAGGTTTATTCCTAGGTATTTTATTCTTTTGGTTGCAATGGTGAATGGGAGAGTTTCCTTAATTTCTCTTTCTGCTCTTCCGTTGTTCGTGTATAGGAATGCAAGAGATTTCTGTGCATTAATTTTGTATCCTGCTACTTTACTAAACTCATCAATGAGTGCTAGCAGTTTTCTGGTAGAGTCTTTAGGGTTTTCTATATATAGTATCATGTCATCTGCAAAGAGTGATAATTTTACTTCTTCTTTTCCAATTTGGATTCCTTTAATTTCTTTTTCTTCTCTGATTGCTGTGGCTAACACTTCCAAAACTATGTTGAATAACAGTGGTGAGAGTGGACACCCTTGTCTTGTTCCTGTTCTTAGAGGGAATTCTTCCAGTTTTTCTCCATTGAGAACAATGTTGGCTTTTGGTTTGTCATATATGGCTTTTATGATGTTGAGGTAATTTCCTTCTATGCCCATTTTCTGGAGAGCTTTTATCATAAATGGATGTTGAACTTTGTCAAAAGCTTTTTCTGCATCTATTGAAATGATCATATGGTTTTTATCCTTCAATTTGTTGATATGATGTATCACGTTGATTGATTTGCGTATATTGAAGAATCCTTGCATCCCAGGGATAAACCCCACTTGATCGTGGTGTATGATTTTTTTAATGTGCTGTTGCAGTCTGTTAGCTAGTATTTTGTTGAGGATTTTTGCATCTATATTCATCAGTGATATTGGTCTGTAGTTTTCTTTTTGTGTGACATCTTTGCCTGGTTTTGGTATCAGGGTGATGGTAGCCTCATAGAATGAGTTTGGGAGTGCTCCGCCTTCTGCAATATTTTGGAAGAGTTTGAGAAGGATAGGTGTTAACTCTTCTCGAAATGTTTGATAGAATTCGCCTGTGAATCCATCTGGTCCTGGGCTTTTGTGTGTTGGGAGATTTTTAATCACTGCCTCAATTTCTGTACTTGTGATTGGTCTGTTCATGGTTTCTATTTCTTCCTGGTTCAGTCTTGGAAGATTGTATTTTTCTAAGAATGTATCCATTTCTTCCAGGTTATCCAATTGATTGGCATATAGTTGCTTGTAGTAGTCTCTCATGATGTTTTGTATTTCTGAGGTGTCCGTTGTGACTTCTCCTTTTTCATTTCTAATTCTGTTGATTTGCATCTTCTCCCTTTTTTTCTTGATGAGTCTGGCTAATGGTTTATCAATTTTGTTAATCTTCTCAAAGAACCAGCTTTTAGTTTTATTTATTTTTCTTATGGTTTCTTTCCTTTCTTTTTCATTTATTTCTGCTCTGATCTTTACGATTTCTTTCCTTCTGCTCACTTTGGGGTTTCTTTGTTCTTCTTTCTCTAGTTGTTTGAGGTGTAAGGTTAGGTTGTTTATTTGATCATTTTCTTGTTTCTTAAGGTAGGACTGTATTGCTATAAACTTCCCTCTTAGAACTGCTTTTGCTGCGTCCCATAGGTTTTGGGTTGTTGTGTTTTCGTTGTCATTTGTTTCTAGATACTTTTTGATTTCCTCTTTGATTTCTGTAGTGATTCCTTGGTTGTTTAAGAGTGAATTGTTTAGCCTCCATGTGTTTGTATTTTTTGCAGTTTTTTTCCTGTAATTGATATCTAGTCTCATGGCGTTGTGGTCTGAGAAGATGCTTGATATGATTTCAATTTTCTTGAATTTGCTGAGGTTTGATTTGTGACCCAAGATGTGATCTATCCTGGAAAATGTTCCGTGTGCACTTGAGAAGAAAGTGTAGTCTGTCGTTTTTGGATGGAATGTCCTATAAATATCAATTAAGTCGAGATGGTCTAATGTGTCATTTAAAGCTTGTGTGTCTTTATTTTCTGTTTGGATGATCTGTCCATTGATGTAAGTGGGGTGTTCAAGTCTCCCACTATAATTGTGTTACTGTCGATGTCCCCTTTTATAGCTGTTAGCATTTGCCTTATGTATTGAGGTGCTCCTATATTGGGGGCATAGATATTTACCATTGTGATATGTTCTTCTTGGATGGATCCCTTGATCATTATGTAGTGCCCTTCCTTGTCTCTTTTAATAGTCTTTACTTTCAAGTCTAATTTGTCTGATATGAGTATTGCTACTCCAGCTTTCTTTTGACTTCCATTTGCATGGAATATCTTTTTCCATCCCTTCACTTTCAGTCTATATGTATCCCTTGGTCTGAAGTGGGTTTCTTGTAGGCAGCATATAGAAGGGTCTTGTTTTTGTATCCATTCAGCCAGTCTGTGTCTTTTGGTTGGAGCATTTAATCCATTTACATTTAAAGTGATTATTGACATGTGTGTTCCAATTACCATTTTCTGAATTGTTTTGGGTTTGTATTTGTAAGTGTTTTCCTTTTCTTGTGTTTCCTACTTAGAGAAGTTCCTTTAGCAGTTGTTGTAAGGCTGGTTTGGTGGTGCTGAATTCTCTTAACTTTTGCTTGTCTGGAAAGCTTTTGATTTCTCCCTCAAATCTGAATGAGATTCTTGCTGGGTAAAGTATTCTTGGCTGTAGGTTTCTCTCTTTCAGGACTTTCAGTATATCCTGCCATTCCCTTCTGGCCTGCAGAGTTTCTGTAGAAAGGTCAGCTGTTATCCTGATGGGTTTTCCCTTATATGTTGTTTGTTGCTTTTCTCTTGCTGCTTTTAATATTTTTTCTTTGTGTTGAATTGTTGTTAGTTTGATTAATATGTGTCTTGGTGTATTTCTCCTTGGGTTTATTCTGTATGGGACTCTCTGTGCTTCTTGGACTTGGTTCATTATTTCCTTTCCCATGTTGGGGAAGTTTTCCACTAGAACCTCTTCAAATATTTTCACAGACCCTTTCTTGTTTTCTTCTTCTTCTGGGATGCCTATAATTCGAATGTTGGTACGTTTAAGGTTATCACTGAGGTCTCTGAGGCTGTCTTCTAGTCTTTTTATTTTTTTATCTTTTTCCTGCTCTGTGGCGTTTATTTCTTCCATTCTATCTTCCAACTCACTTATTCGTTCTTCTGCCTCAGTCATTCTGCTGGTTAGAGCATCTAGAGTATTTTTAATTTCAGTTATTTTGTTATCCATTGCTGTTTGTTTTTCTGAGTTCTTATGAACTGTTTCTTGTACTTTCTCTAATTTGTTATCGAGATTTTGTATCATTTTTACTATCATTACTCTAAATTCTTTTTCAGGCATTTTTCCTATTTCCTCCTCATTTATTTGGTCTTGTGGGTTTTTTTCCTGCTCCTTTGCCTGCATGGTGTTTCTTTGTTTCCTCATGGTTGTCCAAGCTTTTGGGGTTGCTTGTCCTGGTGATAGAGGTGTTTATAGAAGACTGTCCAAGCCTCAGACTAATGTCCAAGTATTGGATTAGACGAATATTCAGTCTGAGTCCAGAGGAGATGGGACAGTGTTTTTAACCAGTTCTCCAGAATGACTCTGATGGCAGATTCAAGGACTCCTATCCTCCAGGATGACTCTTCCCTCCTAATGAAGGACCCTTTTCTCTTTTCCTCGCTGCCTAGTCTGGTTTCACTGGCTCAGAGGGGGCCACATACAGAGGCCTCGCACCTGGCCCTTCACACCCGAGTTCCTGGTGTGAAACAGCTGCGCCAGCACCTCAGCTCTGGGGCGTGTGCAGAAGCGTGTGCGGACGCACCACACAAACCACGGCAATTCCCAATGTCCTTTTTTTACAGAAATTTCCCCTAAGTTCCATAGGTCTTGTTTACTCCCAGGCCATCCCTGTGGACACCTACTTTCTTGGTGTAATCATTAATTACTTTCAAGAGTGTTCTGGTTTAAATACAAAATTATACCATTATCATATGTACCACATCTAGAAATGATGTTTATTTTTCCATATCCTTCGTAGATGTCTCTTCACTAGAATGTAGGCACAGGGACCTTGTGCCAGGTAATTATTTAGGCCCCAGCAAGGCAACAGTGAACACAAATTGTGAGAGCTCAGTCAATATTTTTTGATAGAACCAGTTAAATAAAGCGAATGACAGGCTTTCATATAATGTGTTTGTGCACAGACACATAAATGAACTTAAGAGAAGATTTTGTGTTCTTTTGTTTTTTTCAAAATTTTTATTTTATATTGGAGTCTAGGGCTTCCTAGGTGGCGCAGTGGTTGGGAGTCTGCCTGCCAATGAGGAGGACATGAGTTCGATCCCTGCTCCAGGAAGATCCCACATGCCGCGGAGCAACTAAGCCCTTGTGCCGAAAAATAAATAAATAAATAAATAAATAAATATATTGGAGTCTAGTTGATTAACAATGTTGTGTTAGTTTCAGGCGTACAGCAAGGTGATTCAGTTATACATATACATGTATCTATTATTTTTCAAATTCTTTTCCCATTTAGGTTATTACAGAGTATTGAGCAGAGTTCCCTGTGCTTTTCTAGGTCCTTGTTGGTTATCTGCTTTAAATACAGCAGTGTGTACATGTCAATCCCAAACTCCCAATCTATCCCTCCCCACCACCCATCCCCTCTGGTAACTATAAGTTCGTTCTCTAAGTCAGTGAGTCTGTCCTGTTTTGTAAATAAGTTCATTTCTATCATTTAAGTGAAGATTTTGGATCAGGTTTTATTTTATCGTTATGTAGACTTATGCTTCAAAAAATAGATAAATAGGGATAAACTCACATTCATTTGGTGGAATGAGATTGCAAAGAAATTGTCAAAAAGTTCATTGAAAAAGAATCTTGTTTGGAAACATCACTTCTGCTCCATTGCATGAAACTTCCTATAGAGGTCAGTGATTTCTCCATTACTAGCTGGGGTTTTCTCTGTAACTTTGTCAGTTTTTTTATTTTCAACATCTGGCCTTAGTATATGACAATTTAAGATAATTTAAGCAACATTCTTGCAAATAGCCATAATGCCTGCTTTTGTGTCTTTTTTAGCAAATAAAGTGCACGAGAGACATCACAATCAAGAAAATCAGCAGAACATCTCTGTCTGGAAATGTTAAGAAAAAGATGAATGATAATATCAAGTAAAAAATCTTCAGTTTTTTTTCCAATAATTATGCCAGTATCTTTCAGGCATTTTCCACTTTGTTTTTGAGCTTGGGGAACTTGAATCACTTGAGAAAGCCAGTTTCTGCACAGTGAAGTGGATGGGTCTCTGTCATTAATCTCTGCACCGCAATTTATACTCTTTATAATGATAAGAAACAGAGACGCAGCAGCAGGAGAGAGAGTGTAGCGCACGTTTAGTATTTAGGGGAGGAGTTTATTGTCCGCAGACAGGGCAGTGATGCTAGGGTCTCTGCTTGCCTTTGCGCTTGGGGCCATGGATGAATTAGGAACAGACTTTCCTTTGAAAGGATAAACCGGGGGGAAAAACTGAGGTTGTGTTTCAACCCCCGCTTGTCCCCTAGGCTTGGAAGGTTGGGGCAGTACACCGTCTGCATCACTTCATGTGGAAACATGGTCAGTAGCAAAGACCATTTATTTTCAGTGTGGTAAAACCGATGAAATCAAAATTTACCCAGAGAACTATTTAAATCTGCGTTTATTTCTTTCCCATCCCAAGGATGATTTATTCACATCCTCACCCTAGACATGAACAAAACTTCGAAAGGGCACTTCAGCAGCTGGGATGTCATGAGTCACAGGAGATCCCATGGCACAAGGCAGAAGAGTTCAGAGAAGTGACAAAATCACACACACATTTAAAAGCAACCTCGAACTGGGAACACAGGGAAACCCAGCTGAACTGAATTCCAGTAAGAGACAAGCCCTTCCCAGCAAAAACCGTGGGTACGTCCATCCCTGGCATGTTTCTCTTCACCCAGTATGTGTGGGACGTTGCACCCACCTGTCTTTTAAACTCCTACCAACTACACATTGGCACTTGCCATCTGCCTCTACAAGAATGAAATCACGAGCTGCTGTGGCCACCGACCTTCAACATCCCCTGAATGGAATTCAGGGTGGAGATCAGGAGTGAGGCCCTCTGTGCTCTGGGAAAAACTGGCAGAACAGGCTTTCAGATAGATATTCGCAGGAGAAGATTTTATCTCCTCGTATCTGGAAAAGCACTAAAATCACTCACGGTGGCGTCTGCTCCTCGTGGCCAGCAGCAAACCTCTACCAAACTGCGTGACTGCATACCCCCCCTTCACTAAATCACATATACAACGACCTCCCCCCCTACCTCATCGGAGCAGTTTCTCAGAGCTATCTGGGATGCTGTCTCCCAGGCTACAGGCCTCATCTTCCCCCAAGTAAAACGTAACTCACCACCCTCACGTTGTGCATCTTTTTCGGTCTACTCTTCATCAGCCACGTGTGGGCTGAGAGGGTGGTTTGGAATTCTGAGGATTCCCAGGCACGGAGTGGATCCACACCTACGCACCACGTCCTTCTCATGGGACCTTCACTGAGCACGTGGCAGCAGCACCAAGGCAGGCGGCAGGACAGGAGGCTAGGTAAGCACTCCCGACGTGCATGGCACCTGGACCGGGGACATGGCTGAGCCCTTCTGGAGGCTTGGGATGTGCAGGAAGGCCCAGGGAGATTCCTAGGGCGCAGTAGGCTCCTCCTGGATGCAAGGCAGCAGTGAATCAAAGCTGCTCCTCTTGTAGGAGGATGAAGAGAGGTCTTCAAAGGCTCAGGAAGTAGATGCTGGCTTGCAAAGCCTGCAGTCTCGGAATCTCACCAATTCTCAGGTGAATTGCTGAAGGGACAGTCTTGACCCTGCCCTCAAAGTAGGTGAAGCCAGGGGTAGAATGAATCTGATTAAAGCTGCAACAAAGCCCCAACTCAGCCCAATTACAGGTATGTTTGACTCAGCGTCCGACCGTTTTCAGGGGCAAATACTATCTATTTAATTCTCAATTATTCTTTTACATGGAATGTCCAGAGGGAAACTTTGCAAATTAAAGAGACAAGCAAAGAGGCAAGAAATTGTGATCCGTTATCAAGAGAAAATTTTGTCAGGAGATGCACAGCTGTAGATACAGACTGTGGAATTAGCAGACACAGGCTATAACATAACCATAATAAATGTGCCAAAGTATATATTAGAAAAAGTGAACAATACACATAAGCAGATGAGGAATTTCAACAGAGAAATGAAAGCCATAAAAAGTAATGATGGAAATTCTAAGATTGAAATAAGATATAACAGTTTTATATTTGAATGCACTTAACAGAGCTTCCAAAGATATAAAATAAATACTGACAGAAGTAATGGAGAAATATATGAGGGTGAGTCAAAAATTATCTGCACTCTGACTGGAGAATTTTTTTAATTAACTTTTAGAAAAGACAAATACATCAGTTTTTGACATAATCTCTTTGCTTTTCAATACACTTTGTTCTCCACCTGTCAACAAGCTTTCGTGTTCCCTCATTAAAAAATGTTTCAGGCTGAGCTGCGAGCCACAAATGCACCGCTGTCTTCACTTCATCAGAAGTGAATCCGGCTCCTTCCTGATGGCTAACACTTGTGCGACCTTCCTTGAACTTCTCTATGCATTCACACACACTTCTTTGTGACAAAACAGTTTCTCCACACTGCGCACAGTCTTTGATAAATAACAGCACCAGGTACACCCTCAGACCACCAAAAACAAATCACTGCACACTGCTCTTCTTTTGTGCAAATCGCAAGTGGGGCACCCATTTTGCTCGCACCGCAGTTACGATTGAACTTATGTAACACGTTCACATCTGCACAGCAGGGAGTGGGGAGGCAGTCGCCTTGAACTGAAAGTGCTGGTAAGATAGCGTGGCCAACAGAGATTTTAATGGAACCGGAGTGCAGATAATTTTTGACTCACCCTTGTATAAATCCATAACCAGAGTTGGAGGTTTTAAACCCCTCTCAATAATTGATAAGACAACTGGGCAAAAGTTATAAAGATGTGGGAGATTTGAACATAACCATCAACCAACATAACCTAACATGCACAGAACGCTGCTGCAAAAAGATACAAGCATGAACATTACCATACGCTGGGCCATAAGTCTCAATTAGTTTTGAAGGCATGACATCATTGAAATTATATTCTCTGATCACATGTTAGAAATCAACAGTAATACAATCTCTAGAAAAACTCAAATGGAAAATTACGCAACAACAAGAAAATCCTATAAGTCAAAGAAGATCTCACAAAGGAAATTATAGAATATTGGGAGCTGGATGATAATGAAAACCCAACATAATGAAATTCATATGTAGCTAAAGCCGTGATGAGAGGGAAATTTATAGTTTTCCTATAAATTTATAAGGAAAGGAAATTTATAGTATTGAATTTTTTTACTTTCCCCCCTTTCTAACAAACTTCCATGTTTAGGAGGTAGGAAAAGAAGAGCATCTTAAGCTCAAAATAAGTAGAAGAGAGAAAGTAAGAGCAGAGATCAATGAAATAAAAACTAGACAAAGTGGATATGTTAAAAAAGATTTATAAAATTAATAAACTCCATGTTAGATTAATCAATAAATAAAAATGAAGCACAAGTAGTGAGTATGAGAAAATTTAAAAGGACCTAGCAATCAATATCTTATAGGCAAAATAAAGATGAAAATGAAATATTATGAATGGCATATGCCAACAAAGTAAGCAATGTAAGTGAAATAGACAGATTCTACTAAAATGAGCACAAGAAGGAATAGGAAACCTGAGAACATATATATACTTATATATTTACATTTTTTAAAGAGACATGTCACCAAAGACAGTTTGAGCCCAGGATGACTTCACCAGTGAATTCCTTCAAACATTTAAAGAGAAATATTACCATATCTTTCTTTTTTTTTTCCAGAAAAGGGAGGAAGAGGAAACACTTTTCAATATTTTTATGAGGCTGTATAAAATCTGACAGGGACTTTACTAGAAGAGAAAAATACAGATTAAAATCCTTCATTTTTTTTTTTAAATTGGAGTATAATTGCTTTACAATGTTGTATTAGTTTCTGCTGTACAATGAAATGAATCAGCTATGTGTGTGTGTATATATATATATATATTCTGTCCCTCTTGGACCTTTATAAACAAGGCAGTAGTTTTTTAAAAAAAATTTACTTTATTGAAGCATAGTTGATTTAGAATGTTGTGTTAATTTCTTCTGTACAGCACAGTGATTCAGTTATACATATATGCACATGTATATATGTAGACACACTCTTTTTCATGTTCTTTTCCTACGGTTTGTCACAGGTATTGACTCTAGTTCTCTGTGCTGTACAGTATGACCTTGTTGTTTATCCATCCTGTACTTAATAGTTTGTATCTTCTCATCCCAAACTCTCAATCATTCCCTGTCACCAGTTTCCCGCCCCCTTGGCAACCATACGTCTGTTCTCTATGTCTGTGAGTCTGTTTCTGTTTCATAGGTAAGTTCACTTGTGTCCTGTTTTAGATTCCACATATAAGGACAGGAGTGGGTTTTTTTTTTTTTTGGTAGAATTAATTTATAGGAACAGGATCTTTTTCAGATATGGTAAGGTTCTACATTTTGATGTTTCGATGTTTGTTGTTATGCAATGTAAACAATTGCCACACTCAATGATCCACTAACGATGTGTGCGGTTTATTATATGAAAATTATACCTCAGTAAGAACAAAATGAAGCAATTATGAAGATGATGTAATTTCCATCAGTGAGCGATGCCGGCAGAGTCTTCATAAGTACAAGCCACTTAATAGTAATGTGCGTGAACTGTTTTATTAACTGCTTAATAATAACGTGCGTGAACTGCGTTTACCCTTAATGCTCTAATTCTCATAATAAACACATTACGTGTGTGATGTTATTCCCAAACTCCGGAGGATAACTGGCTTACTCTAGACTTTCGAAAGTGAGTGTGCAGCAAAATCAGGACAGAAACTCAAGTTTTTTGCCTCTTAGCTTATACTTTTCGAAGAAACAACAGTTAACGCTGCTGTCGCACTATCCTCACCTCAGAAAACTGCTGCTGTAGCAACTTTTGCTGTTGAGGCTTCTGGAACACCTGTTTTGTTCTGAATCTCTGAACTTTCTTGGCTCAAAACTGGAATGACAGCCTTTAACACATGTTTACAATTTTATAGCAATGCATGCATTTAGAATTCTGACCTACGATTCACTCAGTTAGCTGAATTAAAATATTTTCTTTGCCTTCACTGTTGGGTTTTGAAGCACCACCCTAAACCCACCTACCCCTTTCCCCAGAGTCTGGGGTAGATGCTTCAATATGCCCCACAGCACCATAAGATCCCCTCCCCATAATATTTATCACATGATATTGTACCTTTCAGTTTATATGTCTGCTTCCACGCGCCTGTGATCTCAGGGATTCCCTACTTGTAGGAGAAATTGTTCCTTATTCATCGTATACCCCAAGGCTTATTACAGTGGCATTCAAGAGTTAGTCAATAAATACAACAGGGTAAATGCCTTAGAAGAAGTGATCTCCCCCCAGTCTGCCATAACTCACCACCACTACATTGATACGCCGATTAATAATTTGTCTGGAAATAAGCTCCTTTATGATGGTGTTGATGATAGTGAAAGTAGTATTTTCATTGTACTGTTAAGTGCAGCGTTGTTCAACCTGTTTGCTTATCTGCCAAGATACGGTCCAGGGCAGGCATGGCATCAGCTTTGCTGCAGGAGCTACAGCAGCTTGGAGAGTTATTGGCACGTGGTAGTTGCTCACTTTCTTGGGTGGATAAATACACTTTTATGATGATTATATAATGATTTCTTCACTGATTGTGATTTCTGTCACTTGTTTAATAATTTCTTCCTTTCCCCAAGGCATTGTCTTTATTTTTTGGTAAGATGTGGGGGTTTGATTTTTACATATTGATACTCAGTTCATTAAAAATTTTTTCTATTTGTGGTGTGATGCAGGTATCAGCTTTTTGATGCATGCATAAACAGTTTTCCCAGCTCTATTTATTGAATAGCTTAGCTTTTCTTCTCTGATTTGTAATGCCCTTTATCAATGCTTTCTAATTAATAGGTATTCTTTTCTGTCATATATGTTGACATTGATATCATAGTGTTTTCATTACTACAGTTTCATAAGTCTTGATAACTAGTAAGAAATTTTTTGTTCCTTTTCTTCTCTCTTCTTGTTCTTTCTTCTTAAAGATTTTAAAAAAGCAAATTTTCTTTTGTCAAAGCTCATTTGTTTTTTTCTTTTTCCATTTTATTAACTTCCTATCTATTATGTCTGCCCTTTTAAAAGCTTATTCTAGGCTTTTAAGTTCTTGAGACATTTCCTTTTTTTTTTTTTTAAAAGCTCTTCAATACAATATAATTGCTTTACACTGTTGTGCCAGTTTTGGAGGTACAGCAAAGCAAATCAGCTGTATTTATACATATATCCCCATATCCCCTCCCTCCCGCGACTTCCTCCCACCCTCCGTATTCCGGCCCTCTAAGTCATCACCCATCATTAAGTTTATCTACCTGTGTTATGCAACAGCTTCCCACTAGCTATCCTTTTTACATTTGGTAGTGTATACATGTCAGTGCTACTCTCTCACTTCATCCCAGCTTCCCCTTTGCCCCCCACCCTGTGTCCTCAAGTCCATTCTCTACATCTGCATCTTTATTCTTGCCCTGTTACTTGGTTCATCAGTACCATTTTTCGAGATTCCATATATATGAGTTAGCATATGGTATTTGTTTTTCTCTTTCTGGCTTACTTCACTCTGTATGACAGTCTCTAGGTCCATCCACCTCACTACAAATAACTCAATTTCATTCCTTTTTATGGCTGAGTAATATTCTATTGTATATATGTGCCACATCTTCTTTATCCATTCATCTGTTGATGGGCATTTAGGTTGCTTCCATGTCCTGGCTATTGTAAATAGTGCTGCAATGAATATTGGGGTGTATTGTGTCCTTTTGAATTATGGTTTTCTCAGGGTATATGCTGAGGAGTGGGATTGCTGGGTCATATGGTAGTTCCATTTTTAGTTTTTTAAGGAACCTCCCAAACTGTTTTCCATAGTGGCTGTACCGACTTACATTCCCACCAACAGTGCAAGAGTGTTCCCTTTTCTCCACACCCTCTCCAACATTTACTGTTTCTAGATTTTTTGATGATGACCGTTCTGACTGGTGTGAGGTGATACCTCATTGTGGCTTTGACTTGCATTTCTCGAATGCTTAGTGATGTTGAGCATCTTTTCATGCGTTTGTTAGCCATCTGCATGTCTTCTTTGGAGAAATGTCTATTTAGGTCTTCCGCCCATTTGTGGATTGGGTTATTTGCTTTTTTGGTATTAAGCTGTATGAGCTGCTTGTATATTTTGGAGATCAATCCTTTGTCAGTTTCTTTGTTGGCAAATATTTTCTCCCATTCTGAGGGTTGTCTTCCTGTCTTGTTTATGGTTTCTTTTGCTGTGCAAAAGCTTGTAAGTTTCATTAGGTCCCATTTGTTTATTTTTGATTTTATTTCCATCATTATAGGAGGTGGGTCAAAAACAATCTTGCTTTGATGTATGTCGTAAAGTGTTCTGCCTATGTTTTCCTCTAGGAGTTTTATAATGTCTGGCATTACATTTAGGTCTTTAATCCATTTTGAGTTTATTTTTGTGTATGGTGTTAGGAAGTGTTCTAATTTCATTCTTTTACATGTAGCTGTCTAGTTTTCCCAGCACCACGTATTAAAGAGGCTGTCTTTTTTTCCATTGTATATTCTTGGCTCCTTTATCAAAGATAAGGTGCCCATATGTGTGTGGGTTTATCTCCGGGCTCTCTATTGTGTTCCATTGATCTATATTTCTGCTTTGGGGCCAGTACCGTGGTGTCTTGATCACTGTAGCCTTGTAGTATAGTTGGAAGTCAGGAAGCCTGATTCCACCAACTGCGTCTTTCCTTCTCAAGATTGCTTTGTCTATTCGGGGTCTTTTGTGTTTCCATACAAATTGTAAAATTTCTTGTTCTAGTTCTGTGAGAAATGCCATTAGTAATTTGATAGGGATTGTGTTAATCTGTAAATTGTTTTGGGTAGTATGGTCATTTTCACCATGTGGATTCTTCCAATCCAAGAACATGGTATGTCCCTCCATCTGTTTGTATTGTCTTTGATTTCTTTCATCAGTGTCTTATAGTTTTCTGCATACAGGTCTTTTGCCTCCATAGGCAGGTTTACTCTTAGGTATTTTATTCTTTTTGTTGCAATGGTAAATGGGAGTGTTTCCTAAATTTCTCTTTCTGCTCTTTCATTGTTAATGTATAGGAATGCAAGTGATTTCTGCAAATTAATTTTGTATTCTGCTACTTTACTACATTCATCAAGTGCTAGCAGTTTCCTGGTAGAATCTTTAGGGTTTTCTATGTATAATATTATGTCATCTGCAAAGAGTGACAATTTTACTTCTTTTCCAATTTGGATTCCTTTAATCCATTTACATTCAAGGTGATTATTGACATGTGTGTTCCTATTACCATTTTCTTAACTGTTTTGGGTTTGTATTTGTAGGTGTTTTCCTTTTCTTGTGTTTCCTACTTAGAGAAGTTCCTTTAGCAATTGTTGTAATGCTGATTTGGTGGTGCTGAATTCTCTTAAATTTTTCTTGTCTGTAAAGCTTTTGATTTCTCTGTTGAATCTGAATGAGATTCTTGCTGGGTAGAGTATTCTTGTCTGTAGGTTTTTCTCTTTCAAGACTTTCAGTATATCCTGCCTCTCCCTTCTGGCCTGCAGAGTTTCTGCAGAGAGATCAGCTGTTATCCTTATGGGTTTTCCTTTATATGTTATTTGTTGCTTTTTTCTTGCTGCTTTCAATATTTTTTCTTTGTGTTTAATTTTCATTAGTTTGATTAATATGTGCTTTGGTGTATTTCTCCTTGGTTTTTTTCTGTATGGGACTCTGCACTTCTTGGACTTGGTTTACTATTTCCTGTCCCACGTGGGGGAAGTTTTCCACCATAATCTCCTCAAATATTTTCTCAGACCCTTTTCTTCTTGTTCTGGGAAGCCTATGATTTGAATGTTGGTACACTTTGTGTTATCCCAAGGTCTTTCAGACTGTCTTCCATTCTTTTTATTCTTTTTTCTTTTTCCTGCTCTGTGCCAGTTATTTCCCCATTCTATCTTCCAACTCACTTACTCATTCTTCTGCCTCAGTTATTCTGCTGTTTTTACTATCTAGAGTATTTTTAATTTCAGTTATTATGTTGTTCATTACTGTTTGTTTGCTCTTTAGTTCTTCTAGGCCCTTATTAAATATTTCCTGTATTTTGTCTATTTTTTTTGAGGTTTTGGATCATCTTTACTATCATTACTCTGAATTCTTTTTCAGGCAATTTGCCAATTTCTTGTTCATTTATTTGGCCTTGTGGGTTTTTATCTTGCTCCTTTGCCTATAAGGTGTTTCTTTGTTTTCTCATTTTGGCTAATTTATCATATTTTCTGTCTCCTTTCCCTATGCTGCCTAGTAGTAATTCCTCTTATCTCTGTTCTGTTTGGCTTGAGGTGTCAAGCCCTGGAGTTTGCTGGCCTTTGGTTGGATTTGGAGCTTGATGTTGAGAATGAGAACTCTAGGGGAACACTTGCTGATTAATATTCATGGGGTCAGGGGTTCTCTGGTGGTCCCATGTCCTGGACTCCACTCTGCTGTCTCAGGGGTCCAGGTTTGACCCCTGGTTGGGGCTCCAAAGACCCTGGAAGCTGCACGGAAGGAAGAAAAGGAGGTAGAAGGAGAGCAAAGAAAAAAGGGAAGAAGGGGACAGGAGAGACAGATTCCCAAGACTGATGGTAAAAGCTGCTCTAATCCGTCAAAATCACACAGGGGGATGTGCACACCTGCACTTGCAAAAAGAGAAGAGGAAAAGAAATCAAAGAGAAGAGAGTACTCATACCAATTACAAGCAAACCCACACACAAATATATACAGTAAAGATTTAACTAACATACCTAAAACCAGAAACAAGAGAAACATACCAAGAAGTCCTCCAGTACTTCTAGGTATGGCTCTGCACCAGCTGTAGAGAGCTGAGACTGTGATCTAGTGTTAGTCCTGTGTGTGTTTGTCCCCACAGTCCCCAGTTACCTTCTAGGTCTACAGTCTCTATTGTAGAAACACGCGTCTATTCAGGTGATCCACAGATGCAGGGTCTATCAAGCCTATTGTGGGCATTAAATCTGCTCCTCCTGCAGTTGTTTCTCTTTCCCTTCTTTGGTCCTGCCGTCCTTGGGGATCAGTTTTGGTTTTGGGCCCTACTTTGCATGTGGGTTGCTCTCAGGTGTTGGTTCCCTGCTCAGGCAAGAGGGGGTGAAAGTGGGTGATGGGGGCTCACTTGTAACTTCAGGTCAGGGGGTAGGGAGGGATATGGCAGTCTAACTGAAATCTGTGGGAGTGCTTGTAGCAGCAGAGGTCAGCATGAGTCTAAGGTGTGCTGTGTGTTCTCCCAGGGAAGTTGGTCCTGACTGTGGGACCCTTGGTGTTGGTGGGCTTCATCACTGCCGGGAGGGTGTGGCCGGTGTCTTGCCTTATACACAGGACCCTTAGCAGCTTCAGGTGGGGTGGGCACACTGCTGGGCCCGGCAGTGGGGCGGTGGGGTGGGGCAGCAGGGCGGCGGGCAGGTGGGTGGGCTTTTGACGGGTCCAGCAGCACATGGGGTGGGCAGGGGCGTGGGGCAGCAGGTGGGCTTTTTGGTCCAGCAGCCGCGGGTCATGCCACTTTGCAGCCTGTGAGTTCGCAGAGAGGGAAGCTCCTCCCAAGCACTCCAAAACTAAGGTCCCCTGCCCCTCCGTCTGGCCCGGGATTTTCCCCAAACTCCCTCCTAGCTTGCTGGCGCACCTGCCCCCCGGGCCGTTCTCATGCAGCCAGCCCCAGCTCTCTCCCTGGGGTCTGTTCTCGGAAGCCCCAGCCTCGGCGCCCGGCCCCCAGCACCACTGCGGGGGAGCAGATGAGCTTCTCTGGCCGGGGAGGGCTGCCTGACTCCTCCATGTGGGGATCCCTCTGTTCTGCCCTCCGCACACCTGTCATTGGTCTCTTTTCAGGGGGCTCTGAGGCTCGCCCTGTCCT
Organism: Hippopotamus amphibius kiboko; assembly: GCF_030028045.1. Lineage (NCBI taxonomy): Eukaryota > Metazoa > Chordata > Mammalia > Artiodactyla > Hippopotamidae > Hippopotamus > Hippopotamus amphibius. The sequence goes on along the minus strand of NC_080189.1, from coordinate 4,329,961 downwards.
TCACTGCCAGTGAGGGGTTTCCCCAGTGTGTGGAAGCCTCCCGCCCCTCACAGCTCCCTCCCAGAGGGGCCGGTCTCCTCAGGATTCCCTTGTCTCTTTTTTTCCCTTCTTTCCTTTGCACTACCCAATTACATGGAACTTCTCCTGCCTTTTTAGAGGTCCGAGGTCTCCTGCCAGCATTCAGAAGGTGTTCTGCAGGAGCCACTCCACAAGTAGATGTATTCTTGATGTATTTGTGGGGAGGAAGGTGATCTCCATGTCCTACTCCTCCACCATCTTTTTCCTAGGAGACGTTTACTTTTAATCTTTTTCTTTTATTAATGCACATATTTCCCTTTTTTTTTGGTCCAAACATAGATGACTCTGGTGTGGTACACTTCTTGTTATTCAGTTCCAAATATATCATAGTTTCCTATGTGAATAACTTACTATCTTGAGTTATTTAAGAGAGTCCATTTGTCTGTGCTTGTGGCTGATTTCTAATTACTTGAAGTTTTGCTCTGAAAACCTGATCTGAATGTGTATCTCTTACAGTCTAACAGGAAACAGATGCCACACTCAAGTGGGTAATTGAGGGAGGTTTAATGAAGAGGTTATTTATAAAAGTAGAAGCAGGGTTACAGGAAACCAAGAGTGATGGCTGAAATGCTCTAAACTTAGCAAGAAGGGGGAGCCATTACCACCCTCAGGACCGAAGGTCAAGGAGAGGAAAAGCTGACCAGAACCCAGAGGTAGTAGCTGTTGTTGTAGCAGAGGTTTTCCCGACAGGGGCAGTGCTCTTGTAGCAAAACTCACTTCAACCTAGAATGACCCATCACAGAGGACACCAGGAAATAAGTACCCTGATTTCACTCTGTTCTCCGGTCCAATCTCCCGCCAATGCTTCCCATTCATGTGAACCAACCAGAAGCCAGATGGCAAGGGAGCCGTGGATGAATTCCACCTGGTTCAGCCTCCCAGGGTACAAGGCAGATGGAAGAAAGCCAGAGAGTGGATTTGGATGGTATAATGAAAGTGTCCACTACAGGTCATTCTTTCTGTGCCCTGCAAATCTTCACTTACCCATCTGTCATTCAAGTAAAGGAAATGTTCTCAGCACCAGGGACAGCAAAGTTCCATGGGCCACCATATCTATTAAGGAGCGATGTCACTTCCTGAAAGCTAAAATGTGAGCCCACCATCAACTGCATGCTTTTTTCCCAATCTTCCACAACATAAGATTGGATATGAACAGTAATATTCAATTACCCCCTGGAAATGGTATATATCAGAACAGGCACAAGTCAATTGCACAGGTAGCTGGGTCATTCACTCACCTGGTAACTGTGCCTATTTCTGTGTCTACTGTTTTGCCCTCAACACACACCTGTGTCCTCATGAAGGTTCTCTATGAAAAGTTAACAAAAAGCGTGGTCTGGTTTGCAGATAGATTTGCATAATACACACATAATTAATCAAATGTATTATAGCTCCACAGGGGGATGGTGGATTGGGAAAAAACAGGGACGTTGGGCAGTTTGGTTTCACAATCACTTGGTGCCTTGTGGTCAAGCACTAAGTTTCTATTAGGGTCAATAGGAGGCTAGGAACTGCTTACTAACTTGAGGATAATTACTGGCAGAAGAGGGCATGGCTGCATTCCCAAACCCAAGGGACTATGTAGTGATTCCTTCATTGGGATTTTTCAGTTGCTATAAAATATATAATTGCCTCACACATAGGAAATACCGTTGCATATCTTGACGCACAGCCTAAGTGACAAGACAGCTTGAACTACTTCCTGGGCGTGACATGGAAGTCTAAGCAGTAGACCTTCTTGTTCTTTACTCCCTCTGCCCACCCCTCCCCCCAAATTGGCCATCTTAAGGGTTACTCAATAATCATGTTATAGGACCATGCGTACATATCCTATACGTAGCCTTCAAAAAGCAGAAAGTCCATCAACAGTTGTATCTATTTCTTTGAACTGGGTGCTACACAGTGTCACAGTATATCTTCACTTTAGAAGAGGTATTCTGACATATCTCAGCTACTGCGTCTCTAGAAACTTCATCAGTATGGTAGGTCTCCAAACTGTTTCCGGGCTCATCTCTTACCCTCTCACCCTTGTTACTTCCTCTCATCAGATCCAGTTAGCAAAACGCCATCAACGTCATGCGGTACCGGATGAGATATGAAGACATTTAGTCCCTTCTGGTCTTAGGACCAAAGCAGGGGGGCTGGGTCATGCAGATGTGTTGATGCTTCTGCCACATGAGAATGCGTTGTTTCTGATGATCTGTACTGATAGAAATGGGGAAATTATCAATGTACGCCCAGTCAAAAGCTGTGTACTCAGTGGTGGAGCAATGCCAATGTGCCTCAGGAAAGATACCATGTATGGAAGCACAGCTATGATGGACACCACCACCCGATTAAATATGTGACAACCCGCAGTCCTCCTCCAAGACTCATCGGGGCTTTGCACCATTCAAACAGGGGAGGCAGACAGGAATCATGCCGCGGGTGCCTTATGCCTGAATTCCAGGCATGTGGTGTTGCTCGGGGTTTAGTGTTCTGGCAGAGGAGAGCCAGTTCCTGGGGCTTCTTGTTGGTTTTCTCTACCATTACAGCTCTCACCCCACAGGTCAGGGAATCGGTGTGGGGATTCTGGCAATTACGAGGCATACCTACTCTCAGCCCATCTCCCAGGGCTGGGGGACTAAATACAAAACATGTCCGTTATTCCACTGGATCCCTGTGATAAAGACTCCAACTGAGAATATCTGTTCTATTGCCTGACCTCCATAAGCCCTCCCAGGACTTATTCAGCTTTTTATTAAAAGCTTTTCTGGAATAATTAGCATCAGTCCAGAGCCAGAGGGTTCCCTGTCTTCCCCTTTGGCCAGGGAATAGCCATCCTTACCAAGGGGCTTCAGGCCCCACTTATAAGCCTTAGAGGTCATTACCTGTATATTCCTGTGGCCACACATGAGTCCCAGGCCAGGAGAGGTCATAGAGCACACGTCACACAGGTGTGAGTAGCTTTGCTGGAACGTCCCAGGTGTGAATATTCCCAGCCTAGCTCTTACAGGGCCATCAAGGTGTCAGACGTTTCAGGTGGGCTCATCCCCTCCCCACACGTCAGAGTGTCTGCCAGGCCAGGCAGGTGCTTCGGGCACTTGTGAGCACAGGTGAAAGAGGAGAGAGATGGAAGGGCTGGAGCTGGAAGGAGGAAGACACAACACCTGGGAGGCGTTGGGCGATGAGTGAAGTGGGCAGGAGTGTCGTTTTATTTGCTTGGCACCTGGGAGTGGAAGGGAGAGTGGTGTAGGCGAGAGGATGGGGGAGAATTTTGGAGAAGGTAAAAGGGGATGTGAGAAGCGTTGTTCGGGATTAGATGTTAGATTACCTTTAACAACCGTTGAGAGTTACCAATAAGGATGGAAATTAATTCCTCGTTAATGAATTTTCCTCCTGTTTGCACAATGTTTTTTTTTTTTTTTTTTTTTTTTTTTATTTTTTTTTATTTTTTAAATATTTATTTATTTATTTATTTATTTTTTGGGGGGGTACACCAGGTTCAATCATCCGTTTTTATACACATATCCCCATCTTCCCTCCCTTCCTTGACGCCCCCCCCCAAGCCCCCCCCCACCCTCCCCGCCCCAGCCCTCAAAGGCATCTTCCATCCTCGAGTTGGACTCCCTTTGTTATACAACAACTTCCCACTGACTATTTTACAGTTGGTAGTATATATATGTCTGTGTTACTCTCTCGCTTCGTCTCAGTTTCCCCTTCACCCCCCGCCCCCCCCATACCTCGAGTTCTCCAGTCCGTTCTCTGTATCTGCATCCTTGTTCTGGTCACCGAGTCCAACAGTACCATTTTTAGATTCCATATATGTGAGTTAGCATACAATATTTGTCCTTCTCTTTCTGACTTACTTCACTCTGTATGACAGACTGTAGTTCTATCCACCTCATTACATATAGCTCCATCTCATCCCTTTTTATAGCTGAGTAATATTCCATGGTATATATATGCCACATCTTCTGTATCCATTCATTTGTTGATGGGCATTTAGGTTGCTTCCATGTCCTGGCTATTGTAAATAGTGCTGCAATAAACATTATGGTACAAGTTTCTTTTGGGATTATGGTTTTCTTTGGGTATATGCCCAGGAGTGGGATTACTGGATCATATGGTAGTTCTATTTGTAGTTTTTTAAGGAACCTCCAAATTGTTTTCCATAGTGGCTGTACCAATTTACAGTCCCACCAACAGTGCAGGAGAGTTCCTTTTTCTCCACACCCTCTCCAACATTTGTTGTTTCCAGACTTTGTGATGATGGCCATTCTGACTGGTGTGAGGTGATACCTCATTGTGGCTTTGACTTGCATTTCTCTGATGATTAGTGATGTGGAGCATCTTTTCATGTGTTTGTTGCCCATCTGTATGTCTTCTTTGGAGAAATGTCTATTTAGGTCTTCTGCCCATTTGTGGATTGGGTTATTTGCTTTTTTGGTATTAAGCTTCATGAGCTGCTTGTATATTTTGGAGGTTAATCCTTTGTCCATTGTTTCATAGGCAATTATTTTTTCCCACTCTGAGGGTTGCCTTTTAGTCTTGTTTATGGTTTCTTTTGCTGTGCAAAAGCTTTTAAGTTTCATGAGGTCCCATTCATTTATTCTTGATTTTATTTCCATGATTCTAGGAGGTGGGTCAAAAAGGATGGCGCTTTGATGGATGTCATATAGTGTTCTGCCTATGTTTTCCTCTAGGAGTTTGATAGTGTCTGGCCTTACATGTAGGTCTTTAATCCATTTGGAGTTTACTTTTGTGTATGGTGTTAGGAAGTGTTCTAATTTCATTCTTTTGCATGTTGCTGCCCAGTTCTCCCAGCACCACTTATGGAAGAGGCTGTCTTTTTTCCATTGTATATTCTTGCCTCCTTTGTCAAAGATAAGGTGCCCATATGTGTTTGGGCTTACTTCTGAGTTCTCTATTCTATTCCATTGATCTTCCTTTCTATTTTTGTGCCAGTACCATACTGTCTTGATCACTATGGCCTTGTAGTATAGTTTGAAGTCAGGAAGCCTGATTCCACCAACTCCATTTTTCCTTCTCAAGATGGCTTTGGCTATTCGGGGTCTTTTGCGTTTCCATACAAATCGTAAGATTTCTTGCTCTAGTTCTGTGAAAAATGCCATTGGTAATTTGATCGGGATTGCATTGAATCTGTAAATTGCTTTGGGTAGTACAGACATTTTCACGATGTTGATTCTTCCAATCCAGGAACATGGTATGTCCCTCCATCTGTTTGTGTCGTCTTTGATTTCTTTCATCAGTGTCTTAAAGTTTTCTGCATACAGATCTTTTGCCTCCTTAGGCAGGTTTATTCCTAGGTATTTTATTCTTTTGGTTGCAATGGTGAATGGGAGAGTTTCCTTAATTTCTCTTTCTGCTCTTCCATTGTTAGTGTATAGGAATGCAAGAGATTTCTGTGCATTAATTTTGTATCCTGCTACTTTACTAAACTCATCAATGAGCGCTAGCAGTTTTCTGGTAGAGTCTTTAGGGTTTTCTATATATAATATCATGTCATCTGCAAAGAGTGACAATTTTACTTCTTCTTTTCCAATTTGGATTCCTTTGATTTCTTTTTCTTCTCTGATTGCTGTGGCTAAAACTTCCAAAACTATGTTGAATAACAGTGGTGAGAGTGGACACCCTTGTCTTGTTCCTGTTTTTAGGGGGAATTCTTCCAGTTTTTCTCCATTGAGAACAATGTTGGCTTTTGGTTTTGCATATATGGCTTTTATTATGTTGAGGTAATTTCCTTCTATGCCCATTTTCTGGAGAGCTTTTATCATAAATGGATGTTGAACTTTGTCAAAAGCTTTTTCTGCATCTATTGAAATGATCATATGGTTTTTATCCTTCAATTTGTTGATATGATGTATCACATTGATTGATTTGCGTATATTGAAGAATCCTTGCATCCCAGGGATAAACCCCACTTGATCATGGTGTATGATTTTTTTAATGCGCTGTTGCAGTCTGTTAGCTAGTATTTTGTTGAGGGTTTTTGCATCTATATTCATCAGTGATATTGGTCTGTAGTTTTCTTTTTTTGTGACATCTTTGCCTGGTTTTGGTATCAGGGTGATGGTAGCCTCATAGAATGAGTTTGGGAGTGCTCCACCTTCTGCAATATTTTGGAAGAGTTTGAGAAGGATAGGTGTTAACTCTTCTCGAAATGTTTGATAGAATTCACCTGTGAATCCATCTGGTCCTGGGCTTTTGTGTGTTGGGAGATTTTTAATCACTGCCTCAATTTCCGTACTTGTGATTGGTCTGTTCATGGTTTCTATTTCTTCCTGGTTCAGTCTTGGAAGATTGTATTTTTCTAAGAATGTATCCATTTCTTCCAGGTTATCCAATTGATTGGCATATAGTTGCTTGTAGTAGTCTCTCATGATCTTTTGTATTTCTGAGGTGTCCGTTGTTACTTCTCCTTTTTCATTTCTAATTCTGTTGATTTGCATCTTCTCCCTTTTTTTCTTGATGAGTCTGGCTAATGGTTTATCAATTTTGTTAATCTTCTCAAAGAACCAGCTTTTAGTTTTATTTATTTTTCTTATGGTTTCTTTCCTTTCTTTTTCATTTATTTCTGCTCTGATCTTTATGATTTCTTTTCTTCTGCTCACTTTAGGGTTTCTTTGTTCTTCTTTCTCTAGTTGTTTTAGGTGTAAGGTTAGGTTGTTTATTCGATCATGTTCTTGTTTCTTAAGGTAGGACTGTATTGCTATAAACTTCCCCCTTAGAACTGCTATTGCTGCATCCCATAGGTTTTGGGTTGTTGTGTTTTCGTTGTCATTTGTTTCTAGATATTTTTTGATTTCCTCTTTGATTTCTGTAGTGATTCCTTGGTTGTTTAAGAGTGAATTGTTTAGCCTCCATGTGTTTGTATTTTTTGCAGTTGTTTTCCTGTAATTGATATCTAGTCTCATGGCGCTGTGGTCTGAGAAGATGCTTGATATGATTTCAATTTTCTTGAATTTGCTGAGGTTTGATTTGTGACCCAAGATGTGATCTATCCTGGAAAATGTTCCGTGTGCACTTGAGAAGAACGTGTATTCTGTTGTTTTTGGATGGAATGTCCTATAAATATCAATTAAGTCGAGATTGTCTAATGTGTCATTTAAAGCTTGTGTGTCTTTATTTATTTTCTGTTTGGATGATCTGTCCATTGATGTAAGTGGGGTGTTCAAGTCTCCCACTATTATTGTGTTCCTGTCGATGTCCCCTTTTATAGCTGTTAGCATTTGCCTTATGTATTGAGGTGCTCCTATATTGGGGGCATAGATATTTACCATTGTGATATGTTCTTCTTGGATGGATCCCTTGATCATTATGTAGTGTCCTTCCTTGTCTCTTTTAATAGTCTTTACTTTCAAGTCTAATTTGTCTGATATGAGTATTGCTACTCCAGCTTTCTTTTGACTTCCATTTGCATGGAATATCTTTTTCCATCCCTTTACTTTCAGTCTATATGTATCCCTTGGTCTGAAGTGGGTTTCTTGTAGGCAGCATATAGAAGGGTCTTGTTTTTGTATCCATTCAGCCAGTCTGTGTCTTTTGGTTGGAGCATTTAATCCATTTACATTTAAAGTGATTATTGACATGTGTGTTCCAATTACCATTTTCTGAATTGTTTTGGGTTTGTATTTGTAGGTGTTTTCCTTTTCTTGTGTTTCCTACTTAGAGAAGTTCCTTTAGCACTTGTTGTAAGGCTGGTTTGGTGGTGCTGAATTCTCTTAACTTTTGCTTGTCTGGAAAGCTTTTGATTTCTCCCTCAAATCTGAATGAGATTCTTGCTGGGTAGAGTATTCTTGGCTGTAGGTTTCTCTCTTTCAGGACTTTCAGTATATCCTGCCATTCCCTTCTGGCCTGCAGAGTTTCTGTGGAAAGGTCAGCTGTTATCCTGATGGGTTTTCCCTTATATGTTGTTTGTTGCTTTTCTCTTGCTGCTTTTAATATTTTTTCTTTGTGTTTAATTGTCGTTAGTTTGATTAATATGTGTCTCGGTGTATTTCTCCTTGGGTTTATTCTGTATGGGACTCTCTGTGCTTCTTGGACTTGGTTAATTATTTCCTTTCCCATGTTGGGGAAGTTTTCCACTATAACCTCTTCAAATATTTTCTCAGACCCTTTCTTGTTTTCTTCTTCTTCTGGGATGCCTATAATTCGAATGTTGGTACGCTTAATGTTATCAGTGAGGTCTCTGAGACTGTCTTCTAATCTTTTTATTATTTTTTCTTTTTCCTGCTCTGTGGCAGTTATTTCCCCCATTCTATCTTCCAACTCACTTATTCGTTCTTCTGCCTCAGTCATTCTGCTGGTTATAGCATCTAGAGTATTTTTAATTTCAGTTATTTTGTTATCCATTGCTGTTTGTTTTTCTGAGTTCTTATGAACTGTTTCTTGTACTTTCTCTATTTTGTTATCGAGATTTTGTATCATTTTGACTATCATTACTCTAAATTCCTTTTCAGGCATTTTTCCTATTTCCTCCTCATTTATTTGGTCTTGTGGGTTTTTTCTTGCTCCTTTGCCTGCATGGTGTTTCTTTGTTTCCTCATGGTTGTCCAAACTTTTGGGGTTGCTTGTCCTTGGGTTTTTTTGCGTTATTCTGTGACCAGCAGAGGTTCCTTTATTGTTCTTCTGTAAGCGTCGGTGTGTGGGGAGGGAGAGGGTACAACAGTGGCTCCTTCTCCTGGGAGGGAGTGAGCAGTGGCGCACTGATGTCTCAGTCAGGCTTGGAGGTGCCTGTTGCAGAGGGCGCCGGTGGCTCAGGCGTAAACAGAAAGTCTTAGAGTTGGGCCTCTCTCGGGGGTTTTTTTCTTTTCTTTTTTTCTTTTTTTTTTTCTCTCGGCAGCCTCCCTGCTGCTGGCGTTGCAAGGGGTTTTAATCTAGCCCCACCCGAGTGCCTGAGGGTACTTGTTATCCCTGAGCGCCTTAGGTGGCCCGCAGGGCGTCTCTCCACTGCCTGTTGCAGAGGCGCGGAAAGAGAGAGAGAGGCTATGCGCGTGGCTCCTCCCAGCCGCCAGTGAGCCTGCAGCCTCCAGCCGCCATCATGGCCGGGCAGCTCTCAGGAACGGGTACTCCTCTCCGCGGGCCTCCTCCCTCCTGTCCTCTCGGTCCGTCACCCTACCGGCAACAGTGTTTCCCACACTGAACCAGGTGTCCTGCTCCCACACTCCCGCTCCTGGACCCTCCGTTCAGCCGCGGATCGATGTCTCGGTCCGGGAACGCTGAGCTGCGCTGCGGACCCTCCGAATGTTTCTCACTCCCTCCCGTCTGCCACAGCTCCGCCGCTTCCCCCTCTTTGAGCCCTCGTAGATGCCTCCCTACCGGCTATGTCGGGCTCCCCGCAGTCCCATCCGGTGTCCGAGGCCGTCTGCTGGTGTTCAGCTGGTTCTCTGTGAGAATGACTGCGTCCTTCCGTGCATTCCCAATGCATCTGTGGGGAGGGATGCACTCCACGTCTCTCTACTTCGCTGCCATCTTTTCCTCTGTTGCACAATGTTTTAAAAAAATGTCCGTGACAGAGTTCTCCTGGTGTGAACCACGTGGGTTATGGCTTTAATAGCAACCATAAGTGACAGCTCCTGGGTCCTCACTGAGAGAAGGGTCCCGAATGGGGGATAGAGAGGGCTGGAGGGCACAGACCCTGCGTGGGAGGAGGGCACTGCAACATCACCGGTGCAGGTGAGGGTCACGGCAAGGATGCTGGACCCCAGAGCCACGCTTGGTCTCAGTTATGCTTGCCTGTATTTGCTGAAGAACAGAGGGAAACCTCTCTGCTTTCCTTCTCTGAATTGAGGCAGAGAAGGTGGTACTGGCAGGCTCGCTGCTCTGTAGAGCCTCGAATTGGCCACCAGGAGGCAGTGCTGTCTCTTCTCAGACACAGGGGTAGACGGGCCACCTGGATGGGAGGTAAGTTCTCCGGATGAAGGTGACATGTGGGAGATGTGAGGACAGAGAAAGACAAGACAAAAGAGGGCTTACTCTAACATTCTGATGTAGGAAGGAGGCTGTCTCCAACTTTGGGGCATTCTGATCTCAGTCATTCAAGCAGAGACTAGAGGATCCTCCCCGCCACCCACCTCCATCAGGCAGGTGGGGATCGAAATCTCCTTCCAGGAGGTATTTGGCTGGTTCCCCAGAAAACACCAGACATGCAGTGAGTTCCCCGAAGACTGAGCTACTGCCTCATCATTTCTCTCCTAGCATCCAGCATGGTGTCTTTGTTTTTAAGATTTTTTGTTTGTTTATTTTGATGAGGACCATCTTCAAAGTCCCCATTGAATCTGTTACAACATTGCCTCTGTTGTTTGTTTTTTAGCCGAGATGCGTGTGTGGGATCCCATCTCCCCGACCAGGGATCTAACCCGCACCCCCTGCAGTCTCAACCATTGGACCACCAGAGAAGTCCCGTCCAGCATGTGTTTAACTTTCAAGTTGTCCAGCGAGCATCTTGTTGCAATACAAATAGAAGTGAGTTTCTCCATTGATATGGAGGGGATAAACTAGCAGTGAGGGAAATTGTTGGAATGCAAATAGAAGTGATTTTTCTTTTTCCTCTTGAGAGCATGGAAAACAAAGAGAATTCGAACAGGCTAAAGGAGAAAGATAACCTGGTCTGAAAGAGTCACTCATTCCTTGTTTTACTTTAGCTGTCACTAATCTGTAGTAACTAGATTTTTACTTCGCAAAGCGAACTCCCTCATACTATACAAATTACATGCGGCACCTATCACTGTTAACTCGTTGTGAGTTACATCCTGCCTCTCACTACCTAAACTTAAGAACTTGGAAGCTGCATTTCATACCACCATTGTAACAAATCACTACCTGTAGTTTATTTTGCATATCAGAAAGAAGGTCTCCAACGGATAAATTGGAGGCAAATGGACAATTAACAGACTGCCGGACCCCAATTACCGGGTAGCCAATATGACGCCAACTAGGACTATTTTGAAATAATGCGGAGGAAAAAAAGAGTGCAAGATCCTCACGACCTGGACTCATCATTTATCTGGACTGCAAGCCTCACGTATAAAATCTTCCCTGACTCTCAAGGACGGGGGACACAGTTCTTGAGGTCCTAGCCTGCTGTGTCTTGCCTTTGCCTGGCAAAGAAAAATAAAGCCATCTCTCTCTTCCTCCAAAAGCTCTGTCTCCATATCTCTATTAGGCCTCGGTGTACAGAGTAGCCGTTATTACGGTAACAATCTGACCAAAAGTCAGCTGAGATGCTGACTTTGGAAGCATGGAGTGGGTATTTCACCTGGGCCCTCCTACCTGTGTGTCCTTGAGAAATGACTCCTGTCTGAGGGTCAGCTCCCCGTATGTAATTCACTTGTAGATGTAAAGTCGAACTCTACTGAAGCCAGGCCACAGTTACGGATGCATGTTTCTGAAAGGGAAAAATGGTTATGAATGAGAAATCTGCGTGTCTTCTTTTATTGTTTTAGACCTTATAGGGTAGAGTACATTTCTTATGTGAAGGCGCCTAGAGATTTACTTCACGATCCTCAAGGTATGGTTACCAGGGGGTAAGGGCGGGGGGATAAACTGGGAGATGGGGACTGACATATACACGCTACTATATGTAAAATAGATAACTAATAAGGACCTGCTGTACAGCACAGGAACTCTACTCAATACACTGTAATGGCCTATGTGGGAGAAGAATCTAAAAAAGAGTGGATACATGTATTTGTATAACTGATGCACTTTGTTGTACACCTGAAACCAATGCAACATTGTAAATCAACTGTGCGCCAATACAAATTTAAAAAAAAATAGTAACACCGTTGTCTGAGCTGAGGGTGCATCATGGCTGGAGAGCCAATCCCCTGGACTTCCGCCCTGGACAGCTGCCTGCGTGGCAGATGTGGAGGATCATCTGTGGACGTTTCCGAAGGACGGGGATGTGGCCTGGTTAGTTTCATGTTGCCCCTCCCCAGTTCTCCCGGACCCCTCCTCGTCGGGAGATGCTAGATGGTAAGGTTCTCAGGAGAAGGACTACGTTCCATCCATTGGGTAACCCGCCCAGTCTCCTCCACAAACTCCTTGTCCACCTGCCTCCTTGGATCCTCCAGAGTGGGTGTGTCCCCGTCGTTGTAACATTTCCACACACAGTAAAACCCATGGGTTTGCACCACCGCACGTGACCTTAAGTCTGCGTGTTTCTTTCACCTCAGTTACATCTTTTCTTATATTCCCTGGGATCAGCCGCCATCCCTGTCATCATCCCATCCAAGCCAGAGATGCCCCAAAATACAACTGGTACTTCTCCATCCGCTGCACTTGCTATTCCATTGTCCATCCCACCACCTTCATGAGGTCCTATCTCCACGTTTTGGGGTCTCCAATCTTGGAATAGCTTCTAACTTCCCATCTTACTACCCTCTCTCCTTCCTGTCCAGCGCCTTCAATCTCTGTGAGCTTACCCAGGGCAGGGAGGACCTTGTATCCCCAGTGCCTTGGCCAGTGTTGGCCATACGGAGCCCTTGACTCAACGTTTGTGAAATGATCAGATAAAAGAATGGCCCATGTATTCTAACTCGTGAAAACTATCTCCATTAGGGATGTTTACTGTTTTGCTTTCTGGGAGATGCCTGCAAATCCCTACTTTAGGGAATGTAGGGATTTTCATAGGCATATGGAATCATCTCTTAAATCATAGGAAATTGTAATATCTATAACCTCAGCCTGGTGAGGCAGGCAGAGCAAATATTGCTTTTCTGAGGTTTGAGTTGTAAGATGAGGAATGGAGCCTCAGAGGGGTTAAGTGATTGCCAAGGTCATAACTGTGCTTGGCAAGAAATAGCATCTCCCAGCCCTGACCGCAAGGACCTTTCTCCATTGTATCTTCTGCCTCATGACTTGTGGAGTGAATGACAGGTGGGTAACTGCTCGTGGATGCCTACATTGTATATTTCTGACCTCTGCTGGAGTAACTGATGGGGCAGAATCCTTCAAATTCAGGCTTAAGAAAGACAGACACTAACTGGGGTGAAATTAAGTGGTTTAAAATGCATTTTGAGATACTTCACCTGGAGACATGCTACTGATAGGTAAATAAAATGAATATGGAGAAACCTCTTTCCTGCCAATGAATAACACATAGCTTTTGGGCAAGTAGGTAAATTCAAGGAGATTGTCTTTCCCAGCCACGCTTAAAAAGTTCAGTACATGAATAATTGAGCAACTTCCTGGCACACTCAATATTTATTTGTAAGCCTGCTCCAGGCAGAAAAAGAGAAAAAAAAATTTTGAAAACAAGTTTCGCATTAGCTAGGAGTTTATATGTTTGCCAGAAGATTACCTAATTACATTTGCAAAGGAGTATATTGGTGTGTCTTGTTGTTTTCTTGTTGACATATCGATGTGAAATATATCAGACAAATTAGAACGGAGATGGGTAAAAATCTGGATCTCGTGTGCTTGTGTGCACACGGGAGACCAGGATAGAACTTGCAAAAACCTGTTTGCACATTGATTACGATCTGTATTACAGTCTTACAATCCTATTGTGTAAGAATTGTTTTTGCACTTGCCTTTTCTCTCCAGTTGAGCCAGTGGCCAGTCCAGGAGGGGCACAGAGCTGCACCAGGAGTGGATGCTCAAAAAACTGCTGAGTAAATTTTCGTCCGTTTGCAAACTGGTCCCTGTACATGGAGGGCAAAGAGAGACTGAAGAAAGAGGCGGACCACTCCAGATGGGTAGGTGGCAGCTTTAATAAGCAAGCAGACTTACTTATGAGGCTTGTCCTGGTGCCACAGAGGAGTAGATCTCCACACTAGATGGTCTCAACATCAGCTCACTCTATCAAGGCTGCATCCTTGGAAAGGCTCTCACTGTGGGAACAGTGGGCAGACGTACCTTCCAAGGATGGGGGAGAAATAGCATCTCCCAGTCCTGACCGCAATGACCTTTCTCCATTGTATCTCCTGCCTCATGACTTGTGGAGTGAATGACAGTTGGGTATCTGCTCGTGGATGCCTACATTGTATATCTCTGACCTCCACTGCCTGGGTCCACCTTGTGGGTCAACTCTTGGCCAGCTCCTCTTGAGGACCTCCTCCAACACGTTTCCTATTCCAAAACATTCGCAATGTCTTCTTTATGAAATCTAAGTTATGGGCATGTAAAGAAGCAGAGGCCATTCCATCTGTCCTCAGTCTAGTGGGGGTAGGAAGTCCCATCCAGAGAAAGCCTGACTGCCTGATTCTGGTTGGTTCTTCACATGCTTGTTGGGTCTGATGAGGAGGAGAGGCTGCTGGTGACATGGACCAAAAGATAGGATTCTGGGGAGGCAGCACCAGGCCTCTGGAATTGGACCCGGGGTCTACCATAGCACATATTATAACAGTGTGTCTCCTTGACCTGGAGGGCGCACAGGGCGTGCACTCACGTCTTCATTCACTGAATGAATAGATTTTGAACGCCTTCTATGTGCTGGACGCTGTTCTTGGTGTGGATAACAGCAGGGAGTGAAAGAGACAGACATCTCTGCCCTAGTGGGGCTCACATTCTGTGGGGGAAGAGGGACCACAAAACAGCACAGGGGGCTCTATAGAGATTCACTGTGAGATGCCGCTCACTTCCTGCTGAAACGGCGCACATCTGTGAACCACGTTCAGGCAGTCACCCCTCTGGGGCAGGAATTGAACTTCAGCCTCACGGGACTGTACTCCTCCCAGTTGAAACCACCTGGATTGCTGCACTTATTTACACGTTGGGTAGAAAAAATAAATCTGCTTCATTTAAACAGCTTTAACCAAATGCAACTTAGTTTCTTCTCCTGGGAGAGTGTTAAAATACAGGTCTGGTGCTAATTCAGGGCTTTGTCAAGTAAACTACAGTAAAGAGATTCAGATATGAGAAAACTGTTGGTTATACTCTTTTGGCATCACAGACTCCTCTCTTTCTCTCATTTCCTCCCTCCCTCCCTCCCTCCCTCTTTCCTTTGCACATTTGATGCTGTCTTGCAGGTTTCTATTGAAAAAAATCAATGCTTGGCTCTGACTATGTTCTTGGTACAGGTGTTAACTCCAATTAGATAACCGCTTTTTCCTTTGATCTGAATTGCAGTGAATAGTGTGGCAGAGAGAATAGGAGGGAGATCAGCAGCCTTTCCTACCAGTATACTTTCTAAAAAAATAAAATAAAGTATTCGTGCTGGTTATTCTTCTTCCCTGCCATTCTCTCCACCTCCCTTCCCCTCCTCCTCCTCCTTCTTCTTCTGCCTTCTTGGTCTTCTCTGCATGCCTGTGAGTGTGTGTGTGTGTGTGTGTGTGTGTGCATCTCATGCTTGCTTGCCCTGAGGCTGTACCCGCTGGCTCAGGCACAGGCATGGTGGGGAGAGGATGGGGTTTACTCTCCTGCTCCCCCTCTGGGGAATAGCGACTCATCTCTCCACAAGCTCAGCTCTGTTGGGTGCCCCCACCCCCTCCAACACAGCTCAAGCGCTCACCAGCATGCTGTGTTTCTTCATCTGGACCCTTGGTGTCTGGGAATGCTAACCCCTCCCCAGTGCTGTTAGTTCTGGACACTCTAACCTTCTCAGATGATTCACTTAACCACCCCCCACCCCTTGCCTCAGCCAACATACGGTCCCTAAAGGCAGCTCTCCCCAGAATCCCTTAGGAACATATCTTCTCTTTTCAGGTGGGCCCCTGCCTGATATTGTAATCTATTTAAGTAACTAAGCATTGAATATAAAACTTTACTATTTGGGGAAAAATAATTATTTAAAGGGAAAAAGCATGAAGGTATAACTTAGGTATCCTGTTTTTCCTTAATCAACTTAAATTATTGTCTAAACTAACCCTGTTTTTCTTCTAGCTTCAGGGGATCAATTCTTTAAAATCACTCTGAATTTTTTATTTCAGGTCAAACACTTTCCCCAAAGGATATATTTGACTCGAGCATCTCAGCTTCAGAGACATTTGAAATCTTAATTCTTTCCCGATCTGGCTGAGAGTTAAGATCGAGTTGTCTGTTTCCCACAACTGCAGGAGAGGAGTCAGCTGAGGAGACAGACACACAAGGAAACCCCCATAATAGGAAGTGGTAAGTGTGACCTTCACCTGGGGAAACTTGGTGAAGAAGTTGGCAACTGTGGTGGGACCTGCAGGATAAGTGGGCACGAGTGTGTCACCTGCTGGTAACAATCTTCACCCTCTGCATCTGGAGAAGAGGCATCCACAGCTGGAGTATCTGGGGAGCCCTGAGTCTGGGTGAAATTGGAGCAGGGGTGGGAGGGGAGAGCAGTGCCAGGAAAGCCGAGGTCACCCCTGTCACCCGAACTCCCAACCTGCTATTAAGATGATTTCTAGAGACTCTATTGCCCTCATCAAGAATGCCTTTTACTCCCTCTTCCGCTTACTGAATGGAGTAGAAAAGTCCTCTACCTGCCTGTGGAAAGCCTGTTATTAGGAAAGGGTGACCTGCAGGAAATTGTTTCCACTTCTCTGATTAAAAAACGCATCAAGGTACAATTTAGCTATCTCCTATTCTAAATCTACAATTCAGAAAAGAGAAACCTCAACCTTTTCTTGTTTCTTTGCTTTCTTTGTTTCTTGTTTCTTAGCTTTCTAAAATGTAGAGTTTGGGTTACTCCTACGATTTACATGATTATCCTACTAACTCCGACCTGTTGCCTCTTTCAGCCTGAGCTCCTACTTGAATTCCAAAGTTAAGTTCTGTTGCATCTGTTTGATTTTAGAGGGTGAGGAGAGAATTCATGAAGAATGTGAGGTCACGGCACCTTCTTCTTCCTCTCCTCTGGCCTCACCTTTCAGTCTCATTTCCCCCTTCCTATCCCTGCTTTCTTCCCTTCCCTTCAGCTTCTCTCCCACAGAGCCTTATTCTTCATACCTCATCCCCACCTGGGCAGCCAGTCCTGCTGGCCCCATGAAGGGAAGACCTTTCAGCCCCGCTGAGAGAGCACCCCAGAGGGGTCTGTATGGTTCCCTAATGGCCCTGGAGATGGGAAAGGGTGGCCGTGAAGGAGAAGAGACCAGGTGACAGGGCTGATCATTGAGTGAAAAGTTGAATGAGATTCAAAGTGGACTCTGAGCTGTTAAACCTTGGGTGGAGGTGGGGGTCAGAGGAGGGGTAAGAAGGATGAGGGCAGGAAGGTTGTGCTACTGAACTAGACTTGGGTCTGTTCACCCACACACAGTAAAGCCAGTCTACTGACACCAGGTTGTGATGAAGGAAAGTACAGCGTTTATCGCAGGCACCAAGCAAGGAGAACGGGCAGCTCATGCTCTAAAGACCCCAGATCCCTGATGGTTTTCAAGGAAGGGGATTTTGTTTTTGTTTTTAAGATTTTTTTTTGATGTGGATCATTTTAAAAGTCTTTATTGAATTTGTTACAATATTGCTTCTGTTTTTTTAAATTTATTTATTTACTTATTTATTTACTTTTTATTTATTTTGGCCACAAGGCATGTGGGATCTTAGCTCCCCAACCAGGGATCAAACCTGCACTCCCTGCATTGGAAGGTGAAGTCTTAACCACTGGACAGCCAGGGAAGTCCCTATAGAAGAGGTTTTAAAGACAGTGAGGGAGGGGTTGCAGGGGGCGTGATCACCTCACTCACGATTCCTGGATTGGTTGGCATCAAGGTCAAGTTTCAAGCAACATCAACCTTCTGGTTTCAACCAGTCACAGGTCTGTGAGCTTGTGGTCAGCAGTTTTCGTCTGGTGGGGGTCTGCTTCCTACAAAAACAACCTAGGAATGTGTGTCAGGTCTTTATCTATATACTGTATTTCAGAGAATTGTGAGTTTGGTGACTCTGCTATGTGGCTGGTTTATAGTCTAAATTGTTACCAGTTTCCTGGCTCAACAGCTATTCTTTGTTTCTATGTCTTCACATTCCTAATCATTAACTCCTGAGCAGCCTTTAAAGACTCAGGGGAGGCTGGGGAGACTAAAGCAAAAGCCTTTTACTTCAAAGGACAGGGGCCGGGGGCTTGTATACGGGTTCAGTTGTTTGGGGGTGTCGACTTAAAAAAATTGCTCAACGTGAGAGCTGCGAGTTAAGTTTTATTTTGGGCAAAACGAGGACAGTAGCCCAGGAGACAGCATTTCAGATAGCTCTGAGAAACGTCTCCAAAGAGGCAGGGGGGAGGTCAGTATATATGCGATTTTGGTGAAGGGGGAGTACGTGCAGTCAAGCACATATTGTTTACAGAAGGTTACAGCTGGTCTCGTGCAGGTTACTGCCAGTCACAAGGAGCAGACATCACCATGAAGGATTTTAGTGTTTTTCTAGATATGAGGAGATACAAGAATTGGGCTCATAAAGTTGGCTCCTGAAAAATATCTGACCATCTGAAGACCTGTTCTGCCAGTTTTTCACAGAGCACAGAGTGCCTTGTTTCAGCTCTCCACCCCGAACTCCTTTCAGGGGGGCATTGGCAGTCAGCAGCTGCAGCAGCACATGACTTAATCTCTGTAGAGGTGGATGGCAATGCCAATGGTGAGTGCCAATTGTAGTTGACAGGGGTCACATGATCACTTCAAACTCAGAAACAGTAGTTTTAGCCAATCCCTGGATTCCAGGTAAAATAAATGTTCTCAGAGCTATCTCTCCACCAGCCTCTAGGTTGGCCTGAAATTCTGTCTTGAGAGGTTCATCACACATGTAGGAATCATGGGTTAAAATGCGTGTGCTCACGGAAGATGGTGTGATAGCATTTGTCATGCTTTTTTTTTTTTTTTTCCCCTGGAGGTGTGTATGTCTACCATGGCACCATATTTGATGACCACTGACATTTTTTTTTTTAACTTTTATTGGAGTATAGTTGATTTACAATGTTGTCTTAGTTTCAGGTGTACAGCAAAGTGAATCTGTTCTACGTACATATATCCACTCCTTTTTAGATTCTTTGTCATGTTTATGTGAGCATCCAAAAGGGCTCTGTGGGAATGAGGCTTTGAAGAGCACAGGAAAGATCTGAGCTGACCCCTGGAACCTGGGGGAGCTGGATGGGGTGGGGCTGGCCTCAGAGTTCCCATCCCCATGGGACAGAGGATGGTAAGGAATTAAGAGGCATCTACTTTATCCCAGAAATTATCCTAGAAAACTGAAGTGTGCTTACACTCATGATAATACTATGTGAATTATATTCTGAGTTCCATTTTGCGAAGAGAAAAGACCAAGGGTCTTAAGTAATGTCCCCAAAGTCACAAGGCTTAGCAGGTATCCAGCCAGAATTTAAGTCCTGAACTAGCATATCTGGCTGGTTCTCAAGTTCCAGCTGTTTTCAGAACCTCTGGGAGGCCCCAGGTAGGCAGGGAGCCTTGGCAGGGGTGGGAGGGAGGCTTTGTCACATCAGCCTCCTGCCCCCTCCTGCCGCCCTCTGCCAGCTCCCCCCTCCACCCCCCACCCCACCCCCGGGATGACTGGGGATTTGGAACTGCCTACTGGATGACTTCTCATGGCCTGGTGACTCTGCAGACAAGGCAGGGTAGCCACGAGGAGACCAAGGGACACCCTTCTTAGTGCCCTTGATCCCACGGGCTGGGATCAAGAATGTGTGCTTTCCTCTTTCTGCTTCTCTCCAGCTGAAGGACTCATTGCCTCCCATGGGGGTGGTGTGGGGTCCATCCAGGTGTTGTCCATGGAACTCTAAGCTCCAGCCAGGAGATGGGATAAAAATAAGGCACCGATTCCTTAGGAAACTGATCTAAAAACGATAGCTGCCCTTGGTGGTCGGATGGGAAGTGGAGATCAGAGAGCTTCAGCTGCAGGTGGGACTCTGCCCTGAGCTTCTTCACAGAAAACGTCACACGCTTGGGTTTGGAAGGGCTTTTCTCATCTGTTTACCTTTTTAGGAAGTAGGTAGTATTTTTTCCGCCATTTGACAAATGTGGAAACAGAGGCAAAATTATGACATGATTTTTAGGAGAAATAGTAAAACTGAAACCAGACATCAGGTCCCTGAGTTCTTGGCCTGCCTCTGTGTAGTATCAGAACCCTAAGGGCAGAAAAATCGCTCTGGGGAAGAGTATCGGCCACACCTGGTAAAACAGCCTCTTCTCTCTCAGAAAGAGCCAGGCTTGAGACCCAGGGGAGCTGAGGCTCGGGAAGGTTATAGGATGACATGTGTGGCCTCAGGGCTGGCAAGTTCTGCTGCTGGAAATCACTGCCCCACAGAGGTGACTGGCAGTGCCCACCTCGGCTGCACTTGGGGACACAGCCATCAGCAGCGGAGCCCTTGCCCTCTGGGAATTTACCTGTTAGGGGGAAGTTTCAAAATAGACAAACAAACCAGAAAATCTAAAGACACTGGCAAATGTCCTGGAGAAAGTAGGTTGCAGCAACAGACGGGGCTGATTTCGCAGGGTAGCTTAGGATGGCTTCTGAGGACGGGACATTTGAACCGAGACCTCTGTGATGCTCGGAGCCCGAGGATGGACAGGCCTGGGGGATGGGCTTCCTCAGGGGCGTCCGGGCGCCAGGCCTGGTGGGGAGATGGAGCTGGCAGGGCCCAGGGACAGGGAGACGGCTGCTGTGGCTGGAGCCTGGGAGACAGATGTGGCTGTGGAAAGCAGGGTGCGCGGCTGGAGGTGTCCCACTCACAGGATTCTAGGGTCCTCCTGCGCTGGTCCTCGCCACCTGCTCTTCCTCCGAGCCCCTAATTGCAATGGGTTCTTCTTTCTTTTGAGAGAGAGAAGATGAAGCAAGACACTCTTTGCTGTCATTCAGAGTGATCGCTACACCACACTGCACCTCTGCCATGGGCTTTCCTCCTTTCCTTCCCACGTTCACGGCAGGCTCTTGACAAGGACCAGGCGTGTCATAAGCGTGTGTGTGTGTGTGTGAGAGAGAGAGATGGAGCTTGGATGGAGTATCTGAGAACAAAACAAAACAAAACTCACAGATATTAACCACAACGGCTCCATCTGGGGCTGAACCCTGACCAAGCTCACCCTTTGTGGTTGGGACTCAGGATATTACCTTGAACTGCAAAGACAACCTTTCTGTGCTCTCACTCCTTGAGAAGAATTTGTTTATTGCCCCATTAGAGAAATTCATGTTGATCATAAAAGTTAGGAAAACACAGAAGAGGAGAAAAAGCAACCACTGTTAATTATAGTTAACTTTTTATTTTTTTTTTAAAAAAAAAGAAGCCTAAGGAAATAATGGGAAGAAAATACATCAAAATGTGAGAGCCCGGCAAAAATGATTGTACACATCATTTTCTGCCTGCATAATTGTCCATAGAATTGACGGATCATAGTTTATAAAGCATCTACCCTTCGGTTATATATTTAAATTATCTCCAAGTTTTCCATTATTAAAAATTATATTTAGTAATTATGCAGCTCTGTGCATCCCCACCCCCGGCGATATTTTTAGAACCTCAGGATGGATTCTCAGAAAATGTCATTACTGAATGAAAAAGTATAAATGTTTTTAACGTTCTTGATACTCATTGCCAAAAGAAGTGCCAGTTTATATGAGAGCTGCTGACCGATTTGCAAGGTGGACTCTGCCCCGGGGTGGCCGTGCGGGTGTCTGCACAGGTGACAGTGGCATTGTAGTGGGAGAATTGACACAAAGGAAGGAGGTCTAGATTTGGAGGGAGGAAGAGAGCAGGTGGAAGGGCATGGAGACACCTGGCTGGGGGCCCTCGCAGGCCAGGTCCTTCAGCTGGGACACGGCCCCGTGGAAGCCTGCGGGCAAGTCCGGATGCCTCTGTCTGTAGAGCCGAGAGTTTCCACGTGTCTTGGAAACGTGGGGAGGACAGCACAGCGAGTGCTGGCCGGCTGGGGCCCCTGATCCCCACTGTCCGCGTGGCCGTCCCCTCAGCACGTGGAGCAGGTCCCCAGCTGTGCCACCCCCAGTAGCATTCGGTTATTAACATCCAATCAAATGGTTAGAAACAGTTGATTGGGAACACTTTCTTCATATGGAAAATTACAATTTGAGCATTTTCCTTCAAATGAGGGTGGCGTGGAGGGTGTTTTCCATTTGGGGTTTAATTCTTGTTGCAGAAACCATAGAACACGTTCATGCCAGCACTGAAAAAAAATCAAACCCCAAACGGCAGGGTTTCAGGTTTTATGAATGGGCTAGAGACATGGAAACATGTTACTGGGGGAGAACAGTCTTCAGTAGAGATTTTAAAAGAAAAGGACTGGGTTTTAGGGATGCTTTAAGTCAATATTCTCTAAGAGACTTAAGGGAGGAGTTATATGGCTTAAGTTTGTTGAAATTTCTTCCCTTTATATAAAGACAAAACGAAGTTCCAATAATATAGACAAATCAGGACATGTTGATACATGCCACGTAGGAAAAAAATCAATGCCTTGAAGGTAAACCTTGCAAAGCAAGGCTTTAGGGCTAGTTACCTAGGAATCCCAGAAATCGAAAGCAAGTGAGCCTGGGTGAAACTGTCCCCATCGCCCGGTGAGGGGAGTCTGGCCACTGTCGAGTTATCGATGGCATTTATTGAGGTCTGCATGTGCCCTGCTGGTCACCCCAGAACAGAAATGTGTGGGGATGGTGGCCAGTGACACACTGCAGCGGGGCCAGTCCGGAGCTGGTCTACGTCCTCGCGGCCCATCGTCACTCCTTCCCTGAGTCTCTGTCTCTTTCTCACCTCCCTCTCCTCTCCTGGCCACTCAGTTCCTGCCCCTGAATGGAAGTCCTGAAGACCAGGACCTTCCCTCTGCTCAGCTCAGGAAACAGACAAGCCTGGAGTCCCTCGTCTCAGCAGTGGCCTCGGCCTCGGTTGAGAAATTCCGGGGTGCACACCAGGTTCCTAAGGTAAATCACTGCCCCCCGACCACAGCCCCAGCAGGGATCTGCCGGGAGGGGTGTCCCGTCAATCGGACCATTCACCTCCTTGTGATACCAAGCAGGAGCCTGTGGGGCTCCAGGGCACGAAAGCCTTTCTGTGTCCCCTGTTTCTTGATTACAGGAAACAGGCTTCATTCACCCTCCATGACCTTCCCTGAGTTCCAAAGGGCAGGTTCACACAGATGCTAATCAGGGAAGGGAGGGGGTGCGGAGACGAGGGAGGAGCAGCCAGGAGACAGTAGTGCAGCCTTGGGGAGGGTCCTGGTTCCCCCTCAAGGGATACACAGAACAGTATCTTTGAGCTGTTTTGCAGATACGGAAAACCCCACCACGTGGGAGAAGTTAACTCTACGGTGCCCACAATCGCGTAGATCCTAGACCTCTTTGAACCAGAAAGTTGATAATGTTGACTCCCAATGACCCCACCACCAACCAATCAGAAGAATGTCCATGAGCCGACCACGCCCTCTTTGAACCCTGACTGTAAAACTCCTCACTACCCCTCCAGGTCAGGACACACAGTTTTGAGGGCATTACCCCCTGTGGCCCCCTTTGCCTGGCAAAGCAATAAAGCTGTTCTTTTCTACGTCACCCCAAACTCTGTCTCAGAGATTTAATTCGGTGTTGGGGCACAGAGGCTGGACTTGGCTTTACTTGGCTTTACTTGAACATCCACAGGGTGTGTTTAGCTCGATTTGGAAATAGAACCGCAAGGGAAAGGATTCGGGGCTGTGCCGCCTGGAGATGCTGAGGCTGTCTTCCCCTCCGGTCCCCCTGACCCTGGACCTTCGGAGACCCTTCAGTCCCCCGCACGATCCAGTGCCCAGTCCCCGGAGGACGGCAGAACAGTGCCCGCCCACTGGAAACATTCTCCCCCGTAGCAAGTCAGCAGCTTGCCGTGTTTGAGCAGACCTCCTCCCCTCCCCGGGCGGCACCCAGGCTCTGCCCCCTCAGCAACTGACCTGCAGCACCAGAGTGGCCAGGAGGTACCCTCTGCCCCCCTCCCCCAAGTGCACAGTCTTGGCACTGACCCTGCACCAGACCTTTTCCCCCAGTGCCTGCAGGGCTCGCTCCCTTTCCTTCCCCTTCTTCCAGCAGGTCCTACTCTGACCCTTTTTTTTTGCCTTCGCTCCAACCCTACACCCATCCTTCCCCCTTGACCCGCCCCATTCCTTCTGTAGGGCTATCACTTTGCAACTACAGAATCTACCACCTGTCTATAGGCTGATGGTCCTCTTCCTCCCATCAGAGTGGAAGCTGTGAGGGCGGGGCTGTGTCTGCTCTGCTCCCCGTGAGGACCCAGTGATGAGACCCTCGGCTGCCACCAGCGCGCCCTGGTGGGGATGGGTGGGCGCAGGAGGCCGCGGTCTTCTCTCAAATCCTCTCTCTGTCTCTGTCTCCTGGTCTCTCTAGCTCGTAATCCTCTTAGAGGGTTAAAGTCCTGGATATTTCCTCTCAAAATTCGCATGCTGTGACTTGGCTTCTCTCTGCAGTTTGGCATCTACTGCACCCGTCTATCAGATGTTCAATTTAATAACCCATCACATCTTTTTCTTAGAAAATGGTGGAATCGTAGGTGCTTATTACTTTTGTGTGATTTTCAACATTTTTTATATTAAAAAACCAATTAAAATTGTTTTCAATTAATTCATTTTCCCTGGGGCTTGAATTGGCTGGATTTATCACATGAGCCAATTAGCCAAATACGTGGAAACCACTGTTCCGGTGGACAGAACACTCAGCCTGGGTGCACCCGCCCTGCTTCCCCTCCCCATGTCCTAACCCGCCGCCCGCCTGCCTCACGCACCCCTGCACCTTCACTTCCTCCTTTCCATCTTTCTGAACAGCTCGCTGTCCCTCCTGTTCCTCAAAACTGTGTGCTTTGGTCCCCCACCTCTTCTCATGTGGTTCCAGGCCTCCTCAAGCCTGTGTTTCCTTAACCTGCCTCTGCCCTTCATTTCAGGACATAATGTACTCGCCGCCGTTATGAGCTGAGTATGTGGTTTCCCCCCAAATTCTTGTGTTCACAGCCTCACCTCCAATGTGATGGAATTTGGAGATGGGCCTTTGGGAGGTGACTGGGGTTAGACGAGGTCATGAAGGTGGGCCCACGTGATGGGGTCAGTGCCCTCATGAGGAGAGGAAGAGAGAAATCTCCTCTCTCTTTCTCCCCCTCCCTCCCTCTCTCTATCTCTCTCCACATGCAGCACCAGGAAAGGCCAGGTGAGGAGGCTGTTTACACACCAGGAAGACAGGGATCTGCTGGCACCTTGGTCTTGAACTTTCAGCCTCCGGAAGGGTGAGGAAACAAACATTGTTTAAGCCGCCCGTCTGTCTGTGCTGCTTGTTGTAGCAGCCAGAGCCGACTGCGAGGACGACTGGGAGGACATCTCTTCCTGGATGCCTCCCTTCCCCACCCCCCCGGCCACTGTGTCACTCTTCTGTCCTTGCCCGCCCGCAGCAGCGTCCTCCCCCTGTGTCACAGGGTTTACTACGCTGCACCCGCCAGGCACACTGCCCAGCTAGATGGTCCTGGGGGAGGGCCCAAGTCTTTCCCCTCCTTGTGTAGAGCAGAACCTGGAGATACCCAGCTACCTTGGGGGGTGGGGCCCGTGGCTGATTTTCTTGTGTGTATTCCTGCACCCCTCCTGGTGCTCAGTGAATCCTGATGACTGACTGACTGGGTACATCTGTCCTCAGATACCAGGGACTCCCTCACTCCTGCAGAACCGCGCTGCTCTGTGGTTGTTTGCTGGACTGCACTACCTAACTGTGACGCGTGACACTTTGTGTGTGTGTTTGCTGGGTGTGTTGCGTGTGTTTGCTGCATGTCGTGTGTGGATGTTGACAGTGTGCTGTGTGTGTCTCCTGCTCTGTCCAGCTCTGATGTGTCACAGCCCCCTCCTTGCTGAGTGGCCTGGCACTCAGACCCTGGCCCCTCTGTCACTGGGTTGTGTCCTTGGGTTAAGTCACAAGCTCACAACTCCAGGTGTTTATCACAATCATTTGTGTATCAATAACTAATACAAACCCACTTTGATTATTATTTTTGTTTTCAGCAGTCAATCAACTTTTAAAGAGATTTTATAAAAATTATTTTACGTTTAACCACATATTTTCCATCTTCAATGCTCTCATTGCTTTTTGTATGTGAAAATTCCCACCTGGTATCATTTATTTTCCACCCAAAGAAATTGCTTTGAGATTTCTTGTAGTAAATATTTGGTGGCAATGAATTCACTTAATGTTTCTTCTAAAACACCTTCAGCTTTTATTTAAAAAAAACCATTTTTTTATTTGGAAATAATTTTATAGTCACACAGAAATTGTACATTTAATACAGAGAGTTCCACATACCCTTTCCCCAGCTTTCCCCGATGACAGCATCTTACATTATGTTATAGGACAGGTTTAGCAAAACCAGAAAACAGACATTACAACAATACTATTAACTAAATGGAAGACTTGGCTTGGATTTAACTGGTTTTCACACACACTCATTTTGGGGGGGGGGCACGTGATTCTATGAAATGATATCACATTTGTCGCCTAGGGTCACCACCACCTCTGTCAGGAGTCTCTTTAGTGTCCCCTCCTGTGCTGCAAGCTGCAAACTGCTTCAGGCTGTGATCCAGGATAATCATCAGGCTCATCTTATTCTTGTCCTTCTTTCAGGCACCATACTCCCAGGCTGGCAGTGGGCAGTGTCTGGAAATTACTCTTTCATACGCATTTGTCCAGTTTTCTAGTTAATTTTGGTGGGGAGGTAAATTAGGTACCTGTCATGCACATGGAGGGGAGGGTGGGTGCACGTGCTGGGGAACTCTAGTCGCTCACTTCACTTTCTCAGGCACGAGTAGTGGAGCTGACCAGCTGGCACGTGCGTCTGTCTCTTGAGCGGGAAGAGCCGCAGCCTGAACGTTGCATTTCCTCTTCATCACAGGAGCCCGTGTGTACGTGACTATTGCGTTCTCCAAAGGCTTGCTGTCGTCGCCTGATTTCCTGTGTCGGTGACTCTCCTCCAATTAGAATCAACTGATCATCCTTCACCGTCATCCCCCATTTTCTGTTCAACCTCCCTTGCTCTCTGCTGGCTCTGTTAATTCTACTCTTGGATCAAACTCTTATCTTCAGAACTGTCAGTTTTCCCACAATCCCAGACTCGGTAGCTTTGTTATGTCAACTTTCTCTATCGAATACCATTGTGTCTCCAGGCATTTACAGACATCAAAGCCTTAGAAAATGTCAGAACTGATGAGAGTAAGTGTTACGAATGACAGTCATTTGGTTTTGTAGCCAACAAAGTAAGCATTAAAGGTCATTAATTGCACAAAAATGTTTCCTGAAGGACAGTTAATGTCAAGGCAAACTACCCCCTGTGGTGAAATTGTCAGGCTCAAGAGAGGGTCAGAGAGAGAAGAGAAGCCAGCGCGCTTCCCTCACATTTAGCTACATTTGCTGATAAACAGAACAAACAAAATTGTAGAGATGTATTTATTGTTTTTAGGTCTCAGTCCCTGTGGTTCTGAGACACTTATTTTTCCTTCCTGTCTACCCGCCCATCATTTGAGGATGATGACTCAGGACATACCTGTGCTACTGCCACAGTGAATATCAAAGGCATTTGAAAAATATGCTGGAATGAAAAGGTTCTTACAGTAAAAGAAGGTAGTTATAAATAACAGCTAAAACCGTTGTGACCAAAATACCTTCCCAGGAACACCTAGGCTGGTGTCTCATTGAGTAACAGGACTGTGGCTAAACCAACACCAATAGACCATCACTGTCTAGTCCACACCTTTGTGAACCTGGCACCTTACAAAACTCCTTAAGCCATACTTAATTTCTTTTTTTAAATAAATTTATTTATTTATTGGCTGTGTTGGATCTTTGTTGCTGCACACAGGCTTTCTGTAGTTGCAGTGAGCTGGGGCTACTCTTCGTTGTGGTGCATGGGCTCCAGGCACGTGGGCTTCAGTAGTTGTGACACATGGACTCAGTAGTTGTGGCTCAAGGGCTTAGCTGCTCCTTGGCATGTGGGATCTTCCTGGGGCAGGGATCAAACTGTGTCCCCTGCATTGGCAGGTGGATTCTTAACCACTGTGCCACCTAGGAAGTCCCAAACGATACTTTTATCTGTTGTCTATTGTCTTTTCTAACTAAAGACAATAACAAAGTCATACTTTGACCTTACATGATACAACTATTCCATGTACAACAAAATCAGGCCAACCCTTCCCCCAGAAGAAGATGCAGAGTCAGTCCTTGGGTGAAGCCCACTCTTCTTCCTTGATATCCTGTAGCATAAACACTATGCTATAACATTCACTACTATGAATACATTTCATGTGAGATGATAAGGGGACAATAGAAGAAAGCAAAGAAAATATTTGGGTAACGTACATACACACATAACATAATGAAGTTCTTATAACTATTACAGTCCTTGTATCTGCAACTGGTTCCACGGCTGTAGCTGCTATGTATAACCAACTCTTTCACTACCCATTCCACAACCCTTTGCCTTCAGTGAGCACTTCAGCTGCTTGCGCTTCTTTGCTTGGTGAAGTATTCCAGACCTGCATTCCAGAAGCATCTGGGCTAGTAGCAGTCTCCACAGAATTGGATGGTGGTAGTTTTCCATTGACTTTAAGGACGTGATGGTACGTAGAGGCACAATGGGATACTCTGCATTCCAGATGTGCCCTTCTTTACCTCTGTTGTGCAGTAGCTACCAAACTTCCCTTTGGTAGTCAAGGTCATTCACCCCATCAGTATAGCAAACCCCTTCTTTGTCTGTTGATTCAGAGGGATGAGGAGCTCAAAGTGGCTGGATGGAATCTCAACACTTAGTTCAATGGAATCATTGTTTTTTTTCCCCCCTGATGGAAGCAATCTTTAATTTGGAACTGAGACCTCTAGGTGAGCAGAGCCTAAGGTCACAAGGATGAGAAGCAGCAGTTTTGCTAGTGGATCACTGTGGCTAATAATTAGAGCCACTCCCATTTCCACGTCTTGGTGCCAGGACATGTGAATCCTGGCTCTGGGAGAAACAGCATCACATATTGGACAGCGATTCAGAACATAGTCTTCTGGAGAACTTTGCCCACCGTGCAAGGTACTACCATCTGTTTGGGTCGTAACTGAGTCTTCAAAACACCATTCCATCATTCTGTCCAGCCAGCGGCTTCAGGATGGTGAGGAACACGCTAAGACCAGTGAATCCCATGAGCATGGGCCTGTTGCCACACTTTGTTTTCTGTGAAGTGACTTCCTTGACCAGAAGCAGTGCTCTGCAGAGTACCATGACAGTGGGTGAGGCATTCTGGATGATAGTTTTGGCAGAAGCACTACACGTAAGGAAGGAACGTCTATATCCAGATTAGGTGTCTATGCTAGTAAGGACAGAGCACGGACCCTTCCAGGGCGGAAGTGGTCCAGCGCAGTCAACCTGCCACCAGGTAGCTGGCTGATCACCCCAGGGAACGGTGTGGCTCAGTGGCTCAGTGTTGGTCTCAGGGCATCCAGTGATTTTAACTATTAATCACATCTACAAAATACCTTCACAGAAACACTTGACTGAGAAACTAAGGACTATCATCTAACCAAGGCTGACACATCAAAAGGCCATCACAGCCTAAATCCAGATTCTGGGATATCACCTCATGTCCACTAAAGAAAGGTCATTTTTTTCATGCTTGACCTAAAATTCTTTAGTTTTAAAAATGCCCTCCGCTAGCTTTTGTGTAGACCTCCTGGTAGAAGCCTGGGGGCAGGAGTTTGAGATCTGCAAATATAGAATGTATGTGGGGCAAGGAGGACCTTTCTAATTAAAATAAATTTTGTGCTCTTGGTTTATTTGGTAGATATAATGGTCTTAAAATTTTTGCATGTGTATATGTGCATGTGTTTCGTTATTGGGAAAGGGACAGGACTGACCCTGCCAACACGACGTAGTGCTCTTTGGATCTCTTGGACGGTGCTCAAGAACCTTAGGATGGAAGAAATGAAGGATGACGTGAGGGTCAAGCAGGATCCATTAAGCTCTGTAGCTTCAGCGCAATAAAGTGTGTGGTTGGCACAAGACAAGGAACATTATACACCAGAGACAGGACGAGCTGAGGGCCCAATGCCCAGTCAACGTTTCCTCCAAATTAAAATACCCAATGTGCTCGCTAGTGTGAACCAACATGAGCTCACGATCTCCAAGGTTGCTTTCTGCTTTCTCTCTTCCACTTGACTGGCCTGGGGGCGGTGCTGCATGAGGGAAGGCTGAGGTTTTGGAAAGCTTCTGTCTTTTTGAACATCTAACCCCAAATCTACAACTTCTGCACATTCAATTCTAATCCTACTTCCTCTATGAAACCTTCCATAATAGCGCATTCTTGTTACTCTCCGCCTTTAAATTGTTGGGTCAACAAAACAGGGAGTATCATTTTCTTACTGCTGGTTTTGTCATCCAGTCTGCAAGCACAACACAGAGTTTTGAACATGTACTGTGTTCCTGCTAAATATTTGCTGAGAGGCTGATTGTCAGAAACAAGGGGGCGGGAAGTGGCTTTTGTTCTTTGGGATGAACGAAGGAATGGAGTTGATGATTCATTGTCTTTCGGTCTGTCTGCCACATATTAATGAGGGCCACCTGAGAAGTCTGGTCTTAGTGATGCAGGCATTGGCTCGCCAGTGGAATCACAGAAGGGAGTTCAAGGTTTGCATGTGCAGCGTGAGTGTTCATCTGTGTCTGGGAATACCGTAGGGTAACTTACATGGAAAACCTTCACCACCGAGAAATACTGGCTGCAAAGGACCACATATTTTCTAAAAAATACAGGGAGCTGAGCCACTCAATAAACGTGTTACTGTCTGGGGATGGAGTGCCACACCCGATATGGCTCTGCCTGAAGAAATATGTGGAATAAATGAACACCTCACTTTGGTCAGAATGGCCATCAACAAAATGGCTATGAATAAAAAATGCTGGAGCGGGTGTGGAGAGAAGGCAACCCTCCTACACTGTTGGTGGGAATGTAAATTGGTGCAGCCACTATGGAAAACGGTATGGAGGTTCCTTAAAAAACTAAAACTAGAACTACCATATGATCCAGCAATCCCACCCCTGGGCATATATCTGGAGAAAACTCTAATCTGAAAAGATACATGCACCCCTATGTTCACAGCAGTACTAGTACAATAGCCAAGACATGGAAGCAAACTAAGTGTCCATCGACAGACGAATGTATAAAGAAGATGTGGTACATATATACAATGGAATATTACTCAGCCATAAAAAGGAATGAAATAATACCATTTGCAGCTACATCAATGGACCTAGAGATTATCATATTAAGTGAAGTAAGCCAGACAAAGATAAATATCATATGATATCACAAATGTAGAATCTAAAAAATGATATAAATGTACTTATTTACAAAACAAAAATAGACTTACAGACTTAGAAAACAAACTTATGGTTACCAAAGGGGAAAGAGAGGAGGAGAGGGATAAATTCGTTTTGGATTAACAGATACACGCTACTGTATATAAACTAGATAATCAAAAAGGGCCTACCGTATAGCACAGGGAAATCTCCTCAATATTCTGTAATAATGTATATGGGAAAAGAATCTGAAAAAGAATGGATATGCGTATATTTATAACTGAATGTACTTTGCTGTACATCTAAAACTAACACAACATTGTAAATCAACTATACTCCAATATAAAATAAAAATTAAATTAAGAAAAAGACCTAGGCATGATGCCAAGGAAATTTTACCTTATAAATCTGAGGTACTGTCCTTCAGAATGACACACAAACTCTAATACAGTAAAACGGTGACAAATATGTAGTGATTTTTCTATCATAGTCACCATTCTTTGGTCTGGGAGTCAAAACATTAAGGTGAGGCCTCACATACTTACATCTGAAGACCCGTTTGCAGCTAGTTTTTATTTCCTGCTCCACTAACTATGAACTCGGCTGAATTAGAGGTTTCAGAATGTTAAGAAATGTTTCAATGAAAGACAAAGTAATGCTTCTTTTTACTTGGAGCCTGAGACTAATACCTGGCAATTTTGGAATCTTTGTGTCGCTGGGCAAATGGAACAAAAGGGAGTTCGAGGGTGATTTGCGGTTGGATGACTTGATTACATTATGAAGGGAAAGGGGTGCCACTAAGTACTGGGGGCAGGGAAGGGCAGGGATGAAACCCACTCTTTTGGGAAATGACACTAAAGCCTGATCAGCGATGGAGACGGCAGTGGAGGTTCTGTGTCTGCAGCATTTGAAAGGAACTCACTGTCACTTTCTCTTTAATTTTCCCTCCAGCCCAGAATGTCTTACCACTTACTATACAGAGAATCAGGGGCCTGTGCACAGAACTGAAACAGAGAAGGTCGTAAAGACCGCTTCAGTTCTTGCTTGGATAGATGTAGGGCTTCATCGGAAGAACTCACGATCCGTGCATGGATGAGGCCAAGCCGTGTCAGCCTGGCTCGTGACTTCTCCCATCTCTAGGACTGTAACAGCTCTCTAAGTTTTCTGAATTGATGGGATAATCCCGCCATGCAATATATTGCAGACACTCATTTGTATTTCAACAGAAGCACTTTGTCCATTTTCCCTTTAGCAGGTAGATTTATTTCGGTTTGTCATGGGAGAAAACAGTGGCAGAATGAGAAGCTCACAGTGACATTTGCTAGGATCAAGGCAGTCCAACAACTGTACCCTTCGAACTCTTTTTGGAGGATCTGTAAGGTGCCAGGCACAGTGCAAAGGACTTAAGATTGGAAAACAGATTGGGTGCCTCTGATGACACAGCCTGTGAGGGGCATGCACAGGAGCCCTGCATTTTAGATGTGCTTTCAAAGCAGCACTTGTGCACGTGTTTTGAGATATTCTGATGCATCATACACACTTTTATCCTGAGTTGCAACTTTTCTTTCACAGCTATGCCGAGAGTGGTGAAATACGTATTGATGCAATCAGGGAAATGGTGGTAAAAGAGAATATGAGTTTTAGAATCAGAAAGATCCACGTTCACATGCAGCTCTTTGATTCACCGGCCATGGGAGAGCTTCAGCTCTGTTATTTGTAAATGTGGCAAATGCTATTGACATCACGAGATCGTTGGAAGGATTGATGGAGAACTTGTATTAAAATACCTAACATGAGAAGACAATCAATGTCTTCATTTTTCATTCCAAGATTTGAATTTCTTTCACTGCACTGTGACAAATTTACCTGGGCTGAAGAATTTTAAATAGTGAGGAAGCGCTCCTATAAAGAAGACAGAACAGGAGAGCATATCTATGTAAAGGTTTAATAACTTACTAGGTTGTTCTTAGATTCTTCCTAGAGGGCTTTTCTAGAATAGGTTATTTCTTCCAATTACTCTTCAAGTTACACTGCACCCACGAATAAAGTTTGCGTAATTAATGCACTGGACCTGATTACAGTGATACCACCGAGTACAAGAAATCGTCAAGAAGTTAATAAGGCAATGATGGAGGCCTTGGCAAGTGTGGTGCTGAATCTCAGAAATAAAAGTCAGAATACCATTACATCATCACACTTTTCCCAGCAAAACGACTCAGAAAAGTAAGAGATCGTAATGTTCCAAGGAACGGAAGGAGATTGTCTTTCTTCTTGTGAGAACGCACACAGCCTGTTAAGAGAGGGAGGTTACAAATGCGCCTCCTTTTTCTTATTGGGCTATTGGACTCGCCCAGTTTTCAGGCCTGTCAGCCTGTGGATAGGTCAGTAGAAAGACCAATTCTGGTCTGTGCCCTTGGCTTCAATTCAGGGGGCAAAGAAGTTATTATAACCCTTGCTTCAATATCAGTGCCAAGTTTTTTTTCTCCAAACTACTTTGCCATCAGTGGAGCTACGATCACATTTCCCATTTGGCTTAGCTGTTTGTATTTATATTTTAGCAGCCAGAGCTCTGGAGCGGGGAAAAAAAGAGGGGGCCAGTAAATGGGAGGATTGGGGATCCAAAGCCAATGTTACCTTCAGCATCCTGGAATGTTAAAGCTGGAAGGAATTGAGAGTCATTATATTGATGAGAAAAAAGGAAAATCAGCTGGATGAAGTAAATGACCCAAGGTCACACAGCATGTCAGTGCAAGAGACACAAGTGGAACTCAGGAGGCGGCAGTTTAATGGTCTTTCCTCTAGTTCACGGTGGCTGTGACTCTGAACCATATGCTGTTGATCTGCTCTCTTCTCAAGGTGAAAAGCTTCCAGGTTTCTCAACCCTTTATTCCCCTTGTTTCCCAGTGTTTAGGACTCAGATTCCTGTCCTTTTTCATGGGACCATGCCCCATTTGCCAATGCTCCGTAATTTTGTGGCATCACAGAGGCGCTGCCTCAGACGCACTGCTACCTGACGAGAGGAAGAGAGGATGATTCCTCTTCAGTCTGAATGAGACACTTCTACTGAGACCATCCAAGGACAGATTAGCCTTTCCGCTTGTTGATTAACATTGAGTTGAATGTCAACCAAATCCCATGTGTCTATTATGCCTTTAAAATCCTAGAGGTGCACTGTCAACATGCACATTGCTTTTTGATAATTTCTTATTGCCATGTTAATAATAATAATAATAAAACAGTAATAAAAAATGAACTATTCTTTACTGTGTTCCAGGCACTTTAAACTTCAGCTTTACTTATAGGTATTAACTCATTTAATCGTCACAATAATCTTTTGAGTTAGCGACCATTATTTCTTTTATTGTGCAGATGAGGAAACCCAGGCCAGGGAAGATAACTGTGTTCAAGGTCACACAACCAGTAAGAAGCAAAATCAAGATTCACACCAATGGGGGTTGTCTACAGAGTCCACAACCCTTGGATGCTATTTATTAAGGACTCAGGTTATGTCTTGCTCTCTCTGCCCTTCAGGGCTTGGAGCCTTGGAGGATATACCCAGATTTTATAAATTAGGTGCAAATAAAATTACTGAGAAAGAATCCTGTAATTACCCAAAGGTAGGCTTGCAATAATTGGTAATAGAGAACCATAGTGGATTCCAAGGCCGTTTTCTCAATCCGCTATTTGGAGAAATTGGAACTCTCTATCTCTTTTGAAGGCAGGCAGAAAAGAGAGAAAATAGGGGAGAAGGTAGTCAAAGCAGGGCATTCCTCCTCCCTTACCCCATGGAGAGAGTCCACGGAGGGCAACTGCTTGCCTGAGACAATGGAACAGAAAAGGTCTATGTGTAAGGGCGTGTTCTGCACAGAAGCACCAACTTATAACAACGACGTCACCTATTTTTTAAAATACATCTTTATTGGAGTATAATTGCTTTACAGTGTTGTGCTAGTTTCTGCTGTACAACGAAGCGAATCAGCTATATGTATACATATATCCCCATATCTCCTCCTTTTGAGCCTCCCTCCCGCCCTTCCTATCCCACTCCTCTAGGTCATCACCTATTTTTAAGGTTTGTCCAGTAATGTCAAGTGCCGACAAATTACATTACCCCTCTTTCTTCCACAGGGACGCATAAGTCAGGGATGGTAAGGAGGCAGGAAAGCGCGAAGAGGAGTGGGCTCTTCCCTTCTAAGAGGCTAAAGCTTCTGCTGGAGTTCGGGAAGTGCAGCAGACCTGAGCTCCGCAGGGCCTCCAGCAGAAACCAAGGATGAGACGACAAGGCAGTCTGCTAGTCTGCTCTGTCCCCAGCCTGGACTGTTTTCTAGGCTTATAGGGCCCTCCTTGGTCTGCAGAGGAAGCCTCAGGATTAGAAATATCCATCAGGAATCCTTCCATCAGGCTGTTGAATGTCAGTACTAATGCAGAGCCCAGGAGACTGGTACCCATCCAGGGCTGGGCGGCGGCTCAAGTTTTAGCATCCTCTCCACATGAAGCCCCTAGAGTGGTCCAGAATCAAGGAGGCTAATTTCCTGATTGATCATCAGAACACTTATCAGTATCCTCTTGTTCTGTTTTATGGTCTCCACGTAGCCACCTAGTGAGTGCCTGTTTCTATTGTCATAATAAACAAGAATTTACAGTTCATTTGGGATCGCCTCCAAATTAGGTATTCTGGTGATTATTGCTGGAATTGGTCATCACCCTTGAAATAACATGGAGAAAGTAGCCAGTGGTTAGAAAACATGTTTCCTATTTATAATTTGAATAGCTTATTTGTCTTCCCTAATTACCACTGGAACTGTCAGTTCTTGGACTCCAGGAGCTATCTGGTTCATAGGGTTAAATAACAATTTTTTTAGACCCTCTATTGGCTTTCCTTTGTCCTCTTCTTTTTTTTAATTTTGACAGAGCATAAAATGAATTTGCTAATTAGTTTTCTCTTCCTGACTTGCATTATCTTACTGCTTCAATCTGTCTCCACTGAGACAAACCAAAGCTGTCAAGCCCATACTGCTTCTAAAGACCCAGTATTCAAAAAACTTTTAAGACAATATGCAGTTCAAGTGGAGGTCAGCCAGCTGGGTAACCTTAGCGTGGTGGGTGGCCTCTGTTACCTTAAGTGCACAAGGACAAGATGGGGATATATTATCTCTAGATTTCTTCACCTACAGGTCCTAAGAACAGACCCCCAAACTTGCCTGGAACACTTGTTTACAAAATGACCTAGATATTCCAAAGTAGCATCAGGGAAGAGATCTAATTCCTATGTCTTGCACTTAACAAACACCATCAGGTGGTTCTTACCATCAAGGAAAGTTTGGAAACCCTGGTCTAGGAGGATGAATCTAGGCTGGGTGATTCTTTTTGACATTGGAGTTCAAGACCTACTGCCTTAAAGGAAAGAGACAACAAATATAAAGTTATAGGTAAGATTAGACCAGATCTACTGCAATACGATTTTGCACCACCATACACATTTTTTTTCCTACCTAGAAGCATAAAATTTTGGATATTTTTATCTGGAAGACCATCTGCTAGATCATTTAGTCCATTGTCAATAATGTGGAAACCCTTTTCAAGGAAAAAGAAACTCACTATTTTTCTTTCCCCAAAGTAGGAGGGTCTATCATCTCCCATCAAGAACATCTGAGCTAGTTCATTGATTCCTAAACCCTCTGAAGTAGCTTACATAAAATATAGATTCTGGGACCTCACCATCCCCACTAAATCATAATATTCATGGATAGGGCTTGGAAATCTGATTTTGACCCAAAAGAATGAGGTCCTCAGTCCAATTCAACAATCACTGATCTCTTCCACTTTTGTTCAACAGTTGAGTGAACTCAGCAGCAGAATCCGAGTGAGTCACCAAATCAAACTTGTGGCCCGCCTTCAACTTGTCTGCAAAGCTGAAGTCTGCTTGGTGTGAGTCACATACAAATGCTTTTGTCTCTCAGAAAGTCTGATGGGGTGGTCCCATCACTCTGAGTATTAGAGGACGTTTGGAGCTTAGAGAAATCTACTTATCAATGATTCAAATTCTTTACGCACACTGCCATCTCTTGCCTCTCCCCACCTGCCAATTAAGATCCACTCTCAATCAACGGATTATAATATCTGAATAGGCAAAAGAGAAGGATTGGGGTTGGAGAAAAATGATCATGGCATTGTAGGTGAGAGAATCAAGTGTCCTCGTGTGACTAGCTTACTGTGCTTTGATAATAAAGTGTTTAGAAGAAGTCAGCATGAAGAAGAGAGTGTGGGCATCTTACAAGTCACGGAAATCTAGCTTTATCATTATTTCCTTTTCTGAAAAATTGGGGTAGCTAGCTTCCAAAATGATCCCATTGATTCTCATCTCTTAGGATCTATTCCTTCTCCCTGTGTTGAATAAAGACAGCCCGTGTAACCAGGGGGGTGTGGTAGAAAGGATGGGATGTGATTGCCAAGCTTGGATCATAAAAGGCACCGTGGCGTCTTCTTTGCTCTCTCACGGAGCATTGATCTGGGAAAGGCAGCCACAATATTGGATGGTGGCACTTAAGGGGTCCCGTGGAGAGGTCCACACAGTGAGGAACGGGGGCCTTCCACCCACAGCCAGCACCATGTTGCCAGGGATATGGGTGGACCACCTGGGAAGAGGATCTTCCAGCCTCTGTCCAGCCTTTGAATGATGCAGCTCCACTGACATCTGACAGCAGCTCCGTGATGGCCCTTGCGCCACAGATCCCTGCTAAACTGTGAGATAATGAGTGTTTATTGCTTTAAGTCTATATTTGTTATGCAGTAATAGATAATTAAAACAAATATGTTGAGTGGTTCTCCCACAGATGTAAGGTGGTCGTATTTGCTACGTGATAACCTCGACTCGTCAGTGTGGAAGAGGCAGGAGGAAGAACCACAGGTGAGATACAGGCTGAAAAACCAGCCATGAGGAGACAGTCTTGCACTGCGTTTTATATCATCTTCTGGATGATTCTAAATAGTGCGTGAGAGTGCTGTTAGAAGGAATAGCATGAGTGAGAGCAACTGGTAGTGAGACCCCCTGCCCTGGGGGGAGCAAGTTTAAATTAATTTTCTTTCTTTCTCTGGTCTAAGCCACAACACTACCTCTTTCCTGAATCACAGGGG
This sequence comes from Hippopotamus amphibius kiboko, assembly GCF_030028045.1. Lineage (NCBI taxonomy): Eukaryota > Metazoa > Chordata > Mammalia > Artiodactyla > Hippopotamidae > Hippopotamus > Hippopotamus amphibius. The sequence continues at coordinate 4,291,563 of NC_080189.1, read as the reverse complement.
AAGTTTCTATTCCTGCTGGGTAGTAAGGGGAACAACTGTGCTATCTGAACAAAAGGGAAAGCACATTTAAAAAAAAAATTTATTTTATTGAAGTATAGTTGATTTACAATATTATATTAGTTTCAGGTGTATAGCAAAGTGATTAAGTTATGTATATATTATATACGAGTATATATTTCAGATTATTTTTCACTATAGGTGATTACAAGCTATTGAATATAGTTCCCTGTGCTATAAAGTAAATCCTTGCTGTGTGTATATATATACTGTATATATATATATATATACTATATATATATCTCTCTCACATTTTCTTAAGCCAATCATCTGTTGATGGGTACTTGGGTTACTTCCATGTCTTAGCTATTGTAAATAGTGTTGCTATGAACATTGGGGTACATGTATCTTTTCAAATAAGGGTTTTCTCTGGATATATGCCCAGGATTGGGATTTCAGGATCATATGGTAGCTCTATTTTTAGGTTTTTAAGGAACCTCCATACTGTTCTCCATAATGGCTGCACCAACTTACATTCCCACCAACAGTGTAGGAGGGTTCCCTTTTCTCCACACCCTCTCCAGCATTTATTTTTGTAGACTTTTTGATGATGGCCATTCTGATTGGTGTGAGGTGACACCTCATTGGGGTTTTGATTTGCATTTCTCTAATAGTTAGCGATGTTGAGCATTTTTTTCATGTGCCTGTTGGCCATCTGTATGTCTTCTTTGGAGAAATGTCTCTTTAGGTCTTCTGCCCATTTTTTTGATTAGGTCGCTTGTTAGGCTTTTTTTTTTTTTTTTTTAATTCAGTTGTATGAGCTGTTTGTATATTTTGGATATTAATCCCTTGTCGGTCACATCGTTTGTAAGTATTTTCTCCCATTCTGTAGGTTTTTTCATCTTTTTGATAGTTTCCTTTGCTGTGCAAAAGGTTTTAAGTTTGATGAGGCCCCATTTCTTTATTTTTGCTTTCATTTCTTTTGCCTTAGGAGACTGATCTAAGAAAATATTGTTGTGATTTATGCCTAAGAATATCTTGCCTATGGTAATGATGATTTTTTATTTCTCCCTTTCTTTCTACATTTATTAATTGGGATTCTCCTGTGAGGAAGAACTGCCACTTCTTCCACTGATTTATTTATTCACTTATATATTCTTATCAGTATAGACTCATGGATATTTATTTTATTCTGAGTTATAATCTAGTACTATTGTTATTTATTTTATCTATGTCTTGATTTGTTCTAACTTTGCCCATTGGGAGACCTTTCAGGTTGGTTTCTGTTCCTATTCAATATGTGTGCTTTTTTTGTTCAGCACTTTCTTATTTTCTAGCTCCACAGATGCCCTAGGCTTATTTGGTATTTTCTTTGTTGCAATCCTGAAATCAACCACTTTACTAAGGAGCCTTGGTTCTATCAACTGAAAAAAACAAAAGCACAACCTAAAAGTTGAGAATTATGTTTTGGGGGACATTGCTGAGGATTATATAGCTGGGGAGGTAGCCTCTTAGATTGCTCTGAGGAATTGCTCCAAAGAGGTGAGAGAAGAGCCAAGATATATGGGTGTTTTTTTTTTTTTTTTTTTTTTTTTTTTTTATATGGGTGTTTTTGCTGAAAAAAAAACAACAAAAAACTAGTCAAAGATCAAAAGATTGCTGATACTCACACAAAACAGACATCTCAAGTTAATGGTTTTAGTGCTTTTCTATGTATGGGAAGCTGCAAGAGTCTGGGGTTATTGAAATTATTCCTTTGATATGCATCTTAAATATCTAGGGCCAGTATCCTGTTTTCCTCCATCTTGAATTCCTCCCGGGGGTGGGGGCAGGCTGCAGTGGCTGTGGACGTAATGGCAGGCATAATTTGTTGTTTACTGGAATGCAGGCAACATTTTTTTTTTGGTCCATAGTTCCATTTTTGTTTGTTTGTTTGTTTGCTTTTGAGAATGGTACTTAGAAACCAAATCATGGATGAAAATTGTGCTCTTTGCTGGGCTGTCAGCTCTGCTTCCAGCCGTCCTCAGTTGATGTAGTAAGAACATACGTATTCACATAACAAATGCACACACACATCTCTATTTACACTTTTGTCTATTTTCAGTGCACATATTAAAAGAAAAACATGAGTTCATACTGATACCTCCAACCCCAGTCCAGCACCAGAGAACTTTTTCCAGCCTTTTCCCTCTCCTTATTTGTAAATTCTTTCTCTGGCAGTGAAACGCAGTTCTCATTATCTGCAAGGTACTTATTTGTTCGAACCTAGAACCCAAAGCAAAGTAGTCTCAGAATTATTAACCCATGGGAATTTCCTTTACAACCCACAAAGATTCTTCATCTTTTCTAGATCTCTTTCTCTGCTTTTGTCTTTCTCTGTGAATATTATTTTCATGTTATAATCGCCACGTGTCAATCACTTACTTCTGCATCTTGTTTTCTGACCTGTCCTGCTTTCACGTGTGTCTTGCTGTATCTCAGTCTTGCCCTATTTAGGGATGCTTCTAATAAACACTTTCACTCTCTCTCTGGGGCATGTGGAGTTCTTTGTTCTTTCCTGTGGACACTGCTTCTTGGAAATTACTATGTTGTATTTTTCTAGTCCTAACTCATCTCTCCCCCAACTAAGTTCCTAGCTTCTTATCCCGCCTACATGTCTCCTATTTCTTTTTAAGATGAGCTGTGATGAAAATACAGAACTTGTTTCAAAAACCATAAGGATGTTTCTGAGACTTTCTCCACTCTTTTATGCCCTTTAAAATTCTGTTTTGAAGTCAAATGACCTTGGGAATCTTTAGTATAGAATAAATCTAAAGGAATGCGAGGTGATTTAGCATGGGGAAAGAAGTTTATAATTTCTCCTGACTTCTAGTCTATGGGACAATATCATTTCTTCCATTTATATATAGGAAGAGGGGTTTTCAATAACCAAAATTCATTCATGAGGAAATGATGAACTCTTCAGGAATATCAGAGTATCTTATGTTTCTGGTTTTACTGTAAATTCTCAAGGGCAACAGCATAAACACCCACACCCACGCCTGCATTATAAATGCACATTAATTAGCATGGTGGCCACGATAATCAAACAGGATTAAAAGAAACATTATTGGGAAATACAATACGAACTTCTAAATTAGTGGCTTGTTAGTACTTAGAAAATAACCAATGTTCCCCAAAAAGCCAACATCGCACTCAATTTTTTAAATTGAAAGCTGAAATGGAAAAACCCTGAGGTTGTTTCCAGCGGTGAGAATTGGGACCTTCCCACGTGGGCCTGGGGGAGATCCCCGTTTACCGAGTTCCCCTCCTTGCTGTCCCCGCTCCCACGGGCTACCTGCTCCCTGTTTTGCCACCTGGAAACAGCCTGTTCCCACATCCGAGAACTCAGACATCCTTCTAGGGCACGCGTGATCCTAAGGCCTAAGGTCTTCACGTTTAATTATCCGTCTGCCGCTCACTCACCCGGGGATCCTGCTTGGTTTTCGGCTGGGGGTTTTGTGTAGCCCGATTATGATCTTTGAGGGGGTGATTTCCACCCGCGGTATTTGCACCCTGGCTGCTACTGATGAACACCTCTGCTGGAGGACTGTAAGGCAACCCCGCGGCGCCGTCGTGCCTTTCCGGGCTAGTCATGAGAGCGGAGGCAGGTGAATTAGAGATGCTTAGGCGTCTGCGAAACACAGCTCAGCCCTCCCGCAGCGCCACGTGCGGAACAGGACAACTGCGGTTGACTCCGCCCCCTTCTCTCGGTGTGTGTGTGTGTGTGTGTGTGTGTGTGTGTGTGTGTGCAGCTCATCGTCGCCCCTCTGCCTGCAATCCACGTGCCACTCCGTATCTCCTGGAAAGAGACTGTGCATTCCCCCGAGGGACCACGCCAGTGAACAGGGATCTCGGGATTTTTGGGCAGACAGGGTAGTCATCTCCCGGGCTCACTTGCTCACACCTGGTGAAAATAAGTGATCCCGGAAACACTCAGGTGACGGAGGGTGAGACGTCTACTTTACTGGCCGCCAAATTCATATGCTGTATCACACAGACCCTCTCAGACCTTCGCCAGTCCTCTGTTTAGTCTCGCGTAACACCCAGTGTGAATACACTTCCTTGCCTGGTTTCTGAATCGAGGCTAATATGGGGAAAATGGGGAAATGAGGAAACACCTTCCCTCAGCTTCGTCACTAAGAGCCTGGGTTCCAGCAGACTGGATGTGGGCTTCTTATCTATGAGTTGGGGCTTGGATGAGGTGACTGCGAGGGTCCCTCCAGTTTAAAAACATCCTGTTTTCCTGAATTCTGCGTATGCTGGGCCCTCTGGTTAGACCTGCCCCAGAGAGTAACTCAACGGTAATAAAAAGAAGCACTTCTTGTCTTCAAGACCACAGGTCACCCAGAGATCAGGTCATCAGGGGAGAAGAGACCCAGTGAAATAGGGACAGGCAAGGAGCATTGAAAGAAAAGACCACCCAAGAGAGAAGGCCTTTGCCACCCGAGGAAAGAACTCTGGGTTCCGTCTGACTTGGGGAAGCCCTTGTGCCCCGAGAGCCCTCAGGGGCTAAGTGGCAACACTGCTTTGCTTTTCTCAGTTCCTCTGAGGAGATGCTCCTATGTGAAGGCCTGATTCCGGAAGGCAAGCCGGCTTCCCGGGAGAGGCCTGGGCTCCGCCTGGAGGGTGGTTGCTGCATGGAAACTGACTCGGGGAGCTGGAGGCAGGAGGCCCAGCCCTGCTGCATGTTCAGTCAGGGAGGGACTTTCACATTGGACCCACCTTCCAGAAGGCAGATGCCTCTGCCGTCAGTCTAGAAATGAAACAGTGGGAGCACCTGGCCTTCTCTTAGTTTTTGATACTTCCAAGCACAAAGCAGCAGGTCAGAAAGGAGTCTGGACAAGGTACGAACACCTCCAAGTGTGTGATGCCCCTGACCCCTTTCCTGTCTCATCACCCGGTCCTCTCTGCACAGTGCCTGGCATGTGGGTGGCCCTACTGTGGCAGCTCCTGCTGTGACTAAGGGCTAAGGAGGGAGGTTCTGAATGTCAAGTGCCCGGGAGTCAGAGATGGCCAAGATCATCATGGTGGAAGAGCCAGGAAATGCTTTACCAGGGAGGTGAAGGGTGTGCTCTGTGCAGAGGAGTCACTTAGACTCCATGCTTCCTTACGATGGAAGGACAGAGTCAGTGAGTGGAAGGGGAGTCAGAGGGCATGAGACACAAAATGAGGAGAAGAGGACGAAAGTGATAAAATCACAGAGCAAAGCCGAGGACTCCGGCAGGGAGGAGACTTCCCTGCCATCTTTAAAGCTGGTGCTGTCACAGGATGTCCTGGTGATCTCATCAGTGCACCTGATATCTCATCAGTGTGATGATAAATCACATAGAAATAACCCGCAAACTAAGAAGGGACCCAGTAGTCCTTGGCTGGACAGAGGCTTCAAGGTGAAAGGCAAGGAAAGTCCAGAACCCCTCTCCTGTGTGATCGCCCAGGGCTATTTCACACCGTCTTTCCAGCAGCCCGGCTTATGCCACCGCGCTCAGCAATCTCCCTGGCCATTCATCCTGTAGGGAAATGTCATCGTCCTTCTCCCCCTGCTCATCCGAATCTTCCATCCTTCAAATCCCTCTAGTTCTATCTCCAGCGTGAGCCCTTCTTCACATACTCCATGAATTCTAAGCTCACAGTGACTTCTGTTAGCATGTGGTAACCATCTCACGTGTGAATTTTGCTTCCATGTCTGCGTTTTAAGCTTCTTGAGAGCAGGGAGGATGTCTTATGCGACTTTGGGTTTGCCACGATGCTGTGTCTGGAGCTAGAATGCACTGGACATTCGGGACACGACTTAGTGATGCTGCCCTTGCCTTTCAGCAGATGTACTCGTGGGCTTCCTAAGTCAGTCCTGAAATTAATGTCTGAGTCAGGGGTGAAAGTCGTATTACCTGCTTCATTCTTTGGGAATATTTGGATTCTGGACAGCAGAGAGAGTCTCAAACTCCAAATTCCTCACTCTTTTTTTTTAATTGGAGTATAATTGCTTTACGATGTTGTGTGAGTTTCTGCTGTACAACGAAGTGAGTCAGCTGTATGTATACATATAGCCCACTGTTTAAAGTAGTGCTTTGTAGACTGTCTTCTGTGCCAGAACAAAATCTTTGTGAAAGGGGTGGTGTAGCGTAGGAATGTTGAGTGTGGGCATTTGTTAGCAAATTTGGGAGAAAGAGAGGGGATATGCATCTTCATTTGTAAAATGAGAATCACGCCTAGCTCACATGGTGGTGAGGATTCAGACAGAGCGTGCTCACAAAACGCCTGCCGCACAGTAACCAGCCTGCAGACGTTAGGTAGTAATTACCACGATTTACTCGGGGATCTCCAGACCAGCCTCTGGCCAGTATCTTCTGCCTGGTGTGAATGTTCATTTTTCCAAAATGGATCAGGTCTAGTTGAAGGTGAAATTGAGCTGCACAGCCCACTAGGTTGTCACTCAAAGGCCATAGGTGACATTCATGTGACCTCACTGAACAGGAGGTCATATTGGACACAGCCACGACCAGTTGTCTGGTTGAGAAAGCTTTTAGCAAGGATGGGTTCCGGGCAAATTCTAGTTATGTGATGATGCAAACCAGAGTACAAGGCTTTGCTCAAAAATTTCAGGAGACACATGTCTGAGCCAGACAGCAAACAGTAGATACCCAGCCAGGACTATTCAAAGGGAAGGTCTGGGATCCAGCCCTGAGTATGAAAGGCTGGATTGGGAGAGGATGGTGGGTGTGGGTACCAGTGATGGAGGGTATCAGCCTCGCTGATGCAGAGACACCGTGGCCTCCGGAGTGATGCCCTGAGGAGGGCACAGCACCTTTGTGCTGTTCTTCCCAGGAACGGGGAACCCAGACTAACCACGAGGAGCAGCAGACAGCTGTCTGCTGCTCTGTCTCTTTCACTGGGCTTGTGACTGAGCTCACTGCAGGCACGTGTCATAGGGCTCAGCAAGGTCTTTGAGAGTAACTGGCTACAGGAAATACAAATTCTCGTTAAAAACGAGTTTAGACACAGACTCCCAACTTTCTCTTCTGAAGCTGGTAGCCACACTGAATGCCTTTGAAAAATGCCCCTCCAAGGGACCCCAGGGGAACCTTGCCTCTCGTCCTCCAGTTTCAGAGTGCTTCACGGCCTTTTCTTTACTTACTTCAAAAACTCAGCTCACAAAGTCATAGAGAGTGAAGTTAAGTCAGAAAGAGAAAAACAAAGATCGTATATTAACGCATATGTGTGGAATCTAGAAAATGGTGCAGATGAACCAGTTTGCAAGGCAGAAATAGAGACACAGATGTAGAGAACAAATGTATGGACACCAAAGGGGGAAAGTGGGGTTGGGGGGTGGGGGTGGGATGAATTGGGAGATTGGGATTGACATATATACACTAATAGGTATAAAACAGATAGCTAATGAGAACCTGCTGTATAGCACAGAGAACTCCACTTCACTGTACAGTAGAAACTAACACAACACTGCAAAAACAACCATATCCCAATTAAAGAAAAAAAAACTTAGACACTACTGAATTAAATAAAATCCATTTTCCAAGCCAAAAAGAGAAAAAAAACCCAACAAAAAAACCCCAAAACGAAACAAAGACAAGAAAACTCAGTCCACAAGATTATTTCCATCCACTGCAGAACCCTTCTTAGTCCCCATTGCTGTGGCTATCTGGGGGGTCCACACTGACATTCTTGGTTGTTTCCTTTTTTTTTTTTTTGGTATCCCTTCTTCTTCGAGGACTCTAGAATTCTCCGTAGCTCAGCAAGGGCACAAATGCCCTTGTCTATTATGTACAGAGGATCACACCATACGTTTGGAGCCTGAAGAAAGAAGCGCAGTCAAGTTCCCTAGGGTTCTGTGGGGGAAGTGAAAAAACAAAATCCTGCTTGAGGAACATGGGGCTGACCTTGCCCTGTGGCAGCTGAGAGGTAGGCAACTTGAGGAAGGAGAGGTCACAGCTGGCCGGCGTGGTCTGAAAGGCTTACAGGGCAAGCAGGGCTCATCCAGTCTTGAGGCAAGTAGGTACGGACCACTTGTGTCCGAGTAAAGAATTTGATTTTATTTTGTAGATGATAGAGTCACAAAGATTACTTTTAGGAGGGAAAATGTGGTTGTAAGCAATGGATAGATGTTGGAACCAAGGGATGTGGAAGAAGTAAATCCACGAGGAAGTGGCTGCGTTTAGGACCAGATTTAACTGGTGACAGCAGCGATGGAATCGACAGGAACGTCAGAAATGTCACAGGGAAAGCTTGGATGAGACTTACTCCCTGACTATGGAGAGAAGAACCGATAGGGAACATTACTGATGTAAAGCGATGGGGTCAAGTCAACAAACGGGACTGGCGATCAGGAGAGCAGTGCTCCCGTAAGGCTGTTCTCCAACGACCCTAGGAACCTGAACTGACTTCTCTGGACCACCTCTTACTCCTGAACGAGGGAAGCAACCACAATATCAGGCCTTGCTTCTCCACTTTCCCTGAGAGTGAAACAAGACTTGAGAAGAAAACACTTTTCAAAAGTTAGGGCGACCATGCAAATCACCCTCCTCATGAATAGCCCTGTGCAGCTGGAATCCTTGTGACATTAATTCTGCAAGTCGGTCCCAGATTGAGGAAGCTGGAGGAGACGGGGCTCGAGAGCGTCTGTGTGTTTCTGAAGCGAGATCCGAAGACTGCTTTGTGTAGCGTCAGGAAGGGAATTTCCTATTTTCAGGCAAAACAATAAAAAAGAGTGATCTCTCCCCAAGAGCTTGTCTCCGAAAGACATGATTCTCATAAAAATCATAACCGAGGTGTAACCATATGTGGGACACGAGCTTTAGCCTCAGTTCCCCTGCTGGGGGAGGAAGTTTCATCCAGCCTCAATAAACATCAACGCCAGATGAAATTGCAGCCTGTGTGATGACTCGGCAAAGCGCCCTGCCGCCGCCATTGTGTGTTCAGGCTTCCCGCACATGCTGCCATTGCCAAGCGCCACACCGATGCTGAGAGGACTGGTACCCACCCCAGCCCTGGGGCTGGGCAGACCTCCTATTAGCAGGTGGAGTTCCAAGCACCTTGCTGGCTGCTTGGTCCTACAACCATGCCTTTCTCATCCGGTTGCTGGCCAGAGATGTGGGGTTGAAAGTGGTAGGGGCGTTGGAGCAGACGGTCCCTGTAGGTCTGGGAATTACCAGCCTTTCAATGACAGATGAGGTTCAAAAGCAGTCAAGTGTTCTACAGATGTCAGGGTGGTCAGTGTTGTAACTTTGTTAGTTTGGCATTAATTCGAGGAGGTGATAAGATCTTCCTACGTGTCAGGGGTTGGTACTGTGCAGCTAGCCGGCTCTGTAATAAATGTCCCTTATAAATTATCTTGTTTAATCTGCACCAGCGCCTTCCGGTGCAGGCACCTTTATAATACCCATTTCATGGATGAGAAAGCTCAGCCTTGGAGAAGGTAAACACCTTGAATAAACCCACAGAACTAAGAAACGATAGTTTCCGGATCACATCAAAACCTGCACCAACCCAGGCATTTCATTAATTTTGTCAGCTCCCTGGCATCCTGGGACTGAAATTGTCTGCCCCAGCCCCAGTTCTGCCTCTATGCTTGGCACGTGCAAGCACTCAATAAATATTTTTGGATTGATTGATCACAAGTGGAATGAGGGTGGAAGTGTGGCATCTGCCGCCCAGTGGGAGAAGGAAATTAGCTGCACCAGATCCTCCGAGATCACGGAGGCCCTGGGGCTGAGCTGAGGAGAGAAGAGGGGGAGGTGGAAGCAACCCAGAACTGAAGAGGAGAAATGGGGGAAAGTGGCAACAACTGGATCAGAATGAGTTAAGAAAGTAGAGAGAACAGGCAGAGGCAACTAACAGAAACGAGTGCTAGGCGTTAGAAAACACTGTATGATCTTCCTTATAAATGGAATCTAAAAAAAAAAAGCCCAATGCATAAAAACAGGAAGTGAAATGGAGGGTCCTTGGGGCTGGGGGGCGGGTAGGGGGAGAAAAGGGGAGATGTTTAAGGGCACACACTTGCAACCAGTAGATAAGTCCTGGAGATGTGATGCACAGTCTAGTGGCTATACACAACATTATTGTGTTATAATTGTTAAAATCGCTAAGAGACTAGCTCTTAATTAACCCCACCATGAAAAAGAAATGATAACTGTGCCAGAATAGAGATGTTAGCTAACACTGCTTTGGCAACCAAACTACCATCAAATCAACATGTTGTACACATTAAACATACCCAATGTTATAGGTCAAGCATACTTTAACAAAAGAGAAAAAAAAAGAGAGAAAAATAAGGTTCACGTAATCATCTTAAGACAGGTAACGGCTTCCTTGCATCTTCATTTTGAAGTACAGAAGTGGGTTGGTGCAGGTGGTTGTGAATTAAACGCACATGCTGCACGTCGAAGCCCCTCGTCTCTCCCCTAGCAGGCATCTGGGCACACAGGCTGTTGGTTTATTTTTGTTAACCTGTACACTGAGGTCTTTGCCCTCTGTCCCTCTGGCACAGGAAATGGTGCGGCCAGTAAGAGGCACCTGCTTCCGCCAGGTGTCACTCATGGGTAATTCGTCTCCTGCAGGTGCGATGGCCTGATTAACCCTTTGGGTCTTAGAGGGCTCCTCAGCCCCTTAGCTTTATTTCATTTATTCCCCAGCTCCCAGGGGGCAGCCCCCTGTCTTTTCTTTCTCTACCTTATGCCTTCTAGCCAGGGTTTCTCACCTTTGGTCCATTATGGAAAAACATTTGATATTTGATGGCCCTAGAACAGGCACATTCCTTTTGTTTCAAACTGCGGAAAAATCTCAGAAAAGATAGTAAATTTAAAAAGTTATCTACAAATGCAGAACAATTCTCTGCCCTTTTTCACTGAGTCCTTGTAGCAAAACCCAAAGGCACGTGCAGGACCCTTGAGACTCAGAGAATTTTTCACAAGAAATAGAATTTTAAATAAAAGATTTCCCCATACTTCAGGAAAAACAAATTGTATTTCAGTTAAAAGTTGGAAAGGGAAGGAGGAAAATGGAAACAAGTGGAGAAGGCTGGAGGGGCAGTTTCCTGGGGGGGTTAGTCATTGGTGAACAGTGCGGATAAATAGAGGTTAAGGCCACTATTTGCGCAAGCCTCTCCCCTGCACATCGCCCCACTCCCAGGTCTGTTCATGTCCAGGTCCCTGGGCATCTCCTTTTGCCTCTCCTGCCTCAGACCTGCTGGCTCCAGACCCAGAGGCCCGGGGTGACGTAGAGACCTGGTCCTGCAGAGGGAGAGGCTGAGGATCTTGGCCAAAGAGGGAGTAGTGATCACAGCGATGATGTTCCTGGGTTTGTGTTTCCTGTGCACTGGCTTAAAGACCCCAGCCTGTGTGGTACAGGGGAGGAGGCAGGCAGAATAAAGTGCACTCCAAAGCATAAACAACTGCAGTGAGAGAGGAACTCTTGAAACAATTCTTTGATAAGTGTGGAATTATCTTTGAGCTCATCATGAATCATTTTCTCTTCTTCTGGGGCTAGACCACATTGCCCTGTTTCCCCTGCAGTTCTGCGTGCTGTCACAGGTTTCCATCAGATGGATGGGAGTGCAGGTCAGGCGCACAGCATCTTGGGCCCCGCCCTCCACGCGCCCCCTCTTGTGGTCCTGATGCAAATGAGCCGCACATCCTCACAGCTTCAGCTGAACAGGTTGCTTCCCACATGGGAGGGGCTTGGGTTTCCTTCTATGTTTATTTTTTAAACAAATTTTTTTTTAATTAATTTATTTATTTTTGGCTGCGTTGGGTCTTCGTTGCTGTGTGTGCACTTTAGTTGTGGCGAGTGGGGGCTACTCTGTTGTGGTGCACGGGCTTCTCATTGCGGCAGCTTCTCTTGTTGTGGAGCACAGGTTCTGGGTGTGTGGACTTCAGTGGTTGTGGCTCATGGGCTCTGGAGTGCAGGCTTAGTAGTTGTGGCGCACGGGCTTAGTTGCTCCATGGCATGTGGGATCTTCCCAGGCCAGGGCTCCAACCCGTGTCCCCAGCATTGGCAGGCAGATTCTTAACCACTGCGCCACCAGGGAAGTCCCAGGTTTCCTTCTAGAGGAGGAAAGTTGCCTGCAGATCAAGAACACTCACATAAATTTCACGTGAGTGAAGAATAAATCTAAATACATGTAACAGCTCAATACAGAGATTTATTTGTTACAGCAAATATGGAGTTGAGAGAGAGCTCTGTTTCTCAGAAACAGTCTTTTCCATAAAAAACCCTGAATTTAGATTAAAAAGGAAAAGTAACCCATTCTGAGGCAGGCCAGATTTCAGAAGGAAAAATAACATTAATATATTCTTTCACAAATATTTATTAAGTAGGCAAGTATTTATTTTGGAAATCTCCAAGCAAAGGCGATGTTCTTAACAAGAAATCAGATATACCCCTGCCCTCATGAGGCTTACAATGCAGTAGGGAGGCAGACTGAAAATAGGTCACTGGTGTGACTTTAATAGGTTGCAGGGATGTGCTCTGAGCGAGTGAGCAGGGCAGTTCACACTTCGGATCTCAGAAAGGAGTTTCTGACTCCACAATTTAAAGTTACAGCTTGTAATCAACCGGTTTGCAAGGCAGAAATGGAGACACAGACGTAGAGAACAAACATATGGACACCAAGTGGGGAAAGCTGTGGGGGTGGGGGGGGTGGGGGCAATGAATTGGGAGATTGGGATTGCCATGGATACATTACTAATAAGAAAAAAAATATCAAATTTTACACTTTAAATATACGCAGTTTATTGTATGTCAACTGTATCTCAATACAAGGTCTCGAAGAAAAAAATAAAAATAATAAAAAAATAAAAACATGCATTTTGGAAAATTAAAACAAAATAAAGTTATAGATTATAGAGGCTGCTCGGACAACATCTGGATGAGGCAATAGCCCATGCAGGTTCCTGACTCGGAGAGATCTTTGCTGGACCTGAAAGAATATTATTATCACCAGAGAGCAGTGAGTCCAGTGAAGGGGAGCATGGGGACAGATCATGCAAGGTCTCTTGGACCTTGATAAGGATTCTGTCGGGTATCCTGTGTGTGAACGGAAACCAATGTTGGTTTTAGGAAGTGATATGCAAATAAGACTTTGTCAGCTCTGTGTAGAATGGATCAGAACGGATCAGAAGTGGATACCAATTAGGAGCCTGTGGTTTCAGTTCAGGTGAAAGGTTATGGATACCCCGGCAAGGAGCTGGTAGTGAGGATGGAGATAAACAGACAGAGTTCAGATCCACAGGTGTGGGTACGTGAGTGGTAGACCTGGTGATGGGTGTGAAGGTGAGTGATGGTGAGGAGACAGAGATGAGGCGGAGGGATGGAGCGGGGGTTTGGGCTGAGCAGATGCAAACTATTGTATTTAGGATGGATAAACAACAAGGTCCTACTGTGTAGCACAAGGAACTATATTCAATATCCTGAGATACACCATAATGGAAAAGAATATGAAAAAGAACATATGGATATATACGTATAACTGAGTCACTCTACAGCAGAAATTAACACAACATTGTAAGTCAACTATACTTCAATCAACAAAACAAAGCAAAATAAACAAACAAAAAAGACAAAGATGAGTCCCAGATCTTGGGTTTGAGCATCTGTTTACAGAGATGATGAAGCCTAGAGAAGGATCAGGTGAGTCAGTTTACCTGGTGTGAATTCAAGCCCAGGTAATTTACCTTCCTTAAATATACACAAATCCTGGCTAGCGATTATATTTTGAAAGATAGAACCCAATACAAAATATGTGGGAGCTACTTAGAATGAGAAGAATTAGACGATGATATATTCATGCCCTTATATTAAAAAATGTCTTAGAAAACAAAAATTGGGGACCCTATTGGTATTTTCAAAGATAGTTTTGGTCTTTAGTCAAGCTGTTAGAGAATTGCTTTCAGTGTATGGTAGTTTCTCAAATAAAAGCCTTCAGGAGTTACTGATAGGTGTGTACTGAATAGATGCATTTCCATGGTTTCTCAAAATTCAGAATATGGAAATGACAGTATCAAAAAAAATCCCCAATGCAATCACTCGTTTCTCCAAACAGTGGTTCCTGACTATGAAAGGAGAAAGGACAATTTCTCAGCTTTTTAGAAAACTTCCTTCGATACATTTTACACTTGGCAGATACAATTTTCAGAAAGTGTTGTGTGCTCTGGTGTGGAAAAAAGAAATGCAAGGGAAAACATAGAATAGATGGTCAAAGCCTTGCAAGTGCTCATGCTTTGGCCATGTTGTCTGCTGTAAGTGTCCACAACATGAAAGAATTTAAGTCTTTGAAGGAAAATAGACCTATGGGACTGAAAAACCTATCATTTGCTTTAAAACCATTCTCAAGCGATACATTTTGTACGATGAAGTTTCTTAAGCTGTTCCATATTGATTCTTGTTTTAACAGAGGGAGCATTGTTGGATTAAAAAAACATAGGCGTTTAAAGGGGACTCCCAATCATTTTGCCATAAGAAGAAACGAATTTAATCGGCAATTTTTGTTCCTGGTTGCCGCTGAGATCTGCTTGAGAGCGAGCAGGGGAAAACTGATTTAAGATGTTGGTAATGGACTCAGTGAGTGGTCAGAGGGGAGTCGGCAAAAGTCAGCTTGGTCAGAGGGGGAAAAGAATAAAATGAGAGTTATTTTCTTAGACCAATGAGAATGTCTCCCTTCTGCTTGGTGAGCCCTGGGAAAGCAAGGTCACAGTCTCCATGTCGGCATCCACACAGAGGTCAGCACGGTGCATCCCTGGACATAGGAAATAGCCATTGAATGTAGCATGTAGAAGAGGCCCCAAGAGATACTGTGCCTATTTTAATCATAAAATTGGCTCCAAATTACAGAGATCCAGACCAGCAGACACCCGTGCTGTTCTTTTCATGGCCCTTCCAAACAGTCTGGAACTTCTTTGAGTCCAAGTAAAGGCAACATTTCATTTCATGAAAAAGAAAGGCATTGATGGGTAGCATGCCTAGTTGAGAACGATGATCCTGGTGAAACAATCATGAGATGTGATGACATGGAACTGACTTCGATGAAGGTGATTTTCCCAAGTAATGATGAGAAAGGATGTGGATTCAGGGGTTGTAGGCTCTCTTTTGATGAGTCTTGATGTAAAGCGAATTGGACACGTGGAGAAGCAAGAGACTCGTGAATTCAAGGGAGGGTTTTTTTTTTTATTTTTATTGTTTTTAAAGATGAGAGCATCTTTGTATGACCAAGGGAAATAATCCACAGAAAGGGAAATTTATGATGTGAGAGAGGATGGAAAGTTGCCACAGCGATATCTTTGAGTGACAAGAGGGGACTGAATTCAGGATACAAATGGGAGGGGTTATGCTTAGATACAGGCAAACAGCTCAAAACAGTGACCTTTAGGAAAAGAGGGGACTGATCTATTGATCCACAGATGGCTGTCACAATGACAGGGAGCTAGTGATGGCGGCTAATGGCAAGAGCTTCAAAGAACTAGGTTCCTTGCATGAGTGAGGAGGGATGACGGTCTAGAAGCCGCAACGAGGAGCTGGAAACACCTACTTCACGTCCCAGCCTACCTGTTCAAGGGGTTTGAAAGAACAGGCTGAAGGGGATGCAGAGTCCTCCACAGTCAGCTAGAGGAGAAGGTGAAGAGATTGTTCCAAGATGAGGTTGGAATAGAGAAGATCTTGCTGATGACCTTGAGTTCTAGAAGGCACAGTGGAAGGATCTGGGCTATAGGGGGGTGTGAGGGTTCAGAGATGTACAAAGCTAAATGGGGGTGAGTTTCCAGTTAATGAAGGATGGTGTGTGACTCAGTGATGGACGTGTATATGGTGAAGTGCAGGTAGGAGTGTTGTAATTGTGGTGGTGAGGCTGCGCACACTGGGGTTTGGGAGGAGATTTCTCCAGAAGCTAGCAGGGTTCTGTGTGTCTTCGCTCCATCACTCTGATGCTGGGATGGAGGCTGGTGGCAGGCCAGTGGCGTGAAGAACCCTGGGGTCATTTCCTGGCGGCTTTGTGGAACAGGGCTGTGTCATGTGGTCCTGCCTTCGTCCGCTGCACACCTCCAGGGGAAGCTGTTTCCATTTGTTCCACGTGAATGGTGTCCTGTACACCGCAGCTCCTTCTGCAGCGATCAGTGTCACCAGCAGCAGGTAGGGCTCATTGTTGTTTCTCATTTTACTGATGAGGAAACCGAGGAACAGGTTAGTTCAGTCACTTTCCCAATTTCACGCTGCTATTGTTAAGGGAATCAGATTCTTTTCTAAAATTAAAAGTTTATTTTTTAATACAATTTTAAAGGTTACTTTCTATTTACATGTATTATACAGTATTGGCTCTATTCTACGTGTTGTCAATACGTCTTTGAGCCTATCTTACATCCAATAGTTTGTACCTCTCATCCCCCCACCCCTATGTCGCCCTCCCCCCTTCCCTCTCCCCACTGGTAACCACTAGTTTGTTCTCTAGATCTGTGAGACTGCTGCTTTTTTTGTTCTATTCAGTACTATGCTGTATTTTTTAGATTCCACATATAAGTGATACTGTACAGTATGCCTTTCTCTGTCTGACTTATTTCACTTAACTTAATGCCCTTCAAGTCCATCCATATTGCTGCAAATGGCAAAATTTTGTTCTTTTTTATGACTGAGTAATATTCCATTGTATATATGTGCCACATCTTCTTTATCCATTCCTCTGTTGATGGGCGTTTAGGTTGCTTCCATGTCCTGGCTACTGTAAATAATGCTGCTGTGAACACTGGGGTGCATGTAATTTTTAGAATTAGGAGTTTCTTCTTTTTTTGGATATGTGCCCAGGGGTGGAATTGCTGGGTCGTATGGTAGTTCTATTTTTAGTTTTTTGAGAAACCTCCACACTGTTTTCCACAGTGGCTGCACCAATTTACATCTGTGGAATCAGGTTTGATGCCAGCATTTGCATGTGCTTTTAATCTTAATGCTGCCTCTTAAAAGCCAAGTTTCTTTTGTCCCTCTGAGGCTACCATCAACTACCAAAGCCAAACAAACATTAAAATGCGCTGGAAGGGAAGAGAGTCAATCCATTTAACAGAAAACTTTAAAAACCAAAGCTATCTTTAATATTACAGGCTTGCGTCAATTTTCTGGTGGTCTCTCGCTCTCTGTTTTTATGTAAGAGTGAGGGGCAAAGGAGATTTGTGTGCATGGTTGAAGCTTCTTGAATGGCAGGATTCCATGTAGGTTTCTTGGGCTGGGACCTGGTCATTTGGGTTGTTGGGAAGGACCCTAAAACATCAGGTCTTTTCTCTTGTGCTAGGCTGTTTCTCTTGGGAAGATCCTCTGGTCTCCTGCCTGAGGTTATAAATACGGCCACCATTTCCTGAGACCAAGCAAAGGAAGTGGGCTGGGGAAGTCTCTTTCCAGTGTTTGCGTGTTTAATGAAAGCTTTTGTTTTCTGCCTCTTGTTAAAACCTTCCCGCGTGCCTGGAACTCCCAAGCCCAGGGCCTCCAGCTCATAATTGTGTTTGAGACAAAGGGGAAAGGGGTGGGAGGGAGGAATTGGGAGACTGGGATTGACATATATACATTATTGATACCGCATATAAAATAGACAACTAGCACTTTAAATCCTCTCCATCTATTGCTACTTTGTTCACTGCTGTGACAAATTCCACGCAGGGATGACCAGCCCCACACAGGTTCATCCTGACAGCACCTGGCCAGCAAATCTTGATTCTGCCCCTGAGCTTCCTGGGTGCCTCGGAGGAGAAACTCAATGGGTACCACATGTGTGCAACCTGGAGCGACAGGGAAATTGATGCCACGTGTCACAGTAGGTGGAGGTGATGGAGATGTGTTCTCCCTGCCCCTTCCCCAGGGCCGGGGGTTCTGAGAACCAGTTCACAAGCCTGCTCAGAAACCCTGGGAAGCTGGAACAACTGGTCACCCTCGTGCCAGTCCACAGAATAAGGCATCTGCTCGTGACTCGCCCTCCTTCCTTCTTCCTTTCTGCTCGTCCTTCACTGCTGCATCTTGGGATCAGATTCCTAAGTAAACTATTCCGATGCAAGCCTGTCTCAGCTCTGCCTTTGGGGTACGTGTATAGAGAGGTCTGTGCTTGTGTCTCAGTGTGGGTGTTGGAGTGTGAGCTGGCCAGTGGGCTGAGTGAAGGGACAGAGGGACCTGGGGTCCTTCACAAGTGTCCCCACCCCCTCCCTGCAGCCCCACCCTCAGCCCCACTTTCAGTGGCACCTGCAGCGTTCCCCTCCTGGAGCTTTTCCACAGTTCAGTGGTGCCAATTGCCTTGCGTTTTATTGCTTTCTTTCCCTGCAGGAGATTAGGTTTCAGCTTTTTCCACTCTGATGTATTATTTACCACCTGAGCATCTGCTTTGCCTCTTCTAGAATTTTGTTGACATCTCTCATATGGGATCAGCTCCTCAATGGGTCTCTGCATCCTTGTAGGTTTATAATATAACATCATGCGTTTGCTTTCTTTTTAGTGGGGCTTCCAGAGGGATTGTAGGGAGAGAAAAGACAAATGTTCTGTGCCCCACTCACAGGGGAGATGGCATTTTCTCTGATACCTAGCATGACATAAAGAGCACAAACCCTGTGCTCTAGTTCTGCTTCATTGGTGATTAACGATGAGATATGGGGAAAGACACGGGATGCCTCAGAGCCCTGGTTTCCTCATCTGTGAAATCCACTGTGCGAGCTGATCTCTGAGAACCCCTCCAGCTCTACAGGGCTCCACCTTTAGCCCTTGGAGAAACCCAGAAACCCCTAGTGCTCAGTGTCTCAGGGCAGAATTGGATTAATCTCTGGCTTAGGGAACCACGTCCTGTACTTACCTCCACCCCTCACCCCTCCCAGCTCCTACAGAAAACGCCCAGATTGATGAATTTTCACCTTCGCAGGGCCCTGGAGACAGCTTGTATTAACTCTGCAGAGCGTTTCACATGCCCGGTGTGTCTCTTTCTACAAGTCACTTGCTATTTTCTCCCCTTTGGCAGCTTCAGAAAGCTTTGTAGGACATTGGCGTACAATGATGTGGGAGTTCCTGGCCTAATATTCCTGTTTTTCTTCCTTTTTCTAAAATTACCTATACTTTCTGGGATGGATTTGGGTAAAGACGCAAAACATGGACTCTAAACCCATGGCCTAGTGTGTGTGTGTGTGTGTGGATACACACACACACACACACACACAGCGGCGTGAATATCTTGGTGTCTTAAAGCCCTCCCTTCTCCCATGTCAGTAAGCGTCCGTGTAGGGGGTGAGGGGTGTAGCTTCTCTCCGGCTTCTCTGTTCCAATCCATCCTCATTATTCCCATCTCACTGTCCTTTCCCTACAAATGGTTTGACAGCCACTGGGTGTCAGGCTCCGGAAACCATTTTTGAGTTTGTTTAAAGAACATGAGCTGTCACAGAAGAAAAGTGCTTGGCTGTGTCAACCCTAGAATAGCACCCCGTCTCCATCAGAACTGAATATTCCTCTTCGACCTTCAGATGCAGCTCACATATCACTTCCTCTGCAAAGATCCTCTTCATTGTCCCAGACAAGGTTAGACACGCCTTCCTTTGTTTGCTCCTAGATTACCTTTTAATGCTTTTGCAATATATGCATGTTTCCACTAGAATAAATATCATCTTGAATTATCATGTATATGAGAAACAAGATATTAAAATGAGATGCTTGTCAGTTTGGGCTGAGGCCCCAAAGCCTGGGAGCACAGAAAGAATCACAGCATTTTCAAGAGAGGGGCTGGATGAATTACATAGGAATTGCTTGGGGAATGAGCTGAAGCTGTTTAGTCAATGCTCATCTTCAACCTCCAGACGCCATCCCCCACCCCCGCCCCAAAAGGGGAGCTGAAGAGGATGCGGGACAAAATCCCTTCGGGAGGGTTGTTAAAGTGCTGGGCATTTCCCCTCCACTCCACCCCTTCACCTCCCCCATGCGGACGGGGGCAGGGTGTTTCAGTCAAGAAAACCACCAGGAGGCTCCAGAAGTTTCCATGTGCAGAACATACAGCCTAGGGTTTGATGTCTCCTTGAATGGAGGATGTGGCCGGAGCTCCCTCACAGCAGGCAAAGCTACACATTTCCTGAATGTTCTCCACGTGGGGGATGCCTGGAGGTTGTCTTAAAGCAGATCCATGCCCAGGGGACCACTAGGAGGAGAGGGGAACCCTGGGGAGAGGTGGGCTATAGCAGCTCCGGGGGCAGAGGCAGAATTGCAAGGGGCCTACTCGGGGAGAAGCATTGCTCAGCTGAACACAGACTGCAGATGGAGCTCCCAGAGAAAGAATCCTGAGGAAGGCACACAACACAGACACACAGACACACACACACAGACACACACACACAGAGACACACACACAGAGACACACACACAGGTGTTTTCTCATCATTTATGCAACCCAGTGGTACCAATGCCAAATCCTCCAGTGCAGCTGCCTTGTGCACATAAAGTCACCTTAGCTCCTGAAGCTCCTCCCCCACATCCCATCCTGGAAGAGTCAGGAGTAGGGGCTGGTGGCTGGGGGATGAAGTGGCGGGAAGAAACAACAGCAGCCGCCCGTGAGCTCCTCCGTGGTGTCACCTTGCCTGGTGATACTGTAGCAAGTACCCCTCAGCTCTGCTGGCTCCTTCTCACAGGCTCCACCCTGACTGCCTCCTTCTCTCTCTCCCATGATCACCCCCACCTTCTGAACTCAGCCCAAGTGCATATCTAAGAAAAACATTTTCCTGGAGGGTTCCCGTCCCTGGGATTCCTCATGGATGGAGAGCCCCAGCACGTCTGGAAATGGGACACAAGGCACAGAGGTCCCCATGGCACATCAGGCAGGAGAAGGGGATGCTTCCCCATGTGAGACTGGGATGCTAGGCTGGTCATCAGGGTCTACCAGCTGGGTAGTGGGCATTTGGGCCAAAGAGCATGACCGGCTCTGTCTGATTCGGACTGTATGCCCCAAGAAGGTTTCAGAGCTCAGGTCCAGGTCAGGGAATCTGGGAAGGCGAAGTCTTCAGTGAGGCCGTCTGCCAGCTGCTACAACCACATAGGTGGTCCTGCCGAATAGTGGCGGCTACCAGGCTGGGGTTCAGAAGCAGGGGAAAGAGCCCCCGTGTACTGGAATGTGACACCTATTTATGCATTTATATAGTTCAACACGACTTTAACAAAGTTCAGCATGGCAGGCGTGACGTTAGGCCGGTATTTTCAAACATGAGCGGCACAGGCATCCCTAGGCGAGCTGATGAAAATGTACGTATTCCTGGGGGTTGCACTCGGTAATTAGAGAGTTTGGGGGCAGGGGGGCTCTGGCAATAGGCGTAGCAGCACGTTTCCAGGGTGATCAGGTGATACAGCGCGTGGTCCACAGACCACCAGGCATGTGACTCAACTCTGATCAATTTCCATTTTTACTAAAAGATCAACGCAGCCTTCGTCCTTTCTGTGTCTCTCCCTCCAAGTGTTATGTAATGAAAGCCGAGCCTGTGGGTGAGCAACTCAAGAGGGGCTGGGGGACCAAGGCTGCAATTAGATGTTTCTGCAGTAGCGTGACAACGTATTATTTCAGCCTGTGGGGAGGCAGGTGGGGACCCATTGTAACAACGGGCAGAATGGTCCATGAGTCACCCTCCCGTCTTACCGAACGTTTGCCCACACGGAAGATTTGCTCTGTCACTCGGTATGAAACTGGGCTTCCTACTTGCAGCTGCCTGGTGAGTAATCTCTAGGACAGAGAGGATGAGGAGGGTAATGAGGTTTTGGCTTTTGTTATCGCTGGGTGATTCACATGCGGTTGTTCCCCTGTCATTCCTGATTTCTGAAAAGTCTACTGCTCTGTCACATCCACATGTAGAAGCCAGAGGATGTTTACAGTTTCTCTGCAAAACAATCTTTCTTTCAGAGCTGTTTTCTTTCTGCACATTGCATGATTAAAAATAGGAACCAGAAGCCCCAGGGAAGTTGGGAGTAGGTCCTCTAGGTGCTGAATAGCTTAGGTGGTTTAGGAAAAAATGATCCCTTCTTTATTTTTGGTAGTAGAGGTAGTATTTCCAGCAGGTGGAACTGGGGAGAAAACTCTGCTGTGATTATGTTTCTTGGTGGTACAAATTACTCCTAGGACACTCTTTGAATGGATGAGTTGAATGGTAGATTTGCATGAGAAGGAGATGCTCTCTAGGAGATGCTGATGTGGTTTGTGTTGCGTTTTTCAAGCAATGATAGTTTCTAGACGACCTATAATGTACTATTCTTTCCCTTGTGGATAACAATCCTCTTGTTATCTACAGCCTCAAGAGGAGAGCAAAGCAGACCAGGCTATTAGGGGATTGCAGTTATGCATTTAACTTCACAAACATTGTATCTAAGTGGCCTCATTCATTCAAGGTGTATTTGTAAGGAGCTCTCCGCCAGATACTGTTCTCAGCACTGGGGATGCTTCAGTGAACAAAACAGTCCACATTTCTGCACTTACACAGCTTATATTCTGAGAAGATTATGGTCTCACTCCCTGGCCCTCACCATACAGATTTCGGTGTGACTTTGGACAAGCGGATAAAACGCTCCGAGTGTGAATTTCCTCGTCTGTCAAATGAGTTCATTGCACTGCTTGCGCTTCCAGTTTTCCCAGGTCTGAGTCACCAGGAATACCTGATGAGCCTAAGCCCCTCCCACGGGGACTCCGATTCCGTATGTCTTGACCAGTCTTGTCCAGCAGAATGTACTACGAGCCACTCATGTCGTTTCAAATGTTCTAGCAGCCACATGTAAAAAAAAAGTATAAAGAAGTTAGTGAAATTAATTCTAATATCTTCTATTTAATCCCATATATTCAAGATTCTATCATTTCAAGGTGTAGTCAATAGAAAATAGTAGTGAGTTTACATTCTTTCTTTGTACAAAGTCTGCAAGATCTAGTGTGTATTTTATTACTTACAATGCAACTCAGTTCAGAGTTGTCGCATTTCAAGTGTCCAGTCGTCACCTGTGGCCAGGGGCCACCATCTTGGACAGCGCGGGTCCACACAGAGCCTTGGAATCTGTACATTTAACAAGTGGTTCAGACGATTCTTACGACTGAGCAAGTGTGGAAGAGACTAGACCAGATGCTCCCCAAGGGAGCGCCCAATTCTCATTGTCTATTAGAATATTGAGGTGGGGAGGTACATCAAAACACCTACCACTCATCTGGCAATTACCATATATTCCTATTTTCAGAACATCAATTTCATAATTTATTTGATCTCCTCTCTTTTCCCTCCCAACCTCTCTGTTCTTAAAGTGTCAAGGCTTCTTAAGAATAATGACATATTGGTGCTGGAGGTGATTTGAAGAAAAATCCTTTTGCATGATCAAGGGGATAAGGAGACTGTCTCATAAGGCTAACCTAAAAAGAACAGAATGCTTCAAGCTAGAAAAAGAAGGTGCAAGAGTCAGGGTGATTAAAGTTTATAAAGTCATGAAGTAAATGGAAGGCTGAACAGGGATGTTTTCAAATCCAAAACTTAGCAAAGCAATGGAGCCTATTGGATAGCTTGAAATCATTAGCCTGAAGACAAATAATGAGAAAAAAATAATACTCCTTTAGGCAGCAGATACAGAATTTAGAGAACCCATTCCCTGTAGGATAGCAAAGGATATAATGGAAAGAGATTCAAGCAATGTTTTGGTTTAAGCCATAACCTTTTACCATATCCTAAAATATTCCCTGTCTGCCTAGCAAGTAGTTGGTTTTATCTGTGGGAGGACATGAGCTCTGCCATCTTGATTGCTTCCCCAATGGTTGGTTTTAGATAGAATACTTTCCTTCTGTCCATCCATCCACCCACCTGTGCATCTGCTCATTAAACTTTGTTAGGGTCTACTCTGTGAAAGAGGTTTTGTTAGAGGTTTTCATACGTAGGACTTCACTGAATACACGTAGCAATCCTGCAAAGCAGATACTATCATATCTATTTCACAGATGCAGTTACAGGCTCCGAAGGGTTAAGTGACTTGTCCAAATTCATTTGGCTGACAAATCGTGTTAGTGTTTTAGTTTAAAAACTCCAAGCAACAATGGAATATTACTCAGCCATAAAAAGGAATGAAATTGAGTTATTTGTAGTGAGGTGGATGGACCTAGAGTCTATCATACAGAGCAAAGTAAGCCAGGAAGAGAAAGACAAATACCGTATGCTAACTTGTATATATGGAATTTAAAAACATGGTACTGATGAACCCAGTGACAGGGCAAGAATAAAGATGCAGATGTAGAGAACAGACTTGAGGATACGGGGTAGAGGCGGGGTGAAGGGGAAGCTGGGATGAAGTGAGAGAGGAACATTGGCATATATACAATACCAAATGTAAAATGGATAGCTAGGGGGAAGCTGCTGCATAACACAGGGAGATCACCTGGATGATGGGTGATGACTTAGAGGGCTGGGATAGGGAGGGAGGGGATATGGGGATATATGTATAAATACAGCTGATTCACTTTGTTGTACAGCAGAAACTGGCACAACAATGTAAAGCAATTATATTCCAATAAAGAACATATATATATATATGTATGTAGACATATATACACTACCAACTGTAAAACAGAGAGCTAGTGGGAAGTTGCTGTATAACAAAGGGAGATCAACTCGTTGATGGGTGATGCCTTAGAGGGCCAGGACAGGGAGGGTGGGAGGGAGCCGCGGGAGGGAGGGGATATGGGGATATATGTATAAATACAGCTGATTCACTTTGGTGTACCTCAAAAGCTGGTACAAGAGTGTAAAGCAATTATTTTCCAATAAAGAGCTTGAGAAAAAAAAAAGAGCTTAAAAAAAAAAAAAAGCAAAACTTTCCCAGAAGCTCAAAAATAAATAAATAAATAAATAAATAAATAAAACTCCAAGCCTTTAAACAGAGTCCAGTGGTCTTTACCAAGGACAGGACGGGGGGCCAGGTATCTACGAGGCTGACCCCAAGCATTCTTCTGAGCAAATGGGGAAGGCTCTCCTCTCTCAGAAGAGCTATCGCCAAGGCTGATTTCAGCACACCTGCCAGGACCTCGCGAGAGCAAAGCCAGCACCCCTGCCCCCCATCAGGGCTGTGGAAACCCCCTTCTGAGCTGTGATCACATGGTTGCAGTTCCATTCAATCAGTTTGGTCTGTTGAGCTTTCTTGGGGCAACACAGCATTGACACACTTTAGGAGACATAAGCCCTGCTGGAATCACAATAGTACACAACCATCAAAACTAGCGAAAACCACGGAGATCATCTTTTCCAATCTTCTTGTTCACAGTAACGGCCCAACTGCTGTGTGTTCGTGGCCTTGGCCAGGGCTGGGATCAGAATCGAGAGCCTGACCCCCAGTCCAAAGCTCCTTCCAGGCTGGTAAGCTTTGCGAACAATGCCCTTTCATTGCTCTTCAGTAGGCAAAGTAACTCAGCATTTGACATTTCATTTCTTGACATTGATGGAAAGGCTTGAAGTATGTCACATTGGACTGAAAAATCATTAGGACTAATAACATGCAAAAGTGATTTGCAGCTTGTAATTGAAGAGTTAGTGTTGGCAAAAGTTATTCTGGGTGACTTCAGAGGAGAGGCTTAAATTCCAACCCCTTCTTCTTTTTTTTTTTTTTCCTGTATCCTACTTTAGAGTTCTTGGTACATGGTATTTTCTCCATCTGGAAAGCCTTCCTCATTCTTCTGTCTCTAATTGGACCACATTCCAGAATACCTGTTTGTCGCAGGACCCAGTAGTAAGGGCAGGTAAAAATCACGGGATTGGAGATACACGAACCGGTAACCAATATTCAATTCATGAATCACAGTTCACATATTGCAGACATTTAGAACACAACACAAGCCAGTCAAATAGGGAAAGGGGGTAACCAACCACCCCAGGGGGAACTCTGGGAAGGAGGTGTTTTGGCACCAGAAGAGTCTCAAGTTCAACAAGAGGTCTCGGGACAAGAGTGGATGGGAAGTTGCCTTCTGCCCCGACAGAGCCTCTGTCTGGACCTGCTCTCAGCAGCGTGGAGTCAGGGCCTCCAGCAAAGAGCCTTCAAGTCACTCTGCTTAGTATCTCTTTTTAAGGTGTAACGGTTACCCCAGGGGAAGGGATCTTGGCTCTCTCTCCTGTTCCAGTGACACACACGGCCCATCAAACTTCTTATCTAAAGCAGTATTCTTAGTTCATCACTTGAAGACCCCTGTGGTCCTACAGTGGACATTTCAAAACAACTAGTTCCCACTGGCCACTGTGACTCCATGTTGAACTACTTGACATGTCTTAACAGAGCTTAAAACCCTGTAAGTTTCACACAGGATGAGTAGGAACCTAACACGAAAGAAATCACATCATAACAACACCCCGTGTGTCTTGATTAGAGTAGAATACGCTAAGCTGTTGTAGCAAGTAAACCCTGGCATCTCAACCCTGGGATGTGGAAAGACCCTGTTTCTCACTCACGGCACCGTCTGATGTGGGTTGAGCTCATGTCCTGCCCTGGGTTCCCCGCACGAGCTCCCTGCCTCGCTCTGCTGTGTGCCTCTCATGGACACGGCTTCTCGTCCTGGCAGGGACTCTGGGATCTAAACTGTTTCTGTATCGCAGCTACACCATCTTAGAGGCCTTTCCTTCTAAGCACATGGAGAGAGAGAGATGGAGGGAGGAAGGGAGGAGGAGAGAGAGAGAGAGAGAGAGAAAAGAAGGAGGAGGAGGGGGGTGCGAGAGAAAGAGAGCGCGTGCGCCTAGGGAAGACACACGTGCTTGTACTTGCCTCAGACGAGAAGGGGTCTGGGAGTGCAGAGGGTCGTGTGGCTACTTGGACAGGAGCAACAGTCTCTACCACGCCAGGTCTGGATCTGTCCCCCTGCCCGTCACACATCCAGGAGCCTTTCTTCCCTAAGAACTTGGTCCAGCAGGATGGGTCCTGTCTATTGACAGCCTCTTGGTTCATGGACAGGACCAGAAGCTCTTTCAGGGGAGGGAGCTCCTAGTGACCTTCACCAAGTACTCTCAGGGGACCACACTCCTTCGCTCTGGGAGGTGGTTGATTTGGGGGAAGGACTGTGACCTTGAGGCAGGAGGCCTGGGCCTCACTCCCAGTGCCAGACAAGGTCAGGCTGACTGTCCCCCGGGCCCAGGGGGAGGACGGGGTCTCTCTGAGTCAAGGAGTCACACCCACCTGCTTTCCTCATTCAGGAAAAGCTTTCACTCTGCCATGTAATGCATTCCCTCCGTGACATTTACAGAGTGGTCCCTACGAGCCAGGATGTGTCCTTGGGGTTCCCTGTGCTTCAGGAGAAGCGTGAAGCCAGTGGTGTGAGGTCTGATGAGGGGACTTCACAGTGTGGATCCCAGTAAAGCACCAGGACAGGACAGACAGGAGCTGTCTGCCTCAAGGGTGGAAAAAAGAAATTCCATAAAAGTAGTCATTATCATCTGGGAAAAAAGTATGCAACAACCCACAGAGACTGAATTTTACACACAGGATTCCAGTGTAAAAAATGTACTGGGGAAAGGACAGCCTTGTCCCTCAGGCCTTAACAGACAGATACAGCCAACAGAGAAAGGAAAGTCTCAGTTCCTGGAAAGCAAGTCAGAAGATGAACTAGCAGAGACTGGTGCTCAGGGTGGCCTGCTCTCCAGGGATCTGGTGGAAAACTGGTTTAAGGGGTCTTTGATCAGAATGGAGAAAATGGCCCAGCTGCCTGAGGTTCCTCCACTATGGTCCAGGACTTCTCTCTCCAAGGACAGAATTAGACCCAGAGTCTGAGGCTGGCAGTTAAATGTCTCCAGCTGCAAAGATTAATCAGTTGTTGGGTCTGGGAGCCAAGAGCAGGTGCAGAGAAAGTTCACTGTCCCTAGTGATACCACCGGGGATTAGTGGGAACAGGGCATCACCATGAAGAATATCATTTCCATGGGCAGAGCTTCTGCCTCACTTCAGAGTCAAGCCCTGGAAAGTCACTTACATGTTAGTGCTGTCTTTGCGAGGGTCAGCGAGTGGTGCCGGCTGAAAGGCACACAGACCAAGGTCATGGTGTGGGTCACAGAGGGCAAAGTCGTGCAAGGGGGCCAGGGAGGAAAAGTGCCTTGCTTGGTACAAGAGTCTGAGACAGCTGGATTTGTCTTGAGTCTTCCAGATGCTATGCTAAGAGGAGTAACCTGACAGCTCCATTAATAGCAATCGGTCAGAACCACCTAAAGTTACTCCTGGTGGGGGTCTGTCAGCCTAGATTCCCAGGGCAAGCATCCCAAGCAGAGACAGAAGCTATATCTCTTTTAAGCCCCAGCCATGGAAGTAGCTCTGGGTTTCTTCTGCCACATCCTACTCGTTAGAAGTGAGCCAGTAAGATGGCTTGTCTTCAAGGAGCACTGAATTTGAGCTCTCCTTTTTATGAAGGGTTAAAAATATGCAGACATGTTTTGGTGGTTTTTTTTTTTTTTTTTGAATATGCTTTTCAAAAATATTTTTTATCATTAATAAGAGTTCAATATTTTTTACTTTTTTCCTTTTGAAGTAAATCTTACACACGATAAATGCACAAGTCTATGGTGCACATCTATTGAGTTTTGACAAATGAATACATCTATATAATCTAAATGCTATCAAGAGATATAAAACATTACCATCATCCCTGTAAGTTCCCTCAGCCCTTTCCCAGTCAGTTCCTGCCTCAACCCCAGAGGCCAGGGATGTTCTGTTTTTGTTTTTTTTCTACTGTAGTTTCAAGACATTAATTTGTACCAGTTAGTCTCGTTAGTGAGTCCTCAAATAATTATTCTTTGGTTGTTACTTGGTCTCCTCTTTACAAGAGCATTGTCCATGTTTGGCCACAAGTTATTGGCATTCATCTCACAGGCCCACCTCCTCCCAAGATCCCCCGAAGTCTCATCTGTCCTGCGATCTGACTCACAATCTCACCATCTAAATACATCCAGGTGCAGACAAGCCCCTGAGTTTGGCTTGCCCAGCACAGCGCCTTCAGCTCCCACCCTCTGCGGACTGTGAAGGAAAGAGATTTCCCTGCAGAGTGTAAGTGCCCTGCAGACAGAAACTCATCTCCTTTTACCCCTCACGGTGCTTAGCACTAAATATTAAATGCTCAGGAGACATTGTCTTGCAGATATTCTAATGCTTCGGAGCAATCAAACCTCGACATCCATCCCGTCTGTTCCCAAGTAGCAGAATTCCTTACTGTGGTTGGCTTTCTGCCCTTGGAGCTCAGGAAGAACATCAAGCAGGCTGGCATGCTCATGCTGGTGCAGTGACTGTCAGCAATGGCAGGGAGGGGCTTTGCTGTGTAACGAGAGGGCACTGATGCCACTTCACTTCCCAAATTCTCAAACTGCACACTGCTCCTGGGATCCTTCTTGGCAAGGCCTACCTTCCTTTGGGATTTCAAACCAAGTGCAAAATCAAAGAGGCAGCCTTGCATTGAAGGCCCCCTGACACCCCGTTTACAGGCAAATCAATCTGCTCATGGTCACAACTGAGATACAGGGGTCCCAGGTGCAGCCTTCAATCAGACCTTGACCTGCCTCATGAGAGGACCAAGGATGCTGAGAATAGAAGGAAACCTTCTCTTCCCCTCTAGTCTTCTGCCCTGTGTTCCCATGCCCACCCTGCATGCACAAGCCTATGAGAAAGACTTTTCAGGAACAAAAAGTGATATGTAATAGTCGTAGCTCATTTAGTCTTTACAACCACCCTATATGTTTCTTATCCTCAGATAAAACACTGCAGCCGAGAGGGGTTCATGACTGGCTCGGGGTCCAGAGCCCACAAAAGGCAGAGCCAGGATTCAAACCTCAGTAAATTCCAGAATGTGTGCTGTTCACCACCACCTTGCTGTGAAAGTCAGACAGTGTGTTTTGGGTACAACAATGGCACAAACAGATTTCTAATATAGGACTAACACTGCAACATATGCTACCTGCAGGTCAGGAATTTTATGTAGACTATTAGGAAAGCACTGGATGTGTGTACATAGATTTAAAGTTTATGATGACCAGCGGCCAGGCCCTGGGCACCTTCCAGGAGCGGGCACTACACTCAGCATTTCACAGATTGTGTCACTATTCTTCACACCTTTGCATTGCAGTTATTATAAAAATGGGAATCGAAGCACTGAGGAGTCCAACACCTTGCTTACATTTGCATAGCGGGGGTGTGACCAGGTCGGGGTACATACACTTCCCAGGTTTCCAGCCACAACTCCTGACATCCACTTGACCTGACTGTCCCTGTCACCTTTCCAGCCCTCTGTGTAGTATTCCCAGCCCTCCATGAAGTCATCAATTTGCTAAAAATAATTTCTGCGGCTGATGGGTTTTTAATGGAGTGTGTTGTCTCTGGCCCCTCCCTAGAAGTCTATGTTCAAGGTGGGGTGAGGGGGTGTTCAGAACTCCCGCTAATCTTAGCAGCTCCAGGGCTGAGGCTGTGCCCTCTCTGATTTCTGCCTCATCTTGTTCTTAATGAGGTCAAGGGCATCCACTGGGGAAAGGGAGGGGGTTGTCTCTCCCGGTAGTGCCTTCAGCTCTCTGCTAATCACCCCTGTTTC
Organism: Hippopotamus amphibius kiboko; assembly: GCF_030028045.1. NCBI lineage: Eukaryota > Metazoa > Chordata > Mammalia > Artiodactyla > Hippopotamidae > Hippopotamus > Hippopotamus amphibius. The sequence goes on along the minus strand of NC_080189.1, from coordinate 4,261,001 downwards.
TTTTGCTTCTCACACACAGCCAGTGTCAGAGGCAGAGACATCACTCACCCAGCTAGTCCTTGTAGGTCACGTCATTTCGAGCCAGATACCCCCAGGTGGGTGAAGGAGAGATGAACCTCTGAATCTCCCAGATGTCACCTGCCCTTCAAAGCCCTTTTTCCACATCCAATAGGCAATTTCCTCACTGAGCTCTGCCTGGTGGGCTCTTCCCAGGAAGAACCAGCAAACTTGACCATTTGAAAATAGATGCCAGTGGCAAGAGGCAGTACCTGAATCTCATACTGTATGAGAAGCTGGTCCCAGAGACAGCCCAAGCTTAGAGTCACCCAAGAGATGGTAGAAGGGGCCACCCACATGGAGTCTTGTGTGACCAGTGGCGTGAACACCAGCTTGGGAGTCCGGCTCAGTCTCAAACTCACTCCTGGGAGGAGTGCCTCTCCTCTGAGGGTCTCGGTCTTCCCATCTGTGGTGTGGGGATAACTCCTTCTCATCTCCCAGGTGAACATAAAGTCAGTGTGTGGAACTTGGCTTGTGAAGTTGCAGGTCAGAGCCCTTTTCTCTGTCTTCCTTGCTGTTCGTCTTCTCAGCCCAGGTCCTGCTTTCCTCTTTCCAGCTACATCTGTCTAAACTCCATAGGTAGCTGGCTCACACTCACTGCTCTTCCCTGTCTACACTGGTGGCCTGATGCCTCAGCCACAGCTTCTGCACACTCAACCACAGGGGACTTACATTACACTCACTTCTAAAGAAGGGGAAAAGCAGAGGGCAAAGGTTATGTATGCTTTTGCTCTTTTATCCTGTGATTAATATTAGAGGTGGGACTTTGCTGTTAGTTGTCTATTTGTTAACACTTTTTACGTCTTCCTGTGTATTGACACTTTTTATTATGAACTGTCCCTCTTTGACTCTAGCAATATTTCTTGTCTCTGAATCTATATTGTACGATGTTAATATTGTCTCTCTAGCTCTTTCACAGTCACTGTTTGCATAGAACATCTTTTTTCATCCTTTCATGCTCAAGCTATTTGTGTCCTTGAATCTGAAGTGTTCCTCCTGTTGACAACATATAATTGGACTTGCTTTTTTTAATATCAAGTTTGAAAATCTGTGTCTTTTAATTAGAGTGTATAGAACATTCACATCTAATATAATTATTGAAGTAGTTAGGGTTCAATCTCATTTTGCTGTTTGTTTTCTGCAGGTCTCATGTATTTTTGTTCCTCTGCTTTCTTTATTGCCTTTTTTTTGTGTTCAGTTTTTTTAGCATGTAATTTTTCTTCCTCTGTTCATTTTAATCTATATTTAAACAGTTTTATTGAAGTAAAATTGGCATATGATAAACTGTGAATGTCTAAGGTTTATAATTTGATAAGTGTTGACATGTACACATCCAGGAAAGCACCAGTGTGCCTTTTGTCTCCCCATCCACTGCACCCATCAACACAAAATCCCTGGCCTTATTTCTGTCAACGGGCATTGGTTTGTGTAACCTAGAATTTTATACAAATGGAAGCCTACCATGTATTCATTTTATCTAAATTCATTTGGCATGATTATTTTTCAAAAATGATACATAAGTAAAAACAAAAATAAATAAGAATGATTATTTGATGATTCATCCAGGTTGCAGTGTATCAATGGTATATTATTTTAAATGGCTGAGTGCTATCACACTGTAGAAAGATGTTACTACAGATAGAGTTTTATACTACATTTTGTTTATCTATTCACCTGTCGATGGACAATTGGGCTGTTTCCAGTTTTAGGCTATTATAAATAATGCTGCTATAAACATTCGTGGCCAAGGTTTTGTGTGGATATATATTTTTATTTCTCTTGGGGATACAGCTGGTAGTGAAATGGCTGGATTGTATTATACGCATACTTTTCTAAGATATAGGATTTGAAAATATTTTGTCTCAGACTGAGGCTTGTCTTTTTGTTTTTTCAGTGGTGCCCTTTGAAGAGCAGAAGTTTTGAGGGGAGGGATGGATTGGGAGTTTGAGATTAGCAGATGCAAACTATTATATATAGAATGGATTAAAAACAAGGTCCCACAATACAGCACATGGAACTATATTCAATATCCTGGGACAACCCATTATTGGAAAAGAACATGAAAAAGAATGTATATATAGGTTAATTGAATCACCTTGCTGTACAGTAGAAATGAACACAACATTGTAAATCAACTATACTTCACTAAAATAAATTTTAGAGATAAAAAGGAAGTTTTTTAATTTTGATGGAGTCCAGTTAATCAAATCTTTCTCTTTTATTTATTAGCTCATTTTTTTAGTCATTGCATGCTATATGTTTTTAAATTCCTTTATTCTAAATTATTTGATTATCTTAATTTTAGTTCTCTGTGTTTTCACAAAGTCCTTTCATCAGTACCTGGTTGTGCATTCTGTTTGCATCCACTGTGACCATTTTGCTGTCCTCTACTATCTCACCTGGGACCATCTGCACCTTAGGTTTCATCTTCAGTTCCTTGTGGTACTTAAGCAGTACCCAGCACACAGAAAGCCCTCACAGAACAAGGGCTGAGTTATTTGGTGCATTGCTCATATGTGCTGTTTGTGACCAGATGGAGCTTTGGGATTCACATTCTTCCTTCGGAAAGACAAATGGTGGCATCCGAGATATGGGACTTCTTCAGGACAACTCCGTGCATTTTTGTCAACCAGAGTCAATATTTGATGTCTACCCATCCCTCCAAATTCAAAAGAACCTGCAGACGTGCTTGTTGAGAATATGACACACGCTTTTGCTCTATGATCCTTTGATTAACATCACATGTGGCCTCAAATATATGCCTCCTCCCTCTGTTGGAGGAGATTGTTTCTTGCTAGCCAATGTTTTGCTTCTGCATCCTGTGCATGGAAAAGGCCTTTGCATCCCATGGAGATTTTGTGTTTTTACTCAGGTCAGTGGTGTGTGAGGGGTCCTACTATGCCGTCCAGGTTACAAAGCAGTGGGGTGAACAGCCTTGATCTTGAGACAAGCTTCACCCCCAGGTTTGTCCTAAGCAGCCCTGCCAGCCCACATCTGTGCTGACAGATGTCACATGCCACATGTCTCTTGTTTCCTCCCTCAGCATCACTGTGAAGGCAGCATGAACAAAGAGCTATGGTACATGGAAGTGCCCACTACAGGGCAGGTACATGGTGGGGGTTTGTTCCAATATTCTTGGTGTGCTTGAAATGATTCACACTTTTAAAAATATAAATGGTGTATTTACAGGCACTGTAGGCAGCCAGGGAGAGGACAATTTCTATGAGGGTCTGTCCTGCACCTGTCAATGTTCTGTCCATTTCCAAGTGTCTTGCCTCTGGGGCACCTCCTCTGCCACATCTCTGCATTTCAACAACTAATCTAAACATCAGTCAGGTGGAAGCAGCTTCACCAACACCAGGAACAGACAGAGAAGCATGCCGAAAGCTGTGGTCCAGCTGCTTTGTATACGTTTAGGCATCCCATGTTTCCTGCTCCCTGGGAGTGGTGCTGAAGGGCGTGCTGGAAGGACAAGTTTTCAGAACAGAGGGCCCCGCAGTGAAAACCACTATGTTTTGTCCTTTGGACACTCCTGCTCTTGCGCTTGGCGAATCATGACCATGGGCTTTCGGGTGATTTTAGCCAATTTTTGACAATGCCTATCAAAGGGCAGTAAAAATAATCATTTCTGAAAATCACCACTACCCTTGCTTCCCTGGCAATCTGAGAGGAAAGTGACATTTCTGGGGCATGCGATCAGCTTTAGTGACAAGTGATGCTGACCTTGGTGGGCAGAGACACCAGTGGGCATCCTCCAGGCTTCCAGGAACAGTTCCTTAGGGACATGAAGTCTGCATTTATGACGCTGTCCCAAGTCCAACCATGCTGTATTTTCTTGGTGCAGGTGTTGGGCCCTCTGGTGACGATTTGAAGTCAGATCGTGTTTGCTGTGGATTCTTTCATGCCTTCAGCATCAGGTATGAGGAAGGGCAGCCGTGAGCAGGGGGTGGGGTTGGGGGGTTGGTATGCTTTTAGGGTGGCGCGTTTGACCATGAGTGGGACCAATTGAGCCCTTTCTCCTGAGGGTAAGCTAGTGACCCTGAAGATGGCTCAGTCTCAGGCCGAAAGGAGCAGCCCTCTACAGGGGCCAAAAGGAGGAGTAATGTGTGATGCCCTCTGCTGGACACATCTCCCGAGTCTTACCCGAAACAGGACCCGGAAGGAGGCATCTAACAGATCTTTTCATATTCAGCGTCCTCATTTGTGAAGAGGGTGGAGGGTTGGTTAAGTGGGGGTGGGGCATATGACTAGGAATATGTTCTTACTTCACAGTTTTTTTTAAATTAATTTTTATTGGAGTGTAGTTGATTTACAATGTTGTGTTAGTTTCTGCTGTACAGCAAAGTGATTCAGTTATACATACACATACAGCCACTCTTCTTTGAGATTCTTTTCCCACATAGGCCATTACAGAATATTGAGTAGAGTTCCCTGTGCTGTACAGCAGGTCCTTATTAGTTATCTATTTTATACCTAGTAGTCTTCACAGGGGATCTAAGTGAGTCAAAGGAGGAAGTATATGCTGTTTCAGAAGCCAAATGTCCGCAAAGCAAATTCATCTACGTGAGTTCTCATTGTTTCCCTCCTCTGAAAAGCAGAGACTTTGCCAGCAAATTACTATGAAGTTTAAGTGCTCTAATCTTAAACCCTGAAAAGGTAATCTTTTGATGATATGAACCACTTATAACTTTGTTCCAGTGCACTAGAATGAAGAAATAATCTCCAAAATAAACTCCATTACACAGTTGAAGGTTTCTTCTTCTTAATTTTTCAATTGAATAATTGAGTTTATTAAAAAAAAACTTGAATACGAGCTATCAGGTATCGCTCCAAGTGCTTCAAGCTATTACCATAAAAAATGCTATTTAAATCATGAAAATGTATTTTTTTGCATCAGAAATGTGTAGTTACTGCATCCCATGAAAGTTTAATAGTTAAATATTGTGTGCTTTTCATTCAATGATTGTGCAAATGAATTATGTATAGGAAAATACCTAGTGCTTATTACCTTATTTACATTTATGAGAAGATCTACATGCAGATGACGGTTTTGGTGAAGCAGGAGGCAGAGGCCAGCTTCACTCAACAGAAGGGACCTTTGGAAGCCTGAACTGGAATAATGTAAGGAGAGTTCGAGAAATACGATGGGACTTGACAAGTCTGGGTCCTGGCAGACAATACTGGCCACAAGTAATACATCCAATTCCAGACGGCCACACGGCTGCAAAGTGGTGCATGTCTCAGCCCCGAACTCATCTTAGAAACCAGTCTTTTCAACCAGCCCATGATCTCCAACAGCTTTACCTTGCAAATGAGACCAAAATGTACAGTCTCTTGCTTAGGGTCCCACAGCTTTGTACAGGTTTCCTTGTCCCTCATCTCTGCTTCCTCTAACCTGGCAGTAATATGCAGTTGGTTCTCACCCCTCGGGTCCATTTGAAACTTAACCTCCGGGATACATCCTGACCACAGCCTGGGGCCAAGTGTCACAAGGATCCTTACTCCTGGACTTTCTTCCTCAGCTGAACTTTGAGTCAGACCCCTGGTCCTGCCGGGGTCTCCTCTCCAGGGTCCCAATGCTGGATTCTCACCTTGTGCCCCAGCTGTGCTCCTGGTTCCCAGGTGTTAGTCTCCATACCTGCTCCCCAGGTCTCCTTAGAGCCCATGGCTCAGGATTGGGCTGGACCATCTGCTCGGCTCCTGCCGGATTCAAGGCTGCTCCGTCTTCTGCTCTTCCTGATACGCCTCCGGCCCCTCCTGTGTGCTCTTTTTATTTTTTTAATTTTTTTTATTTTTTAAATGTTTATTTATAAGTTGAATGTTAAATATTACATATTTACTCATCATATATGGTCATGCAAATATCATTGCAGATCATTTGGACAGTATAGACAAATAAAAGAGAACAGTAAAACCATCTTTCCATATAATGTTTTACATACACACACCACACACAAATATTATTTATATATAATGAATAATACAGGATATTATTCCTGTGTGCTCTTTATTGACTGATTCCTTGGTTTCACACGCAGTTCCTGGAAACCTCACTCTACATCATTGATACAAAATTGATGGTCCCTGTGTGACTGTCCAGAAGCCAGTGTGCCTCCTCCTGAGGGGCTGGCTGTCCTCATGGTTCTGAACCTCCCAGGTCTGCTGCCGCCAGGTTGATCCTGACTCGTGCACTGAACCGTGTTTGCAGGGAAGGCAGCCACTGGCTTTCATGCTCACCTAGGCCTGTCTTTTCCTTGTCTCCATCGGGGTGTCTGACTCTCCCAGGTTCCACACTGTAGCATTCCAATCTACTCCCCAGATGGAGGTTCATCTATGGCTTTGACCTCCAAAATCCCTTTGCCTTTTGTCTTTTTAGACACTACTGCTCATCTGCTGGGCTTACCTGCTGTGGGTCCTAGGAGGGGAGCCACACTGCAGCTAACGGGATAAAGAAAGGGCACCATTTCCCCTGAACCCCACTGACACTTCCACCTTCCCTCTCAAGACAAAAATCTAACAGGGAATGTCCAGAGACAGCTCCCTCCTTCTACCTAACCTACACATTCCAGGCATTTCCCGTTTGCTGTTCCAGGCATTTCCTGTTTGCTGTTCCAGGCACTTCCTGTTTGCTGTTCCAGGCATTTCCTGTCTGCTATTCCAGGCATTTCCTGTCTGCTGTTCCAGGTATTTCCTCTTTGCTGTTCCAGGCATTTCCTCTTTTCTCTTCCTGTCCTCCTCTGTTTGTTGGATCCTGTGCTCTGAAAACTAGACTCCCCAGGCTTTTTTGTCAACTGATCTCTGGCTTGACTCAGCCAATGGGAGACTCATGCTGGGGAACCCCCTTCTCTGTTTCAGGCAGTGTCTATGGCTGTGCCATTCCTCCCACAAGGATTCCACTCCTGCCAGACAGCCCCTCCATCTAGGAACTCAGCTCAGATACTAAGCCCGCCACTGAGATGCCAGCCCCTGAAGAACCGCACACCTGGGGAAGAGGGGCTCGCTGTGACCCTCTCCTCCCTTTGCACCGTAGCTGGCGGTGGGGGCAGCTCCTGTGATGGCTCGTGTCTGGGCCCCCTCACTGTGCCCTCCCTGTCTGCTCTGACTTCATTTGTTGTCACCTGTACTACCCATTATCCAGCAGCCTTTGGGGATAAATGAAGTCACACTGTATTATGCACATATCAGCTTTCACGGGATGCAGCTTATGCTGCACATACCAAATTTAACATGACACGGTTTCAGGAATATTAAAACAAACAATGGTCTATTTTAGAATCACATTCTTAGTGTGATGATGACTTCCCTTTGTGAAGATTGAGTATGTGATGTAAATCTTTGCAGGAATCTTTAGAACATCTCATGTGTTTAGTCCTACTCCTATTTAGTTTTTTAAAAAGTTCCCATTTCTCAAACTTATCTGACTACAGTTATCCTTTTGTGCCATATCTACTAACTACCAGTGGAAAGGTGCTTCCCATTATGTATACTGAGAAATATTAAGTCAACATGTGAAAAATACATGTTTCATAGTAGACCTCATATTTCCCATCCCTTCTTTCCTTCTTTCTGTCCCTTCCTGCCAGCCTGAGGTTGAGTTTTAAACCTTCAATGGAGACTGTGAAATATAATTCATATTTTATGGCAAGACAAGAAAAATTTAAACATTAAAATTCTTCTCTTCCCTTTGGCCTTCTCTCCCCACTGTGCACCGTGTATCTGCATTATGCATCCATTAAACCTCTCCCATCGGCAGGAATACCTGCTCAACTATAAAAAGCAACATTCTCCCAGCATCAATAAGACATCTCCTTAAAAATAACACTCCTTGATCTCGTAAGGGTCACATGACCCACCTCTATGGTGCTTAGATCTGGATTATGTAAATTGCCAATAATCATAAATCATCATTTGAGGTACAGCCCTCTTTCTCAAAAAATTTATATAAACTGTGTCGACTTTTAATGGGCAGAACAGTTCTCAGAGCTTTCTGAGATGCTCTTCCCAGGTTATAATCCTCAAATTTGGCTAGAATAAAACTTTCCCTTTTTTTTTGTAGATCGACATTAATTTTTCGTCGACAAGACCTACGACCTACTTCATCTCTGCTCTTCAATGAATGAAAATTCTATTTTTATTTTTTTGTGGAACTACAGACCACCAGACCCATGTGGAACTGTGCTGAGCAGGAATCTGAGTTGGCCCCCAAGTTCTCAGCCCCTGGTGTACACACACTTTCTGCCACTTACTGAAACACTAATTTGAAGGGAGTTTGCAGGTGTAATTAAGATCCAAAACTAGTTGACCTTAAAGTAGGGAGATTATCAAGGTGACTTAATCCGGTGAGCCCTTAAAAAAAGACGAGACTTTTCTCTTCCTGGAGAAAGAGATTCAAAGCACGAAGGGTACTGGACTGTGAGCAGTTTTCCTTTGCTGCTTTGAAGGTGGAGGTGGCCACGTGTCAGGTCACGCATGTGGCCTTTAGGGGCTGCAGCAGCCCCCACGGACACCCAGCAAGGAGATGGGACCTCAGGGCTATAACCATCAGGAGCTCAGTTTCATCACAACCATTTAAGCTCCAGATGAGGATCAGCAGAGAACTTGACCATGGCCAGCCTGGACTCTGACCTGCAGAGCTGTGAGCTAATAAATGGGTGTTGTTCTGAGCTGCTCGCTGCATGGGGATTAGTTATGCAACAATAGGAAAGGAACACACGGACAATGTTTTTCTGCTTACAGTTGGGAAACTGAGGCTAGGAGCGGTGAAGTGGTGTCTCCTGATCTCCTGTGTGATGCCTTCGGCACCATGCCGGTCCCCAGGGTTGGGGCCAAGGCTCTCTTTCAAGGGACAATTATTTTAAAAGAGTAAACACCTGGTTTTCCATCAGATTAATCAAAACACTTCCTTATCCCCACGGCAACCCCCCTGAGATATCGAGTAGGGAGGCCCTCCGTTGAACTGTAAGTAGAGCCAGCCCTTCATGCTTCATTTATTTTAGTCCCAACCTAAAAATAGGTGCAGCTGGTGCTGTCCTTGGGCTGAGCCTGGATGTGGCCACTGTTTGCCCAGGATCTTGTTGCCGAGGAGCCAAGGCTTCAGAGCTGCCAGCGGGGTGCCCCTCTCTGCTTCCGAGACAGATGGCTCAGCACCGGTGAGGACGCGCCCGCTCTGCCCTGCTTCCCGGCTGCCGCTGCTCCATCTGCTTGTCCCCCCACACTCCCCCTTCCTAACCTGCCTTCTGACCAGAGGGAGCACAGAGAAATTGGGCTCTGGGGGTCTTCTCTGCTCCATATTTCATTGTTTACTGGTACCCCACGGCCAAGGTACCGCCTCAGTCCTGGGCACAGGACGTGAATAGTTCCATGTGCCAATTCATCAACACAACCTGATTCTTAACTGCCAGGTCTGCCTATGTACAACTGGTCAACCCAAGATACATCCAGAAAACCACATGGTGTGGTTTAGGGAGTTTTAAACCACTAACTCTGACTTGGGCTAGGCTGAATAGACAGCTCTTACTAAAGGAAATGTTGCAGTACCATGATTGGTGTACTTTCGAAGCATCTATTACTACTCTACCCAGTTTTCACTAGGTCCTTTAGATGATGTCATAGCAAAAGAAGAAGGTATAAATCGCCAGGGAAAGGCAAGTCAAACCACAACAGATATCACCTGAACCTGTTAGGATGGCTATTATTTAAAAAAACAAAAAGTAAGTGTTGGCAAAGATGTAGTGAGAAGTGACACATTCCTGAGAAGTGGTACACAGTTGGTGGGAACGCAAATTGGTAAGGCCATTACAGAAAACAGTGTGGTGATTTCTCAAAAACATTAAAAATAGAACTACTGTATGATCCAGCAATCCCACCTCTAGGAATTTAGCCGAGAGAAATGAAATCAGGATCTCAAAGGCTTATTTACATTCCTATGTTTACTGCAGCACTATTCACAATAGTCAATACATGAAAACAACCTAAATGTCCATCAGTGGATGAATGGATAAAGAAAATGTGGTATATCCACACAGTAGAATACTATCCAACCTTAAAGAGGAGGAAATCCTGCCATTTGCAATAAGATAGATGGACCTGGAGGACATTATACTAAGTGAAATTAGCCAGACACAAAAAGACGAATGCTAGATCACCTTACTTAGATGTGGAATCTAAAATAGTCAGACTCATAGAAGCAGAGTAGAATGGTGGTTGCCAGGGGCTGGGGAGGGGTTGATGAGGAGATGTTAGCCAAGGTGTACAAAGTTTCAGTTCTATAAGATGAATACCTTCCGGGGATCTAATGTATAGCAGGGATACTACAGGTAACAGTACTGTACTGTACACTTGAGAGAGTAGATCCTGGGTGTTCTCACAAACACACACACAGAGGTAACTGTGTAAAGTGATGGACGTGTGAATTAGCTTGATTGTGTTAGTTCTTTCACAACGTATACAGCTGTGCCCCTTACCTATATAGAATTAAAAAAGGAAAATAAGATGTAATGTCTACGCTCAAATAGTACATAGAGAATAAAATACAGATTAACATTAAGTGACATAATTTAAAATACAGACAAAATCTACTAGACAATGCTTCAAGCCAGAAGAATCACTGTTGGTTGAATTTGTTTTTTTTTTTTTTTTTTTTTTTTTGTGGAGGACATAACTTTTGAAATATATCTTGAAGAATTAATATCCAATTCCAAAAGCCTATCTTTATTTCAGATGGGTACATAAGTAAATACCTCCATTGAAGAAAATTTGAACAGAAAAGATTTGAGAAGGCAAACATTTCCCTCAAGCCTTTGATACCAAAATATAACAACCTGAACAAGCTTGCGAAACTTCTATTTTGCCCATTATTCTAGTTTATTTCTTAAATATTGACTAGAATTTATACTCCATCTGGAATTGAAACAGTTTTGAGACATCTTAGAAATTAAGCACAGTGTAGAATACAAAACATTTTAAAATTACAATTCTCTTACTGTCCTGTAAAAACATTTTTGCCTTTTGTTAATTGACTTTATTCTTCCTAGCTTCCTTGTTACCAAGGCAAAAAAGAAAGGCATTGATTTATATTTCTGCTCTTTTCTGAAGGCAAACATTCTGGTTTATCAAGCTCTTTCCTGTTATTGAATTCAGAAGGGAAGAGTCAGAGAATTCTGAGTAAGAGAATAGACAATTCATTTAAATACAGTTTTTGAAAACACGCATGAGTCTTGTTCGAATGGAAGAGGGCACACCACGAAATTATCTTTGTTGCCTGCGAAATTGCTTTGACCAGGTTATGATACAGTCTGTGTTCATCGCAATCTGATGTTCTGGCTTCCTGGACCAAAAGGACATAAAAACCCTATTAGACTGCTAGTAAACGTGGGCATGAGACGGCCTTTCTCAGATATCAGATGTCTCAAGTGGACCTTGCGGGGCATGGATTTCCATCTACTCAGCTTTGAATTCTCCAGCAGTGTCTGCAGCACATTCATTGGGGCTCACTAGAATTAGAGTCTTATATTTTCACACCAGTCACACTTCAGGAAGAGCTGTCATTCCAATGCATGAACTTAAAGTCAGCTAGAGACCCAGTGGGCTGCAGGGAGATCTGCAGGACCTAAAAGTAATGCACTCTCCACTTTTCAGATGAAAATAGTCTTTTCCACGTCATGGGACCTTCACAGACATGCCGAGGATGTCTAAGGGAACGCGTTGATCAACTTCTCCTTGTTATTTACTTTTTTTACTGACTCGGTTTGAATAAAATTGTTTCTTGGTAGATTACAAGAATGAGTAATTTACAAAATTCATTGCCGAGCCGTGGAATCAATCAGCCTGGGAGCACGATCACTGATTATCGTCCACGTAAGTGTTCCAGCATGTCCAACTTGAATGATTTAATTTTCATGTATTTGAGGCTGAGCAGCTTAATTTAACCTGAATTGACTTTGAATTGTAAGATATTAGTTATTGTTCCCGATGTATGGCTCTGAACAAAGCTGTGACTCTTATGAAAGATGACTTATTCCTCCCCGTCACTCTAGACCACAAGGAACTGGACAGGTCCCGAGATTCTCAAGAACTTGGGAGAAATCGGAGCACTTTTTGGAACTCTCCAGCGATAGTGCTGATTGGACGGTTCCTCCTTCTCAAGGAACAGCGAAGGACCGCTGTGTGGGATGTTTCTTCAAGGAGTCTTTCTCTCTGAATTGGTTGTAGACCCGAGCAATGAATGTATGGCCAGAAACCAGGGCTGTAGATGCTAAATGTCAGATCCTTCATCCAGGGTGGCCGTGACTATCTGTCTCTGCATCCTCTCTGCCGTCTCCCTGTGCTCTAGAATTCCTCCTGTCAGGAGTTACCTCAAGGGTAAGCGCCTTCTCCTCGGGGAAGCCTGGATGTTGAACTTTATCCTGGAGAAAGTAGAAAAGGCCTATACACAGGGTGATCCTGGGACTTACATCGTGTCTGACAAGGTGTCTTTACTATATAGGTAAATATAGGTAGATATATAAATTAGCTAAATTCTAAAACTATTTTTAAAAATAACATGATTTTCAAAATTTAAAATGATATATCAATATACATGGACGCTAAATAAATCTATTTATACTGTTTTAATAGATATTAAAAACAAACATAGGCAGAATAATTATGCTTGGAACATAGATGCTCCTGCTTCTTCTGTGTGGTCCTACTGATCACAGAACAAATTCTGCTAAGTGGAGGTTATTCTCAGTTTTATGTCTTTTATTTTTTAAAGGAGCAAAAATATAAAAATGTTCACAGGTGCTTTTTATTGCCTCTATTTATACTTGATTTTCTCAAAAATAATGTCTACAGGACCAAACCATATAGAATTGTTTAGAATAGTGTCAAGTTTGTGTGCTAAAAATCATGGACCTTCTCCATTTTATTCTATTGCACTACAGCATGTAATTTATCAATTAAAAAACTGAGATATTCCAAAATGCAATCATGAAACTTCCAATTAAAATTTTCACACTACTTGAGATTTTTTTTTCATTTAATTTATCTGGCTCCTTGCTTTTAAAGGGTGCATTTCAGTACTTCCTTCCTGAATGCTTTGTTTTCAATAATTACAATTTACTAAAAGGTGTAAAATCTAAAGTTATTCTTGTCATATTGGGTGTCGAAATTTTTTGAATAAAAAGGATTCCACCTGAGCTTGAAAAACATGCAATCAAAATTTAGAGGATTCATTTAGTACTAAAAAAATGAGTTTAATACCATTGCTTAGGTTGTTTACATTGAAGTACTTCAAAGGTTCACACATTCCTGCTGTCAGACTGATGACAGCTTCAAAAAGAGAAAGGGCATGCTACCCAAAAATCTAAAAGTATATTTAGATTTTTCTCAAAAAAGACTGTAGTTTAGTTATTCTCTCCCTTCTCCAACACCCTCCCCTACCCTGGCCATACACACAAATAAGTTGCAGTATTTTACCCGTCAAAATGGAAGCTGTCACAGTTTTCTTAATTTAGTAAAATTGCTTTTACAATGTCATTCTGCTCTACCAAAATTTATATTACCACCACAAAACCAAATAATTTTATGTTTAATGTTTACCTGTAAACTGAACTTCAAACGGCACTCAGAACAGTGTCAGCCATTTCAACGTTGACAGGATGAACTCCTGAAAGCTTTTCTTTGATTCCCGATTTGGAGGAGAAAAGTGGAGCTAATTATCATTTATGAAGCTGATTTTCTTTGGGGAGTGTCTCCTGACAATAATAAAAAACTGTTGTCATCTAACTACTTGAAAAGTACTTCTGCTGCTAACGAAGGCCAAGTATCAACAGCCACGACTTGCGCATGTTCTCACACACGTGAACTTGGAAGAGAAAATGAACGTGATTCTCTCAGAAGAAAAATCCTCTGATGAAAAGGAAAACTGCTTTGCAGAACGATAATAGGAAAACACACATTCTGTATCCATGAAATCATTATTTGGGGGCTCAGTCTTTTCAAACTGGCTACCGTGTGTCGGGTAGGTGCTGATTTCATCTCAGGAGGTTTGCACACTCTGGTTTCGCGTGGTGAAGGATGTCTTTGTGACTCCAAGACGGGGGCTGAACATTGCCTCTGAACCCCAAACCCCCCGAAACCCAGTCCCAGGTTCCTGACATGGACCATGGATTTGCCTGTTGGAATGTATCCAAGCAACCATTCTCCACTCCCCGGGTGCGACCCCCCTCTCTCACTGGGTTTCCTCATACCTTTTGCTTCCCCCAGGGCCCCCTGCTCTGTGATTTCCCTGTACCTGCATCCTGGAGGCAGTCCTCTCACCACGAGGCTGGTGGCTGCTCTGCTCTCCCTTCCTCCCTCAGCGGTAAACCTGGACCTAGTTTTTGCCTTTGTGGCCCCATTCACCTCCATCCACCGCGGTAAACCTCTGCTTCCTGCTCACTTAGTACGTAACGGAAACCTGGTGTGGTTTAAGGAAATGGTTTGTGGACAAATAGGTGAATAATGAATTTGAAGGGTTTGAGGATTTCTTTTTGACAATGATATAGGCCACTTTTAGAATCCACTGTCCGCGGACGGTGTCCCAATTCACTTCACAAGTGATAGCTTGTACCCTGTCTAGAAAGTGGGTCCCAATCTTTGCCGAATAATTCTGGAAGCAGGAGATTTTGTCTCGGTGGTGGGGCGGGGGGGCAGTTCTTTCATTTTTAAGTGATAACATAGATAAAATTACTTAGTGCTATTGTGACGTGGGGGAGGTGAGAGGCGGGTCTCTCGTCCACCTGTTGGCAGGATGCAGGGTGGTGTCCCAGGTCCTGACCTGACTACTAAGTTCTAACAAAGACCCATTTTCAGTGACCCTGAGATGTCCTGCAGGGGCCTGGAAATGGCCTTGACTAAATAAGATGGCGATCCAGTGAACAGAACTTAGATTTAAGGGTGTTTCAGAGTTTACAAAGCACATTCATAAATGTGCAACGTGTCCCCCGCCCTCCCCTCCAAGGGATAAGGCTAAAGTACATTTATTGGAGGCAGTAGCAAGGTCAAATCCGTCTTCCATGTTGTCAAGACCCTCGGCTCTTACTCCAAGGCTCATAGATGATATGCTTCCAGACGTGGGCGTGGTTGGAGAATGGCTTGTTGAGATGACCAGAAAGAAAGACCACGCCTAAAGCCATCCACATCCCCTGAGAGCCTCCTGTAGCAAGAGAAGAAGTGGAGACGGCATTCTAGCCCAGGGTTCATTGTGGGGGGACAGCCAGAGGAAGGTCACAGATGGGAGACACTTTGCTGAAAAGGGTTGGAACCTTCCCACATCCAGACCATGAGTCCCAGACCTGTGTTAGTGGGAAGAAATGGGAGACCCGAGCATCGGGGCAAGGTCTCTGCTGGAACCCAGGGGAGAAGCAAAATGTAGAGGAGAGGGAGGAGGAAGACGAGGTCCTCCAAGCGTTGATTTTTGGAAAGTGAGGGTGCAGTTTGGGTTCATTTGGTGTGAGGGGTGGGGCACTGAATGTGAGGAGGAAAGGATGCCGGATATGGGGTCACACAGAAATGTCAGAATCCTGGTGTTTCCTTTATACAACAGAAGACATGCATCTCCTAAGATCTTAAGGAGAATTCCAAGATCTTATGTAAAAATTCCCCAAACTAAAAGGCTCATACTGTGCTCAGCATGCAACAAAACTCAGGAGGAGAGGGGAGGATGGAGGATTAGAGAGAGGTGGAGCGATACCCAGACCCCGACAGACAGAAAAGAGCTTCCTCCATCGGGTCCTGTCCTGATCGTTGCTGTGAGCAAGCCGGGCCCTGAAGCTGACAAACAAGGAAGGGCTGATGAACAAAGTCATGAACAAAGTCCACCTCCGTGCCGGTGTCTTCATGCAGGTAGTGATGTTCCTGTTTTCATCTATTTCCTAACGTCTCCTGTCCTGTGGTGAGGTGACTAAGCCTCAGCCAGTCTTAGCATCCTAACAGGGTGAGCCCAGCAGCTGAGTCTGGGCTTAAGAGGGAGACTCTGTGTCTTCAAATACCAGCTTCTCCACTTACCACCTGGTCTGCTCATCTGTGAAATGGGTCTAAGACCTTTTAAGGTTGCTAGATTTAATAGATAAAAATACAGGATGCCCCGTTAAGTCTGTATTTCAGATAAGCTATGAATACTTTTTTACTACAGGTATGTCCCAAATATTGCATGGGGTGTAATTAAAATAATCATTTACTTGTAGCTAATCTGGTATTTAACTGGGTATCCTGTATTTAATCTGGCAGTCCTAGCAAGGATCTGTTTATTATCTTTTATACTTCTTGTAGTAAAATGCTAGCATGTTTTATGCACACCGCAAGCATTAAAATGTTGATTACCACAATTTTTGTTTTTATAAAAATTACCTAGGGAATGATACTCAGCATTTTGTAATAACCTATAAGGGAAAAGAATCTGAAAAAAATAGATATATATGTACGGGTAACTGAATCACTTTGCTATATACCTGAAATTAACAAAACGTAAATCAACTATACTTAACTAAAAAAAAAAGATTATCTAGTACAAACCGCTTACATAGTATATTAGGAAGCTGAGGCTTGGAAAGTTTATGCTATGTACTCAAGAACATACACACAGTTTTTTTTTTTTTTCCCAGAGACAAAACTCAAAGCTCCAGACGCCCCGCTGCTGATTTTTCTCCATCTCCCTGGTCACAGCAGCTCCAGGTGGACTTTCCCAGTGAGTGGAAAGGTCCACCCGCAACTGCCCTTTGAGTATCCCTTTTCTGAGCTGAATGCTGGTTCTTTGTATGTAACGTGTGGCCAGAGGACCAATAACATCAGCCTACCTGGGAGCTTGTTACACATTCGGAATCCAAGTTCACCTCCTTCATCAGAATCTGCATTTGACACAAAATTCCCAAGTGGCTTGTTTGCACAGTAAATTTGAGAGAGTCTTTCCCACCATGTTTAACCTTCAGAGCAGGGATTCTTGTTCTTGGCAGTCACTGCATCATCTGAACAGGTTTTAGAGCCGACTGAGGCCTGAGCCGCACTCAGAGGCTCTGACTTAGGCAGCCTGGGGTAGGCCCTGGGAACTGGTGTTTCCTTTCAGCTCCCAGGTGGTCCTCATGCGCCGTCTTGGCTGAAAACTGCTGATTTAAAGAGTACTTTCCCACCCAAAGCACAGGATGCTGGAGGAAATCAATGTCTCCAGTGACAGATCTTCTCGTGTAGTGTTAAGAGATTGAATACACACATGGACGAAGGCAAGACTGTGTATAAAATTAGAACTCTGGGGGGATTCCCTGGTGGTCCAGTGGGTAGGACTCCGTGCTTCCACGGCAGGGCGCGTGGGTTCCCTGGTTGGGGAAGAGGAACTAAAATCCCTCATGCCAAGCGGTGTGGCAAAAAAAAAAAAAATTAGAACATTGACCAAATCTTCAGTAGCCAGCCCAGGAGACCAACCTGTTACCTACAGTGGCCGGCCCAGGAAGCCAACCATAAGTCAGACTTGCAGGAAGATAGAGAAATCCAAATATGCACCCCTAACTGAGCACACAGGACCCTGCTTCTAGCTGGCCTGCCTCCAGCTCCCCGGCACCCACAGCCTCTGTCAGAGCACCCTGAGCTCCTTCTCCCACCGTGAAGCTGTCCTGCTCCCCTGCCTGCCTCTGAGTCTCTGCCGAGCACAAGAGATGCTGGCCGACGCTTGTTCGCAAGCAGCCTCTGAGGGAAGAGCCCTTGCTTGTTCTCCTTTGGTTGGCCTTCATTTATTTCGATGGCTGCTGCTGGAGACGGGTGGATGCAGGATGAGCAGAATGGACAGACAGAGCTGCCTTTCAGAACCCCCGGCGAAGCCCGATACTTTCTCGTCTACTCAGCCCAAGCACACCTCCGTGAACAGCAGGAGCAGAGTTAGATGGACCTGGTCACTGGTGACCTCGAGTTCCCAAGTCCTGCTCCCCATCTCTCCTCTGACTTGCACCCTCTGGTCCACACTTCTGAGAGGCACTGCGATGCAGGGCACGCCCAGTGAAACCGAGCAGGACCCCGTGGGGCTCCCGGGCACAAAAGCCTTTCTGTGTCCCCCATTTCTTAATTCAGGAAATGGGCTTCATGCAGCCTCCGTGACCTTCCCGGAGTTCCTATGGTCAGGTTCAGTAGCTAATCAGGGAAGGGAGGGGATGTGGATACAAGGGAGGAACAGTCAAGAGACAGCAGTGCAGCCTTGGGGAGGGTCCTGGTTTCCCCTCAAGAGATACACATAACAGTATCTCTGAGCTGTTTTGCAGATACTGAAAGCTCGCCTGGTGGGAGACGTTAACTGTGTGCTGCCCACAAGCACACAGACCCCAGACCAGGTGGACCTGAAGGTGGATGATGCTGACTCCTGATGACCTCACCACCAACCCATCAGAAGAAGGCCCACCAGCTGGTCACACCCTCCTCTTTGAACCATGGCTATAAAACTCCTCACTGCCCCCTCCAGGTCGGGGACACACAGTTTTGAGGGCATGAGCCCCCTTTGCCTGGCAAAACCATAAAGCTCTTCTTTCTACTTCACCCCAAACTCTGTCTCTGAGATCTTATTTGGTGTCAGGGCACAGAGGCGGGATTGGGCATCGCTAGCTCCATTGTGGATTAACTGTGTGACAGTTAGTCTCTCTGTGCCTTGGTTCCTCACCCCATCTCGTGGGGTTGCTGTGAGACGGAACCAGGTCAATACAGGTAAAGCACGTGGCCCAGGACCCGGGCTCATTAAGCACCCTGTGAGCCAAGCCACGGTCAGCAGCATTCTGCAGGGTGCTCTTTCTCTCTCCTCACTTTGTCACTCAAGCAAAGACACAGACTCCCTCCCTCCCCGAACCAGCCCATCGATTGAATCAGGGCTGCCATCAATACACGAACTGGGGGCTGAAGCAACCGAAGTTCATGTTCTCAGAGTCCTGGAGGCTAGAAGTCCAAGACCAGGGTTCTGGCTGGTGTCGCTTCTGGCCAGACCGTTCATTTTGGCCTGTGGGTGGCCGCATTCCGGCTGTATCCTCACAGGGCCTTTCTCAGGGTGTGCACATGGGGTGGGGGGCAGGGAAGCGCGGAGGGAGGGAGAGCTCTGCTGTTTCTTCTTATAAGGACACTGATCTTATCAGATCAGCGCCCCACCCCCAGGACCTCGTTTAGTCTTAGTTACTTCCCAAGTACAGCCACTTTTGGGGTGGAGCTTCTACACAGAAATGCGGTGGAGACACACTCAGTGCCCAACAGAGGCACGGTCCCAACGGAAGGTGGAAAAACTTAAAAGTTCCTATCAGACGTGCTGGTTCCAGCCCCGAGGTTCCTGCCACCCGGGACCCTCACGCGTATCTCATTCTGTTCTTATCAACGTAACTGGGGGTCCCAGTCATGCTTCCAAGTGGCTCCTCTCTTTCCCTGATGCCTGAAGTCCCAGGTCTATCGAAGCATCTGTCACGCGGGCTTTCCAGGCCCTTCATCAGTCACCGTCAGCATAGCTCTGGCCCCCGGAGAGCGCTCCTTTTACTTCATTAAGCCAGTCTATTCAGCTCTCTTCCTTCACTCTGATCTTCTTAAAATATGAAATGTCAGGTTCAAAGACCCACTGACCTTCTGCCATGTTCCAGCACTCAGACCGATTTATTGAACTTGAACTGCGTGCCAGACCCTGTGCCGAGCGGTGGGGGAAATTATCATGAGGGGAAGAGTCCTTCTCTCCTGGAGCTGACGTTTCTGGAAAAGACAGAAATCTGACCTAGACGGGGTGGGTGGGTGGGTGGGTGGGGGAGCGGCCAGGGAAGATACCTGAGAGAAGTGACCTTGGCTCTGGGATCTCAACAATGAATAAAAGTTTGCTTGGTCAAGGGTGTGTGTCAGGGGTGTGGCTAAGGGATTAGAGAGATCCGTCTGACAGAAAAACCTCCTGAAGAAACAGCCATTGTCAGGAGAAAATAAAACTTCAGAACTTTTAGGTGTATCAGCTAGGCTCCAAGCTGGGAAACAGAAACCACCTGTAGTTCTTAACCAGAAGGGATTTTATAGAGGGAACTGCTTACTTTGCTTTGTTTTGTTTTAAAAACCTAAGAAACCAACTCAAGGCAGTGAGACACCAGAGATTAGCAACAGCTCACAGGTCTTTCCATATTTAAGTTTTAAAATTTAAGTTCTTGCATTTAATAACTTTTGTACTTCAAACCACATTGTTAAAGAGTTAAAAGTAAGTCACAGATGTGAGAAAATATTTGCAAATCAAACCCTTACTGAAGGACCGGTCTGCAGAATACATGAACAACACTTACAACTCAGTCATAACCACAAAGAACCCAACTCAAAAATGGGCAAAAGACTTGAGTAGACATTTCTCCAGAGAAGACACATGAGTGGCCAAGAAGCACATGGAAAGGATGCTGAACACCATTAATCTTCAGGGAATGAAATCAAAACTTCACACCCACCAAATCCCCATAAGACTCCTAGGAGTTTACTTGAAAGAAATGAAAGCATATATCTTCACAAAGACTTCCACACACGAATGTGCACAGCAGCTTTACTCATCCCAGCCCCAAGCTGGAAACACCCCCCATGTCTATCAGCTGGGCAATTCAGAATCTGGTGGAGTCTCACAATGGAATACTATTCAGCAATAAAAAGGAAGGAACTGGGACTTCCCTGGTAGTGCAGTGGTTAGGAATCTGTCTGCCAATGCAGGGCACATGAGTTCAATCCCTGGTCCGGGAAGATCCCACATGTCTCAGAGCAACTAAGCCCGTGCACCACAACTACTGAGGCTGTGTGCCACAACTACTGAAGCCGGCATGCCTATAGCCTGGCTCTGCAACAAGAGAATCCACCTCAATGAGAACCCTGCACTCAACAACGAAGAGTAGCCCTCACTTGTCACAACTTGAGAAAGCCCGTGCACAGCAACAAAGACCCAACGCAGCCAAGAAATAAATAAATTAATTAAAAAAAATTTTTTTTAAAAAGAAATGATCTACTGGTATACACCACAACATGAGTGGACCTCAAAATGTTATGCTAATTGAAAGAAGCCAGGCAGTGAATATCAATATTAATAAGCCAGTGAATACTCTTATTAAAAGTACATTTATGGAGCCAGAGTGCAGATTGGTGGTTATGGGGATAGGAGCACTGATTGACTGCAAATAGACTTGTGGGAAGCTTTTAGGGACGATGGAACTGTCCTCCCACTGAATTGTGGTAGTGATGGTTTATTTCTGCAAATTTACTAAAAATTGTTGGGTTGTACACTTGCAGTAGTTAAAGCAGGGTTAAACTACACTCCAATAAAGCTGTTAAAAGATGCACAGAATGTGCCGTGTTGCAGTAACTTAGACTTGCTCCTTCTGTTGACGTGGTTACATTATCTTTCCCCTCCTTATATTTGCTGCGCTTGAAGTTTCCCTACCCATTTCTGGATGGCTTTGTTGTTCCGTTTCTAGTTCAGCTCATAGGTATCAAATACTTCATTAGAACATGATGTTCCTCATTCTGAAAACTGCTTTCCTTCCAGTAATTCTTAACCCCTCTTGTCTGAGCCCATCGCTCATGCCAGCTGGCTACAAGTCTGAGCACTCTGGGCCATTCCTCACCAAGGCGATGCATCCCTTGTCCTCTGCTGGCTTCACTGCCTTACATAGTAGAGGAGCATCCCGTCCTGGGCCTGCCTTCCAGGCTGTAGCCCTTAACTCAAGGCTGCTTCTTCCACTCAGAGTTGGTGTAAATCTGACCTTATTCCTCCCTCTGCAATTTGGAACCCCAGAGGACAAGTGGCAGGACAGCAGCTTTTAATGGTTTTCAACTCCTCAGCAGGAATCTGCACGCAGGCTGCTACAGACTGAATGTTTCTGTCCTTCCAACATTCATATGTTGAAAACCTAATACCCAATGTGACGGTTATTTGGAGGTGGGCCTTTGGGAAATGATTAGGTTGTGAGAGCAGAGCCTCATAAATGAAGTCAGCGCCCTTATTAAAGAAATCCCAAAAAGCCCCTTGGCCCCTCTGCCATGTGAGGACATGGCGAGAAGGTCCATGAACCAGGAAGAGAGCTCTCACCAGACACTAAATCTGCTGGTGCCTTGATCTTGAACCTCCAACCTCCAGAACTGCGAGAAGTAAATGTCTGTTGTTTATAAGCCACCCAGGCTATGGTATTTAGTTATAGCAGCCCGAATGGGATAAGACACAGGCCCATGGCCTACATATCATCAAGAAGTAAAACCAGGGGCAAGAAAAGAAGCAAAGGGAAAAACAGACAAATTCTACGTCTGGGCTTATGCTTAGAAGAAGCTTGAATTTCTCCTTTCCTTTCTTCTCTAGAAGGGGCAGAAGTATCCTTACCACACCTGAGTCTATCAGAGTGAGATCTCCTATCTTTGGCTCTCTGTCATTTAATTTCAAATATTTAACTAAAAACCAACCAAGAAACAAAAAGAAAAAACACTGCCTCCCACCCATACCCCCAAAGAAAGAAAAAATAATGTTGAACTCTCCAAGAAGTGTGGTAAAGACAAAAATTCCAGCTCTGACCTGACCCTATGTGACCTAAGACAAGACCCCAGAGGTCTTGAAGGAAACTATTCTTGTCTAAGAATCTTCTAGGAAAGAGGGGTTTGTCTGCTTGATTGTAGGGGATTTACATGAAACAATTGCAGCAGTAGATCTAATGGCCCAATGGAAAAAAAGAGAATTTTTCAATATTGTGGTTAACATCATATGCTGCATTTCCAAACCCACTGAAAAGAAACTGAGTGTTGGTACCAAAAAGTGAGTAGAATGATTTATTCACTTTTATTGTCAGTAACATGACACTCACGTGTGCGTGAGCACAAGCATGTAGGATAACTTTGCCAAGTAATTTATCATCCAAACCAGACGAAAGAGTGAAAGGAAACACTGTTAATCATTATTCCAGGGCCCCAGAAGTAAGAAGCACCTGTCTTGGGAAAACAGGGTCATTTAGTTACCTTAAAGGTAAGGAGCCTTTCTTGCAAATCAAAGCTACAATGAGGTACCACCTTACTCTGTTCAGAATGGCCATCATTAAAAAATCTACAAATAACAAATGCTGGAGAGGGTATGGAGAAGAGGGAACCCTCCTACACGGTGGGTGGGAATGGAAATTGCTGCAGCCACTATGGAGAACAGTATGGAGGTTCCTCAAAAATTTAAAAACAGTTGCCATGTGACCCAGCGATTCCACTCCTGCACATATATCCAGACAAAACCATAATTCAAAAAGATACATGCACCCCTATGTTCAAAGCAGCACTACTCACAATAGCCAAGACATGGAAGCAACCTAAATGTCCATCAACTGATGAATGGATAAAGAAGATGTGTATGTGTGTGTGTGTGTGTATATATATATAATAGAATACTACTCAACCATAAAAAAGAATGAAATAATGCCATTTGCAGCAATATGGATGGACCTAGAGATGGTCATATTGAATGAAGTAAGTCAGAAAGAGAAAGACAAACACCATATGATGTCACTCTTATGTGGAATCTAAAATATGACATAAACGAATTTAATCATGAACAGAAACAGACTCACAGACATAGAGAACAGACTTGTGGTGGCCAACGTGGAAGGAGGTGGGGTAGGGACGGATTGAGAGTTTGGGATTAGCAGATGCAAACTATTATATATAGGATGGATAGACAACAAGGTCCTCCTGTAGAGCACAGGGAACTATATTTGATATCCTGTGATACACCCTAATGGGAAAGAATATGAAAAGTGTATATATATATATATATGACTGAATCACTTTGCTGTACACCAGAAACTGATACAACATTGTAAACCAATTATACAAGTACTTCAATAAAATAAATTTGAAAAAAAGTAAGGAGTGTTTCTGAAAGACTTCATGGCCCTCCTGGAAATCTCTTTTTTTACATCGGCTTAGAGAGCGTCAAGTGGAGTTTTATTTGCTCCCACGCAAGCTGCCCTGGGTGCACTGGGAGACCGAGGACAGTCTCCTGCCGTCGTGTCCGTCTGCAGGGGCTGCCCAGCAGAGGGCCACCAAGGGGGGCTGCTCACAGCCCTGGAGGCTGGAAGCCCCAGGTCAAGGTGCCAGCAGGTTGAGTCTCTTCTGAGGCCTCTCTCCATGGCTTGCAGGCGGCCACCTTCTCACCGTGTCCTCACCGGGTCCTCCCTCTGTGGTGTCTGTGTTCTCACCTCCTCTTCTCACAAGGACACCAGTCACAGTGGATCAGGGCCCACCCGTAGGGCCTCATTTCACCTTCATTACCTCCTTAAAGGCCCTATTCCCTCGTCACCGCCTGAGGTCCTGGGGGTGGGGGTTTCAACGTGTGACTTCTTGGGGACAGAATTCAGGCCATACCACTACCTTTTCCACCCACCTGTGGCTGATGACTGGGTAGCCCACAGTCAGCCCCCGCTCCCCTTGACGTGGCCCTCCTGGCTTTGTCCCCATCCCAGGACGCGCTCGGGAGGACTCGGCCACCTGCGTGGCAGTGACCTCTCATTTCAGACAGTGAGGGCGGGAGAGGGAGGGACAGGAGGGGGCACCCGGCCCGTCTCAGGGTCTCAGCACGAGACGTCTGGAGGGTCTGGGCCTTCAGCTAAGCATCCTTTTCACCTTAAGCCTGTTCCCCGTGGCGCCTCCGTCCTGCGCAGGGAGACCCAGGGCCTGAGGCCGGAAGGGGCCGTGTTGGTTCCTGCGACTGTGTTTCCATTGCTGCTCCAGCCGCTGGCAGGCAGACCTATGAGGAGTCTGCCTGTGAGGGAGACTGTTTACACACGTACCGAAGAATGTGACAGAGCTCCCGGGGAGCCGCTAAGGGGCCTCTCCAAGGGGGCAGGGGGGTTGTAGTTGGCCTGTCAGCTGCATTTACGGGGCATCTGCTGGGGGACAGCGTTGTCATGGAGCCCGATCCTCCAAGCAGGGAGCGGATAGGTCAGTCCTGGTTCCAGGTGTGCTCCTAGCCACCAGCAGTCGCATGAAGACATGGGAAGAGACAGCATGCAGGGGACAACCAAGTCAGGGAATGTGTAAGGGAACCAGAGACACAAAGACCCCCTCAGCTCACTGGTCCTCAAATCCAAAGAGGATGGAGTTGCAGGGAAGGGCACAGAGTCTGTCCTCAGGGGGCTGTGTTTTCTGGGGGACTCTTCTTTTGTAGATGGTCCCCTCTGGTGCCTTTTGATGGGACATGTAGTCAAACTGAAGGCACGACCCCTGTGAGGGACGGGTGAGGAAGTCACACCAGGGCTGGCCTTGCAGAGGCACAGAACCCTGGCATCTCAGAAAGCCCGCAGACCTCTCTTAGGGCCCCTGCTCCGGGGCGCCCCCTGGCGGCAGTTTCTGGGGTGGTGACTCCTTTTCCCCCAGCTGTGCACTGCTGAGGATGCTGCCACCACACGTCTGCCTCCCGGCGCATCTGGGCAAATCAGTGCCCACCAGGTGGCCTCCGTGCCCTTGGTCCCAGCCCCTGAGGCCCTGTGGCTTCAGAAGGTGTCCTGAGCAGGATAGCTTCTGTTCAACAACGTGGCACAGAACCCAACTGAATAACGTGTTGTTCAGAGGACTCGTTAGTTGCCCCGTGGGAGCCAAAGTGGAGCAGAGCTGGGCAGAATCATCCCCTCTAGACGGCAATCTGAACGCTCGTTTTTCACTATATCAATCCTCGGTGTCCATCATGTGCCTCCTGGGTTTGGATTTGGGGGCAGGAAGATGGGGTGGGAGGTGGGAGGTACCTGTGCAAATGGAGACCCCACCCCCACCCACAAACACGCTGTGAATGTCTGAGTAAATGCAACTCAGGGCACCCAAGGGGGCGGCACGTGAGCCTCAGGCCTACGGGCTCAGGCTCTGCCCCCCAGCCTGGTGGAACCCCACAGATGGCCGCCTGGGGCTCGAGGGCACGTCCCTCCAGGGATGCAGTTTACGGGCAGCTCATCTCACCGCTCCAGCTGCTCCAGTGAAAACTGTTCTCTCAGTTCCCGCCCTGCTTCCCAGATTCCCTCCCTCTCAGCATCCCTCCCTCAGAGTCACTCTAAATGATGTTCGTTGAAGGTGGTGGGCCTCTGTCTGGCTCCCCCAAATGCCGCCAAGCTGCCTGTTTCACAACCTTCCAGGACCTACGTTCTCCCTTCGTCTGCATATTTCCCTTTTCTTAGCAGGACAAAGAAGCATATGAGCCTTGCCAGCTCCCTGCCTCAGGGATGGGGGGGATCCCTCCCTGGGCCCCTGAGAGGAGGTGGGCCACCCCTGGTCCAGGCTCCCGGATGCACT
The DNA here is from genome assembly GCF_030028045.1 of Hippopotamus amphibius kiboko. Taxonomy (NCBI): domain Eukaryota; kingdom Metazoa; phylum Chordata; class Mammalia; order Artiodactyla; family Hippopotamidae; genus Hippopotamus; species Hippopotamus amphibius. The sequence continues at coordinate 4,234,673 of NC_080189.1, read as the reverse complement.
GGCATGGAGGTGAGTTCACAGGGCCCCGGAGAGGCCTTCCTCGGGAGTGGCCTGGCCCTGCTAGTAGAACTGAAATGAGCCCACAGGAGGAGCAGACACCTCCACACTCCCCACGGCAACTACACAACCACGGGCTCGGCACCGGTGAGGAGGAGCTGCAGCCCCTGGACCGCGGGAGACTTTGCTCCTCCCCCCGACATCTCCTATTTGATGCAGAGACCAGATGGTGACCCCAACTGCAGACACGGGGGCGACGTGCGGTGCTGGGGAAGGGAAAGGCTGTAGTTGGCACCGCAGACAGTCCCGTAACTGTAGGGCCTTTGGAGGGAGCTGGGGGACACTTAGCAGAACGATGACCAGCTGCACACCTTGAACACACTTGGGTTTGGGGAGCGGAAGGGTTAAGGATTTCGGGAAGAGGAGGAAGTCGCGGAGATCCCAGAAATGGACAGGCAGAGGTGGGGCAGGACGCTTGCTGGTCACTGAGACCAGAGGGTGAACACACACTGCAGGGCCTGGTCTCTGAGGCTCGGAGCCGCCAGCAGACGAGCCGGCTGAGCCCGGCGCAAGGGGTTGGAGGCTGGCCGCGTTCCCATCGCTGGTTTGTCCTGACTGCACACGTCTCGGCTGGGTGCCTCCTGTGAAGCTTGTTTTGCAAAGTGTTGCACTGATCACCACCTGCGAGGCCATCTGTGTTCGTGGAGGCCGCAGCCCCACCACTCTCTCCCAACCCGCCCACCCCCTGCAGGTGTGGCAGCAGCCGAGCCCAGGACTGGGCCCGGAACCTCCACCTGGAGCTGGGATGCTTTGGGGCCGGTGGTCCTGGGGCCCCCACCGCCATCCCCTTTCACCTCCCCCTCCTTGTCATGCAGGGTCTCACACACACTGAACACACACTCTCCACACACACACACACTCTCCACACCGTGCACACGTGACACTAAACGCACACAACACACACTGTGCACGCTGCACACACGCGTAGCTCTTCCTGTTACTTGGTCAGAGTTTGTTGCCTCTGCTTCCAGACTCAGTGCACACCTTTCAGGACTTTAGCCGGGTGGTGGTTGAGGGTAATTTGATGAAATAAGTCCCTTAAAGTTATTTCCTTGCGATAACACTTCCCATCTATCTGTGTTTCTATAGGGGCTTTTCACGCCTTGCAGTTTTGCCTGGTTTCACCTCAGCCTGGTCCACGTGACACAGACATGAACTTTTCCTGGTACAAGTGTCTCTTGTGATCCTCACGTTGGAACCGCTGGGGAGACAGGAGCAGATACCAAATGCGGCGGCAAAAAATGGGGCTCATCGATGACGTCCCCCCACCCCTGCCTCTTTCCTCTGGGAAAACCAGCAGTATGGGTTTTTTACGCATGTGAAGCTCATTTCCATCCATTGTTTGAAGGGAAAATATTAATTCAGTGAAGTAACATGACAACTTGCCACCTGCTTGGTAAAGTAATTTGAGTGTATGTTGACATAATTTAAATTATATTGGAGGTTATAATTACTGCTTCCCTGGGAACCCACCCACCAAATCCTGCCCTTCCTCAAGTCCTTGCCTCTCTGCGGACAGGCCCCTGTCCCGCTGCTCCGGCTGGGCACCCGAGGGTCTTTCAGCCTCTCGTCCAATAGCCAGTTGCGTGAATTCTGCCTTAAATACGGTTCTTTCAGGGAGGAGCACGTGCATCCACTTCTCCTCATGTGGACGCCCCACAGGGAGGAGGTAGGGGGGAACGGGAGGCCTGGAGCCGCCTCTAAGTAGGACAGGGAAGCTGGCACTAAGCTGGACCACAGCCCAGCCATTCTGAACCCCGGGCTCCACACAGGTGGTACGGCCAGAGCCTGCTGGAGACCTAGAAATATGTCATTTGCAGAAGATCATGACAAAAGAATGAACAAATAAACAAAGAGGACAATTAATACTCAAATTCTGTCATTCCTTTGTTTTCCTAGGGAATTTTTAAAATATAGAGATGAAGGGTTTCACCAATTTCAGACCAACAGATGTGCCATTGCTGTGGATGGACCTTGCCTCACACAGCCCTGGCAGGTAGCAGGGATGTGAAGATTTGATGAATGAATGAATGAATTAGTGAATGGGTGACTGACTGGAGGGGAGGAGCTTAAACGTCTAAAGGTTTACAACAGCCCTCTTATTGATTGCTTTGGGAGTCACAATAGCAAGAAAACTGTCAGCGTCAATATTTCATTCATTCCCTCAGAACTACTCATCAAAAATTTTGAAAACACTAAGGGACAGGACAGGTAATCAGGGAGCGATACACAAGAGGTGTCATTTAATGCCTCACACGGCTAAATACCTAGAACCTATACTTGATCAGTCAACGAATAGTTGTTGAAGGATTACTCTACAATAGGCATCAAAATAAGGACTGGAATAGAGCAGTGAAAAACTAGCCAAAATCTCCCTGCCTCCATGGAGCTTACACTCTAGAAGGAAATGCAGACAATAAGCAGTAAATATAATAAAGGGTTTATATGTAGCTTATAATAAAGATTGTATAGTGTGTAACGTTATATATACTACATACTGTAATGTGTGTATACATATACCGTATACATGGTATATTATATAGGTAGCCTGTACAGTACCTATATATACCTTTATGTGTGCGTATATGTATGTGTGCCTGTGGTATGTGGTATACTAGAAGGTGATAAATGCCACGGGAAAAACTTAGGGCAGGTGATCAGAAGCACCTGTATGGGGAGGGATGGTGCAGTTTTAAGTTGGGCATCAGTGCAGTTGGCACCAGAAGCTGTGATTTTAGCAGCTCTTGAAGAACGTGGGAGAATTGGCCACGTGGATGCTGGGGTGAGCATCTCAGGTGTGGTGTGCCTGGTATGGTCCTCCCCTAGGGAGAGCCATCCAGCCTGTCCACAGCTGTGTGGAGATGGGCGGGTGAGGGGCATCGGCCAGCTCCAGGAAGAGCGTGCAAAGGCAGAGGTTTGCCCCTCTGTTTGGCGTTCCCTAGGACACGCTCCTGGTTAGGCCTGACCGTATGAGCTGTTGGGCATCTCCTCTCTGTTGCAAGATGCTAATCAGGTCACAGTGACATTTCTTCTTCTTCTTCTTCCTCTTCTTCTCCTCCTCTTCCTCCCCCTTCCCCTCCTCTTTCTCCTTCCTGTCCTTCCTTCTCCTTCCTCTCCCCCTTCCCCTCCTCCTTCGCCTTCCTGTCCTTCCTTCTCCTTCCTCTCCTCCTTCTCCTCCTCCTCCTTCTCCTTCCCCTCATTCTATTCTTCTCCTCCTCCTTCTTCATTTTGAGGCTATAAGAATTAGTTGCTATTTACTTTCTGTTCTTTCCTTACATGAAGTCTGATTGGGGCTGGAGAGACAGTTGGGGTGGTCACTTTTGTTTTGCACTAAAACACAAAGGGTGAAATTGAGCCCATGTGCCCTAGAGATAAGTGCACGGGTCCCACCTGAGAGTAATGCCCAATTCTGTAATATGTGGCAGGAACGGGAGGTTGTGGGCACCAGACGCTTATGCTGTAGGACATGCTGGGTATTTGGCCACAGACCTCAAGACACAGCCCACTCTGTGTGGTCCAGACAACTCGTGTGACTTCCCTGCATGTCAAGTGTGTTAGTGGACCCTGTGAGCCCTCTGATGAATTGTAGGGAGATAATGTATTCAAAGTTTCTAGCACAGTCCCTGGCACTAAAGTGCACATTAAATTTTAATGATAATGGCAGTTTTTATTTCTGAAGCCAGTGACGCTTTGATCCAAAGGGAATCATTTCTCATGGTAGAGCTCCAGCCCCATAGAAGGAAATATCTTGATGTCTCAAACCACAAAGCCGCATTCTTTGCTGCGGGAGTAGTCCTTCCGTCCACCTCTGTCTTGCCCCTGACTTTTCTGAAATGTGTGTCTGTGGTTGCTCAGGGTCCTTGGGAGACTTGACGGTTGGAAAATACTCTGAGCACCAGTTAGGATGGTTGTGGTGAAGGTTCTTACAGTGGGTGGGAGGTAGGATTGTTTGCTGGCCTCCCTTTTACAACTTTTATTCTGTGAGTCAGAATCTGTTTATATTTGTGTCTGTGCATTTGACCAATCTAAGCCGCTCGTGAGAGCATTTCCCCAGCTCCCCGCAGAGAAAACGGAATCCCCTTAGAGTTGACGATAAGGTCACTGGGTAGAGGTCATGGGTATCTGCAGGGATCGCAACTGTCCACTGGGGTGATTTATTTTCTCCCCAGACATGGGGATGTCTGGATCTGTGCCGAGGCACTGTGACAAAAGCACGAAGGTGCTAGAGGGCAGGTGTGCTTGGGTGAATATTTTCTTACTAATCAGTATGAACAACTTTAAGAGCTGCTATACTTAAAGGCTCTCTTCGTATGGCAGGAGAGATGGCCAATGTGAGCTTCACACCTGTATTTTTATAGCTTATAACTCCAAAGGAAAAGACACCCATGTACTAGTCAGGGTTTCCCAAAGAAACAGAACCAATGGAATGTCTGTCTGTGTATGTGTGCGTGTGTGTGTGTGTGTGTGTGTATTTAATATGAGGAGTTGACATGTCCCCAGATCTGCATCTGGCAGCTGGAGTCCCAAGAGGGCAGGGGTGTAGCTATAGTCCAGAGACCAGCACTTTCCAGACCCAACAAGAGGTGATGCTTCAGTTGAGTCTGAAGATAGGGAAAAACGATGTCCTAGCTCAAAGCACGAGGCATTCCTCTCATTTGCGGGAGGGTCTGCCCTTCTGTTCTATTCAGGCGAGGCCCACCCACATTGGGAGTGCAACCTGCTTTACACAGTCCACCAATTCAAACATGCATCTCATCCAAAATACCGTCCAGACACATTCAGAACAAACTCTGACCAAATATCCCGGCACCTCACGGCCCAGTTAAGTTGCCACGTGAAATTAACCATTACAACCCTCCAGCTCTCAGCTTTTTCTTCCCTAATTCCATTCAAGGCTTCTGTTTGACTCTCTCTGGTTCATGTCCACCCTGTGGGCCAATTGCTCTGGAAAAGGGGACAAAATGCCACCACTGACTCTGTCATCAGGGAGCAGGTATGACTTACGGTTCCAACAACATCAGATAAGAGCACTGCCCCCGGAGAGAGGGTGCCGGATGACAAAAGCGACAAAGAGCCATTGCAGCTGAAGGCTTGCACAATAAAGCCATATATTGTATGCAGTCTAACAGTTTATAAGGAGTTTTCTTCTATATCATCTTATTTGATTCTCAGAAACACCATGTGAGATAAGCATTTGAGGAAAAAAACTGTGCCATGGAGAGATGAAGTGCAGAATGGGGGTTCAGACCACTGTCCCGCCAGACCCCCAATCTCAAGTGACTTCTGGCATTAGCTGGCAGGAAGAAATCACCTATCTGGAGTCACTGCCTTTTCTGAGGCCTTCTAACCACCACGGCTAAGCGTCCCCCGCTCAGCCTGCGGGGAAGGGCTTCAGGGCGTGTTGGGAGCTGATGTGGTGGCCATACTGCTGAGTTGAAGACTTTGTTCTGTAGCCCATCCCCCCTCCCCCAGCTCCCACTGCTCCCCGTGACGATTCCTGACCCGGGTCACTTCTCTCCTATTAATTGTGTGCATCATACCTCTCTGCTCACGTGACTCCCACTGTCACGTGCCCCTCCCCCCTCCCCCCCCCCACCCCCACCATCGCTTCTGAGAGGAGGTCATTTATCAGAGTTCTCTTTTTTAGTAAATAACGGAGAAATGTATCGCTCCCAGGACAGTTAGGAATTCAGGAGTCATCCATCACCCCTGAACGTGTGCAATTTAGGAATCTCCTAGAGACAGTGCTTTAGGGGGAGAGGAGGCTCCTGCAATAGAAACGGTATCATCGACACTTCCAAGAACAAGGATGATGCTGTTGGAGGAACCGGTAGAGGCAGGCAGGACACCGAGGCTTATAATGCAGGAAGCAATGTTTGGATGTGAATCCACGGAATCCAAAGACGGAGCCTCGAACCAAAGGTGAGGTTCTCTTTTTTTTTTTTCTTGGGCACACGGGCTTAGTTGCTCTGTGGCACGTGGGATCTTCCTGGAGCAGGGATCGAACCCGTGTGCTCTGCATTGGCAGGCGGATTCTTAACCATTGCGCCACCAGGGAAGCCCCGAGCTTCTCCTTTTACAGACCAGTTCCCGTGCTTTTGGGAGCCTAGCGCTATGTTTACCTATGCAGAAGCGATGTACAGAAGCCAGAGTGCATGGGTTAGTTTTTCCTTATCTCATTGACCCAGATGTTTGCGCTGCCCCTGGCAGGGTCTTGTGAAAGAGGCCATAAGTTATTTATTCCCTGGGGCTTGTATTTTCCTATGTTTGCCTTGTCCTCCCCTGTTTTTGTTATTGACCTGCCTCAATACGGTGGCATCCAACCAGCAAGGCTATGGTTGGGAACCAGGGTCTTAAGAGCATCTGTGAGATTTCAGACCCCCCCTCCCCCACCACCACATGAAAGTCAGTCAGGCCTGGTAACATGGCTGTATAAGTACTCAGCTCTCTGCAGTTTGGGGATCTGTGAGATCCACAGATGGTGTGAGTACCGACGCAAGTCAGAGGGAAACCAGGGCGCTAGTCACCTTCCTGGCGTGCGCTCGTCCGTGGACCACCTTCTGGGCCCTCCCTGAATCCACGGCTCCTCAAGGGCCCTGGTGCCTTTGCTGCTGCTGCTAAGTGGCTTTCTTCCTTGGAGCTTCTGACTCTCCAGATGCTCCTCTCTGTTTGGAATTGAGGAGATGAAACTCATTGCCTGGCTGTGCTTTTTCACGTATCGTTTAGGGAAATTTGGATTGCATTCGGCAGAAATTTAGGGCATGTGGAGAGAGTTGGATCCCACATCCTGCCAGGCCCTAGTTTTTTAAAGGAAGATGAAAGGCAGGACTGGCTTGGAAAGAGCTGCTTCTCTACACGCTGCCCCAGGAGGCTGCCTCTGCTGGTGACGGTCACAGCTGAGAACGAGAGTGCGCAGGGGACAGTGCTGCAAGCCAGCGATGGACCAGGAGTCTTGGGGCCACCATCGTGTTGGGGACAGGTTTCCTTCCAAATCACATCGTGGAGCTCAGATTCCCTCAGGCAGAAGGGCTCAGCTTCCTGGCCTGACATCAGCTCCAGGAGAATTCCCGGTACAATTTAACAGAGACGTCCTTCCCTCCACTTTGAATTCTGTAATTACGTATTCCACAGCTTTTAAAGCCATCCATCAGTGTGGAGAAAAGGGAACCCTCCCGCACTGTTGGTGGGAATGTCAGTTGGTGCAGCCACTGTGGAAAACAGCATGGAGGTCCCTCAGAAAACTAAAAATAGAGTTAACCATGTGAACCAGCAACCCCACCCCTGGGCATATACCCGGACAAAACTATAATTCAAAAAGATACATGCACCCCTATGTTCATAGCAGCACTATTCACAATAGCCAAGACATGGAAATAACCTAAATGTCCATCGACAGATGAACGGATAAAGAAGATGTGGCACATATATACAATGGAATACTAGTCAGCTATAAAAAGAATGAAATAATGCCATTTGCAGCAACATGGATGGACCTAGAGATTACCATATTAAGTGAAGTAAGCAAGACAAAGACAAATACCATGTGATATCACTTATATGTAGGATAAAAAATATGACACAAATAAACCTATCTACGAAAGAAACAGGCGCACGATAGCTTAATTGTCAAACTATGTAAGTTTTGTCTTCAAAGTTTGTACTGTTTTAAACCAAGTGGAGTGGTAGTCATCCATGGATATATCTCTATATTATTCTGCTTTTACTAAATGTAGTTACTGAAACCTAAAAAGAGCTCAATCTCTGGTTTAAAGTTGAATGGAATGTTTGTGGTGCCTATTTAATGCCCTCCCTCTGTTTTAAGGCCATCTTCCATTTAAAGTAATGTTTTTGTCCATTCATTTCTCTGCTTTTTTCTTAATTAAAAGTTGTGAGTTTTTGCTGATTCAAGCTGTGATTCTCGAGTGAAGAGCAATAATGCGTAAAGAATTCTTTATTTCAGAAAAGCGACAAGTTAACAGGATTCTGCCTTATTGTTAATTATTTCCTCCATTCACTGAGCATTTATTTATTGAGGGCCTACTCTGCGTAAACTGGGGGCGGGTTGGTAATCAAGGGGAATGAAACAAGACCCCATCTTCACAGATAAAATGTGATTCTTTTAAGGCAGAACAGGAAGAAACCATGTCTACGCAAGGGGCCCAAGAGAGGAGGCGATGACATTTGAATTCACTTGAATCCCCACTGGATACTATCCCACCTTAGGGACCCCATAAGGGTTTGGACCTCCTGCCTGCCTCCTTCTGCAAAGGACAAAGGCACCAAAGAATAACCAGACATTGGAGGAAAACCTGTGACATGAAAAAGAAAGTTTGAAGTAAGTAGAACAACCAGAAACACTTCAGTTTGCAAAAACAAGACCAAAAACATGGTATGAAAAAGGTTCAATAAGAAAACAAGAATTAGCTCTTGGAAGTTAAAATAGGACCATGCGTATTATGGGAGAGGGCATTAATTATTCAACATAAGAGTTCAAAGCAAAGTCTGAGAAAAACATGCAGAATTTAGAGCACAAAAATAGAATGAGAAAATGTATGAAGAAAGATAAGAGGGCCAGAGTTTTGATTCAGAAGTTCTAATATTTAATTAATAGAAAGAGAGACCAAGGGAAGTAGAAAGAGCTAATAATCAAATAAAAAACCCCCCAAATTATCCATGGCCAAGTGAGACGTGAGTCTTCAAGTTGAATACACTTGTTACAAATGGGACCAATTAGAGGAACAAAAAATGGTGATGTAATTATAACAACTTGAAATGAGTAGAAGATAGAAATCAGTGTAAGTGTCTGAATCCTGAGCTCTTACTACTAGAAGGCAATGAAAAGTCCAGAAATGGTGACTCAGCACACTACTTAGCCGTGTGGAAATAACGAGCAGAACAATGAAAACTGCAAGTGGCTGAAAATAGTTACCTTCTGGAATGGGATTGAGGATGTATTTTAGAACTTTTAATCCTTCTATTACGTGACTTTTAATATTTGTCCAAGCATGACTTTGACAAAAATCATTCATTAAAAGCTGTTCCTCAACTCAAGAAACTTGAGACATCCTTACTCCGTAGGCAAAATTTGTTAGTGGGAAAACCAATAATAATATAACTGTACGATCAATATATAGCACACGTGCGTGTACGTAATTATATATAAAATATGTAATCTGCTCTCTCCTGCTCAGTGTCTTCATGGGAGCCGTGACCTTGGCCTATGTAACTATGTCATTCTATTAATAATTCATACATTATTTATTTAGATTCAATTCACTTATCTAGATTAACTCATTGTCTTGCCAGGGTGAGAGTTATTAGGTCTTTTGAAGATTGTGGCATACTTCTGATCTGTTTTGTGTGCATTTTAGAATTCAAAGGGCTTTTTTCCCCTTGTTTTTAAGTTCCAATGGCCATTTCACATTTTGTTCCAAGGTATTCTAAGGGACTAGCAGGGCAGAGGTTCAGGAGTAAGTAATCGTAAGTGTTATATACTGGGAGTTTGGGGTTAATAGATGCAAACTATTATATAAAGAAAGGATAGACAACAAGGTCCTCCTGTAGAGCACAGGGAACTATATTCAATATCCTGGGATAAACCATAATGGAGAAGAATATAAAAAAGAATGTATGTATGTGAGTGACTTTGCTGTACAGCAGAAACTAATACAACATTGTAAATCAACTCAATTTCAATAAAAAACTCTTTAAAAACTGTGTTGCATGGAGTATGCAACAAACACATGTATAGATCAGAGTGTCTAGTATCTATAATGATTGGGGTGGGGTAGGAGGCGGACATCGGGGGCAGAACTTAGGGGATAAACCAGCGGGAACTATTTTCCTGGACATTCTGATTTGGAGTGTCCGCATGTGCTGGTCCCTGTTACCGCGTGTAGGAAGTCCACCACCACCAGTCCTGCTTGGGCACGAAAGGCAAATGACTCGCTTTACTCCATGATTTTGAACAAATCACTATCCTGCCTATTAGTCTCAGTTTCCTAATCTGTAAACAAGGGGGTAATAATAATGCTCTTCCTGTGCTGGTGTGAGGGTTGAATAACAAAGTCAATGTAAAGCCTTCACCTATCTGCTCCCGAGTCCCATGTACCAGATTGTGCGTGTGATATGATAATTTCCTCAACATTAAATGCCCAAATGGGAACCATCAGGGTTTCTTTGTAAGCCTAAATAGTCCACATTAGCAAGAGAGCTAAATGATGCTTTTACTCAGTGGACCCCAAAGCCATATTTTAACCATTACCAAGTACACATGACTTTAAATTAGCCATAATCAAGAGATGTAAAGATTATAACAAGATCTTGGAGAGGAGATGGGGTGAGAGTGTCACACATCACAAGAGGTCACGTGTTTTTTAAAAGAGGTGGAGAAAATAACCCTCTGAAGATTTTTGTGAAAATATTATTCTGGTCCTTGGAAGTCCCTTAGTGGGTATTTATTACCTATCAGCTATTAGGTAACTGGCATAAATTATCCACACCACCTGAAGAAAATAGGTTTCCACATTCACTATCTATAGCTATTAAATTGGCTCTTTTGTTTTGACATGTTCACCAAGCTGCATTTGTCTGCACTTTAAAAAATGTGACCTGCTTTTTAATGAGAACCTGACATTTAGAAAATTCTAAGCTCCTATCATTATTATTATAAAAATTACGAATTATCCTCGTAGCTATTTCTACCACATCTCAGTATGCATGCCCTCCATTCTTGCCTGTTGGGTTCTAATTTCGGCAAAGGAAAGAGGGCTCTAAATTACTTATTAAGCTCAACAAGGAAATTATTTCAGAAGCTAAACAGCATGAAAACTGGGGGGGGGCGGGGGGGTGCATCTTAAGTATTAATTAATAAATAATTTACATTCATTAGTAAGTAATTAACATTGTGACTTGTGCCTTTTGCAAAGCAGTTTTATAAAAATGAATTTTTGTGTATGAAAATTAATCATATGGAAAATTGGTGATAAGACTGTGCAAACTTATCACCATATACAAATATGTATTCTAGCAGGAGAGCAAGAACCCAATTCAGGAAAACAATGGGGGCCCACCCCGCTCCAGAGGCCCACACGGGATCAGCTGAGGCCTCTCTAGCAGCTGCATCTCAGTTCAACTCCCAGTTGCTCTGTCCTGCTTCCAGGCCAGGTGTGGTTCCCGTGAGCCCTCCCTACTCAGCTTCGGACACACACCTCCATCTCCAAGATACTGGCAGCTCCCAGAAGAGACCACCGTTGGCGCTTGTAGGGGGCCTTCCCTGTGGCCATTCAAAAGGACGGGGGGCTTACATCAGTGGCCCTTTATCTTCAACATGTGGCTTCTATGACCACCATAGAAGGGAATCGAGGAGTGGAGAAGGCACTCCTGCTTCTTAACCGCATTGATCCTGAAATGCACCACGTGCTTCTGTGTACATTTCATTGCTTTTGATGGTCCGTGTGGCACAGGACCTGGGATATACAGTCCCGGCTGGGCAGGCTCTTCCCAGCCCCATCCGCCACCCCCATGACACAGATGCTCGTTTCTGCCACATAGCTGGAAACATGGGCTGCTGTCAGTTTTTCTTAATCTGCTGCTTTTGTCCAGTCAGCTTGCGAAACTCTATTGGAAGCTCTAAAAGTCATGCTACGCAATTTTGTCATGTTGCAAGAACAGTCTGGACTTTTCCAAACCTCGCCAGAAGGGTCTCTAAGAAAATTATAGTGGAGTGTAGTTGGCAGGGATCTTTCTGTAATCATTGATTAAAGACATGCTTATAAGTTTTCGCTATTAATTAAGATGTCTCATGAGGGTTAATTAGCCAAGTAAACTTTTTTTGAAGTATCACTTAAATTGTTTTTAAAAGGTGCAATACATAGTGTACAGTTGGATGATTTTTCATAAAGCAAACACACTCATCTAATCAGCACCCAGATCTTAAAAAAGAACATTATTGCACATAAAATAATTTTATACTGATCTATTCAGCAGCTAGCTTACTAAACTTTTTTTTTTTATAAATCATCTATAAAATTTGTCTATAGATTCTCTTGGGTTTTAAGTGAAAACAGTTATAATTATGCATCGGTTTTCTTCCTTTCCAAATCTTATAATTCAATTATTTCCTGGTCTTCTTTCACTCACTACGACCTCTTTTTAATATTGAATAGAAGTGGTACTAGATGGGTGTGTTTTGTTTGTTTGGTTGGTTGGTTTGGTTTTGCTTTTCTTTTGGTCACGAACAAGAAAAGGTATTTCTGCTAACATTTTACCATTAACAATGATTTCTGATGTTGCCTTTTGGTAAATTGTTTGTACAGTTTGTATAGTGAAGTTCTCTGATTCCTTATATGCTAAGACTTTTTGCAACTGTGACCAGGTCCCAAAGGTTTTAACAGTTTGGGGCATGTATTGCAATAATCCATCATGACCAAGTAGGATTTTCCCCCTAAATTCATATAGTTTATCTCCTTAATTTGTTAGTTGAAATTAAAGGAGATAAACTATATGGTTATCTCTTTTTGTAATACATTGCTAGATTTCATTTTGTCAAAAATCTTTTGAGGAGTTTTGCATTTAAGATTATTAAAGAGATTGACCTAATGTTTTTCATTCTTCTGAACTGGTTTGGTTTTGGAATCAGGGTTTTAGTGACCTCAAAGAAAGGAGTTAGGATTTCTCTTCTCTTCACTGGCAGAGGATGAATAGGGTTAAGATGATATATTCCTTGAAAGTTGGAAGAATGTACAGTATTGGTAAGACAAGAGTGCCTTTTTTAGGGAAACATTTACCCACTAATTTAATTTCCTTAGTGGTTACAGAATTTTCAGGCTTTGTTAATTTTCCCCTTGAGTTATCATAGGTGAGTTATATTTTTGAGAAACTTGTCCACTTACCTAAATTTCAAATTTATTTGCTAAAGTGGTTCACAGTATTCTCTTAATATCTTTAAGGTCTCTGAGAAACCTGCAATTGTGAAACAGTCATTATTCCCGATGTTATTTCTTTTGTGTTTCCCCCTCCTTCTCCTTCCTCTCCTCCACTTTATCCTCTGCCTCCTCCTTCTATTTCATGGAGGACTTCTCTATTTTACTAGTGTTTTTATAGAAATAACTTGTGTGGGCTGCAATTATTGTCCTGCATAAACTGAGTAGGAAAGATCAAGGGTAACTTCATCCTTGAGCGCGGTACCTGTGCGTCATTTTATTTCTCCACCTGCATAATACTGGATTGGCCAAGAAGTTTGTTCAGTTTTAAGTAAAAATAAAAAACATTTTTCATTTTCACCAAGAACTTTATTGAATGACATATTCATCAACCGAAAGAACTTTTTGACCAACCAATATACAACAACAAAAATAAAACAGGAGTTTGCAGGAAAAAAAAGGAAGAAAAAAAGAAATAACTTTGGGTTTGTTGACATTCTCAACTGTATCCTTTATTTCTATTTTATTTTTTTCTTTTCTTATCTGTAATGTACCTTTTTACTTAAGAAACTTCTTAAATTGATGAGCTCATTCACTTTTAACCTTTCTTTTATTTAAAAAGAAGCTTTAGTAGCTATATGTTTCCTTCTAAGTGCAGCTTTGGCTGAACTCCATACACTTTTTAGTTTGTGTTCTATTTATCTTCTGACAACACTGAAACAACCTATGGATATCTAGACCAGTAGGTCATGTGAAACAATACTTTTTGGAAGGATCAAAAAATTCTGTTAACTCTCTGTGCTTGTGGTATACTCTTGAATCATTTTTAAAAGTTATGTAATTTTGAAAAGGTTAAAATAACCATTATTTTTTTTGTTGCTGTGATTTTCCTACAATTATTTTTTATCCTAAGAAAATTATGACTTATGTTCATGACTTGTCTCCCATAACAATTCTTTATAATTTCACGTTTTCCAAATTCAGGTGCCCAAAAAAGAATTATAAACTGTTGTTGTTGTTGTTGTTTTTAATGTCTAAAGCTATCATCGTGTTTGCTATAATGTCCAGGAGGTAACACAAGATTTGCCTCTTTATCTTATAAAAATAAGGATAATAAAAATAGACTTGACATTCATATTTTATTTAATTATTGAGCTATTGAGATAACCTTTTTTTTTAAACCAAATTTAAGATAAACTGGGAAAAAAAACTTGACAGATTAAGAGGGAATTTTAGTCTCTTGCTTTACCTTATAGAAATAAGTTCAGTGCTGTAGTTCAATATGTTTCCAAAGACTGGTACAATAACTGTCTCTGAATTAATTTTTAATTAATAATGGTCAATTTTTTAATTGAAGTATAGTTGATTTACAATATATCATTAGTTTCAGATATAGAGCATAGTGATTCAGTATTTTTACAGATTATACTCCATTAAAACTTATTACATGATAATGGCTATAATTCCCTGTGCTATACAATATATCCTTGTGGTTTACCCATTTTATTTTTTATTATTTAAAAAATTTTATTTTATTGAAGTATTGATGATTTACAATGTTGTGTTAATTTCTGCTGTACAGCAAAGCGATTGTTATACACATATATAGTTTTTTTTCACATACTTTTCCATTATGGTTTATCCCAGGATATTGAATACAGTTCCCTGTGCTCTACAGTAGGACCTTGTTGTTTATCTATTCTCTGTATAATAGTTTGCATCTATGAAATGATATTTAGTTGTAGATTTTGAAGCCCTTTTCAATCAGACACAATCAAAGGTGATCCTTGTTGTTTATCCAATCTCTACACAATAGTTTGCATCTATGAAATGGTATTTAGTTGCAGATTTTGAAGCCCTTTTCAATCAGTCACAATTGAAGGTGATCATAGCATTCTTTATGTAGGTTTGTCAGTGTTGCCACTGCTCTTAATAAGTTCTTATTCCCGTTGTCTACCGCTCATAAACTAATTATGTGTTTTCCCTCAAGAGAGGATTTCACTCTTTCCTGCTGAAAATGCTGATTAACATAACATTATCCAGAGCTATTCAGTCTTCAGTGAGGAAATTTCATTCACATTCTAAGGCAGTTTCTGGCACTTGTTCCATCTGTCAAACTCATTACCCTGGAAAAACTATAAAAGTGGGACAATGACAAGAACCAATTTCTCAAGTTACATTTAAATACTTTTTAATGGATTATATGCAACTGCCTTCAGCCATGAATTTTGACTTTGTATTGGCTACTATATGCCCAGATGGAGAAGTCATCCTTGAAAAGGCAACTACCCTGGCGATAGCAAAACCTCATTCTAGGCTTTGTATTCCTAGGCTGGGGTATTCCAATTTAGCTCTCCATTGATGGGAAAAATCACTTCACAGGAATGGTTTGTACGTGACTTTATAATCTCTACCATTGACTCAAAGCTACACTGTGCCTTTCAACCACAGTCCTATGGGAAAACACAGGAACTCCCACCACCTCAGATTGTGACCTTATTTGGAAATAGTGTGATTGCAGATATAATGAGTTAATATGAGATCATACTGGACCAGGGTGGGCCCCTAAACCAGTTAGTGTCCTTATAAGAAGATACACACACACACACACACACACACACACACACAGAAGGCCCTGTGACAACAGAGGCAGAGGTTGGGGTGATGATGCTACAAGCCGAGAAAGGCCAGGGATGGATGTCCACCACCAGAAGCTGGGAAGAGGCCAGGACAGATTCTACCCCGAGTTTTAGGGGGAATGGGGTCCTGCTAATACCTTGATTTCAGACTTCTAGCTTCCAGAACTGTGAGAAAATAAATTTTTGTTGTTCTAAGCCATCACGTTTGTGGTATTTTGTTATAGCAGCCCTCAGAGACCAAGATACCCACTGCTTATTTGAAAATCAAATAGGAAAGAAATTAAATAGTGAAGAAAAATAAAATGACTAAAATCCCACTATGAAGAAGAAACCATTGTTAACATTTTGGTTAGCATCTATCCAGATATTTCTCTAAGCCCAAATGTGCTTTTGTTAGTATTTGTGTAAAGGTATAAAACTGGATGAGTGAGATGGAACTGGATAAAATAAAACTTCTGGTTGTCTTAGCTGGAAAGTGATAAGGCTAAGTATTTCATTGAGCCTTTACCAATGGTCAATACTTAGCCTGGGTTGTATGGTAGTTCTCTTTTCAATGTTTTGAGAAATCGCCATCCTGTTTTCCGCACTAGCTGCAAAAATTTACATTCCCACCAACTGTGCACAAGGATTCCAATTTTTCCACATCTTCATCGACACGTGTGTCTTTGATTTTTGGTTACTAGCCATCCTGCAACAGGTGTGAGGTGGTTATCTAGTGGTTTTTTTTTTTTTTAATTTTTTATTTTTTTGGGGGTACACCAGGTTCAATCATCTGTTTTTATACACATATCCCCGTATTCCCTCCCTTCCTTGACTGCCCCCCCTCGAGTCCCCCCCACCCTCCCTGCCCCAGTCCTCTAAGGCATCTTCCATCCTCGAGTTGGACTCCCTTTGTTATCTAGTGGTTTTAATTTGCAGCTCCCTGATGATTAGTGACATGGACCTTAGTGGCAATTTGTGTGCCTGTCGGCCATGTGGATGTCTTCTTTGGAGAACCGGTCCAAGGATTCGCTTTGATTAAAAAAAAAAAAAAGACCACCTTTAAATCAATAAGAAAACAAGTAAACCGATAGACACAACTCTGAAACAGTCACTTCAGAAAGGAAGATATTCAAATGGCCAATAAACATGCCATTTCTTTAAAGTACAATAGCAGATGTAACTAATCTCACTGTTGGAAGTCAGGAGGGTGTTGCCCAGAGGACAGTGTGCGTGGACGAGGTCACAAAGGCGGCTCTGAAGTGTTGCTGATGCTGTTTCTTGATCTGGATGCTGGTTACAAGGATGTGTTAATTTTGTGACAATGTACTTACACAATATATTTACACTTTCTTATACATATACTCAAATAAAAAGTTAAAGAAAAACAGGCGAGGACTTTGTATAGACAGCTAAGGGGAGAGGGGACACGTTAACTAAACAGCAGTGGGTTACTTGCTTATTTCTTCTAAGCCCAGAGCACAGCTTGAAAGTCAGGGTTGAAGGTGAGAAACCAACACTGTTAGCAAGATGTGAAATTGTTGAGCTACTTTGGGAGATGGGCTCACTGCACATGGCGAGGCACACAGAAATACATTTCTTCTTTGTGGAGTTCTGATGATTACCTTTTGTCCTTAGTAGGCTTGAGGGTGTGAGTGTGTCTGTATGAACCACTGTATGAGCATTCAACATGTTATGTTTATATTTAAGATTATGTTTCCGCTCACAATCAGTGCAGGTATGTGCTCACCCCTATATCTTTGTCAATGCTGAATTTTCTCACTTTTTCAAGATATTTGCAAATCAATAGGCAAACTCTTGTTATTGCAATTTTCAGCCCTACCACTAATACAAGAAAAAATGATATGTTTATCCACCATTTGTAATTCTAGGATGAATTGCCCATCTGTGCTCTTTGGTCACTTTCTATTTTGCAAATTCATCTCTTATTTCTTAATTGATTTGTATGAAACCCATTGATGATGGGTTGAAAATGTAAAACATAAATTTTCTCACAGGTTAGCAACTGCATTTAACCTTGCTTATTGTAGCTTTTCTCTACAGAAATTTAAAACATTTTCATGCTCAAATGTATTCATCTTTTTTGAGTATTTTCTGGCTTTTTGTTATGAGAGGAAGCTGGATTATATTATTTGGATTCAGTTATACAGTCAAGATTTTACATATATCAATCACCAATGTTTGTACTTTGGTTCCATTTATTTTACATTTTAATATTTGATCCTTCTATGCTTTATTTTTCAGCAAAAAACGCAGATAGTGCTTTATTTTTTCTTGTCAATGGCCAGCCAGTTTTAAGGCTATTTATTAATAACCCATCTTTTTTACCTTATTACCTAAAAAATTATCTTTGCCACATACTAAATACCCTATATACTAGAGCCACGTAGAAATAAGTTTTAGTGGTTTTTAAGAGATGAGTTTTTATATCCATTCAGCCAGTCTATGTCTTTTGGTTGGATCATTTAATTTGTTTACATTTCAGGTAATTATCAATATGTATGTTCTTATTGCCATTTTCTTAATTGTTTTGGATTTGGTTTTGTAGGTGTTTTTTCTTCCCTCATTTTTTTCTCTTGGGATTTGATGACTATTTTTAGTGCTGTGTTTGGATTCCTTTTTCTTTTGTGTATATGTATAATAGATTCTTGGTTTGCAGTTACCATAGATTTTGGTATAGCAGTGCATATACACACACATATATATGTGTGTATATATATCTATCTCATGTATGTGTGTATATATATACACACATGATCGTTTTCAGTTGTCGATCTCTTAATTTGAAATGCATTTTAACTATCCTGCATCTGTACTCTCCTCCTCTCATGATTACTGGTTTTGAAACCATATTTGTATGTGGATCATTTCCTAACATTATCATACATTTGCCTTTACCAATGAGCTTTCCCATTTCATAACTTTCTTCTTTCTAGTTGTGCTCTTTAAGAGATGAGTTTTGACCGGAATGATTTTTAAAATATTGCTCCACCTAGTTAGGCATTTGAGATACCAACACCAAATATTCTTAACTCCCAGAGACTCATAGAGGGACATCAATGGTACTGTCCTGCTGCACGCAGATGGTCCAGAGTCCTCTGGTGTTCAGCTGCTGAGCGAGTACTCACTGGATGCCTGTCACATGCTTGGCACTGTCTTCAGAACTTTGAACACATCAGTGTCCCAAACAGACCGTCCATGGGCTTATGGAGCACGCCTTCTCTGTAACTTTACTCTACATGGAAATCTCTACAAGTCCATCATCACTCACAGATGACTTTGAATCTTGGTTCAATGGTTCCTAGTTTTTGGTTCATATTATTTTCCTATTTATGTGGAAATGTTCCTGGAATGTTCCACTAACTTCAGGGTTTGAATGGGAGTGGCAACACATCTTTCCCATGGCACTGCTTAGGTGGAATAAGAAAGAAGGAACATCTTCTCACAGAAAAAGATTGAGTCTCTCTCTTTAGGACACATTATGGAAGTGGGATGGATTTCTGAGACTTGGATGTCTTAGTGACATTTTCTGAAAATTCTTTTGAGGTTTTTCTTAAAGTCAGTGCTCCCCAATGTTCACAGCAGCACTATTTACAATAGCCAAGGCACAGAAATAACCTGAATGTCCATCGACAGATGAATGGATAAAGAAGATGTGGCACATATATGCAATGGAATATTACTCAGCCATAAAAAAGAATGAAATAATGCCATTTGCAGCAACATGGATGGACCTAGAGGTTATCACACTAAGTGAAGTAAGTCAGACAGAGAAAGATAAACATCATATGATATCACTTATATGTAGAATCTAAAATATGATACAAATGAACTCATTTACAAAACAGAAACAGAATCACAGACTTAGAAAACAAACATTGTTACCAAAGAGGAAGGGGTTGGGGGGAGGAAGGGATAAATTAGGAGTTTGGTATTAACATATACACACTACTATATGTAAAATAGACAATTAACACAGACCTGCTGTATAGCACAGGGAACTCTACTCAATACTCTGTAATAACCTATATGGGAAAAGAATCTGAAAAAGAATAGATATGTATGTGTATAACTGAATCACTTTGCTGTGTGCCTAAAATTAACACAACATTGTAAGTCAACTATACTCCAATATAAAACAAAAACTACCCCCCCCCAAAAAAAAACCCCCAAAAGTCAGTGCCTTCCTCTGGCTAGCTTCTATCCTGCTTTTACTGAATTTCTGCTTGGAGATTTTGTTAAACTGCAAATCCTACAAAGCTATTATTAGTTTTACCTGAGAGGGCATTATGCAGATGCTGAGAAATAAATAATGGATTAAAATTCCTCTACATTAATATTTATTAACCGAGGTGCTTTGAGTGTATCTGTTCTCGCCAGACCCAAGCAAATGAAATTGGACGGATATCACAGGCCATTGGCGATCACTGAGTTAGTCGTTACTGATAACATAATTACTGGCCAAGTTTTCCCCAAAGGAAAACAGCCGCTGGGATGATCCACGTTGGCAGAAAGTGAATAACTTCTAGGTAAGAAAATAAGCTGATTTGTTCCATTGACTTATCCCTGCCTTCTCTCGGTATCACTACACACAGTTTCTCACATAACTACCTACTGTCTTGTTTGATGCATTAGGTATTGGGTGTGTGTTATTGTTTCTTCTTTTAAACTAGATATTAATGATCCTTTATGGACAGTTCAGTCTTACTCTTTGCTGCTTTTTACATTTGTCCAAATAGCCCGAAACAACAGGTTCAACTCTGGAGTGACAGAAGATCCTCAATGATTAGTTGGAAGTAGGTGTCAGTATTTATTAGGAAGAGTAAGTCACAAGGCCGTCGCAGACTCACAGCTTAGGAAAGTTCATGTCACTTTCTGATCAGATGATCAGAAAATCACATTGCAGAGGGTGTGGTCACCGAGTAATTGCCTCCGCTTTGTAATCTTCTTCACGGTGCAGATATATTTTTGTCAACAAATTAGGATATATGAAATAAGCATAGATGCAGTAATCTAAAAAATGTCACTCTGGTGACTACCTTTGGAGTCAGAAAGATTGATGTCAGAAATTGAACCTATATAGGTCTCCCGGGGATGCATCTGTTAACAGCAGACCCTTCCCCTACCTCTTTCTACATTTTCAAGGGAAGAACTCCACCTTCTTAGAAGAATGATCTTTCCAGAACTAGGAGGCCTGGGACCTGGGGCAATTCTGACTTCAATCCTAGAGACTGAGCAGGAAAGTCGGGCATAGCCAAGGGGACACAAAAGGAAGAACCCGTGACTCCCCGGAAGCAGGTAGAAACGTGCCCAAGCTGTTTCCATGCCTTCAAATTTCATTAAATGGTTTTATTCTTAGAGGTTAGTGATACTGTGGAAACACATTAAGCACTTTAGAACAGGCAGAATGAGATTTAAACCCTTGAAGAGTTGTACGATCCTGAGCTAGCTAATTCATTTTTCTGAGCCTCAGTTTTCTTATAGATAAAACATGGGGATGACACCAGTGTTGTTCTGAAGATTAGATATACAACAGGTGTATAGCCATTGGCACAGACCAGGCATCCAGTAAATGTTCATTTTCATTCTTTCTTTATCTACTTGGATTGCATTGTTGTTATTGGGAAGGTTTCACTTTTATTTTACTTTATTTTTTAGTGCTAGGTGGAAGGACTGTTGTACCTTCATTTATCATCTGAGGCCAGAGAGAAGGCAAGGAGTTTGTGTAGCTCAGTATTAGTTCACGTTGTGAGTTCAGGCTGTCACAATTGTTTGGAATATTCTTTAGTTTGTCATGAGCTAGTTTCTCTCCAGTCCTTATATCTACCATATGAGAATGTCTAAATTTCCATTTCTGGAATGATTTGGTTTTTACTAAAAACTTTTTCATAGAAACTAAGCATAATATCACTTTTTTTTTTGTAAAAAAAAAAAAATAAAAGAGAGAAAGACTCCCGAATTCTGGATTATTTGGCACCTGAGTCAGTGGACAGTGTAGGGCAGATAGTTATGTTGGCCTCCTTCTGAGTTAGGTGTAAGGAAAGGCAGAGTAAAAGTTACCTTCAAATATTAACAAATACCCTCAGATATTAACAAATCACTCCCTTTCCACCACCATTAAGATACTTCTTATTTCAAGCTATAGGGAGTTGAGATAACAGACTGAAAGTTTTCTCTGATATATGAGCAATAATCATGGCCACAAATTATCATCACATGATGCGTGTATCTTAAGAGATGTCCACAACATTGATCACTATCTAGGTCTTTTGTGCATTAGAAAAGTTTACTAATTTGCTTCTATTATTCTCCTGTGCAAGACAAGTTTGCCGAGTGTAGGACCAATTTTGGCCTTGGGGGTAGCCCCTGCCCAAATCTTCCAGCAGAAGAGGAATGTGAAGAAAGTTCCGATTCATTCCATTTGCAGCTAAATGAGGGCTGAGGCACTGGGATTACGATTTGTATGTTCTCAATTATTTGTTTTTACGTGAGAAATTATTGAAGAACAGGTTGAGCTTTTAAAAAGTAAAGTAAACTCTTACCACTCCCCTGCCCCAGCTAACAACAACTGTCATCCTCACTATCTGTTTGCTTAGCACTTGTTTATATGCTCCACGGGGGCACTAGAAACTTGCAGTGTTAATGAGAAGGCTCTAAACATATAAAGTCAGCAGGTTTGGAG
Organism: Hippopotamus amphibius kiboko; assembly: GCF_030028045.1. NCBI lineage: Eukaryota > Metazoa > Chordata > Mammalia > Artiodactyla > Hippopotamidae > Hippopotamus > Hippopotamus amphibius. The sequence continues at coordinate 4,212,372 of NC_080189.1, read as the reverse complement.
TCTGGTCCCAGATCTGTCGTTCTTTCACTGTGTCATCTTTGGAAAGTCTCTGATTGGCTGGAGCCAGACTGCTGACTGAGAACTTTGGCTCTCATTGTACTTTACACTCTGCGTTCCTAGGAGAAAAGAATGTTGGGAGTAGTCTTCAGATGAGCCAACACCAGGGCTAAAGGCATCATAAGAGCTTCCTTGTAGAGATGCTAGGATTAACTGAGACTCTTTACATCATTGTGGAGAAATAATCTTCCCCAGATTTCCCAGGGTTCCTGTAAAACCCTCATCTCTCAAATTTCTTGAGCCTAATTCCCCCACCCATGTGAATGAGATCTGTAGCTGTTTGTGTAGTTAATTGCTCTGATCCTGAAAGTAATAGCACTTCCCTTTTCTCTCCAGGAGAGCCAAATGGTTCAGCCCAACTAGGTCCCAGGGTTAAGCATCAGGTACCAGAAGTCTGGGGTACCTGTCTCTTAGGTATTTAACCTCAAAAGGCACAAAACCCAGGCAACTGCAGCTTTAGTATTTACACACCAAAAGGTTGGAATAAGGGCCACATATCCAAGGAGGTACCACTCTGCAGGAGGAGAGAACAATTGCTTTTCTTCTATAAACAGAGGAAAATCATATTTTCTTGTCCTTCATCTGTGGGGGTCTGACTACTCACACAGGAAAAAAATCCCTCCAACTCTCACCGAGCAGCCCTCAGCAGGACAGCTCATGGGAGGCTGACACAGTTGTTATTTACTGCAAAGTATCTCATAGGAAACCCAGAACACCTCGTGTGTGTATTCAGGAAGAAATGAATATAAATGCATGCTAAATACCAAACCAGAAGAAAACCAAGAAACCAGCCAGAAGGTATCAGAGCAGTGCCAGCTGCACGTGGAGTTTTGTCACTGTCACTTTCTCCCCTATTTTCTCTCTATTTGCCTGGTGCAATGCTTGGCACACAGAAGCTACTCCCACAGTTAAGTGAACGCACTGGGCTTGTCTCTGAGTCCACACGTGTCCTTCAGGCCCAGGCCACCTTACGTGTGCATGTCTCAGTGACCAGAGTGGCCATAGGCAGGATTGAACCCATATACAAGCCCCCAGGCCCCTGTCCTTTGAAACAAAAGGCTTTTGTTTAGTCTCCTTGGCCTCCCCTGAGTCTCTAAAGGCTGCTTAAAAGTTAATGATTTAGGATGTAGAAACAAAGAATAGTTGTTGAGCCAGGAAACTGGTAACAATTTAGACTATAAACCAGCCACACAGCAGAGTCACCGAACTCCCAGTTCCCTGAAAGATATAGGTAAAGGCCCTAGGTTGTTTTTATAAGAAGCAGACCCCCACCAGATGAAAACTGCTGGCCACAAGAACACAGACTGGTTGAAACCAGAAGATTGATGATGCTTGAAACTTCACCTTGATGCCAACCAATCCAAGAATTGTGCACGAGCTGATCATGCCCCCTGCAGCCCCCTCCCTCACACTGACTTCAAAACCCTTCCCTGAAAGCCATTGGGAGTTCAGGTCTTTTAAGCATGAGGTGCCCATTCTCCTTGCTTGGCACCTGCAACAAACGCTGTCCTTTCCTTCGCACAACCCAGTGTCAGTAGATTGGCTTTACTATGTGCAGGTGAGCAGACCCAAGTTAGGTTCTGTAACAAAGTCAACATGGTATCACCTTCAAGATACCGCTTGGAGCTTATAAAATGTCATATATGATTTTGATTAATACCACTGCACACATTCTATATGCAAATATATAGTCTTTATCATAGATTAGCTGCATCATGGGTTTGTTTCATGACTTTATCTCTGGTTCCTAGGGATCCTGAAGATAACAGTGTTACTCAGGTAGCACAAATTCATCATCTTCCAGATTATTTCTGGGCAGCCTTCTTTGCTGAGTGCACCCCTCCAAACACGGGCTTAGCCTGTGGAAGGTGTGATGGTACCACCCACAGCAGCACATGGGATAGCAAACATTTCCTGGAATGACTAGAAACCATTCCCTTATGAGCAGGGGGTCAGAGTGGACCTCTTAGAGCTGATGCCCACAAAAGAGAAGTGTCAGCCAGCACCAGTCAGGAAGCTCCCAGGGAAGATGGGGATGGCTTACTGCAATTTAAACCACAGTAATCAGCTCTAAAAACAGATATGCGCAGGATTCCTATTCTGCCACGAGTGTTCTGGCCTCTGCTTCCAGATAAAGATTTCTTCAAACCACTTTCCTCAGGGAATTTTCCTCCTTAAAATCCTCTATAATCTTCCTGCTTTTATGGTGTCCAGTATTCACTCCTCTTCTTGACTTCCAGGCTTCGACTCCTGTATGTCTCCAGCATCCTGCTTGCTCCTCTCACCCTAGTGCTTTCCTGCATCCTTCCCTGCTTCCCCAGCAAGTCCTACTCATCCTTCATAGCCCAGCTCCACCACGACATTGGCTCTTCCTTGACCACCTCTCTTCAAACTCTCTGTGCCTTCCTAATCTGTGCTGCAGAATTTAGCATTTAGGTATCTTGTGACTTAATTATTTTTTGTTAGTCAAGACATGGAAACAATCTAAATGCCCATCGACAGATGAATGGATAAAGAAGATATGGTACATATATACAATGGAATATTACTCAGCCATAAAAAAGAATGAAATAATGCCATTTGCAGCAACGTGGATGGAGCTCGAGATAATCATACTAAGTGAAGTAAGTCAGAGAAAGACAAATATCATATGATACCACTTATATGTGGAATCTAAATGAACTTATCTATGAAACAGAAATGGACACACAAACATAGACAATAGACTTGTGGTTGCTAAGGGCAGGGCTGGACTGGGAATTTGGGATTAGCAGATGCAAACTATTATGTATAGAATGGGTAAACAACAAGGTCTTACTGTGTAGCACAGGGAACTATATTGAATATCCTGTAATAAACCATAATGGAAAAGAATATGAAAAAGTATATATATATATATATGTATAACTGAATCACTTTGCTGTACAGCAGAAACTAAAATGACATTGTAAATCAACTATACTTCAGTTAAAAAGTTATTTATTGTTGTTACATGCTATTAGTGGCAAATGAAGCCTGATATGACCATGACCACTGTATGCCCCCCTCCCATAATGCTTTATCTGTGTTAGGCATTTAATTAATGCATGTTGAGTCACTGGTCAATTAATTGATAGTAAATACTTAAAAAATCCTTGACCTAATGTTTCACAAGACTTAATATCACACATTCTATTTAGACCACTGTAAATGTAGTGAATGGGGCACTTGCTACATTGCCTTCAGCAAGATGGATAAAAACCATCCGATTCCATTAGTCCCCTTTGCATTTTATAGATGCCAGCATCTATTTTGGAAATTTCAAAGAGATTTTTTATTATCTGTTTGTGAGATTTTTATCCATTCAGGGCTTTGCACCTAAAATTGGTACATTCATAAAATATCAAAGGAAGGATAATTTCAAACCACATGAGATCTTCTTATAAGCTGGGTAAATTGCATATCATTATGGCACTTGGTATTTTAGATCATTTATTTATACTTTATATAATTTATTTTGAGTGCAATTCTTTAGCTTATAGTTTCAAATGTTTTTGAATTATTCTTTTAACAGTTACTATTCTATTCAATTCATTTCAAATCAAAAACTACTTCTGGGACTTAGGAACAGACATCTAAGTGAAGGCAGGGTCCCTGCTCTCAAGGCGTTCACGGTCGCAGGGGAGAAATGTCTCTAAGATGACACAGCCCACTTTGCAAGGCTCCACTTGAGCAAGAGGAAATCTGCTCCAGCAGATGAAATAGTGATCAGGGCTGCTATCTCTGTAGGACTCAGACTCTGGCTGATAGAACTCTATCCTGGACGTTACCAACTGGGCGTTAGACAGCATTTATGGGAAGTGCATGGAAGATGCTTTCTTATGAAATGCGGGTTCCTGATTAAAACTTGACATTGGTGGGAAATGACGTAGGTCAAAAAAGCAGGCTTGTCCCTGCATGAGACAAAGGACTTAAAACCTTCTAGTATGTGTCACACTGTGGGAGCAATACCAGGGAGGCCACCACAGAAGTGCAGCATCCACCTGGGTGGGGAACCTGGACGTGCACTAGAGCTGTGCACAAGTGTCCCGGGGGCAGGCCTCCTGCCCACGCCGTCCCAGCATCCATCTGTTATGGCCTAGCTGTGTTCTTGGGCAGGGCGCAGAATCAGGGTTGGAAAAGAGGGAAGACTACAGGGCATCTGGGGACTGGAAGAGTGAGGACTGGGTGAGGCCACAGGGAGGAGGAGGCCCAGCTCAGGCAAAGATTCCTGTTCTCCATCTCCTTCTCCAGTCCCTCCGAATGGAATCGCCAAGCTAAGCAGTTCACTCTGAGGACTTTGACTGTGCCCTCTGCCCTGCAATCTACCTTGTCAACAAGGAAAGGATGTGATTAAATTGCTTTAAAGTGAGGCCTGCCAGACACTCCCAGGGTCAACATTTAAGAGGGAAGAACAAATCTGTCTTCTTATTGGATCTATTTCTTTTTCTGTAATCTTTGTATTCTATTGCTTTTGCTAGGAGTTAAGAATGTTGCCTATAGCCTGAAATACACAGGAGAGCCCATTCTCAAGGCCCTGACCTTTAAAGTTATAACACTTTTCCACTCATATAGAGACAAAAAGTTGCAGAACCGAGAATAACATTTGTCTTGTTGGAGGTTTACAGGAACATCATGACCTGACCTATGCGGACAGCTGGAAGAACAAAGGATTCCAAAATCAAGAAGTTTGCAACAACCAAGCATACCCCTCCCCTTTTAATATAAAAGAGGCCTGAATTAACTTAAGGAAAATGGTTCTTTGGGATACCATGCATCGTCCTCTTGGTCTGCTGGCTTTTAGAATAAAGTCACAGTTCCTTGTCCCAACAACTTGCCTTTTAATTTATTGGCCTGTTGTTTTGTGAGCAGGATGATTTATTGGACTTGGTAACAAACAGTCCATTTATAAGAGTTACAAAATATTCATAAGGCCTGTGGCAGTCAAAAAACTCTTTCACACCTTTTCACCTGGTGTGCACCTTCCTGTAACACTGAGGACTATGAGTATCTGTGCGGACTTGACCTTCACTGTTACAAAGATGGGGATGCTGGGGATGGAGGCCCTGAGTCCCAGCTGCCAATAACCCAGCTGGAAGTGTTTACACTGCATCCATCTAGTTGCCATAACCCAGCAAGACCTTGACACTGGCATCAGCCTGTGGGGGTCACGAAGCAGAGACAAGGGTCGCAGGAACCCCAGGCCTTCTGTTCACACCTTGGAGATGACCAGGCTAAGTGGTGGCTGTAATGGAGCCAGTTTTCTGGCCACTGATAAAGAGGAGTGTTCATCACGTCTCCTGCATGTAGTTCATTAGTCGACCGTTCGCTGTGCTTCCAAATAAACAAACAGAATGACAACAGAAACTGAGAACAAGGTAGGAATCTGCTCTCTTCTTTCGCATCGAAGAAGCCTCCCCTCCACCTGCTCCCAGGGAAGTGCCCTCAAGCAGAGGGGCCGCCTTTACTCCTTAGACTCAAGAGGAAGGAAACCTATCACCAACTTCACCTCCCACGACTGTAACTGCAAGTGGACTATTTAGCATTGACTGGAATTCTCTGAAAAAATTACATCTAATCGGCATTCCTGAGAAGTGCTTAGTTTTGTTTTCTTGTTTCTCTTAAATTGTATTATGGATCATAATATTCCTATAAAACTTAGCAGGAGAAATGATTTCTGTAACAACATTGCCCCATTCTAGTTAATAAACCATATTTCTTTTGTTGATGAGTTTGTTCAAGGCAATAACACAAGGCATTTCTTTCAGGGATTTTTCTTAAGAGAAAGTATTTGAACAAAGGAAAGAAGATGATCCTGGGAAAATCCCATTGTGGCTTTAGGCCCATTCAACCCTAAATACGAGCTGACAGCCTACTGTGTGTGAGCACTGATGGGGCGCAGGAGGAAGTGGGGGCAACATTACTCAGAGGGAACTTTTGTGGTAAATAGGACCTGCGTGTTTCCTTTGCAGTAAATATGAGCTCTTTGTGCTGGCTGGGAGCCAACCCCTCATGGATGGAGAAGAATCTGCGCAGAGCACGTCGGCCACCACAACACACATCTCTCTGTTACAGAAAGTCTACCATCCGAGCCTCCATTTTTATTAAGACAGAATATATTTTCCTTTTGAGCTGAAACACACACACACACACACATGCACGCACACACACGCTCTATTACTAGGAGGATGGCTCCATCCATTACACCCTAAGGATCCTCCTAGTAAGACCCTAGCTTCCTCCCTTCATCGCCTGTGGAGGGGCTACGTCTACACGGGATGTCCGTTTATGTCCTGATGCACAAATACAGCAGCGATGTGGACCTCCTGCAGGCAAGGCTGCTAAGGGACCAGGTCTCTGCATCCTCAGTCACTTCTCCCTCCCTTGATCCTCACGTGGGGATCCGCTCAAGGCCAGAGACAGCGAACAGAAACCAGTCATGTAGAAATGAAGCCAAAGCACAGATACTTGGCTGACCTCATTGTTGAGCCAAAGGCTTTTTCTCCCTAAAACTGAATTCTGTGTTTTTTCAGCAGAAGCGCTTCATGAAGCCATGAAGAGCAGGCACTTATATAAAGCACGTAAAACAGCATTGTGAAATGCCAGGCCACGTGCTGGACTCAGCCTTCCTGCTGCACGACCCCCACCCTCTACAGGCACCACTGATTCTGGGCAGAGGAGTCATGTCTGGGGCAAGGAGTCCAGTGTCTGGAAGGTCACTGGATTTCAGCTTTGAGGTAGCAACATAGAATAGTGGATTCAAACTCTGCAGACAAAACCCTTTCTCCAAAGATGGAACCAACCAAAACACTCACTTGACCAGATGGTCCACCTACTCAAGCCCCCAGTTTTTATATTATCACTGATGCCTTTGGTTCTAAACAATAGGACCATAACATCTCCAGTAAAGGGTTGCTGCTAACTGGAAATTATCGTGTCTCACAGGAGAGTGCAGTAAAGGAAAAAAATTGGCATTTTATGTTGACATAATTATTGTGGTTTATTTTCAGAGACATAAATTGTAACGATTCAACTGACTAAATTTAACCAACTTAAAATTACATGTAGTCACTCTAGTCAGTATCATAGGTGAGAATTATTAGAGAAAATGCAACGCTCTAGCTCTTTCAAAGTTTTTCATTTTTTTTTCTTTTAGTCCTAGAATCATTGTTCAGATTAAATTTTACGTGGAACTTCATTACTGAAACATTAAAAAAGCTGGTTTTCTGTGTGCTGCTGCCAAAAGTCTCTGCTGTCTACGGCCACACCCCCATTGCTGTCCCCTGTGCTCTCTAGGGGTCTGGGGGTGCTCACCCTGGAGCATGATTGAGTCCACTGGTCTGGCCTGGGGAGGGGCGGAACACCTCTGCTATGAGGTTCCCTAAGTTCACAACTGGCTCTACCACTTAGCTGTGGAACCTTGTTCAAGTTACTTCCCCTCCCTGTGCCATCTATAGAAAACAAAATTAATTCACAGGGCTAAGGGAGATAGGTCATGTAATGGCTAGGGTGGTCTCTTATGCAGGGTGGGTGCTCAACCCATGCAGTTATCACTGCAAGAAGGGAAGAGTGATCGACTTTCCAGTGATACAAAAGTTCCCAACAGCACTGGGTCACTAGGTCAAAACTATATGTGAGAGGTAGTAAAAATACAAAAATAAACTCAAAATGGATTAAAGACCTAACTATAAAGGTCTGTAAGACCAGATACTATAAAACTCCTGAAGGAAAACATAGGCAGAACACTCTTTGCCATAGAACACAACGGTATTTTTTGGATTCATCTCCTAAAGTAAAGGAAATAAAAGCAAAAATAAACAAATGGGACCTAACTAAACTTAAAAACCTCTGCACAGCATAGGAAACCATTGAGAAAATGAAGAGACAACCTACTGAATGGGAGAAATTATTTGCAAATGATAAGGCCACTAAGGGGTTAATATCCAACATATGTAAACAACTCATACAACTCAACATCAAAAAACCAAATAATCCAATTAAAACATGTGCAGAGGAACTGAATAGACATTTTTCCAAAGAGGACATACAGATGGCCAACAGGCACATGAAAAGATGCTCAACATCACTAATCATCAGGAAAATGCAAATCAGAACCACAATGAGATATTGCCTCATGCCTGTCAGAATGGCTGTCGTCAAAAAGGTGAGGATGTGGAGAAAACGGAACCCTCCTACGCTGTCAGTGGGGATGTAAATGGGTGCAGCCACTGTGGAAAACGGTATGGAGGTTTCCCAACAAACTAAAAATAGAACTACCATATGACCCAGCAAATCCACTCTCGGGTATATATTAAAAAAAAAAACCCAAAACACTAATTTGAAAAGATACACGCACCCCAACATTCATAGCAGCATTATCTACAATAGCCAAGATATGGAAGCAACCTAAGTGTCCATCCGCAGATGAATGGTTAAAGAAGATATGCACCATGGAATATTACTCAGCCATAAAAAAAGATTAAAATTTTGCCATTTGCAGCAAGATGAATGGACTTGGAGGGCATTATGCGTAGTGAAGTAAGTCAGACAGAGAAAGACAAATACTGCATGATATCACTTACATGTGGAAGCTAAGAAATGCAACAAACTAGTGAATATAACAAGAAAGCAGCAGACTCACAGAGAACACAGTAGTGGTCACCAGTGGGGAGAGGCAAGCGGGGAGGGGCACTGCAGAGGTGGGGAGGTGGGAGGTACAAACTATTGGGTGTAAGATAGGCTCAAGGGTGCATTGTACAACAGGGGGATTATAGCCAATATTTTGTAATAACTGTAAATAGAAAGCAACCTTTAAAAACTGTACAAAAAATTTTAATTAAAAATTAAAAAATACAATTTGGTAGAGAGATAGCGTTCTCTGGAAAAGTGTAAAATCTATAGCTTTGACATTATTTTAAACTAGAAATTGTTACACATTAGTAAAATGTTTCCTTTAAATTAGTATTTTATAAAATTTTGTGTGTACGTTTTAAGGTGACGAGTAGATTTAACTGGAAATTTTTTCACTCATTCTCTTGAGATCTATGAGCTAAGGAGAAATAAACACACTTAGGTGAGATACATCTCCAAGATGACAGTTTGGAAGCTGATTTCAAGGGGCCCTTGTGAACCAGCGGCTTCTTCTGTTTGGGGAACATTTAGCAAACGGAGTTGTCAGCCCTTCTACGTGGGGAGTGCACTTTCCTCTGAGTTTGTTTTTCTTTAATTGCTTTTGTGGGAGCTTACAACCTGGAAGTCATTGACTCAGCCAGTCAAACCTCAGAGCCGTCCACTGACCTTCCAAAATGTTAATTAGAAACTAACTGACACCAAGATTGAGATGCAAACGTTCTTCCCATTTCTTTCAGCTGTATTTCCGTCCTACACAAAAACATGAACAAAATGTTGGTTAATGATGTAGCGATGTTATTAATGTTTATAGTTGAAAGGGGTTCTGGAGGAAGATCAACCACAGGACCCAGGCACCTCTTCCGTTAGGAACCAGCTTCATGAACTTGGACATTCAGTTGATAGTTGGAATAAGATCCATGATTCTCAGTGGAGGCCCATCCCTCTGGGGATATTTTCCCAATGACCTTCAAGTTTGGTTTTCCTTCCCGACACCTCCTTTGTGTGGGAAGGTGGCCCATCTAGTTAAGTCTCCTGTCCAGAGAGACAGGTGGGCTTGTGTCTTGGTCTTGGGATGGGCTTTACTAGCAAAATCCTTGGAGAATCAGAGGTCTCCTCCCCCCAGTCTATTTCTACCATTTCTAGCATTCTCTATCCCTCCCTTTCTGCTCTATTTTTCTTAATAGCAACAGCACTATCTGATATTATATGATCACTATTGGTTCACATTTTTGCAGTTTTCCCAAATAGAATATAAGCTCCAGGAAAATGGGGTTTTTTTGTTGCGTTTGCTAATGCCTAGAATGTCTGGGCAGTAGCACACACGATGAATAGTTCTCAGATGTTCCCCTCGTTCTTTCATTCAAAGCCTGATTGTAAGCCATCAACTTCAGAGCAAAGAGGTCTCCTCTTTTGTTGTTTGTTTGCTTGTTTTTGCTGTAATCAAGGCAAGTGGCCTGGGATAGGCAAAGAGGACAGTCTGGGGGCTCGGGGGTTGAAAAAAGAAAAGTGGTGACATCCTCCCTTTCATATTTTCCTTGGAGTAGAGGAGTTTTTCATTCCAAAGGCCATGCAGATGGGAAGACTTCAGCTGCCCTAGTGGCCTGGTGAATGGTGGCAGCTGGGGTCAGAGCAGAGACTGAAGCCTCAACCAAACACTTGCAAAACAAGAAATTAATATTTGAATTCTCTGGACTTTTTTTCCTTTGTGAGAACTGCAGCTGCAACACATTTTTTTTGCATTTGAATGTACTGAATGTACTGCTTTTTTAAAAATCCATTATAAAATCAATCACCCTTTTTTACAATGTGTATGAAAATCATTATTTATCTAAACTACCATTAAAAAGAATGAAATTCAGAATAAAAAATACACACCAAATCCTAAATTGGCTATTTAAATGGGTAAATATACCGCAATGGTCAAATTCTGAGTTCGTTTACTACCAATATGAAAAGGTGTAGAATTAATGCATGGAAATATTATCTAGGGTCTCTCCTGGAGTTCTCTAAAGCCTTCCCCTCTCCCACTCCCACATTCCTGTTCCCTTTCCTCCCTATTTTATCCTCCCTTTATGGAACTCTGTCTTCTAGAATGTTTCTGTCAATCCTGTATGGTAGTTGCTGCCTTGAGGGAAGAAATGCTTTCTCTCAAACAAGAACAAGAGTCACCTATCACCTTCTGCTGGTCAACAGTCTCTCTCCTCTGACACAGTGCAGACCATTCACTACCAAAAGGCGGAAGTGATACCAAATTACCATATTATTGACAAATAGAGACATTTAGGAAGAAGGTCAAGCCCATGCATCACTGATAAGTGGCCACCATGTGTGTAGTGGAGAGGCAGCAATTCTGCCTGACCATGGGGCAAAATGAAAATCTACAGGAGGCCTGGCGACAGAAGAGATGGGCCACCCAAAAAGTGAGGGCCACCAAGGACTTAGCTTCATTACGAGTATTAGGAAGAGACTGACCTATGAAAATATTGCTACTTGGATTTGACTCTTCCGGGTATGTCATCTATGTTTTAAGTAAAGTGGTAAAATTCTGCCTTCTGTTGGAGTAACTACAGAAATAGCATAAGTAAACGGCCATTCTAGTTCTGTTCTTAATTAGCTTCACAACACTGAAGATGCTACAGAGCTACTTTAATATTAGACTTAGCTTGCTCATCTATAATAGAAGGGCATTACATGACATTTTAATTTTATTTTTTTATTGAAGTGTAATTGATGTACAATATTGTGTTAGTTTTAGGTGTACAGCAACATGATTCAGTTATATATATACATATGTTTTTCAGATTATTTCCATTATAGATTATTATAAGATATTGAACACCGTTCTCTGTGTTATACAGTAAATCCTTATTGCTTGTGTATCTGTTAATCCTATATTCCTAATTTATCTGTCCCTCTCTCCACCTTTCCCCTTTATTAATCATAAGTTTGTTTTTTATGTCTGTGAGTCTGTTTATATGTTTTATATATAGATTCATTTGTATTATTTTTTAGATTCCACATATAAGTGATATATGATATTTGTCTTTCTCTGTCTGACTTACTTCACTAAGTATAATATTCTCTAAGTCCATCTATGTTGCTGCAAATGGCATTATTTAATTCCTTTTTATGGCTGAGTAATATTCCGTTGTGTACATGTACCACATCTTCTTAAGGCAATCATCCACTGATGAACATTTGGGTTGTTTCCATGTCTTGGCTATTGTAAACAGTGCTGCTATGAACACTGGGGTGCATGCATCTTTTCCGATTTGAGTTCTTGTCTTTTCTGGATATATGCCCAGGGGTGGGATTGCAGGATCATATGGTAACTCTATTTTTAGTTTTTAAAGAAACCTCCATACTGTTTTCCATAGTGGCTGCACCAATTTACATTCCCACCAACAGTGTAGGAGGGATTCCTTTTCTCCACACCCTCTCCAGCATTTATTATTTGTAGACTTTTTGATGATGGCCATTCTGACCAGTGTGAGATAATATGTCATAGTAGTTTTGATTTGCATTTCTCTAATAATTAGCAATGTAGAGCATCTTTTCATGTGCCTGTTGGCCATCTGTACATCTTTTTTTGAGAAATATCTATTTAGGTCTGCTACCATTTTTTGATTAGGTTGTTTGTTTTTCCGATATTGAGTAGTATGAGCTGTTTGTATATTGTGGAAATCAACCACTCGGTTGTGCAAACATTTTCTCCTATTCCATACGTTGTCTTTTCATTTTGTTGATGGTGTCCTTTGCTGTGCAAAAAAAAAAAAAATTAAGTGTTATTAGGTCCCATTTGTTTATTTCATTTTTATTTACTTTTATTTATTTATTTATTTTTTGCCTTGAGAGAGTGACCTAAGAAAATAATGCTATGATTTATGTCAGAGAATGGTTTTTGTCTACACTTTATTCTAGGAGTCTTATGGTGTCCTATCTTATATTTAGGTCTTTAAACCATTTTGATTTTGTGTGGAGAAAATGACGATGTGTAGACCTCAGGAGAATTTGCGTGCTTTTGTTCTTTCTCTTGGAAATCTGTCCAGTGTTCATGCAGGCCAGCCTGCTGGAGCATGAGAGATATAACCATATTGTCCCAGCCAACATCATCCTAAGACACTCAGCTGACCCACTCAACTCACCCGCTGACCACAGATGCATGGGAGTGCCTGGCCAGATCAGAACCCTCCAGGTGGCCCACTGAGAAATAACACCTGGTGTACCTTACGTCATGACGTTTTAGAGCTGATGGTGCAGCAGTCCCTGACTGACACAGATAATGATGACTTCTGAGATTCGTTGGTATGCATTTTGGATACATCTTGGTTTCAAAGAGGGAGTCTTTTAACGTTTTTTCAACTGTATCTAATCGATATTGATCTTCTCCAGATTTGGTGTATGTCTCTGTCAAAAAAAAGAGCTAGATATATTTTTATTCTTCTAAGCTGCTAGGTAGTTCCTAACCTCAGTTTAAGAAATTGCAATAATGGGGACTTCTCTGGTGGCACAATGGTTAAGAATCCGCCTGCCAACGCAGGGGACATGGGTTTGATCCCTGGTCTGAGAAGATCCCATATGCGGGGGAGCAACTAAGCCCGTGCACCACAACTACTGAGCCCATGTGCTGCAACTACTGGAGCCCACGTGCCTAGAGCCCATGCTCTGCAACAAAAGAAGCCACTGCAAGGAGCAGCCTGAGCACTGCAATGAAGAGTAGCCCCTGCTCACCACAACTAGAGAAAACCTACTCATAGCAACGAAGACCCGACGCAGTCAAAAAAAAAAAATTGCAATGATGGATATTTGACTTGTAAGTCCCTATTCTAAACATTTAGCCCAGCTATTAGTCCAAACATCCCAGAAAGTTTCTAGGCATGCAGAACAATTTTTGGAGAGTGCTTGCAATGTTGCCTATTATTATAAATACTAGGTGAATTTTTTCTGCTCTGAATGAATTTAGATGAATTTACTTATTGAATAGGAATTGAGCAAAGATTCACTTACCCATGGGGACATCAGAGATTCTGGTGCCAGTGTTATTATTTGAATGGTGAATTTATTGCATTTATAAAAATGATGCATGCTCACTATAAAGCATTCAAGCAACTCAGATAAGTATAAAGAAAGCAATAAATCATCTCGAATCCTCAAAAACACTAGTGTTGTCATTTTATGAACATCATTTCAGATATTTCTCTACTCAGATGTAGAGATAGAAGGATGAGGAAGAAGATAAAGAGATATTTAAGTATAGCTTCAGACCATACCTTTTATTTTGAATTTTAAAAGTATTACATTTAATAATCCTTGATTTTATCTTGAGAAAAAAGAGTCAAAGACTTGAAATTCAGAAGAATATTAGTTCATTCCTTAGGAACTAGTTTCTCAAAGTTTATTCAGGACCTAAAAAAGATTACAGAATCAAATGCCTCTTGTGCATCTCTTAGACCTTTCTGGCCTCACCTCGCCCCTGGTGCAACTTTGCAGGGTAAGGACCAATGTTATAAGGATATAATATGACAGCGTATCACTATTTGCCACGCTGTGCATTTCAGCTCCTAGTCTGGGGCTTCCCTGTGAATGTCACCCCAGGATCCTACTCGGTACAAACACGACCCAAAAGGGAAGAGGAGTTAACACCCAGAGGAAGATTTTTTGACCAATGGAAAATGAAAGCCAACGCTACATTGTTCCCCCTTTCTCCATGATCCCTAAACAGGGGAGAGTCTTGAGATGCAGTTTATATACTCCTCAGGGTCACATTGCTATGAATCGAGCAATTATCTACACTTAGCGACAGCACACCTGGCAACACATTTGTACCTTGCCTTCCCCTATCTTGCCTACCTCACCATCATATTCCTTACCCCAGTTCTCTGGAATTGTACTTCTTCAAATAATAAGACTAGGGTTTTTTAGTGTTGAATTCATCCTAAGATATTGATACCAGAAGTGGACCGAGGTCATTAGGAAAGCAGACCCTCAGGATACTGTTCTGGCATTTTTGAGTTTATTGATGGCCATAAAGACCCCCTTGCTGGTGGTAAGTGGAGTGGTACCCATATTCCCAGGTATGCAGTGGCATAACCTGTAGTTAATTGAGACAAGGTTGAAGGTGAGGCATTGGGATGTGTGGGGACTGAAACACACAGTATTAGGGAAATAGTGTTTACAACGATTGTGAAGTGGTTCAGCTTCATTAACGACATTGGAAGCATTTTTAAAAGTAAATAAAATAGGCTTAGGCTATCAGAATGCTAACTTAAGACACTCTGAAAGCCAAAGGACCTCTTTAGAGTAGGAAGTTGTCACCTCCTACAGTCTTATGAGAGATTGAAAATGAGGTCTAGAATATCACTGTAAAGTGGCAGACTGCAAAAGAGGCCAAAAGCACAGCCTTGACAAGTCACTGATGGGAAAATAGTGGAAACCTGAGATGTAGGATGGGGACATTTGAATGGGTGAGCCTAAGAACCCTTCAACCGCAAATTCTACTTAAATGTTCAGGATGCAACAGCAGAATCTTCACTATTGTCAGAGAAGGGCAGCTTCTCCTTGCCTGAAGAATAAAGCATGACTTCACCTGAAGCAAGATGACACTTCTTTTCTTTTCTTTTTTTTTGGATTCAATTACTTTATTTATTTTTTAGCATATAATAAATTGCGTATATTTAGAGTGTACAATTTGGTATCCCAATCTCCCAATTCATTCCCCCCCAACCCTCCCTGCTTTCCCCACTTGGTGTCTGTATGTTTGTTCTCTACATCTGTGTCTCTATTTCTGCCTTGCAAACCAATTGATTTGTACCATTTTTCTATAGTCCACATATATGTGTTAATATATACGATATTTGTTTTTCTCTTTCTGACTCACTTCACTCTGTATGACAGTCTCCAGGTCCATCCATATCTCTACAAATGTCCCAGTTTCATTCCTTTTTACAGCTGAGTACTATTCTATTGTATGTATGTACCACGTCTTTTTTATCCATTCCTCTGCTGATGGACATTTAGGTTGCTTCCATGTCCTGGCTATTGTAAATAGTGCTGCAGTGAACATTGGAGTGCATGTGTCTTTTTGAATTTTGGTGTTCTCTGGGTATATGCCCAGCAGTGGGATTGCTGGGTCATATGGTAACTCTATTTTTAGTTTTGCAAGGAACCTCCATACTGTTCTCCATAGTGGCTGTATCAATTTACATTTCCACCAACGGCGCAAGAGGGTTCCCTTTTCTCCACAGCCTCTCCAGCATTTACTGTTTGTCAATTTTCTGCTGATGCCCATTCTAACTGGTGTGAGGTGATACCTCATTGTAGTTTTGATTTGCATTCCTCTAATAATTAGTGATGTTGAGTAGCTTTTCATGTGCCTGTTGACCATCCGTATGTAGTCTTTGGAGAAAGGCCTATTTAGGTCTTCTGCCCTTTTTTTGATTGGGTTGTTTGTTTTTTTGATATTGAGCTGGATGAACTGTTTATATATTTTGGAGTTTAATCCCTTGTCTGTTGATTCGTTTGCAAATACTTTCTCCCATTTGGAGGGTTGTCTTTTTGTCTTGCTTATAGTTTCCTTTGCTGTGCAGAAGCTTTGAAGTTTCATTAGGTCCCACTTATTTATTTTTGTTTTTATTTCCATTACTCTAGGGGGTGGGTCAAAAAAGACCTTGCTGTGATTTATGTCAAAGACTGTTCTTCCTGTGTTTTCCTCCAGGAGTTTTACAGTGTCTGGCCTTACATTTAGGTCTTTAATCCATTTGGAGTTTATTTTTGTGTATGGTGTTAGGGAGTGTTCTAATTTCATTCTTTGACATGTAGCTGTCCAGTTTTCCCAGGATCGCTTATTGTCTATCCTCGGCTCCTTTGTCATAGATTAGTTGAGCATAGTTTATCTCTGGGCTTTCTATCCTGTTCCATTGATCTACAGTTCTGTTTTTGTGCCAGTACCATACTGTCTTGACCACTGTAGGCTTGTATTATAGCCTGAAGTCGGGAAGCCTGATTCCACCAACTCCATCTTTCCTTCTCAAGATTGCTTTGGCTATTTGGGGTCTTTTGCGTTTCCATACAAATTGTAAAATTTCTTGTTCTAGTTCTGTGAAAAATGCCATTGGTAATGTGATAGGGATTGCATTGAATCTGTAAATTGCTTTGGGTAGTATGGTCATTTTCACAATGTTGATTCTTCCAATCCAAGAACGTGGTATATCTCTTCATCTGTTTATGTCATCTTTGATTGCTTTCATTAGTGTCTTATAGTTTTCTGAGTACAGGTCTTTCACCTCCTTGGTTAGGTTTATTCCTAGGTATTTTATTCTTTTTGTTGCAATGGTGAATGGGATTGTTTCCTTAATTTCTCTTTCTGATCTTTCATTGTTAGTGTATAGAAAGCAAGAGATTTCTGTGTGTTAATTTTGTATCCTGCAACTTTACCAAATTCATTGATTAGCTCAAGTAGTTTTCTGGTGGCATCTTTAGGATTTTCTATGTATAGTATCATGAAGATGACACTTGTTTTCATTACAGTGTGACATCACCACTCTTTCTACATTCCAGAACAATGCTTATCCTCTTTGGCTTGGGTCACGCTAAGGACCGAATGCAATTATTGGCCTGGAGGTAAATAGATTGTATGCTAAAAGAGATTACAGAAGCTGGCTAGTTTTCCCAGTAGAAACTGGGAAACGTGTGTGGGAGTGGATCTTAAGGGTGTTGGACCATGGTGGGGTTGAGGGGGAGGAGGTGAATAAAAGCTGGTGAGGGAAGAAATGATTGACATGGGGGCACTTGCAAACTACATGAGCCAGTGCTCAGGCAAGGACATCTAAAGGTCATCTAGTATCTGCTGGGATGGACCTTTGAAGTTTGAACATGATAATATCCTACAGTAAATGAGATGGAGATGTTAAATTTTCCTTGACTTGGTATTGAAGAAAGAGAATGTAAAAGAAAATGGGAATAGTAGAATGGATTTATTATGTAAGATCTGAGAACCTACCATAAAAATGTTTCCTAAGAGGGCACACTGGACATCTCTTCACTAAGGTAATAAGGAATGCTTTTATAGGAGGGCATCTGGACCTTTCAGAGTTTCTTCCAGAGCTGATGTTGGAAAGTACTGTCATGAAACTGGTCTCCATGGAGTCGATGAGGATGGCTCTGGAATTGCAGGGACCTAATGGAGGCATTTACTATCAGAGGCCAAGGGGACATAGCTTTCATAATGGGTAAGAAGAATGCCTTGACCTTCTAAGATCTGTTCTTATGGGTAATGGATTCAAATGGCAAGGCAGCACATCATATTGGACCTAAATTTTAGGTCTCAGATTACATCAGGGGCTTAGAAAGAACACAGCTGGAAGTTCAGGAAAAATAAGCCTGGGATATATGCCTGGACCTACACAGAATGGACCCAAAGTGTGGGGATTCCTGGGTCTCACATTAGCACCCACCAGAGAGTGCCCACCAGGAACAAGGTACTAAACAACACACTGAGCAGGATGGTCTGACCTATGGATGTCAGCCAACCTCCCTCTTGGGCTGCTCCAAAGCTTGCAATGGGTCCATGAATTATTGGCTGTGGGGGCAGGGACAGAGGCTTGGAGCTTTGCATGAAAGGACTGCATGGGTGCCATCTCACCAAGGCAGATGGAGCTACTGTCACCCCGGAAGGCCCAAAGGGTCAATAGCTGAGACTATTGATGTGGTGCCGCTTGTCCCTGAGCAGCTGGCCGTCTGGTGGCAGATAAACTGCACTGGACTTCCATCCTGGAGGTGGGCGGACATTACCCCTTGTGCTCACTTCAGATTTAGGTTTTCTCTTCCTTTCTCTGCCATCAGCACCACTATTTGAGATTTTACAGATTGCCTGATATTCCACACAACTTACCTCAGTCCCAGGGAGCACGTTACAGCAAATGCCACGCAGTAGTGAGCAAAAGACAGTGGGACATGCTGGTCTTACCGTGTGTTTATCGTCTAGAAGCATCCAAGCTCACAGTACGATAAAGTGTTGACGATTCGGTCCACACATCTGCACCCCGATCATCGCTTCTATATACCATTTTCCATTTAAACAATCTAGGGTATCTTGGAAAAATCACTTATTCCAGGTCTGAGACAGGTAATGTAAAAGATGAGCCTGCAATAACTTTTTGTTCCACGAAGTAAGGAAGTGCTCGTGAGAGAATGGGAACACATCATGACAACACAGGGCTGGCCTGAAGGGACACTTGTGGCCAAACCTGGGAACATGAACGTTAGTGCTTATAGACATAGAAAACAGACTGACGGTTACCAAAGGGGAAAGGAGGGGGAGGGAGAAATGAGGAGTTTGGGATGAGCAGATGCACACTACTGTACATAAAACAGAGAAACAACAAGGACCTACTAAAGAGCACAGGGAACTACATTCAATATCTTGTGATAAACTATAATGGAAAAGGATCTGAATATACTGGTATATATTCAGATACACATCGGTAGAATATATATCGGTATATAACTGAACCACTTTGCTGTACAGCAGAGACTAACACAACATTGCAAATAAACTATACTTTAATTAAAAAATTAGTGCTTAATTATAATCTATTGAATAAAAATAAGAATCCATGAGAATAAGTAGAGGAAGGGAAGGAGGGAAAAAAGAGGAAGGGAAGGAGGGAGGGAGGCAAAGCTATCCCTTGAGTAAAATGCCAAGTAACCAATGTAGGAGTGCGGAGCTAGGAGACAAGGTTTGGTGAACATCATAGCAACTCGTATACTGATTTAGTCATGAATCACTGGTGGCCACTAAACTAGTTTGTGAGCATTTGATAAGGCAGAGAATATCTGCATAGTCTCAAAGCATTTCTTCACAGATTACTTATAAATTACAAAAGGGAAAATCAGTCATGTTATATGGAAAAAGTCCTGGCAGACACCACCCTTAGCAAGTGTTCAAGGTTAACATAATAATGGGACAAACCTAGAAAGCACATGATTGTGTTTCCTAATGTGATGCAGGGAGAAGAACACAATGTCTTTTCTGTTGTAGTTTTTCCAAAAGTAGATAACTCGAATTGAATCATAAGGACGTATCATAAAAATCCAAACTCAGGACATCCTAACTGGCCTGTTCTCTGTTAAAATTATAATGTTAAGAAAGACCAAGAAAGACTTGGGAACCTTTCAGATTAAACGAGATGAAGAAGACATGAAAATGAAATATAATGCATGATTCTGGTTTGGCTCCTAGACTAGAAAAAATTTCTAAAAAGGACATTACTGGGACAGTTGGGTAAATGTGAACAAGGTCTACAGATTCCATGGCATTTTGTCAGTATTAAGTTCTTTGACTTTGATCATCGTACTATGGCTATGCAAATGAACATCCTAGCGATTAGGAAATACATATACCCTAAAGTATTTAGGAGGAAATAGATGTAATTTCTACAATTTACAAATTATTGAGAAGAAAATGGCAAAGCAAACATGGGAAAATTATATCAAATATTGAATGTGGATGAAGAATAGCGGAACTTCTTTGTATTATTCTCACAGATTTTCCATAAATTGGAAATTATTTCAAAATGAAAACTGACAACATGTCTCATGCCAACCTAGGAATGTGCATTTGGGGAACTGGCTTTCAGAGCGACATTGAACCAAGAACCCTGTCCACTGAACAGGGAGTGTCTTAGTTTCATTGGATGAAGAATGTTTATTGGATTCCCATTCTGGAAGGTCCTGGAATTGGTAACTAAGATTCAGGTTGGATAGATTTATCCAATATTCTGGGATTAAAACTGACTTCAGTGCTCAAATTCAGTTCCTATTTTTCTTAGTTCTTTTATATTTTGATGTAAGGATTGTTTATATCTTACCAGAACATTGATGGATTTAGTTAAGACTCTGCATATTTTCTCTAAGTTTTTTTGTTTTAATTTTTCAGTAACAGGGTCCATTCAGCTGTTTAGTCTGTTGCCTTATCAAAATGGAAGTCCCTTTCCCTGCTTTCTGGCACTGAATGTCGCTCTGGAGAAACCTGAGATCATCCTGTTTTGTTTCTTTCTCTTTTTATTTTTGAAGGTGACTGGTTTTGACAGCAGGATACCTAAAAATAAATTATTTTAAAAATAAACTTATAGCTCAACAATTTATTTATAGCATGTCTGGGTATCCATATTTCCTGATATAAAGTATGCTTTTTTAACCTGCAGATTCCACTCTTATTTAAAGACATATTTCCTACAAATTTTCTGAGAACTTTTGCAGCTTTCTGTTGTTGTTGGATTCACTGAGAAATTGTTCTCATGTTATACTGTATTTCCCTCTCTTTCTTGGCTATTATCCTCACTCTAAAATTTTTTATTTTATTGAAGTATAGTTGATTTATGATGTGTTAATTTCTGCTGTACAGCAAAGAGATTCAGTATTATACACACACACATACACATTCTTTTTCATATTCTTTTCCATTATGGTGTATCACAGGATATTGAATATAGTTCCCTGTGCTCTATAGTAGGCTCTTGTTGTTTACCCATTCTATATGTAATAGTTTGTATCTGCTAACCCCAAACTCCCACTCCTTCCCTACCCCCTCCCACATTACTCTAAACGTTTTAATACTTTTCTCTGTACCTAAGCATTCCCTGATTATCTCATGTCTTTCCTCCATCCAACCAACTGGGTTTTCAATCATGTCTATTTTTT
This sequence comes from Hippopotamus amphibius kiboko, assembly GCF_030028045.1. NCBI lineage: Eukaryota > Metazoa > Chordata > Mammalia > Artiodactyla > Hippopotamidae > Hippopotamus > Hippopotamus amphibius. The sequence goes on along the minus strand of NC_080189.1, from coordinate 4,190,967 downwards.
CCCTCGATGTATCTAATTTATTTATGAGAAACCACACATGTATATTCTTTATGATACAACTGGTTCATTGATTAGATAAATGATGCCATATTTTTTGTGTTCTCAATTTACTTCCTTAGCTCTATGATCTCTCTTCATCATATTTTTATAATCTAATTAATTTATGAGATTTTTAAAAATTGACTTTCTATGTTTTATTAAATACCCCTATAATCATTCCTGGAATATCTGCTCTGGATAACATTTTCTTCCAGAATCATTTTGTTTTTTTGTCTTTTGTATGTTATGATCCTTCCTTCCTCCTCTTCCTCCTCCACTGGTTCACCCCCAGCCCCACCCTGTGTGTGTGTGTCTGTGAGTGTGTGCATCTGTGTGTGTATATGTTTGTCTCATATTTATTTTGGCCATAGTATGTGTGTCTAATGACAATGTTTGCTTTCATTTTTTTTTTTTTTACATACTTACTATGGGTCACTCTGTCCAAAACATTTTTGGGCTCTGACATGGTGCACATGAAAGCACCCTGACAATTTTTACCTTAAAATGAACCAGCTCCTCTCCCCCCATCCATCCAGCTACAGCTGTGAGGCTGACTACGGATTTGCATGAGCTTTTCTGTAGCATAAAGACTCTGGTGCAGGGGAGGCAAAAGCTTTTTTAATGAGAATTTAGTTTTTTTCCTCTTTCTTTCAATCTCTCTCTCTGAGAGTGACAAAGACTTTCTCATCAACCAGACTTCAGACAGACTCCTCTGAACCCTCTTTTTGACTAGAAATCATCTTTGGATCCTGTTTTTGGCTTGTGTAGCTCAGTGTAGCAAGAATCCTATTCAATCAGGTTGGTGAGAACCCCCCCCAGCCTTGATACCTGACCACCCATGGTATCAAATCAAGGTCCTTATTCCCCACCTTTGATGTCTAAGTCCTTGACCTGCCTTCAACAAGTATCCTATTCAGTTGATTTAGCAAGACTCTTCCTACTTTGGTGTCGCCTCCTGGTAATTTCCCATCCACCAGCCCCCACCTTGCTCCTTGGCTATAAATCCCCACTTGTCTGGCTGAGCTCAGAGTTGAACCCCATCTCTCTCCCGATTGCAATAGTCTCGACTGTCTTCCCAACAATTTAGCGAGTGTCAGAGTAGTTCTTTCTTTATCGAGATCCCTGACATGACACATTATTTATTCCATCATTTATCAGTTTGTGCCCACACGTCCTACCAGAACATAAGACCTAGGAGGAAGGGGATTGGCTGCTCACTTTCATCAATGTGCTTCTGGCACCTAGAATGGACTAGAGACGCAGTAAATACTTAACATTCATTGATTAATGTAGGAATGAATGGATGCGAGGACCACAGTTACTTAACTTTACTGAGGCTGCAGTACATTCCACTCTTTCTGAACCAAGAAATAGTAGATAATCCAAATGAATAACTTTCAATGGTGCAGAAAGTTAGTATGTAATAAATGCCCAATATAAACACAACGAGGTAAACAGCCTTATTCTCCCAACTCAAAATCAGGTCCTATATGTAAAGTGACATATCCTGGAGTCCCTTCTCTTCTCTTGTAACTGTCCCAACAGTAGACAGAACTTTTAATTTTCCCTTTGAATTTTCAAAGGGCTGCTCCAAACTAAGGAAGGAAGGTCAGGCACCAAATGGGGGGGAAGACGAGCAGTTTCATCACAAGGTGCCTTCGTGATTGCTTACAATTTGGAGCAGCCCTTTAGAACTTTTAGGATTTTCGTGACTCTCCTCATTTTCGCTCCTGGGATGAAGATGGAGCAAGACGTGGGGCTACACTGAGCCACAGTATAATCATCTATTTCTTTCTCTTTTGCTGTCCCGTCTACATGGGACATTATTCACAGGTTATACGTTGTACGTTGAATTGGACCTCTTGCCTTGTCTGCTTGTTGTGGCTGAATCTTTGACTGGGTATTTATTGAGTTACTAGGTACTTATGGGAGGGAGATGATGTGACCTGGCTCAATTCTGACATCTTTCCTATGTCATGGGAGAATTCTTACATGCACGTTATTACGTGTATTGTCTCCAAGGGACCCACTGTTTTGATATAACTTCATGTTGTAACTGACAATGTATATTGATCACTTCCTCTGCCCCATGCGTTGGGCAAACACTGGGCACATGAGATGCCCTGAGTCAACCTCTTCTGAAGGTCACTCAAGGTCACTGTGCTGGACACATTGCCCAGAGACAACACTGGGGCAAGGTCTGGTAAAGGCGGCTGGGAGGGAACAGATGAGGATTCTGTTTGTCCTTGACACCAAGTTGCTAGACAGTAAGGCGACGGCTTGGGTTCCTAGATGAACCTATGTGTTTAACCTCACGCTGTTACAATGGCTTGTCTACAAAGATTGAGTACAGTCAGCCTGGAGACAAGGGCTCAGAATAGTACAGTCTGTAAACCTTTCTCTGTGGCTAAAAGTAGTTCTTTCTAAAAACATAATAATTCCTCTTAAAATCTTAACAATGCATTAGAAGCGTGATAATACCCAGTGGTGTAAGGACGGGGAAAGGGGTGCTCTGTTTCTGTTGCTGGTGAGCAGATTGTTTCAATGGCTTTGGAAAATAACTTGACAGAAACTATTAAAGTAAAAATACACTTGCATTTTGACATGGAAAGGCACCTTATGGGAATCTATCTTACTGAAATAATATCATCACTTTATGAGAATATGGGAACAAAAATGTTTACTGAAGCATTGTTTATAGTGGTTACAAAATTGGGAAGCTGGAATACCAATTGTCAATGCATGAAAAATTAATACATCTTGGTGCATCTGTCTATGGGATATTATGCCCCTATTAAGGAATATATAGGAAAAAAAAAAAAAAAGGAATATATAGGACATACGTTAATTTAAAAAGGCAATTGGCAGAGAAATATACATGAATGGAAAAGAAGTCTATGTTTTGAGTGAGGGTGTGTATGTGTGTGTATTCTTTGTGTCTCTGCTTGTGTGGCCGTGTGCGTTTGTGTGAATACAGACGTAAAGTCGTCACATTGATTATTTTGGAGGAGGGGTTAGGTAGGGGAGGGGAGATGGAGAAACAGTTGACTTTTACGTTATGATTCCCCTGGCGAACTGTTGACTTCATTTGTGGCAACAAGCAGTATATATGACTTTTGTCGTTTGACTGGAAAACCCAATAAAATATTAAATAAAATGAAATCGTCATAGTTTGTGGCTTAGGGGACAAGTATGGAAGAATCAGGGCACAGGAGTCGCTCTACCCATCCACCTAACTTCCATGTCACGTTTCCAGCCTCACTCATTTGCCCCTTCAATACATGTCCAGTGGTACCAATGGTGTGACAGGTACTGTGCCCCCAGGATAGTAAGCTGTAAGCCTGAGCTCTTATACTATCCACCCAGTGGGAACACATCGCTGTTACCTGTATGTGTATGTTATGTGAGAGTCATTCCGCCTCTGCGAACCCGTTACTCATTTGTGTAACCATAGCTCTGCCTGCATTGGAGAAACTGAGGAAGGTAGGTCGGGCACCAAAGGTGGGGGAAGACGAGCAGTTTCATCACAAGGTGCCTTCGTGATTGCCTTCATCTGTTTGGCTTGAATGCAGTATTTCACAAAACCTCTTAAACAATTTCTCTTTCCAAAGCATATTAATATGACTTTGCATGACCCTGGGCCAAATCTGTCCAGAAAAAGGTATTTGCCCAACAAGTACAAGGCATTAAGTAACCAGTGCTATACTAATCAGTGTAGAGCTGAATGAAGAAAAGAGGGAATATTCCTTTATTCTCCATTTTGTATGACTTGCTCTCGGCAAGTGCTATGTCTAAACTGGGACCTCCTCTCCAAAAGTTTCATGGGAAGACTGAATAAACATAGCAGATTTTTTCTCTTAAAAAGAGACATGCAAGTCAAAACCACAATGAGGTATCACCTCACACCAATCAGAACAGCCATCATCCAAAAATCTAGAAACAATAAATACTGGAGAGGCTGTGGAGAAAAGGGAACCCTCCTGCACTGTTGGTGGGAATGTAACTTGATACAGCCACTATGGAGAATAGTATGCAGGTTCCTTAGAAAACTAAAAATAGAACTACCATATGACCCAGCAATCCCACTACTGGCCATATACCCTGAGAAAACCATAATTCAAAAAGATACATGCACTCCAATATTCACTGCAGCACTATTTACAATAGCCAGGACATGGAAGCAATCTAAATGCTCATCAACAGATGAATGGATAAAGATGTGGCACATATATAAAATGGAATATTACTCAGCCATAAAAAGGAACAAAATATTTGTAGTGAGGTGGATGGACACAGAGTCTGTCATACAGAGTGAAGTAAGTCAGAAAGAGAAAAACAAATACCGTATGCTAATGCATATATATGGAATCTAAAAAAATGGTACTGATGAACCCACTGGCAGGGAAAGAATAAAGATGCAGATGTAGAGAATGGACTTGAGGACATGGTGGGAGGGGAGGGGAAGCTGGGATGAAGTGAGAGAGGAATATTGACATATATACACTACCAAATGTAAAATAGATAGCTAGTGGGAAGCTGCTGGGAGATCAGCTTGATGATTGGTGATGACCTAGAAGGGCGGGGCAGGGAGGGTGGGAGGGAAGCTCAAGAGGGAGGGTATATGGGGATATATGTATAAATATAGCTGATTCATTTTGTTGTACAGCAGAAACTGGCACAACAGTGTAAAGCAATTATACCCCAATAAAGATCTGAAAAAAAAACCCCTAATATGCATGTCTAAGTAAATTATAAGGATCTATTATAAACACCCTTTAAAAATATAAACACCATGTATAATTGGTATCTGACCCAGAGGATCCAAGCTAGACCTGGGAAAGAAGAATTGGTTTGAACTCCTGATTTTTCTGGACACAAGTATTGATGCTATTTAATTCTGTAAGAACCTTTAGAGATGCCTGAGCAAACATTCAAAGAATCTCTCCCAAAACCTCCAGGTTTATTATTTCTGTTGAGCATCAGGAAGAATTACTAGGCAAGTGAAGTATTTCCTTAAGGCATCTCTCAAATTATGTCATCGTCTGCCCACCACTTAAAAAAAAAAACTATTCTTTGCTCATACATAGTAGAATTGAAATAATATAGGTGATGGTGTGCTTTAAAAAAGGAAAAACAACCCTGACTCTTATATCCTAATGTAACACACACTTTCTAACAAAGCATACTTTTTCTCTTAAATCTTGATTTATAAAATGGCTATACCAAGGACATCACTTAAATTGGACATAGAAAAAGCCAAATCTATTTTTAAAAGATAAGTTAGTTAAAGATCTTCAGGAAAAAACATGGTGAGCTTATTAAAATAAAATGCTCATGGGGGAGGGATAGAGTTGGATGTTGGGGTTAGCAGATGTAAGCTATTATATATAGAATGGATATACAACAAGGTCCTACTCTGTGGCACAGAGAACTATATTCAATATCCTATGCTAAACCATAATGTAAAACAAAATTATGTATATGTTATATATACACAATATGATTATATATATATATGGCTGAATCACTTTTCTGTATAGCAGAAATTAACACAACATTGTAAATCAACTATACTTAAATAAAATAAATTAAAATAAAATAAAATGAAGTACTCAGAGCTTCCTACTCTCCCTAAGGACCACGGTTCAGTTCATCCTCTCCACTGTGGACCTCTATAGGACATCCTGTGTCTTCCACATCGTTAAGCCCTTAATTAAATACTTTTTCAAACTGTTAAGATTGTTTCCTGTGTGTAGATTACATAGGATGTCACTGGCCCGTGCTCTTGGAATCACGGTTTCTTAAGGGTATCAGGACATGCTACAGTGTGTACACAGCCAGATCCTTGAAACATCACCTAAATAATGAGAGTGGAGCCCAAACCAGGGCTGCCGCAGGGGTTTCAACCATTGAGCCATCTCTCCAAGCAGCGTTCAGAGGAACTCAGGCTTGATTAGTTCTTGAAATAGTGGTAGGGCTTAGAAGTGCAAAGAAAAGTGACAAAATATTCAAATGGCCTGGAGGGGCTGAAGCTGGCAATTCCGGCTTGCTGATGGTGGTTCTGAATCTGTGGTTGGACTGCATGATCAGTCACGGGAGAAGTGTAGGAAGAACTAAAAGTCCACGGTCTCATGACCTCTTCTGCTGCCTTGATTTTAAATCTCCTCATCTTGAGTCAGGAAGTTTGTTTCTGAAGCTGGGTGGGAAAGACACTGGATTTGGGAGTCAGGAGCAAATTGTTTTCCTGTCTCTAACCAGCAAGGTAACCTCTCACTGTCTGTTTCCTTTTCTCCCAAGTGCGGATGAAGCATGCCCTTGACACTGTAGAGTCATAATGAGGACAGAATCAGATACTAGATATAAAAGCACTTTGAAGGGAATTACAGGATCTCCAAGTGTAAGAGAATATTATAATCTCTTTTACTTGCTATGGAAACTGGGCCTTTCCCCAGAGTAAGAACTGTGGGTTTTCAATCTCATGAGGGATTCAGACTTAATTGGAAATCTTACTGTGACGTTGCCTTCTGGAAATGTCTCTGGAAAATCCGCCAAAGTACCAGTGATGATGTCAGGAGGCCATTTGGCAAGATCTGGACTCACTGGGTGACAGTGACATTTCCCTGAGATATAATGTCACCCAGACAGGGTGTTACGTTTTCCTTTTGCTTTTCTCACTGAGCAGATCTAATTTTTCTCTCTGTTGCAGTCTATAGTTTTAAGGTAGATGAGTTTGAGTTTGTAAGCCAGAAAAATTCAAATATAATATCAAATCAGACCTCATAAGCCAATCAGTTTTCTTTACTTCAAGACGGAGTTAAGCCAACATGGATTCTCAAGAAGGTGACAGACACCTTCTTTAGTTGATGGGCTCAGTGTCTGCCTTGCCAGCCTGAAACCTTTCCCACACTGAATCACACTTTCTTTTCTGACAGTCGTAGGTGAGAGGGAAAATGAGAACCCCCAAGCTAGTAGCTAGTTAAATCAATCTGTATAGGCCTAATTACATTTATTTCAAAGGTGTTGCCTTTACCTAAAGGGACATGTAAGAAGATGATTTTGCTCTTTTACGGATATGAATTTGAGAAAAAAATCCCATGCTTTCTATTCCTCTGACTCAGAAGCTATTTTATCCCGCAGGACTGACCTTGTGGCCTTGGGATGTGTTTGTGTCAGATTCCTTCATTCTTTCTTTTCGTCTGTGTTGAGAAAATCACTTGTCAGTTTGGGGTGTTCTGTGCAAAGGCTCTTGTTCATAACTGTGTGCTTCCTCCCGCTTTGCAATGAAAACAACTGCCCTCATCTCCCTGTATCACAGCACCTCAGGACAGCTGAATCACGCCGAAAGCTCTCCTCTGCTCTTAACTCCAGCCAGACCCTTGGTACCCTCTTGAGTCTCTCAGGCATCAGGGGTAAGAGCAAAGTCAGGGGCAAGGCCACAGGATCCACAGGGATCTTGCCGCCTCTCGGAAAACTTTCTCATCTGCATCTTAACATTTTTGTTCATGTTAAATATGTAGTGTACATGTATTGGCAGGACAAAGATTTAGCAGAGTTCACAAGAAAGTTGTGCGTGTTTTCCTCGGATAAGGTTTACTGCTAACCTTGAAAAGCTGGCTCGATTTTAAAAGAAGAAGGACACAAGTATTGAGTGTCCAGCCGAGTCCCCTGGGTGTGCACTGTGTGCAGGACGCTGGACAGCTCCAAGTCGAGCATCCCAGAGGCCATTGCACCCTGTCCCCTCCGGCCACCGCCCGGATGCCCATCCCTGTACTACCGCAGATGGGGCCTTATTTCATCTTGCTCTGCATCCTTTACTCGAACTCTGTTCTGTATCCTTGTGGAGCCATGGGACTCTGCCCGCTTCCCTAGCAGGCTCGTGTGGGCAAGGCCACTCAACGGGTTTCCAGTGGTTGGCGTCGAGCGTGTGGCCTCCGCGCCTTATTCGGGCGCCGAGTGAGGTTCAGGGGTCCGCCGCTTCTAAGCTGTTGGTACAACCTGCTGATGAGCACGGAGACAGTTTGCACCGCCAGCTCATTGTCACTGTTGGGCCGTTCCATTTGTTCTCCTCCTCTGTGGTTACAGTTCCCTGGGAGTGGTGGCAGCTTCCTTATCCAGCTGGTCCTGCTATGGGATAACCTGGCCTCAGCTCTTCTCTCTGCATCTCGCTAAGGTCCTTTGGGGCACTACTTGTCTTATTTGTCAGAGTTTTCAGATTGGTGTCCATTGGACACCCAGGGCCTCCGAAGGCAGGAGAAGGAGAAGCTGAACAGAAGCTAGAAGCTGGAAGAGAGGTGGGTCTTACAGTCTGCAAAGGCACAGAAATGAATGGAGTCTCCTTGTGAGGGTGAGGGGCACCCCTGCCCTGCCATAGTTTATCTTCTGTTTTGGTGGAGGGACCAGGTGGTCAATAAATACTTGTGTTAAGAAGAAAGGGTAGCAGGGAGGCAAGGAGCCCATGTCCAACCAAGAAATATTTATTAACACCTACTAATTGCCTGGCTGTGTCCAGAACCATGAAGGCTGTAAAGCCCTTTGGGGTTTACAGTTGTTAGCAGCAAGCAAATCCCATTTCTTCACAACAATAGAAAACCCACATGGACACTCCCTCTTGCAAGAGCACCGGAATCACAACTAACTGCTGAACAATCATCGACAGAAAGACACTGGAACTTACCAAAAAAGACACCCCACATCCAGAGACAAAGGAGAAGCCACAATGAGATGGTAGAAGAGGCACAAATGCATTAAAATCAAATCCCATAACCTCTGGGTGGGTGACTCACAAACTGGAGAATAGTTATACTGCAGAAATCCACTCACTAGAGTGAGGGTTCTGAACCCCATGTCAGGTTTCCCAACCTGGAGGTCCAGCAAGCGGAGGAGAAATCCCCAGAGAATCAGACTTTGAAAGCCAGCGGGATTTGATTGCAGGACCTCCACAGGACTGGGGGAAACAGAGGGCACTCTTGGAGGGCACACAAAAAAGCATGCTCACCAGGACCCAGGGGGAAGGAGCAGTGGTCCCATAGGAGACTGAACCAGACCTACCTGCTGGTGTTGGAGGGTTGCCTGCAGGGGTGGGGGGCAGCTGTGGCTCCCTGAGGGGACAGGGACACTGGCAGCAGGGGTTCTGGGAAGTGCTTATTGGTGTGAGCCCTCCCAGAGTCTGCCATTAGCCCCACCAAAGAGCCTGTAAGCTCCAGTGCTGGGTATCCTCAGGCCAAACAACCAACAAGGTGGGAACAGAGCCCCACCCATTGGCAGACAAGTGGATTAAAGTCTTACTGAGCTCCACCACCCAGCCCTACCCACCATCAGTCCCTCCCATCAGGAAGCACCCACAAGTCTCCTAGATAGCTTCCTCCACAAGAGGGCAGACAGCAGTATCAAGCAGTATCAGCAGTATTTCATCTTGTGGAACTGAAAACCACAGACACAGAAAGATAGAGAAAATGAAAAGGCAGAAGACTTTGTACCAGACGAAGGGACAAGATAAAGCCCAGAATAACAACTAAATGAAGTGGAGATAGGCACCCTTCCAGAAAAAGAATTCAAAAAATGATGGTGAAGATGATCCAGGACTTTGAAAAAAGACTGGATGCAAAGATCAAAAAGATGCAAGAAAAGTTTAGCAGAGATCTAGAAGAATTAAAGAACAAACAAACAGAGATAAGCAACACAATAACTGAAATGAAAAATACATTAGAAGGGGACTTCCTAGGTGGCATAGTGGTTAAGAATCTGCCTGCCAATGCAGGGGACAGGGGTTCGAGCCCTGCTCTGGGAAGATTCCACATCCATAGAGCAACTAAGCCTGTGCGCCACAACTATTGGGCCTGTGCTCTAGAGCCTGTGAGCCACAACTATTGAGCCCATGTGCTGCAACTATTGAAGCCCATGTGCCTAGGGCCCATGCTCCACAACAAGAGAAGCCACTACAATAAGAAGACTGCGCACCACAGTGAAGAGTAACCCCCACTCTCAGCAACTAGAGAAAGACTGTGTGCAGCAACGAAGACCCAATGCAGCCAATAAATAACTAAAATAAATAAATAAGTAAATAAATTTATTTAAAAAATACACTAGAAGGAACCAATAGCAGATTAACTGAGGCAGAAGGTCAAATAAGTGACCTGGAAGACAGAATGGTGATAATCATTAATGCAGAAAAGAATAAAGAAAAAAGAATGAAAAGAACTGAAGACAGCCTAAGAGACTTCTGGGACAACATTAAATGCACCAGCATTTGCATTACAGGGGTCCCAGAAGAAGAGAGAGAGAAAGGACTCGAGAAAATATTGGAACAGATTATAGTCGAAAACTTCCCTAACATGGAAAAGGAAATAGCCACCCAAGTCCAGGAAGCACAGAGATCCCAGGCAGGGTAAATCCAAGGAGAAACACACCAAGACACATAATTGTCAAATTGACAAAAATTAAAGACAAAGAAAAATTATTAAAAGCAACAAGGGAAAAACGACAAATAACATACAAGGGAACTCCCATAAGGGTAACAGCTGATTTCTCAGCAGAAACTCTGCAAGCCAGAGGGGGTGGCATGATATATTTCAAGTGATGAAAGGGAAGAACCTACAACCAAGAATACTCTACCCAGCAAGGATCTCATTCAGATTTGATGGAGAAATCAAAAGCTTTACAGACAAGCAACAGCTAAGAGAATTCAGCACCACCAAACCAGCCTTAAAAAAAACACTAAAGGAACTTCTCTAAGTGGGAAACATAAGAGAAGAAAAGGACCTACAGAAACAAACAAAAAAAGCAATTAAGAAAGTGGTAATAGGAACACACATATCAATAATTACCTTGAATGTAAATGGACTAAATGCACCAACCAAAAGACACAGCCTGGCTGAATGGATACAAAAACAAGACCCATGTATATGCTGTCTACAAGAGACTCACTTCAGACCTAGGGACACATACAGACTGAAAGTGAGGGGATGGAAAAAGATATTCCATGCAAATGGAAATCAAAAGAAAGCTGGAGTAGCAATACTCGTATCAGATAAAATAGACTTTAAAATAAGGAATGTTACAAGAGACAAGAAAGGACATGACATAATGATCAAGGGATCAACCCAAGAAGAGGAGGTAACAATTATAAATATATATGCACCCACTATAGGAGAACTTCAATACATAAGGCAAATGCTAACAACTATGAAAGAGGAAATCAACCATAACACAATAACAGTGGGGGACTTTAACACCCCTTTTACACCAATGGACAGATCATCCACACAGAAAATTAATATGGAAACACAAGCTTTAAATGACACAATAAACCAGCCAGATTTAATAGATATCTATAGGACATTACATCCAAAAACAGTAGATTACAAGTTCTTCTCAAGTGCACATGGAACATTCTCCAGGATAGATCACATTTTGGGTCATAAATCAAGCCTTGGTAAATTTAAGAAAATTGAAATTGTATCAAGGATCTTTTCTGACCACAACACTATGAGATTAGAAATCAACTTCAGGGAAAAAAATGTAAAAAACATGAACATATGGAGGCTAAACAATATGCCACTAAATAACCAAGAGATCACTGAAGAAATCAAAGAGGAAATCAAAAAATACCTAGAGACAAATGACAATCAAAACACAATGATCCAAAACCTATGGGATGCAGCAAAAGCAGTTCTAAGAGGGAAGTTTACAGCCATACAATCCTATCTCAAGAAACAAGAAAAATCCCAAGTAAACAGTCTAATCTTACACCTAAAGAAACTAGAGAAAGAAGAGCAAACAAAACCCAAAGTTAGCAGAAGGAGAGAAATCATGAAGATCAGAGCAGAAATAAATGAAATAGAAACAAAGAAAACAATAGCAGAAATCAATAAAACTAAAAGCTGGTTCTTTGAGAAGATAAATACAATTGATAAACTTCTAGTAAGACTCATCAAGAAAAAGAGGGAGAGGACTCAAATCAATAAAATTAGAAATGAAACAGGAGAAGTTACAATGGACACTGCAGAAATAAAAAGCACCATAAGAGACTACTACAAGCAACTATATGCCAATAAAGTGGACAACCTGGATGAAATGGACAGATTCTTAGAAAGGGTTAACCTTCCAAGACTGAATCAGGAAGAAATAGAAAATATGAACAGACCAATCACAAGTAATGAAATTGAAACTGTGATTAAAAATCTTCCAACAAACAAAAGTCCAGGATCACATGGCTTCACAGGTGAATTCTATCAAACATTTAGAGAAGAGCTAACACCCATTCTTCTCAAACTCTTGCAAAAAGTTTTAGAGGAAGGAACACTCCCAAACTCATTCTATGAGGCCACCATCACCCTGATACCAAAACCAAAGATACTACAAAAAGAGAAAACTACAGACCAATATCACTGATGAATTTGCATGCAAAAATCCTCAACAAAATACTAGCCAACAGAATCCAACAACACATTCAAAGGATCATACACCATGATCAAGTGGGGTTTATCCCTGGAATGCAAGGATTCTTCAAATCAATCATTGTGATACACCATATTAACAAATTGAAGGATAAAAACCACATGATCATCTCAATAGATGCAGAAAAAGCTTTTGACAAAATTCAACACTCATTTATGATAAAAACTCTCCAGAAGGGGGGCATAGTGGGAAACTACCTCAACATAATAAAGGCCATATGTGACAAACCCACAGCAAACATCATTCTCAATGGTGAAAAACTGAAACCATTCCCTCTAAGATCAGGAACAAGACAAGGATGTCCACTCTCTCTTCTACTATTCCACATAGTTTTCGAAGTCCTTGCCACAGCAATCAGGGAAGAAAAAGAAATAAAAGGAATCAAAATTGGAAAAGAAGAAGGAAAACTGTCACTGTTTGCAGATGACATGATACTATACTTAGAAAATCCTAAAGATGCCACCAGAAAACTACTTGAGCTAATCAATGAATTTGGTAAAGTTGCAGGATACAAAATTAACACACAGAAATCTCTTGCTTTCTATACACTAACAATGAAAGATCAGAAAGAGAAATTAAGGAAACAATCCCATTCACCACTGCAACCAAAAGAATAAAATACCTAGGAATAAACCTAACTAAGGAGGTGAAAGACCTGTACTCAGAAAACTATAAGACACTAATGAAAGCAATCAAAGATGACACAAACGGAGAGATATACCATGTTCTTAGATTGGAAGAATCCATATTGTGAAAATGACTATACTACCCAAAGCAATGTACAGATTCAATGAAATCCCTATCAAATTACCAATGGCATTTTTTATAGAACTAGAACAAAAAATCCTAAAATTTGTATGGAGACACAAAAGACCCTGAATAGCCAAAGCAATCTTGAGGGAAAAAAATGGAGCTGGATGAATCAGACTCCCTGACTTCAGACTATAGTACAAAGCTACAGTAATCAAGACAATATGGTACTGGCACAAAAGCAGAAATATAGATCAATGGAACAGGATAGAAAGCCCAGAGATAAACTATGCTCAACTAATCTATGACAAAGGAAGCAAGGATATACAATGGAGAAAAGTCAGCCTCTTCAATAAGTGGTGCTGGGAAAACTGGACAGCTACATGTCAAAGAATGAAATTAGAACACTCCCTAACACCATACACAAAAATAAACTCCAAATGGATTAAAGACCTAAATGTAAGGCCAGACACTGTAAAACTCCTGGAGGAAAACACAGGAAGAACAGTCTTTGACATAAATCACAGCAAGGTCTTTTTTGACCCACCTCCTAGAGTAATGGAAATAAAAACAAAAATAAATAAGTGGGACCTAATGAAACTTCAAAGCTTCTGCACAGCAAAGGAAACTATAAGCAAGATGAAAAGACAACCCTCAGAATGGGAGAAAATATTTGCAAACGAATCAACAGACAAGGGATTAATCTCCAAAATATATAAACAGTTCATCCAGCTCAACATCAAAAAAACAAACAACCCAATCAAAAAATGGGCAGAAGACCTAAATAGGCCTTACTCCAAAGAAGACATACGGATGGCCAAGAGGCACATGAAAAGCTGCTCAACATCACTCATTATTAGCGAAATGCAAATCAAAACTACAATGAGGTATCACCTCACACTGGTTAGAATGGGCATCATCAGAATATCGACAAACAGTAAATGCTGGGGAGGGTGTGGAGAAAAGGGAATGCTCTTGCACTGCTGGTGGGAATGCAAATTGATACAGCCACTATGGAGAACAGTATGGAGGTTCCTTGCAAAACTAAAAATAGAGTTACCATATGACCCAGCAATCCCACTACTGGCCATATACCCAGAGAACACCATAATTCAAAAAGACACATGCACTCCAATGTTCATTGCAGCACTATTTACAATAGCCAGGACATGGAAGCAACCTAAATGTCCATCAACAGATGAATGGATAAAAAAGATTTGGTACATATATACAATGCAATATTACTTAGCTGTAAAAAGGAATGAAATTGGGATATTTATAGAGACATGGATGGACCTAGAGATTGTCATACAGAATGAAGTGAGTCAGAAAGAGAAAAACAAATATCATATATTAACACATATGCGGAATATAGAAAAATGGTACAAATCAACTGGTTTTCAAGGTAGAAAGAGACACAGATGTAGAGAAGAAACATATGGACACCAAGGGGGGAAAGTGGGGGGGAGGGTTTGGGGGGGAATGAATTAGGAGATTGGGATTGCCATATATACATTACTAATAAGAAAAAAATATCAGATTGTACACTTTAAATATATGCAGTTTATTGTATGTCAAGTCTGTCTCAAAAAAAATTCTTAAAAACAGAAAGAAAGAAAACCCACGTGGAGTATCATGGAAGCACAGGCTGAATCGCGCCTCATAGGAATTCAGAGAAGGCACCAGTCTGGGTTGACAAGGAGCCAGGAAAACACCATGAAAAAGGAGAGATCTCAGCTGAAACACTGAGGGACCATCAAAACTGGATTGATGGAAAGAGGAGAAAAAGGCTCTGCCGGGAGCCAGAAACAGGAACCAGGATTAGGAAAAAAGAAGGAGGCATCTTTGCTCCCTCTGTATCCTGCTTTAACTCTGGGAGTTTATGTTCACGATGGTGGGTGGAGTCCTGAGAAGTCCTCCCACTGATGAAGTGTCATTTAATTCTATCAATTAGATTCTTCTTATGGCTGCCAAGTGGAGAAGAAGGGAGAAGCTTATGGCAGCAAAGATTAAACCAAAATATGATTCTCCTTTTGGCTCTCCCTTTGCCAGAATTCATGAACAAGGGCAGATAAAACTGAGGCTTGGATGCCGTGGAGATTTAGGCCTGTGAATGCTTCCCTGCTTTTCCCCATCCTCAAGGTCGGTGCTACGTAGAACATAAGTCTCGCTGTCATTTTAAGACACCTTGTTTTTTTCTGGACACTTTCGAATGTTTATTTTCTTTGTCTTGAACAACTCAGTTGTTAGTCATAATAACGTCTAATACGCTGTGTAACATATAATAGGTGTTTCACAAGTACTTGTTGACTCTGTCAGCCCCACCATTTCGATAGGAAAGCTTCCAACACAGGGCATTTTCATGGAAATGTACCATATTTTGGATCTTTGGCCTCATCACGTCAGTAATGGAATGTGCTTTGTCTTCCTTCGCTTTGGCACTGATTTGCCAAATTAAATTAAATGTCCTCTCCATCCTTCCTTTATCTCCCAAACCCTAAGTATTAAATGATATTAATATATATTAATGTAATATATCATAGGCACTTAATGTGTATTTTATGTGAGTTACGAATAAAAAATATTTGGTCCACTCCGGCGACATGTGAACTGTAATTATATTCCTCCAATGGAGACTCAGACATTTCCTTCAGGGGGAGGAGAGGAATTTCTGAGACCTCTTGTGTAAAGCAGGTGGGGGTTGGTGGGGCCTGTTTCTGGTGACTATAGGGTTGGAGTGCTCCCTATAGCACTTCCTGTAAGATCTACCATGGGTCGCACTTGAAAGGGAGGAGTTCCATCAGGGGTACCCTGGTCTAGCATCTTCAGGGGACTCTCGTCCTGAGCAGGAAGAGCAAGGCTTGTTCAGAGAGATTCAGCCCAGATCCTGATAGAATCAGAGGCTGCCCTGCTCAGAAGGGTGCTGTGTCCTTAGACAAAGGGGGTGGGGTCATTTCCCCTTATGGACCTAGAGGTAGAGGAGGTTTAAAATTTGAATGGGTTCCCTCAAAGAGCCTTTGGACACGTAAGGCATGGGATTGCCCTCTCTGTGGTATAACGCTGTGTCTGCAGCTGATAACAGTCGCTCCCAGTATTTCTCCACGGCTCTCACACCTAAAGGAGGAGTGGTAGATGCGTCCCTGATTCTGGCTCAGGTTCTTAAGATTGTGCTAGATAGTGGTTGTGGTACCTGAGGGGGAGGGTTGTCAAGGAAGAAGACCCCTCCCAGGAGACGTCTTCTCTCCCCCATGCAGTTATCGCAGTCATCCCGCCCAGGAACTTGGCTGGAGAAGCCTCAGAATGAGGGGATGCAGCCCTCAGGCTTTTTGCTGGCATGAGCTGCTCATAAGGATCCTTGATGTTTCTTATTCTCTGATCTTCCCAAACCACCCTACACACTCGGATGTGATGCGGTGAAGCTGTGACTTCTCTCCCTCCATGCAGAGTCCTCATCTCCAGGCATGAGCCTTGAGTGTGCGCCTCTGAGAGCTCCAGTATGTTCTAGATCATTCTCAAATATATGCGGGGCGGGGGGGATGAATGGAACCAGGTATACCAGACTCCCCCAGAGACCAGGTTCTCAAAGGGGAGGGTTATTCCAGGCATTCTGGTGAGGCTTTGAAGAATGGAATTCTGACAAGTCAGATATGTATGTGTTTCCCAACCACACCCTACCCATGTTGGACACCTCTTAGATGAACTAAGGCAAAAACAAAAGTTTTAATATAGTTTTAGAATTAAAATAAATGACGCAGGTGATCCACTCTTTTTTTAAAAATCTATTTTATAGAAGTAGAATCTGAATATCAAAAACAAGGTTGTTTACTCCAGATTTTGTAATGGGATTCAGAAACTTCTTTTGATTTTGTGTTCATGGTCTTTTCCACGTCATCTCAGCTGTCCCTGGTATTAACCTTATTCCTGATAAGAGTGATGTATTATGGTGACCAAGATGGCCTTCACATACCCCTCAGCTTGACTAAACTTTATTGGTGTCTTCCTGACTCTTGGCACTGCCCTCCCTTTTCATAGAGCATTTTCTTCAGAAAACTTGCAAATGTAAATTCTTTCTCTGTCCCTTAGAGATGTAAATGCTTTAAAAAAACTTCCTGCCAGTTTCATAACCCAGGGCTGTCTTTCTCAAGGACCTGGAGCCATCCCTTTAAAATGTAATTATCAAGGGAGATAGCGCTCCATCTCTGGTCCCTGTGAGAGTAGGAGCCTAACTTTGGTGGACACTTTCCTCCAAGTTGTAAAGCTTTCTCCTGTTATGAAGATGCAAGAAAGCTTACTTTTCTTTGGGGAAAAGCCAATTCTCAGACAGATGTCCTATGTTCCTTCCACCACCCCAGATCCTAAAAATTCTCCTACTCTTTGTGTCAGCAGAGCTGAGCTCAGACTGTGTTCTGGTCTCTCCATCTTATTGCAATAGCCTTGAATAAAGTCTTCCTTACCTCATTAACTTTGGGGCACTTTCTGCTTTGACAATGGTGAAGACAAAAGAAACATAAGACTGTACATCAACTATACTTCAGTTAAAAATAACAACAGCAGCAGCAACAACAAGGGCTTGTCTCTATGTTTTTTGCAGATCCTGGTGCCCCATATTTTCCCAGACGACCAAAGTGGCCCTTGGATTTTGGAAGTTTTTGAGCACAGAGCACCCTATACTTTTCTCATGAGCTACTTATTATACATTGCAATGTTGTGGCAGTTTTTGAGTTGTTTTAAATATTTTAACAAATGCCAGATTTCATCGTAGTTGTGTCTTGCAGCTGCCTAAGCCAAATGGAAGTTTGAAGGCTAAGAAACTACAGAATAAATACAATTGTAGGTAAGAATGAAAACAAGACAAGTAAAAATCTATGACATTCTGCCAGGGATGGACAAAGGAGAGCCTGAAACGACCATGGCCATACTCATGCTGTGCTTGGAAGTGTGAATGGAACTCATGTCATCAGTAGCCCCTTGGAGCAGATACGTGTTCCCTGAGGCCCGTCCAATGTGGGTGAGGCCTCTCTAAGTCCCAGAGGTCCATAGGAGGCTCCCAGCCATTGAATTAGGAAGGCTATGGCCTTGACTCCCATTCCACTAATGTGGCTGGACCCAGGACCCCAGACCAGGGCTTCCAGCCCACCTGTCCATGGGCCATGTGCTTATTCCATACACACACTCCAGCTTACCTTCCTAACTGATCCCCATTCACTGTCAGTTGTCTCTATTCTAGCGACTCACTCAAGTTCAAAACCTAGGAGTTATCCACCACTTATTCTGGTTAAAAGGTCCTACAGATCTTAGGTACATAGTTCTTGAACCCATCCCTTTTTCTCTACCACTACCAACTGGTCTATTTCAAGTCCTCATTATTTACTACCTAGACTATTATAATCGCCTCCCACTAGGTCACCCAACTGTACTCTTTATCAAAAGTGTTTCTTCTGTCCAGCTGGAAGAATAATATTTTTCAAATACAAGACCAACCATGTCATTCCCTTACAAAAACCCTCCCTGGTGAATGCAGAGTAACATCCAAACTTCTCAGCCAGGTTCACTGACCCCTTCTGACTTGGCCTCTCTCACATCCCTCTGGCTCTTTCCCAGTCTCAGGGTATTCCTAACAGTACTGACCTATGTGTCACTTCCTGGACACATCATGCTGTTTCAGGCTACCAAACTTTCACTCACATAGGCTCACTTTCCATCAGTCTCTGCCTGGCATGTTAATAGCTCATAACCCTGAATTGCCTGTAGTTCCCAGCAATTTTATGTCCCTTTATGGGAAGTTGACCCTTGGATTGAGTGCAAATAAATGATCCCCAAGAACTGGATGAAACATTTCCTCTTCCCCATCTCAGCAGAGGTTTCCTAAGGCTCAGGTTTCCTTACCAACAGTACGAAGGAGTAAGGACCTGCTAACCCTATACAAGAATTAAACATGGCCTCTCCCCTAAAGAATGAATAGGTTACTACAGGAAAAAACAAGAAGACGATGTTCATATTCACTGAAGGAGGTAGCATTTGAGGTGGGGAGGATGGGTTCGATAGGTGGGAATTTCAATAGAAATATCTGCTCCTGTTACTTCTTCCTCCCAGAATGTTCACTTGCCTTTAAGCTTATTTCCACATTAGAGTTCAGGATATAAAGACATAGAACTCCATGTGAAATGTATGAACCCTCACAATTGTCAAATGATAGATCTTTGATTACTTGTAGATTAATTAGAAATAGCACCAAAAATATTTTTATTTTTATAAAAATACATTTTTTAATAAAAATGTGTTTTTTAATTAAAAAAATGTTATCATATGGCAATGATACCAGTGTATTTCCTAGGTAATACCTTCTGATCTGCTCTTCCTTTGAATAAGTCGTTTTGTAAAAACATTAAAATTCATGAGATTGACCAGGGAGTTCTACATTTCAAATTGTAGTGATTCTTGCTCTAAAGTCTTTTGCTATAGACCAAATCCCCTGATTTCTTTAGGATGCATTCGGCATTGCCTCAGTCTAGGTTATAGTTAAATAGATTTCTATTTCCCTTCCTTAATATAGTTCACCTAACCTCACTTTTCTGGATCTATCAAAGTACTACCTCAGCCCTGATGCAAACCCTTTAATAGGATTTGAATAATGTACTGCTATATAACCTTTGAAAAACGATTGGGTCTCAATACTAGGACATGGAATTCAGGGATGTGAATTTTAGCCTCATTTTAAGTGTCTGGTTATATTCCATAGGACAAATGCCATTCCCATTAAAAGAAATAAAAAAGAAGAAAAATACTTCATTTTAAGAGAGTCTTATAAGGGAACCTTCTTCAAAATATAGAATTTTGAGAGTAAAACTAAAAGATATAAGTATTAAAATAGATTTAATTTAGCTGGTTTAATCCCCCACTTATATTGGGATTAAAAACAGTAATCTATCTTAATACAAACTAATGTGGTAGTATACTTTTGCTGGTTCTAGGAGCAATGTACATTTATGGTGGAGAATTCTTTTCTTTTTTCCATTTTATTTATTTATTTATTATTTTTTTTTGAGGTACACCAAGTTCAATCATCTGTATTTATACACACATCCCCGTATTCCCTCCCTCCCTTGACTCCCCACCACCCTCCCCATCCCAGTCCTCTAAGGCATCATCCATCCTCGAGTTGAACTCCCTTTGTTATACAGCAACATGGTGGAGAATTCTTTAAAAGCACAAAATACATGAGAAAATAAAAAGTGAATATCACCTACAACTCTTTCTCCTGAGAATAACCACTCAATATGTGGTTCATTTTCTTACCATCTTTTTTTTCCCTACGTAGTATTTTAAAACATAACTGTAATTAAAAAGTGTATATATGGGGCTTCCCTGGTGGTGCAGTGGTTAAGAATCCACTTGCCAATGCCGGGGACACAGGTTTGAGCCCTGGTCCAGGAAGATTCCACATGCCGAGGAGCAACTAAGCCTGTGTGCCACAACTACTGAGCGCATGTGCTGCAACTATTGAAGCCCACATGCCTAGAGCCCATGCTCTGCAACAAGAGAAGCCATGGCACTAAGAAGGCCGTGCACCTCGAGGAAGAGTAGCTCCCACTCCCTGCAACTAGAGAAAGCCCACGCACATCAATGAAGACTCAACACAGCCAAAAATTAAATAAATAAATAATAAAATAAATCTTAAAAAAAGTATATAGCTTTAATTTTAAAATGTTATTGTTTAATCAACATTTTAAAAAAGTATTATTTCCTTTCATCCAATATTGCCACCTTTAAGAATTTTTCCTCCCAGTTTTACCGAGATATAATTGACATATAGTAGTGTATACGCTGAAGGTGTACAGCATAATGATTTGACTTACATACATTATGAAATATTTGCCACGATATGTTAAGTGAGCACTCATAATCTCAGATAGATTCAAAATAAAAGAAAAAGAAAAAAAAAGGATTTTTTCTCGCCATAAAAACTTTTAGGATTTACTCTATTAACAAACTTCACATGGAAGTGTTAATTACATTTATCATATGGTACATTTAGTACCTGGTACTTATTTATAACTGGAAGTTTGTACCTTTTGACTACCTTCATCCAACTCCTTCTTCCCATACCCTGCCTTTGGTAACCACAAATCTGCTCTCTTTTTCTGTGGGTTTGTTTTTGGAGTGTAATTGACCTACAACACTGTGTTAGCTCCTGGTTCACAGCATAGTGAGTCGACATTTCTATACATTTCAAAATTATCACTGTGATAAGTCTAGCGCACTGGAAGCTGCCAAACATTGCTGAGAGAAATGAAAGACTTCAGCAAATGGAAAGAAACCTAATGTTCACGGATTGGAAACAATGTTTTTAAGATGGTAAACTACCAAAAGCGATCTACAGATTGAATGTAATCCCTATCAAAAATATCTACTGCCTTTTTTTTTTTCAGAAATGGAATAGCCAATCCTCCAATTCATATGGAATCAAAAGGGGCCCCGAATAGCCAAAAGAATCTTGAAAAAGAAAAGCAAAGGTGCAGAACCCACACTTCCTAATTTCAAAATGTAATATGAAGCTACAGTAATCAAACAGTATGGTAATGACGTAAGGACAAACCCATAGACCAATGGAATATAATTGAGAGTTCAGAAATAAACCTATATATCTATGGCGAAATGGCTTTTGTCAAGGGTACCAAAATCATTAAACAGGGAAAGAATAATTTCTTCAACCAATGTTGCTGGGATAACTGGCTAGCCATATTCACCAAAAGCACAAGCAACAACAACAAAAAAAAACATAGATAATTTGGACTTTATCAAAATTAAAAACCCTTACATCAAAGGGCATTATCAAGAAAGTAAAAATACAATCTCTATAATGATGGAAAATATTTGCAAATCATACATCTGATGAGTCTTATATCCAGAATATGCAAATAACTCTTAAAACTCAACAACAAAAACCCAATTAAAAATAGGAAAAGGACTTAATGAGACATTTCTCCAAAAACGATATACAAATGACCAACAACAAGCACATGGAAAAATGTTCAACGTAATTAGACATTAGGAACATGCAAATCAGAACCACAAGGAGTTACCACTTCACACCCACTTAATTAATACGATAAAAAATATAAAATAAGAAGTGCTGGCAAGTATGTAGAGAAATTGGAACTTGTGGACATTGATGCTGGGAATCCAATATGATTCAGCCGCTATGGAAAACAGTCTGGCTGTTCCTCATAAAGTTAAACATAGAATTACCATATGACCCAGCACTTCCAATCTAGGTATATCCCCCAAAGAACTGAACACACGTCCTCAAACAAATACATGCATATGCATGTTTATAGCAGCAAATGATCAAAAGGTAGAAGAAGAAGCGTGTACATCAATGGATAAAGCAATAAAAAAAATTGTGGTAATATTGGAATATTACTAACCCATAAAAGCATGCAACAATGTACACGAGTTTCAAAAACATTACTCTAAGAAGCCAGACATAAGACGCCACCTATTGTATGATTCCATGTATATGAAATATGCAGAATAGGTAAATCCATAGAGACAGAAAGTAGTTTACTCGTTGCCAAGGGCTGGGGAGAGAGAAAAACAGGGGGCAACTGCTTCATGTACACAGGGTTTCCTTTTGGGGTGGTGAAAGTCTTTTGGACAATATAGAGGTGGTAATTCCCCAAATTGTGAATATTCTAAAAGTCTCTGAATTGTCTGCTTTATAATGACTTTTATTTTTATGTCATATGAATTTCACTTCAGTAAAAACAAGCAAAGCCAAACAAATCTTGTGTTGCATGTATCAACCGCTGTTCCTTCTCATTGCTGAGCAGTATTCCATTGTATGGATGTAATTACTGTGGTAGAGCACAGAGCAATGGCTACCAGAAGATAATATTGGGAGAAAGATGTAACCATAAACAGGTAGGAGCTTTTTTCTTATGGTTCTGTGTGCTTGTGGTGGTGCCCGTACATGGATAAAATGTCATAGAACTTAACATTAAAAAAAATGAGCACATACAAAAGATGTTAATTTAGTTAATAGCATCGCAACAGCGCCAATTTCCTGATTTTGACCGTTCTGGCTACAAGGTCACTTATGTCCCATGTCTAAGCACTCCATCTCTACCCAGGCTTCATGGCACTCCATGAGCTGCTTTGTGAAATATATGTTTTTCTGCTATGGATGTCAAGGTTTTGCTCCAGAAACTAGGGATTGATGTTGTGATTCTCCTATTGGAGTTTGCATAAACTCTACACTGAGTCTTTTCCCACCAAAGTACCGCTAGTGACATACAGTCTCCTGGGTCCCATGGCCTGAGTGTCAAGAGGGCTGGTACCACATCCTGGACCTCTGACAGCCCTAGTGCTGTCTGGTGTATGAGTAAGAGCAGTATTTCCAAGTGTGGAATATGCTGCCTTCGGGACCCACTGTGCGGTGCTGCTGCCTTGGCGATGAAAAGTGATACATATTAATTTATCTTTAATTCAGAGGGCAAGTCGCAGTATGCCAGAGACCCGTAAGCATTTCAGTGATATGATTGGCCCTTTAATATTTATCTCTGCGCTTCTGGACCTCACACGTCTTACAAGGCCTCCAATGTACATGCTACTTCTGTCCCAGTAACACGACATCATCAATGTCAGCATACGTGTGACGTTCTGGGGAATAGCCAGATGGTGCAGGTCTCTTTGAGCAGAAAAGTTAAAGAGCGCTCTGGAGATAGGTTATAAATGTATACTGCCATCTATTCCAAGCGGTTGAGAATTATTTCTGCTTTCCCTCTATCAAGAGAAATGGAACAGAATGCATTTCCCACATCAGTGGTCACACCCTCTGTACCTGAGGCCATGCCAATCTGCTCTCGTAAAGATGCAACAACCGGAGAGAAGCTGCAGTTAGAGCTACTACGTAGGTGAGTTGGGAATGGGCCCAACTTGATGAATTACACAGAGAAATAATGGGAAACGCCACCACTTGAGTTTTCCGTTTTTAAGGGTAGAACTCATCTCTGCTATTCCCTCTGAGATGCAATATTATTTTAAATTTACTAACCTGGCAGGGAATTGAGAGGCCATTTCAAAGCCTTTCACTTGGCCATCTTCATTAGGATAACTCATTTCACAGCCCAAGAATTAACATAGGGGTTCTGCCAACTAGACATATTGTGTATTTATTCCAAGTATACGTTCAGGCACCAGGAAATACCACTAGTGGACAGCATGTGTACCTTTGGCCTCGCCTACTGCCTGTCCCATTATACACACCACCTTCAATTGGTGAAGAGGGTTATGATGATATTTTATATCCTAGGGACTCTCTGTCCAACAGTTCTCAAGATGTGTCAATGTCCCCTTTTCCGCACAATGTGTCACCTACATAAATGGTCATAGTCCCCTTTGGGGAAAGACTGGGTGAATCACTATTGTATACAGTTGCTATGATGTTCAAGGTGCTTTTACCCAGGCACAAGACCTCACCATCAGTCAATGCACTCCGTCCGAAAAGTGATTCAAGTCTAGAATCTGGGCCATGGAGTGCAGCTTTTATTAGGATGGCTTTCCTCAGTCTTCCGGTCATGAAGCCTTGATTTCTGGGTTGATAAATGGCCCTGTTGACTGCCCATCTATCTTGACCCTAAGGATACTGTATCCTATTAACTGTATCCACAGCTCTTTTGGCATCAGAGACCCTGACTGTCACTCTGAGCTTGTTACTCGTTAGATGTAATGATGCTCCTTATGGCTAAGCATTGTCACCAAGTTTCTATCATTTAGGAATCCCATCCTCCCCACTAATAACAGCGAGTCTAGTTCTAGAAAAGCGTCTTCCACCAGCAGCCCTGGATGACGGAGGATGATCACCACGGAGCTTCTCAACAGGGCCGCATCCTCACTGTTGCAAACCTTATCACTTGGGCGTCTGTGGTCACATATCCACGCTCCAATACCAACTCCTCCGAGCCTTTGCTTCTTTCATTCACCTTCTGCAGTGGAAGTTCTGGCATTGATACTTAGCCCAGCCTGCGCCACGACTTTACCCAGCTTCCAGGAGCTGTCTTACTAACGTTTTAGCCCCCCTCTTTGAGGTGCTATGAGGATGTAAACCCTGCATCATAGTAGATTTCTCGCGTGCGAATAAGCTCTCACTGTCTAGTCCTGTGTCCCGGGCCTGAGTCAGCATCTTCAGGAGCCTGTTCTGTACCTACTTTCCTGGCACGGTCAGAACCTGCCAACTAAATTCTACAGCTCATTCAGAACGTAGTCCCTTTTTCTTGGTAGACCCAGAGCTTTTCCATACAGGTTATGGGTTTTTTTTTTTTAATAAATAAGTATATTTATTTATTTATTTATTTATTGGCTGCATTGGATCTTCATTGCTGTGCGTGGCTTTCTCTAGTTGCAGCAAGTGTGGGCTACTATTCAGTTGCGGTGCGCAGGCTTCTCAGTGCGGTGGCTTCTCTTGTTATGGAGCACGGGTTCCAGGCATGTGGGCTCAGTAGCTGTGGCTCAAGGGCTCTAGAACGTAGGCTCAGTAGTTGTGGCGCACAGGCTTAGTTGCTCCGTGGCATGTGGGGTCTTCCCGGACCAGGGCTCGAACCCGTGTCCCCTGCATTGGCAGGCAGATTCTTAAGCACTGTGCCACCAGGGAAGCCCCACGCAGGTTATGTTTAGATCTATGCCTTTTCATTGGCCAGGAAGGGAAGTGTGTGTCACCCCAGGGGTGGGAGTAGGGCGGAGGGGATAGAGAGAGCTCATGCATTTTTGCAAAGCAAAATCCTTTACGTCATCTTTAAGCAAATACAGAATATTAGTCTTAACTGGGAGCCTTTGCCTCCTTCTATAGACCCAGAGGGTTTAGGATTCAAGATATTCCACTGCATAAATCCACTCCCAGATTTCCTTATCCCAAGTCTCAGGGCCCCACCCTTCTCAATCATGGCCTTGACCTTGATCAGGCATTCCTGCTGGAGTTGAGAATTAACCTTCTCTGGAGCTCTACTTATCTTATAATTAAGTTTCAGGCCTGATACACAATTCACTTTCTGTCCTTTGACTACAGAAGATGAGAGCCTTTTTATAAACTACCAAAGTATCCTCTGGTTTTCACACTGTGCTTCTAATTGATGACTGATAACCCTCAGCCTTCTATTGTTTTTCTCCCATGCATCCATCATCTGATTTGATGGTCCTTGTAATTGCTCTTTCCCCCATGCTTCTCCAGCAACTGAGAAGTTGCATATTGCACCAGCCAGTGCATTTCCTCCCCTGGTGTCTCATCCCATTTCATCACTGAGGAAAGTTTCAGCAACTGCAGGATGACTGCAGATCACCGGCTCCCTGTCCTCTGCTTATCATCAATATAATGTTTATTGCCAGCCTAGCAGCAGGGGATCAGCTCCCAAATTTCATTTGAGAGTCTGTTTCTTCAGACCACTCCTGGCGTTTAATGTTACCGACCAGGTTATCCATGAAACAGACCGTGAGACAGAGATTTTTATGAAAGAAATTCATTGGGTTATGCCCTGGAGATCAACACCCATGGGGTGGTGGGATGGATACAGGAATAGCAGTGGCAGACGCTGAACAAGGATGTAGTTGCGAAATGACCTCAGCAGATTCCATGGAGAGCTCTGGAGCCAGGACTGCTCTCCCAGGGCTGCCCTAAAGGAAGGATGGGAGGTCAGGTGACACTGGATGTTCCCAGAAAGAGGTGTGACCTTAGGTGGGGAGACTGGCTTCATCTGACGGCAATTTCCAGAGAGAGAGAGAGAGAGATTCAACTAAGAGCTGTCAGCAACCAATATTTTCGGAGTCTGGATAAATTAATTCTTCAGTCTTAAAGGGGACAGGACCTGGGAATTATACCTCAGAATCCAGTGTGGCAGTTTAGGGAACAGTCTATCAAGGAAGATCAATGGGTTCTAACTAGGCAATTTAACAAGTGGAAGAAGCAAAGTGTCACAGATTCTAAGGGTTGATTAATTCCAAATTTGGGGAGCATTCTAGGCTCTGGTTTAAATATTGTGAATCTGACGTCGGAGCAAGGATGAGATTACGTCACGCTTTAGCTCCCTGCAGAATAAAAAACGTTAAAGGAAATTCTTCAGGTGGAAGAGAACTGAAATCAGATGACCTGGTGGGTCTACATAAAGAAATGAAGAACACAAGATCTTGTAAATATGCTAGTAAATGTAAAAATTTTTTTAAATCCTTTTCCTTTTTAAAAGATTTTTTGAAAGATAACTCACTGTTTCAAGAAAAGTGATAATAGTGTCTTGTACAGTTTACACAGAAATAAGATGCATGAAAAAGATAGTACAAATGATGGGCAGGAGGAAATTAAAGGATATGTTTATAAGGTATTTATAGTAAATGTGACATGGTATATTATTACCTTAAGGTAGACTGTGATAAGTGAAAACTGCCTTTTCTAAATGATAGAACAACCACTAAAAAAAGAAATATAGCTAATATGCTGGTAGTGGCAATAAAATAGCCTTGTAAAACATACTTAACCCAAAATTAGACAAGAAAAAGAGGATAATAAGGAAAATAAACATATAGATGATAGCTTTAAATCTAACATTATTTGCATAGCATGTGTGGATGGTCTAAACACTCTGTTTAAAAGGCAAAAGGCAGAGAAGTCAGATTAATAAAAAAGCATGGCCAACTGTAGGTCTTCTACAAGACACACTTTAAATATAAAGATACATTTAGGTTAGAAGTTAAAAATAGATGGAAAAGATACTGTGCAAACAGTAATTATAAGACAGCTGGAGTGGTAATAATTATATCACACAAACTAGACTTCAGAACAAGGGACGTAACTATGGGTAAAGAAAGACCTTTCGTAGTGATGCATGAAAAATCTATTCAGAAGACATAATCTTAAATGTATATGAATGTAACAGAGTTCCAAAATACACAAAGCAAAATCTGAGAGAACGGAAAAGAGAAATAGGTAAATCAACCATTGCAGTTGGAAATTCCATCACTTAACTCTCAGAAATGGATAGAACAAGTACAAAGACGAATCCGAAGATTCCAGAACACATGAACGGCACTGTCAACAAGCTGGTCTAATTGATATTTATGGTATATCCACCCAACAGGGCAAAATACACATAACTTCAACTGTGCATGAAATGGTCACCAAAACAGATCATACTCCAGGGCAGAAAACACTTCTCAATGATCTTTAAATAAATTAAATCAAAAATATAATCTCAGAATCAAATGGAATTAAAATAGAATAAGAATATATTTGACAAATCCCTCCAATGTTTGGAAATTGA
The DNA here is from genome assembly GCF_030028045.1 of Hippopotamus amphibius kiboko. NCBI lineage: Eukaryota > Metazoa > Chordata > Mammalia > Artiodactyla > Hippopotamidae > Hippopotamus > Hippopotamus amphibius. The sequence continues at coordinate 4,162,420 of NC_080189.1, read as the reverse complement.
ACAAGAAATTTCAAAATGCCCAGAGTATTTTTTCTTTAAAGGAAAACACAAGGAAATAGTTTGAATAAATGAAAATGAAAGTACAACATAGGAAAACCTGGGGGATGCAGGTAAAGCAGTGTTTACAAGGAAATTTATAACTCGTAATTAGAAAGATCTAAAAATAAATGATTGAATATTTCAAATTATAAAAGGTGAAAAAAAAGGAGAGAGAGAAGAGAAACTTAAGCAAAAGTAAGCCCAATGAAGAAAATAATAAATGAAGCCTGGGTAGCTGATGACAATGGCAATAGTTGAGGTCCCCAGCCCCCCAGTTTTTTTCCAGATCTAAGGGAGAACATCAAGAAAGGAAAAAGTAGACAAAACTAACACCTTTGGCATACCAGAAGATGCCCAAACTCCAAAATAGCCACGTAATAAAGGGAGAGGATGCTGAATTCTGGGGTTCAGCTTCTCACGCTCCTTCCCCATGCACACGCTGCATCTGGCTTTGTGAGAAGCAAACAGACCAATTACAAGGGCAGGGGCAAGAAAAGTAGGGAGCTGGCCCTGGACCACTGGCCCACAACCACTGCCTGAAAAGACTGAGTCCACCCGCATCTGAAACTACTATGTAGTGTCCTGGTTCCAGGAAGGGACTCGACCCACACATTGAAAGGGGAATCTTCAAAATGAGTAACTTCCCAGGGAGGGAAGAAAATACCAACAAGAGGCGAGACAGGACGTCGGTGATAAAGCGGTGAAGGGGAAGGGCAAAGGGTTAGAAGGTCCTGCAAGACAAACCCCCGCAAAATCAGAAGAAACACAACCCCTCTGCCTCACCACACATATTCAAACCAACCAACCAACCAACAAACAAAACACTAGAGTACCTGAACTTTGCTTTACTAAAAGAAGTAGGCACTGTTAAACTAGGGATTATGTAAACCACTCCAGTCCCGCAAAAATGAACAAAGTTTAACACGTCACAAGTTATCACCAAAAACCCCACCCAAAATAATTCAACACACATCAACTGAGGCCAATTCTTGCACCCTGGCAAACAGTCATGAAGCAGAAAACTGTAGGACAGCGCTCCAAGTGAAGTGACGTGTACTCAGACAAGGATCAGAGGGTATGAGAAAGAACTATGAACAGAAATGAACAAACAAAAAACACCAGGAAGAAACAAAAAGAGAGCTCATTGAACTTAGGAAAGAAAGGAAAGAAAAGACAAAATTACCTCAGATTTTAATAATAAATTACAAGATGTAGACTCGAAAATTTAATGAGAGTCATTGAAAGAAGACAAGAAAACAATCAAAATAATTTTAAAATGAGGTTAAAAAAATCAGAAAAAAGTAGTGGAAAGGGAAGACAGGCAAAGTAGGAAAAACATTTATATTTTTGGAGTCACAAAGGAAGAAAATAGAACAATAGGGTAATGTTTAAAACTATAACCCAAGAAAACCTTCTAGAAAAAAAGATTAATTTATCCCTTGGAAGGACTTATTAGGTATCTGGGAGCCTGAACTCTGAGTGATAAATTCAGAGACACAGCCTAGTAAAACTTTCAGATTTCAAAGATGAAAAAAATTTCTCACTTCCTCAAGCAAAGATCAAATAATTCGCAAAGATAAAAGAATTAGACTGCCATTTGATTCTTCAAAAAGGAACATAAAGGAAGGTTCAAAAAAAGCAGCGTTAAAAAAAAAAAAAAAGCATCAAGACCCTTGGAAAACAGTTGTCAACATATAAGAGGTAAGGGAATTCTGTACCTTCCTGAAGCCCTTTTGAAGACTTTATTAGAGAATAAGCTGCTATATCAGTGACGAAAACTGAAATAATTTGAGGAAGAAAGTAAATGTTGATAGTCAAGAATAAAAAGCTATACAATAAATATCTGTGTTAATATAAATAAATGGAGGAAAGGGGCCTTTCTTTCTTTCTTTCTTTCTTTCTGTTTCTTTTCTTTTGGCCACGTTGTGCGGCATGCAGGGTCTTAGTTCTCCAATCAGGGATCAGACCTGTGCCCCTGCAGTGAGAGCACAGAGTCTTAACCACTGGACCACCAGGGAAGTCCCAAGGCCAGGTTTTTCTTATACTGGCATTCTAATTCATACGTGTAGAAGGAATGATGTGGACAAACACCACAGCAGAAACTGTTATACTCAACAGTGGTGGGTGATAAACCACAATGGAAAAGAATATGAAAAAGAATATACAGACGTATAACTGAGTCACTTTGCTATCCAGCAGAAATTAACACAATATTGTAAATCAACTACACTTCAATAAATTTTTTTAAAAAAAGAGCGGTGGATAGACCTTAGAATTAGTGGACAAAAGTAGGATGAGAAACTGGATATCTGCATAGATTTAAAGCATCTCCCTACAGGGATTTCCCTGGCAGTCCAGTGGTTAAGACTTCACCTTCCAATAAAGGGGGTGCAGGTTCGATCCCTGCCTGGTCACAGAGCTAAGATCCCACATGCCTCGTGGCCAAAAACCAAAACGTAAAGCAGAAGCATACTGTAACAAATTCAATAAAGATGTTAAAAATGGTCCACATCAAAAAAAAAATCTTAAAAAAATAAATAAAGCATCTCCCTACAGGATAGTCACTAATCAAAATAGGAAAAACAGTAACCTCACTTTGGAGAAATCTGGCAGAAAGTACATTAGCCACGTGACCAAAGTTAGTATCACCGGTAATAGGATATATTGATATTTCCTTATATGAGGCACTGAAATTAAGAAAATAATGACATCTATATTAGCAAAAAAAAAAAATAAATGCTTAGCAATATACTTAACGAAATACATTCATAACCTATACACTGAAAACTACAGAAGTTTTTTTGAGATAAATTTATGAATACGTTAAGTGGAGAAATATACTACTATGTCCCTGGATTGGAAGACTCAATATTATTAGAGAGCAATTCTCTATAAAGTTGATATATGGATTCAAAGCAATCTAATCAAAATTCTCTCTGGATATTTTATAGATTTGATAAGCTGATTTTAAATTTATATGAATATACAAAGAATCCTAAATTGTCAAAACAATCTTGGAAGAACAAAGTCGAAGGAGTTATAGTAACTGATTTCAAGACTTACTTTAAATCTACACTATCAAGATATTGGGACTTCCCTGGTGGCGCAATGGTTAAGAATCCACCTGCCAATGCAGGGGACAGGGGTTCAATCCCTGGTGCGGAAAGATCCCACATGCCGCAGAACCACTAAGCCCATGTGCCACAACTACTGAGCCTCTGCTCTAGAGCCCTTGAGCCACAACTACTGAGCCCACATGCCACAACTACTGAAGCCTGCATGCCTAGAGCCTGTGCTTCACAAGAGAGGCCACCGCAATGAGAAGCCTGTGAACGGCAAAGAAGAGTAGCCCCTGCTCGCTGCAACTAGAGAAAGCCCGCATGCAGCAACTAAGACCCAATGCAGCCAATAAATAAATTAATTAAAAAAAAAGATAGTGTAGTGTTGCCATAAGTATACACATATAGATCAGTGGAAGAGAATAGAGAGACCAGAAAAAGAACCAAATCTAGATAATAAACTAATTTTCAATGAAGCCGCCAAGGTAATTAAATAGAGAAAATAGAGATTTTTCAACACATACTGCTGAAACAGCTGGATATACAAATGGTGAAAAAATAAGCCTCAACTAGAAGCTAAAACTATAACATTTCTAGAAGAAAATATTGGAGAAATTCTTGTGATGTTACAGTAGGTAAAGATTTCTTATGTAGGACATACAAAGTGCAAGCTTTACAGGAAACTGATAAATTGGATTTCATCAATATTAGATGCTCCTGCTCTTTGAAAATCATCTTTCAATACATGAAACGGAAAGCTACGGGATGTGAGAAAATATCTGACACAGCAGGCATCCAGATCATATAAGAATATATATGGGTTGGGGAAGGGAGGGATTGGGAGTTTGTGATTAGCAGATGCAAACTAGTATGTATAGGATGGGACAAGTTTCTACTGTATAGCACCAGGAACTATATTCAATATCCTGTGATAAATCATAATGGAAAAGAATATAAAATGTATACATATGTAGGACTTCCCTGGTGGCACAGTGGTTAAGAATCCGCCTGCTAACAGAGGGGACATGGGTTCAAGCGCTGGTCTGGGAAGATACCACATGCCTCAGAGCAACTAAGCCCATGCGCCACAACTACTGAGCCTGTGCTCTAGAGTCTGTGAGCCACAACCATTGAGCCCACGTGCCACAACCACTGAAGTCCGCACACCACAACTAAGAGTAGCCCCCACATGCAGCAATGAAGACCCAACACAGCCAATAAAGAAATTAATTAATAAACTAATTTTTAAAAAATATATGTATGAATAACCTAATTACTTTGCTGCAAAGCAGATATTAACACAACATTGTAAATCAACTATACTTCAGTTTAAAAATAAGAATATATAAAGAACTATTACAACGCAGTAATAGGAAAGTAATTTAATTAAAAATATTAGATCTCCAGGATTCATCTTGCATAAGAGAAACTTTGTATCCTTTGACCAACACCTCCCCATTTCCTCAACCATCCAGTCCTTGGAACCAACATTCTACTTTCTGTTTCTATGAGTTTTACTATGTTCGTCTTTCATATAAGTGGAACCAGGCAGTATTTGTTCTTCTGTGTCTGGCTTATTTCACTTAGCATAATCTTCCAGGTTCATCCATGTTGTCACAAGTGGTAGGACTGCTTTCTTTTTGGAGACTGAATAATATCCCATTGCATATAAATACCACATTTTATTTATCCATTCACCCACCAATAGACATTTAGACTGCATCCATGTCTTGGCTATTGTTAGTAATGCTGCAGTGAACATGGCAATGCAAGTATCTTGAGATCCTGACTTCAATTCCTTTGGGTATATACCCAGAAGTGGGATTCCTGGTTCATACAGCAGTTTTTTTCAGTTTTAGTTAACAACATTATATCGTATACCTAAAATTTTGCTTATGTTAAATGTTCTTATCACAAAAAGAAAAACAATTAAGAAGGCAGGAGGCAATTTTTGCAGGTGATGGACATTGGCTGCAGTGGTGGTTTCACAGGTGTATCTCCAAACTCATCGAGTTGTACACATTAAATATGTACAACTTTTAATATGTCAGTCATACCTCAATAAAGGGACTTTTTTAAAGGTCAAGAGATTTATACAGAAACTTCACAAAAGAAGAGACATGATATTATTATATATCATATTATGCATCATATATTATGTGTACATGGTCAGTGAGCACATCTGTATACGGGGATGCTCAACATTATTTGACATCAGAATAATGAAAATGAAATCTACTAGAAAATTCAAAATGTAAAAGACCTACAGCATCAAGTGGTGACAAAGATGTGAAGCAAGTGAAAACAAAGATATGTGGCAACGGGAGGAGATATGAAACAGTGTATCCACTTTGGAAAACATTTCAACAGTTTCCTTGACAGTTTCTCATATATTTACTGTATCATCCAGGAATTCCACCCCTGGGTGCTTACCCCAGAGAAATGAAAACATATGTCCACATAATGACTTGAGCCATTGCTTTACTCACAGCAACTGAAAATTAGCAAGAACCAAACGTCCATGGACAGGGCAAAGGATGGACAGATCGGGTTACACGCGTGCAATGGAACATGGAATTCCTGCTTATCAACAAAAAGAAATGTACTACTGATGTACGTATGGAATGACATGATGATCCTCAAAAATACTATGCTGAACGAAAAGAGAGCTAACACAGAAAGGGACATAGTGTGCGACTCAGTTTCTTTGGAATTCTAGAAAGGTAAAACTAACATATAGTGACAGGAAGCACATCAGCTTTTGCCCACTCTTAGATGTGGAGCAGGGCGGGGGGACTGACTGCAAAAGGGTATGAGGGGAATTTGGGGATGATAAAAGTACTCCATGTCTTGGAAGTGGTGATGGTTACATGGGTGTATACTTTGTGAAGACTCATTGAGCTGTACATGTAAAATGAGTGTGTTTTCCTGGTAAGTGAACGTGAACAAAATCAATTTTGAAAAATCACTCTTGAGATAAGCATAAAGCATAGCATGCATTCTCATCCACATAATTTGGTTGATTAAGAATAATAAATCCTGAACATTTCTGGAAGTTCGATTGATTTTTCTATTTCAAGTCATCTCAAAACTCAAAAGAGCAATGAAACTACTCTGAAAATTTTCAGACTTGCTTGAGCTAGGAACCCTTTTTAGAGACTCAGCGTAGCAAATGGACACCACCAGAGAAATCCATTAGCTCACGGTGAACGGAACCTCAGAACTGAGATCCAGGGCCAGGTCTCCAATGCTGAGAGAGGGGAGAATGTCTGTCCCAAAGAGTCACAGGTGCAGAAAATCTGACCCAGGGGCAAAACCCTTGATATAATGGGGAGGGGGCTGATCTTAGAGTTGGGGTGCAGGATCTGAGCTAGCCTGACTTCAGTAATGGTGCAGCAATGAGAACCAGCTTTCTCCTTGCGTCTGAGCCCCGAGGGCTGTGTTAAAGCTCTTTTACCAAGACTTCTGGATGCCTGGAGGAAGGGACATTGGCTTAGCGGTCAGATTTGCCTGCAGGGACCGGGCAGGACTGATAGCATCGCTGTAGGAACCCTGGTAATCAGCTCCTGTCCTGTCTCCCGTCACTTTCTTCCTTTCCTGCCAGTGGTGGGAGAGGTGGATCAACCCCTCATAACTGCTTTAGGAAGGAAGAGTTACAATGTGGCTGTCTGCCCCCCTGCCACCGCCCCCCCCCCCCACCAGCTGTGCTCATGTCTGTGCTGGTGCCTCTTAGGTCATTGGTTTCCACCTCCAACCTCCTTTTACAGCTTTTCCTATGTCTTGCCTCCCTTTCCTTAAATCTTCACAGAATAGGGTTCTTAGATTATTGACTAGGCACTTCTGAGGCTGAATTTTCATTTTCAGAAAGTTGCAAATGTATATGTGCAAGTAAGTTTCCTTCAAAGGAATACATTCTTACAGAAATGTGTAATTCCAGAAATGTATAAAAAAAAGACAAGTGAAAAGGAGGAAATAACAATCGCTTTTAATGCTCCACCCTGAAGTAATCGCTATTTACATTTTTATGAATTTCCTTCTAGTAGGGACTTAATCTATTTGCTCTCTGGCTTATTTCAAGGAGGATTCAAGGTGTCTCACGACGGACATTTCATGATAGCAAAGGACTTGACAATCATGATTTCCACTATATTGTCTGTGTTTACTATGGACCTGAGCCTTATGGAAGCACATAAGAACTATTTTCTGAATGGGTAAGTGAATGAAATAAGACCGAGATATCCTTTTCAACCTGCTGATCCTTTTCCAGAACATGTTAAAACTTTGACTGATGGGATGTAGCCCAGAGGTAGGTTTTATTAGGAAGGAGACAGTACATTAAGTGACTTGATGACTAGCTGGACCAGGGAATCCTGACATATGATGCTATAGGGGTATTTCATTGTCCAAACTATCCCTGCCCCATGGTCTAATAATAAAAGCTCATATTTATTGATAATTTATAACGTGCTTGGTACTGTGCCAGATTATGTATATTAACTTATTTCTTATAATCACTCTATGAAATGGGAGCAATTATGATCTCTAATTCATAAATGAGGAAACTGAAGATCAGAGAGGTTAAGTAATTTGCTTAAGGTGCCACAGCAGAGCCAGATTTGAATGCGGGCCGTCTGGTTCCAGGGCCTGAACTCTTATCCACCACACCCTGATGTATGGTCACCATAAGCTATACAATAATAATAAGCTAGACAGGGGTCATGACATTACATAGGCAATGCACAGAGCCATGCTAGACAATACACAGGTCATGACAGTACGCAGGCACTGGTCAGAAAGCCTACACTCTGAAGTCAATTGTGTCTGGAAGTCCGCTAGCCACTCTCTGTCTCATCAGACACAGATAAGATGGTGCGGGTGGCAAACCACGGCAGGCGAACGTGTGGGCAGGTGGTGTACGCGGTGAGTGGTGGGGAGTTTGTTGCGCTGTGATACACCTGAGACACATACTCTCCTAACTGACCATCGATGGCCATTCAAGCTTCTTAAAATACAGTGTTCGGTGATTCTAAGTCACTTCTTTTCAGAAAGGACACCTTGTTCTACTGAACACTCTTCTGATTCCTGAATTTGTTGAAATGTGATGAGCCTGGATTTCACCTCATACTGTTCAGGGTAGAGGTAAAAGGAGACACCAAAATGCCTTGATTTTCTTCTCCTTTCAATTCCTGACAAGGTGCCCAGTCTAATCCTGAGATTGTAGTGGGTGCGCAGAGAACAGGTGAATGTAGATTTCATGGCCTTGGACAATACCCTCTAAACCAGGAGACAAATAGTGCATATCAAACAGATGCCAGGGGAAAGCTTCCACCCACCTCCTGACCCATCTACAAAACTCACCCTGGCAGAATTCCATGGACTAACTCAGGACAAAACTCTACCCATAAAGCCCATGAGACAGCAGCTATGAATTCCCAGATTCCATTTTTGCACCATTGATAACCCAATAGCAGGTCAGTATTTAGTTGAATGTCCTACAGAATGTGCAGAAGGCCCAGGGATGCTTCTGGAATGTTAAAACATTTACATTAATGACCACAACCGTGTATCTTACACCATCTATGTTCTCTTTTAGTATGTGCTAGGTACCACAGTTGGTGTTTAGCTGCATCAGCTCAGAGATAAAGCAGTGTATTCAAGATTACCAACCTATGAAGTTGCACAGCTGAACTGGGCTCTAGTGGTGCCCTTAATCATGGTGGTACTACAGGAAGGATGGGCAGAAGCCCAGGCCCGGAGAGACACCACCAGTGGCCTGTCTCTCACCCCTGCACGTTCACTCTGCTCATCTTGCAGCAGGATGCTTCTTATCAGACCCTCAGGTGATGCTGTGGGTCTTCTTGGTGAATGACAACTGGGATGGTGAACCCCACCCCACCCCATGCCTTACTCTGTCTTGAGATCTGCTCCCTAACCTATGTCCCTGGGGATCGCTCAGTTACTCTGAGAAATGGTGTCACTCAAAGAGAAAACTGGGGCATCCCCAGAGCTCACTGATGAGGACTGAGCATGTCTGCTGGTGCTGAATCCCTAAATCCTAGCAGTCTGTGCCTAAAAAATACAAGTTATAGCGAAGAGATACACATCCCTGTCTCTGCCACTCAATGGATTTGGGATTGCTCTTATAAAATTATGCAATCAACCAGGACTTCCCGGGTGGCACAGTGGTTAAGAATCCGCCTGCCAATGCAGGGGACACAGATTTGATCCCTGGTCTGGGAAGATCCCACATGCCAAGGAGCAACTGAGCCCACGGCCCACAGCTACTGAGCCTGCTCTCTAGAGCCCGTGAGCCACAACTATTGAGCCCACATGCCACAACTACTGAAGCCTGCGTGCCTAGAGCCCGTCCACCGCAACAAGAGAAGCCACCACAAGAAGCCCGAACACCACAAGGAAGAGTAACCCCTGCTCCCCGCAACTAGAAAAAGCCCGTGTGCAGCAATGAAGACCAAACACAGCCACTAAATAAATAAATTAATTAATTTAAAAATGCAATCAACCAAAATAGTACAAATAAAAAATAATAATGCAGAGCTGAAGGCCCGCTGCAGGGCAGCAGCTGTGTTGCCAGGGCCATGGATTTCACTGTGGACTTGAAAAATCTTCGAGTGTTTGTTCATGCATTCTTTAATGTTTTCTCTCTTATCTCTGTATGTATGTTAGAGATGAGCCTATGATTGCTTTGGTTCTTACTAAATAAAGCCTTATTCCTCAACCTGGACACATTGGGTCATTCCATTTTACAAGGAGCTTACCCAGAGCGGTTATTCTTGTGCAGACTACAAAGCTTTCTCCAATTTGTCATTTAGCATCGATAAAGAAAATGTTGCCATGTTCCTCACCATGGTCATCGGCACCAACTTAACTCCCCATCACGATCTACTCATTCGGAAGGTGTGGACAGCCTGAGAAAATCAAGTTATCCCTGAGGCACTGATGTGTATAGACAATCATTAATTAATCATGGTTTTGCTCGCTAGAGCCTTGATTGATTGATTGAAACAAAAAGTTTCTTGCTGAAGAATAAATACTATGAATGGTTTAATCAAGTCAGACTCCATGAGAGCCCAAGACATACATCCAAGGTTGATCTGTATTCAGCTGTTCCTTTCACCCAGGGATCACTTTGAAACTTCAGTGAACAACAAGTGATTTATTCTGGGAAACTCATGGACAGTCAATTGGCTCTATATTTTGTAGATTGTTTCTTCTCTGGAAAGTTTGCAAGAACATTCTGTGCGCTCAATATTTTAGAATAGGATGGGTTTTGATTACTTTATACCCTTTATACTTAATAGGTCAGCAGTTTTTATCTATCGCCATCACTGTTAAGATAGCATTTTGCTCCCAACAGCCATGGTGTGGCACTGATGCATTGACAAGGCAATGTATGAGCAGAAGTAAATTAACCATCAAGAGGAAAATGAAAGATTAACTTCATCACTTACCAGAGACAGGATACTATCAGCTTTTTCTGGATTTAATGTATTTTTCTGGGTCTTCAGCCTCCAAATTACAAAGAAATGAACATACAGTAACATACCTGTTTGACATCATAAAATGAGGTATATCATTAGCAATGATACATTATTTTTTCCTAATTACAAGAACAACCTATAACCATTTTTAAACATGGAAAATGAAGAAAAGAACAAATATGAAAATAAAAATCACCCATAGCACTGTGCTATAGTCCTAGCAACTGAGGCAACAGTCTTTAACCACCCTAATATAAATTGTTTCATTCTTTGGTTCCTAGGTAGGCTACATATATGCATACCTGTGCATATAATTTACATAAGTAAAGACTTCTTGTGCATTCTATTTGATAAGCTACTTTGTGATTTAATGAATCATAATTATTTTTCTATGTCATTCAATTTTTTTTCCTACCTTAAATATGTTAAGGAATGCATACAATTCTATCTCTGGAGCTATCCTAACTTATGTAATCAACAACAAATTGTTAAATACTTGAATTGTTTTCAATTTTAGATAATTTTTAATTACAGAATTAAAATTATTCACTGAGCTGCACGCTGGTATATTTCTATACACAAACCTTATTATTTCTTTAGATGAAATTTTTACAAGTAGAATTGCTGGGTTAAAGAGAAGGTCCATTTTAAGTCTCAATACATATTGCAAAATTTCTTTCCAAAAGAGTATACTGATATACATGCAAACTCACAGTGCCATTTCCCCAAGCCCTCTCCAAAGTGAGTTATATAATTTACTATGCTTTTCCTGGAAAATTAAAAAATATTATTGTATCTTAATAGTATTTTAATTTCTACTTTTTGTTACTAGTGTTATTAATTGTAACTAATGTGTACTCCCTTTGCTTTTAGACTTTTTTGGAGGCAGTCTTCCTGAAAAACATTATATATGTATTATTTACCTTTTTCTGCATGACAAATTACCACATACTTAGTGGCTTAAAACTACATGCGTATTTTTAACCCCACAGTTTCTGTGGGTCAGGAATACAGTACGGCTTAGCTGGGTCCTCCACTTCAGAGGTGCTCAAAGGCTTCTGTAAAGGCGTCAGCAGGGCTGAAGTCTCATTTGACGGCTCAACCGGGAAAGGATCAGCTTCCACCAAGTTTATGTGGTTTTTGACAGGATCCAGTTCCTTTCAGGCTGTTGGACTAAGCGCCTCCATCTCTAGCTGTCTGTTAACCAGAGACCACCCCCAGATTTTTGTCATGTGGGCCTTCTACACAGGGCAACTTTCTTTATCAAGGTCAGTAAGGGCCACGTCTACTAGCAAAGCAGGAGTTAGATTAATCACAAGGTGGCATCCCCTCAACATGGAGTTGTCCTACTGGTTGGAAGAAGGTTATTCTGGGGGAAGAGCCTGCTTGAGGCCATGAATATCAGAGGTGGTGGACATCAGGGGCCATCACAGAAGTTACCTACCACAACACACTGCTCTGCTTTCTTGGAGGCCTATATAAAAACAGAATTGACCTTTAGTTGATGACTCATACCTCTCTGTGTCAGCTTCCTAACATGAAGTAGGGAAAAAATGCTAGGCAACTCATGGAGACGTTGTGAAGATTACATGAGATAATTCAACAAAATATTTAGAACAATTTCTGGCACATAGCAAGTACCACATCAGTATTTGTAGTTACTTTCATCTTCTTCATCTTTATCACCGTCATCATCATCACATCATTACATCATCACCACCATCACCATCACCACCATCATCACCATCACCACCACCACCATCACCACCATCACCACCACCATCACCACCATCACCACCACCATCACCACCATCACCACCATCATCACCATCACCACCATCACCACCACCACCATCATCACCACCATCATCACCATCACCACCATCATTACCATCACCATCACCACCATCACCACCACCATCACCACCATCACCACCATCATCACCATCACCACCATCACCACCATCATCACCATCACCACCACCACCATCACCACCATCATCACCATCACCACCATCACCACCATCATCACCATCACCACCATCACCACCATCATCACCACCATCACCACCATCACCACCACCATCACCACCACCATCACCATCACCACCATCACCACCATCACCATCACCACCACCATCACCACCATCACCACCATCACTACCATCACCCCCATGATCACCACCATCATCCCCATCACCATCATCATCACCATCACCACCATCATCACCACCATCACCACCATCACCATCATCAACACCATCATCACCATCACCACCATCACCACCATCATCACCATCACCACCATCACCATCACCATCACCACCACCATCACCATCACCACCATCACTACCATCACCACCATCATCCCCATGATCACCACCATCATCCCCATCACCATCATCATCACCATCACCACCATCATCACATCATCTTGTCATCATCATTACATCACGTGAGATCATGATGTCATCATCAGCCCCACTGTGTAACAATGCCCTCAAGGACAAAACTTTCTGTAGGGTTGTTAACTTCCTCAGAAATACTTGTTGAATGTGTGAAATGATGAGTGAATAAGTGGACGAAAACAAAAGTCATTGCCATCTGGGATTATTTGGTCAGTCCAATGTTTGCATTTTCTAGTTTTTCAAGGTCTTTTCTGCCTTTAAGTCATTTGTCTATTGTCATCTATTGATAGTCAATTTTCTCTCCCCTATTAGTAATTTCCCCTTGCTCTCTGGGAGATTATCACCTGACTAACTGAAAGACAATTTCTCAAACCTCGGTTATGCAATAATTACAAGGAATTTATTATTTAATTGGGAATGTTTTCTGAACAAGAAATTAACTTGTTTCCTGCTGCTATAGACTCTTCAGAGCAACTTCTTCCTTTCACCTCCTTCTTCTGCTCTCAGGGGTATCCATGCCACTATTCTCAAGGTCTAAACTATCCTTGTTTCTTAGGAGGAATTGACATGTGTGTGTTAGTACTTTATAAAAGAAGTTGCCAAGAGCCTTCACAAATAATACCTAAGGAGCCTTTGAGTGGCAACTTCATAATATCCACATAAGAGCAGTTTAAGGTATGAGCAAATCTTGTTGAAAAGGGGAATAAGATTTTGTCCTGAAGCTGACTTTATCTAGGAAGTACAGTATTTAGATTGTTTGTTTATCTGCCTTGGCCTTGTTGAGAGGGCTGGGGATGGAAATTTTGGAGAGGCTAAAGGCCCCTTCAGTCTATGCCTTGGTGTCTCCATTTTACAGGTACAAACTCACAGTCACGAAAGATATATGACATGACCAAGATCACACCATTGGGTTGCAGTCTTGGGGTTTGAAGCAGATTTTCTGCTGTAAAACTCAGGATGGGTTAGCTACCGAGATGACAGAAAGAGAAGATTCATCATCTCTGAGGGCTTGCTATTTTATTCTAACTGTATCCAGTAAGGATTTTTACATTCAAGAATTCTCAATTTTTCTGTCATAGAAAGAATTGCTTCTTAAGAACCCTGAGTTTTAGTTTTGACATGAATTGGTTCTGCAGCAAAAAATTAATTATCTGCCTAATATCTAATTTTCCCCTTTTTCTTATTAGCAAAACTTCTTTTTCAATGACTGCTTTTGGTTTGCTTTTTGTTGTTGTTATTGTGTTTGTGTGTTTAGGGCACCAAATGCATTCAGCTGAAAGATGACTTATCTCAGCCCAAGGTGAACTACAAATGGCCTTATGACCGTTGGGACCAGTGAGATGCCCTTGGCCGGGAACCTGAGAAAGGCTCCTTCAGGCGGGACGGAGTTTGACTGTGCTCCTTTTTGTTCTTCCATCTTCCAGCTTTTTGCTGCCTGGCAGGGGGGTGAAATGCTGCAGTCCCTGCCTGGGCTCGTGGGGGAACCATGGAAATGGAAGCTGCAAACCGCCTGGACTTATAAGAAACGTGGGGCCATCATACCAGCCTAGACTGCCCACCTTGGATGTATTTTCCTCTATTTTGGGGTTTATTCTAGGTGGGACAAAATATGTCCTTATACGTTTAAGCCACTGTTAACGGGGGTTTTGTCTTATATGCCACCAAATCCTAACTTTGCCTTATATGTAACCAAATCCTAACTTTGTCTTATATGCCACCAAATCCTAACCAAATAAATTATGTGATCCTGATGGTAAATTCACATTTCTATCCCTAAGTTATCATATCTGTGAAACGGGCTCCTGTCAGAGGTGCAGGGAGAAATCTGGCAGTATGATTGGGTGGTGTGAAGTGTTCTCGTCCATTATTTAATGGTTCTAGTTAGCGTTCAGGTATCCTACTATTCCAAAGTTTCAGAATATTGACTCCAGGCCTTTCATTAAGCCCCCAAAGTTCCAAGTTTCAGTATGGGTCATACTGGAAAACAAACAAACAAAAAACATGAGACGATACCTGCTCCTTTAAAGAATTCTTTCGTTAGGTGTATTTTCAGATATGTGTGTGTGTATGTGTTTGTGTGTGTGTGTGTCCTTTTATATCTTTCTGAATAAATTTAATTCTCAGCATAATAAAACCTCATTCAATTCAACTCTACTAGTGAAATTGTGTGATAATTTGGAAACAGGCTGGACCAAAGATTACTTTAATTTTTTTATGAGGTAAAAAAAAGGCTTCCCCAAATAAATGAACATTGTAAATAAGGCAATTTATCTCTGCTCAGGAGAACAAACTATTCTCAGTTATTACAGAAAATCTCCTAACATAAAAATTAATTAATGTACTAATTAGAAATCATTCTTACCCAGCTCATTAAATTTTGCTCACTGGCAAAATTTTGTTAGAGGTTCTTTATTTAATGTCGGAATGCAGCTGAAAGTACTAAACTTGCAGACCATATTACCCGCTTATCTAAATCAGGGAAGTTCACGCGTGTGAATTTATACCTCTCCCAGATACAGAAGCAGAAAGATTAAATGCCATTCCCTTTTTCTTAAATTATTAATATTTCAGAGTTTTTATTTCCTACAGGCCAGGACATTCTAAGGATCTCCTGAAAAATGGCTTAGGGGTAAGAAACCAACAGTTATACTAAAAAGATAATAGAAGCCCTGGTTCTTAGGAGAAACGATTTTCTTTCCCTGGACTGATGGGTACATGCCAAGGAGGGCTTGTGGGCAAGAGAAACCTCTTCTCAGATATGGAGTCCATCTGGGACAAGAAAGGTGGAGGTTTCTCTGTCACTGACCGCCAGTCTCTTGGTTGTCCATGACTTAGGGCATCTCCCCCGAGAGTGAGGAACAAGTTTCCGATTTACCTAGAAAGCACAGATGTGGGTTATTTTTTGCTGTAAACTCTATCAGCTGGACAGATCACATTCGGTAGAGGCAGGTGGGGTGGCTGTTGGGGGGGGATTCTGCAAATTCGTTTCATCCACCTGCTGTTCCCGGAGCACTCATCCGCTCTGCCCTCGGCCCCGTCACACAGGTGCTGCTGCAGAAGTTCAGCCATAACAGATTCTAAGGGCCGTGGAAAGCAGAGCCGGAAATGCCACTTCCCATTTAATCTTGTGTTCTAGATCTTTGTGAGAGTAAAGCTTAAAGCCAAGAATTTGTTTCCATTTCTACCTGATTCTATTGGCCCACGTACTATATATAGCTCCTGCCCCATCCTACCCTGCCCCTCCTGAGACTTTAATGTGACAGCTGAGTCGTCCTTGAAGGGTCACACGTGGGTTTAGCCCTTCTCATTTCCTCTCCTGCCAACAACCCTGTCAGCCCTTTGGCCTTTTCCCCCATCACGATTCCCACTTAGGTCTGTCTATTCCATCTACCAAGATCAGCATTTTCCACCCCCTACCCCAAATTCCCAGTTCTGTATTCTGCCTACTGAGGCAAATCTAACAAATTCTTACTAAGATGTTAATGGCAGATAAGGCTTTATCTATTTCTCTCAGGTAACCCATGTATATTTTAACAGGGCCTCCAGGGCTACGGTGGAATCACTGATAATGAAATTTTAGGCAAATTGGGTAGAGGTTTTTCAGTGCGAGAGAGGATGAGGTATCTCTTTGCTTCCCCATCCTCAGCTAGCAGATGACTTTCTAGTAGTCATTTTATTACCAGCACTGATAACACAGCAAAGCTGTCAACATGAGTTCAGAGTCCATGGATGTGGGCGCAAACGGTGCCTTAGAGATAACTTCCTCCTACCTTCCCATTCTTGAAATAAGTATTTGGTGGGGGGGAGGGGGGAGGGAGGAGGGCTTACTGGTATCCACACGCAGATGGCCCAATCCCTTTAATTCCCTTCTCTCGCCTGTTTTGTGATATTTCTGTCCCTGCAGAGAGGGCACTCGGGTCATTCTACCTTAATTTCCTTTTGCTGCACTGGAAAAAAATCGATAAACCAAAGGTGGGCCTTAAATATTCAGAAATCTAGATACAACCCATCATTTCAGGCCCAATTTTCTCTCTCCGGTCCTGGTAAACACCCTTCCTAATTACTCCATGCTTCACTGAACTCTCTCTCTCTGTAGCATCTTTGAAATGCAGACCATCACTTCCACATAAAAAACAACTTAAGAATTACAAAGTGTTCTACTAGGTTTTAGGCTTGTCTCACCAACGAGATTGTAAACTTCTTAAGGGCAGAGAACTGCAGAAGCTGTATGCTTCACAGGGTATGGCTGTGCTGAGCTTGGGGCCAGGGGCCCCAGCTGAGTTTTAGGCAGCATCTCTTAAGCGCCAGGCAGCTCTTCCAAGAGGAGACATGCGCCCCGCCCTCGTGTGACCTTCTCAGAGCATGGAGATCAGAGTTTTCATTCTTCAACGGGCTATTGGGAGTTACTCCGTAGAGAAAGGACACTTTAGGAATTGCTACAGAAAGAACACATGGCAGCAGAAGGGCCCAAGAAGGCAGGGGTGGGGAGTGGAGGTGGGAGTGGGGAGGCAAAAGAACTCCTTCCTCAAGCTTGGTTTACATGCCTCGAGAGGGCGCAGAGAAGTATTGTGAGCTGGTCCAATGCCAGGAAGCAGCCTGGAAAAGTTAAATAAATAATTGACCGTTTTCAAGTATTTAAACCACGGGTTCTTAACCTCTTTTGAATACTGGGCCCCTTTGAGAATTTGATGAAAGTTACAGACCTTATCTTGAAATAATAAAAAAATATATATATACACACACAAACTTTTGCAAATCAATCCAGGAGATTCAAAGACCCATCGAATGACTCCCCTCGAGCCCCAGCCTTCGAGAGCATCACGTAGAGGCTGATTTTCACCCTTGACAGCATTCCCAGCAGCGGATTGAGAATGAAGCCGCTCAAAGCAACAGCCAGAGCGAACGCATAAACAGACACTCCAACTCAAAGCCTTGAGGGAGTTTTTCCCATGAAAATATGAGTGCTCTTCAGTGGAGGGGAGTTGTTGGAGGAAGTGGCCTGCATGTTTTAGGCACTGGAGTCCCAGATAGTGATCTGAAGAGGGCATTCATTTCTCTCAAGGACCAGAGCAAGTCAAATAAAACAGATTTAAGCCAATTTGGGGCATGTTTTGTGTGTTCGCGCACGGACAGGCTTGACTTCCCAGGAGAATCAGGCACCATACGAACAGTGTGATTCCAACCTCAAAATCCTTTGTTACCCTTTCCCCCTGCATGTTTCTGGCTTCTAGGTAACAAAGGAATGAGTCTATTTTTTCACTGGGGGGAATGAAAAGGGCCTGGAAAAGAAGGTCAAGGGCATCACAGGAATGAGGGTCGGGAGAGAGACGAGGCATCCTTTGTGTCAAGTAAATGATCTTCCAACTCAATGGAAGCCTTTAGGGGAAAATGAGGGAGATTCCACTTCAGGAAGTAGGACTTCTGATGCTACAGCAGGAGCAGCCATCCCATCAGGAGCAGGAGCAAACCCTTCTCATTTCTAGAGGCTTTTCTCGAAGATATTTGGTTGCAAGTGGAACTCTGATAGGAAGGATTCTTTAACAAATGTGTTGTGGAATCTCAGCAGAACTGAAAGTTCCCTGTATGAAAATGGACATTTACCTGAAACTTAACTTTAAAGATTTATTGCTGGGACTTCCCTGGCAGTCCAGTGGTTAAGACTTCCCCTTCCAATGCAGGGGGTGCAGGTTCAATCCCTGGTTGGGGAGCTAAGATCCCACATGCCTCATGGCCAAAAAAAAAAAAAAAAAAACCCCATAAAACAGAAGCAATATTGTAACAAATTCAATATATATATATGTTATATATATACACACACACACACAAATTCAATAAAGACTAAAAAAATAAAGATGTATTGCTGAGATTTAAGAGACTCTAGGGTGGCAGGATGAGGGACGGACACAAAAACTCTGTCCTAAAGACATGCTTTCTCTCACTCTATGAAGTGCAGTTAAAGGTTGTTCACGATAAGATGCTTGCTCTGGACTGTGCTGGGTGTAGCTGAGATGCGGCTGCTGCTAGTGGGGTCCTTGTGCACCAAGGGCCAGGGTGAAATGAAGACATCTGAGTGAGGGTGTGAACATTAGAGCGTGGATGCTATTGGCCAGAGAGAAAAAGGAAATGAAAAGGCAACCAGGTGAGGAGGTCACATTCCATGTGCTTCATCATTGAGAGAAGGCCCTTCAATTCATCCATCGAAAAATACTTCTCCAGCCCCTGCTTTGTCCAAGTCACATAAGTGTGCCCTGGAATTGCCACCTTAAGAGAGGAGAGATTTCCCGTTTCATGGAGCCCACATTCTAGCAGGGGAGAAAGATATTAAGCAACAAAGTGCATAATTAATCTCTTCCTTTGGAGGTTCTGAATTCTCTCCTCCATAAAAGCATGGAGGAAACTGGCAAAAAGCATCAGTATCAACTTTGAGAAATTAACCAAAGGCTTGCAGCAATTCAGGGAGCCTTCAGGGAAGAAAAACAGCCCAATCTCAGTAGAATCAGCAGGCTTTGCGGTATCATATACTCTGTTCCAGCCTCCCTGTCTGCGGCTCTGCAGTAGCCTGGGAAACCCCGGGCTCTCATCGCAGTAAGGACTGGCTGTCTTGCAGGCGCACGGTGGACTCCATGGGCTTGAAGCCCCTTCACAGCTCTGTGCCCAGAGAATCTCATTATTTGATGCACTGGGTGGTTTTCTGGAAGATACCACTTGGGCTGCTGCTTTTATTTTACCTGATTCAGTGCCTGCCCTGCACCTAAAGCCTTTCCCAGGGGCATTTGTCAAAAACATTTAGAGACTGGATACGCAAATAATCAATGCATAAGAGTTGAGCAAATAGAAGGCTAACCAAAAAAATTCAAAAGGAAAATCTGGAGAATGAGGTGGTGTCCAGGGAGGCTTGAGGAAGCTCTGGTATATTCTTGGGTATCTAGAAGCCCGGGCATGGAAATGAACAAGCCACGGGCTGAGTTTGCAGGACAGACCTGGGAGGGGCCTGGGCTGGTGCTTCTGGCTGAACTTGAGGCTCTGCCCTTCCTCCCCGCCTCTTTGCAGGCTTCACGGTTTCTTGCTGAAAATGGATTCTAGTAAATGATACCACTTGGCAACTCTGGGAATCAGATTCCCGCAATCCCGAGGGCTTGTTGTGTTGCTGTTCGTAGTTGTTTTATTGTTTGTTTGCTGTATTCTTTTCCGTGTATAGGTGCTGGAGTCTCTGTTCAGAGAGCGTATTGACCATTTAATAATGATTGCAGAGATTTCCTTAAATGCTCTGAAACAGTAAGTCTCTGGGCCCTGCTGAGTGTCTCTGTGTGTGTGTTGGGGTACCGTCAACACGGGCAGCTGACAACCCTGCTTTCCCCTCTGCTTCCTGCTAGAAGAAGCCAGGCACAAAGCCCACACGCCGCAGGAAGCATTTATACACACCGCCCACAGCAGGCAAATCCCTAGAGACAGAAGGTAGATTTGGGGGACTTCCCTGGTGGCGCAGGGGTTAAGAATCCGCCTGCCAATGCAGGGGACACGGGTTCAATCCCTGCTCCAGGAAGATCCCACATGCCGTGGAGCAACTAAGCCCATGAGCCACAACTATTGAGCCCGTGTGCCGAAACTACTGAAGCCGGTGCACCTAGAGCCTGTGCTCTGCAACCAGAGAAGCCATCTCAATGAGAAGCCTGTGCACCACAACAAAGAGTAGCCCCCACTCGCCACAACTAGAGAAAGCCCGTGCGCAGCAACAAAGACCCAATGGAGCCAATAAATAAATAAATTAATTAATTAATTAATTGTTAAAAAAAGAAAGTAGATTTGAGGTGTGAGGCACTGGGGGGAGGATAGGATCTGGATGACTGCTATTGTAAATCAACTATACTCCAATAAAAAAATTTTTTTAGAAAAGGAAAATAAAATAAAGGACATAGGAGTTCTTTTTATGGTGATGAAAATTTTCTGGACATAACAGTGGTAATAATGCATATACTAAAATACTTGCAAATGTGCTGAAAGCCACTGAAGTGTGCACTGTTTAAGGGTGAATTTGATGGTTTGTAAATTATATCTCAAGTTTTAAAAGCCTATACGGGGTAATCTGGATTTGGTCAATGAGGTATCTGCTCATGACCAAGATGGTTTCATAGAGACTGGATTTACCATCCTCACTGGGAAACTGAATAACAGAAAAAAGTCCATGAGACAATGGCTTTGAGGTTTGGGGCAACAGGCAATGGAGGACAGTGACCCCTGAGACATGGGAAATAAACAAAAGTCCTATCATTGTCCTGGATTCTTTCCCTGGAGAGTTAGCTGTGTGAGGGTAGTAACAGGCACAGACCAGCAAGCGTGCCGAGTTATGGAAACGGAGCTAAGAGTTCGGGGAGACCATGGTGGTTACCGTGTGCGTGTAGATTACCAGAAACGAGAAGGCTGTGCACAGAGAGGTCCAGAGAACTACAGGGGATGCCCCTCAAACTCTCAGCAAACAACTTCTCAGCATGTGAGGAAGCCACCGAAGGCTGGACTCATAACCCCACAAAATGACAACCAGTAACCACGCCCAGCGCTCACACAGGACCTGACCTGGCGCGTGTTCCCAGCAGGCGGGCTGGAAAGCTTCCTGATTTATAGGGTATTGGGTACAGTTCTCAGAAGGACATTCTCCATGTGTGTGGGCTATCTAGCCCTACTCTCATCACACCCGACACAGTTTCAAAACAGCACCTAAAAAGCTCAAACTGCTTCCAGGAAACCTAACTGCATTCCAGGGCAGAGGGAAGGAAGCTCAAAAATATTTATAAGAATACAAAAATATTCAGCTTCCAACAAGCTAAAATGCACAGAGCCTGGCATCCAAGCAAAGATTATTAATCAGAAAAAGCAGCAGAACATCGCTTTATTATGATAAAGCTAACCATTAATCGGTTGAAGTTAACCCAGAAAAGACATTACTGTTAGACTTCACAGAGAGAGACATTACAATCGCTTTTAGAACTGTATTCCATGCATTCAAAAGCTAAATGGAGGCATGGAAGCTACTAAAAAAAATACTTAAATCTGTAGAGTTGAAAACTGCAATATCTAAAATGAGAAACACACACAATGGGATGAATGGCAGATAAGGCACTGCAGGAAAAGATTTGAGAAAATGAGAACACAGCAACCTAAACCGTCCAAAATAAATCTTAGAGAAAGAAAAAAGTCAACAAGGCAACTTTCATATTGCCTAATTTACATGAAATCAGCATGCCCGAAGAAAGAGGAGGGGAGAGCGGATAATAGAAAATTATGTAAAGAAACAATGACGGAAAGTTTTCATCATGACCAAGGCGCTTAGTCAGCCCAGGCTGGGTGAGTCCAGGCAGCCTGCAGATTTCACCAGGCAGGGACCTCTGGCCATTTCCTGTGCAGAGGCTCCCTCCCTGGGATGGGGGGTGTTATCTTCCAGGAGCTGCGCCCAGCCCCTCAGCCCCCTTACCTCCTCGAGTTTATCACTGAGTCTCCTGAGCGTTTTCCACATTTGTTTTCTTCCTGGAAATAGTTGTCTCTCTACTTCGGCTCCATCAGCCTGTTCTGCTCTTGCAAAGGGACCTACTCCTCTGCGAGTTCCAGATCTGCTTCAGACGCCTCCATCCCTGCAGCCACTTACTTCCTCCTCCTCTCTCCCTGCTTCTTTGGGGCCCTGAGTTGAGGCTCTGCCCTCAACAGCCCTCCCTGCCTCCTCCAGGATTTACAACAGGTGCCAGCCAGGTGTCCCCAAGCACCATCCAGCTACACATCACTCAGTGGACGACCGTCCAGGGGCTCAGCCTGAGCCCCTCCCTAGATCCTTCCCTATATCCCCTTATTCCCATAGATTTGGTCCTGCCAACGGCTCTCCAGCCTCAGTTTTCATGGGGTGACAGTAAAACAGCATGTAGAACGCAGAGCAGCGTGAACTACTTTTGCTGCCTTAAAACAGGTTGTTGATAAATCAAACGTGGAGTTTTTTTTTACAGAGACGGCACTGCGCACGTGCAAGACGGGAACCCATGTCTCCCGCTTGACTCTGGAACCAAGAATCTTCAACCTACTGAATTCAAAGAATAGAACCGTTGTCACCAGAGCCCTTTACAAAGGAAGAAGTCCTTCAGTAAGGAAAATCTGGCTTCCAGCAGCTCGAGTAGTTTATATAGACTGATTCGAGACCAGCCAATCAGCTTCCAAGTTTAAAATCCCCACCCTCCCAAACCCCTTAAATTTCACCTGGAACCCTGAATCTGGGAGACAGATGCAACCTGCGCTTCCTGTCTCCTTGCAGGTCTACTCCTCTTGCAGTAATGCTCCTTTTTTTCTTGAAAGCTGGTGCCCTAGTGTTGGCTTCTGTGTGCATCAGGCAGTGAGCCCTTGCTTGGTAACAAATGCAACACGGGACTCACAACATCCCAGCTCCCACTCTGGTTGCCAGTCCCCTCTGTTTAGGAATGTGCAGCTCCTCCCCTGAGCCCTTGATTAATAGTAGGAATAGGTTATGAATAAGTAATTAGTCAAGTACTGTTCTGACCTGTTAGAAGAAGCACAGGATACAGGCAGAGCTTGTAGCAGAGAGATGTGACCTAGTCTGAGGGATGACAAAGGTTTCCCTGGGAAGTGATATGGAGGATAAAACATTTAGGGTTATCAGAATAAGTACACAAAAGGGGGGATTAGGAAAGGGGAAATCTTAGGCAGACGAAATCAAAGAGTGAGAAGTTCGACTTCCGTGGCTGGAGGGGGAAAATTAAAGGGGTGATAAGGAGAGGTCAGATTATGCAGGGCCCCTATGGGCTAGACTAGAATGCTTGGATTTTGTCCTAAGATTGGCGGGATAAAGCTTTGAAAAGTTATAATCAGGGCATAAACTGATTTAGTCTGAATTGTAATAGGATAAGTAGGGAATACATGAGAGGTGGGTAGAACCATTTAGTGACTTCAAAACCAACCAAGAAAAGCAAAGTCAGCTGTGTCTTCTCTCAACTGATGTTCCCTAATGATGGCTAAAACGAAAACAAAAACAAAAACAAACAACAACAACAGATGGCTCTGGAATGTCTAAGGATGCATGTTTCTCTCCATTTCAGGTTTTTATTCAAAAAACACTCTTAATTTGTCTGCAAATCACAAAGCCAAGGCAGCTTTCTGCTGGCCCCAGAGTGAGATCAGCTCAGTCTTTAATGAAGCGGCCTGATTGAGGACATAGTTAAGACCCCTTGCCATCTACAGCTCAGCTCAGGAAATAGAACCCAAGTTGGGTTCCTCTATTTTAATTGCTCTCTTACTTTTCCTGTTTTAATTGTTCCTCTGGAAGGAGCTTTTGGAGATGGTGTAGTCTGTGTCCTTGAGAAGCAAGGATTTTATTAAGGGATGTATGTGTGAGAGAAAATGGAGGACTCATTCTCATGGCTGCCCCACAGCTACTGAAAAGTTACATTTATGAATGATTATTGTGTACATCTAGTTCCTTGCTGGTATTGAAAGCATCCAGAGAAATTCACACACCCTATCTGTTAAGCATCTTACCCTTCAAACCCAACCTTGCCTTCATTTATGGTCGAGTCATGCTGTTTCCCTCATCCTTCCTTGAAGATGCTGTGTTCTTTCTCACGACTGCCTTCTCTCATGCTGAAGGTTCCACTTGGAATTCACCTCTTCCTCTATTTTTTTTCCCATTGATGACCTTAGCATCTTTGTTGAAAATCATTTGGCCATATATCTGTGGATTTATTTCTGATCCCTCAGATTTCTGATCTCTATTTCTGTTTTATTAATCTATATGTTTGTCTGTTTTTCTGTCGCTGTTGTTTTTGCTTTTGTTTTTTTGCCAGGTCCTTCACCTTGCAGGATCTTAGTTCCACGAGCAGGGTTTGAACCTGGGCCCCAGCAGTGAAAGCGCCAAGCCCTAATCACTGGACCACCGGGGAAGTCCCTAGGTGCTTGTCCTTAACACCAATTCTGCATGGTCTTTATAGTATAGCTTCTGAGTGAGCTTATAAATCAGGTAGTGTTCTAAACTTTTCTTTTTCTTTTTCAACCTTATTTTGGCATTCTAGGTCCTTCTATTTCCAAATAAATTTCAGAAAGAGCTTGCCAATTTCTCCAAATAAGCCTGCTGGGATTTGGAATGGAATTGGGTTGTATTTTTAGATCAGTTTGGGTAGAACTGACATCTTAACAATGTTGAGTCTTTCAATTAATGAATAGTGTATTTCTGTTCATTAATTTAGGTCTTCTTTCATATTTCTCAGAAGTGTTTTGTAATTTAGAGTGTACAGATTTTGCAGTTACTTTGTGACATTTCTCTCTAGTTATTTCATATTTTTAATGCTATTGTAAATAGCATTTTTGTCATCCAACTGTTAGTTGCTATTATAAAACAACTGATTTTTGAATATCAACATGACACTCTACAATCTTACTAACTGGATTCATTTGGAAATTCCCAACAATTTTGTACAGAAATGATCATGTTACCTGCAAGGAATGATAATTTTACTTCTTTCTATCCAGCCTGTATGACTTTTATTTCTTCGGCTATCCTTAAGAAAAACAAACAAAAAACTTTGTGTAAATAAAAGACTCATCATTCAAAGCTCAAACTTAGAAATATGAGTTGAGGACTTCCTAGGTGGCACAGCGGTTAAGAGTCCACCTGCCAATGCAGGGGACACAGGTTCGATCCCTGTCCCAGGAAGATTCTACATGCTGCGGACTAAGCCCGTGTGCCACAACTATTGAGCCTGTGCTTTAGAGCCCATGAGCCACAACTATTGAGCCCATGTGCTGCAACTATTGAAGCCCACGTGCCTAGAGCCCGTGCTCCTCAACAAGAGAAGCTACGGCAATGAGAAGCCCGCGCACCACAACGAAGAGTAGCCCCCGCTCGTTGCAACTAGACAAAGCCCATGTGCAGCAACGAAGACCCAACACAGCCAATGAGTAAATAAATAAATTTACTTTTTTAAAAAAGGAAATATTAGTTGAATTGCTCAAAATTAAACTACTAGTTGACCAAGTCCTTGGCCAGGCCTTATCTAAGATCACATTTACTTTGGATGCTGTAGGTACCAGTAACAGGGTAGCGACACAACTGCACTAGGACCTCACTGCAGACATGTAAGGTGGTTGAGATACTCTTAGGGTTGCCATGTATGTCTCCTCCCAATATATACCAGGAAAATAGAGCTGAATGACAGTACAAAAAAATCAATCTTCTTCATAAATCAGTTTTTATTTTTGCACCAGTGTTGTAGTACGGTTATTATTAACTTTTATAAAATGGGTAGGAGTAGCTGAGCAATTTGATTGGTCAGTAATAGCACTCAGCCCGGAGTGTAAATCTTTATGAGCACACAGGTAGAAATTCATTAGTCATATTACTCTCCTTCACACTGTTTCCCATAAAAAAGATAAAAAAGGTACTTGGGGAAAAGCTTGAACACTATTCCTATAACCTTTTTTCCCTCTCCTGTAACTCAATGCAAATATACTACAGGCTGTCAGATCCCTATTGGAAAAAGAGTTTTAATGGTGAGTGCAACTTCAGGAAAAATACAGCACTGAATGCCAGACTTTAATGTCACCATCTCTTTGGAGACAAAAGTAGCAAAGGAATTGGTGTTAGGCCACATTGAAATCTTTACCTTTAAGGATTGTTCAGGAATAAACACTATTTACTAAGAAATTAATCTCTTTAAGCAAAAATGCTTTTTATTATGAAGAATAATATAGAACTAGCATTGCATCGACTACTGGGGCGGGGGTGAATAGAATTATTACCAAAAAAGCAGAAGGCACAGTCCTCCTTAGAGGCTCTCATTCTCTTTATTTTTATTTTATTTTATTTCTTTATTTTATTTTATTTTTTGGCCATGCCATGTGGCATGCGGGATCCCAGTTCCCTGAGAAGTAATTGAACCAGTGCCCTCTGCAGTGGAAGCATGGAGTCTTAACTACTGGACCACCAGGGAAGTCCCTCACATTCTCTTTAGAGCTGTGATTCCCACCTGGAAACATTACAGAAACAATGCAAAAATATATAATTGGTTATTAGCTGGTGTGGCACATACATATATTAAATAAAATTCAGAGAATTCAGAGATGATTGAAAATCCATTTGAATAAAATTAACTTCATGGAATTGAGTATTAGACTAGACCTTATTTATAAGACAGTAGAATTTAGGTAGATATGGGGAAAGGGAGCCTGAAGTTTAATAGGTAGATAAAGAGAAAAGATAGAAACCAAACTTTGTTGCTTACAAGCTGGGTAATCACGGGGAAATGACTTTGACATTCTAAGTCTCAGTTTCTTCATCTGTAAAATAAATGCAGGTAAAAATATAATGTAATGACAGAGTGTATTAGTCAGGATAGGCAAGAATGCTGCAGGAAAAAAAAGCATTGAAATTCTCAACGGGTTAAAATGTCATTTTGTTCTTCATTCTACACATCCATGGTGGGTCAGGAGCCTGGGAGACTACTCATCGTTGTCCCCCAGGGACCCACGGGGATGGAGCAGGCACCATCTTGATCTTTGGACCACACAGACTAGAGAGTCTTGGGGGGAAGTTTCATATCAGCAATTAAGTGATTCATCCTGTATTCAGATGTTTCAGTGATGTACCCAGGACTCACTCAGCAGGACTTGTCATACCTACCACAGTGGGACCAGGAGTAGAATCCTACCATAGGTCAGGAATTTGGGTAAATAAACATGATTTTATCATCACAGGTAGATTCTTTGAGGACTGAGTAAAACAGCACATGTCAAGGGCTTAGGGCAATCCCTGAACCACACTGAGTCCTCAGCGAATATCAGCTTTTACAGTTTTTAGGGAGTGAGTCTATGAAGTTTTGGGCAAATACTAAATCAGATGTTCTCTAATAGCAATTTTACCATGTTATTTCTAATCCATCTAACTCTTAATCATATTATCATTATATTACAAATAAGGATCCAACTAAGATCTAAGCAACCTCCTTCCTATTACGTGGCTCTTATTTGGCTAAGTGTGGACTGGTACCAGGTAAGTTGGACTCCAAATGCTACTTTCACCATCAATATTGCCTTTATAAAGGAGCCTTCTCAACACTATGGTTTGTGTGGAATGTAAGTGTTCTAGAGTTCTGCGAGCGAATTCACTTCATGTAAAAATGTATGCTTACGAAATATATACTCTGTGTTGTCAAGTATCCTGAGAAGTTCTGAGGATTAAAAGATAAGGGATCTCTGCCTACAAGTTATCCAAATATCAATGGAGAAGACAAGTAAACAGACACTTGCAGTACTATGTGAAAGGTACATGCTCTATCAGAAGATGTTATCGAACGCAATGGAAACACAGTGGAGAAATAATTAGCCCAGAATGAAGCTGTGTCGGGGGAGTTTCCTAAGCTAGGACAGGCTGAGTCTGCAAAGTCTAGTAGAAAGAAAGTAGTTGGGTAAAAAGGACATGGGTTGGAAGCTCACATTCCAGGCTAAGGAAGCCATGTGCGCCAACGAGTGGTAACTTAGAAATCACAGCACAAACTAGGACGGTACATGCATGGTTGCTAATAGCTGTCATATAGAGTGGAAGAGTTGGTAGGGAAAAGGTAAGATTTGAATCTATGTGGATAGACATTGGCTAGATCCTGAAGGGCTTTATATGCTGTGCTGAGAATTTCTGATTCTGTTCTTTAGGCAGTGAGGGTCCATTCAACGATTTCAAGCAGGAAGGTGACATGACTAGACTGGCATTTTAGAAAAGATTATTTCAGCAAAGGAGATGAATTTGGATTAGAAGGGGTTGGAGCTGGACACAAGGAAATGAGTTAGAAGCCTTTTTATATTAATCTTGCCAAGAGCTGATTGAGGGTTGAACTAAAGCAATAGAAGCAAGGATACAATAAAAGGAATATATACGATAGGTGAGCGCTGGAGCTGGGGTGGCTGTTAAGAGATGTTAGAAACTGAGGCAAGATGGCCAGGTCTTTGTACACCTACATGGACCATTTGTGGGATGTGGGCTGCCCTCATAGATGTAGAGTCCCCTGGGGGAGGTGGCATCCTGTAATTGAGGAAGGCAATTGGGGAGATTTTAGCTGCTTAACTTCTGCAAGCAGTGCTCCTGGCAGCTGAAGGGATGGGGTGGAGGGGCTAGGATCTGTGGGGCACAGCGCAGCATCTGCCACAGCCAGAGATATGCTAGGTCTCGTTTTACTCTCAGTAATTCATTTAGTCCTTATGACAATCCTATGAGGTAGGTACTATTGTTATTCTTATAAAGAAATGGATGAAAACACGGAAGCACTGGCTTCCATTAAATAACTTGCTCAAAATATAGAAGCAGGATGAATAAGAAGTAGTTTAAATGTATATATATATGATATATATATAGAGAATATATATATAAAGTATATATATAGTATATATATACATATATAGTATGTATAGGATGAATAAGAAGCAGTTATAGAAGTAGGATGACTAAGAAGTAGTTTATATATATGTGTGTGTGTGTATGAGAGAGAGAGAATATACATAAAATTCAGAGAGCAAGTATGTATATAAAAAGCATATGTATAGTACATATATACATATATATAGTATATATAGGATGAATAAGAAGTAGTTATAGAAGTAGGATGACTAAGAAGTAGAATATATAGTATATATAGTATACATAGGGTGAATAAGAAGTAGTTAGAGAAGTAGGATGTATAAGAAGGATAAACAAGCCAGTTGAATGAGAAGTAGGATGAATAAGAACCAGTCTGGTACCTGGGCTCCAAAGCCTACATTTTTTCTGTCCAGAGACAAAGGGTGTAACTCCTCCCATTGGTCATCTGTATACAGTGTATACAGTAGAGCCATTCCATGGGTGACAATTTTGCAGCAATTCTCCTAGATCTTGCCATGAATTCTGCTTCTCTTGGATGTCATGCACCACTTCTAGGTTTTGTACTTAATTATTCACAGCAATTCTTATGACATTTTCAGAATGTCTAGTTAATAATGAGTTTGTCATTATAAAAACTGTTCTCATGAAGAAAATAATTGGGTAATAAAATTACTTAAAATGAAACAATAAAAATTTGGAATTACAGGTACATGTGGACTTTCTAGACACTGATTTAGTCTGGTAATTGATTCCAGGCATTTAAAAGGTGAAGGACACGCCCACCAGAATGGCTAAAATAAATAATCTGACAATACTAAGTGCTGATGAGACTACAGAGCAACTGAAATTCCTAACCACTGTTGGTAGGAGTAGAAAATGATACAATAACTTTGAAAAAGTTGGACAGTTTCTCATAAATTTAAATATATATCTACCCCAAACACAGAAATTTCTAGGCAATTCCCCCAAAGAAATAAAACTTTTATTTGCTAAAAGACTTGTAAAAAATCTTCACAGCATCTTTATTCGTAATATTATCCAAAGCCTGGAAACAGCCCAGGTGTCCATCAGTGGGAGAATAGAAAACAGTCTGAGTGATAGTCACATGATGAAATACTGCTCATTAGTAAAGAAGAACAGGTGATCAATACACCGACATGATGGAGGAATCCCAGAAGCACTGTGCTGGCTGAAAAAAGCCACATGCAAATGATTTCATTCTGTGAAGTTCCACAACAGAGAAAACTAATCTACAACCAAAAAAAAAAAAAAAAAATCAGAATAGTGGTTGCCTCGGATGGAAGGGGCAGACATGATTGGGAGGACATGCAGGGACTTTACAGGGTGACAGTAATGTTCTACATCTTGTTAGTAATGTTTTATGTCATAAGTGTATATGTTTTTTTAAAATGGAAAAGGCACCATAATGTTTATACATGTTAGTGTAGGTACACTTTGCACCAATGGGAAAAAACAGATATGGAATTCTAGCTAGTAACTAGCATGTTGAAGTATTTAGGGGAAGCTACTGATGTCTACAGTTTATTTTTAAAATGCATCAGTAAAATAAGATGAATTGATGAACAGATACAGGAGTGATTAGGTAGATATATTAGTGGCAGAATCCAGGTTGGAAAAATGGATGTTAATGTAGAATTCCTTCAGCTTTATTCTAAGTTTGTATTTTAGAAAAATAATTGCCATTTGCAGCAACATGGATGGACCTACAGATGATCACACTAAATGAAGGAAGTCAGACAGAGCAAGACAAATATCATATGATATCACTTAGATGTGGAATCTAAAATATGACACAAATGAACTTATTTGCAAAACAGAAACAGACTCATGGACATAGAAAACAAACTTAGGGTTACCAAAGGGGAAAGGGGAAGGGGAGGGATAAATGAGGAGTTTGGGATGAACAGATACAAACCCCTATGTATAAAGTAGATAAATAACAAGGACCTACTGTATAGCACGGGGAACTCCAGTCAGTATCTCATAATAACGTATAATGGAAACAAACCTGAAAAGTGTACATATATATGTATATATACATATATGTGTACATTATACATATATAGTACATATAGATATATACACACATATATATCCAAATCACTTTGCTGTACACCTGAAATTAACACAATATTGTAAATCAACTACATTTCAGTTAAACAAATAAAAATAAATAAATATTAGAGAAGAGGAGTGAAGACACGAACATCTTAGGCACCAGATAAGCACTTTTATGACTTTTTAGGTAAAATGTTGTCCTGGTAAAGCCCCCAGCGCCATTCATCAAAAATCCATATGTGAAAATCACTCTGAGCCTCTGCTGAGCGCCTTCCGGGTGCTGGGGCTTCAGTCTGGTGTGTAGGACATAAAATTCCAGCACGAATGGGCCAGGAGTCCCGCCCAGGAGTGGCTTCCGGGCAGGCAAGTCCTGGCAGGAGTAACTGTAACAACAAAGTGTCACCGTTTCTCCAAGGCAGGCATGGATGGGCGCTACGGTAACAAAGAGGACAGCCTTGTCACCAAACAAATGACTTGCGCTTTGGGGCTGAGGTTTGAAGAATAAAGAACAGTTAAACGGGGTGGGGAAGCGGGCAGGAGGTGATTAGGAAGGAAAAGTCATTCCAGAGGAGGCACGAATCGGGTTACCTGTGAAAAACTGAATGGGGCTGGAACGTAGGAAGATTTGGGACGAGTGCTAAAGGCTGGAGGGTCGTGAATGACCGTAACGTTACGGACACACAGACAGGCAATGACATTTCGTTTCAGGAGGATGTAGGTTGGTAAACGTTGGGAAAGGGCGCGTGTAAATGACCTTTAACGTGAGGGTTGCCAATTATTCAGTAGGGCAAGTAGGTGACCTCTGTCTTTGATAAACAGATAAGGAAATTCTTATATATGGGAAGAGACGGGTTTTTTGTGAGTGGGTTTTTTTTTTTTTTCCTTTTTAATTTTAAAAAAAATTTTTATATTTGATTGGCATTTAGTTGACGAACAATGTTGTGTTACTTTCAGGTGT
This sequence comes from Hippopotamus amphibius kiboko, assembly GCF_030028045.1. NCBI lineage: Eukaryota > Metazoa > Chordata > Mammalia > Artiodactyla > Hippopotamidae > Hippopotamus > Hippopotamus amphibius. The sequence continues at coordinate 4,129,991 of NC_080189.1, read as the reverse complement.
ACAGCAAAGTGATTCAATTATACACATACATATATCTATTCCTTTTTAGATTCTTTTCCCATATAGGTTATTACAGCGTATTGAGTAGAGTTCCCTATGCTATACAGAGAAGATTTTTTTAAAAGCAAAAAACTCGCTTCCTGCATGTGAACTTTATTCTCATGAATTTCAAAGGAGTGGTTGTACCAGAGGCCAAAGACATCATTTCAAAGCATGTGTGATGATTCGTAGAGAGAGAACCGCTGCTTCAAAGAAGAGAAATGTTAATAAGCTGAAGTTGCATTTCTGAAGTCTTCCAGATCCAAATCCCCCACTGGAAGAAGAGATATTTGTTGCACTGCCTTTCTGTCAGATTTGTAGAGTTGAGCAATTGAATGTTTTATTTGAATAAACATTCTGGTAACGCATTGATGATCAATTTCAAATAAATCAGAGACAGAGAAATCACTTAACACTAAGGTTACAGGGAAATTTTTTCCTCCATCCATTCTAGCTGTGAAACTCATGGTTCATAACCAGACAAGCTATGAAATCACGTTTGATTTTTGTTTTGTTTTCATGGCTTGGGTACTGCAGAAGCACTAAACTACCAGTAAATAGGCTTCCATTTGATAGAATGCCCCATAAACTAGAGTTTCCTGTATTTGGAAAACATGAATAAAATCACTGTAAGTTTTATGTTGCAGAATTTAAATATCTTCTTAATGTTTCTGAGAAAGAATGAGGTAATTTTATATATGTCTGCCCCTCCCCCACCACAATGCTTTCACTTCTTTAATGCAAGAACGGAAGACATTCTGAAAAATACTTGAGCAGATATGATTTTCTGCATATTTAAGAGGCAATTGCTCAATCCATCGAGATCTTTTCGCTAGAAGAATCTCCTGGCAAGGGCAGCCCTTGTCTTTGGCTTTTGCCTTTTGAGAAGCCAGCCTGGTGTTGTAAATGTACACATTTTCTGAGCCATCTCTCCAGAAGGAAGTTTTGACCACCACACGTCTTTGTGGATGTGCGGTGGTTTTCCATCCCGTAAGTTCCTCGCCCCGACCCTGCCACCCTGTGCTCTTTCCCCTGATTGTCCGCCTTTTCTCGAAATGTAACCTTATCAGGGCAGACGGGTTTGATTGGTGTCTTGTGCCCAAACATCCTCCCCTTCTCTTCTGTGAGGCTCTGTCATCTCTATATCACTGCCATTTCATGTGTGAAATTCTACCATGAAAGTGACCATAAGGTGACCCCTGGTAATTTCCCTTTTCCTCCACTCCCTCTAGAGAAGTACAAGCTTCCATTCTGAAGTCAAACCTCACATGAAGAGACCAAGAAGGCTCAAGTGTGGGGCATTTTCATCTCCTTGATACCGTTCTCTGTCACATCTGAAAATCTCAAATGAATGCCATATTCCACCTAAAATGTAAAATTGAGAACTTGAACACCAATATCCATATGAGATATCAACACTGAAATGTCTACCTAAACTGGGACTTCCCTGGTGGCCCAGTGATTAAGACTCTGCACTTCCACTGCAGGGGGCGTGGGTTTGATCCCTGGTCGGGGAACTAAGATCCCACATGCCTCGAAGCGCAGACACACACACACACACACACACACACACACACACACACACACACACACACACACACAATGTCTACCTAAAAACTGCAAGAGAGACCTGGATTATCTTGTCAAATCAGAAAGTAAGAGAGTGGGGGAAAAAAGCATTGGTGCATGTCAAAAGGTCACAGGACTCAACTAGAAAGAGCTCCCAGTGATTGAACTAGAGCAATTTGAGAAACAAAATCGATGCTGATAGTATTTGATTGTAACTGCAAGTATAAAATAAACATTTGTGAGTCCATGCTGATATAGATAAATGAAGAATAAACGATTGAACAAATAAATGAAGAAGAAAGGAAAACTCTTCCCTACAGAAGAATTCCAATTAACAAGGAAGAAATGAGGGAGAGAGAAAACCATCATTAGACACCGGAATAATAATTACTGCAAGCTAGATCCCCTGATGAATGCTAAAATGAGTGAGCAGGTATTTGCACAGTTTTAAAGTATCTCCTCCACAAATAATTATTCTTTACAAAGGGAAAATACCAGGTTTCCTGTAGAGTATCATGGAAGATAACACATCACCATGTGGTCACCTTGGTTACTTAGTAATAAGACTTGTCAATATCATGTAGCCCTAGTACTAAGCAGATCACAATCACAGCACATCACCTTTGTGACATATTCCCCCAAACCTATAACCTCAATCTAATCATGAAAAAAATCAGACAAACCCAAATTCAACAACATTCAATACATTATTGACCCTTACTCTGTAGAAGCGTCAAGTGCATGAAAGAAAGACAAGGCAAGGCTGAGAACTGTCACAGATTGGAGGGGGTTATGGAGACAGAACAAGCAAATGCAGTGTAAAATCCTGGACTAGAATAAAACCATTCATGGAAAAGCTCATTACAGAGAACAAAGTCCGTAGTTCAGTTAATGACATACTAAAGTTAATTTCCCAGCCTTGACAAATATACCTTGACTGTGGGAGACATTGAATAGGGGAAGCTGGGTGAAGGGTGCACAGGAACTCAGCACTATCTTTGAAATTTTTCTGTAAATTTAAAACTATTTCAAAATAAAAAGGTTTTTAAAAAGTAAAGCTCTTTCTAAGATTACGGTGCTGTTTCTAAGCTCCATGTACCATGGCCGGGTCATACTGAGCTTACGTTAGCCACATCAGCTACGTGTTTGTCACATGAACCAAGATCTGATTCCATATTTGTGCAACTGATCTTTTTTCACTTAAATGCAAAAGCTTTAATGAATCCTTATTTTTTAAAAAATCACAATTGGTTTATTCAGCACTTTACTAAATGGGCTCTTTTAAAATTCTATCATCCAGTATATTTATAATTACTACTAAGATATAAAATTATGAAAATTTCAAATTATACAACTGAATTTTTATACTATAAATATCATAAATGCATGTTATTTGTAATAATATATTATTTATATTGCAAGTATATTATAAGTGTCACATTCAGAACTTAAACATGGTGCTTTGGGCTGCTTTTAGAAGACGGCACAAATGCTTTCCTTGTAGCCACTGCATCTATGAAGTACTTTATGACTTGGCGTGTTTTCACACGCATTGTGCCATTTGATATATATTTTTTATATAAATTTATTTATTTATTTATTTTATTGGCTGTGTTGGGTCTTTTTTCCTGTGCGCGGGCTTTCCTTTTTTTCTTTAGTTGTGGTGAGTGGGGGCTACTCTTCGTTGTGGTGCACAGGCTCCTCATTGCCAAGGCTTCTCTTCTTGTGGAGCATGGGCTCTAGGTGCGTCGGCTTCAGTAGTTGCAGCACAGGGGCTCAATAGTTGTGGCTCACAGGCTCTAAAGCACAGGCTCAGTAGTTGTGGCGCACGGGCTTAGTTGCTCCGCGGCATGTGGGATCTTCCTGGAGCAGGGATCGAATCCATGACCCCTGCATTGGCAGGCGGATTCTCAACCACTGCGCCACCTAGGAAGCCCCGTGCCATTTCATATGGACGGCTGTGAGCAAACTGCTGAGTCAGACGTCTGAAACACAGAACCATGATGTCATGAGAGAAGCACCGTGACATCTGTGCTGGAGATTCAACAGTTCACAACTGCTGATTTGATGTTGCGATGCCTGCCCCCTCCCCACGCCCCCAACCAGGTACGTGTGTCCTGTGTTTACCACCCAGGAAAGTCTGAGACGCAACGCTGCCACCAGGGAACTTCCTACTTCTGATTTCATGCAGAAAGACTAAACTGCTTGATGGTTAAACATCACACTACAAATTGGGCATTCAGGAAGAGTATTAAATTCCCAGTGAAAAAAAAATTGAAAAGACGAAAACCCTAATCCAAAAAGACATATGTTCTCCAGTGTTCCTTGCAGCACTATTTACAATAGCCGGGACATGGAAGCAACTAAATGTCCATCCACAGATGAATGGATAAAGAAGATGTGGCACATATATACAATGGACTATTACTCAGCCATTAAAAAAGAATGAAATAATGCCATTTGCAGCAACATGGAGGGACCTAGAGATTATCATACGCAGTGAAGTAAGGCAGGCAGAGAAAGACAAATATTATATGATATCACTTATGTGTGGAATCTAAAAAAAAATGATGCAAAGGAACTTATTTACTAAACAGAAATAGACTCACGGATATAGAAAACAAACCTATGGTTACCAAAGGGGAAGGTGGTGGGGAGGGGTAAATTAGGGATTTGGGAGTAACATATATACACTACTATATATAAAATAAATAAACAACAAGGACCTACTGCATAGCACAAGGAACTATAGTCAATATCATTTAATAATCTATAATACATATACACATATATATACACATAACTGAATCCCTTTGCTGTATACCTGAAACATTGTAAATCAACTATCCTTCAATAACATAAAAAGCATCCTCTGCACAGTGTTGCTGACAGGCAGTCACATCTGTCAGAACCTCTCCTCTCAGGGAGTCCTTTTTAACATGTCATTTTTTACCATGTCCGGCCACTGACCCCAGTGACTTCCTATCAATATCACCCATTGCTTTTCATTTCCTTTCTGGAGCGCTACAGTGTGTTAAATTCCTCCTCCATGTTCAGCCTTTAAAGAGATGAAGACAGTTAAGGAGACGAAAGACTTGAAGCATGAAAAGGCATCCTGTGGAATGGGGGAAAATAGATGTAAACCATCTATCTCACAAGGGGCAAAAGTTCAAAATATTTGAGACTCTCTTACAACCTAATGGCTAAAAAACAACCCGATTAATAAATGGGCAAAGGACTTGGATGGATATTTTTCCAAAGAAGACATGCAGGTAACTACCAGACACATGAAAAGGTGTCAGCATCACTAGTCACCAGGGACATGGAGATCAAACCACAGTGAGAAGCCCCCTCCCATCAGCTACCTTGGCTATTTGCGAAAGACCGAAAGATAAGTGTTGACAAGGATATGGAGAAATTGGAACACTTATACACAGTTGGTGGGAAGGTAGAATGGTGCAGTCAATATGGAAAACAGTACAGGGTTTCCTCAAAAAATTAAAAATAGAACCACCCTATGATCCAGTGATCTCACTTGGTGCATATCCAAAAGAGTGGAAATCAGGATCTCAAAGAGGTATCTGCACCCCCACGTTTACAATAGCCAAGATATGGAAACAACCCAAATGTCCATCAACAGATGAATGGACAAAGAAAATGTGGTGCATACATGCAACGGAATATTATTCAGCCTCCAAAAAGAAAGAAATCCTGCCATTACGACAACATGGATGAACCTAGAGGGCGTTACGTTCAGTGAAATAAGCCAGGCACAGAGGACAGATACTACATGATGCCACTTGTATGAGAAATCTAAGATAAACTGAGAAGCAGAGAGTAGATGGGTGGTTTCCAGGGGCTGGAGAGAGGGGGGAATGGGGAGTGGTTTTTCAACGGGTATAAAGATTCTACTATGCGAAACAAATAAGTTCTAGAGATGTGTTGTACAACACAGTACTTATAGTTAACAATACAATGTTGAGCACTTTAAAATATGTTAAGAGAATAGAGCTCAAGCTAAATGTTCTCAAAAAAGGAAACAACAGCAAAGAACACAAGGAAATGCTCGGAGGCGATGGGTGCATGTGGTCCCTTGCGTGGTTGTGTGCCTACGTCCAAACTCATCAATATGTGTAAGTTAAATGTGTGCATTTTTTGTATATCAATTATACTTCAATAAGCCTTAAAAATCACCAATAACCACAATTGATTAAAGGGGTGTCATATAAAAATTTGCTTGAAAGCCGCTTTTGTAAAATACTGTAAAAATACTGAGGCAGAACTGGACAAAGTGCAAGGTGTAGAAACACCTCACAGATGAGATTCATTCAAATTGAAATAGATTTATTGAATCAAGATTCTCCATTTTCCTGTCAACACCACTAGATAAAATCCACTCCTCTACATTTTACTCACATTTACGCCTTTAGGAACTTTTCCCTGCAGCTACAATATATTAGAATTTTAACAATATTTTGAGAGAACATGGGCCTGCCTAAAAATCCCAGATGTGCTACATAACCAAAGGTTCACTCTTCAGCAAATGACTCCACCGGACCCTCAGTTTGTCTCTCTGTTTCATGCAGACAATAATAATTATTCTGTCTAAATACGCGTCACCTCATTTTTTCATAAACTTGTCCGGTACCTGGCCCCAAACACATGCATGTACTCCCCCACTGCCCATCCCTTTACGACAGTGGGTCTTTCCATCTCTGAGGTCTTGGATTCCTTTCAGAATTTCACTGAAGGTGATGGACTTCTCACCTGAAAGTGCACATACGCACGTGCAAAACATGCATGTTATTTTAGAGAGCTCCTGGGCCAGTGGGAAACCCTGCAGTGTGTGTGTGTCTGTGTGTGTGTCTGTGTCTGCCTGTCTGTACGGTGTACTTGTTTGCCGTGATTTGTCCTTAGTGAATCCACTCTGTTCTTCCGCCATCATCATATTCTCTTAAAGGGTTCACATTTCTTAAGTAACTTGTTCCCAAATCGTCTAGATTTTAGGACCTACCTTCCCCTTTTAAGAAGAATCACACTACTATACATAAAATATATAATCAACAAGGACCTACTGTACAGCACCGGGAACTCCACTCAATATACTGTACTAGCCTAAATGGTAAAAGAACCTGAAAAAGAACAGATACATGTATATATGTATAACTGAATCACTTTGCTGTGCATCTGAAACTAACACAACATTGTAAATCAACTATACTCCAATACAAAATAAAAATTAAATTTAAAAAAAAAGGAAAGAAAGAAAACGAACAGCACACCACACGTCCTACGCCTTAGCCCCTCTCCTTCTCCCCCGTGGTTCTCAGCTCACACCTGGAGCTTCTACGTGTCCTGTCACGATTCAGCAAGGGGGCAGCTCAATGATTCAAACGCCTTTCAGGCAACCAGGTGCTCTCCTACTGGCCCGTCATTTATGTTTGATCCCGTCATTCTTCTACCTTCTCAGCTGGAAACTAACACAGATGGGAGAGCAACACCCGTGTGGAGAAGTTCTGTTGGGATGTCATTTGTTAACATTATACAAGGTCAAGCACAGTTCTTTCCTTTTAATCCAAGGGTTGCCCCTTTTCCCACTGTGTTGCCTTTCCTGAGTTCACAAGCCTCACTGAGGTCCAGGGGCTGGGGCGGGGCGGGCGGGCCAGAGTGGGCACAGGGGCTTGGAGGTGGGGGTTGGTGGCCTCCTCCTCCTCTTACAGTTTCCTGTGACCCTTTGATAGTCCTGGCGGGCCATCTTGCAGCTATGTGATTTCATTGGCAAAAAACTCAAAAGAGACTGTTACTACAACCCCCCACCAGGATTTAGCCTTACGCGTCTAGAGTCTAAATCCCCCAGAGCCAGCAACCCGTGGCTACAAACAAAGTCTCGTAAACTGTGAAAGCCCACTTTCCCCGCGTGAAGGTTTGAAGATCCCCCTTGAGGTAACCTGTTGGCCTCCCCGTGTCTCGCGCATGTTTATGCAGCCAGCGGGGCCCTAATGCCAGCCTGACACTGCTGCTCTGTGTCCCTTCCCGGCCTCCTCTGTCACCAGTTCTCGGGTGAGCTCACCCTGGACCTGCTCACCTGTCCAACCGGGCAGCCGGGGCTTCCAGGCCAAAGGGCCACCTTGGGAGGCCCATGGGGTCCCTGCCTCTGAGCCGGTGCAGCTCAGCCTGGCTCCCTGACCAAAGTAGGCTGGAGGCCCCCTTCCAGCCTGGTTCATACCTGGGCACTAGCAACGCTCCTTTGGGGAACTTCCCTGGCAGGGCAGTGGTTAAGACTCCGCCCCTCCAACTCAGGGGGCCGGAGTTCGATCCCTGATCGGAAAACTAAGATCCCATGCCGCCCAGCACAGCCAAAAAAAGCCCCCCAAAAAACCAAAACCAAACAAACACATGAGAGCAACACTCCTTTGGGACCCAGGTTATAGGTCTCCCCATCACCTTCCAGTTCTGCTCGTCTCTTCCCGATGAGGGCCCTCGCTCCCCTCCCTCTTTGCTGGACTGTGTGTCTCTGGCATCCTCTCTCCATCCTCAAGGCCCTCCTCCCGAAGCCTCTCCCTCTCCCTGAACTAAATAAACAAGCAAACACAAAGCCCAGCCTGCCTGCACAGCAGTTCATGTGGGTGAATGTCTAGAAGGGTCATTTACCCATGACTTTGCAAGTCACCAACCTCTGGACCCCGACACAGACTCAGGACCTTGGGGCTGCCCTGGATGTCCGAGCAGGACTTGTGGCTCCGCCCCTCACCACATTTTCCAGCTGAGCAGAAATGTGATACGTAAAACGCAATCACTGGAAGGTCCAGCTCAGCCCAAATTCTAGGTCAGCCCTGGCGACCAAGATAAACAGCGAGAACCTTTGGAGCATCAGTCCCGCCAGAAAATAAAACATCAAGTTGATGTTGCTGCTTTTGGTGGCTTCTGGTCTGAGATAGCTTTGATGAACCCTGGGCGCCCCTAGAAGCCCCTCATCTCCTTAAACCACACGATGGGATGTCTTCCCTGCTTTCCTGATTCTAGGGGAGCCTCTGCAGCCACTCCTCCCTGCCCCTCACCCAGAGCAGAATCTAGGACGTGCACTTGGGGCTCTGACACCCTCTCAACTCCTGCCTGCCCCCTCCCGGGGGTAGTGAACCTGTGTCCTCAGGCTCCCAGAGATGAGGACTCAAAGCCAAAGGCCACTGTAGCCCCGCCCCTCATGCAGGGAGACCCCCACATCTCACTGTCCACTCTTTCATTTACCCTACAAAAAGGCTCCCCAGTTCCAACCTCTCCCACAATTCCACAACCAGGAAAAATTCACAGGCCTTTATCTGAAAACGACCCCCCAGCGAGACCCCAGGTGCCCGCTGGAAGTGCCCTGTCAGGCTTGCCTATCTTGCTGAATCTTACTCTGAGTGACAGCAAGCCGTTCCAGGCAGGGGGTGGGCTCGTGCGTGAAGGAGGCGGGCACTTTAGGGGCTGTAGTTACTTACGTGCATGTGACGGCTGGCTCCTCCAGCCCCGCCGGCCACAGCTGCCTCCCCACTCTCGTTTCCTCTACTTGTCACAGGACAGGCATCTGGTAAACACCCAGATGGCTGAAGACTGAAGGCAGCTCTGGTCTACCTGGGCCTGGAATACAGTAGTTGCTTAATTAACGCTTGTGGAGAGGTGTCCGTGTAATGAATAGAAATCCATAGTCTATAAACTGTTCTGGGATCAGAAATTCCAAGCGCTTTGTTAATTCAAAATTCCTACTATTCTAGAGAATAAAAGGAAAAGTAAAAGGAGAAAAAAAAGGTGAAGAGGCGTGGATAATCACTGCTTGTTTTCTGTCTCGCATTCTCGCTTGCAGCCAGAGAATCAAGCCTGTTCTTCCTCCTCTTCCTTCTCCCCACTTTCTCCTGTAGCTGCTTGCCCAAGCTGGCGATCACTGGTAACTAAGATGGAATTCGTTTAGGCGAAGGTGCTAATGGGTGGTTAACTGATACATCACCCTTTCTGGAAAATCACTGCATTTCCTTGCGACTTGTATGCCTTATATCCAGGGAGGGACAAATGTCCATCTTAGTCACTGATGCAAAGCCTTGCCCTTGGTTTTCCACTCCCCAGAACAGAAAGTCTTGATAGCAGAAGAGATCTAAAGAAGAGCTATGGGCCTGAGTGAGCCATGGAGTCAGGTTGGTTTCCCTTAAATTCAGCCTCATCTGTTATTTGTAAGGTGGACCATGTTTCACGCAGTGGTGACATTGCTGCACTCCCAGTAGATTTCGGCAAGCCAGACATTTAAAAGGCAGTTGGTCAGGGTAGGGGAACATTTGTAAGAATATCCTGAGAATAGTTCTGAGATCAAGTCTGAATTTTTCACAGGCAAACAGAAGGGAGACACAGAAAGGACCACTGAGCTCCACGGCCGTCGGAATCTCAGATGGTGGTGGCTCCCTACCCTGCCTGCTGGCGATCATTTCCCAGGAGGGGCGGGTTGGACCAGTCCCACCGCTGGATGCCCTGCGCCTTCCAGCCACTGTCTGAGGAGGCAGGGAAATGGCCCTCAAGCCACAGATGGCCCACGCGAGCTCAGTACCAGCAGTTGTTGGAGAGCAAGGGGGAAACAGAAGACACAAAACTGTCTGCCGCGTCTGTGGTGTCCAAAGACCCCCCCGCCCCTGAAGAAGGAAGAGAAGGAGGAACTGGGACTGTCTGAGATCTACCCGGAGAATGAGGAAGTCCATCCTCTCCCTCCTCAGAAACCTCCAGCCATCGTCCACGGCCATCAGAACTCCCTGGTCCCCGTTTTCCATCAGGAACCTGCCGAGCTCTAGATCTAATCTGCAGAACCAATGATGCCCCTGAGCAATTCAAGAGGGACCACGGCCTGGGGTGATTCTCCTTCCTGCCAGCCTGCTCTCCTTTCCTGTTTTACTAATTTTTATTTTAATCCGGTGGTTTCAATGGTGTAGGTCAGTGGCTGTCCAACACTGGCTCCATCAGAATCACCAGGAATCCCACGGATTTCCTGACTGAACCCCCAGAGCTGCTGCTTATGGGGTGAATCCAAAAATTTGCGTTTCTTCCAAGTGCAAAAAATTTCATAGAATTTATGCTGATGCCGCTGGTCCGGGTACCACACTTTTAAAAACACTGCTTTAAGCCGTGAGAGTTCTCCAGGCTGGAGAAGAATGCAGCAGGTGGTTCTCTTAAGGGGAAATAATGCAAATTTGAGAATGGATACGACCAGTTCATAAAACAGCACAAAACTCATTGCTGGGATGTACTGTCATTTTCAGGCCACTTGATGGGCAGTTGACCGGAACGAACGTTTGGTTCTCCCATAGAGAGAACCCAGACAGAAAGTGAGGGGTCCCGGCTCTGCTGTGGTCTCTCTTGGCCGAGAGCGAGCTTCACGCGGGGCTGCCCCTGCGCTCTGCGGGCTCGGCTCCTGCAGGCAGCACCCTAACACACGCCTGCTCCCCAAGAGATGACGCCCACCGGGTCGGGGCTGCTACTCAGAACCAGCGGTGCCTTCCCCCTTTAGACAGCCCAGAGAGCTAAGGATCAAAGAGAACTGGGAGCCTGATGTAACAGCACTCTCATTGCTGTCACCGTCCTCTGCCTCTGAGAAGGTCCCCGATAGGAGATGCCTGTGGTATTTACAACAGACAAAATGACACGGCGGGACCCAAGGGCAAGACAAAATGCTGTGAGGGTTGAATGTGCTTCCTTTTCAGGGAATGAGGTCTGTGTGGGATTGGATGTGTATGTTTCTGTGTAAGGGGGCCGGTAACCGCATTCTAGCCCCAACACAATTCCCCTCCCCTCCATGCCTCTGGGATTCCAGAGGGAGACGGTGTTATAACACAGGACTTAATGAGCACAGCCTGAATCTGCTGCAATTCAGAATCATGTGAAGGAAGTTACTTTTTTACTCTCATTAAAACAAGGGAGTTAATTAACTAATTAATTGTTTAAATATTTATTTTATTATTTATTTATTTTATTTTTGGCTGCATTGGGTCTTCGTTGCTGCGCGTGGGCTTTCTCTAGTTGCGGTGAGCAGGGGCTACTCCTCGTTGTGGGGAGCGGGCTTCTCATTGCTGTGGCTTCTCTTGCTGCGGAGTACAGGCTCTAGGCGCGCAGGCTTCCGTAGTTGTGGCATGTGGGCTCAGCAGTTGTGGTGCACGGGCTTAGTTGCTCCACGGCATGTGGGATCTTCCCGGCCCAGGGATCGGACCCGTGTCCCCTGCATTGGCAGGCGAATTCTTAATCTCTGTGCCACCAAGGAAGCCCCAAGGGAATTAATTTAAACCAAGCGATCACTTCCAAGGATCTGGAAACTACCTAGATGTTTTTTTGTTTTGTATTGTTTTTTTCAGGAAAATATACAGAAAGAAAAAAATCTAATCTGGCTTTGCTATCAAAGTGTTTTTTAGGAGGGAGTATTGTTACTGTGTTGTGTTGTGTTGTGTTGAATTAACCCTTCTGAAGGGCCATGGAGGACATATGAGGAAGGTTGAGTTAGAGCCAAAATGGAAACTGTACATTATTTCCTCTTTCATATCATGAATTTATCACCCAGTCATTTAACTATATTTCCTGTGTGTCTACTACGAGCCTGAAGCGCTGCTCAGACCTGTGGACCTGGGCGTGGGGAGCCCCTGTCCTTGCTGTCACCGAGCTCATCCCCTGCCCACGCAATGCTGCTCCAGTCAGGTTACGCTAAGTCTGTGAGGACGTTTAGCCTTGATGAAAACTCCAGAGAATACACATCTTCCTGGGAAGTGATGACTGGGCTGCAGCCCTGAGAGTGTGCGTGTGTGTGTGTGTACGGGCATTTGCATGAGGGCACTCCACACATACACACACACACATACACGTGCTGGTAGAGGACAGGAGCATTCGTGAGAAGTGTTCTAGGAAGACGAAACAGCACCAACAAGACCCTGTCATGAAGGGACAGGGGATCCAGAGGAGCTGCAGGAGGTCGTTGCTGATGGGGCACAGGGAACACGGGCCCTTGACTCTGAGTCTCCGCGCTCTGAAGAGTCTTGGTTCTTAGTTTATACATTGGAAAAGGATACTCATTGTTCTTCTGCCCATTCTTCATCTTCTCAGTTTTTAAAAGTTGACATTACTAATCGCGGCTTGGGAGCAGCAGTTCTCAAAGTGTGGTGGAGGAACCCCTGGGTTCCTCAGGACTCTTGATTCATGGCGGTGCATGAAGTCATTATTCTCCTAAAGACACTATGATGTCTTTGGACGTTTTTACTCTCATTGTCTTATGAGCATATAGTTGCAAGTTTACTAATATGATCTCAGTTTCCACATTGCAACCAACCTTTAAGAAATTACCACTTGTCACAGCTCATGCAGCTCAATGTCAAGAAAACAAGCAACCCCATCCAAAAATGGACAGAAGACCTAAATAGACAGTTCTCCAAAGACATGCAGATGGCCAAAAAGCAAATGAAAAGATGCTCAACATCACTCATCATTAGAGAAATGCAAGTCAAAACCAGGATGAGGTGTCACCTCACACTGGTCAAAATGACCATTATCAAAAAATCTAGGAACAATAAATGCTGGAGAGGGTGTGGAGAAAAGGGAACTCTCCTGCACTGTTGGTGGGAATGTAAGTTGGTACAGCCACTATGGAAAAGTTTGGAGTTTCCTTAAAAAACTAAAAATAGAACTACCATATGACCCAGCAATCCCACTACTGAGCATATACCCTGAGAAAACCATAATCCAAAAAGATCCATGTACCACCATGTTCATTGAAGCATTATTTACAATAACCAGGACATGGAAGCAACCTAAATGTCCAACAACAGATGAATGGATACAGAAGATGTGGCATATATATACAATGGAATATTACTCAGCCATAAAAAGGAATGAAATTGAGTTATTTGTAGTGAGGTGGATGGACCTAGAGACTGTCATACAGAGTGAAGTAAATCAGAAAGAGAAAAACAAATACTGTATGCTAACGCATATATATGGAATCTAGAAAAATGGTACTGATAAACATAGTGGCAGAGCAGGAACAAAGACACAGATGTAGAGGACAGACTTGAGGACACGAGGTGGGGGGTGAGGGGGAAGCTGGGACGAAGTGAGAGAGTAGCATTGACATATATACGCTACCAAATGTAAAATAGATGGCTAGTGGGAAGCTGCTGCATACACAGGGAGATCAACTCAGTCCTCTGTGACGACGTGGGGGGTGGGATGGGGACGGTGGAAGAGAGGCTTGGGAGGGAGGAGGTATGGGGCTATATGTGTGCATGTGGCTGGTTCACTTTGTTGTACAGCAGAAACTAACACAACACTGTAAAGCAATTATACGCCAATAAAGATGTATTAAAAAAAAGGATATTACCACTTGTCCCTTTTTGGTGTACTATCAATGACAAATATTCACAGTTTTCTTAGAAAGTTATTCAAATAGTCTCCCCTTTTGTAATTTCAGTTCTGTACAAAGCCAGGTTTTTTTTGGTCTTCAACCAGAACAACATCTTGCAAGAGACTGAAGGTAGAAGCAGATGTGAGAATGTGGCATCTTCTATTGTCAGATATCAAAGATAGTTGCAAAAATATAAAACAATACCACTGCCCTCAGTGTTTTGTTTTGGAAAATGTAATTATTTTTATAAACTAATTTCTATATATTGACATGGAATAGCTGTAGATAAATCAATAAACACTTTTAAGTGTCCGCATTTTCCTTTTAATATGGTAAATAGCAATTGATATAACTCACTTAAGCAAAAGGTCTTTGCTGTCCTCAATAATTTTCAGGCACGTAAAGGTGTCATAAGACGGAAAGTCTGCGAACCACTGATGTAAAGAGACTCACGAATCAATGTTGTTTCTGTCTGGACTTTGATAAGAATAGGAGCCGCCCAGTGTTACAGGACTTGGGATGCTTCAGAAGCATTCCCACCAGTCTGTCTTCCAGATGGAGCTACTGCTTGATCATCAATGGCCTCGTTGAGATTAGAATGATTTCTCCTTAAAATTCACATTCGACTAGGTCGGTGAAATATCATCATCCTTCAGCTTTTTTGCTTTTTTCACCTCAGTGTGTAAAACCCATTCTAACATGAAAATTACCTGCGAGCTCCTATTTATAGCAAGATGGAGAGATATGGAAATGGCGTAGCCCCAACGACAGCTGGGGACACAGAGGACAGAAAGCTCAGCCTAGGTGGGGTGTCTCAGCCTTTATGTCTCATGATGGCTTTGGTGGCTTGGAGGGCAACCTGATCAAATACAGGATTCCAGATGAATGTGAATTTCAACAAACAGCAAACATTTGTTTGTTGCATGGTTTAATATTGCATGAGCCATCCATATACTGACATGATTTGTTGCTTTTCTGAAGCTCAGTTTTAATCAGGTGCCCTGCATTTCTCTTTGCTAAATCTGACAACCTTAGCTTCGTGAAAATCCACATTTCACAGCTCAACGAGCCGTTTTTGCTTTGTTCATCATTTTTCAAAGTATCACTTCCACTGAGTGCTTCATACCTTGTAAGAAAATACAGAAACCAGTTTAATTTTAAGAGATCATGCAGAAGCATGCTCTTAAAAGCATGTCATGGATGAAAACTTTTCGGAATTTTTTTTTTTATCCTGGTAGAATTTGTTGAGGGCTGACACGTCCCATATACTTAGTTGCTCTGCCTTTAAGCATATAGTTCATACTCTTGCTGGTGCATCTGTCTCTCTCTGTTTTCTTTTTGCAATATTGCCTCATTATGTAAATAGACAGCGCCTATCTTCTCTCTCATTCATTCATTCAGTTTGACTCAACAGATACGGAAATGCCATATGCAATATGTTAACCTAACATATAAACTCTCTCTGAGTGCACCTAGCATTCTAGTGTGGGAAGACAGGCTATGGAACATCATAGATCAGGTGGTGTGAATACTGCTTAGGAAAACAAACTTGGGTAACGTGTCGGGTGGTGCAAGGATGTACTTGGAGTTGATGTTTAGATATGGAAGTTGAGGGGGGTCTAATTAATAAGAGGATATTTGAGGGACCAAAGGAAGCAAGGTGATGAGTAATGAGGACATGAGGACACAGCATTGTAGGCAGAGAGGACTACAAGAATGGGGCCCTCACATAGGAAAGTGATGGATCAGTTTGAGAAACAGCCAGAAGCTCAATGTGACTGGAGCACAGTGGGTGACAAGGAGGGTGGTAGGAAATGAAGTCAGTTGATGGTGAGGGGAGAACGCAGTGTAGACAGAGTGCGTAGTGTCTTATAGACCATCCGAAGGACTCGGGCTTTTGCTCGGAGCCAGATGGAAGCTGTTTGTGGTCTGACTTATATTCATAAACCATCACTCTGCAGCTGTGTAGGGAATCTCTTGGGTACCAAGAATGGGCACAGGGAGACCAGATAGAAGACGGTTTCAACATGAGGTCATGAAGTGCTAACCGCAATTTCATCTGGGGAGAAAGCAGGGGCGGAGAGGAGAAGCTGCCTGACTCTGGAAAACGCGAGAACGTAGACTTTGGATTTGCTGCTGCATTAGACATCGGGTATGCCAGGAAGGAGGATCAAAACAGGACTGTGAGGTTTTTGGCCTCAACAACCTAAAGGATGTAGCTGTAATTTACTGAGATGAGGAAAAGGAAGGAAAGAACAGCCGTCTTGCTTTGGGAGAAGAGAGGGGTCGTTAGCTCAGGTTTGTATGTTAACAAATTAGAGATGCCCACTAGATAGCCAAGTAGGGATCCTGGTGATGCTGGGGGTCTGGAGTGTGTGCACATCAGGACTGCAAAGGGGGGTGGGTCTGGGTTGAAGGAACTGAGGAGCAGCTACAGAGGCAGGAAGAAAACCAGAAGGAAGTGCTGACTTAGCAACCAACCAAAGAAAGTGTTGCTCGAGAGAGAGAGAGTGATCCCATGGGCTGGGTCACATGCTGATGGTGGCTGAGTGAAATGGGGACAGAATTAGCCGCTAGGTTTGGCAACGGAAGGCCAGAAGTGCTTGACAAGAGCAGTGTCACACAGATGGTGGACAGATTGGGGCACATTCAGGAGAGGATGGAAAGGAAGGAAGTGGGGACAGGGAAGATAGATTTCATAGAGGTTCCCAGTGCTACCAGAGACCAGGGAAACGGGGCAGTAGCGGAAGGAGGGGGGGTGCTAGGAGGGCTTTTCCTGAAGCTTGGAGACGTTAGGGCATGTTCACACGCTGACAGAAATGATCTAACATGTTAGAATGACGTGGGAGAGTACGACGGCAACTCCTGAAGTAATATGCTTAGATATGTGTCTTTAGTGAAAGTCTGCTAACAAATGGAATATGTTCACTATTTGAGGATACAGAGTAATTTGATCTTGGGAAAATTATAAATTTAGATATTTGGGAAGCAATGCTTTTTAGCAAAAGGGCCAAATTAGCAAATTAAGAATGTGTTCAAGCTGCTTTTTTCCCCTCCAAACTAAAAAAATAGCTATATTGAACTCAAATGGAAAAATATACGGTATGACAACTTAATTATTTTATTGATTAGAAAAATGTCTCTGAGAAAATGACACTCAAATTGCTAATACCTGAGCACCTAAACACATGAAAGCATGATTTTAACCTTTCATGCTTTGGACGTGAATGCATTTTGAGGATTTGAGAGCATTGCACACATGTGCTGGACAGACGTGAGAACACACCTCACAGCTCTCCATCTACAGAGCCAATACCCCCACTGCTTCCTTCGGGAATCCATCCCTGAAGCCGTGTGTCCCATGCGCTGCTTCCAGCCAATGAATGCATACCCGGGGAAACTGAGGCCGGCCCATCGCTGGGAGACATGGCTGACTCAGGTCAGGACTCCGGGTGGTCTTGCCAAACTTTCATAAAGTGCACAGTGGTCCAGGACACCTTCACCCAGGCTGCCTTCCTCCCTTCTCCATTTGGGGTAAACCTGCATGGAGGTCTGTGCTTCTCCCAGCCTCTTCTGCTCCTGCCCTATTTTCTACCACAGGTGTTTCCTCTGATACAATATTTGCACACTTATTTACATCTTCACATCTGCTTCCTGGAGGACTCAGACCAGCACAAGTGGTACCAGGAGTGGTGGAGAAGGTCGCATAGGATTTGGGATGGGCTTCCTCTTTCTTGGCAGGTACAGAGAAGGACATCCCGGTTTGTGGATGGGACAAGGAGAGAATTTGGCCAAGGCCCAGACCAGGTTCTCACTGAACAGTTTATGGTGACCTGGGGTGAGATTCTGGGGGAGGGAAATGCTGTGACAGGTACAACGATGCAGGTATTTGAAAAATATGAGCAAGGAGCGCCCGGAAAGACAGAGGAGTTGGCTGTTTACTGGGAAATTGAGTTGACTCACCGCACAAGAGTCAGGAGAGACTGAGGTCTGTTAACACGAAGTTAATGGCTAAGGGTAAAGCCAGAGAGCCTCTGTGATCATATTCAAAGAGAAGAAGGACAGGCCCACAGGAAACGCAGGCTGGGGGCTGTAAGAAATTGTAAGAGTCACAATTTCTAGGGATGTTCTTGAAAGCACAGCAGTGCAGGTCTGTTATGCGCAGGTCAGGGTCCTGGTGGGGAAAACCTGGAATCCAGAAGCATGGGGCTGGGTATCTGGATGGATGCCTGCTGATGTGGACTAAGGGCCTCCTCATGGGCCTGGGAGGCTTGCAGAGGGGCCCGTATGTCCCCAGTAAGAGTCAGCCCTCCCGCTGTGCTCAGAGGCTGCAAACACCCCCCTCGTTCAAGGCAACAGGAATCCCACCCATCCCCTCAGCAGGCTGCCAGAGCAACAACCAGGTTAAATCTCAGGAGAAGTCGGCTGGAGATGTTCTGTGCCTGGAAAGAGAAAAAGAGACTCTATACTTATGAGAGGGCAAATTTTAATAGGTATAAACCAGCAGTGGTTCCTTCTGAGACCTCGTTCCCTGCCCTGCAGACGGTCATCTTCTCCCTGTGTCCTCACATGGTTGTCCTTCAGTGCGTGTCTGCATCCTAACCTCCTCTTACAAGGACAACAGTCAGATCGGATCAGGGCCCACCCTAAAGACGCCATTTATCTTAATGACCTCTCTAAAGACCCCATCTCCAAAGGGTCACATTCTGAGGTGCTAGGGGTTAGGACTTCACCATATGAATTTATGAGGGGGAGGGCATAATTCAGTTTATAACATAAGTTGACTTGTTTGCCATTGGGTTTGAGCAAATGCTAACAAAATTTGTTTTGTTTTTAGTATATAGAAGAAATTAATTTTAAAAAACTTTACAATATGTGTTATTATGTCAAGACAGAGTAGACTCAATATTTCACACGTTCATGGCTTGCCAGGGTTTTGTAATTCACTAGAACCTAGGAAAAGATGAGGGTAATATTCTGAAAGTCAGTTTCTGTGAGCCACTGAGAAATGAGCTGCAGAACCCCTCTGGAGTAGAGAGATGGTGCTAGGTATTGGATGAAGGAGCAGCTCTTTGAGAAAAGGCCACTTAAGGAAAGGCGAGGTGACGGGACAGACCCCTTTCAGCACATTCCCTGATGCTGGCAGACTCCTCGTCCACACTCTCTCCCAGTTTCTGCACCACCGTCTTCATATTATAAATGGTGGCCATCACCCTTCCTCCTATTCTCCCTGCCTACAAAAATTTTGCAGGCTTCAGTTGAGTTATTAAATCACAAAAAACACCTAAAAATTAAGTGTTTTTAACAACGTAAGCCAATGTTTCAAGAAGTCTGGTGCACATCATAGCATTTCATCCACCTATCCCACGTTTGGAGTTGAGCTACATCCTCTGAGAATGTTTCCATCCCTGGACCATAAGCAGCAGGGTGGTACTATACACAAGGCAGAGAAACCAGGCTGTGGCGTAGCTGAAGCAGACTTTCCAAGGACAACGAGGAAACTGGCTCAGGTATCTGAGAGTCAGCCAGCTACCTGCCCCCAAGGCGCTCAGCATCTGCTAAGTGATTATTCCTCATCATGAGGGCCGGTGATGGGGAGGAAATAAACCACACAGCTAATGAGGATTCCCAAGGCAACCAGGTCGCAAGTCATCCCATCCTACCATGACTACCATTAAAGCTTGAAATAGTAGGCACTGTTTTCTCAATGGCAAATTCAATTTTCAAAAATAGCACTCAATGGCTATTTAAAGGAATTCCACCATATGCTTGCTCTGTGTAAGTTCAAATAGCATTAGGTATTAATTGAGCCCTTGATTGGGCGTAAAGCTGTGAACTCCATGGAAAATTCATATAACTTCTGACACTGACAGAAGGAACTGTGTTGAAAAATTAAGGTTCTATATATCACAGACTAATGTTCTTATTTTATATATTGAAGATGTAAATTCAGGACCAAGGGAATTAATTTCCTCCTGTATATTATTTTTTAGCAATAAAGAGTGGGCTTCAGACAGCTGATCACCTATGTTACATACATGTATTTAAATTAAGAGATTGGCATGTTTAATCAACACCCGCTAGATGGAGATATATTGCTAATGACTGCCAACCGAAGAGTCAGTAGCTATGTATTTGGAATCTGCTACATACTCTCCACTATGCTGGGTACTACTGCAGATATAAGAAGAATGCATAAAATTCTTGATCAAGAAAATTTAAAATCTCAGACTTCCTTGGTAGCGCAGTGGTTAAGAATCCACCTGCCAATGCAGGAGACACTGGTTTGATCCCTGCTCCAGGAAGATTCCACATACCGTGGAGCAACTAAGCCCGAGTACAACCACTACTGAGCCTGTGCTCTAGAGCCCACAAGCCATAACTACTGAAGCCCACGTGCTGCAACTACTGAAGCCCTTGCACCTAGAGCCTATGCTCTGCAACAAGAGAAGCCACTGCACCGAGAAACCCACACACCACAATGAAGAGTAGTCCCCACTGGCCACAACTAGAGAAAAGCCCTCTTTGCAGCAATGAAGACCCAATGAAGCAGAAAAAAAAAAAAGAAAGAAAATTTTAAATCTCATTCAGGAGGACACACACAAACAGATGAACAGAGATCCACACAGAAACAGACACACACAGGGACACACACATACAGACACACAGAGACACGTACACAGAGAGAAGCCCATATACATACAGACATACACGGAGATACACACACAGACACACACATACAGACACACAGAGACACGTACACAGAGAGAAGCCCATATACATACAGACATACACCGAGATACACACACACACAAACACACACACAAGCGAACATAGATGCACACAGACGCAGAGAGACACAAACACACAGGGACACAAACACAGAGACGTACACACACAGAGACACAAAGACACAGACACGCAGAGACACACACACACAAACATGGACGCACAGAGATGCACATGGACACAAACATACAGACACACGGAGACTTACATACTTTTTCTATAGTAATTTTTTCCTAACACTTCAGCCAATAAATCAACAATGGAAATGCTTTAGGGGTTTCAGAAGACACGGGCTGTAGCCAGGTGACCCTAAAAGAGAAATGACTCTGTCTGCACGATGAGATAGGATTCTCTGGGAGGCTATTTCAGCCAGAACGGTTTTCTGTAGGGAGGGTCTTAATGGGCAGAAGCACCAAGGTATGGGATTTCCCAAATCGGAACTGGTCCCCAGCTCTGGACTCACTGGCTGGTCTTCATTTAACCTCTGTCAGGAAGTGGTGAACTTGACAGCCCCTTGTTAGCAGCTGGAAGAAGCTATTACCTACTGATGGCTTTAAGGTGAAAGTCCTTCAGGAAGGAAATGGAAACCATTTTCCCCATGCCTTGGCCAAAGCCTGAAGTGGATGGCTGGATTTTGTGGTTACAAAAAAAGTAGAGAGGGGATTACACTGGCGAGGGGAGGAGGGGCAGGAGGCAGAAAAAGCAGAAAAAGAGTGGAGGGGGTCTCCTTAAAAAGCTACAACAACCCAAGAGAAAGGAAAGCATATGTCTAGACCAAAACGTGTATGCGAATGTTCATGGCAGCATTACTTATAATAGCCAAAAGTGGGAAAAACTCAAATGTTTATCAACTGATGAACAGATAAACAAAGTGTGGTATTTCCACACCACAGAGTATTGTCCCGCCATGAAGAGCAGAGACGCACTGCTCCACACCACGACAAGGATGAACCCTGAAAACATGCCATGTGAAAAGAAAGCAGCCAGTCCCCAAGGACCACATAGAGTATAGCTAGTTTTGCATGAAATGGCCAGCACAGGCAAATCTGTAGAGACAAAAGGTGGATTAGTGGTTCCTATGGCTGGGGAAGGTGGGTGAAGGATTCCGGGGGTGATGGGTAATAGATAGAGTTTCTTTTTGAAGTAACGATTTTTTCTAAAATTGACTGTGGTGATGGATGAACAACTCTGTGAATATACTAGAAGCCACTACATTATACACTTTAAATGGGTGAACTGTATGGCTTGTGAATTATATCTTGATAAAGCTGTTTTTAAAAAAGCCACAACATGTCTTGAATTTTCTAAACTGCAGTGACCGCCTTGTACGACTTCCAACATTAGACCTCAGTGCAGCCTGTGGTTGGGTTACTTATTCTTCAATCTACACAGGTCATAAAGGTTCAAGAAGGTTTGGGTAGAGTAATAAATATCATAGAAGATGATAAACTGCCATAGTGGGCCTGCCCCATGAGACCAGACCCCTGGTACTCTATTAGTTCCTACTCATCAGAGGACTAGGAATTAATGAAGCAAGAGGCAACCCTCTTCCCTGTGTCTAGACACTTAGATATTTTATTACCTTTCTTCTCATTTATGAAGACATTTTTCAATGCCAAGGTGTTAGGCTTTGGGAGATGCTTGGCTCCATCCAGCCATTGCTATGCTTCCCAGGCTCCTAGGGTCCCTTCATTCTTCCCTAAATGTCCAGGAGCCTCACTGCAGGATGGTACCCAAATCCATCTCTCTTTAGTAGGATTCCATTTTTTGGTATCTCCTCCACCCCCAGACCTCTGACACATTACACCTCTGAGAAGTCCAAAGAACACCATTGTCTACATGCCACAATGAAGAATTCCATCAAATTAAGTCTTGGGGAGCAGAAAACAGAATTACTATAGTCTTTAGCAATTAGGATATTGAAATACAATGACAATAATAGCTGCCTTCTTATAAAGCATTTACTAACCACTTTTCACATATCCTGTGGGGGTGGGTCAAACATTATCCTCACTCTGGCTGTAGAATTTATTCTAATTAACTTTTAGAAAAGACAAATACATCATTTTTTGACATAATCTCCTTGCTTTTCAATACACTTTGTCCATCTGTCAACAGGCTTTCATATTCCTTCATTAAAAAGTATTTTAGGCTGAGCTGTGAGCCACGAATGCACCACTGTCTTCATTTCTTCATCAGAAGTGAATCTTCTGCTTTCAGGGGACCAAACAGGTGAAAGTCCAGTGGAGCAAGATCAGGACTATAGGGAGGATGCTTTAAAACCTAAAACGAAGTTTTTGCAGAGTGTCGACAGTGTGGGCAGAAGTGTGCGAACGTGCATTGTCATGCAAGATCACAGTGCCCTTGGATAGCAGTCCTCTGCGTTCCATCCGAAGTTTAGGCTACAGTTCTGCAATAAGCATCTCACTGTAATGAGCTCTGTTGATTGTTGAACGTTTTTCCTGATAATGTTCCAATACTGGCCCTTGAGAATCCAAGAAAACTGTAAGCGTCAATTTTCCAGCTGATGGTTGGCTTGTGAACTTTTTCTTGGTCGGCGATTGAGGATGTTTCCATTCCATACTCTGCCGTTTACACTCAGGCTCGTAGTGATGAATCCATGTCTCATCACCAGTAATGATTCTCTTTAAGAAACTTTCACCTTCTTAGAGTATCGGTCCAAATTTTGTTTGCAGACATCCAAACGCTTCTGTTTATGCTCTTCTGTCAGTTGTTTCGGTACCCACCTCACACAAACTTTTTGAAACCTAAGTCTGGCGTGGATTACTTCATTTTGAGGTGTTAAAGCATCCTCCCTATAGTCTTGATCTTGCTCCATTGGACTTGTTTGGTCCCCTGAAAGCAGCCCTATGAGGATAAAGATTCACTCCTGATGAAGAACTGAAGACAGCAGTGCATTCGTGGCTCGCAGCTCAGCCTAAAACACTTTTTAATGAAGGAATACGAAAGCCTGTTGACAGATGGACAAAGTGTATCAAAAAGCAAGGAGATTATGTCGAAAAATGATGTATTTGTCTTTTCTAAAAGTTAATTAGAATAAATTCTACAGCCAGAGTGCGGATAATTTTCGACTCACCCTCATATTTTTTAACATTCAAGAAAGCCTGCCTGATGTGCGTACCATTTTTATTTGGTTCACACATGAGGCAACAGAGACATAATTAAATACTGAAATGAATATTCTCAATTCTGTACTTCAAACACATCTCTCCAGCTCCTTGTTAAAGAAACCTGAAGTCAAGAGTTAAAGGTAGAAATGGATGTCTCTTGGAGTTCCCAGCTCTTGAAGCAAGCACAAGAAGACTGCAACAGATGATGTAAAATTCAAGTGCAGTGGTTATCTGTGAAAATAATATTTAAAATAGAAACCTCAAATTACTAGTTCAATATTTAACTATTGATGTGAATTTCAGGCCTTGGGCAGACCTTGTTTTTAACGGTCTCCATATGTTTTTGAAACAAACTGCAAACTTCCTACCCACACACAACAGCTTTGAAACCCACAGAACTCAGAGGAGGATGAAACACACAACTGGATTTTCTTTCAAAACCCTGACACTTGAATCTCTTCCCTCTCTCACCCACCCACTCAGCAAACGGAAGGGAGCTTTTCAGATATTCCTACTGGAATAATACAACATTCCTTTCATTAGAATTGAGAAAATGAAGCCCAGATTGCAAAGGGATGCCAGCTTGTCTTATGCAGAGGCATAATTTCAGTTTCAAAATAACAATAAAACCTTAAGGAGGTCTTGGAAGGAGACTTTGGCTCCAGCGAGGGTGGTCTGAGGACTAGTCAGCTCCCTCAAGTAATATCAGTCTCATAATTTGCCTAATGTAAGCATGATTCAATTAAATAACAGAAGATAATAAATGCCAGTGGGGTGCTGCAGTTGCCTGGAGATCTACGTAAGAGTCAGTAGGGATTTAATAGTTACCTGCAAACGTGTGCCCAGTGCCGATGACAGGCTATAAACATCATTAATAGTGCACCCCCTTGGTAAGAAATGTTTGAGTCTGCAACCTCCGCTCATGTTTGTGCATTTATTGAAAAAAACTGTATACACGTGTTCCCATATGTAAGAGAGTTTACAGCACAGATGGAGCAAGTCCTCGTCCTGCCATGTATTTGTCGTAGACCTTGTAGCTAATTAACCTCGTGCTTTCGCTCCACCATCTAGAGGATGAGAATGATAAAACAGTGACAGTAATAGTTGATGTAAGAATTAAACTACAGCAAGATCCCCCTGCATACGGACGAGCTCCGTTCCGAGGGTGCGTTCGTTAAGTCCAGTTTGTTCGTACCTCCGGCAAAGCTAGCCTGGGTACCCAACTAACACAATCGGCTATTTAGTACTGTACTGTAATAGGTTTGCAATACTCTTCACACAAATAATACATAAAAAACAAACTCAAAAAAATAAAGGAAGCATTTTAATCTTACAGGACAGCACCTTGACAAGCACAGTGGTCCAGTACAAGAGCTGGCGCACAGGGGCGGCGTCGAGGGAAGAGGCAGGAAGAGTTACTGCCTGGAGGAGGCAGAGGAGCTGGAGACAGTAGAGCTGGAGGGTCGTCAACAATGGGAGACGGAGGGCGAGCTGCAAGTTCCCTCCCGCCTGACGCTGATGCCACAGGTGCAGGTTCTCTGCTGGAACCAGATGCACATGTGCATCTTTGAAAGTTCGCAGCCTGAAGGTTCATGTGTGGGAAGCTTGCGGTAGTTGGTAGTAAGTAGTGCCTGGCGCATAATGAGTTCTGTAGCATGTGAGCAATTACTGTCACTTTATTATATTTGTTTATATAATACAGTTGCAATTAAGGGTGGGTGTGAAATGTGGCTGATTCATTTTGCTGTGCAGTGGAGGCTAACACAACATTGTAAAGCAACCGTACTCCAGTAAAGATTAATAAGACAAAAAATACAGTTCTAATAATTGCTGTATATATAATGAATGATAATATATTAATTAATGTATCATATATCAATAGAGTTATAATAATTGTTAAAATTCTATAGCAGTTATTCTGTGCCAGGCACTGCTCAAAGTAATATGTATATGTTACAATATTTGAATAAATTATATATAATATTTAAATACATACTTATATATTTATTTGTATACATATTCAAATACACACAAAAGCAGAGATTTTTAAAGGATGAATTAAAGCTAAATAGAAACATAGCTTCTGCTGTTTTCTTCCAGCCCCACCCCCCCATCAGTCACTTGTATGGTGATGAGCGAGTGTCCATTCTTGTCTGGAGACCATTTCTGTATATCAGGGACCCACAAATGTTTTCCAGAAGGGGCCATATGGTAATATTTTAGGCTTTACAGGCCATACAGTCTCTGTAGCAAATACTCAGCTCTGCCCTTGTAGCACCAAAACAGCCATATGCAGCTGGTAAATGCACGGGCTTGGGTATGTGCCAATAAAACTTTATTTACAAAAACAGGTTCTGAACCAGGTTTGGCCCAAGGGCCATGGTCTTCCCATCTCTATCTAGAGGAGAGAAGTGGGATGAGCTCGTTGAGAACAAGACCATTCTGGCAATGTCAGTCCTCTTGCTAAGGAATTCCTTGGCACTGAAATTACTTAAAGAGAAGCTGGAGGGTATCTCGCACGAATGATTTTGGAGGGATTCCAAGTTACATATGTGACGCTAGACACAGAGACTTTTACAGATCTTTTAAACCTAAGATTAATTATACTTACTCTAAATAACGGTTGCCTCTTCCTAAACCAATGGAACAGAATAAAGAGCCCAGAAATAAATCCAAGCATGTAAGTTCAGATAATTTTCGACAAGGGCCCCAAGAATACACAACTGGGGGAGAAGATAGTGTCTTCAACAAATGATGCTGGGCAGACTGGGGATGTGCACACAAAAGGAATAAGGTTGGACCCTTATCTATAATACCCTATACATAAAAATCAACTCAGAATAGATTCCAGACTGAAATGTAAGGCCTGAAACTGTAAAACTCTTAGAAGAAAACATAGGGAAAAAGCTTCTTGACATAGGCCTTGACAATGATTTTTTTTTTGATATGACTCCCAAAAACTCAAGCCACAAAAACAAATAATCAAGTGGGACTACATCAAATGAAAAGCCCTGTGCACAGCAAAGGGTGTGATCAACAGCGAGTCTGCAGCTTGCCGTCTCTTCTCAACCGACGTCTCAGACGTGCACATATTCAAATACTCCATGGCAGCCTCCCGACTTTTGCTTTTTCTATTAGAAAAAAAAAAAGTATTGATTGCATCGGGGCTTTGGAAACTAGCTCTTCCTCTTTCTGTGCCTTCGAGACAGGCTCAGGCACTCTGTCCACAGCGTCCATTTTTGCTCTCTTGTTTTTACCTTTTTCCCCACCATTCCACCCTTGGGGCAGGAAGCAATTTCCCTCCAAAGAGGTAGCCATGGAAACAAGACTGTGGTTTTTATTGTTCTGTACCCTCGTGAAGACGTCTCTGATTCTCTGTGTTTGGCTATCTAGGAGTCGTCCAGTTTGGTCTGAGGACGTTTCAAGCTGTCTCAGTGGAGGATGAGAGCACCCTTCTTGATGGGGTGATGGTTTCTCAGCCACAGGCACAGGGTCCCTTTCAAGCTACATACATCTCCTCCCCCTAAACCTCCACCTCAAACACACCTATTGAGAAATACCATGTTTGTTTCCCTTGTAGTTCCTAGTTAATTAATACATGTGTTATGAGCAGTAAGTAGGCAAATTATTCCCCTACTAATGATAACCTTTTATATTCTTGAGGGGAAGTAAAAAGACAACACAGATGTCCTTTGATAAATATTAACCACCAACATTCCATTTCACCTCCCGTGGAAAACACTATTTGCAATTTAATTGCCAAGTGTCTGCCAGACAGTTGTTATTTTCTGTCTGCCCCATAATATTTCAAAGACTGTGTTTCCATCCCTGATTTCCTGATGAGGAAGTTTAGGAGATTAAGTGGTTTCTCCAAGGTTACGTGGTTGGTAAAGGGCAGAGCTGCAATTTTTACCATTATGCCTAAAAGCTGTCTTATTAAGTCTTCTATTCAGAGAGAGGGAAGAAACAGAAAGTAAGATGGCAGAAGGTAGGCAGCCAGAGGAAATCCATTATCTGTGTGATGTGGGAGTAAAGGCATGGTGTGGAGAGGTGAGAAATTCTTTTTCCTCCTCTCTTCACTTTTTCCTTTATGACAAGTGCTGAGCAGAGTGCTTTACTATAGTAAAGAAATGGTGACATACAGGATCTACTATCTGATTTAAATCTGATAATTACAGTCCCAGTTTTACCAATTAGGAAATGGGTTTTTAAAGAGATTAAGTAATTGTTTTAAATTCACAATACTTGTATATCACTGAGCCAGGATTAGAAACTGAAACTATATTCCTAGGTGAGCTCACTGGGTTTCAATATGTTTCAATTGTAATAATTTTTTAAAAGACTTTATCGGAGTTTAAAGACCCTAAACCCGGAAAAGATTATGCTATACTACCCCCCACCCTTACTAATCATTTGTTTTCTTGAAACATCAAACATTAAATTATTCTCAATATTTTTTTCTCCTTTTTTCTTTGTTTTACCGACTCCTTCAGTTTCTGTGTAATGAGTCTCTTCAGAAATTCAGCTCTGTCCCTCAAGTCCTGAACCTAAATAGATCATTTGGTCCCGCCCACTGTTGGAAGATTTGCATATCCCAGGTCAAGTAGGGTTAAACCCATCGAGGATGAGCTGGAATCATGATGACATCGGCTGGTACCATCATGAGGGCTTCCTGTTCGGATGTGTCGGTCCGTATACACGAGACATGTTGAGTGTCCAAAGGCTTTGCTCGCTTTTTCTGTGGCCTCTGCTCCCCTTCCTTTGACCTTTGTCTTCTTATGACTGGTTTGCCTATTTATTTTGTGTTACCCACTAGGCTGCCTCTCCCGTGTCCACTTAATGTTTCAGTCCACATCTGCATGTATGGTCCTTCCCCTGCCCTTCCGTCCCTTCTGTCACCTCCTGCATTTGCAGAGTGTCTTTGCTACAGGTCTGCGGTCCCATGCCAGCCCAATGGAGCATGCCAAGAAGTGATCTCCCCACCAGCTGTGCTCTGCCGCTCCCACGGGGCTGAGCCACGTGGGCTTCAACCACTTTTTCTAATATTAGAATCCATGATCCCAGATCAACACGGTCATATCTTGCAGATTCATTTTTATTCATTGTTTAGAGAACAGTTATCATCAGTTATCATGTTTGGAAGTGGTTGTGACCCATTGTGTCCACTGGCCACCATCTTCTCCCCAGCCAGGGGAGCAAGGCAAGAACACACAGCAGATAATTACGGATGGTCAGAGCCGGAGAAAGTTTAGATGGTTTCATCAAGTTCCGTATGTTTATAGATGAGAAAAACAGGAATGACCTGCCCAAATGTAGGCAACTAATTTTTAGGAATCTTAACTCGAATGCTGATAACCTGAATTCCATTCAGTCTAGCACAGTTTATACCAAATAACACAGCCTATCCTTCCTTTGGCAAGATGGTGACACCCTTCACACCCCTCTTCCCAATCCTCTCTTCGTACTAAAATGAAATTGAATATGGTAATACTACAACTCAGCTTGGGTTTAGGTTCCAGAATAAACCTTTGACCAGTTCCTTTGCTATCCCTTCCAGGAAATATAATGTCTGAATCCCTCTCCCGGTAGAAATACCAGACAGTGTGGCCAGCCTGTGAAGATGTACTCTTGGGCAGAGAAGCCTTCCAATCATAATTTTTAATTGGCTGCACCAGTAACATATCCTCATGAACATGGTGACCAATCCTTATGCACAGAACACGCTGTCAGAATCTGGCAGTGATGAATATGTCACATGGACAGATAAAAAAGCAACCGCATAAAAATACTCCCCAAATTCATGCCACATGGGCGTGATCTCACTCTAACTGGAAAAGGAAAGAAAATATCATTATGGAAACATATAACTCTCTTCTATCCTCTCTGTTTCTTCCTCCAACAAATTACCAACACATTAGTAAAGCTCAGTTTGTCAATATATCTTCTAAGACACATTAGGCCAATTAGCAGTAAGACTTTGGGGAAAGACTAATTTACCCTTTATTCAGACTACTTTTTGGAAAACTCTTTCTTTGACTTGAAGATAGAAGAGAGATGAGGATGGTGGTGTCAGGCTACACGTTTTCTTAGCCTTTACGTTATGATAGAGAGGTTTGGGCACCGGTCACTAATCAGACTTTGGAGAAAAGAGAATGCATTTTAGAAGCCTCATTTCAATAACCAGTGTGATTTCACGAAGAAAGGGTTATGCTTCACCAGCTTGTTAAGAATTCTTTGAATTTTACTGTCACTTAATCAAAGCAACAGTAACAAAAGTGCATACAACACAGCAGTGGGGCATCCATACTGCTTTGTAACTAAGTTTCTCTGTGTCAAATTACACTCAGTCAAAGATGAGAAGCAGGTGATATTCACCAAGTGCGAGACATCAACCGCTGTAAACAGCATGGAACCAGAGAAGGTAGAAGCAGCGCTTCCCAAATCTGGGGAAGAATTTCAGTATTACATTCCTCACTTTGTAGTGAGAAAAATTCAGACCGTTTGATTCTCATCCTTAGGACACACAGCCTGGACTAGAAACAAGACACCAAATTCCAAGAGCATTTGCTGTTGCCCACAGGCATGTGGTCTTCGCACTAAATAAGAACAGATTTCCCCGCAGTCTCTGTCGGAGCCTTCGGGCCAGATGACACACAGTTACTGTTTATGTTAAGGAGGTGAATGATGATACTGGAAGCAACATTGTTCAGGTTGTAAATTATATTCAATAGTGTAACCTCAGCAAAGAATAACAAGAATGGCCGGGACCCCAGAGGCAGTAACTTCAAGGTAGTAGGAGCGATGAAGCAAAATGACGAAATGAACAATCCTTTCAAATAAAGGCCAAAAATAAAATGCAAAACATGGAAATGACTTGCAGCATACCCAGAAAAAAAAATACTGACATTGAAAGC
This sequence comes from Hippopotamus amphibius kiboko, assembly GCF_030028045.1. NCBI lineage: Eukaryota > Metazoa > Chordata > Mammalia > Artiodactyla > Hippopotamidae > Hippopotamus > Hippopotamus amphibius. The sequence continues at coordinate 4,099,158 of NC_080189.1, read as the reverse complement.
TACCACGTTTCTAATTTGTTCTTTTTTGTTTAATTTTATTTTTATTTTATTCTGGAGTATAGTTGATTGACAACGTTGTGTTAGTTTTAGGTGCGCAGCAAAGTGAATCAGTTATACATATACATAAATCCATTATTTTTCAGATTGTTTTCCCATATAGGTTATCACAGAATGTTGAGTAGAGTTCCCGGTGCTGTACAGTAGGTCCTTGTTGATTATATATTTTATAAATAGTGGTGTGTATGTTACTCCCAAACTCCTAATTCATCCCGCCCCACCACCTTTCCCCTTTGGTAACCATAAGTTTGTTTTCAAAGACTAATTTGTTTCTACTGCAGCATGGAGCAGTTCTGAAAATGGATAATTCTGGCAGTTAATGGGATTTATATATTCCATATATATGTATATGTTTATTATTTTCACAGAGAGCTCTCTTTCTGTTAGCCAAGCCACCACTGAGAGATCATTTCAAATCCTTTCTGCCTCAAATTTTCAATCATATTATCTTTCAATTGTAAATCATGGGAAGGACTAGGTGATCAAAGTCCCTTATTTTACAGATGACATCTGAGGCCTCAGCTGGCTGTGAGTCACTCAGGGGTCATGGATGTTACCAGGTGTGGCTGAGCAGGGGACACATTCAGGTTTGACAGGGACATGAGTAAACAAATGCAGGGAGAGACATTTCTGAAAAGCACCTGCTTCTTAGGAACTGGCTTCCAGCAGCAGCCCGAACCCAGCGGTCGTCTCCTGGGTGAGCATCATTCCACCTTCGAGCCGACCAGTCTCTATACAGCCTCAACCCCCAGCAAGGGCTTCTCGGTCACTTAAACAACGAGTGCCATCCGAGTTACTCTTGCTGTCATGCCAAACCAACCCGGCTCCTAGAAAGAGCGGTGGGATATTACTTCTCCTGAAACCCAGCCCAGCACTCTTCCGACCATGACAAGTCCTCTTACACCCAAGACCTCCTAACACCTGCATTTGTTTCCCAGGGCTGCCGCGAAACCAACCACAAACGGGGGGGCTTAAGCCAACAGGAAAGCATTGTTGTACAGTTCTGGAGCCCAGAAGTCTGAAATCGAGGTATCGTCAGGGCCACACTCCCCTGAAGCCTATAAGGGAGGATGCTTTCTTGCTGCTCCTAACTCTGGTGGTGCCAGCACCCCCGGGCTTTCCTTGGTTCACAGCTGCAGCACTCTCATCTCTGCTTCCATCCTCCCAGGTCATGTGCCTCTTCTCCCTCTTATAAGCCCACCAATCATATTGGATTAAGGACCCTCCCTACTTCAATATGATCCCATCTGAACCGAGTCCATTACATCTGCAAGATCCTATTTCCAAATAAAGTTGCACGCTAAGGTATTGGAGGTTAGCACTTCAACATATCTTGGGGGGAAACACAATTCAACTCATAACAGTGCCACACTCCCTGGGGGGCGGTGACTCCATCACACGTGGCCCGGTCTGGTTATGCAGAACTGCTCCGTCTCCATGCATCCCTGTCTCCGTAAGCTATTCCGTTAACCAGCTCATCCATCAGCTTTCTGCTATTCCTTAGAAGCCCTTTGCCTTGAAAAATTGGCCTATTCTGGAAGTATCACCTCAAGAGGGCAGCACAGAGAAAAGGTCCAGGCGGTTTTTTAAATACAAACTTGGGCAAATCTGCGGCCCATCCAACAGGTGCTCTTTTAGCTGGGACGAAGTGAGAGAGTAGCATAGACATATATACACTACCAACTGTAAAATAGATAGTTAGTGGGAAGTTGCTGTATAACAAAGGGAGATCAACTCGATGGGTGATGCCTTAGAGGGCCAGGACAGGGAGAGTAGGAGGGAGTTGCGGGAGGGAGGGGATATGGGGATGTATGTATAAATGCAGCTGATTCACTTTGGTATACCTCAAAAGCTGGTACAAGAGTGTAAAAGCAATTATATTCCAATAAAGAGCTTAAAAAAAAAAAGAAATATGTTCAACAGACGTGTGGTTGCCGGGGGCGGGGGGGGGAGGACTGGATTGGGAGTTTGGGGTGAGCAGATGAAAACTATTATATATAAAACGGATAAACAACAAGGTCCTACTCTAGAGCACAGGGAACTATATTCAACATCCTGTGATAAACAATAATGGAAAAGAATATGAAAAAGAATATATATATGTGTGTATAACTGAATCACTTTGCTGTACACATGCAATTAACACAACACTGGAAATCAACTAACCTCCAATAAAATAAAGAAATATGTTCCAGTCTGCTGAAATCATATCAGGGAAGTGATGAAGCCATACTTCTGCAGCTACAGGTGTCCCTGACCCTGGGTTTCTGCCCACAGTGCAGGGCACGTGCCCGGTGACTACATTTCAGCTACAGGCCACACAGCTTACATTATGAGCCGCAGGACTCTGCTGGGAATGGAAATTAAATGAGCAGTTTGCCATAGAATGTGCAATACTAGTCACTTCATTCAAGTGAGCCCTAAGCTGAACTGTGGACTTAGGTGTTTATGAAGTGTCAGTGCAGTTCATCCTCCGTTTAAAAAAAAAAAAATGTACCACTCTGTTGATAACGGCTATGCATGTGTGGGGAGGGGGTATATAGGGAATTTCTGTGCCTTTCTGTCAGTTTGGTTGTAAACATAAAACTGCTTTTTTAAAAAGTCTCAAAAAAAAAAAAAGAATTAACATTCATGGTAGACATTTTTGGCAAAAGCTTTTCAGTCATATATATATATATATATATATATATATACACACACACACACACACACACACACACACATATGTATACCTGTTATATACGTGTGTTTGTTGGCTTGTGATGTAAAATGTGTTTTTTAGATCAAAAAAGTTTGCAGGTCACTGTAGTTAAGTTATACTGGCAAATAAAAGCACAAATTAACCTCAACAATAAAAACAAATGAATAAAAGAGCTGCTCGACTCAGCCACTACCCTTAGGGAGCACCACAGCACGGAAGAGCAGGTACAGAGCTGTACGCAATGCGACACGTTTCCCAGTGCAGGGCGACAGCATTGATAAATAACGTACAGTGTGAGCCAGGCCATCGAAGGCCTCATTCTGCACTCAGGGACAAGAAAGCAAAATAGAGAGATGCCACCGCGTCTGGATGTTAAATGCAGAAGGAGGCTGCGGCGGAACGTTGGTTTGGGCCATGATGGGGAAGCCTGTGTCCAACTGGGTGGAATGTGTAAAACCACCCTTTCAGGAACTGGTCACAACCCAATCCAGGGCTACAGTCCTTGAGAGAAAAGAAGCACGCATTTGAACCCATATTCACTGCAGCTTCCAGGTGTAGGGGAAGAGGGCTGAGGAGGGAGCGAGAATTTCACTGGGCGGGGGAAGCATCTGCTGGAGGCTGCAGAGAGGGCTGGACTAGGCGGGCAGGGTTGGGGGCACTGGCGAGGGGGCGACATTGCAGGGAGAGGACCCCAGACAACTGGAAACATATCCCCTGGGAGCCTGGGTGGTTCCAAGCTATGCACAGGGCGATCTATGGAAAGAACAGCGAGGAACAGCTACATGGACCCTAAGTGCTGAGCAAAAAGTAAATGTCACACAATGCAGGGACATGTTGGCTTTTGTGCTTGACCAGAGAGGACAGATGTTGGTGAATTAGACAGTTGTGACCTAAGAAAGGCCACTCCCTAGTAAAAAAGGAAACACTGAATTAAACACCGTAACTAAGCCCCGAAGCCAGCCCTAACAAGAGAAAAGGGAGCCGCATTTAAGTAATTTCAGTGCCTTGCCAAAGTAAACTTCAGCATTCTTCAGAGGAAGATAACTTCATACAGAGACTACAATGTACAATCCAAAACCTCCAGCTGACAGTAAAAAACTGAATAGATATGATACTAAGCAAGAAAAAGTGACATAATAAAAATTTGAGTTACTAGCAATAGACCAAGATTTGGTAGCTTATAAAATTTTTATCGACGTGCCTTTGATCTGATCTTTTCTCCTGATATTGAGCCCATCCAATAATTCATCATTTCAGATATTTTGCAATTCACTTCGAGGTTTTTACATTTGGTAAGTCTCCTTTTCTTTTCTCTTTTCTTCCTTCCTTCCCTCCTTTTTTGTTTCTTGCTGAAATGCACCATCTTTTTTGCCTAATTTGGTCATTCTCTCATTAAGTCCTTTAACATGGTTAAATTAGTTCCTGTGAGTCCTTGGCTGCTAATTCCAAAATCTGGGTCATTTGTGACTCTGCTTCTATTGTCAGATTTATTCTTTTGATTATGGGTCACATTTTTCTGCTTCTTCGTGTCCCCTGATTATTTTTTATTGCACGTTGGATATTGTGCAAAAAGGAAGAGTGGAAACTGAAGTCGAGAACATTTTCCGCTAGTAAAGGCTCCGCTTGCTTCCAGCGTATGCGGCATTGACCTGGGTTGAGGCTGCATGGTCTCCGACGATTGCCAGTCCCCTCCTGTGTCCGGAGAGTGGGGTCAGACGTCCAATGACTCCTTCCGTGAGCACTTCTGCATTTGTTGTACATCACACGGTCCCGCTCCAGCCCCCAGCCCCTTGCATCACAGCGCGTTCCATAAAAATCCCATCAAGGCATCGTGCTTGCTCAGCGTGGTGGCTCCGTCTCTTACAGGGTCCTTAAGAACTCAACCCCGGAGAATACTGTGCTTAGTGAAATCAGCCAGACCGGGAAAGATAAACACTATATGGTATCACTTCCACGTGGGACCTAAAAAGTAATATGAATGAATGGGTGTGCAAAACAGAAGCAGACTCACAGACATAGAAGACGAATGTGTGGTCACCAAAGAAGGGCGGGAAAGGGGGAGGGGCAAATTAGGGGTGTGGGATTAACAGGCACAACTACTATGTATAAAATAGGTAGGCAATAAGGATGTCTTGTACAGCACAGGGAACTCTACCCGTTATTTTAGAATAGCCTATAATGGAATATAAGCTGCAAAAAGACTGAATCACTATGCTGCACACGCCTGAAACGAACACAATATTGTAAATCAACTATCCTTCAATTAAAAAAAAGGACTCAGGGACGTTCTCGTTGACCTGCAACATTCCAGGGCCTCCTCGAGGATCCTCCTGGGCTGGGCCTGTGCTTCCACACCCGGAAAAGGCGCACAGGGATGCAGTGGCTGCTTGTTTCTGCTCACCTGGCAAGGAAGGCTCTGGTCCTGTTTGGAAGTCAGTTTATTCTGTTTCTTCACATCCAATGCTCATTCACATACATTTGAAGCTTAACCTGTGATCTTTTTAAAAAAATTTTATTTTATATTGGAGTATAGTTGATTAACAATGTTGTGCTAGTTTCAGGGCTACAACAACGTGATTCAGTGATACAAAGACATGTATCTATTCTTTTTCAAGTTTTTTCCCCTTTTAGGTTATTACAGAATATTGAGTACAGTTCCCTGTGCTACACAGTAGGTCCTTGTGGGTCATCTGTTTTAAACATAGCAGTGTGTACATGTCAATTCCAAACCTGTGATCTTTTATGAATTTCTACATCCTCACTGGATGGAACAGTCACCTGGTAGTGTCAACTCAGAAATAGGCAAGATCCTCAAATTCTTCTTCAGTTTTCCCCCAATAGATACAATGACCATCTATGGAAAATTAGCTAAAAATTAAAAAAAAATTAGGATTACAATTTAATTTTTTATTCAATGGATTTTTAACATTTTATTGGCATATAGTTGATTTACAACATGTGCTAGTTTCAGGTGCACAGCAAAGGGATTCAGTTATACATAAACACGTATTCATTATTTTTCAGATTCTTTACTCATATAGGCTATTACAGAATATTTAGTACCGTTCCCTGTGCTATACAGTAGGTCCTTGCTGGTTATCTATTTTATAGATAGCAGTGTGTGTATGAAAATTAGCTAGAACTGTATTCTCAGAAATTGTATCCCTTTGTGCTCATTTTTGTGATTAGCAGACTCTTGGTTGAATACGTGACCGAATATATCAGATTTTCTGGTTTATCCACCACTGGCCCACCTGCTGCTTGCTTTACCCATGAACTCTGAGCCAGTGTTGCATCACGGGACACAGGCAAATCAAAATCCTTCTCCACCTGCCATCTTCTGGTGACTGCTCCCAGGGCAGCTTAGGTGACCAGAAGGACGGTTTTCTCCCATGGCCAGCACTCTCTGTGGGCTCAGGCAGTTCTGGGCTGTGAGGCTGACCCACAGCATGCCTGAAACTGCAGAGCACGAAACGGACATCCTCGGTAGCTGCTGAAATGATGAGGCTACACAACCTGAAAGTTTGGGGGACTAAACTCTGATTTGGGAAGAATGCAGGCAATCGCAGGGAGTTACACACCCTCTCGCTTCTTCTGAAGGGTTTTTCCAGAGCACGGTTTTCCATAAAGCCTGTGATAGGCCTGCTGCAGTTCTGCACGAGTCCATCTGCTAAATCGTGGGCAGTGGCCAGCAGCAGAGGCGAACGCATTAGAGTCCTTCCTGCAGTGATCTCCACCCTCTCCTCCCCACTTTCTCTCTCTTCCATTGCTCTTTTCTAACAAAAGCATCCTGCTATTTTTTTTTCCCTGCAGCTCTGGTTTCTGAGAATGCTGGGTTAAGACAACCTGAATCACTTATCTTTAAGTCATGCAATGGCAGGAAAGGAAGTAAAGACAAGCTGCATTGCTCCGCATACAGGTGGCAAATGTCTGCTCAAATAACTGGGGTACAGTTTTCCTGCCAGGAGTTGTTTCAACTCGTTCATATAGAGAGAGCGCCTCCCGGCTCGATAAGCAAACTGTTCCATTTATAGACACTTGCATTTGTAAGGTTCAGGATCATAACAGTGTGTGAAACCCAAACATTATATTCCATCAAGGAGTAGAATTTGTTTTTCTTACTTAGATTCTATTCTGATCCACCGATTTTCTACCTTCGTTCATTGAAAAGTTAGCCAAAAAGTGACAGGACGATATCCTAACAACTGGCTCCGAAGAAAGGGTCTGATGCCACTTGCAGATACATGGGTGGACCTGGAGAAAATCACACGAAGTGACGTAAGCCAGACAGAGGAAGACAAATATCACAATACCACTTATATATGGATTATAAAAAATAAGATACAAATGAGCTCATTTCCAAAACAGAAAGAGCTGCACTGACATAGAAAACAAATGTAAGGTTACCAAAGGGGAAGCGGGGATAAATGAAAGAGTGTGGTATTAACATACACACACGGCCATATATAAAATAGATAACCAGCTAGGGCCTACTGTATAGCACAGGGAGCTCTACTCAGTATTTTGCAATAACCTATAAGGGAAGAGAATCTGAAGAAAGAATACGTAGACACATGTATGACTGAATCGTGGTGCTGTACACCTGAAACTAACACGATATTGTAAATCAACTCTACTTGAATTTAAAAAAGAAAAATAAAAAGGAAAAGAAAAGGCTCTGAGTCATGAAACAGCCGTTGAGTCGCTGTATTACTAACTGACTTGCATTATCTTCTGAGCCTCAATTTTCACATCAGATAAGATAAGAACAAGGATGTGAACCCACCTCCTGCCCCCTACACCCACTGCCATATAGCGGGCACTCACCAAAGACAACAATCTGAATCTCTGCGCTTATTTCAAACAAACTGTTTTGCTTCATGTCGCTTTTAGAAGAATGTCCTATTCCACCTCTGGATGCTAATTGCCTTTTCTGATCCCGCATCTCATTAAGCTCTGTACATCTTCATTTCCAGCGCCAGTCGTAACTGAGCGTTCAGTCACTGCTCTATTCACTGCCCTGACAACATTTATTAAAATGAATCAATTAACTACTGTCTTCAATGGAGTTTAGAGGTAAGGCTCATTAGACGGGAGCTCATTATAATTAACTTAAATGATAAATGCAAAAGTATTTTATCCCAGCTCCACCCTGAAAATTGGTTCCACTGGATTTCTCAAGAGCTGGCTTTCCTTTCTCATATTGGAGCAAAACTGGTTTGAAACATTTTAGTGAAACAATAGATTCATTAAAAGGATGCTATAAAAAATGTAAAGCCCCAAATTGGCTCACAGGAGGCCCTGCACTGTTAGCTCTTGAACCCTGGCATATCTTACTCCACTGGTACCATGCCATCAGACTTCGGGGCTCCCGAGTGGAGGTACAGAAGGAAACAGGCCCAGCTTTCAAAGACCCACCATTTATCTGCATTCAGCTGCACAGGAGACGAGTCTCCTTTCACACACAGTGGTAAGGATGACAGTGCAGAAGAGAGGTCCCTCTTCCCATCGATTTGCTTCAGGGAAGTCAGGGCTCTCAGTGCTAAGTGATTCTCTACTGGGTTAATCAGTTCTTGTGGAAAATCACAGCTCCCTGGCTCTCTTGCCAGACTCCAGGCATTAGGCAGACTATCTAGACGATGTTATTGTTTTTCCAACAGTCTTGTGAAAAGGAAATAGAAGTAAAGAGGAACCCCATCAGGCAGCATCCAAACCCTCTTCCCCATCACAAGGCAGCAGATGCAAAATTTCTGCAAAGACATCTTTTCCAAATGGCAAAGCACACACTTTAGAGTCAGAGAGAACTTTGGCCCCTGGCTGTAACGATGGTTACCTCTGTAATCTCCCAGACGTTCATATCTTCACAGAATCTCACCTCATGGTCTGAAAATGGAAATAATGTTTAATCTTTCCAACTGTGGGGCCAATGAGATAATGAATGACAAACCTTGGTGCAGTCTCCGGCACATAATACACGATGGTTAGTGTTTCTTTTGCCCTTGGCCTCTATGGGTCGTGCCAAGCATTTGTTATGGTTTGAAAGAAACCCTATACATGCCCACACGCATGTGTGAACAGTGTATACAATTTTCACGATTGCCTCTCTTCTCTGATGACTGTGAACCCCAGCTTTTGATTCATACGATAAGGCCTCCTCAGTGTGGTCTCTGAAACCTCTCTAATAATCAGATGGCAAATTAAAATATGTAGTAGAACAGTCCTCCCTGTGAGCACGATCTAATTGTGACCTAAGGGAAAGAATCTAAGGAAAAAGGAGGAAATGAAAGAAACCTCGCTTTCCACAACAAAGCTGAACATGAAACAGTCTGGAGAGATGTTTGGGAGGTGGGGGGGAGCATGTATCAGCTATAGAGTGGCTTCAAATAATCAGGCTGGTATTTTTTCACATTAAAAACATCTACTGTTCAATAGTCTAGGGTTTTGAACGGAGTAGTGCAACAGCGCTATTAGTCTCAGGATCTTTGCAACTTTCTGCTCTGCTATTATTAGCTGCTTGTGTTTTTATTTTTGTTTTTTTAAACTTTTCCTCTACCCTGTTTTTACAATTTATTTATTTGTTTATTTAGCTGCACTGGGTCTTAGTTGCAGCACATGGGATCTTTGTTGCTACATGTGGGAACTTTCATTGCAGCATGTGGGATCTAGTTGCCTGATCGGGGATGGAACCTGGGCCCCCTGCATTGGGAGCATGGAGTCTTAGCCACTGGACCACCAGGGAAGTCCCTTAACTGCTTGTCTTTTATGCTGATGTGTGCTGCCTCCTGGTTACAGTAATTTGTGGAACCCAGGGATTTTGCCTGTGCTCCAGCTCCAGGAGAGGCTGGGAAGGCAAGCATAAACCTTTCTACCTCCCTGTAGGGAAGCAGTCCTCTTCCTCATTGAAGATCCACGAAATGGATGATAATCCCCAAACATCATCATCATAGTGTGACTGTTATTTGGTTTTATATATATATAGAGAGAGACATATACGAGAAATGCCCACAGTGTAGGAATCTGTGGATGCAGGAAGTGGTTGGCTCCTTGCCATTATGCCAGTGGAACCTGGAAAGTCTCCACCCACTGGTGACAGCCCAGGGCCACAGCAGCCACAGCAGCCAGGCAACAGCTGTGCACAGGCAGCTTCATGTCCTTTGTGTTTTGCCCGGGCAAATTGGAGGATATAGATGAGGAGAGGGAGTGAAGGGGAGACTCAGGAACATGTCAGTGCACAAAGCCTAAGGGTTAAAGGACTGTGAATGTGCAGTGATTCGAGGGAGAAACAAAGAATTGAATGACTGAAACGTGTATCATTAGACTATGGACCTGAAGCCTTCATCAATATTCGATGAAGGGTCGCCATGAAAGAGTCACTGAGTGAACATGGAGAAACAACGTCCTCAGAAAATGGGGCCTGGAAGAAGGAAGCATGTCCAGAATGTTGGAATGAGGACCTCTGAAATCCATTCCTCCATAAAAGAAGGAGGAACACTGGCAACAATTGTCCAAATAAGCATTTAAAACTCTACAGTTTTAAAAACTTTGACATTTGACTTGCAACAATTCAAGGAACATTTATTCAAGAAAAATGATGGCATCTCAACAAGAACAGTGAGTGCTATGGTGTTTTCACTTGCACTATCCCCTCCCCTCTCACCAGCCCCTGATCACAGAAACTGCGAAAACCAGCAGCTCCTCAAGAAGTGTGGTTTTCTGCAAACTGTCATTACTTTACCTGACTGGCAGTTCCCTGAATATGCCCATGAAGAGCACTTGCTTAATTTGACCCAATTCAGAGCTCGCTCATTACAAACAGTGCTTTCCCTGGGGATGTTTGTTGAAAAAAATCATCAGAAAATGTTTAACATCGCAGCTGTCAAGGCAGTGATAATAGAACAAACAGGAAGCTGATCCAAAACAAAAGGAAAGCTTCAGATTGAGGCATCCTTGGCAGGACTTGAAAACCTCCAACACAGCCTGGGCATCTAGAAGGCCACACACAAGCCCAGGAAAGGTCTGAGAGACTCTGATCTCTCACTGCTGGCTGAACTTGAGGGTGTGTGCAAGCAGGAAGTGAAGGTTAAGGCAGGCCTGGGTGCTGAGGGTCTTCAGGCGAAGGCAGGGAGACAATGTGGGTGCAAGGAGTTCAAGGATATGCTGATATTTAAGGAAACCTCTGCAATCATTAGCTGACCACCACGTTAGCAACAGAGACTTCAGTGGGCACCTAAGGCAAGGATGCGGGCTTGATGGAATTGGTTCAAGAAAGTCACTAAACAAACAAATGGCAGCAGCAGAAACAACAACAAACAAGGATCACACACGCTGGGATGAGGGAAATATGACGTCCAGAGTTTCCCCATGACAAAACTTAAATTGGTCAGCCATCAACAAGAAATTATGAGAAAGGGGAGCAAAGCAAAAGGAATTATGGTCCACACCCAGGAAAAGAAGCAGTCAATAGAAAATGTCCCTGAGGAAGCCCAGATGGTGGGCTTTGTGGACAAAAAACTTAATGACTTATTTTAAATATGTTCAAAGAAGTAAAGGAAATCATATCTAAAGAACTAAAGAAAAGTGTGACAACAATAACTTGCCAATTAATTACATGTAGATACATAGAGATCTATTTCCAAACAGAAATTCTAGAGCAGGAAAAGCACAGTAACTACAATGAAAAAGTCACTACAGGGGATTAACAGTATACACAGCAGTGGCAATGGAAACTAGTGCAGATGCTTTGGAAAATGGTCTGGCAGTTCCTCAAAATGTTAAACACAGACTTACCATATGACCCAGCAATTCCACTACTAGGTATACAGCTGTTTTGGTTGCTACCACACACTTATTGGCATAAAATAGTAAAAAAGTGTTATCCATCAGCACTGTAAGTCAGAAACCCAATGCAGCTTTCAGTGGGCTAAAATCCAGGGGTTATCAGGGCTCTGCTCTTCTGGAGGCTCTAGTAGAAAGTCCATTTCCTTGCCTTTTCTGCCCATATTCTTGGGCTCTTGGTGCCTTTCCTTCACCTTCAAAGCCAGACACAGCAGGTGCATCCATCTCATGTCATATCACTATGACCTCCTATTCTCCCTCCCTCTTCCACTTTCAGGGACTCTTGTGATTACATTGCACCTGCACAGACAACCCAGGAGAATCTCACCATCTGAGGATCCGCTGATTGGCAACCTTCATTCTCCTTTGCCACGTATCAAAACATATTCACAGGTTCTGGAGATTAGAACATGGATGTTTTTGGTGGAGGGCATTCTTCTGCCTTCCACAGCACCCAAGAGATTGGAACCATGTACTCACACAAAAATCTGTACAAGAGTGTTCATAGCGAAATTAATCCTAATAGCTGAAAATTGGAAACAATCCAAATGTCCATCAACTTATGAATGGATAAACAAAATGCAAACTATTATTCAGATATGGAAAGGAATTAAGTACTTACAGGTGCTACAGCATGAATATATATCTTGAAAACATTATCCTAAGAAGTCAGTCACAAAAGATCACATATTGTATGATTCCATTCATATGCATTGTTTGAAATAGATCCTCGGGAAGGGGAAGTGTAGTTGTGTTTGCCTGATATCGAGGTAAAAGCTCTGGGGGATGACTGTTAATGAGTCTGGGGTTTCTTTTTGGGCTTATGAATATGTTGTGAAATTAGACAGTGGTGATGGTTGCACCACTCAGTGAATACACTAAAAGATACTGAATTCTACCTGCTAAAACAATGTTTTATGGTATATTAATTGTATCTCAATAAAGCTATTATTTAAAAATATGAAATCTTTGAAAGAACTCGCAGACTAGATTAAATCCCAACTGAGTACCTCAGACAGATTCTTGCAAAATAACTGAAAGTGCTCATTAAACACTTGCTTTGCACATGTCCATTGCAATTTGTCATTTGTGATTTGCATCTCACGCTCAAGGCCACGTTGCACAGAGTTCCAAAGCATAAATTGATATTTTTTGTGTGTTTGCTTTTTAAGCCAAACAAGCCTTAGTTCAAATCCTAGCTCAGCGACTATCAACTCAGTAACTCTGGCAAGTTATTTTACTGTCATGTTTTTTCCTTCATTGGGAGATTTAAATAACAGTGAAAGCTCCTCCATGAAGCTGCTGTGTGGAGTAAGTAAAAGTATGTATTTAGAGCATATGTTCTCAGTGGAGGTGACACTGTCCTCAAGAAAACTGATTCTTGGAAGGACAACACAAATCTCAGATATTACAATGGTTTTTGCCCCTCTGAAACTTAACCCCACCTGACAAAATTTTATTCCTTTGTAATGTCATGAGGTTGGAGAGAGCAATTAGGATGTCTAAAAAGGCTCCCTGAGGGATGATTTTTCCTAAAGAGGTTGAAAACCACCTTTAGAGCTTTTATCTCATTATCTGATTGGCTCAAAAGAAATTCTCAAAAATGAGTATCTTCCCTTAGAGTGGAGTCTTCTCCTTCCGCATTCTTAGTTTGGAACAAATTCCTACGTCCGAAGTTACAGGCTGCCAAGCCATTTGGAAAATAAAGAGGTTTCTGTCAGCGGCCCAAACTCTGTATTTCCAAGAAAGTACCATTTGACTTGAAATATAGAAAAAGAAACAAAGTGAATCTATCCAATGTGTCTGACTCTCCTAGTTTTCCACCACGTCAGTGAGTCTGTGGTTTCCTCTGCTTCAAGACTGTGCTGTGCTTGTGGAACCTACACCTGCTTGACCTGAGCAAGATTAGATGAGTGATTGCAGGCGAAGCACCGTTGCACTTCATCACAGGGCAAGGCTGGACCCCAGGTGGAGGCAAGCAGGCTGGGTGCCCTGTTTCCCTTCGATGCTCTCAGTAGACCCCGCCTACTGCCTCTGTCCAGGGTCCTGACAGCACTGCCCCTCTCTCTCACCATCCCTACTCAGCCCCCACTTCCAACTCTGCAAAGTTTGTCCTAAAGCTCGTGATCTCTTAAGATAGCAAGTACGCAGAAAACATAAAGTCAGTTATTTTAACAGGAATTGGATTGTACCTAGCAGGCATTCACATGTACAAACCTCAATCTATGGATGCTTTTAGAGTCAAAATCTTTATTGCCCATTGATTATTTCACTTCTTTAACAACTTACCTCCAAGAATCCTGGAGATTTGTTGCTTTTTTTTTTTTTAAATGACTGCAGTAAAAGATGCATCCTTTAATGGTGTCATGTTTTATTCAACAAATATTTATCAAGTCCTAGCTGTGTGCAGGCATCCTCCTAGGCTCTGGGATTACAGAGATTACAGGGACTAACGTTTATGGGACTAATGTTCCAGCATGTGTGTGTGAAGGGGAAGGGGGGGTCATGATGGTAAATAAATATCACTGTATCGTGAGGTCGTGATAAACACTGTGAAGAAAAATAAAACTAGTTAAGGAGTTGGAAAATGACCGTGTCTCTGTTTACTTAAGTTGTTCATAGAAGGTATCTCTAAAATGGTAACATTTGAGCAGGGACCTAAAAGCAGAAAGGGGGTCATTTAAGGAAATGATGTTCCAAGAAGACAGAAGTAGTTGTAACCAACCCACCCCCTCAAGAGGGGGATACGACATGCCTGGTATGTCTGAAGCACTTCTCGGGTGCCAGTGTGTGGCTACCGCTCAATGTGTATACAAAACACACACACACATGCACACACACACACCCCACACGCGCATAATTTCAGCTGATGTGAAAGTATGTTTGATAGCGTTTTTTCACACTGAATAGAGTCTCTTACTTGGTTTCGTTTAAATTCTATGATTCCTTTTTGTGTGTCTCAAATAGAGATTCTCCCAGACCGCTGTAAGAACTCTTTATTAGCAGATTGGAGACAACATGAAAATTCAGTGCCAGGTGGTATGTATGCATGTAACTTTCATCTATCTGCTCATAACATATATACTCACCCACTTTGAAAAATCTTGAATTTGTTTTGGGAAATCTCTCTCCCCTCATTTGATTATTTGATCATAAAATTTTAGGATTTTTTTCCATTAGCCTCCTGGTTGCCCATCTCATAAAAGAGACTCTGATGAGTAATACTCATGTGTGAGTATATATGTACACCCTCGTTATTTGCATCCCTTCAGGAAGGGGACAGAATATTTTCTGAGATGATAACAATGAAATATGCCAGTGAGAGTGTATATGAAGTGCACAGCACTCTCTGGGCTGTTTTTACTCTGTTATTTTATTAATTATGATAACAATTCAAACCCTAGACAGGCTTTTTTTTGGCTGAGCCACACAGCATGTGGGATCTCAGTTCCCCCACCAGGGGTCGAGCCCGTGTGCCCTGCAGCAGAGGTGCGGAGTCTTAACCACTGGATCACCAGGGACATCCCAGATATTTTTATTACTTACCCATTACAGTCACCAAAATGTTAACTAACTTACCAAGGTCAAGAACCAAGTGGGTGGCAGAAGTAGACTGTGAATATTCAGGTCTGTCTCCTGTGCACTCCCTGAACTTTGAAAGCTTGAAAGCGTCATGAGCTATGCATACAATCCCGCATCCCACCTCTGGGCATCTATCCAGAAAAAAACTCTAATTCAAAAAGGCACATGCACCCCAATGTTCACAGCAGCACTATTCACAATAGCCAAGACATGGAAACAACCTAAGTGTCCACCAACAGAGGAAGGGATAAAGTAGATGTGGTATATTTATACAATGGAATATTACTCAGCCATGAACAAGAATGAAATAATGTCATTTGCAGCAACATGGATGGGCCTGGAGATGATCATACTAAGTGAAGTGAGTCAGAGAAAGACAAACACCATATGATACCACTTATACGTGGAATCTAAAAAATGATGCAAATGAACTTATTTACAAAGCAGAAATAGACTCACAGACATAGAAGACAAACTTATGGTTACCAATAGGGGAAAGAGAGGGAGGGATAAATTAAGAATTTGGGATTAAAACATACATATTACTATATATAAAACAAATAACCAACAAGGACCTACTGTATAGCACAGGGAACTATCCTCAGGGTCTTAGAATAACCTATGATGGAAAAGAATCTAAAAAAGAATATATATATATATATATATATATATATATATATATATATATATATATACACACACATCTGAATCACTTTGCTGTACACCTGAAACTAATACAACACTGTAAATCAACTATATTTCAATAAAAATTTTAAAAAGGAAATGAAATGGATGAAGACAAGCTTCACCTCTATCACCACACCCACAGCCTTCCCCCACACCATTGACAACCAGGGGCTGAAGGCTTTTATGTTGGGCATTTTCTCAACAGTTGGGAAAAAGCAAGATATTCCCAGAGGTGGATGTAGAGGGTGTGCCTGCCATAGCTACAGAACCCAAGAAGGCCAGATGGTCCGTGGTGCACAGTGTCTATTTGTACAGCTGTGCAAATACATTTTCTTTGACTTTAATTGTACGTGACATATGGGGACAAATACACTTGCTTTTGCTTTTAACAATACTTCATTAGTATCTGGAGCATGTTTGAACATGGCAGCTTTTTCTGTTAAATGATCCTCCATCCCATTGCATTAAAAAGGAAGCTGTTCTCCATCTCTCATCTATCTATCTCCTCTCATCATCTCTAAGAATAGTTGTTTTTTATTATTTTTATTGCTATATGATTAAAATACAGCAGTTACTAATTAAGTTCAAGGGTTCCATGTGCTTTGCATATAGCATGTAATCATCAAAACAACATGTAAAACATTCCCAAACCCCAGGGAGTTTCTTCATCACCCTTTCTGGTCAATCTTTCTCAACTCCTAGAAAAAAACACTTTCTGATTTCTACAATCATAAGTGGGTTTTACCAGTTTTTAAATCAAATCACACAATTTTGTGTCTGGCTTCCTCCACTCAGTAGAATGTTTTTTGAGACTTATCTCTATTGTTGCCTATATCAAGTTTGTTCCTTTTACTTGCTGTGATATATTTGTATCATTCAAAATTCAAAATTATTTAATCCATTTTCCTGTTAACAAGCATTTGGGTTTTTTTATTTGTTTGTTTTGAGCTCTTTTGAGATCA
The DNA here is from genome assembly GCF_030028045.1 of Hippopotamus amphibius kiboko. Lineage (NCBI taxonomy): Eukaryota > Metazoa > Chordata > Mammalia > Artiodactyla > Hippopotamidae > Hippopotamus > Hippopotamus amphibius. The sequence continues at coordinate 4,082,334 of NC_080189.1, read as the reverse complement.
TACTAAAACTAGTATCAACATTTATATACAAGTGGTATATGAGGATATATGTTTTTAATAGCTTTATTGAGAAATAACTGACATATAATAGACATGTAATAAAATTATATACCTTAAAAGTATTTAAGATATGTAATTAGATTGATTTTGGACAAAGGAAACCATCACTGCACAATCAAAGCAATGAACACATCCATCCCCTCAAACATCCCCTGTGGTCCTTCGTAATCCCATCCCCGTATTTTACTCCATTTACAGGCAACCACTGAATGGCTTTCTACCACTATCAATTAGGCTGAACTTTATATAAATATCAAGGGAACATAAAAGGGGAGTCATGGATGGCTTTTTTTATCAGCCTTCTTTCATTGGGAAGGATTATGTTGAGATCCATCAATGGCATTGTATTTATAATTTTGTCTTCCTTTTTTTTCCCCCAAAGAATCATTCTTTTTTTTTTTTTTAACATTTATTTATTTTTGGTTGCATTGGGTGTCCGTTGCTGCGCGTGGGTTTTCTTTAGTTGCGGCGAGTGAGGGCTACTCTTCGTTGTTGTGCACAGGCTTCTCATTGTGGTGGCTTCTCTTGTTACAGAGCATGGGGTTAAGGCACTCGGGCTCCAGTAGCTGTGACACATGGGCTCTGTAGTTGTGGCTCATGGGCTTAGTTGCTCCACAGCACATGGGATCCTCCCAGACCAGGGATCAAACCTGTGTCCTTCACAGTGGCAAGCGGACTCCCAACCACTGCACCACCAGGGAAGTCCCTGTGTTCCTTTTTATTACAAAGTAGTATTCCATTGTTGGGATATGACGAAAATACAATAGATACTAATTAAAGTTTACATGACATTTCAGTTTAATCCATTTTGGACTATTAAAAATAAAACTTCAATAAATGTTCATGAATCAATACAAGTCTTTGAATGGACATATGCTTTTATTTCTTAGGGTAAATATGTAGGAGTAGAATGACTGGATCACAGGGTAGGTTGTTGAATGTTTTAAAAACCTTCCAAACTGTTTTTAAAGAAGTTGTACTATTTCCCACTTCCACCAGCACTATAGGAAATATTTTCTGTTGCCCCACATCCTTAACGACACTTAGGATTGTCCATCTTCACTTTTAGACATTAATAGATGTGTAGTGGAGCCTTATCATAGCTCTAGTTTGAACTTCCCTAGTGGTTAATGACGTTGAGTACTTTTACCTTTCTCAACATACATCTACCATCCATATCTCTCCTTTGTTGAGATGCCTGTTCAAACAATTTGACTTTTGAAAACAAGTTGTTTATTTTCTTATAATTGCGTTTTGAGAATAATTTATATATTGTAGAAACAAGTCCTTTATCAGATATGTCATTTGCAAATTCTTGGCCCAGTCTCAGGCTTGCCCTTCTATTTCCTTAACAATATCTTTCAAAGAGAAGATTTGAAACTTTTTTAATGTAGTCCTATTTATCTTTTATTTTATGGGTTGTGCTTTAGGTATTGTATCTAAGAAAACTTGGTCTAACCCAAGATCACAAAGATCTTCTCCTATATTTGCTTCTAGGTGTTTTATAGATTTATGTTTTATTTAGGACTATGGTACACTGTAAGTTACTTTTGCATGTTGTGTGAGGCATGGGTTGAAGTCCATCTTTTTTGGTATTTGGATGTACAATTGTTCTTGGGTCATTTATTGAGAACACTGTATCTACTGAATTGCCTTTACATCTTTGTCAAAATTCAATTGATCATCTATAAGTCAGTCTAGTTTTTTACTCTATTTTGTTCTATGTGTCTTTATAAGATTTTGTACTGTCTTGACCATAGTAGCTTTAAATAAGTCAAGAATCAGATAGTCCGAAAGCTGCTCTTCTTCAAAGGTATTTTGGATACACTAGGTCACTTTCATTTTCATACTAATTTACAAGCAGTGAGTCAATTTCTACAATGGTTGTGCTGGAGTCTTGATTTAGATTGCAATGAGTCTGCAGAACAATTTGGAGGAGAACTGACATCTAAACAATATTGAACCTTTAATCCATGAACATAGTATAACTAAGTTTACTTAGGTCTTTAATTTCTCTCAGTAAAGATTTGTAGCTGTTGATGCAGTGTTTTGTAACTTCCAGAAAGTTTGAACATCTAAATATAATAGTTCTTTTTTTTTCTGGCATTTTAAATGGCATTTTTAAAACAAGCTTTTAATTTTACAACAACTTTAGATTTACAAAAAGATTGAGAAGATAGTAGATAGTGTACCCATACACTCCACATCCAGCCTCCACTATTGTTAACATCTTATATTAGTGTGGTATATTAGTGAAAAAATGTGGGCACATTATTATGAGATCAAGTCCATATTTCATTTAGATGTTCTTAGTTTTTACCGAATGCCCCTTTTCTGTTCCAGGATTCCATGTGGGTTAAGACATTATATTTGGTCTTCATGTCTCCTTAGGCTCCTCTTAACTGTGACAATTTCTCAGACTTTCCTTGATTTTGATGCCCTTGACAATATTAAGGAATACTGATTAGGTATTCTGTAGACTGTCCCTTAATTGGGATCTGTCTGATATTTTTCTCCTGATTTTTCTCATTTTGAGGGAAGGTAAAGTGTCATTCTCATCGCATCGTGTCAAGTGTACATGCTTATCCATATGACATAAGCCTTGATCACCTGGCTTGAGATAGAGTTTGTCAGGTTTCTCCACAATTATCTTTTTTCCTCCTTTCTATATCTGCAATCATGGGAAGGAAGTCACTAAGTGAGCTTCACATTTAAGGGGTAGGAGTCACGTGCCATCTTCTTGGGGATGGTGTGTTTACATAAATTTAGAATTCTCATGCACGGTAGCTTTGTCTATTCTTCCTAATTTATTTATTTATTTATTCAATCGTTTATTGACATCAGTGTAGACTCGTGGATATTTATTTTGTTTTCTTTTTAAATTAATTTTTTTTTGACCATGCTGCACAGTATGCAGGATCTTAGTTCCCCCACCAGGGATGGAACCCATGTCCCCTACAGTGGACGTGCAGAGTCTTAACCATTGGACTGCTGGGGAAGTCCAGATATTTATTTTGGTCTCTGGGTTATAATCCAATATTACTTTATGTATTTTTTGCTCAAAATGTTCCAGCTTTGGCCACTGGGAGTCATTTCAGTTTGTTCCTACATCCCTTTTATACTCCCAGGATTGTGGAATTGTTGTGTTTTCCTTTTCTTTACTGAAGCACTAAAAGATGCTTTAGTTTCATCATGTCTATTTCCTACCCCATTTCTCCAAGGGGCCTGCTTTCAAATATTGGAGAATGATAACAGAAACCTAAATCTGGCTGTAAGATGTACTCGTTGCTACTGGGGGTGGGGGAATGTGGTGTTTACTTACCGAGCAGGGAGTTACATGTATATATATAACTTGTGTACATGCACATATCTATAAATATTGCTATATGTAGCATCTGTTGTATATTAAGCTAAACATGAAATCATACTGATGTCTTCAACTCTAATCCATTACAACAGGGATCATTCCAACTTGGGGAGAGGGCTTTTAAAAAGAGATAGAGAAGTGCTCTCAGTGGCCCAAAGAAATTATTTTCTCAGGGTTACAGAGAAAACTATCAGTCTACAACACAAAACTCCCAACATCCAGCATAATATACTTTTCTCAGCAGTTTGCCTCAGTCAGGACAGGCTAGGTTTACTGTGCAAAAAGCAATCTAAAAATCTCAGTGGCTTCATACCTCAAATATTTATCACTCATGCCACAAGTCCAATGAGGACCAGGAGGGTGGTTCTGATCACAGAGGAGGCTGCATCTTGATATATGCTTCTGCAATCAGAGGGAAGACCATGACCATCTGAGCACTGAACCTAGAGTTTACACCTTGGGATGATATGTCACCTCCACGAAGATATTATTGGCCAAACAAAACAAGAAAAATGGCCTGGTCAACTTCAAGGAGAGCCGTGAAGTACAATTCTTCTACAATGTCCAGAAAGAGCAAAAGTAGAATTTTTGTAAACAGTCTTAATCATTACCAATAAGGGTCAAGGCTCTATCTTTTCTTAAATTGCACATCTGATTGTTCAAAAGTAGGTAACTTCTCTACTACTCTAAGAGATTGGCCTTCCGTGAATACAGTGAACACTGCCTGAGTTGAATCTAGACACTGAGATGTTCAATTTTCCATCACTGATTTGCCTCAGCAGGAAAAAAAGAAAACAAATGTTCATTCTTGCTCTGTTGGTACTTCCTGGCCAAACATTAAAAATGCAAAGTGAAATTCCTATAGTCCTGTTATTCCCTTACACGTTACTTACTAAATGGATTTTAGAATGAGACCACATTATCTCCTGGCAGTTGTTTGAAAATGCTTCCTCTCTCCTCACTCCATCCTCTTTCTATGACGTGGCATTTCTAGCTTGAGGGGCCTCCGACTTCTTTGCTACACAGACTCACTGTGTTCCCTGCACAGACACTCCTCGGAGAGCAGCCCTGTGTCTCGATGGTGAGTGGCGTGTGAGGAAGGGGACACAGCACAGAAGGAAGCTGACTTTGAGATGCCCACCTCTGCATCTCTTACCTTTTGTTCAGGTTCCTCTCTTCAGCTCCCTCCCCACAGGGCCCAAGTTTCCTCCAACCCACCTGTCATCCACGGTAACCATTTATCTACTAATTGTTTACTTCCCACAGGTGTTTGCACATCGAAAGGGAACATCAGGAGAACTGAAACAAAGCATGATGACTGTCTAACGGCTTAATTTCAGACTTTAAAGAGGGGCGTGCACACATTGTGCAGGTGGTCTCCGCCACAGCAGGCAGAGACAAAAAGTGGTGACCCCAGGGTCCCAGGGGGCCGGGTATAGGAGGAGGATGGGAAGGCAGTGATGAGACTGTGGCCCTTAGGATTTTATGACCCCAAATTAAATTGATAAAATACCCAGAGGTCATGGACTTGCAGGTGACTGACCAACATTAAGTAAACTCAAAAAAAAAGATAGATGTCGAAAACTCAGAATAATAACCTGTTAGATTATAGCGTGTCCGGCAGACTTGGATTTCCACCTTCACAGGTCAGGGCATTGTGCCTTACTGGTTACACATGGAGGACCAACGTGTAACACATCCGGGGGCAGTAAAGAGAAGTAAGAGTGGCCGATGTCATCTCCTGAATGTTACAGAGGACGATGCACCTGCTCCTCTGACCTGTGTGCTCGAGTTGGGGGCACCATCCGCCCTGGGCAGCGTTCAGACAGACCCTGAATGGCTCTCCCAAGACATTTTCATATGTGAGTGGATGATTCCTACACGAATACAGTTATTAACTTCAGAAAAAAATTGTCAGCTCAAATAATAATGGTAGTAAATAAGAGACTGTATTTATTGAACATTTATGACGTCAGATATTGTTCTAAGCGCTTTACATATATTAATTCTTGTAATTTTCATCAAAACCTCTTGAGGAAGCTGAGGCACAGAGAAATATACTTCCCCGTGTTTGTACAGGAGCTAGAGCCTATTCGCACACTCACCAGGTATCAATCAGACTACAGTTCAAATCTTGGCCTAGAAGCCTTTTAAGGTAACATTGCGTTTTTCTAATTGATTGTAAATTGATTTTCTAGTTTGGTTCCCAGGAGTGGTTTCCAGCTTCACAGGAGGCATTTATAGTCGCCTTGGTGTATTCCCAGACCTCGTATGTGGTTCCTATATTAAAAGAGACTAATCCTAAATTGATTCGTTTTATTATGCAGCAGATTTCCTATCTTTTAGGCATTTTCTCTCTATCCTTTTTGCTTTTCTCTTTCTTCTAGTTACATGCTGAGGATTGAGTCACTCCTAGATTTCCTCTGCCTGGCAAGAGATCCCAGGAACATTTTACAAGCTGGACTAATACAGCCGGCCTCCCACGGCACCTAGGAGGAAGGGCTTACTAGAGAGACAAGTCTATAAAAATGTCTCAAAGAAGGATGACCAATTTTCAGGGAAATAAAAGTTCATGCTTCCTTGAGGATGGTTTATAAGGCCCTGTAACACTGCTTAAAGGACTTTGGAGCTTCCCTTGTAGAAAATTGTACGAGAGGCCATGCTTACCCTTCTAGGTTGGAAAGTAACTGGGAAAAGATTTAATTTAGACTGAACTTTCAGGCCAGCTCCAGTGCTGATGGGACAGGGGCATTATGCAATGGACAACTGTCTGTCCCACATGAAAGTGTCTGTCACGTTGGGCCTGCTGCTTTGTCTGTACTGTTCTCATGCAAAGGCTTGGCTTTTAACCCTTTCAGGGTGATGGATCCCCTTGGGAATCTGGTGAAATTTGCAGATCGCACTCTATAAAATGCTAAAGTCACACATGCACAGGGCTCTGCATACAAATCCAGGAGCTTGTACCCCAAGTGGTCCCCCATCTTGTGAGGGGACATTTTCCCTTGGATGAAGCGATTACTGTTTCTAGAAACAGGCTTTTACAACGTCACCCCTGCAAAGAGTAATACACAACAGACTTTATCAGAGAGGAGCAAACCAGGCTTTGCTTGATTCTAATGGAGGGAGAGTCACTTTTGTGGGAGAAAAAGGCCTTCAAGAAAGAAGAATAAATCCTAGGAAAGGGGATGCAACCCACAGTCAGCCCCAGGTCGGTTTTTGGTTGGAGGTGGGTCACAACAGATGGTCTCAGGCTGTCAGAGCAGGGGGTACATCTAGACCACATAATCCCACTTCCCTTCCTACTGTCTTTTCTACTAGCCTTCAAATCCACTGAGGGCAGAAGCTGTGTTTCCACAGTTCTTAAAACCAGAGCTTGATTCTGTGCCCTGAGCCCTGAGAGTTCCCACAACAACTCCGTGAGATCACATTTCCCTTTTACAGGTCAATAAACTGAGGCCCAAAAAGTTTAAGTGGCTTGTCCAAGGTCACCTAAATAGTAAACTGTGAAGCTGCCATCCGATCTTGTCCTTATAATCAACCTGCAGGTGTGCTGTGTAGGTCTTAGAGACACGAGAACTGTTAACATAAGCAAAACCAACACACCGTAACCAAATATAACACACAGGCTATAGAACAGAGTTAGAGCTGTGATTTTCAGATTATGATCTCTGATTTCTTGTTACACCTTGCAAAATTTCAGAACTATGTAAATGTTATCTCGAATTACCAGTAAAACATATGCAATTCCAGATACTTGCATCTTACATAATGACTAAAAGCTTTTTGTGTATTACCTAGTAAATGAATTAAGGGTTATTGAAATTAACATTCATAACTGAAAATGGGCGCAGAAGCAGAGCCTCTTGACACCCTTACCTAGTGTTCTGTGAAGAAGTCTGGTTGCCACGAAACGTCTAGCAACGTGTGCAAAGCTTCTGGAAGGCAGGTTCTCCTGCAGGTAGTTACATTTCTCTGTGTTCAGGAAGGACTCTGTAATCATTGCAACATCCACATTGAGTTAATCATGGGGTCCAATTGCCGTTATTTTTACTTTTGAATGACAAATTCCCATTAGTTTACATTTATGATCTGTTTTTTAATAGTGTTTAATTAACACACAATGAGCAGAGGTGAATATAATTGTTAGCAATATTTGTGCCTGGGATTCTACCGTAAATAGACCTTCAGTGTGTCCACGTTATAACTCTAATATTAATCACCCCATGCTGCCAGAAATAAACAGTGCACTGAAATCTTCAGGTCCAGAGGCTTGTCACTATGTTTTTCCGACATGAAGTTGGATCTGGACCGGTTGGTCAACTGGAAGTTCCTCCTTGCCCCCACTGTACTATAATTGGGTCATAAGTAAAAAGTATTTGGTAACTCTTGCCCTCGAAAATGTAAGACCATGTATATATGCATATTAAAAGTTAGACTAAATGTCTACATAGGGATGAGATCAATGCAGATTAGATTCGTCTGAGATAGTTTCACTGATGCAGTAAAATGTGAATTTTACTCTGCATTTATAAACAAGCTGTGTGGTTGCTGGATCGATCATTGATTGGCTGGCTTGGACTGGAGCTTGCTAGAGGGTTAAATGTGGCCCAAGTCCATTGGAGAGAAAGCACTTTCAGCTGAGGCAGTGACTTAAGCAAAGGCCTTGGGTGGAAATGGGAGGTGTCCGCAAAACAGTGGGAAGATGAGCCCACAGGGCACAGAAGGTGGGTGATGGAGAGCTGTGCAGATAAGATTGGATGGGGAGGGGCCATGATGTAGTGTTCTGAAGGCTGGAAAGAACATTCTAGAAGGGCTATGGTCACAGGCAGACGCCCCTTTAAACACCACTTTGCGTCACTCCTGGTTGTCTCTCTGCCATCGTAGCTCTTCCTGGGCCTGTGTTTATGAAGGGAGCTGCTTCCAGCACACTCAGTGACTCCATGGACCACGGACCATGGGTTCGCTTGGGAAGAAAATGATTCTGGAGGAAGCGAGCAGGCACATCACAGCTCATCTAAGAGCTCAGCAGAAATTCAGAAGAGTTCCTGGGCGAGAGCCGAAGCCCCAGCTGTCAGTCTGCCACGGTTCTCTCTTCCGGTACTGAACTCAATCAGAAAAGAGCCACTCTCCCAGGGAAACTGCTGGATTTTCCATTTTTCACTGGAATGGGGTTTTGGAAGTTACCTTCTCTGCGGACTCCAAATTCCAGTATGGATTTCACTGCGGCATGTTTAATTAATTGGAATGAACAAATTGCTAATAAGGCAGAGAACCATCTGCTTTTATGAATTACTTTTGAACTTTTATAATATAAGGAACATGAGATATAAAAAATAAAAAGCCCATGCATAAATCACTCAGCCCAAGAAATGGACTATTATTACCCAAACCACTGAACGACCAATTGAGCCCCTCCTCAATTGTGTCTCTTTCTCCTTCAAAATTAAGCAGTAAACTGTAAATTTTGTAGTTATTTTCCCCTTGTTTTCCTTTGTAGTTTTACTAACTATATATGTGTCCTGAAACTTGCTTTTAATCTACAAAAGAATTTATGTGTAGGGGAATCACATGTATTAATACATATTACTGGAATGTATTTGTTTTCACCATTTTATATTATCCTTCTATGTGAATATGGATATAATATTGTATATTTATTCATCTTACTGTGATGGACATCTGGATTTTTCCACTTTGGGGGTTTGTGTGTGTTGTATGTGTTGATGTTGCTGTTACAGCCCATGTTGCTTGTCTCCTGGGCAACAGGAAGGTCTTTCTAGGGTAACAACCGAGAATCTCACCGCCCAGGAAGAGAGCCTATCGATCTTGTCCTCTTCTGCCAAGAGCAGTCTCTTGGGTCTCACTGTTCATGTGGGAAGCCACGTGAAAGAGTACTGTGAACACCCAGCACAATGTACTAAAGACACAAGTTCAAAGGCCCATGTGCAATGACAAGCAGTATCCTCTTTCCAGAGGTGTTAAAACAGGAGACTGTTGAGGTGGTGCCACTTGAGGGGCACCGGGCAGGGGCAGCCCCTCTCATGGCATCTACCCCCTGTGCACTAGCAGCATCTTCTCTGGGGCTTCTCCTGGGAGGACAGGAGCCCCTTCAGCCCATCTGAGCAGGGTGAGCCCTGCATGGAGACCCCAGGGCAGCAAGGAGGAGTTCTGCATCTCAGGAAGGGAAGGAGGGGACAAGGAAGAGACATACAGGGGAATGGCTTTAGGGAGAAACATACTTTCTCTTTGAAATGGACTCTAAATAAATAGTAGGAGTTCGTCATAAGAGAATATTATCACGGACAGATAGAATTTCACCAGCCAAGACACAGACATACACGACTCTTTGAGGCTAGAATACAAGTTGTAAAGAGGGATGCAGTTTTTCAACAGTGGCAATGCATATGAGTCTGGAGAACAAGATTAGGGAATCCCCCAGCTTTTAGTGGGTGCGGGGTCACGTGTACAAGGAACAGAAAGAATAGGCTTAGAGGGCTGAGAAAGGTTGTGGTTTATGTCACAATTGATCCAGTACTTTTCACTATGCAAACTGAAAATATGTCAGATTACTGTACATTCTGTTAAGAGTTGCTGATTTCTGAATAAGAATTATGGGTTTAAAAATTCCTGGTTGCTACCTGTTTTGAGGAACACGTACACATCAAAGGAAAATAACTCTAATCTTATACTCTCCAGTTTTACATGGGTGACTCCTTCCCAGCCTTTGGGTCCATCTCTGTTTTTTTGTTTTTTTTTTTTGGTGGGGGAGTGTTGGTCTTCATTGTTGCGCATGGGCTTTTCCTCTAGTTGCAGCAAGTGGGGGCTACTACACATGGGCTCAGTAGTTGTGGCGCACGGGCTCAATAGTTGTGGCACACGGGCTTAGTTGCTCCGCGGCTTGTGAGATCTTCCTGGACCAGGGATCAAACCCGCGTCCCCTGCGTTGGCAGGCGGATTCTTAACCACTGTGCCACCAGGGAAGTCCCAGCCTTTGGGTGTATCTTGAATGTCGTCTCCTCCTCAGGAGAGTGTGGCGTATCCCGTTACCCAGGTGACGTTGTCACAGAGTTGCTCACGGTCCGTAAGTATCGTGTTAAGTTACTATGTCTTTGTCCACTGTCTCTTTCCACATTTGCCTGTTCGCTAGTCATAGGAACTTTTACTATGTTGCTGTCTGTTCCATCTTCAGCACCTTCTGCGTGTTAGGTACTCAGTAAATATTTGTTGAGTAAATGAATACATTTTAAAATCCTGGCTATAGGGAGACTCACAGAGAAAAGAGCTCCACTTTAAAATAATTATTATACCATGTCCTAGGGCAGCAGGCCATAGCTACTGTATCCAAATCGAACACTGTGGTTTACCCAAAACATGAAAATTTGATTGCCAAAAAGTGGCAGAAACTGTGGTTGCTCTTGTTTTCCAGAAAACCGTGGATAATGATATATTACACTTGTGCTTGGTATTGTTTATAGCCTAAAGTCTTGTAATGCCAACTTTATCTGTATGTTACATCATACAGAGAATTTTATTCTCTTCCAATTCCTTGGAAAGGATTTAGCTACTAATGGGGACAAAAGTTGCAAGTAGGTACACTAAGTCCACTGCCAAGAGAGTTTCATGCCTAAGAACATCGGCAATGTCATTAAGAAACCTGCTTAAATATTTATGCAGTTTCTTATTTTTAACAGAGGCAAGGAATTCACAATCACTATGACCATTTCCCTCTTTTGATGTGGATAGATTTGTGGACTTCTATGTTAGAGTAACATAAAACACCCTTTTATAATTATTTTGTTCACACAACCCTTATGTTTATCCATATTTGCCCAGCTTCTAGAAATTATTATAACATGTGTGTCCTTTGACTAGTTTGGTTTGGAGAATATCATCGGCTCTGATTTGGCCACAACGGATGCCCAGGGATGGATTTTTTCCCAGGACCACTCTTATGAATGAACCACGGAGGTGACTGTCTCATGGTCCTAAACAGTGATGTCCCAAATGTCATTCCACTAGAAGAGCATCTTTCTTTAGATGTTTGCAGTTTCAACCCTGTGAAATAGGATAGGTAACTTCATGATAAAATAATTCCATATACCTTTATTATTGACCATTGCAGGTCAGTAATATTTAGGAAATGAAAAGGAGATGAAATAGGACTTCCCTGGTGGTCCAGTGGTTAAGACTCTACACTTCCACTGCACAGGGCATGGGTTCCATCCTTGGTTGGGGAACTAAGATCCCTCGTGCAGCATGGTGCAGCCAAAAAAAAAAAAAAAAAAAAAGACCCTTTTTTTAAATTAAAAAAAAAGAAAAGGAGATGAAACTAGAAAGCTGGTTTGGAGCAATATTTTGAAGAATTTTAGAAGCTATACTACAGCACTCATATTGTGTCATGTAGATGTTTCTGAGCCACAGTTTCATGGGGGCAAAAATGGTCCTAGCACATGAGAGGGGAGCCTGGAATTTAGCCCATCCAGCGGACTCCCCAAAATTACACTGACAGGGAATGAAAAGAATTAAAAAATCACATTTCCAGAACAGTTTCAGAACTAACCTTAACCTTCTTTTCCAAAAATCTTTGCTTCCAGAGGCACAGAGGAAGGTTCTAACCTCCAGCTCTCTGAGAATAAACTCAGGTAAACAATTTGTTTTTCAGCATCTTCTCTCTATATTTTCTCAGAAGAGTCTGATGTGTGAGTGCATGTTGTACTTTTTGTTTTAATATGTCAAAGCAAAGTTATGTGATTTTTCATCTGATTTGCTTGTCTTTGGAGCAAAATTATGCTAATGCAATGCAGAAAAAAAGAAATACAGAAATGAAGAGCAACTGGGGGATATTTCTATGCACTATTCTGTGTTACTGTGTCTCTCTCCTCACTCCCACCAGTTCTGTGCAAGGGATCTACTATTTGGTGGCAAATCTCAAGCAGCCAAAACTTGACCACTAATTTCTCCTTGTAACTTTCCTCAAGCTACTCTGTTTTCATGAGAGCGTAGAGTTTTGTGAGACAAAGTATGAAACAATCTGCAAATTCATTATGATGATATTGTTTCATAAAAATCTGAGATTGAGTTTGCATATTGAGAGGAGTGGCCTTTATTTAAAGATTAGTGAAAGCACCTGGAGATAAAAACTCACATTGTAGCATCTGTCTACTGTTTGGTTCGCAAACCATTCACTTGAAGTGGCAGAGTATCTTTTGGGGATGTCAGGCAGGGCTGATTTCTGTTATGAATAGGAGGGAAGTACTCTCACATTAGACTTTCATCAGGCATGTCACGAAAACCACAATGCCTAAACAAATGTTAGAACAACACCTTTCATGCATAGATAGGTCCATCCTCAGACAAGTGGCCAAAGAACTATTAAATACTCTATAAACTGCTGAGTGAAAGAAAGGAAGGAAAGAAGAAGAAGAGAAAGAAAGGGAGAATTTGAAGTAATGTTTCCAAATTTCAGAACATATCAAAAGTTCCTGAAGGGCTTGTGAAATGAATGCGACAAGGTCCTGGCCTCAGAGCTTCTGAGCCTGGCGTGAAGGGCAGGAATTTGGATGTCTAACAAGTTCCCAAGTGATGCTAATGCTTCTGGTCCAAGGTCCACACTTTGAGATCCTTCGGTGTGAAGTTCACGTAAGTCAAGATCTCTTTCCCACAAGAATTACCCGGCTCACATCATTCTTAATGATGAAAGATTGAATGCTTTCCAAGATTGGGAACAAGGCAAGGATGTCTGCCCTCCCCACTTTTATTCAGTATTTTACAGAAAGTCCTAGCAAGTGAAAGAAAGAATGAGGGAGAGAGAGAGAGAACCCTCAGGAATCCACAAGTTATCAACTTGAGATAGTAGGTGAGTTTAGCAGTTGTAGGATACAAGAGCAATATACAGAAACCAACTGTATTTCCATGCATGTGCAAGGAACAAGTGGAAATTGAAATATAAAAATAATAGCACTCAATAGGGACTTCCCTGGGCAGTGGTTGAGACTCCCCTCTCCCAATGCAGGGGGCACAGGTTTGATCCCTGGTTGGGGAACTAGGATCCCGCATGCTGCGTGGCGTGGCCCAAAAAAATATAATAGCACTTGAAAATTAAAACTATCGGAGGAGAAAAGATGACGGCGAAGTAGAGAGACGTGGAGTGCATCCCTCTCCACAGATGCATTGGGAATGCACGGAAGGACGCAGTCATTCCCACAGAGAACCAGCTGGGCACCAGCAGACAGCCTCGGACACCAGAAAGGGCTGCGGGGAGCCCGACATAGCCGGTGGGGAGGCATCTACGAAGGCTCGGGGAGGGTGAAGTGGCGGAGCTGTGGCAGACGGGAGGGAGTGAGAAACATCCGGAGGGTCCGCAGCACAGCTCAGCATTCCCGGACCGAGACGTCGATCCGCGGCTGAATGGAGGGTCCAGGAGCAGGAGCGTGGGAACCGGAGAGCTGGTTCAGGGTGAGAAGCATTGTTGCCGGTAGGGTGTGGACCGAGAGGACAGGAGGGAGGAGGTCCGCGGAGAGGAGTGCCGGTCCCTGAGAGCTGCCCGGCCATGATGGCAGCTGGAGGCTGCAGGCTCCCGGGCGGGGGGGAGGAGCCGCGCGCATAGCCTCTCTCTCTCTTTCGGCGCCTCTGCAACAGGCAGTGGAGAGACGCCCTGCAGGCCACCTAAGGCGCTCAGGGATAACAAGCACCCTCAGGCACTCGGGTGGGGCTAGATTAAAACCCCTTGCAACGCCAGCAGCAGGGAGGCTGCCGAGAGGAAAAAAAAAAAAAAAAAAAAAAAGCATCAAAAAGAAAAAAACCCCGAGAGAGGCCCAACTCTAAGACTTTCTGTGTACGCCTGAGCCACCAGCGCCCTCTGCAACAGGCACCTCCAAGCCTGACTGAAACAACAGTGTGCCACGGCTCACTCACTCCCAGGAGAAGGAGCCACTATTGTACCCTCTCCCTCCCCACACACCCACGCTTACAGACGAACAATAAAAGAACCTCTGCTGGTCACAGAATAACGCAAAAAAAACCCAAGGCAAGGAGAAGGACACTTACAGCTGAGACGCTAAGGAAACAGAAATAGTAGTATCAATACCTATTGAACTGGTCCATTCTGGGATCAGTTCTGGATTTTTTTTTTTTCTTTCTCTCTCTCTCTCTTTTTTTTTTTTTTTTGATTTATTAAATACGATCTTAGCCCTAAGTTTTATAACATAATTTTTTAAGGATATTTTTTATTCTTTTTTTTTTTTTTTGCCTTTTTATATACTTCTATATCTAGCTAAGTTTTTGGTAGTACGGACAATATATCTCTCATACTTTCCTTTCATCCCTATATTTTATACATTTCTATTCCTTTCTTTTTATTTGCATATTTCCAACCACATTACGCTCTTCTGTTCCCCTTTCTTCCAGCCTTTTTAAGTTTATTTTATCTTAACATACTTATAAGCAACACTATCGGTCTGCTCAGACTCCTTGCTCTATTCTCCAGATGACGCACCACCTTGGTATTTAATATTAGGTTTTTGTCTTTATCTTAGTTCTTAGTACAGTTGTCTAATTACATTCTGAGAATCTCCATTCTCTCTGGTGGTACTCCAGCTCTTTTCTATATTTGATCCTAGCTTACAAAATCTCCCTGGATTGATGTTTGTATGTGTAGGGTGTTATTTGTTGTTTGTTTGCTTTTGCTTTTGTCTCTGATTTGTTGTTTCAGTTGTCAATTTCTGTTGGGTTTCTCTTTGAATATCTGATAGCACACTGGGGTTCTGTCAGGACTTTCTAGAGCCTTATGTCCTAACGGATTCAGTAATTGTGTGTCTTATACATGTATGTGTTTCCTAGACTTAATATTCATTTAATCCAATACTTGGACATTAGTCTGAGGCTTGGACAGTCTTCTATAAACACCTCTATCGCCAGGACAAGCAACCCCAAAAGTTTGGACAACCATGAGGAAACAAAGAAACCCCATGCAGGCAAAGGAGCAGGAAAAAAACCTACAAGACCAAATAAATGAAGAGGAAATAGGAAAAATGCCTGAAAAAGAATTTAGAGTAATGATAGTAAAAATGATACAAAATCTCGATAACAAAATAGAGAAAGTACAAGAAACAGTTCATAAGAACTCAGAAAAACAAACAGCAATGGATAACAAAATAACTGAAATTAAAAATACTCTAGATGCTATAACCAGCAGAATGACTGAGGCAGAAGAACGAATAAGTGAGTTGGAAGATAGAATGGGGGAAATAACTGCCACAGAGCAGGAAAAAGAAAAAAGAATAAAAAGATTAGAAGACAGTCTCAGAGACCTCAGTGATAACCTTAAACGTACCAACATTCGAATTATAGGCATCCCAGAAGAAGAAGAAAACAAGAAAGGGTCTGAGAAAATATTTGAAGAGGTTCTAGTGGAAAACTTCCCCAACATGGGAAAGGAAATAATTCACCAAGTCCAAGAAGCACAGAGAGTCCCATACAGAATAAACCCAAGGAGAAATACACCAAGACACATATTAATCAAACTAATGACAATTAAACACAAAGAAAAAAATATTAAAAGCAGCAAGAGAAAAGCAACAAACAACATATAAGGGAAAACCCATCAGGATAACAGCTGACCTTTCTACAGAAACTCTGCAGGCCAGAAGGGAATGGCAGGATATACTGAAAGTCCTGAAAGAGAGAAACCTACAGCCAAGAATACTCTACCCAGCAAGAATCTCATTCAGATTTGAGGGAGAAGTCAAAAGCTTTCCAGACAAGCAAAAGTTAAGAGAATTCAGCACCGCCAAACCAGCCTTACAACAAGTGCTAAAGGAACTTCTCTAAGTAGGAAACACAAGAAAAGGAAAACACCTACAAATACAAACCCAAAACAATTCAGAAAATGGTAATTGGAACACACATGTCAATAATCACTTTAAATGTAAATGGATTAAATGCTCCAACCAGAAGACACAGACTGGCTGAATGGATACAAACACAAGACCCTTCTATATGCTGCCTACAAGAAACCCACTTCAGACCAAGGGATACATATAGACTGAAAGTCAAGGGATGGAAGAAGATATTCCATGCAAATGGAAGTCAAAAGAAAGCTGGAGTAGCAATACTCATATCAGACAAATTAGACTTGAAAGTAAAGACTATTAAAAGAGACAAGGAAGGACACTACATAATGATCAAGGGATCCATTCAAGAAGAACATATCACAATGTTAAATATCTATGCCCCCAATATAGGAGCACCTCAATACATAAGGCAACTGCTAACAGCTCTAAAAGGGGACATCGACAGTAACACAATAATAGTGGGAGACTTGAACACCCCACTTACATCAATGGACAGATCATCCAAACAGAAAATAAATAAAGACACACAAGCTTTAAATGACACATTAGACCATCTCAACTTCATTGATATTTATAGGACATTCCATCCAAAAACGACAGACTACACTTTCTTCTCAAGTGCACACGGAACATTTTCCAGGAGAGATCACATCTTGGGTCACAAATCAAACCTCAGCAAATTCAAGAAAATTGAAATCATATCAAGCATCTTCTCAGACCACAACTCCATGAGACTAGATATCAATTACAGGAAAAAAACTGCAAAAAATACAAACACATGGAAGCTAAACAATTCACTCTTAAACAACCAAGGAATCACTACAGAAATCAAAGAGGAAAACAAAAAATATCTAGAAACAAATGACAACGAAAACACAACAACCCAAAACCTATGGGATGCAGCAAAAGCAGTTCTAAGAGGGAAGTTTATAGCAATACAGTCCTACCTTAAGAAACAAGAAAATGATCGAATAAACAACCTAACCTTACACCTCAAACAACTAGAGAAAGAAGAACAAAGAAACCCCAAAGTGAGCAGAAGGAAAGAAATCATAAAGATCAGAGCAGAAATAAATGAAAAAGAAAGGAAAGAAACCATAAGAAAAATAAATAAAACTAA
Organism: Hippopotamus amphibius kiboko; assembly: GCF_030028045.1. NCBI lineage: Eukaryota > Metazoa > Chordata > Mammalia > Artiodactyla > Hippopotamidae > Hippopotamus > Hippopotamus amphibius. Next base: position 4,064,936 of record NC_080189.1, on the reverse strand, counting down.
AAGCTGGTTCTTTGAGAAGATTAACAAAATTGATAAACCATTAGCCAGACTCATCAAGAAAAAAAGGGAGAAGATGCAAATCAACAGAATTAGAAATGAAAACGGAGAAGTCACAATGGACACCTCAGAAATACAAAACATCATGAGAGACTACTACAAGCAGCTATATGCCAATAAATTGGATAACCTGGAAGAAATGGATAAATTCTTAGAAAAATACAATCTTCCAAGACTGAACCAGGAAGAAATAGAAACCATGAACAGACCAATCACAAGTACGGAAATTGAGGCAGTGATTAAAAATCTCCCAACACACAAAAGCCCAGGACCAGATGGGTTCACGGGCGAATTCTATGAAACATTTCGATAAGAGTGAACACCTATCCTTCTCAAACTCTTCCAAAATATTGCAGAAGGAGGAACACTCCCAAACTCATTCTACGAGGCCACCATCACCCTGATACCAAAACCAGGCAAAGATGTCACAAAAAAAGAAAACTACAGACCAATATCACTGATGAATATAGATGCAAAAATTCTCAACAAAATACTAGCTAACAGAATCCAACAGCACATTAAAAAAATCATACACCATGATCAAGTGGGGTTTATCCCTGGGATGCAAGGATTCTTCATTATACACAAATCAATCAAAGTGATACATCATATCAACAAACTGAAGGATAAAAACCATATGATCATCTCAATAGATGCAGAAAAAGCTTTTGACAAAGTTCAACACCCATTTATGATAAAAGCTCTCCAGAAAATGGGCATAGAAGGAAATTACCTCAACATAATAAAAGCCATATATGACAAACCAAAAGCCAACATCGTTCTCAATGGAGAAAAACTGGAAGAATTCCCTCTAAGAACAGGAACAAGACAAGGGTGTCCACTCTCACCACTATTATGCAACATAGTTTTGGAAGTTTTAGCCACAGCAATCAGAGAAGAAAAAGAAATCAAAGGAATCCAAATTGGAAAAGAAGAAGTAAAATTGTCACTCTTTGCAGATGACATGATATTATATATAGAAAACCCTAAAGATTCTACCAGAAAACTGCTAGCACTAATTGGTGAGTTTAGTAAAGTAGCAGGATACAAAATTAATGCACAGAAATCTCTTGCATTCCTATGCACTAACAATGGAAGAGCAGAAAGAGAAATTAAGGAAACTCTCCCATTCATCATTGCAACAAAAAGAATAAAATACCTAGGAATAAACCTGCCTAAGGAGGCAAAAGATCTGTATGCAGAAAACTTTAAGACATTGATGAAAGAAATCAAAGACAACACAAACAGATGGAGGGACATACAATGTTCCTGGATTGGAAGAATCAACATTGTGAAAATGTCTGTACTACCCAAAGCAATTTACAGATTCAGTGCAATCCCGATCAAATTACCAATGGCATTTTTCACAGAACTAGAGCAAGAAATCTTACGATTTGTATGGAAATGCAAAAGACCCCGAATAGCCAAAGCAATCTTGAGAAGGAAAAATGGAGTTGGTGGAATCAGGCTTCCTGACTTCAAACTATACTACAAGGCCATAGTGATCAAGACAGTATGGTACTGGCACAAAAATAGAAAGGACGATCAATGGAATAGAATAGAGAACTCAGAAGTAAGCCCAAACACATATGGGCACCTTATCTTTGACAAAGGAGGCACGAGTATACAATGGAAAAAAGACAGCCTCTTCAATAAGTGGTGCTGGGAAAATTGGACAGCAACATGTAAAAGAATGAAATTCGAACACTTCCTAACACCATACACAAAAATAAACTCCAAATGGATTAAAGACCTACATGTAAGGCCAGACACTATAAAACTCCTAGAGGAAAACATAGGCAGAACACTCTTTGACATCCATCAAAGCAACATCCTTTTTGACCCACCTCCTAGAATCATGGAAATAAAATCAAGAATAAATGAATGGGACCTCATGAAACTTAAAAGCTTTTGCACAGCAAAAGAAACCATAAACAAGACTAAAAGGCAACCCTCAGAATGGGAAAAAATAGTTGCCTATGAAACAACGGACAAAGGATTAACCTCCAAAATATACAAGCAGCTCATGAAGCTTAATGCCAAAAAAGCAAATAACCCAATCCACAAATGGGCAGAAGACCTAAACAGACATTTCTCCAAAGAAGACATACAGATGGCCAACAAACACATGAAAAGATGCTCAACATCACTCATCATCAGAGAAATGCAAGTCAAAGCCACAATGAGGTATCACCTCACACCAATCAGAATGGCCATCATCACAAAGTCTGGAAACCACAAATGTTGGAGAGGGTGTGGAGAAAAGGGAACTCTCCTGCACTGTTGGTGGGACTGTAAGTTGGTACAGCCACTATGGAAAACAATTTGGAGGTTCCTTAAAAAACTACAAATAGAACTACCATATGATCCAGTCATCCCACTCCTGGGCATATACCCAAAGAAAACCATAATCCCAAAAGAAACTTGTACAATCATGTTTATTGCAGCACTATTTACAATAGCCAGGACATGGAAGCAACCTAAATGCCCATCAACAAATGAATGGATACAGAAGATGTGGCATATATATACAATGGAATATTACTCAGCTATAAAAAGGGATGAGATGGAGCTATATGTAATGAGGTGGATAGAACTACAATCTGTCATACATAGTGAAGTAAGTCAGAAAGAGAAGGACAAATATTGTATGCTAACTCACATATACGGAATCTAAAAATGGTACTGATGAACTCAGTGACAAGAATAAGGATGCAGATACAGAGAATGGACTGGAGAACTCGAGGTATAGGAGGGAGCGGGGGGTGAAGGGGAAACTGAGATGAAGCGAGAGAGTAGCACAGACATATATATACTACCAACTGTAAAATAGTCAGTGGGAAGTTGTTGTATAACAAAGGGAGTCCAACTCGAGGATGGAAGATGCCTTAGAGGACTGGGGCAGGGAGGGTGGGGGGGACTCGAGGGGGGGGCGTCAAGGAAGGGAGGGAATATGGGGATATGTGTATAAAAACAGATGATTGAACCTGGTGTATCCCCAAAAAAATAAAAAAAAATAAAAAAAATTAAAACTATCAAAATATGTGCATATTCTGTACACTAAAAATTAGAAAATATTTCTAAGAAAAATTATAGACCACCTAAATAAATCAGATATACTGTATTCATGGAATAAAGGGCTCAATTTTGTTGAGATTAATTCTACCCAAATTGATATATAGATACAAAGCAATTCCATTCAAAATCTTGTAGGCTTTAAAAAAAATAGAAATAGTCACACTAATTACAAAGTGGAAGTGAAAACGCAAAGGAGTTAGAATAGTCAAAACAATTTTGAAAAAAAGAGGAACAGAGTTGGAGGAGTTATATTTGCTAATCTTAAGACTTACTATAAACCTACAGTAAATGAGACAACATCATATTTACATAAGGAGTAACCATAAATACAATGGAACAGAATAGAGTCTGAAAATGTCCTGCATGCATACAATCAACTAATTTTTGGCAGTGGTACCAAAGTAATTCAAAAGGAGAAGGATTGTCTTTTCCATAATTCTGCAACAACAACAAAAAAAGAAGAAACATATGAGTGAAAATAAACTTCAACACTCACTTCACAACATTCACAAAAATTACCCTTGAAATAGATCACAGATCTAAATATAGGAACTAAAACAAAATTTCAAAAAGAAAGCGTAGCAGATGTCTTATTGAACTTAAGCAAAGATTTTTCAAGTAAGACCAAAAAAATCATAAAACATAAAGCAAAAAAAGAGATAAATTAGACTTCATCAAAATTTAACACTTTTGTTCATCAAAAGACAATGTAACAAAAAATGAAGCTGCAACCCACAGACTGGGAAATATTTGCAAAACATATAGCTGATAAAGCACTGATACCCACAACATATATACACACACACCACAATAACAAGAAAATAAACAAATTGACTTTTAAAATAGGAAAAGCTTTTTCGAATGGACACTTTACCAAAAAAGATATGACTGCCAAAAAAACACAAGGTGCTTAATATCTTTAGTCATGAAGATATGAGTCATGATGGATACTGTAAAACTCCAGTGACATACTATTATATAATCACTAGAAAGGCTAAAGTGGAGAACACTAACAAGTTTTGGGGCAGATGTGGAGTAATTTGAATTCTCACACATAAAATGGTATAATTTCTTTGGAAGACAGTGTGATAATTTCTTACAAAGTTAAACATACACGTCATACAACCCAGCAATCCCATTCTGAGGCATTTACCCAAAAGAAATGAAAATACGTCCACACAAATACGCAAATCTCCATAGCAGATTCATTCCTCTTAGCCCCAAAGTGAATACAATTCAAAATCCGTTAACTGGTAAGTGGATAAATTGTGATATATTCATAAATTACAATACCCCCCTCATCAATACAATTCAGTGAACTATGGATACTTGCAACAACATGAATGAATATCTAAATCATTCTATTAAGAAGCCAGAAAGAAAAACAAATGTGTATATATACATATATATTTATACATTTCTCTTATATACATATAAATATATATACACATATATATACATATGCTGCATGATTCCACTTATATGAAATAATAGAAAGGGCAAAGCTCTAGTGAAATAGTACATCAGCAATTATCAGAGAGTGAAGAGAAAACATTTTGGAGTGATGGATGGAGATGTTCTTTATTATGATTATGGCAATGGTTACATGACCATATTCATTTATCGAAACTCAACAAATTGTACCCTTAAAACTGGTGAGTTTTGTATCTATTTTAGCTCAGTGAGTCTGATTTTAAAAGTTAACTGCACTGGTCTGGTTAAGCTATCAATTAAAGACAACAAAGTACTGGGCTTGTACTTTATACAAGGCACTCCACGAATCTCTAGCAGGGAAGAAAAGAGGAAAGTGCCCTCAAGATGTACATGATATATCATGACCCCAAACCACTCAATCCAGAACAACTCTAAGCTTCCCCCCCATGCTCCCTCTAGCCCTGGGTCATAATTAGTCCTGCGCTGGGCAGTCAGGGAGGTACACAGCTCAGATTTCTCTACAAGATAAAGCCTCCTTCAGCTTGGGGCAATGCAGTCAGCCTTCCTGGGCCAGCACCTCCCACTATGTCTCAACCAACGCCTCACTGGTGGGGCGGCCCCCATGCAATGCCTGAGCTGGGCCGGGGAGCAGGGCTGGGCCGCTCCTGCCCACTCCTCGGATGCTCAATCTGTGCTCCAAGCCTCCCCACTTGGGTTGCCTGGGATGTTTCAGATCATTGTTCTGGTCTGAGTCTCCCACTGGCCGGTTCTGCTCCATCGTTTTTATTTTCACAGGTATCACCCTCCAGAAACCCTCTTGTATTCATCCCTGCCTCCATCATTCATCTGCTTCCCAGGGGACCCCACCTGACACTGGAAGAAGGATGGAGATGTTCTCATTAGGAGACATTTGGCCATGTGAAAGCAGCCAGCATCCTTGATATCCAGTGTGCTTCTGCTGTCACAGCTCTGTGTGTGTGTGTATGTTGTGTGCACGCGCGGGGGGATGCCCATCACTGGGCAGGTGTATATGCTGCTGTCTATGTGTATAACTGCATAAAAAGAGCAGCCCTTCTCCACACAACTTGCTGTTTGCCTTGAGTTTAAAAATCCATTCATTTGGAAGCAGCTTATTTTCAGCTATGGCCAGGTAGACAGATGAATAACCCAAAGCAAAGAGAGGAAAAATGAGATATGGGACTTCAGGTAAAGAGACATCAAGGATTCTGATTCTCAGAGTCAAGCACTTCATCCCTCAATCAGCTCCCTGTAAATCAAGAGAAAACCGAGTCGCTACAATTCTGAGGGAACAAAGTAGACACAGTACCTTGCTTTGCTCACTGTAGCGTCATCTTTACCTCTGTTGAGGCACTGATGCTGGGAATGAACTGAGGGTCTCTCTCTCTTTCTCCCACCTGCTTCTTCATTTTTATCCAGAGAGAAATCTGGGGATGGCCAGCGTCAGCTACTGTGGAGGCCCATGTCCATAGGGTCATATGACAACGTAAGATGCTTCTTCAGAACTGCATTGCGAGACTGATGGCTCCCAAGCATTGGCCCAATTCCCGATTCTTCATCATGTAAGACAAGAGCAATTTTCTTTGAAAGAAAGTTAATACTTGATATAAATGTATACCTCTGGCAAATCTTACTGATGGCATTACCCAAACAGTTTTCACATGTGAGAATAAAGACGGCACCTGTAGCCACTCCTGGCAGAAAGAATGAACCAGAAGCAGAAACCCCCATTTTGAACTGTGCCTTCCTTCTCTGCTTCAAAGGCAGCAGGAGTCCAACAGAGTTCAGGAGACAGAGGACAGAGGAGAAAGACATCTGGGGGTCTCTATGACAGCCGATTGTGTAAAAACCTGTCCTGTATCCCCTGCTTTCTGCAGAAGCAAGGAGAGAGGTGAACTGGAGTCCAGTCCACCTTCACGGCTTCCAATACAAAGTTTTTTATTTTTATTTTTTAACCATTTTTAAAAATTGAAGTGTAGTGAATTTACAATGTTGTGTTAGTTTCAAGTGTACAGAAAAATGATTCAGATATATATATATATATATTCTTTTTCAGATTCTTCTCCATTATAGGTTATTACAAGATATTGAATATACTTCCCTGTGCTATACAATAAATTCTTTTTTTAATAAATTTATTTTTTCTTTCTCTCTGTCTCTCTTTCTTTCTGGCTGCACTGGGTCTTCATTGCTGTGCACGGGCTTTCTCTAGTTGCAGGGAGCAGGGGCTACTCTTCGTTGTAGTGTGCAGGCTTCTCATTGTGGTGGCTTCTCTGGTTGTAGAGCACAGGCTGTAGGCATGCGGGCTTCATTAGTTGTGGCTCGCAGGGTTAGTTGCTCCGCAGCATGTGAGATCTTCCTGGACCAGGGCTCAAACCCATGTCCCACGCATTGCCAGGCATATTGTTAACCACTGTGCCACCAGGGAAGTCCCTATACAGTAAATTCTTGTTGTTTATCTACTTTATATATAGTAGCGTGCATTTGTAAATCCCCAACTGCCAATTTATCCCTCCCTCTTTCCCCTTAGGTAACCATAACTTCATTTTCTATGTCTGTGAGTTTATTTCTGTTTTGTAAATAAGTTCATTTGTATCACTTTTTTAGATTCCACATATAAGTGATATCATATGATATTTGTCTTTCTCTGTCTGACTTAATATACTGATCTCTAGGTCCATTCATGTTGCTGCAAAAGCATTATTTCATTCTTATTTATGGCTGAGTAATATTCCATTGTATACATGTACCACATCTTCTTTATCTGTTCACCTGTCAATGGACATTTAGGTTGCTTCTATGTCTTGGCTATTGTAACTAGTGCTGCTGTGAATATAGGCCTGCATGTATCTTTTCAAATTATACTTTTCTCCAGATATATGCCCAGGAGTGGGATTGCAGAATTATATAGTAACTCATTTTCGGTTTTTTTAGGACCCTCCATACTGTTTTCCATAGTGGCTGCACCAATTTACATTCCCACCAACAGTGTAGGATGGTTCCCTTTTCTCTACACCCTCTCCAGGATTTATCATTTGTAGACTTTTTAATGATGGCCATTCTGACTGGGGTGAGGTGATACCTCATTGTAGTTTTGATTTGCATTTCTCTAATAATAAATGATGCTGAGCACCTTTTCATGTGCCTGTTGGCCGTCTGTATGTCTTCTTTGGATAAATGTCTATTTAGGTCTTCTGCCCATTTTTTTTATTGAATTATTTGCTTTTTTTTGACATTAAGCTGTATGAGCTATTTGTATATTTTGGAAAGTAATCCCTTGTTGGTGGCATCATTTGCAAATATTTTCTGCCCACTCTCACCACTTTTATTCAACATAGGTTTAGAAGTCCTAGCCACAACACTCAGAGAAGAAAAAGAAATAAAAAGAATCCAAATTGGGAAAGAAGTAACACTGTCACTGTTTGCAGATGACATGATGTTATACATAGAAAATCCTAAAGACATTACCAGAAAACTACTAGAGCTCATCAATGAATTCGGTAAAGTTGCAGGATACAAAATTAGCATACAGAAATCTGTTGCATTTCTATACACTAACAGCAAAATATCAGAAAGAGAAATTAAGGAAACAATCCCATTTACCATTGCATAAAAAAGGAATTAATCTACCTAAGGAGGCAAAATACCTCTACTCCAAAAACTATAAGACACTGATAAAAGAAAGTGAAGATGACACAAACAGATAGAAAAGTAAACTGTGTTCTTGGATTGGAAGAATCAATATCGTTAAAATCACCATACTACCTAAGGCAATCTACAGAGTCAAAGCAATCCCTATAAAACTACCAATGGCATTTTTAACAGAACTACAATGAAATTTTTTAAAAAATTTGTGTGGAAACACAAAAACCCTGAATAGCCAAAACAATCTCGAGAAAGAAGAACAGAGCTGGAGGAATCAGGTTCCCTGACTTCAGACAATACTACAAAGCTACAGTTATCAAAATGGTATGGTACTGGCACAAAAACAGACATAGATCAACAGAAGAGGATAGAGAGCCCAGAAATAAACCCATGCATTTATAGTCAATTAATCTATGACAAACAAGGCAAGAATATACAATGGAGAAAAGACAGTCTCTTCAATAGTCATGCTGGAAAAACAGGACAGCTACATGTAAAAAAAATGAAATTAGAACATTCTCTAACACCATATACAAAAATAAACTCAAAATGGATTAAAGACTTAAATGTAAGACCTGAAACCATAAAACTCCTAGAAGAGAACATAGGCAGAACACTCTTGACATAAATTGCAGCAATATTTTTTGGATCTGTCTCCTAGAGTAATGAAAATAAAAACAAAAATAAAAAAGTGGGACCTAATTAAAGTTTAAAGCTTTTGCATAGTAAAGGAAACCATAAACAAAACAAAACTACAACCAACCCAAGTTTTAAAAAGTAGGTTTTGGCTCAGAACACTGAAAATTCCAAGTCTGGGGATAGCATCAGGCATGCCCCCATGCTGCAGGATCTCAAATGATGTCACCATGACCTAGTTTGTCCCATCCATCAATTCAATTTTGCTTTTCTCCAGATGCTGGTTTCACTCTTGGCCAGACTTCCCCTCCCCCACTCATCCTAGCCCTCTCCAAGGTGCTACGTGCTTAGAAGCTTCAGCTCTGCTTCAACACTTGCCTTCACATCCAACAGGAAGAGCACATTTTTCTCCCTCGGTATTAAGAATATATGTATATTCTGGGCCTATCTCTCACTGGTTTAAATTAGATAATGTGCCCATTCTTGAACCCAAAGTCACTGTAATCAGGGGAAGGTGTTGATTAGTGTGACAGCAGGGCTGAGCCCTGGTGCTGAGGAAGGGATCAAACTCATCTCATCACAAGGACTAGGGGTGGGGAGGCTGGCCCTGTAGATAATATTTGATTAGAAAAAGGTTGAATGGATGGTGGATTAGTTGAGTTGATGCTGTGATGAGAACTACTCTCCTCTAGAAGACTTGACTCATCTTTCAGGAAAAGAAGAGCTTAAACCAGCATCCGAGTTCAGAACGTGATGGAGTGGGAAAGACAGATGCTGTTGAATTGAGGGAAGACTTGAGCTTGCAAGAAAGGGCTCCGGGGTGGGGGGAGGTGTCCTGGAGTCTCTGGGCAGGGAGGCTGCGTGTCCATACGTGGCTCCCCACATGTGGACACACAGATCACTCTGTAGAATGTTCTGATGCAGCAGGGATGCACATCCTCCCCCCACGCAGGGAGAGAGGCTGCATCTATTAGGATTCTAGAACCATCACCAACACTGAGATCAATCATTAATACTAGCTTCCACTGTGAGTCACCAACTTCCCCACACAAAAGACAATCTGTGGTTTCTAATGGCAAAGCCTTTAGGAATTAATAAATCTCTGACCTAATAATACCACTTATCCTACCACACACATACCACACCACACACACCATACACACACAGACACACATGCACACACCACTACCACCTTTTGGGACATAGCACCCGGGGACTCTTGTCACCAGGATGTTTACATCCAGCTGTGACTCTCAAATAGACCCGTGGTGACCAGGCTTCCAGATGTCCCTCAGGGGCTTCCAGATGTCCCTCAGGGGCACCCAGCCCTCCAGAGAGGCAGTCACCTCCTTCATGGAGATTTCAGGGATCTCCAGTTCCAAGTCTTCAATGCTCTCTCTCACTGACATAGTGGCTCAGTTAAAAAGAAGCCAGGTCGACGTTAGGAAAGGTCAGATAAACAGCTACACCCCTGGCTGCTGAAGCCTCGCAAGTCACAGCAGGTGCTGGGCTGGCCCCTGGTGCACAGGCTCCCTGGGTACCAACAGCTCTGGGCACACTTACATGGAGGCAGAGTGTGATGAGTCCCGAAGGGTTTGCAGGCCGGATTCCCACAGGTGGGATGGGGTCCATGGTCACTCTATCACTCATCCTTTCCTGTTAATGCAGCTGGGGAAACACTGGACTGTTGTCAGGGATACACGGAGGGATGGAGGAAGTTTTGATGCCAAGTATGGAAGAGAATCCTAGGATGGGATGGAAAGGAGCTGTGAGGGGGGAGGGTGCTTGATAGGAAGAGCAAATGAAAGGTGCGCAGCCACATGGACACAAGTGATGGAGGGGAACCCAGGCATCACTGAGTGACTCTCAAGTAAAGCGGGAGGGTACTCCTTGTGCCTCCACCTGCAAGCTTCTCTTCACTCAACTGAAAGGTCCCTCTGTAGATGGTGGCAATTTTGCAGTTCTTAGTTTTGAGCCAGGAATTTCTACCTCGCAGAGATGATTCAGAAAACAAGACTATGGCATGAAAATGAGAGAGCTGGGGAATCCAGCATTATAGGAGCCTGGGATTTTTCAGGGAGAACACACACACCTTAATATCTTTAGTAAAGGTTTTTCTATTGTAAAATCAATACATGCTCACTGTAGACATCCTTGGAAATGCAGGAAAAGAGTGAAGAATGAAAGCACCTATGCATTCCATCACGAAAAGATGATTGTTATTAATAATATATTTCATTTCCTGCTGGTTCTCATCCTATGCAAAGGCTCTTGCTGCTGCTTTTTTTTTTAACTTTTGAGATCCCATTATCCCCAAAAGACAGGATATGAAATTGCACATTTAATATATCACAAATATTATGATCAATTCAGAGAAAAATTATTCATGGTTCCTTAACTCTGAAATTTAAGATCACTTTCAGCTCCATAATGAATTGTTACCAAAAAACACAACATCAGACACTCATCCACCTTGCAGAAGAGTTCCTGAAGCTTCTGCCAAATTATTCCTGCAGAGATTTTGGTAACATTCCTTTCAAAAATGGAAATTCCTCCTCCCTCTTGAACCCCTCCCTTATAATATTCCTGAAGGCCCTTTTTCCCGCTTGCTGACATATCACCCAATCCCATGTCTGGTATTTAATTTGGTATTTGGCTCGTCTACAAAAGGGAGCAGCAGAAGTTGTGTTCGCTCATCCCAGCCTGTAATCCCAGCACCTGGAAAAGTGTCTGGCACACACAAAAATCCTCAATATGTGTTTGTTAAGTGAAGGTCGAAGTTTTGAAGATTTAACCTCCTCTAAGAATACTGCAAGGGGAGCAGGGAGGAAGACTGGAAACCTCGGTCTCATCTAGTAAACTTGGTTGGATCCAACCCTTGAAGTTATCTATTCAGGCAAACTCTTCTCTCGCTGAGTCACTCTTTTTCACGTCTCCCCACCCTCATTCCTCTTTAACATGGCATCTGGGGGGGGGGTGTTGTTTATCTTGGGCCCCCCACTCAGATATCCATTCTCCACAATTTTCCTCAGGCCTGGGCTTTAGGGCGGACGGCTCTACACATCCCATGCCTGGGCTCCCTTGCACTCTGGCTTCTGATTGGCTTTGGCCAATGGCGGTCCCTGGCAAGAGACAGGAAAACAGGAGAAATGACACATCTGTGTATTTTCCTCCCGTTTCCTCCTTGCTTTGCCAACATGGTTCTTCTTTTTTTTTTTTTAAGTTTTTAAAAAATTTTTAATTAATTAATTAATTAATTGGCTCCATTGGGTCTTCGTTGCTGCACAAGGGCTTTCTTTAGTTGTGGCAAGCGGGGGCTCCTCATTGCCGTGGCTTCTCTTGTTGCAGAGCATGAGGTCTAGGCACATGGGCTTCAGTAGTTGTGGCACATAGGCTCAACAGTTGTGGCTCATGGGCTCTAGAGCACAGGCTCAGTAGTTGTGGCACACGGGCTTAGTTGCTCTGCGGCATGTGGAATCTTCCTGGAGCAGGGCTTGAACCTGTGTCCCCTGCACTGGCAGACGGATTCTTAACCACTGTGCCACCTAGGACGTCCCATGTGGTTCTTCTGACCATAGCTGTGTCTCTATCCCTGCACCTCCTCTTGCGCAGCGCCTCTTTTAAGGCTCCAACCCCACCAAGCTCCCATAACACTATTTCCTCCCTTTCCCGTTCCAGCCTAGACTTGCTAGCCATTTCCTGCCTTGGTGCTCTGAGGCAGACACAACATCTTTGGCTGAACCCTTTATACCAGCTCACCCCTCTGAAACAGCCACATCTTGAAATCCCCTTCAAATGTCGAGCTTACTGTACCTTCTGTTTCCTCCGGGGCCCCAGGATGGTGCCAGGATCTGGTGTGTCCTCATGGTACAAGGGCAGGTGTGTGCCTGGCCTCACGTTGTCTCTGCACTTAGATGTTGCTGGAGGAGCCTGGGAGGCACTCACCGCTGGGCTGACACCCTCTGCTGGAGCCTGGGGCTGCTGTAACTCACAGTCCCAGCCGTCAACACGCCCGGCACAGGGCTGTCTTCCCTCCTGCTCGGCCACACGTGGCCCTTCCACTGGGTCACAAAAATCTCTGAGCCCCTCCCCCACTCGGTGCAGTGCAGACTCATATTTGGTTTTGATTTGCTCTCTTCATACCCCTAAACCCCACAAGCCTGTCTCCTCTCAGATTCTCAAGTGGAGAGCTGAGCAAAGGTTCTTTATGCTTTCAGTATTCTTCAACCCCTCAAGCCAGCGTAAGCTTCCACGTCTTGGGCCTGGTCAGTGAGGTCTCGCCTTCTTCTTCCACTCAGCGCTGAAGAGACAGGATTTATCCTTCCCGTGCCTATCTTGTCAGGCTGCCTCTGACTCCTACACCTTATTCTCTGCTTCCTGAAGTTCCAGCCAATCTCACTATCCTCTTTGCTTTGAGAAATCTTCTCACATCACACTCTCTAGGGCAGGCTGGAAACTCGGGCAGAGTTTCTCTGTTGAAGTCTTGAGAATTCCATCTTCAGGAAACCTGTCTTTGCTCTTAAGGGCTCCTACTGATTCGAGGAGGCCCACCCACATGTTGGAGGCTAATCTGCTTACTCCAGGTCTCCTGATGTAAATGTGCATCTTTCCTCAAAGTTTGCCAATTTAAATGTTCAGCGCATCTAAAAAAAATACCTTCACAGCAATATCGAAACTGGTAATTGACCAAACAACTGGGTACCACAGCCCAGCCCAGTGGACACGTAGTATTAGCCATCACACTTGTACATTCACCTAATGGTTTTGACAGGAGGATCTCACCTCCTACGTTAGTTCATGTGAGCCGAGAGGCAGATTCCCAGATGATGTCAGGCTTGCAAGAGGTTTGCGGGGGAGGCTGCTGAAGGAGGGGACAGCCGGTGTGACACATGTGAAAGGGGAGAGGGAGGGAGGGACGTTTGGACGCTAAGAGTCTCAGACTGCAGCGAAGCTCCAAGGACAGTCAGGCTAGTCTGACCGGGAGTCCTCATGCCAAAGCCACCTCCTGGAAGAATCCCATCTTTTGCCAAAAATAGGCCTGCCTGTATGTCCCCATCGTGCTCAGTAACTGGCTGGGAGTGGGTGCAGGAAGCACGGCTTTGGAGCGCAGGGTGGGTAAGAGGGGCTGGAACTCGTAGCCCCCCTGCAGGGGATGCTGTTATCCTCTGGCTGCATCACCTCCCCATCAGCACAGTTAACTCCGTGATGATGGACTTATATCCATGTGCCTTCTGTAATACAGGCCTTGAGAGGAATTCCCTACATAGGAGCACATAAAGCTTGAGTGGAACGAGAAAGTGCTCACCACGATGGGGTTCCACAAAGACTTTTTAAATTGGGAAGACATCTTTTGGCCACGCCATTCGGCTTGCAGGACCTTAGTTCCTTGACTGGGGTTGAACCCATGCTCCCTGCAGTGGAAGCATGGAGTCTTAACCATTGGACTGCCAGGAAAGTCCCAGGAAGACATTTTTAGAAAAGTTTAAAGCAGAAGAGAAAATAACTTTCAAATTGATGTGTGTGGGTGTATGTCTGAGGAAGTCCTAGCTGTGCAAGAAGATCAAAAGGCAAACTAGGGAAGAAAGATTTTATACTGTTGGTTTTTGTTCTGTATTTTCTTACTGGTTAAATTCATGTTATTGAGATATGTAAGGGAGATGAATAGTTTCTTATTCATTTATGGAGATGGGTGTTATCTAAATATACAGAAGAGTGAGATGGAGTTTATTGCCACGGAAAGGGGGAATGTGTGTATTTAGATATAACTCTTGGCTGTGATTTTTCCTTGTAATGATCTGATCAATAAAACAAAATTGTGCAGCTAGGGTAGTGAGAAGAAATGGATTTGTCAGAAAGTATATTGGGTCTATGTAAATAATAAGTAAATATTCAGTTAGAATTCAAGGGACCTTAGTCTGGTAAACAGTTACATGATGGATTCTGGACTGCATAAATTTATGTTTGTACTTTCTGGAACATCTATAAAGATTACAAAATGACCTAAGATATTATTATGATAATATTTCTGTTGAGCATTAGAAACTAAAACACCGGACTTCTCTGGTGGCACAGTGGTTAAGAATCCGCCTGCCAATGCAGCGGACACGGGCTCGAGCCCTTGTCTGGGAAGGTTCCACATGCCACGGCGCAACTAAACCCATGCACTACAACTACTGAGCCTGCGCTCTAGAGCCCGTGAGTCACAACTACTGAAGCCTCTGCGCCTAGAGCCCATGCTCCACAACGAGAAGCCACTGCAATGAGAAGCCCATGCACTGCAACGAAGAGTAGCCCCTGCTCGCCGCAACTAGAGAAAGCCCTCGCGCAGCAACAAAGACCTAATGCAGCCAATAAATAAATAAATAAATAAATAAATAAATAAATAAATAAATTTATATTAAAAAAAAAGAAAGAAACTAAAACATCAAACCTGGAGAAAACATTCAAAACACTCATATCCTGCCAATCATACAGAAATGTAAGAACAGTATATCTTCAGGAGTCCATTTCACTTTTATTTCCTGACCACCCTTAAGGGAGAAGATAGATTGGTTGGGGGCTTATAAAAGCACTTATCCTCAGCGACTGTCAAAGGCTAAATCACCACATAACATTACGTATCGACAACTTATTTGTGTGGGTGTGTGTGTGCTCACACGTATGCACGCGTGTGATGCAGGCACAGGGACAGCTGGAAGAGGCTGGCTCTTAGCTCCTCCGTGGTCTTTGCCAATCACTTCCCTCCATCCTTCACGTGGACAGTTGACTTGACCTCAGTCTTATGTAAAGTTCCAACTGCACTGATACAGCTAAACCTGGGACATCTTAGGGTCACTTTTAAGCTGATTCTTGAGAAGACATTCGTCAAGCAGAGAGACTTAGGTGCCCTTTAATGATGTCCTATCTGACCCCTGACCTCCATTTTCCAACCTTCAGGCCCTTGAAGCCAATTAATCAGCAGGACACAAGATGTCTAGACAATATGGATGGGAGAACCTCATAAATACACAATCGCTGGGAAGTCTAAACGACATTTGAGTTACAAAACAATTACAACAATGGTAATAACAGAAGGGAAAACATTCTGTCCAGATCATGCGAGACATCAATGACTTTAAGGAACGAAGCCCACTGCTCATTTGTTAGTTTTGCCATTTCCACCAGGATATTTCCCCAGGCAGTTCGACGTGAGCCCACCCATAAGAGACCCTAAGATGCCCGTGCTGTATTTAGACGCACTTCTCCCTCGTAGAGATGAAAACGTGACTTTCACATAAAATAGAGAAACGGAGGACGTGAAATTGTACATACTCTGTCATGGTGACCCCTAGCTCTGTGAAATTGCTTACGGTGCAGTTTTCAGGACCATTATTGCAATGGCTGTGTGATGTTTTATTGAAGAGATAGACCGTTCTCACGCAGTTTAGTTACCAGAGAAAATCAAAACAGATCTTTTAATGAGTTTAGCTAACACTGGAAATTTTCTCTATTAAGTATATAATTATTATAATACATTTATGCTGCCTCTTCAGCTTGTCCGCAGTCATGCCATATTTCCGTACGTGCACGATGCACTATACTGTAATCACTCATTAAGACTAAAGGCGGTAGCAATTTAATGCCAAGTGTGAACTCTTAGAGACTTTACTTTCTGTATTGTCTATATCAGCTCTTGTCTAGCCTTCCCTGTACTTCTTCAGTCATTACTACTCTTCTGAAAAAAAGTTGAAATGTCACATTTGTCTTTGACCTCAAGTCCACTTTTTTTTTTAACGTCTTAGACTTCAAGTTCACTTTTTTTAACGTCTTAAATGTAACCCCTCCCACACATGCTCTTCCAAGGCTCCCAGAATCCATTTGGCCCTGTCCTTTCCTTCGTTGATTAAAAATATGCTACCTCTCTCAATAACCTCCTGCATTTCAAAACAATATCAATCAACAAATACTAAGCTTATTGCTGTTATATTAGAAGACGCTTATTACTGAAACACACTAAACTCATCCGGTAGATACTAGAAAGAACAGGTACGCAGGACTCACGCAGTATTGTCTCTTTCTGCTTATTGGACAGTTGACAGCATAGGATCCAATACCAGACCCTGAGGGCTCGGAGCCAGAGCATCACAAGGATGGAGGGGCATCTCGGACTCGCCACGTTGAGCCGCCCTAGGAAGGAAGGTGTGCACTGGAATAGGCATGAATGGGGTGCACATTTTATGGTACTGAGCCACTGGGACTCAGGATGGTTGGTTACAGCAATTATCCTATCCTGATTAGTGCATAAATTTGAACCAGGAGTGGGGTTTTGCAGAAAGATAGGAAGGGACGACATAAAAATTGAAAATATGAGACAATATCTTATGATGGGCTGTATGACGGGAAAAAACCTGCTGTAGGAGATGTTGCAATGGGACAAACGTTTATTAAAACTGTTGTCTGCAATATTATTAGTTACATTTGTCAAGGTGTTACCAGGAAATTTTAGTGCAAGAGAAAACAAGAATATCAAGAGTCCAGTACTCGGAGGCCTGGGAGGACAGTATTGTTTCTAAACCCAAAAAGTAAGAAATAGTGTTGAGGGGTCTTTGAGTGACACCAACAAGCCCCAGTAACCCAGCAAAGACCAGATTAAGGTGTGGTCTTTCTCCTCAGGCCACCAACTAAGGTAGCAGTGGCTAAACTCAGAGGACAGAGGAGCAGTGCTGTAAAGAGGCAAAAAACTTGAAGTCTAGGCGATAATTTCCGGTGCAGTTGCTGGTTCAATAGAACTTACTAGAGCAAATTGATCTGGAACCTAACTAAGTGTGATTGAACATAGTGTCAAAGAGACTGCGCGGTGAAGGGTTTTGTCATCAAAGCCATAAAACACACTACTGCTTCCCCGGCGTTGCGGGAGCAGGAAGCTGGGTGACAAAGCTAGCTAGCATCCTACAAGCTCACACACCTCACGACTTCATGTGCGGCCAGGAAAGATAAAGGAAGAAAAAGAACTCTCCAGAGGGTAGAGAGAAAGAGCATGGAGAGCAATGGACAGGGTTTCCCTGGGAGACAGCAGGACCAAATTACAACCGATGGAGATCCTGCCCTCAGGACCGGTGGCCCCCCGCAGCGCTGCCCGCGGTGCACCTGGACCAGTGCCTGCTGATGAAGGGTCTCCTCTTCCACCTGCCCCCACCTGAAAACCATTAAGGATGCCTGAAGAGGGCGATCCTGAACTCAAAATAAGGAATTATGACGTTTCACAATCTCTGGGACCGGTGCAAGGAGCATCACTGCTCTACATCCTCATCCTTACTGATGACCAGATGCACATGGGAGGCAGGTCTGCACAGCAGCACTACTGCCGGCTCATCCCCATTAAGAGTGATGGATTTGGAAAATGTCCACATCAGAGTGCTGGGAAATTCCCCATGGGAGGACATCGCTGGGTGGAGAACGTAGAATCATAAATCACAAGTTGTTTGAACACCTAAAGAAAAATCAACATAAGAGGCATCAAAAAGAAGGGAAAAGATAGAAGGTTTAAGTATTGGCGTTTCCAGACATAATTCTCAATTGTGTATGAGACTGCCCCCCTTCCCTGGCCACGCCCCATCTTCCAGTAGAGAAAGTGTGTCTCTGATGTCACCTGCTTTTCTCCTGCTTGGTTGTTTATGGCTTTGTGTGTGATACCACCCTTAGGCAGTCGAGATGTGGTTTTACATTTGTGTTGTAATTTATCTTAAAATAGTTCAATATCAACATGAGTATGTGTGGGCACGCGTTGGTTCTAATTTACACTTAGAAGCGGTTCCTGGGTACTTGAAATGCCCTAACTAGGACTCGCCTCTCTGGGATGTGTTCTCCCAGGGCTGAGGCTGCCTGTGGTTTAGAGGAACCTCGCTGGTCAGGCAGTTAGACCAAAGCCCTCAATATGAAAAAATGGAGCTTTGTAACTTTGAATTATCTTTTCTCTCTCCACAAAATCTGGCTTTCCAAATGATTTTCTCACTATGAACAAAACAAGTCAGCTTAGAGACTCTGAAAAATTCCATTCTGAATGTCAAAGGCTGAACACTATTTATTTTTCTTTCTCATCGTGGGTGTAATAATCCTAGATTTCTATGATGCACATGGGTTCCTCTGGCCCAACAGAGGAGGTTTCCAAACAAGGAAACGCAGAAGAGAAAGCACGCAGGGTTCTTTCAAGAAATAGTACCTCTGTTCCGCAGCTGCCGCTTGAGGCTTCCCTTCCGACACTCCTTTTTTCTCTGTTTTTTTTTTTAAATTATTTCTATCTGTATCTATATCCATATCTGTATAATTGAAGTGTAGTTGATTTACAATGTTGTTTTAGTTTCAGGTGAACAGCA
This sequence comes from Hippopotamus amphibius kiboko, assembly GCF_030028045.1. Classification (NCBI taxonomy): domain Eukaryota; kingdom Metazoa; phylum Chordata; class Mammalia; order Artiodactyla; family Hippopotamidae; genus Hippopotamus; species Hippopotamus amphibius. Next base: position 4,045,716 of record NC_080189.1, on the reverse strand, counting down.
AAGTGATTCGATTATATACATATATAATATATATAACGTCTCCCTTATAGGTTATTACAAAGTATTGAGTGGAGCTCCCTGTGCTGTACAGTAGGTCGTTATTGGTTATCTACTTCATATATAGTAGTGTGTATATGTTAATCCCAACCTCCGAACTTATCCCTCCCCCACCCCTTTCCTCTTTGGTAATCATAAGTTTGTTTTCTGTCTGTGAGTTTATTTCCAGTTTGTAAATAAGTTGTCTACATCCTTTTTTTAGATTCCACATGTAAGTGACATCATATATCTGTCTTTTTCTGTCTGACTTATTTCACTTAGCATGATAATCTCTAGGTCCATCCATATTGCTGTAAATGGCATTATTTCATTCCTTTTTATGGCTGAGTAATAGTCTATCGTACACATGTACCACATCTTCTTTATCCACTCATCTGCTGATGGGCATTTAGGTTGCTTCCATGGCCTGGCTATTGTAAATAGTGCTGCTATGAACATAGGGGTGCATGTATCTTTTCAAATTATGGTTTTCTCTGAATATGTGCCCAGGAGTGGGATTGCTGGGCCATATGGTAATTCTATTCTTAGTTTTTTTAAGGAACCTTCACACTGTTCTCTATAATGGCTGTACCATGAGGTATCACTTCACTCTGGTCAGAATGGCCATCATCAAAGAGTCTATAAATAATAGATCCTGCACTACTTCTTGAGTTAAGCTTCTTGGGTTAGTTTTTCTAGCTTGTCGACACCGAGTTCTGTCCTCATCTTGAAATCACTACCAGCAAATGTCACCAGTGGTGACACTGCTTATTGCTAAGTCCAGCATACACTGTATTAGTCAGAATGTGCCCACTTCCACACAGACGATCCTCAGAGCTCAGTGGCTTAAGGCACCTGAAGATGGTTTTTTCTTATATCACAGTCCAGAGTGGGGGAGGGGCTCTGCTCCACGTCGTCAGGGACCCAGGGGCCTTCCATCTCATGGTGCTGCGTCTTCCCTGCTGGTCCTCCAAGGTCACTGCAGATTGGGACACAGGGAGTGCAGGGTAGCACCTGGGCGAGGGGTGTGGGGTCAGGTGTCTGAGTGGAGTGGATCCCCTCAGCCTGCTGACTTCACCCCCATAGTCACATGACCCCCATCTCAATGCAGCGGGCTGGGAAATGCAGGTCGGGGAGCCCAGGAGGAAGAGCTGAACCTAGGCACTGCAAGCAGCAGCATCCTAGCTGCCATCCTCTTACCGTCCTCATGTCCCTCGACCTCTGCACAGTCTTCCTACTCTGCTGACCTTCCTTCTCTCTTGAAATGCTCTCTCCTCTTGCTTTCGAAGGCTCCAGACGCTCTTGGTTTCCCTGCCTTCTCTCCGGCCATTCTTTTGGAGGTTCTTCCTCGTGGCCCATTACCTGAAAGATGCCACTTCTCCTGTGTTCTCACTCTCTCTCCCTTGGCAACTGAACCCACTCACACAGCATCAATTATTGGTGTGAGGAGTCTCAAATATTATCTCAGCTCAGACCTCTTTCAATGGCCTCATGGGCACTTCCTCTTCGAGATCCTAAAGGCATCTCAAAGCTGCCCCACCCACATTTACACCTTCTTGCCACTTCTTCTGACTCAGGGACGGGCCCCACGGTCTGTACAAACCCCAGGTCATCTTTGATTCCCTTTCTCCTTCACTTTCTGCTTCTAATCACTAAGTCCTGATGATTCCACTAACTTCATGTTTCTTTAGTTAATTTCTTTTAATTCCTGCCTTTCCACATCCTGGCTTCTTTGCCTTGTTTATTACAGTTCGTCCCAGGGGACACTGGCCTCAGTGTTTCCCTCAAGTTACCCTCCACGAGGCAGACAGATCCAATCATGTACTTTGGTATCGAAAATACAAAAGAAGCCCCTCCATCAAAGTCTGTTGTTCTCAGGATAAAATGCCACGGACTAATCGGGTCTCTTGTATAGCTCTGATCTTCCAGGGCTGGGTTCCATACCTCCTCTCCCACCCCTGGGTGCTCACATAGCTTTATAATTCTCTTCACACCTGTAAGAACATGGACTACAGATTGTGGCAGGTATATAGTAGGGCTCAGTAACACTTAACTGAATAAAAGCATAAATCCCAGCAAGAAAGGAAGGAAGGAAAGAGAATTCAGCTATTTCATAATCTTGGACCAGAGTGGAATAGTCAATCCTGATTATACTAAAAATCAACTTAAAACAGAGTTACAAATCCTCCAGTAAGTAAACTTACAAACAAATTACGTGTAATTAGCATTAAAGAGCTTTGTCACATAGTCGTGGGAAGGCTCGTGAAGTGTGTCTCAGCTCTGAATTTATTACTTCTGGATTATCTTTAAATGAAGAGATCCTCGAAGATCCAGGAATAAAGCCCTGTAAGAATCGCTGCACCAAACTGGTATTCAACTCTTCCACTGGAAGCTGTTTTCCTGACACTTGATTGTCTATTTCATTAGCATTTCAACAGTATCCATTTTCAATCATCACGGTGGCTACAGTAAGCAAATGTAATTTTGTTAATCCTAAGAAATGATCTACAATAAAAACAAATTTAAAAAGTCATTTTCTTTCTTTTTCTTCAAATGAGCTCAGTGGTAACAATCTGGCTTTTATGTCCGAACTGATTCTGCTTAGTACGCCTGCATCACTGGAGAAACACCGGCCATACAGACTGCATTCTCATCACCAAATATAACAGAATTGGCAGTAACAGTTTTGAGACTGCTGGACTTTTCTCTCGGGCGTGGTCAGTAAGCAACTCGGATCGTTTCTGGCGAGAGAAATGAAGAGCCTCACCATTCCTGTCATCATTGGTCCTCACCTGTCACGCAGGTAATGATGGAGCCTAACCCACGGTGGCTGATGGTCAGTGTGTGAAGAGCAGTGGTCACACAGTGAGTGGTTCAGGAGGGGAGGGGGCTCCGGGGGGGGGGGGGGGCGGGTAAGGCAAACACCAGGAGGCAGGAGGGGAGATGCAGAGAGATGAATATAGGCTCTGGAGTCATGGTGTCAAGGAATAACAGGATGTTGGAATGTGTGTGTGTGAGAGAGAGAGAGAGGGAGAGAGACAGACAGACAGAGAGAAAGAGAGACAGAGACAGAGAGACAGAGAGAGACAGATGGACAGACATAGAAAGCTTGTGCTCCTCTATCCTGGAAATCACCCTACCTGGCTTTGCCAAGGTGTGCATTTGTATCATACTTTACAGATGCAAGGCTTTCTCTCATGTGGAATTTAACTTGACACTATAGCCCTGTGAGTTAGAGTAGTAATTGTTAGCCCATTTTACAGATGAGAAAACTAATAATTAGGAAAGATTAAAGTGACTTATTTACTTGGTGTGGTTCACAGTCAAGACTAGAGCCCAGAGATTTGGGCATCTTGAGCAGGGCTTTCCCCAGTTTCCCCTCTAGCACTCTCCTGTGTACAGGGCATGAGGCTTAAGCACAGAAAGACCCAAGGGTCATCTGTGGGGTATAATGGAATAGAGGTAGAGGAAATACCCCATCACCCACCCAGTAACACCTCCATCAACTAAGTATCATATCAAGTCAAAAGAGGACCACTGGGTGTAGTGGTCAAGCATACTCCCCCACGCCGCCCCTTAGCCAGTCACCCCTTTCTAGATTTGAGAATGGAAAGAACATAAACACAAAGTGCTCTTTTATCTTCCTCCTTCCCGAAATGAACAACATAATCAGTGACATGATAACAGGGTATTCATGTCCCCGTGCATAAACATGTACACCAGGATGCTGTCATCAGACAGACAGATAGATAGATAGATAGATAGATAGATGATAGATAGGTAGACAACAGATAATAGATTGATAGGTAATAGATAGATAATAGGTAGATAATAGATAGGTAGATAGATAATAGATATAGATAGATAGATAGATAGACAATAGATAGGTAGGAAGATAGATAAAAAGTTAGATGATAGATGATAGAAAGAATGAAAGAACGAAAGAACGAAAGAAAGAAAGAAAAAGGAAGGAAGGGAGGAGGGAAGGAAGGAAGGTGGGTGGATGGATGACTGACAGATAGATGGATAGATAGGTAGATAGAAAGAGAAATAGAGAGAGAGGGAGAGAGAGAGGAAGACAGATGATAAAGAAGAAGATGTTGGTGAGGATTTAGCCGGTGCTGTGGAGGGCCGGGTCCTGGACCAACTGCGCATAGCTCATCCAGGAGTCATAGGCAGAGGTCTCCATAATTGAGTAACAAGTTCTTGGGCATCAAAGACAAGGGCTTCATGAGACACAGCACCTGGGAGCAGCTGAGAGAAGGTAAGTGGGCCCTGAAAGGATATCATCATTGTTAGGTAGTGCTCCCCCTGTGCTCTTAAAGAGGCTGAATGATGCCCAGGTTTCTTTTCCTCCAGGCGCCTTCCTTTCAAACAAGATTTCCAGGTGGTGGGCGTGTTACTGCTGTTCTGCATATCAACAGATCCCCGTGAGTTCACTTACATTTCACTGCAGTGATGTCTGTGAAGCTGTCTCAGGCGGCTGCTGAGAGACATTTTTCTTATTGTTTACCCCTTCCGTTCCTCTAATTGACATATTGTACTTTTTCTGTGTTATCTTTTAGTGCAAAATGTCTACGTTTCTCATTCAGCTATGCCAAGACAAAGATAATGATCCCTTTATGAGAGGAGAGAAAGTTTCCCAAGTGTTTCCAAACCTGCCTTTCTTTCATTATGCTTGGATCATTTGACAGAACGGACTTCAAAATTGATTGTGATGATGAGGTACAAAACTAGGTAAGAAGCTGGGGGGACAGGGGACAGATTCATTCTCATGAAGTTAGTAATGGATCTTAGCGCGTAGAGGGGCATTGCTACCCTGTTTTCACAGAGACTGAAACACCGTATAACTCAGCAGGTATATTGGAGTTTAAGAAAGAGCAAGAGAATTAAATTATTTCCAAATCAGTTTCAAAATTCACCCGTTTGAAATTCAGACCTTTTGTCATAAAATCATTGCAATTCCAGGCTATGGAATCCAAGAGATATGAGCTAATTCATTTTGGTGTCTCCAACAATACAATAGCGAATTTATCAATGAGCACCTCTCCCTCATTGGCTGATGTCAGGGAAGTATGAATCATGAGCCCTATCCTGAAACTTGGACCCACGACCAAAGCTTAGGAAAGGAAGAGGGAAGACCAAACAGAGAACATGCACATGTTGAGGACCGGAATGGTATGCCAATTCAGCAAAAGGAGAAAGCTGTTTGAGCTGGAGGACTGCAGGGAAGAGGTGAAATTTGACACTGACTTTCAAAACTGCATATCATTTGAAAAGGTAGAAAGAATGTGGGTGAGAATTTAAGGCACTGGGGTCTGCCTGAGTGAGCCACGGAGGCAGGAGTCAGTGCAGTTAACGGTGGCGGCCACGTGGAGGATGGCGCTCACTCTTGACTTCAGATACCTGGTTCATGATCGTAATAAATGCTACTCAGTAGTCAAGTATTGGCAACAGGGCTGATTACATTAAGACAGAATCCAAGAGAAGGAAAAATGCCTCTGTAAATTACTGATGAAACATGAGGGACGCCCCAGTGGCCATGACTGGCTCCCTGATTTCTAGGAGCTGGTCCTACTGGAGCTTCTCCCTCTTCTTTCCTGTCCTGACGGCTGAAGTTGCACACTCTGGGTGTGCTTCCCTCAAGAAGTTCACGCGTTCATGCAAAATCTGCTGATGTCCGATAATTTCTCAGTACGTAACCATTCGCAGTAGTGGCTGAAATTCTATTTGGAGTCACATCTTGGAAATTCAGATAGGGGCACAGCGTTGCAGGTCAGGAAATTTAGGGGCATGAAAGCTTCCTCCCAGGGTCTCCCGTGCATGTGCATGAGATGACCACTCTCACCGAGGAAGTCCTGGGATGACAGGAGTGAGGCTTTCCTTTCTGCACCTCAAACGCAGTATCCTTCGTCTCTGAACAGCAAAGAGCAACTGCCTCTTTTTTCTCCACTGTGGCTGTCATCTTCCTTATGTTTCCTTTCCCAAGAAGACTTTGTATACACGGCTGACACCCAAGCACGTGAGGCTGCTGTCCTTGGTCCATTACCAGTTGTTAGGCTATGTCAATCTAATGATGGATTTATCATTAATTTTTAAAATAACTATGCATTTTTAATTGAAGTATAGTTGATGTACAGTGTTGTGTTAGTTTCACATGTATGGCAGAGTGACTCAGTTATACATAAATAAATACATAAATATAGTTCTTCAGATTCTTTTCCATTGTAGGTTATTACAAGATACTGAGTTTAGTTCCCTGTGTTATACATAGGTTCTTGCTGGTTACCTATTTTTTATAATAGTGTATATATGTTAATCCCAAACTCCTAATTTATCTCATTTATTTATCTCATTAATTTTTATTCTTCTGAAATTTTGTATCTGTATATATTTATCTTCATATATCTTGAAATTATAGAATTAGCTGGATACATAAACTTGTTTGATCTTCTTCGAGAAGCAAACCATCAACATATAAATGACATCTTTATTTTTAAAAATGTTTCTCTCTCTTAGAGTCTATATTTCTCTGATGCTAATGTACTTTCACCAGTTGTACATATTATTAGTTTATTAGCGTCTCCTAAATAAAAATAAATTAGTGTTTGTCTGGTATACCTCATCCCATGCTCTGACTTCAGGTTTTCTGCGTTCTGATGTTTTGACTCTTAACTAGAGAGTTTGGGTCAATATTGTGATCACTGAAATGTTAGAATTCATTTTTTCCAAATTGTTTTTTTCTTTTTATGTGTCTTACTTTTCCTGCATTTCTCTGTTTTCCCGTTTTTCTTCATTTGGAACGTCTGAGGTCTATTTTTGTTGTTTGTCTTTATTTCATTTTTTCCTCTACTTGTTTGGCTGTTGTTCTTTCTGCATCTTTTGGCAGTTCTGAGAATTTCAATGTGCAGATTTACACTGAAAAGGTTTAAAGGGCAATCAACATATTTACAAATTAAGCCAATTATAATGTTTTAAGTCTATTTGCCCATTCCTGACTATTGTACTATTAAGTTCCTAACTTTGAAGATCGGTTGTTTTTTTTTTTTTTTCCCAAAATACACTTATTGTTCTTTTTAGATCTGGTTGTCTGCCATTTTCTTTCCTCGCCATTATTTTTCCATGTTGAACCTTTCTTGGGATGATTTTTATTTTTTCCTGAAGCACATCCTTTGAGCACTGTCATTCAACCTGTGGTACACACGTCAGTGCTGGCCTGTAAACTCTTAGTTTGTTCATAGCCTGACAAGGAGCTTCATACAGAATGCAAATTGGCTACATCACTAAGAACTTCCTGCCCTGCAGCCAGTATGCATTTCCTAGCAAGGCTCTTGATAAAAGATGCAGTCTGTTGATTTACATCCTGGACCAAACTCCTTATCTCCCTATCTTGTGCTGGGCCAACCTGTGCTTTCTGGATTTCTTTCTTAGTTTCTGTTAGTGTAAGTTTTTTGCTTGGTACTAAGTGTTTTTATTTTGTCCTTATTCTGGGAAAAACAGTTTCACTGTATAAAGAGTTAGCAATTGAGAAACTTCTTTCTCGATTTGCTGGTTTTGCTGTTGAGAGACCAGCTCTCTGCCTAGTTATCTTCCTTTTGCAGATAGCCTGTCTTGCTTCTCTGAAAGGCAGACATTTAGTCTCTCTAGTTCTGCTTGCTCACTATAGCATACCTAAGGGTCCATTCCTTCTTATTTCTTCTGCTCAAGATTTTGGCTTCCTGTTTCTGAAGATTGGCCTTGAACAATCACAGAGAACTGTGTTCCCTTCCAGGATCTCTCCAAACACTCTCTCTTTTCCACATTTCTCACTGTCTCTTTCTGATACTTTGATGGGATACATTTTAGGCTTTCTTAATTGATCCTCTCTGTCTGTTGCCCAGACATATTCTCATACAGCTCTCTACAGAGCAACAGGGTGCTTTCTGCAGATCTAGCTTCACAGTCAATAATTCTCTGTTAACATCACTTAGCGCAATGCTGTGGTTAGGTTCATAGGTAAACAGATAGATGAGAGAGACAGAGATTGATCGATTGATTCATTGATTGATTGGTTGATTGATTGATTCTGAGAAGATGCAGGTCTCTGGTTCAGAGAACAGAGTGTCACCCACGGAGCATCTTAGCCCAGTTCTCCGCAGTGAAATACAATGGGAGACAGGTGTTCAGTGGCAAATGTTTTACACTCCCTTGGCCATACTAAACTACTCATCATGTCTTTAACGTGCCTCGTCTCACTCACCTTTCTGCAGATCTACTCGAAAAGCCCCTCTGCCTGTCCTCATTGGGGTGTGTGTGTTGGGGGGAGGTGCTTCTAGTTCACTTTAACTCCTTCAGGTACCACATGCTCCAGGAAGCCTTCAGTACACTTGCTATTTGCCCTTTTCGCCCCCTGGACTTCTCTCTCTCAAAGCACTCATCACAGTTTTCCAGACAACAGCTTACTGTTTGTCTATCTCACCATCCTTTAATCTCCTCGAGGGCAGGAGATATCTTCTCCATCTTTGCATCCTGAATGCCCATTGAAAGCCTGGCACAAAGTAATTCTCAGGGTTTCTACTGCCCTCACCAGACAACAACTGTGATCCAATGTTCTAGGTTTTACTATTGTTTTGTAAGATGGTATTAGCATCATAAAATGTTAGATGTGTAAGAATACTCATGCTGCCTTCTATAAATGTGTCGTGTAGCGTTCACGTGGTTTTGGCTTTAAGGACTGATGATCCATTAGGGGACTCTCAGCCCCACACCCTCTTCAAATCATGGACCAGCACAAGCTTCAGTGTCTACAAACTCATTTCTTGGGAGGAAGGAAAGGTGAGTACGTGCAGGCAGCAAAGAAAATGGAGGGAAATGGCCATCGGATAAGTGAAACACAGGGTTTGTATATGTTTTAGTAATTCCGCTCTCCCAGAAATGGTTCAGTCTGGAGAAGGAAAATATTATAGACATTTCTTTCTATTTTAAACATCAGTGTCCCTTACTGAGTTCCAAGAGCAATGTCTACATTGACAGAGCAGCCACTGCAGCTCATTTATTCCAGGGCCCTGCGATTTGCATAGTTTCGTAACCTGTTAGCATCTGCTCATTGATCATTCTGAGCTTGTGTTCTGCTGCTGATTTTCCCTGCAGAGGTGGAAAAGCACTCAATGGCAATTTGTTCCTTTAATTTTCCTGTGCAAACAAAGTCAGGGGACAAAGATGCTCAGTGACTGAAAAAGATCATTATTATTTTATCAACACTAATAATACAATACTCCATTAGTACAACTTAGGAGTACGTGCACCTAAAAGCAAGATAGCGAGGCAATGCAGGAGACCAACTCCCATAATGTTACACGAATTATTTTGCAAAGGGCCAACTGTCACCTACCGCTGCCTGACACATTCTTTGCAAATTGTGCAATTCTATATCCGTCTCACCAGCTTTCAGAATGTGTGTGAGATCTAGGCAAATTGGCTACTGCAAATGCTGGCTAATTGTAGGCATAAACAGAGTCCCCACTACACCTGTACTAAGATTTCAGGGGTTACCACGGAAATTTCTTTAAAAAGAAAATGAGACCTCCTTTGTGACTGAGCAGTACAGTTTAAAAGGTACCTCTCTTTGGGTGATAAAATGTATGGGCTTAAATTCACCCTAAGGTTAAACTGAAGTATACTTTCCAAGACTGCACAGTGCCCAGAAAATTTCACTGGGGTGGAAAGGGGGGTCCGCGAAAGAATATGGAGGTAAAATGGCATCTTTATTTCCTTCACCACTAACCGAAAGTTAGCATCTCCTTTAATTATGAACGCAGGCAACATCCACAGCTCCATCAGCAAGGCCTACGATTTCATTACCATTAGAAAGCACTGATGTTTTGAATACCACATTATGCTTGTTGCACATATCCCGGAATATTATTTACTCTCAGCATGACTTTGAAATTCTTATCTGTAACTTTTAGTTTAAGAAGCACATGCCTATGTCAAAATTTCTTTTTTAAAGGTTTGATAACTGCAATTTCAATATAGTCATTCATTTTCTTTGTAATCCCATGGTTTTCTTTTTCCTTCTTTTTGCATTTAAGTACTTCATTCTTAGGAGGGCCAACGGACCTTACCAGATGGTCCAAGGGTCCATATCTCAAAAAAAGGGTAAGAACGCTGCCTTAAAGGTCAAAGAAGACAGGAGAAGCCAGAGATCCTGTTGATAAAGTTCTCCAACCTTACAATTTTGCTCTGGCAGGAAAAGCAGATGTTCCCTCATGAATACACTAATGCACAATTTAAAAATCAATTTCAGGATAATGATGGTGAGAAAATTCCAAACACAGCTCCTTCTAGGTTGCCAGCCAAAGGTCATCCAGACCTCGGAACTTAGGGGAGGCTGAATGCCTGCACCTCTGTACAGGGAAATTCACCTTTTACAGAGCAACAAAGGAACCCAATTTCCTACGTAGGGACAATTCCTTTGATTGGTATTTTTTAAATTATTTATTTATTTGTTTATTTTGGCTGCATGCGGGATCTAGTTCCTCAACCAGGGATTGAACCCAGGCCCTCTGCATTGGAGTACAGAGTCTTATCCCCTGGACCACCAGGGAAGTTCCTGATTGGCATTACCTGAAGCTTGAAAACAAGCACAAAAATTACGTGGGCAACAAAAGGAGGCAATGAAACCTCCTTCTTTCCAATCACGCCCCTTTCCTCTGCAGGAAAAGTGTGAAGGTAAAGAAACCCAGTCTTCTTTTCTACCTACAATCTTAGCAAATGTATCACAGTCCATGTGGATGAATATTTCACTCAATAAATTACTAGGGATTTGATTCTCTGATCTGGCCACACTCACTTTTAATCAAACCAAATATAAAAATTACCATTTTGAGGGACTTCCCTGGTGGTCCAGGGGCGAAGACTCTGTGCTCCCAATGCAGGGGGCCCAGGTTTAATCCCTGGTCAGGGAACTAGGTCCCACATGCCACAATTAAAGACCCCGCACATCTCAACGAAGATCCCACGTGCTGCAACTAAGACCCAACACAGCCCAATAAAATAAATAAATAAATAAATATTTTAAAAGAAAATTACCACTTTGAGTGCCAATTCTGTGCTAGACATACTGTTGAACGAATGAGTGACTATTTATTGAGCACATACTATACGCCAGGTACTTTCCATACCAAGGGTCAGCAAACGTTTTCTCTGAAGGGCCAGCAGTGAATATTTCAGGTTCTGCAGGTCCTCAGACAGTCTCTGTAGCAGCTGAGTGCAGCACAAAAACAGCCACAGACAATCTGTAGGCAAACGGGGGGCTGTGCTCCCCAAAGCTGATCCACAGGAACAGGCGTGGGGCCATACTGAGCCCCTGGGCTGTAGTTTGCTGACTTGTGTTCCCGATATGAACAAAGGACACACAGTTTCCATTGCATGCAGCTTACTTTCTAACAGAGGGACCTGCGCAGTAAGCCAAGGGAGCACGTTCATTCTACAGTTCTCTTTAAGGACAGAGGTGCTCTAATGGGGAGCCCAGCGGAGACGGGATTGGGGTGCCATGAGGGGAGACTGCAACACGAACTGAAGGGTAGGGAAGGCCTCTTTGAGAAGCAACATTTGAGGAAGATTTTGAAGGAAACACAAGAGCAAGCCATGGGGCAGAGGATTAAATAGTCTCTCCTGGACAGAAGGAAAGCTGAGACTTGATGTTAACTTGCTTGTCAAAATGCGCACACCGAGGCCCACTCAGACCAAGAGGTCATTCTTTCTGAGAGCGATCAAAGGCCTCGCCATGCATTTAAAGCTCTCCAGGTGATTTCCATGTCCAGGCATGACTGACAGTCTGCACTAGGCTATATTGAGCTTTAATTTACTACATATCTTTGAAAGAAATTAACATAAACACTAATACTTTTACACGCAAAACAGTAAGAGTTAGAAATGTCAGACATTCTATAGCTTCTGAGGTGCTCATTGACTTGGTCAAGATATTCTGCAAAGCAGATAAGATTAAAAATACAAGAAATTTCTTGGGGGAAACCCCCTGTTTTTGGCCACATTACATGGCTTGTGGGATCTTTGTTCCCCAACCAGGGATTGAACCCAGACCCCGGCAGTGAAAGCACCGAGTCCTAACCACTGCCAGGGAATTTTCAAGGGGGAAATCCTTTTAATGAATAATAGGGTGGGGTCAGGGGAAGGCTGGGGATGACCACAGAGCAAGGGGTAGAGAGAATTAACACAGCCCTGAGACAAAATACAAATGAACATGGCTGTCCATCCCAAATGGGGGTGAACTATTTCTGATGCCTTTTCTTTTTATTTATTTATTTATTTATTTATTGGTTGCATTGGGTCTTCGTTGCTACACATAGGCTTTCTCTAGTTGCGGTAAGTGGGGGCTACTCTGTGGTGCGTGGGTTTGGCTTCTCTTGTTGTGTAGGACAGGCTCTAGGCACACAGGCTTCAGTAGTTGCGGCACACAGGTTCAATAGTTGTGGTGTACGGGTCTAGTTGCTCTGTGGCATGTGGGAATCTTCCTGGAGCAGGGATTAAACCTGTGTCCCCTGCATTGGCAGGAAGATTCTCAAGCACTGCACCACCAGCGAAGTCACAGCCTTTTCTAACTGGATGGAAGAACACATTTGCCAGATTGATGGAGGCAGACAACGTACACGAGGCCACACCCATCTGCCTTAGGAGCAATCCACGTCTGGCTGCAAACACGGCTTATTCTTCAGTCTGTGTGAGCCAACGGTCTTTTTCCAGGATGTGCACAGTTCCTGCAGGGCCCACACTGCTGAAATGAGGAGAGACACAATGGGTCCACCTTCCTTATACTCTTTGAGTATTTAGTGGTGGCACAAATCTTCGCTGACTCCCTCTGGGATATAATATTTTTTATTTACTATCTTGGCAGAGGAGTGAAGAGGGATTTTCAGAAGTTTCCCCTGGGCCTTCCACACTAGGATAGTTCTTGTTCTGCATCCTAGAAACCCAGTGATGGGGTTACTCCAAAAGTGAAGGATATTAATTCCAATTCTGTATTTGGGGCCTGGAGAAATGACCACTGAGTAGATCCATGGTCCCAGGGAATCACTGTGAGGTGGACAGAAGCTGAGGCTCCAATTTTTATGTAGGTCACATATTCCCCGCTCTTAAAGCTGGGCTATGATGAGTGTTTGGACCTCTGCATATCAGTGACAGTGCAGACCCTATGTCCAGCAGTCTCTGACAAGCCTGATGATTCTGCTTTCCTCAGTATAAAGTAACCTTCCCATCACCCTTGGCTTCTCTCTCCCAGCCACCCTGGTGCTACCCCACGTGGCCCTGCATGGAGGGCTGTGCCTCCCATCTCGAGGACCTGAGTGTATAATATACTTTGTTTTCCTGAGCCTCTCCTCTGCCTCCTCTTGTGGCCACACCTGACTGACCATCTCATTAAAAAACACTTTCCCAAGTCAGCATCAGTGAAAGGTCACACAGCTCAGCCCCCACTTTGTGCCAGGGTCTCTCCGTGCCCCAATTCACAAGCAGCACGACATCCTCACCTGCAGGTGAGGGTGAAAAGCATCAGTTCCCCAATTTATTGCCTAATGTCTCAGACCACTATTAGTACCACCTGTGTTAGTCCATGTCCTCTGACCACGGAGATGGGATTAAACAGCTAAGAAATGTACTAGAGGAAATGCCTAAGAGAGAAAAGTGTGGAGGGAGAGTGGTGAGCGTGGGAGGCTCTCACAGTGGCCTGTCCCCTCCCTGCCCCTCCTCCAGGGAAAAAGAGAGGAGAGAGGAAGGTGGGAGTGTCTTAGATGCAGAGGAGCCTTAAGGAGGGTTTGGTTAGGCCGGTGGAGAGTCCTCAATCCAAAGTCCTCCATCAGGGGAGCCCCAGGTCTCCAGAAATGGGCCTGTCTCAGCATCCCTGCCATGCTTGCTGGGGCAACGATGGGGACTGTTCCAGCAGACAGTGTTATCGGTCACTGAGGGGTCCTCTGTCAGAGACCCCTGAGGTGTGCTCTCCCGCGGCCTCATGCATCCTCAGCCCTGCCCTTGCCATGCACTGGGATGCCCCAGAGTTGCCCTGGTGATCTTAATTGTGGTACCTGACTTCAGCTACACCTGTGGACCTTTGTTTACCCCGCAGGGGCACCCAAGATGCTGTTCTTTTTGAATTTAGTTCTGCTCCTGGGCAGTGATCCTTGTTGCTATTTTGCTCCTTTGTCAAAGTGATGGGGATCTGTCTCATGCTTTATCACTACTGACTTCATGGTTTCTGTGCTTATCTGCCACAGAATACTGATTATTTCTTTTTAAAACTTTATTGAGGCATAATCAATATACAAAATTTCACACATTTAATGTCTACAGCTTCATGAATTTGGACATATATGTACAGCCATGATATGATCACTACAATCAAGCACTAAATATCTCTAACACCTTCCAAAATTTCCTTGTGTTCTTGTGTGCATGTCTGTTTTGCAGTGGGAGTCCTAACATAAGCTCTATCCTCTCAACATTTTATTTCTGGTGTCTGAAAGGATGTCCCTACTTCTGGAGCCCATCTCTGTACCATACTTCCACCTGAAGCAGGACCACCTGTGGTGAAATAATATCTTGCTCTGGTTGATTTTGATGTATTACCTTTCTCATCTCCTCTCACAGGAGCCTCAAGAGCAATTGTTTTTATCCCATTCCCACCTCCACTTACACCAAAACAGAAACAAAGATGCAGAAAACGAGGTTCAATGAAATTCTGACCTTAGTGTCACATGAAGAATAGCAGATACCTATTTTCAAAACCTCTTTCTGGTGAGGCAGGGTCTAGGGGAATTTGAGAGGGAAGAAAAAGAAGTATTTAAGAAGAGGAGGAAGGATGGATGGGAGGTACCAGGGACATCAGACTGAGACAAAGAAGGATTTCATCAGAAAACCAGACAAGGACTCGGGGAGGACCCAGAGGATCCAGGCATGAAGGGAGACTCGGCCCCCCAAACAGGGAACTAAACACAACCTGTTGCCTATTCTCTAGAAGCAGAAGCCCATGAGCAAGGACTGTTGTTACACGCAGAAAACAGACTTTTCTGTTTCCAAGCACGTGATCCCTCTTTGAGTGAGTTCCTACAATATTCTTTTCCTGGTCAAATAAACCTTGTTAAAGTCCAAGATGAGTTTAGAGAAGCTGCAATAATTTTGATCAATAGCTTCAGATGGACACACACCCACACACGCCCTGGGTAAGGACGGAGGCACCTGGGCCTTGGGTAAGTCACACTGTAGAGACGAGACCACTCCTCTCCTGGGTTGGTGAGTGCTCACCACACCACTGCAGGTGGTTCCTCTTGTTTGCTGTGAACCAGCCATGCAGGCATCCCTTCATGTTCACTTTTGGGGGGAATGGGCCCCCCTTCGGGCTCTCTACTCTGCCAGGGGAGCAGGTTTGTGATCGAGACTAAGAGTCTCTGTTCAGCTGACCAGGTGGGCATCCTGAGCCCAGGTGTTCACAGCAGCCCTCTTGGAGGGTCCCTAAGTCTAGATCTGAGGAAGGAATATGGGAGGTTAGTCATGTTCGGGTCCAAATCTAACTCAGTCTCAAGAAATGGGGTAAATCAGATACGACTGGGCAGCTGCCTGGTTGTCAACAGGCTGATGCCTTTATACTCCTTCACAAGCCTAGAAAAAAAAATGCAAAAGTGAGAGATTCCCACAAAACTCTGGGCAGATTCCCAATTGCCATAGGATAAAATTCAACCGCAGCAAGGACTGCTTGCTCCCATTAGACACACAATCTACATGTTCTTGGGCTATGACTTCTGCAGGATTTTTTTTTAATGTTTATCCCCTCGTATTTTTTTTAATAAATTTATGTATTTATTGGCTGCGTTGGATCTTTGTTGCTACACACGAGCTTTCTCTAGTTGTGGTGAGCGGAGGCTACTCTTCAGTGTGGTCCACGGGCTTCTCATTGCGGCAGCTTCTCTTGTGGTGGAGCATGGGCTCTAGGCGTGTGGGTTTCAGTAGTTGCACAGGCTCTAGAGCACAGGCTCAGCAGTTGTGGCACACGGGCTTAGTTGCTCCGTGGCATGTGGCATTTTCCCGGCCCAGGGATTGAATCTGTGTCCCCTGTAGTGGCAGATGGATTCTTAACCACTGCACCACCTAGGAAGTCCCATTTCTGTAGGATGTTAATTCCTTTTTTCTAGTTGTTCAAAATTTCCCTGAAAGATGATGACGTGAAACCCAGGAACTGAAACATCACAGATTCTATAATTATGAGATTTCTGTTTAGAGAATTCTGTGGGCAATTGGGCTTAACCACTGACTTAAATGTCATTTCAGTCAACTCAGTAAAGTTGTAGAGCTGCTTTTGAGCTTGATGGTCTGTTACAAAAAGACAAGAAAGGTAATGGAAGGAACCTACATCTTCTGGGAAGTACTTTTGTCTCAAAGGACGGCAAACATCACGATAAGTACCTTACAGTTGATGGTGGAATTTATCATCAGGTGTAGACGGTAGAGCAGGGACACAAGTGGGGAATATTCAAGGGTGCATTGGAATGAGCTCTCAAGTTTGCAAGCTCAGACTTCTGTGGTCCTTACGGACTCCGAATCTGTAAAGAAAGATGCCTGTGAAAATGCTGAGAGAGGAACTCTGGCGACGCCCTGATGGCGGGTCAGGGTACCTCACACTGTAACTTCCATCTGGCGGATATGTGCTTCATTACCCCTGGAGAGGTCCAGGGAATCTCGAGGCATATTGTGTCAATTATGATTAATCACTGATACTAATGGGCAGTTTGCCTCTGAAAAGTATCAACGTGTAATTGCACAGACTTTAAGCAAAACTTTCTACTATTTACTACTGACCCCAAGTTACTGATCTCCACGTCTGGATATTATAGCTGATGTTTGGTTCCTTCAAGTTACTTGGTGCCACGGACTGAATCATGTCCCCACATCCCCCATCGTTTCTGAAACCCTAACTCCCAGGGCAATGGTATTTGGAGACAGGACCTTTGTGAGGTAATGAAGCTTAGAAGGTTAACAAGCAAAGAGCCTTCACCAGGGGATTAGTGCCCTGACAAGCTTGCTTCCTCCCCTCTCCCTGCCGTGTGAGGACACCAGGAAGGCGGCCATTTGAAAGTCAGGCAGAGAGCCCTACCAGGAAAATGAATCAGCTGGCAACTAGATCTTCGCCTTCCAGCCTCTGGAACTGTGAGAAGTATATTTTTCTCCTATTAAAGCCATCCAACCTATGGTATTTTGTTATGGTTGCCTTAGCTGACAAACACACTTGTTATAAAGAATATCCTCTGGGAGTTAAACTATAAAATCAATCTATAAAGCACCAAAAATGCATTATGCAAAGTCACTGTGGGGAGAAAAAGAGACCTCAGGTGAGAACAAGACTTGACTACAATTGGATTAAAGGTATGAAGGCACGAAAAGAAAGCAGAGGCCCAGAGCACTGCCTGCACGTTAGAAAATATTGGAGTCAAGTACAAAAAATGCTGCACTGGGAATCAGACACCTGGGAGGCGGTCTTGCCTCGAGTCTCTAAAGCTCTGCAAACTCAAGAAGGTAACTTGAAATTAAATTTTTGAGCTCAAAGAAGTAGGAAATCAGTTTCTCTGTCTCTGCAAAAGTGCAGTATTTACACATCTCAGAACTAATCAGAGAAGAGTTGCCCTCCTGCCCTGCCCTTCCTCTGGGGAGCCGGGGGCCTTGTGGCTGGGTTTCCACCACCTCTGCACTGCGTGGCCAGTTTACATAGCCACTGTCCCCTGTCATCTGCCAGCACACACCATTCAGCTGGGTGACATTCCATACGCGACAGTTTCATCCACAACCCACAGAACAGAGTCATGAAGGGCTCCTGCCACCCACCCTCTCCAGGACCTACAGAATTTTATTCTTAAGTTTGCTCTTTGATAAACACCACCTATCATGGAGATAGCAGCCAGGCTCAGCTATCACACAATATGTCCTATTAATTAACACAATAAACCCACAGGCATTATTTTACCTCAACACAATTTAAACCCTGTTTCGTTCTAGGGCCCATCTTGCTCCTAGTATTTTATTTTTAAAATACTCTTCAATGTCCACAGCTGTTTTAACGCAGAGGTATTTCTACTTAACTATTACCTCTGAAAATCTCAGATTTGTTTTATGGAAAGCTTTTAAATCACAATAAAATGGTGATGAAATGGGAATAACTTAGCAGTCTTTTCCCATCGGCTTTAAATTGCATCATATTCCTCTACAATATTTCTTACAGTATAACCCCCCCCTCCTTCCCTTCTGTAGGGTTCCTGGTGCATCTGTCACCATGTGCTCTTCCTGAAATTAACTGCCTTCTTCTGCACCTGCCCAAACCCCGGCCATCCTCAGCCTCTGCATCTTCCCAGCAGCCCTCTTGTTTGACCATGTTGGTCTTCAAAGCAGGGACAGGCCAATAAATTCCTGTAGCTCTTCTTAGCTCTATGTCAATATTCTATTCCTTAGATGTGTGTGTGTGTGTGTGCGTGCGCTGCATTAGAACGCGTATTTTGGAGCCAAGGTGATGAAGACTTCATGTATCCATGTTCTCCAAAGAACTTAAGAAAATGCTGATGCAAAGGAAGAGCTGTAGAAATATGCGTCGATTAAAGAACCCATAGCAGGACTTCCCTGGTGGCGCAGTGGTTGAGAATCCACCTGCCAATGAGGGGGACACGGGTTCCAGCCCTGGCCCGGAAGGATCCCACATGCCACAGAGCAACTAAGCCCATGTGCCACAACTACTGAGTCTGTGGGCCACAACTACTGAAGCCTGCCCACCTAGAGCCCATGCTCCACAACAAGAGAAGCCACCGCAATGAGAAGCCTGCGCACCACAAAGAAGAGTAGCCCCCGCTCACCACAACTAGAGAAAAGCCCAAGCAGCAGTGAAGACCCAACACAGCCAATAAAATCAATCAATCAATCAATCAATAACCCATAACAATTTGGGAGAAGGAGTATAGTTATTTCTTATCATAAACACTCATATACACTTGTACACGCACACAAAGGGAATTAAATATTTAATTAAGTCAAAGAAGGACAGTCAATTCTTATTATTTGTAATCATTATATTCTATGAAGTTTCAGTGAGTCCTGAATTAGCGAATACTGAACCATTTTTCTATGGAAAATACAGGCTTAGTTTCCTGGCAGCCTCTGGTCACAACATTTTTCATCCACCCATCAATACATGACCTTCTTTTATGTGTGTTTCTGCTAAAAGAAACCTTATTGAATATATTTTTGGATTCATCACCATTGAATTCATGGCCAAGAGCACCAAAACTCAACCTGAACGCAGCTCACAAAACATGTGTAGGTATTTTCTCCATAAGGCACTCCACAGCGTTCTTGCACTTGGGAACACAAGAAGGCACCTTGTCACTATGATTAGGGTCTCCCTTTAACAATAAAATCACCCACAAAGAGCTCAAAAATGCAGAAACCAGGTCACTAAAGAGACCCCGAGAAGGACCCTTGATCACAGCACAAGAGCCAATACCACAAGACAGAGCGCTGCCTGGCTCGACCTCAGTGAGGAGTTACACCTCCAGCAACTCAGGTACTTGAGGCTCTGTGCACATCTGCAAATGGCCCCAAAGGCACTGGGAGCATCGATGAGGGGGTTACAAATACATTCTAGCAAGTAGGCGAGTTCGCGAATACGGAATCAGCAAATAATGAGTATCAACTCTCTCCGAATCTCCCTGTTGGAGGAGGCATGTGGGGGCCAAGAGGGTACTTTTCCTTTTGCAGTGTTTCCCTCAAACCCATCTACACCCTTTAAAGGGCGTGAAAGGAAAAGACACGGACTTCAGGTCACGAGACTCCTGTTCCCGCCAGGCTCCACCAATGGTGGGCTGTCTCCATGAGAACCTCAGGGTCCTCACTTACATGTAGAATTGGACGGGGTGAGAGCTCCTTTCCTCATTAATGTTGGTAGCAAATGACGCACGTGTTTCCAATGCACATTAATTTGGGCTTAACATAGTGTGGTTCTTCCATGAAACCAGTTTGCCGATTCCTGCAAATGCTCACACAGTGTGAATTTACTGCAAAAACTGAGACATTGTGGGGTCTCCTATCTCCATGGTAGCACTTTGGAAAACTGCAGGAATTGTGGGATGACCTCACACCCATCCAGGGAGTGGGCTGTTCCATGATAGTTAACAACTAAAAGTCCACCCTGGAGGCACGGAGGATACCGTAGAATATGCTGGAAACTGGCAGTGAGCAGCTGGACAGTGAGACGTCAGCTGAGAAACGGAAATCAAATCTCTGTGCTTAGATTTTTTTTCCCCCTTTATTCTTTATGTCCTTGACATGGCTTAGACTACCTCTGTCTAATAATATGTTATCCATTCTCAAAGTTAAGAAAGACCTGCCCCGCCCACATCAAGCTGCAGTTACAGGGAGGCTTGCTCCCCACACCCAAACACTCTGTGCTTAAATGGCTGTTTATGATGTGGCCACAGAAAGACCATTGCAAATCACTGGATGCTGCTTAAGACCAGGAGAGTTGTAAGACAGAAGGAAATTGGGAGACATTCCTTGAACGCCCCCAGTCATGGTGGGAGCATCACCGAAGGCCAGCTGTGACAGGCACGGTATGATGAAGTGAGCTACGCTTTGACAATGTTTGGTGCTGCTGAAATGGGGACAAACAGCAGCGGGCAGTTCTGACCCTTCCAGACTTCCCTCCTGCCCCCATTGCAGAAGCCAGGCTCTGTGTGGTCAGAGATGTGACAGGCTCACGAGGCAGCTGCCAGGCCATGCCCTCTACACAGCCTTCCCTGGTGGCAGGTGGGACCCTGCGTCCTTCCCGGTCCCGTTCCAGGGCAGGGGATGACTGGACAGAGATTACCCGCTGACTATGAGAGGTGTGCCCGCCTTCTGCCAGGCGCCCTCATTCAGACTTTCCCATGAATACTCGACACATGTACTTTTCAATTTGGGGAGCTGGTGTGAAATCTGCAAGCAGTCATCTTTTATAAGAATGGTGTGACAGATGAAGTCTCTAGAATCATTGCTTTTCCTGGGACCAACTTTACATGTCCTTAACGAGCCTCCTTTTCTGCCCACTGTCAGGAAGCTGGCTCCCCCCATCTTTTCCTGACCTCTAATTGTTTACATATTTTCTGTTTGAGAAAAAGAATCAATGATGTCACAAGATGTGCACATATCATGACAAGGTGAGACCTTCCTGGAAAATTCTCCTTTAGGTTTTGTCACCTTTCGGATTGCGAGAGAATGCATCTGGAATGCAGATACGTCAGGCCAGAGAGGGAGGCATTCATGGGCAGAGAGCATCAGTCCTATCCTTCATAGAAGGTTCTAGCACTGTCTACTCATAAGGCTCAATGTCCACTTTGGCCACACAGCACTTCCTCCCTCCCACCGACCCCAATGCGGTGCACACGGGACACGTCTCCAAAACAAAACCCACCGTCCTGGTGTCCTCTGTCAGAGAGGAAGTAATTTGCTCACTGACAGTGTTCATGGTAGCGGCTACATTCTCCAAGGCAAGTGTAAGTGTAAGTGGTATAGCAGGGATGTTTTGAAGAAAAATCTCCATCTTTATAGGTTTTACCCCTAAAAAAGATAACAGAAAATAGTGGGAGTTCCAGAATCACTAGGGGACCGAAGGCAAAGAGAGACATGAAAAGGATGCCTGTTACTTAGATGGGGAAAAGCCAGTATGAAAACCCAGTATAAAAGCACAAGCCAAAGCTAGTGCTTTTATATTTTAGTAACACTGAGTACACACAGTAACTCACCTGTACAGGAGAGAAGTGTTCCTCCAAGTTAGTGCTGATAAGATTCACTCGGATTTAATATAATCCTAAATCTAATTTAACCTGTATTTTTAAAAATGCACATTAACTTATGAATTCATTCCCTATACCTATTGTTCCTTTTTATTTGAAAATTTATCTGACACAAGCCAAGATGGATCTTTATGTTTCTTCAGGCTTTTAAACATCTAATATAACATGTCATCTCTAACGATGTAGAGAAAATCTATAACAATCAGATTTTTAAAGGGTCGACTATTGTTATAATTCAATGGAACAGGTAAAAAGCATTGTTATTAAATTAAAAATTCTTACTCTCCCTTTAAAAAATTGGATTCATTAAGAAAATTATTTCATGTCTTCACTTGTTCTTAAAATAGAAGAATAAAAATATGCAGCTACCTAGTTTTAAAGGCATCCTAAGATTAAGAAAATTTTATTTAAAAATAATGACTTGGACAAACTGAAAATTAGTAAAGAAATTAGGACAGAAATGTAAAGCACACTCGTGTTTATTGTGAGTGAAATAATAAGAATTAAATCTGGGGGGAAGTAAAGGACAGCAGAAGACCCTTGGACTAGAAATCAGGATATTTCAGTTCTTGAACAATGGCCAGCTCTTGGTGGACACGGCTTGTAAATCGCTGCTTGGTCAATAAACTTTACTGAGCAGTGACTCCATGCTGGGGGAATGGTGAGGAACTGGGGTGCATCAGGGCTTACAGTCCAGCTACTTTTCCCGATTTCCACTTTTATGGGTCTGTGAATCGGGCTGAGCCTCACTCCCTGGGTGGTGTGGTCCAGCCTCACAGCTTCAAGCAGCGTCCGCAGCAGTGGCCTCCAACCTGTTATCTCCAGGTGTGTCCCTCTCTCTGAAGTGTGGATGTGCATATCCCACTGCTCAGACGTTTCACAGGCATCTCCAACCTAACCAGACCTCTGACCGGCCGTCCCCAACCTGCTCCTCCCACAAAAACGGGGGAGTCAGCCTTGATTCCTCTCCCCACCCCTACCCCGGAATTTCAGGCAGAAAATCCTTCAGCTCCGTGTTATAAATGCTGTGCCCTCAGAATCCGCTGATTTCTCCCCACCCCACCATCATGACCCCCAAAGGCTTTGCCTGGATTCCTACAACAGCCCGCTAATAGGTTATAAGGCAGCTGCTCTTAAACCCCAACATCTAAATCTCAGCACACCAGCCAAGTGACTTTCTTTTACTGGAGTACAGTTGCTTTACAATGTTGTGTTAGTTTTTGCTGTACAATGAAGTGAATCAGCTATGTGCATACATATATCCCCTCCTTCTTGGACCTCTCTCCCACCCCCCATCCTACCCATCTAGGTCGTCACAGAGCGCTGAGCTGAGCAGGTTCCCACTAGCTATCGATTTTATACGTGGTAGTGTGTATATGTCCATCCTAATTTCCCAGGACATGGAAGCAACCTAAATGTCCATTGACAGATGAATGGATAAAGAAGATGTGGTACATATATACAATGGAATATTACTCAGCCATAAAAAGGAACAAAATTGGGTCATTTGTAGAGATGTGGATGGATCTAGAGTCTGTCATACAGAGTGAAGTATGCCAAGTGACTTTTTAAAAATGTAAGATTGAGTCATTCACTGGTCAATAACTCCAATGAAGTAGCATCACATTCAGAGAAAAATCCCACTAAATTTACAAGAGGCCTCAAAGACCATACATAACTCACCCAGTCACCTCTCTATACCCCATCACTCTCCTCACTCACTCCACCGGCCCCCTCACCCTCTCAGACATGCCATGCACAGTGCTGCCTCGGGGCCTTTGCACCTGCCGCCATCATGTGTAGTGTTCTGCCCACAGACGGCCACGGGGCTCACTCTCTCTCCTATTTCAAGTCTGGGCTCAGCTAGCATCCTCTCAGTGAGGCCTCCCCTATCCAACCCTTTTCACACCCCACACCCCTTCCCTGCACTGTTTGTCTCATAGCATTTCTCATGATCTGACATTAAAATACTATACTTATTTTTATTTTGTCTCTCCCTGCTAACAGACAAACTATATGAGAACAGAGATTTTTGTCTGTTTATTTCACTACTGTATCTCCAATGCCTGACACATCATAAACTCTCAATAATTATTTATTGAATTAGCAGGTGACAAAAAAAGCATTGAAAAATAATGGGTGTTAATTATACATTATCTTTGCATATTCTGTGTGGTTGTGTGAGACAGAGAGAAATAGAAAGAGAGAGGTGACTTCAACCTTCTTATAATTTCAGCCACTAATCAGTCACCGTGCATTACTGAATACTTGCTTTGTACAAGGAAATTCTAAATGCTTTGTTGATAGAAACAGTTAATAAACAGGAGAGAAAATGTAACAGATCTGTTGTGTCTTGGAGCTGGGATGAGTGTGGCCTAGCGTATCCTCCACGGCTTCACGGAGGCGAGACTTCACCTTTTTTGGGAGCAAGGATAACGGTCAGACATGTGCGTGAAGGCCTGTAGGCCGGGGGACCAGCACAAGCCAGGGGGCAGTGTTTCAACCGCAGGCCACACGTCCTCTAGACCTGGGGTCAACCCACCTGCCAGGAGGGCAGAGTGCTTTGGGGAGATAGACAAACAGTCAGGTTACCAGGGCCACACTACGGAAGACTTTGAAAGCCAAACTAAGTTTCTGAAAACTACTGGCCAATGAATATCATCTGAATAAATCAGGAAAACCTCTTGTCAAACAAAACCTGATATGAGGCTGAAATGTATAAACAGTACCATGATTGGCTGTTCTGGATGACCAGAGGCCAGGTGTGTGGACAGCTCACATCCCCTCCCTCAGCTCCCCTTTTCCCACTTGCCGTGGTTTTGAGGATCTCATGGAAACGAGAGACACTTCAGACCCTTGAAAACCACGGCTATAGATCACTGGGGTGTCCCTCTGTGTAATTTACATGTGTCTGCATCTTCCGTAAATCTAGTTAATAACACAGGGTGACAGCCGCTATGCCTGAACTTCCTCCCGCGCTGGTAGCCAGGAAGTAACCCAGTTGCGCGACCTTGGGCCTGGCTCGGCCATCTTCAGTGACCTTCATCCCGTCACTCATTCAACAAACGCCCTGACCGCTGTGTGCCAGGCACCATCACCGGCAGCGGGTGCAAAATGGAACCTAGAAAAGCTGATTGCGTTACATGCTGCCAAGGAAACAACAGGTTAGTGTCCTGGCGCTTAAAGGGTGGGATTAACCAGACTAATAAGGTTGGGGAGAGAAGGAGCTCTGAGGAAGCAACGTTTTATTTGAGATGTTGAGGTGAGGAAGCGCCGGCTATGGGGAGAGTGAGGGAAGAGGATTCCAGATGGAGAGGACAGGATACACCAAGTCCTCACGGCAAGAACGTGTCTCAGACATGCAAGGAACTGAGAGATGGTCCCTGGGCTTGGAGATCATTTGGTTCTTGTCTTTAGAGGCGAGGAGGAAAAAACCGCACAATGCATTATTCCTGGTGTGTACCGGACGCTTCTGCTTTTTTTTTTTTAAGATTTATTTTTTTATTATTTATTTATTTATTTTTGGCTGCATTGGGTCTTCATTGCTGCACACGGGTTTTCTCTAGTTGTGAGGAGCAGGGGCTACTCGTCGTTGTGGTGCGCAGGCTTCTCAGTGAGGTGGTTTCTCTTGTTGCAGAGCATGGGCTCTAGGCACGCAGACTTCAGTAGTTGCAGCATGTGGGCTCAGTAGTTGTGGCTCACGGGCTCTAGAGCACAGGCTCAGTAGTTGCGGTGCACGGGCTCAGTTGCTCCGAGGCATGTGGGATCTTCCCGGACCAGGGCTGGAACCCATGTTCTCTGCATTGGCAGGCGATTCTTAACCACTGCGCCACCAGCGAAGTCCCACTTCTGCTTCTGCTTTTTAAGTTTGGTACCTCCACACCTACATCTACATCCCCATGTACACCTACATTTACACCTACATCTAGGCAGACACACACACGCACACACACACATGCTCACAAGCTACTTCCAGAGGTCACTAGGCTGGAGCATTTGCAAAGCACAGTCAGTCCTGTACTTCACGGTTTACAGACTCCGTATCTGCAAATTCACCGATTCACTAAAATCCACTTGTAACCCCAACTCAATACTTGCGCCACCCCTGCAGTCATTCATAAACCTGCACAAAGGGGTGAGAATCTCGAGTTGCTGCATGCATGTCCCTAGCAGAGGTCAGACAGGGTGACATTCTGCCTCCTTATTTCAGCTCCGACTGTAAACCAGGGTCCTGCTCACAGTTATTTCATGCCATGTTTTTCACATTTTGTGGATGTTTTCTTGGTGATTTCACTACTGAAAAAGGCCCCCAAGCACAGTGCAGAAGTGCTGCCTCATGTTCCTAAATGTGACAGGCCTCACGGAGAAACCACGTGTGTGAGGTGAGCTTCCTTCAGGCACGAGCTACACTGCTGGCGGTTGTGAGTCCGATGTTGGTGATTCAACAGTACATATTCAATATGGTGTCTTTACACAGAAAACATATTAAAGAAGCTTTGTATTCATTGCTTAATGAAAATGTGGTGACCAGAGGCTTGCAGCAAACCAACACTGTTTCTTCCAGGAGCAGTGGTCAATGTTCACTAATTCAGTGTTCCCAAGACAGTATAGAACGTGCCACTGCAAATGACAGGAAATGACCATAGAAGAGTTTGCACTGTTGTATGTAACTGGGAAGAGTCGAATGTAACTGAATACAGGTGTGTAACTGGGAAGAGTGGAATGTAATTGGGAACAGAGGTGTGTAACTGGGAAGAGTGGAATGTATCCGGGAATAGAGGTGTGTAACTGGGAAGAGTGGTGTGTAACTGGTGAGACATAAAGCCAGAAAGCCGGGGAGGGGAACCATTCAAGTGCACTGATCTTTAGATTTCTATGCCATTTTTCACACTCCTCAAAGATTTGAAGTCACCCCTAGATTTGCAGAGAAGGCAACGCTGGATTCAGCCTCTGTTCAGTGAGCGGAGGAGCAGCCGCAGCTCTCGGGGCCCGTGCCTGTCCCGCTGGGACATCTGCAGCCCGAGTGCGATTTTCTCCAGCAACCAAGTGGATTAAAAGAACAAAGATATGAATTATGAACTGTCCTTTGACTTAAGGACTACCCTCCATGGGACTGATTGGAATGAATTTGAGTCATATCATTCTGAACAGGATGTTCTTTGAGTTTACATATTTTTTGTGCAGTTGCTTAAAAATAATTTCTCAATGAAGACTACTTATAATACCTGAATCCATATTACTACCTTGTACATTCAACTGTATTCAAATAAATCAAAATTCCTCATAATAGTCTCTAGGACCATTCATAGATTTCATTGCTGCTTTATTTTATAACTCTCTACTTAATTATAAATTATTTCAAATAAAGGGAAGCGTTCAGGTAACCACAGGCATCCTACTAGATCTTTATCTGATGTTAGCATTTTGTCGTATTTGCTTCAGTTCTTTTAAGGAGATGCTATTGTACAGACACAGCTGAATCCCATCTTTTCCGGCCCCCTCTCCCAGGTGTACATCCTCAGGCTGGTGTCTATCCCGCCCTCTTGTTTTGTACCTTGACTACTTCTCTACCGAATCATGAAGAACATAAAAGTTTTGCAGGGAAAGAGGAGCTTTGATGTTACCTAAATGATCATTATATTACTGTTTTCTTTAGGACTAGCCAGGGTACAGTAATAAAAAGTTGCTTGCTCTTTGAGAACGTAATGATGACCCTATTAGGTTATTAACAATGCCAGCGTGAAAGAGCAAACGTATGGTGTCCTCATCCAAGTAACGTGCTTTGATTGAACCCCTTAGGATTTGTAGGAGCTCCATTTTAATTTCCATCCCAAGTAAACACAGATACCTCAACAATGATTATTGGTATTCTGTTCATTTACTTGCCTTTCAAAAGCATGCATTTTGTTTTGAAGGATGAAGTTATTCCACAAATACTGTATTCAGTGAATGTTCAACTTTATTTTATATATTGTCATGGACAGTGTACCTGGAGATGATGGTCCACCTTACAAATCAAAGTGATGGCTACAAGTGCCCCAGGTCACACAAAGGGAGTCCGGGTAGCACAGATGATGGGCATCACCAAGCCTATCCTATTAAAGATTCTTTATCTCACTGCCAAGGTTGCAGCTCCACCATTGCTTAGAGAGGCCGTGATTGTGCCTTTGGCTTTCCCGGGTCCTCCATGGATAAGAGCACCATTGAACGGCATATTGCAAAATTACCGGGTGGTTAGTCTTAGAAAACCCAAGGTACCAGTGCACAGCCAGTACCCCCCGAGTGTTTGCTGTTGAACTTTAAGAACGTAAGAAAATGGCATTGAAGCTGAATCTGCAAATACAAATGGAGAGTGAAATTGCTTCTAGAGAATCAAATAGCACATCCTTCTTTCCTGCTAAGAACGAGTGGCTAGCAAACAAATTCCTGCCTATTAACTGTGAGATAAAGTCCAAGCTCTGTAGTCAAGCATTCAAAGATCCAACCAGCTTTTTCTCTACAGAACCATTTTGCTAGAATTAGACTGACCTGCCTGGTTTACCAAGTCAGGCTGTAAGAATCCCTCCCTCCCACCTTTCCTTAAGTGATGCCTGTGGCTCAGAATAACCCAAACCATTTTCCTTCTCTTCCGAAATCCTCCTGAGTCCTCAAGGCAAAGGCCACGTGCTCCTCCTGCCGGTGACCTAGAGCTTCCCTGCACTCCCAGCACCCCCACCTCCTGGTCTCCTGCATGGACGGCTCTGAAGGGCTGCACCTCTAATAGGACAGTGAACACACGTGCTGATACGTTACCTGAAAGCGGCATCGTGAAGGAGGAAGAACCTGGATGAAAGATTTCTGTTGTGGGAATCTTTGCTCACCCTCAGCACCATCTACTTTGTTTCCTTTGTGAGCACACAAAAAATACAATTCTCAATTGTCGTGCAGGCGGTTGGTACCACAGGACGAATTCCGGCCAGTGGACTCTGAGCAGAGATGCAAGTGCCCTCTCCAAGGAAGCACGAGCCCTCTGGCCCCAGCTGTGGGAGCCCCACGTGGAGAAGACAGAACAGCACAGTGAAAACAGCTGAATCTCTGAGTCATTGCGTTGCCCACAGGAGATTTTGAGGAAATTAAAATTAAAAACCTTGGCTGTGCCGAACTTTTGGCAATAATCTGTAACCACAGCAAAGCTTCAGGTTCTAATCCTGCATCAGCCGTGAACAAGGTAGCGTGGACAAACGAAGTCTACAACCTCTGAGGAGAAGGAATTTGTCTGACCACCTGTACAGAAGTCAAGCGCTGGTTTACCTACTGCATCGTGCTTCCAGGGCGTCCACACATTTTCCTCATTTACCCTCCTAGTGAAGACCACAGAGCTCGCTCCCAGCTCCCTGCCTGTTGCAAACAATGCTGCCAATGCACACGCTTGTGGGTTTCCAAGAAAGGATCTTCACAACCAGGACAGGGTTTCCACGTGGTGTGATAAAAAAAGTTCTGGAACTAGAGGGCTGCACAACATTGTGAAGGCATTAATGACACTGAATTGTATATTTTAAAACGGTTAAGGTGCACATTTTATGTTAAGTGTGTTTCACCATTTTGAGAAAGGTAATTGATGTGCTACATTGCTTGAAACATTCGTTTCTTTTAGAGAGTTTGGTTTTGTTTGCACTATTGATTTGCTTAGTCAACCTCTTCATCGCAGAGGGTACAAAAGTAAACCAGCTCAGATTTCTGCCAAATTAGTAAGGTTCCATCTAATAGAGCTTTAGACTATAATTCAAAATCATTAACTGGACTAGAGTCCAGCCAGATCCACCACTATCAAAAGAAAGGGCCTCATTGACTATTTTTTTTCAAAGTGGAATAATTCACTTATTTCCCTAAAAAGTATATACCATTAGAGCAAATTTTTACGTCTCTGCACTGAAATATTTCAGTTCCTCCGGTGGGTATAGGGACAATTACTTTAGGAGATGCAGATTCTTTCAATTTAAGGTCATATTTGAGCTATATGAATACCCACATGTATAGCTATACACACACACACACATACACCATCAATATCATAATTGGGTGTAAATTCCTGGGGAATGAATGTATTGGAGTCGATCATTAGGATGTCTGCCCTACGTGTGCAGAAACTGAGCGTGTGTCTGGGTTTTAAAGAAGAGGGGGCAGAGAGTGATGGCCAGAATGGATGGAGGAAGCCGCTCCAAGTGTGGGAAGAGCAGCCTGAAATGCAGAATCGGGGAAAGGGAAGGTGAGTGACGCCGTCAGACAGAACACAAGAGCTGGCAGATCTAAGGGGCAGAGAAGGACAGCAGGGGATGGAAAGCCAGTAGAGAAAAACAAAGCGCCAATGCTCGATGTCATTTTGCTGAATCCACCTGGCATGATTACAACATCTAATTAAAATAATAAGACCCAGAGAATAAACTTTGTCACGCAAATATTTTATATGGTTTTAGAATAATAATTTGGTACCTTGAGTGACTATGCACAATTCATAAGGCACCCATCTATTTCCAGGAGTGCCGCACAATCAGACCAATACCAACGAACGATGATTTGGGATTTTATTTGTCAAGGAAAAGGGCAGTAGGAAAGGATTCACTTAATCACTGTTGCATGGTTTATTTGCAGCAAGGACATGGAAGAGATCATGATTTTCCAAGTTTTCCTAATATTATGTCACCTCTGCAAACATCAAAACCATTCACATACGGACTTCCCTGGTGGCGCAGTGGTTAAGAGTCCACCTGCCAATGCAGGGGACACAGGTTCGAACCCTGGTCCGGGAAGATCCCACATGCTGTGGAGCAGCTAAGCTCCTGCACCACAACTACTGAGCCCACGAGCCATAACTACTGATCCCATGGACCTAGAGCCTGTGCTCTGCAACCAGAGAAGCCACCGCACTGAGAAACCTGTGCACCGTAACGAAGAGTAGCCCCCGCTCACCACAGCTAGACAAAGCCCGCTTGTGGCAATAAACAGCCAAAAAATAAATTAAAAACAATTCATATAACCCTGCTGGAGAATAGATGAATGGGTGGCATATATTGACTAAGAGATAGATACCAAATCCCTTCAACAGTGCTGTTCATACCAGCTTCTAAATACATCTCAAGCACAGTTGTGCACAGGTGAGTAAACGACTTTCCCCATGCAGACTCCAGACTCTGCTTACCCCGCAAGGAATCTGCAGACTCTTAGTTCTGGGCCCTGGGATTCCCAGCTTGTTTTGCCAGCATCTGCGCTGGTGGAAGAGAGCCACCAATTCAACTTATTTTGTACCAACCATGTGGAATGGTTCCTTTCATAGCACAGAGCAATCTCCAGCACTAAGCTCACGGTCATTGTATGCTGTAATCTTCCACTCCTGCCTCTGCCTCGCCCAAGAGGTGACCTGATATCTCTCCCTCCTGTGAAACGTGAGTGTACTGGGCTGCATCCCCTCTGAAACCTCGTCTAGGTCTAATTATCCTGTGATTTATAATATAATAAAACTAAACTAAGGCTATGGCTGTTAGGTTGTACTTCCTAATGTGTCTTAGTTTGGGGCCCCCTAAAAGTGGACTCTACATCAGGGCTTATCAGGCACAAGTAGTTAAGTTGGAAGATGATTCCAGAAATACCACCAGGAGAGTGGGGAATTGAGCTGCGTTGGCCTTGTTCCTCAAGAAACAGACTCCACGTTGGTGTGAAACATGAAAAACTTGATGAGGGAAAACACCCTTGTAAAGGAAGCTACAGAGGGGGCCTGGAAGCTACCAGACCACAGTGCAAGTCTGATCCCAGTGCAGGAGTGAGGGAGAGAAGCTTCGGTGACTTTTAGGGTCTACGGAGGTTCTTCAGGGAGTCTTTGAATGAAAGTTGGCCGTCAGCGAGGTCCCCGATCTCCCAAGAGATGTTACTGTTCCCGCCTCACTCTGCTCCTGGCTGGGAGGAGGGAGGCTGGATGTGGCACAGATGATGTGATGGATTCCAAAGCACAACAGCTGGGGCCTCAGTCAGCTGTGGTCTCTCCCTGCAGCTGGAGGTCAGCCAGGGCTTTCTCAAGGCTGCCACATGAGATGCAAAAGGGACGTAATAGGGGTGCGTTGTTAATCACTTGCCACGTGGGCACTGGGGACTCCGAGACAGAGTTATCTCACCCCAGGTCGAGGGCTGGGATGTTTATCTTCCAAGCCCCACTGTTGAGCTGGTTAGGATTGCCGGCAGGGGCACGAAATCCGCGGCACTTCCAGCCTGCCACACACGCCAGTCAGAGGGCAGAAAAGGCCCTCAGACAATCAGTACAGGCACTTGCCACTGGCAGTCGGGCTGAGAGGGACAGAAATGGCCAGGTGGGCATGGGCAGGGCGCCAGCAGAGCCTGTGCCACTGCTGGAGAGACGTGGCAGTGGAGACCCACCAGCCCTACTCTGGATCCCTCCCTCCAGCATCAAGGCCACGTAGAACGACCTTCTAAAGATAGTACACAGCCAGGATTTGCTACGTGTGGAAGCTTTAACAAAGTGAAAATACTGCGGACGTCACCTACTCCTAGCTGCTGAGTTTTGCAGGAAGATACAGAAATCTTGGGACACACCCCTTTCTTTACAGCCAAGGAGTTCTGTTTAGTCCTATCACTGCCTACCAAGGGCTTCTAATAGCCTTTTTTTCTTTCCTTATGAAATAAATTGAAGAGACTATTTAAAAGTTAATCAGGCCATCAATTGAGAAGACCCAGTAGACTTGAAGTAAGGAAACAGGTACAAGACAGTGACGTTTCAAGTAAGAGCAGAGCTAGCATTGCAAGAAGCCCTGTAGAACGAAGGCAGCCACGGTGGGCACACTCTCGGGACAGGCAATGGGTATGATGACATGAGTCTCTCACTGAAGAAGAACAGATTCTGTAGAACAGGGTGTTTAGAACAGACTTCTAACTGGTGGTCACGGTTTGCAAAAGGCAGACTTGGACTATTTCATGGCCTGGGGTTATGTAATCAACTGGTTGTAATAAGGGCTGAAAGTGCCAAAGCAATCAACATGACAAATTCTTCTGGGCTGACTTGCAAAGAAATAGATGATATACCTGCAAATATATGAATATCCATCACAGCTCCTAGGAGGAGAAAGCCGTCACAGTATGTGCCTAGACCTGTTGGAAATTTTCTCATGACATTACAGAATTTAGGAGTATTCCAGAATTGCCCTAGATGCCAGAGTGACCAATAAGTGCTTCACATGAGTGACCTGCAGAAACATCTGCTCCGTAGAGTGCCCACTGAAGGTTCAGTAGGTGCTCAATACATGGTAATGGCTGTTGATACCACATGAATTGTGGACGTGGGAGGTGGCATCATAGGAAAACTTCCCCTAGGCAGAATGTATTTGTCTTAGTCCTGCCTTTACCCTGATGGGAGAGAGTGACTTACAGGAAATTCAATTCACTCTTCTCCCAGATCCAGAGCTGAAGTTGAGACAACTGACGTGTAGTCACATGTTCAAAGTGTCCCTGGTTTTTGTTTCTGCCCCCCTCTGCTGTAAAGGATGGAAGCCAGTTTGCATCGCAGGTGGGTACACTAAAACTACTCCATTTTTCTGAGAGAGATGATCATAGATGGGAATTTTAATCAAATACAATGCACAGAATGTCACCTCATTTTGTTGTTCTGTCATTGGCTTATTAATTAGCATGGCGTGAAGACTGGGCAACTAAAAGATAGAGATCGGCAAACTTGAAATCTTACTGTCAGAAGCATGGCATGGCCCATAAAAGTTGATGTAAACACTGCCAGTGTTGGTGGCCTGATAGTGACATTACAGCCTATCCACTGGAGCAATTAGCAGAAACCCAAGTGCTGTTCCCAGGATTCCCCTCTTCCCTCAGCTACTGAATATCAGCACTTGTCTGGTTTTAAATTCCCAATTAAAGTTAGAAAAAAAGCAAAATATACAATTGTCAGACAAGGAAATAGGGGCTAAATGCAGCCAATAATGTGAAGCTGTGTATAACCCTGTAAAATCTATGTTGTATCTGACTTGTTCTGTGTACTGATTTCCTGACTCCTGGTAGGGAGGATGCTGAGAACTATGGACTGATGCTCCAGATTTGACCTTGGAGAACTCCTCTATTACACTCATCTGGCATGGTCCATGTTTGCTCCACCTTGAGGGCCATTGAGAAGATGCTTGGTGAACTTGGAAGGCAGCAACCACATTGCAGAGTAGCAAGTACACAGCTCACGGGTGTCCAGAAAGAAAGGCAGTGGTAGGGGGTGGGAGGTGGGGGGTATGAGGAGTGGGCAGTGATAGAGGAAAGGAAAGAATTAGGAACCATCTGCTGAATCCCTCTTACGTGCTTCTTCAAGCCTGACACAGTGTGATCTTTTGTGCAGTATTGCTTACTCAGGACGGAAAAACGGATCACTCATGAATATGGCCAGATCTGTAAGCTCCCAATTTTACCATCCCAATAGTACAATTCATTAGCAAAGCTGGCCACACTACAGTGAATTTTCTAGCCTTTGTATTCATCATTAAAAAATAGTGATGTGCACTTATATGTGGAATCTAAAATCTACAAAACAAAAACAGACTTACAGACATAGAGGATTGTCTTGTGGTTGCCAAGGAGGAGGGGAGTGGGGAGGGGAAGGGCTGGGAGTTTGGGATTAGCAGATGCAAACTATTATATAGAGAATGGATAAACAATAAGGTCCTACTGTACAGGAACTATATTCAATATCCTGTGACAACCCATAATGGAAAAGAGTACAAAAATGAATAGTCACTTTGCTGTACAGCAGAAATTAACACATTGTAAATCAACTATACTTTAACAAGATTAAAAAAATAGTGATGTGGGTTACAGAAGGTGGCTTCAGAAATGCCTTCTGAGGATCCCACTGGATCCTATGCTTAGTGACAGTGTAGTCTGCAGTTATGCTGAAAACAAAAGAGGTTTTCTAATGTTACCTAATAAACTTGGTTATTTAACTAAAGGGATTTCTGAGTGCTGTAAAAGTTACCACCTGGGTTTTTCTTGCTGCTTATAGTATAATATGAGAGAAGGAGAGAGAAAATGAGGTAAGAATTATTAAACAAAAACAAATCAGGAGACCCCAAGACTAAAATACACACTCAGAGACTTCTGGTTTCAGCCCCACATGGAAGGAGCTTAGGAGTCATTACTCCTATCCTTACAACAAGAAAAACCTGAATACACTGAAAATTGATGATGTTTCTTGGACCCAGAAAAGCACAGAGATGCCAGGGCACAGGGCTTCCTGGGAACTTGCAGAGATGAGTGAATCCAGGGAGGCAGGGCTGAGATCTGCTTCCCTGGAACAGGAGGCCTGGAGACACGAACCTGGGGACCCTCAGTGGGAACTGTGATGAATTTCTAGAGGCTGAGAGTAGAGCAGTGCGGGGAGGGGGGACGGTGTGGCGCCCTATGGCAAGGACACAATAAAAGAAGTCCCTGGACTGAGCCCAACAACAGCTGTTGACAAGGGCTCTCTTGACCTTGGTCAGACAGCCCCCCCCCACCCAAGACCTTGGCTGAATAGAACAGCACCCCAACTCCTTGCTAGGTAAAATATCTGACATCCAGCAACCCGACCGATCACCTAACGACACCCTTTGCCTTATGGAGCACTGACCAATCGATTAATGCCATTTTCCCGGCAGGAATTTTCTTTGTCTTGGGGTTGTAAAAGCTGGCTGCGAGCCCACGAGGGGGTCGGCTCTCCCTGGTGTGCCAGGAAGTCGGCCCACTGCCCTTATTGCGTCCCTTCTAAACTCTGCTCTTTGTCCTCAATAAACCCACTCTCTTCTAAAATACTCAGTGTCTGGAAATTCTTTTCCAACCCGCACTCCGACCACAACAGGCGGGAAACCCCATGTGGCCACACTCTCAGGGCGCCACCCACTTGTGGATTTTACCTCCAGAAAAGAACGGACGTGAGCATAAGTGTTAGTGTGACGTGCTCCCAATCGCTCCAGGCAGTGGTAACGACGCCTGCCACCTGATGACTGTCTACTGCCTGGCTAAGCCCCTTCTACACATCAATATTTCAGAGCCACTTTCTTTACCCAAAGTACAGCATGATAACACCTACCTCAGAGCTGTAAAATCAATGAGAGAAATAATTTACCCAAAGATGTACACCAGGGAAAGCAAAGCCTCCCTGCAGTGACATCTGCCTCCACAGCCGAGCCTGGTCCACTGCGGTACGTGGATGCCACAACACGTGCACTCACACGTGCAGGACAGACATGTCACCGGTCACTTTTGAACTTTGTCAGTGGGCAAAAGCGATGGTACGTGATAACTTATTTTACAGAATGGAGACAATTCCTATTTGGACTTGGGGACTATTGAAGAAATGACCATGAACGTCAGCAAACACCTGAGCCTGAGATTGAACTCTCCTTTTTACTCTTCAAGGGGCACCACGTGGAGCTGTGCTTCTGGTAGCAACTCACTGTGCAACTCTGGTTCCCACAGGTGAAACCAACTCTGTCCTTCATTCTATACATGATGAAACTGAGGATGTGGGGCTGGGAAATTGAAACTGAATTGTGTGGCTTGATTCTCCACTCAGAATATTTGAACTCAACCATCACAACTTAGATAAATCTAGACAAAACTTCATATTTGGTTAAATAACATGGTTGTATCTTAATGGTCCACTGTTCAGACTTGTGATTCTAATCTGTTGCAATGCAGTCTTCATGGACCAGTTGCTCTTTCTTGATTTTTTTTTTCCTTTTTTTTTTTTTTAGTTCCCAGGAGTCAGTTTTTCACCTCTACCCGAATGCTGTCTAATTAGATCACGACTCCCCAGGCGCCAAAAGAAAAGAGAGAAGGAAATACAAAGGAAAAACCTTGGGGACATGCAAATACTTCCACTGCCTTAAGAAGCGGATGCGCTCTGCTGCCCTCTCCCCCTGTACGGCCCTGGTCACGCAGAGGCGGCCCCGCAGACCTCCACCCCGCGCAGCGCCTGCCCCGGCAGCAGGAAGCCCGCGTCCTCAGCTGTAGCTGGTGGGGACTCTGCCAAACAGCCCGGGTACCCGGGTACCCTCCCCGCTCCTCCTCCGCCCCCTCCGCTTCCTCGCCTCCCCTGTGCAGTGGCGCCTGGCAGAGCCTCGCGTGCCACCTCCCGACCATCCCGGGAAGATTTGGCCATTGGAGCCCGGGCAGGAGCTGCAGGCGGGAGCGGGCGCCCGCCCCTCCGAGTGGCCCTGCTCAATTCATTCGTGCGGGGCGGGTGCGGTGCCTGGTCCGCACGGACTGCGGCTCCAGCCCGGGCGTCGGAGGGCGTGGAGCGGTGTGCGAAGGTCGGTGCAGGAGGCGCGCGCGAACCCCTGCGCCACGCGCCTTGGAGCCGCGGCTCCGCCCGGGGGGCGTGGGGGTGTGGGGTCCTCGAGCTTCTGCGGCTTTCCCCACCCCTTGCTCGGGGGAAGAGCCCAGTCCCGCCGCCCCCACCCTCCCCATACACGCACCTCCTAGCCCGTCCTCGGAGCTCCTTTTGGATTTGCTCGCGCTTCTGGTCTGGAGAGTCCTGGACTGTTTCCCGGGAAGGCAGCCCTGGGCAGAGCGCCCTCGGAGCCGCCCGCGCCGGCCGGGCTCCCTCCGGGGTCCCGGCAGCTGCTGCTCCTCTTCCGCTCGGGCTGCAGGGCTCAGCATCCCTGAGTGAGGGGCCCCACGGAAACCTGCCGCGTGGGGACGCCGCGCGGACGCGGCTGGACCGGGAGGACCACCTGGCCTCCGGGAGACGCGCACCTTGCCACCCGCCAGGCTCCAAGGAACTTTTAAAGGTAGAGAATCGGCCCCCAACTTCCTCCGGACATGAATCAGACAGCTGGAGCCTCCAATAACGTCAGGTGTCCCCCGGGGAAAGGCCACAAGGTAAGGGACCCGCGGCGGTGGGGCTGGTGCGGGAACCTGAGCAGGTGGCGACTGCAGTTTGCGGGCGAGTGGACACGCGCAGATTCGCGGATTCCGAGCCGCCGGCCCCTCCTCAGCCGGGGAGGGGTCCCTGAGTCCAGTCGGTGGACGGGGGCGCGGGGCTTTGTGAGAAGGGGTGGTGTTGAATCGACCCAAAGCCAACACCAGGTTCTGCAGGTGCGCTGGCTCTGGGCTGCCCGGGGCTCGGCCGACTCGCTGGCAGAGATGCAGCAGTTTCCTGGGATTGCCGCGTTTTCGGGGTGGGGGAGAGGTCATGGGGGGAGGCTGGGCGTCTCGGAGTCAGCCCGTGACCCCCGGGCGGGAGCTTCCATTAAGGGCCTCCCGGGAAGCCTTCTGGGCTCTGCCCCGGGGCGCACGCTCTCGTCGGTGTCAGGCACACGTGCTTCGTTAACTTTAATGGGCCGCTGCGTGCCTGCAATGATTTGCAGGAGATTACTGATGTTCCGAGAAAAGAGGGCGGGCAGCGGCCCGAGGAGCCGGACCAGAACCTGTCTAGTAGCCCAGAGCGGGAGGGCCATGCCCAGGGAAGCATCTCTGTCCGCGCGCAGAAAAGCAGATCCCCGCGGAGGTGTCGGTTGCACGGCGATCACGCGCGCGGCACAGCCTGGCGTGGCCGTGGTCGGCTGTCCTCTTCTCTGCCTCGCTTCTCTGTTCTCTCCTTAGGTTGCGGTTAGTTTGCGAGGGAATTCCTTACCTGGGTTGCACAGGGAAGCTGTGCCGCCATGCATGTGTTGATGTACTTTAACAATATCTTAGAATATTTCTAATTTTTTTTTAAACTGAAAGAGGGCGAGGACTTTGGATCTTAGATTTGATGTGTAGCCTGACTCTGTGCTCTAAGCTTTTGCCTTGTGTTTGCTACACCTGTTTTGGCCTCTACATTTTTATGTGCAGAGAGGCATATGTGTTCATGAGCGTGTTATTAAGAGATTGTTCCCATTAATATCTATTTGCTGGGGGTTGGGCATATGTGGAGTTGGACTTAGTAATGTTATTAGATTCCTTTGGTGGATGAAGAAACTCCTGGGCTGTTGAGTTATGTCGGATGAGAATTTAGGACTGAATACTTTTATTTCAATTAAGTGACAGCCAGCATTTTCTACCCCAGTGAGGTCAGGGCGAAATATTTGAATCAGCAAGTCATATCTTCATCTCCCTTCTCATTAACTATGATTCAAGTAGTTACACTTTTCGCATTTATTTTATTTAATATCCTTAGGAAATGTCTTTTTAATATGGATAGCTGGTATTATAAGACTTTAAATTCACTCATCAGTGAGTATGTAGTAGACACATTCAGGAGATCATTCAGTACTTTCTTTTTAAAAATGCCTTCGGTTCCAATGGTAAAGTGGCTTCTTGGCAATACTGCAGGGTATTGACACCAATAAAACTTGCCGGGAAATGTTCAAACACACAGTAACAATTTAGAAGATACTAGAAAACCTTTCTTCGTAAGTTAGGGATCGCCCTGTGCCTCTTAGCAGGTGTCCAACAAACGGTTCGTCCATTGAATCATATTAATTCAATAAACAGTCACCATCAGTCATTTATTTAGCAAACATTGCAAACTCCTGGTAAGTTCCAAGAACCCAAATACACATTTAGAGATTTCTTTCACTCTCTAGAACACAGCTCTAGTCATACCCGCCCTTCATGCTTTAAAATTTTTGACGGTCTCCTTTGCCTAAAGGGAGGTTATGGTTATCCATCTTCTGGGAGAAAAAAATTCCAATCCCCTTCCTCAAAAAAGAATCCAATGAAGTTGTACTTTGCCTTCGCACTTTGTAAATTGTAGTTGGTGCTTTGATTTGGAGGTTGCTGCAGTGAGATGGCAGTGTTAGTGAATGTTCTGGAGAGAATGCAGGGCACCTACAGAGCAAGGGTTCACAGTCGACACTGGAAAGTACTGGACAGACCACATGAGACTTAGGGTCCAATAGTTT
Organism: Hippopotamus amphibius kiboko; assembly: GCF_030028045.1. Classification (NCBI taxonomy): domain Eukaryota; kingdom Metazoa; phylum Chordata; class Mammalia; order Artiodactyla; family Hippopotamidae; genus Hippopotamus; species Hippopotamus amphibius. The sequence continues at coordinate 4,005,932 of NC_080189.1, read as the reverse complement.
TCATAAAACAAACTCAATAATATCAGTTTATTTGTTGTACATTTGAAGTAAGTTTCCATGTTATGTGCTGTTGGGAGGGTTCATCTTGGGACACTTCTTGGGAGGAAGAGCCTCAGCCTCTCAGGAAGATGTTTTAGTTGGAGTCCCTTTCATGTCATTCACTTACGGATACTGTCACAGCCTTTTCTGTTTGGCACTTTCTTATGATCTGTCCTTGGGCAGACCTTTCTTAGGAAACATTTATCGTCTTCCTCTTGCAGGGTGGCTACTCAGTGCTTGGGTTTAGCCATCTTGAGATGTTGTTTACCTCCGGGTTCCTTCTCAAATATTACCCCCCCAGAATTGGGAAAAGAAAGGTCCTTTTTGTAGATTCCTTGCTCCTCACTGTGGGTGTCATCGGCCATCTGCTAATAGCTGCTAAGGACCACAGAGGGTACCAATCCGAGTGTCATCCCTGGTGCGGGCAGGAGCCACTGGTCCCGAGGAGATAGTTCCAGGAGTGACAGTCACCTGGGACTGGGAAAGCAAGATGTCCCCATGGGATCACGCAGTCTCACCCACCCCATGTCGGTCTGGTGCTGGCACAGTGAGTGTGTTCGTCAAGCAGTGGTCAAGCACTAGTCAGCAGCTAGGGCTGTTCTACAGATACGTGCGGGAGGCCCATCAGTCGGGTGCAGCCCACAGACCAATCCAGCAGCCTGCCTGGGGCGTTCCACAGGCGCAGGCTCTGCATCCTTCCGGCTCACTGACTTATGCCAGCTCTGGTCTGAAAATTTCTGGAAACTCACTAAGTGCCTTACTCTCCTGCTTTCTTTTTTTTAAAAGATACAAAGTGGTATACACCTTGTGATACTAATTAGGTAGAAATACACATGCGAAGAGAAAAGACAGTAAGGAAATATACCAAACTGTTAACTCTGATTAGCTCAGAATTAGGAGACAGAGTGATTCTTATTGTCACTGTATTTTCCACTTAAATCTTCCACAGTCATAGTGTATTGTGGGGTTGATTTGTTTTTTTGTTTCTTTGAGTGCTTAATATTTTGCAATAATATTACTATACAATGTGAACATTTAAAATTTTGGTTTTGAAAACTTATATACCATTGTACAAGGGATTTACCAAAATCCAATATAACCTTTATAAAAAGAAGAGCTGCAGTTTTATGTACACAAGATGTTTGCATTTCTTTTTCATAGTCTAAAAGATACTAAAGTCTTTTGTAAAAAAGATGGGGTTACTGATATATCTCAGTATTGCAGAATGGACAGCTTAAACTTTAATATGTAGTCGCGCAGCAGTTTTCCAAAATTATTCTGTAATTTTTTTTTAAAATTTTTTGCCTTACATTTTCCTTATAGCTGTTAACTTCTTACTTCATCAGCATTAATTACTAGTCCCTTTCTTCACTGTTTTTTGAAACATAAGAGCAGTGGTACATAGTAGTTGTGGGTGAGCATCTTCAGGCCTGCAGGGCAGCCTCACATTCTGTTTTCTGCTCTTCTCACTAGAGTATTACATTTCCAATGTCTTGCATATTGAGAGGAAAATAAATTTTATACTTAAGACATTTTGGCTGATAAACTAAATAGAATATTGTATCTAAAGCTCTAATTTTGATTGCTTTATACTGGGCATTTTTATAATTGTCAGGAGAGTTCATTAAGAGGACATGACTGCCAGCTGACCTGTGAGCTGGACCAGGGTGGTGGAGGCTCCTCCCCCCCACCTCTCCCATCCCCCCATCCTTGGAAGGTATGTCCACCTGCTGTTTCCACAGTGATAGCCATTCCAAGGATGCAGCCTTGAGGGAGTGAGGTGCTTTTGAGATCACCTGGCTTGAATATGTGACTAAATCCAGTAAGGCCTCTCTATAGACTTGAAGGTTCTGGTGGAAGGGTGTGGAGACCTGCTGGTCTTGGGGCCATGCAAGATCTAAGTCTCCTTGCTTATTAAAACTGCCACCTGCCAGTCTGGAGTGATCTGCCTCTTTCTTCAGTCTCTCCTTGCCCTCTATGTATGCAGGCAGGTTTCTGATTATACCTTGAAGCTCTTGAGGTTTTGAACCAGCAATAATCCAAGTGGTAAAAGGTTCTTTTTGATGAATTTAGCTTCTTACTTCCTATTCACATCTACTTTCTCCTTCTAGTGCTTATTTCACCATGAGCACTGGACTGGCAAAGATATGGCCTATGGGTTCCGTTTGGCTTAGGTCTCTGTCATTTTCCCTTTAGAGGGTTAAAAAAAAAAAAACAACTCTATCAACTAAAAGCATTTTGGTTCAACAGGAATGCATTTTGTGAAATAATACTAGCTAGACCCACCTGCATTTTTACTTTGCCTTTATTCTTTAAAATATTTTTTCCTGGTTATAGAATTCTGAGTTGATAAGATTTTGTTTTCTCTTTCAGCACTTTAAAGGTGGCATTCCACTGAATCCTGGTCTCAAATTTTTTTTCTGCTGAGAAGTAAATAGTCATTTGCTTCACTGGTCCCTGTGTGTAACATGCCACTTTTCTTTGTCTACTGTCAAGATTTTCTCTCTGGTTTTCAGCGTTTAATTGTTACATGCCTGGGCATGGTTCTCTTCTTTTGTATCCAGCTAGGGGTTCATAGACCATCTTGAATCTTTACATTCACCCCATTGGGAATATTGTGGCCATTACCTCTTTCAGTGGTTTTTTGTTGTTCTTGTTGTTGTACTCTTAATTTGTGGAGATGACAATTATACCTATGTTAGACACTTTATATCATTCTGCAGATCTTCATTTTTCCTCTCCCTACTTCAGATACGGTCATTTATGTCACTCAGTTTTCATATTCTGTGCTCTCTCTTCTCCATTCTACTGTTTGCACCTTCAGTGGTTTCAGACGTTGTATTCTTAATTCTAGAATTCCCACTTTGCTCTATTTTCCCTGCTTAGATTGCTGTCTTTTTGTTCATTTTGAGTCCCATTTTCCTTTAATTAGTGGGCCTTATTGTAACCACCACTTTAGAACCCTGGCCATCTAACACCTGGGTCATCTTGGGACTGATCTGTGTTGATTGGGCTTCTTTGTTGAGAATGGGTCGGGTTTTCATATTTCTTTGTATGTTGAGTAATTTTGAATTTTATCCTTGACATTGTGAATGTTGAATGGAGACTGGATTCTCACTAAAGTGGGCAACTAAGTGAGTGGCAACTTACATATAATTGTGTTCATTTATCCTTATCTAGGTCACCTTGATTCTCCCCAGTATTTGCATGGCTTGGGGGCAGCCAGGGATTTGGGCAGCATTCATACACAGAATTTGAGGCTCTCCTACTAGTTTTCTTAATTCCAGAAAGACATTTGTAGAATTTCTAGAATTCCCCTCACTTTCTAGCTGAAGAAGGAGCCTCAGACCCTGTTCTCTGCAAAATCTGCTCACTTTGGCTTGTTCTCTAGGGCCTTCAGTTTGTCTGTTTGTTTTGCATTTTGATAATTATACTATGGAAGCTGGTTTGTCGTGACCTTCACTCAGTCATTGTTGGGACTGGGACTCCCCCTGTATTTCTCACCAATAAAGTCAATGCCTAAACTTTAGAATCAGTGTTTTGGGGGAACCTCACCTGGTGGAGCCCTAGAATCAGTGACATCAAGTTTCTATAATCAGCAATGTTCCAGACTTACTCCTAACTATATTTTTCTAAATCTTGAGTACAAAACTTAACGCTCCTCTGCTCTTTGAGACCATATCCGGGAAAGAAAGCTCAGCCGATGCCATTCCTCCCAATATTGCTTTACCCTCCCACCTTCCCCTCGCGAGACTCTGTTTAAATCTCTGTGAACCTCTCTTCTTGTTGATTCTCAATCTTTTTTTCATTTCCTCTTCTGTCACTTTTTCCTCTCTGTCTCTCTTTTCTTTTCCCAATGTATGTTCTCCAAAGCTCACATTTTGATAAATTATAACTTGTTGAATTGAAAGGTTCTCATTTGGACTTCCCTGGTGGCACAGTGGTTAAGAATCCACCTGCCAATTCAGGGGACACAGGTTCAATCCCTGGTCCAGGAAGATCCCACATGGCGCAGAGCAACTGTGCCTATGTTGTAGAGCCCTTGAGCCACAGCTACTGAGCCTATGTGCTGCATCTACTGAAGCCCTCGAGTCTAGAGTCCATGCTTGGCAACAGGAGAAACCACCGCAATAAGCCTGTGAACCACAACAAACAGTAGCCCCTGCTCTCCACATCTAGAGAAAGCCCACTCTCAGCCAAAAAAAAAAAAGGTTCTCATTTGTTCCTTTTTTCCCCTTTAGAAAAAAAAAAACCCAATTTAATGATCTCCCTTCTCTAAGATAACTCCTCTTTTCCCACTCTCTCCTGCCCCTTCCTATTTAGATCTGCCGAGCTTCCCTTCATGAGGCATCTCACCTACTTTCCAAACTTTTCCCCAGTCTGCACTTTTTTTGGAACTAAGTGCCTCCTCCTCCTTTTCACGGGTTAAAGGATTTCCCTCCCGGATTTGGGGACACAGCTTAATCACCAGCTTCCTCTCTGTAGGAAGCCTTCCTCATGGTTAGATCAGCTGTGACTCACAAGCTGCTCTGGGCATCACAGACCCACGCGAGGCTTGTGAATTGTGATTTATCACTGTCATAACTTGGTTCACGCCCTGCCTTTCCTCCTCCCTCACACATTCTGCTTCACAGCCACCACCCCTGCCCTGGGAGCGAGCACATCACAGAGCTAGAATTCTGCTGAGAAGGTGTCCATCATAACTCCTGGTTGCAAGTATCACTCTCCAGCTTGTCTTTTGGCTTGAATTTCAGACCTTTCTCCCCATTCGGATCCCTGTACCTACCAGGTCCTCAGCCAGTAGCTCCTACTGAATTCCCAGCTTCCCTGATCCTGACCACTGACATCCTTCATCTTCTGTGGGAGTGCCTGCTTCCCCCATCAGAGAGAATCCTCTGAATTTTATTTTATTTTAATTAAGTCATTCATTTATTTATGTGGGGTGTAGTTGATTTACAATGTAGTGTTAATATCTGCTGTACAGCAAAGTGACTCAATTATACATATATATACACATTCTTTTTCATATTCTTTTCCATTATGGTTTATCCCAGGATATTGAATACAGTTCCCTGTGCTCTACAGGAGGACCTTGTTGTTTATCCATTCTCCATATAATAGTTTGCATCTGCTAATCCCAAACTCCTAATCCATCCCTCCCCCACCCACCTCCCCCTTGGCAACCACAAGTCTGTTCTCTATGTCTGTGAGTCTGTTTCTCTTTCTTAGATATGTTCATTTGTGTCGTGTTTTAGATTCCACATATAAGTGATATCATATGGTATTTGTCTATCTCTGTCTGACTTACTTCACTTAGTAGGATAATCTCTATGTCCACCCAGGTAGCTGCACATGTATGCCAGTATCTTTTTTGCTCCTATTCTTTTTTATATATAAACTTATCTATTTACCTATTTATTTATTTATTTATCTATTTATTTATTTATTGGCTGTGTTGGGTCTTCATTGCTGCGCGGTGGACTTTCTCTAGCTGTGGCCAGTGGGGGCTACTCTTCATCGAGGTGTGCAGGCTCCTCATTACGGTGTCTTCTCTTGTTGTGGAGCATGGGCTGTAGGCACATGGGCTTCAGTAGTTGCAGCACATGGGCTCAATAGTTGTGGCTCACAGGCTCAATAGTTGTGGCACAGGGGCTTAGTTGTTCCCACGGCACGTGGTATCCTCCTGGAGCAGGTATGGAACCTGTGTCCCCTGCATTGGCAGGCAGATTCTTAACCACTGCACCACCTAGGAAGTCTGCTCCTATTCTTATTTATTCCAGTTTCCACTTAATTTATGTGATGGTTTTATTTTTTCTCCAATCTATTTCCCAAATTTGCGCACTGATGCTTCATTTTTGTTCTTACCTTCTCATTCTTTCTTTCCTGGCTTGTTACATGTTTCCTGATGCCCTCAGGTGATTCTTAAGATTTAAAAAATGCATATGAGTCTGTTTCTGTCTTGTAGAGAAGTTCATTTTTGTCCTATATTAGATTCCAGATATAAGTGATAACATATGGTTTTTGTCTTTCATTCTGACTTACTTCACTTAGTATGATAATCTCTAGGTCCATCCATGTTGCTGCAAATGACATTATTTCAAGAGAATCCTCTGTATTTTGAGAGCCAATATTTTGTAATAACTGTAAATGGAGTGTAACCTTTAAAATTGTCTAAAAAGTTAAAAAATTAAACAAAACCCCAAGATCTAGCTTCACGGATAATTCTGTTCAATCCCCTCATTTCATAAAAGCTAAGTTCCAACAAGATATAAGTAGTTAATGAGAGAGTCAAGACTCACCTCTCGTTCCCTGGTTTCCAGACTTGGCAGATGTCATGGAAGCAGGCTGTTTCATGTTTGTCTTCTTTATTTGCAAAGTCAAGGGCCACATGCTGTGTCCGTGGGCATCACACAGGTTAGTAAGTCAGCCGAAGGATGCTTCACTGGTATTGAATGTTCCCAAGGGCATGCCCTAGTCAGGATTTGTCTTGCCAACCATAGTTCTGCATGCTAAACAAGGGGCTTCCTTGTGTGGTTGGCAATTTCTGAAAGAAATATAAATTTTAAAAAAATGTAAATTGTTTTTACTACCCAGAATCTAATTCATCCTGGAGGATTTTAGAAAGTTTAATGGAATGCATAAAACATAAATTGCTTTAATGACTTCCAGGATATTAGTGAAAATCTATTTATGTTATTTTGGTTTTACATTTTATTGATTTTTAAAATTTTAATTGTCCTTGTTTTCTCAGTAAAATACATAAAACAAATATAAGCTCATGCATAAGTTAAATTTCCAGGAATAGAGGGCAGTAAATGAGAAGTAATTGTTTTTCTGGTCTAACTTGTTGGATTGTTTTATTTAAGTCAAAACTGTACCTCAAGTGCAGTATTTTAATGACCTCACATTGTGTATCTTGTGAAGGAAAAAGAGGCATTGGAATTTTATAGACCCCAAATCTGATATTATTTTTGACTAAGGGCCTGAAAATCTGTATTTAGTCAACAGACGTTGGGGAAAGTTACCTGACACCTCACTCATCCCCTCCCCACATTTTTAGGGCCTTAGAAAGTGTACATTGTCTTCATGCTACATGATTATAATGCTCTCTCAGTGTCTCTGTCTTCCTTTTTTTTTTAATTTAATTAAAACAATTATTTCTCATCGTATAGTTGATTTACAGTGTTGTGTTAATTTCAGGTGTATGGTAAAGTGATTCAGTTATACGTCCATATATATACTTTTTTCATATTCTTTTCCATTATGATTTATCACAGGATCTTGAACCCAGTTCCCTGTGCTCTACAGTAGGACCTTGTTGTTTATCTACTTTATATGTAGTAATACCTATTCTGTTAATCCCAAACTTCTGTCTTCCTTTTTTTTAAATGAAATGTTCAGATGCAATTAAGAGGGCATAAGGTATTCAGACATTAGTAGATAATTAAACAATTATATCTGACAAAATGTGAATGCAGCGGAACAAGTTTGTATTTTTTCATTTTATTTTTCATAAAATAAAAGATGAAGATGCACAGGGCCTTTGTTAAAGTCATCTCACATGTTACAAGCACAGATGTGGACAGACTCATTGGGTGGGGGAATGTGGCACTGAGGAAAAAGGAGCACGGCTGGACCTCACAGCTGGTTGAGCTGTGCCTCCTGTGTGGATTGAGTCTCGGGGACGTGGCTGCAGCTCTCCGGGCCTTTTTTTTTTTTTTTTTTTTTCATTATGTGAAAACTGAGGACATTCACGAGGCTTCAGAGCCCCTGCAAGCTCTTCCTTGCTGATCTCCCAGTGCTAGAGAGAGCCATAGGCAAAGTGATTGCCATTATTAAGGCGTCCCCGGGCATAGAAATCAAAGGCAGTTCTGTAGTAAAATATACTCAGTGGAAACTCTAAGCCAGTGGGAGTCCTTCATACTTTAGTATAAAAAAAAAAAAAAAACACATACTATGAGTATCTGACATAAACTTGAGGCCTGAAGACGGGAAGGTTCTAAATGAAATGAAGAGGTGATCAACAGTTTGACATGCCTTTCTCCATCCTTCCACTTTCCGTAACTTTCTCCTGAATGTTATCTTCTTTCACCTTCATAACAGCCACTAAGGTAGATACCTAAGTTTTTATTTCTCCTTTTTTTTTAACTGAGGGAAAGGAGCTCCATGATTATGTACAAATCACTTATGGTCACAGGGGTGGTAAAAATCAAGAAAATGTGTTCAAACTGAAAATGTATAAACAATAAATAGTACTGCATTTTTTTGTTCAGTAAGTTTCAACCCCTAAGTCTATTTCTTTCCTCAGTGCTGAGGATTATTTATGTATTCCGTAGGCACTGGACTTTTCTTACTACTTTTGAAAAAAAAAGCTGCTGCAACCTTTATTAGTGAGATAGGCTCTTCACAGATGAGACAGGAAACAACAGAATAAAATACCAGGGGTGTTAAACGTGAGTAAAGCCACGTTGCAGGATGGCAGTTGGTCAGAGAAAGGAGTGGTCAGGAGAGTTTAGCCGGGGAAGAAGGCAGAGTCATAGAATGTGTCCTTCGGTCATAGAAGCAGCACACAGCCTGGAGGCTCAGTGTTACACACTTTCTCTGCTTCCCCAATTGATAACTGTAATCTTTGGCAACTAAGGGACCCACAGAATTCTAGACAGTTACTATGTGACACTGTCTGTATTGGCTTCTGGTGTTTGTATTTGTGACCTGTGAGAATACATTCTTGTTCCTTCCAGTACAGGAATTCTGCAGCTTAACTTCCTCTGTGTAATAGTCAAGAGTCTGAGAAATCATCAAGTGGGACATGATATGAAAAAAGTAAAAACCAAGCGGCGTGGGTCGTCTTCTCCCATGCTACGTCAGCTTTTGTGGTGGAGTAGCATCTCTTTCTTCTCTCATCAGCTGCCAGCTGGACGTGTGTGCAACAGTGATGCTTTTCATTGCTTCCTGGGCCGATTAGGGTCTGTGAGAGTAGAACCCTGCCCACGCCTCTTCTTTTCTGTTTGAAGCAGAGGACTCAGCCTTTTCCTGATACGGCTGTTTAGTGCGGGGCTGACCGTGTGCTTCCAGGGGAATAAATCCACAGGATGAGCCCAGCCAATCAAACACCCTCTTGGAAATTTGAGCTCAGAGACACAGAGATGCCCATCAGAGGCCAGAGGGCTTACAGGTACGGTCACACAGACTCTGACAGCCATGTGTGGTCATGGGATGCTAGGGGTGACTGTTGGGTGAAAGGGAAGGGAGGTGGGCAGCAGAGGTGACAGAATTGATGACCCCCGGGACTCAGAGGATCTGGCCTCACTTTCAGACTTTCTGGGTACAGCTCACGTGAAGCCCGTCTCTACTCCCCTTCATTTCCTTTTAGGCTCCTCCTGTGTTCTGAGATGTACCACCGTGGAACATTGATAGAAAATAAAGAAAAATCTGTAATTACTAGTGAGATTTCCTGCTTTTGCTCCCTCTCCCCATTCCTACCAAATAGAACTGTTTTGGTTGAACAGACTTTTTTTTTTTTTTTAAATCTCCACTAATTCTTCTTTTTTTTCCCCTACTATTTTTATTTATTTATTTTATTGGCTGTGTTGGGTCTTTTTTGCTGTGCGCGGGTTTTCTTTTTAATTGCGGTGAGTGGGGGCTACTCTTCATTGTGGTTTGTGGGCTCCTCATTGCTGTGGCTTCTCTTGTTGAGGAGCATGGGCTCTAGGCGTGTGGGCTTCAGTAGTTGCAGCGCATGGGCTCAGTAGTTGTGGCTCATGGGCTCTAAAGCACAGGCTCAACAATTGTGGCGCATGGGCTTAGTTGCTCTGCAGCATGTGGAATCTTCCTGGAACAGGGATTGAACCCATGTCCCCTGCATTGGCAGGCGGATTCTCAACCACTGCGCCACCTAGGAAGCCCCGGTTGAACAAACTTTTTGATAAGCTTCTTTGCATTCTTGCTCTGTATCTCAAGAGACACAAGTGAGGGGGGGAAAGTCACCGAATTGCTTTCTAAGCAGGAGTGGGACTGATGGCTACATTCCAGGTTGTTATTGGACAGAGCTCGCCAGAGCTGAATTTATCAGAAAAATAGAGGGTATGTGTGAGGCTTTGTGGTGAGAGATAAAAGGGAACAAGACAGAAAAAGATGATGTTGCTGGCGGCCAGGAGATGTATGTTGGGGAACAGAATAGAAATGTTGGGTGTTTTATCTTACTTTTCAGAGAAGTGGCAAGAAAACCTTTGGGCTCCCTGATGTGCCATATGGCTAGACCTGGCTTCTCTGTGGCAATTGGCATTGGATCGTTTGATGTAACACTGAATATAGGTTCAAGATGAGGGCGGGACAAGATCTCAACTGCTGAAGGGGGCTCCCAAAATCTAGGTTACATCCACAATACATTTGTTTATTATTGTTTTCATTTTGCTTTTTCATTTGAGCTGCTGTTTTTGGGTTGCTACATTTTTCTCAATCAAATGAGCTCTAACAAAAATGGTGTGGAATGTGTAAAGCACCTGGGGGCTTCAATAAGCCTTAGCCCTGACCTCCTTCTTCACTGAGTTCCCAGTGTTCTACTGAATGCATTGGACTCATGGAACTATACTGAAAAAACCTTATTTTTTTTTCCAACTGTGCCTTTGAAACAAATCTTTGGCTAGTTTGTACCCAGATTTGTGAAGCTATTTAGCTTTTGCTGGGTCCTTTTGCATTACAAATCATGTGATTTCAGAAGTTGAAATGTCCAGGCCCGTCTAATATAATAAGGTTAAGACAGGCTTCTCCTCTCTCCCACTTGACCTGCTTCAGGTCAGGAAGCCTGCAGTGGGGAGGGTGGGGAGGTTTCCTCTGTGCCTCCTTCCTGGCATGTCTCTTATTTCTCTTCTGCACCTACCAGTTCCCATTTGTCACTTCTCCAAGGTTGATTTAGGCAGAGGAGAAATGAGGGGAAAGGCAGAGAGAACATGGAGGGTGACAGATTGCTCTGGACGTGGTAAATGCACAATACTGACCTTTTTTTTTTTTTCCCTGGGGAGCTTTCAGGACATTTGCTTGGGATGCGCTCACACAGGATATTGATGGGTGACTGTAGCATCTTCCCTGGCTATGATAGCATCCCCATCCTCACGTTCCCTGGTGGCACCCTGGCCTAGGTGCTTTGCTCTGCTGTGTGGGGCACCTGGCTAAGTGGCTCCTGGCTTTTGCCTCCCACGTGGTCCATTTCTGGTTCATGAGAAGCGTCCCGTGTCCCATCACCGTTACTGACACAGCTTGCTCCCACTCTTCACATCTAGCTGTCTGAGAGGCACTCTGGTTTCAGCTTCTAGATTTTAAATGTTTCCAGGAGGGGTTTGGGTACCACTGCTTTATGCTTCCTAGGTCCCCATTTCAAGCTCCCTGATGGGCAGTCTGTGCTCAGTGACACAGAGTGTTTTTCCTTTTCCTCATCTGGTTGCACATCCTCCTCCACTGGAAGGATGGAGATTTCAGAGAATTCTACCAACTCTCTGTATTGGAAGCTTCCTGTCAGGTGGGTGATGGCTATTGTGTGCATCAATTTCAAAACCTTTTATCATTTCCTTTCTTGATAGTCTAACACACCCTTTTGGCTATAGGGATGCTTGGCTACCATCATTACAGTTCTTAACTTTTGGTGCCTCAGTTGAAACCAAGTTAGGAAGATACTGTTAAGCTTGGTTCTCTTTCTACTTGGGGTTATCTTGCATCTCTATGAGTACTGAGCAGTTGGTGATAAGTGGAAATGGTGAGTTCTGTCAAAGCTCAGGGTGTGTATTGGGAGGATGTATCTTGGCTCCTGTGGTTTGAAAAGGATTCATGGAAGTTCTGGGGTTTCTGCTGGGCAGTGGAGGACACAGCACTTCACTTGAGACTGTGCTTTATCTAAAGAACACAGGCAACCTTGCCAAAGTGCAAAGTTTCCATTTTTTTTACTCATTAAGTACAGAGGTTGCTTATGTGCTCATGTGTATCCAAGGAAAGCGGGAACTCTCCGCTGACTTACCCTTCATGCTAAAAAAAAAATCCCTTCCGCTGTCGTGCTTCTCACACCTTGCTGTGCACACTCCTCACCTGGGAGTTCTTTTTTTTTTTTTTTTTTTTAGGAGTTCTTGCAAGAATGCTTATTCTGATTGAGTAGTTCTGGGGTGGGGCCCAAGATTCTGCATTTCTTGGAAAGCCCCCATTGATGCTGTGGGTGCTCACCCTCAGAGCACACCTTTTTTTTTGTATACAGGCCTGGTCCAGCATCTTGGGTCCAGTTGTCCACTTTAGATGTCATCTTCTCACCCTGCTCTGGTGGCTTCTCCCCTCAGAGCACTTTGAGTAGCAAGGCTCCATGGATTTCCCGAGTGATATGGCACATGACACACGATGCATTTTGTTATGTAATTGTGACAAATCATTGGAAGTCTTTCATTTGGGGAAAATGATCTTAGTTGTAGTTTGCATGTAATGGTCCCTCATTTCTTTGGTCTGTGATTAGAAATTTTGGTGCCATTCATTTGGAAAGCAGGATTGAAATAGGAGAGAAGAGAATGGGCTTCCCAGGGTCAGCGATGCACTCAGCTGGCTTTGTGGCCATTACCGAGGAATCAGCATCTCCTGGTTTAGCCACTTTTATTAAAGAGTTTATTGAGTTAGGTGGTCTCAAGGGACCTGGAAAATACTAACATTATATTTCTAAATATATTTTGTGCTTATCTACTCAGCTAAATGTATTTTATGCTTATCTACTCAGCTATATTATTTTTAAAACTGGGGAGCCAATTCTGTTTATATATATATATATGTGTATATATATATTCCTGAAACAGGAGCTAGAACCTTGCCCTTAGTTCATGGTCAGTAAATATTTGTGAATGGTGATGATGATGCAGAACTTTGGTGAGAGGAGAGTAGACCCTAATAGTGAGGAATCCACTAGGTTCTTTTAAAGTATCTTTAGCAAATCTATTGCTGAATGATGCTGAATTCTTAAGTGAAAATAATAAATTCCATATTATTCACGTCTGCTGAGTTTCTCATCTGTGACTTTGACTAGGGCTAAGAGAAGCAACCCTTCCAAAATCCAGTCGGATCAGTAGAGCAAAAGAGTTATAAACTTTATCGTTATAAAACGATAAAAATATTTTTGAAGAAACAGGCAAAGAAATATAGACAAAGAAAACCTATATTTCCTTGCTCACACATTTTAGTGATTCTGCATCAATAAAACTTCCTGTTCTCTTTAAGTTATAGTTTACCTGGACATCATCAAAATCACTTAAACTTTCTAAATAGTTCCTATATTCTTAAAGTATCTATTCTAATTCTAGTCACATCAGAATCCGCTTAATAATATGCAGAATCCTTGGTGGAGCTCTGAGCTGTCACATCACATACTCTCCTGGGTTGTAGAACCATAAGTTGGAGAGAGTCAAGGAAAAGATTGATGGAAAAGGCAAAATGACCCAGTCACAGTCTTTAAATTACGTATTATTACAACAAGGAAATGTCACTATGACATTTCCGAGCTAGAAAAGAGGAAGGAGGCGGGAGGTGAGTAGGAGTTGTAAGTAAGCTTAAGAAGTCTGGAAATTCCTACTTGGTGCACCCACAGTGCTGCAGTGAGGCAAGTGTTTCCATTTATTCAGGAGAGCAGAAAAATACCCATTTTTAAAAAATCTACCTGTTAGAGTATAGCTTTTATTTTAAGGGCTAAATTGAGTAAATTGCTGCAGTAAAGGCAGCTTTGAAGATGGAAGATTCAAGTGTAAAATTTATGTCTTACCCAACTTTCAAAAAAGTGAGGAAAGCTCTACATATGTGGGTTCGATATTATGGGAGACTTTGAAGGCCTATTCTGGACAAATCTATCAAAGACTACAGATTTTTAAATTTTTACCTCACTCCGCATTGAAGTTCTCTTTGCGGCACTACTGCGTTGATAGTTCCAAATATGCCCACTTTTGTTGTGTTTCGTGTAAAGTGGATACTGGAACTGACGGGTCACAGAGGGGTATGAAAGCAGTCCCTGAGCGGTGATGCGTGTGGGAGTAAAAACTGAGGCAGTGTGAGCTCTTTTTATCATCTAAGTAGACTTCAATATCTGAAGTAAAGATTCCAAGTTAGAGAATTGATAATGGAATTAGGTTTGCCGGAGAAAAACAATTATTTGGATCTGGGTGTGGTGTTATGGGAAATAAACCAGAAAGGATCAATAAAGCAATATCAATTTTACAGCAGTGAAAATACAGTTAGAAATCAATAATGTACTTTATGGTAGACCAGGACCTCCTTTGGTAAAGCATAGCAATGGAAAAGCGCGAAGTATTCCTTGTGATTGGGCAGTGATTAGGAAGACACGGAAGCCGGTTTCTCAGTGGATTACGAGATAGAGAACTGTGTGACAGGGGTGTATTTCTTTCACTTAATCCCCACAGTGGTCCTCTGAGGTGCTCTTGTACGGAGGACTCAGAGATGTTAAGCAACTTGCCTGTGGTCACATGTCCACTAAGATGCAGTTCTGGGCTTCAGACCTAGACTCCAAATCTCATGCTTTGTGCTAACACCATACTGGATAGCAAATGGTGGAAAGGAAGTCAGTTCATCAAAATCGTCATTTAGCAATTTGGGCATTAGTCAAGTTAGCCATTGAATAAATAAAGTTCTACATTGGAAAAACATTGTCTTACAGTAGCAGTATCCTGATGTTGTAGAAATTATGTTTCTGATTTATTTGTTGAAAGATCATTTGTTTTCACAGATTGATCCTGTATCCATTCATTTCATCACTCTCTCATTAGTTCTAAGTTCTAATGATAAGGTTGAGTTCGTATGTTTGATCATACTATCCAAAAGTAATGACGGCTATATCGCTTACTTTCCATACCTTATTTCTCTCTCTCTTTATCTTTTCTTTGGCTCTGTGTCAGGACCTCTGGTACCATTACACAGCAGTGTTTCTAGTGAGATTTGCTCGCTATTCTACCATGACTGGGGTACACACTGGTGTCCTTTACTGAGATGGAGAAAAATAAGAGTTGAGCAGCTGGGAGACAAATAGAATCATCCCTGTGACACACCAAGTTTATGGACGTGTCTGTCGCTTTGGAAAGAGATAACTTTAGGAGATTTCGACTTGGGAATCATCGGGTTATGGGTATTAATTTAAACTGTGAGATGACTTTCCAGTTTCTGCTCAGGGATGTTAAGAGCTGGATAAATGGATACACAACAAGGTCCTCCTGTGCAGCACAGGGAACTATATTCAGTATCCTGGGATAAACCCTAATGGAAAAGAATATGAAATATATATATATATATATATATATATATATATATATATACATACATGAAATTAACACACTGTAAATCAACTCTACTTCAATAAAATTTAAAAAAATTTTAAAAAAGAGCTGGAAAGAGTATCACACCCATTCTTACAACGAGAAAAAGAGTCAGGTGACGTGCAAGTTCATGACTTGTTTTTTTGAATCCCTGAGAGTGACGCAGTTTCAGGACAGTCAACCAGCCTGACACTGGGGACCGTTGGGAGGCCACAGGCAAGACAGGACGAGCACTTGCTTACTTGATTCTGATAACGCTCAGACACCAGCGGGAAGAATTCAGCCTGAAGGTTTGGTGAGTTGGTGGAGGTTAAGTGCCGGCAGGTGGGAGCCACGAAGGCCCTGCGGGCTGCTTCTGTGGGGAGGGGGAAGGTTCACGCTCTCTCGGAGGAGACGTGATCTCTCATCAGTGGTAACTCATGCAACCTGGGATCCAAGATTGGGTCCTGGAACAAAAGAATGTCCTTCGAGGAAAAGCTGGGGAAATCCAACACATGCCTTAGTTTAGTTAAGAGAGGTGGAGAAATGTTAATTTCCCGACTGTGCTGCTTGTGCTGTGGCTGTTGACCTTAGGATACCCAGGGATTCTCTCCTGCATTTGCAACTTTTTTGTACCACTCAAACTATTTAAAAACAAAGAGTTTTTAAACAGGAACTTAAGGATTACAGAGAAGAGTGTAGGAAGAAAAGTGTGAAACTGGTTATTGTTAAAAAATGCAGAGAGAGAAAGGAGTGTTCATAGAAACTGAGCATGAAGGTTTAGAGGAAAAAAGTGGTGAAAACGAACAAAATAGCATCTTGCAAACTGAGAAAATGGCGTCACAGGAACTGCACCCCTGCAGAGCACACCTGCGGACGCACCCCCGTGACTCACCCCCAAACCAAGAAATGATGCCGAGATTCCATAAGTGTGTGGGTGGTCGATCGGATTGAAATTAACAGTTTATATAAGCACAGTGATGAGTGTGACAAAGACCTCACTAGGGAACTCCTTTTTAAAAAACAATTGCAATGTTTCGCAAATTCTTTAGCTATGAGTCCCTTTTTATTTTCAAATAGCCCTGTTGTATCAACTTCATGAAATCAGGAATGTGGTCTACTTGGGGCCAGTTATACAAATACAATTCACAGCACATAATAGGTATTTATTCATTAAATGAGTATTTATTACACACCCACCAATGTCCCTTAGACCTTGGGTTCTGAGGAATACACTTGGGCAAACTTGAACAGAGAATGACAAGACGGTGGTGGCCTGGGGGCAAATAAGAGAGAATGACCCTGAGAGGATGGCCTTAGGAAAACCAGGAACTGATCTCTCCCACGCCTGCTGATAAGAAGGATGAAGTGAGAATCCAAATTGGGGGCGAGTCCAGAGGGATGTGCTGTCCTGGACAGAACAGGATTTTTAGGTGAATTAATTCTACCGACTGGTCCTCTAGGTTTCCATTTGGATTTTGATGCAGAGAGGTGGATTGAAGCAAAGCTGTTTCCCCATGCGATGGGTCATAACCTGATGTGTCCTCACAATCTTGGACTTGGAAGAAAGGGCATAAATATAGTTCTTAATGCTAGAGTGGGAATAGAAGAGAAAATAATGAGCAGTGATGGCCGTGATAAATTTCCCTGTCCTATTATTACAATCCTTTCTTGAGACATTTGTGAGAGAGACATTGATGAGGCCTGGACCATTTTATGTACTTAGGCGTCCTCTCTGAATTGTTTTAGAAGAGAGAGTTTTTAGTGCAGATTAATGAATTATCTGTGCAGTCAGGATCATGAAGCATTATGACCATTTCTGGGTCTATTTCTCATCTCGCCTGTGCAGACTGAAGTCTTTCTCAGGCTCCGGATCTGCCACCCATCACTTTAGAGTCCCGAAGTTTCAGTCGAAGATGAGTAATAGCCCAGTCATTTGCTTAAATCCCTCGTTAACCCTGGATCAGAATTCCCTGGGGCTGCAGGGAGAGCTGGTCAGGTGGAGCAGAGGCAGATGTAGGCAGGGAGTGACCAGCCCAGAAGGTGTGCTGCTGTCAGGCCTGCCAGCGGGCTGACCGATGGGGAGGGATGGGTGTGCGCCCAGGAGGACCAGGTGCAGTCCCTATGCACATGGCTCCCAGCACTGTCCCCTCCATCAAGGGGGGAAGAGACAGGCCCTGCAGACTCGTGTGCCCTGTGCAGAGCTCTTGTGCTTCCCTGCGCATCGCTCAGGGAAGAAGGCAGGTCTGGTCCCCATGTCCTGGAGGCGGGAGGTGATTTGAGGGCACAGGAGAGGCCCCTCCCCTGCGATCTGCCTCAGAATCTGCCTCTACAAAGACAGAGAGGACATTGGTTGAAAATAACTTCAGCCAACTCAGTCATCTTAAGGGTATATGAATTTTAGCCTAACATGTAATAATGTATTCGTGTTTTTCTTGCATATCAAGATACCTAATCAGGTGATAAAGCAGTGATCACTGTTTTTTTTTTTGGGGGGGGTACACCAAGTTCAATCATCTGTTTTTATACACATATCCCCGTCTTCCCTCCCTTAGTGATCACTATTTTAAGGTCACAAACTATTATAATAATCTGAAGAAAGCCACAGGCCTCCTCCCCAAAGAAGTACACCCATGAAGCTATTCGTATATATCTTACATTTAATATTGACTATTCAGTCTAGAAGGAACAGTCAGGGTCACTGTGGTAGACGCTACTAGTTTTCTCCTCCGTATCTGTACCAGCTGTTCTCTGTCACGGACACCGTGCTGTTTGGGAGAGTTTAGTCCCACCCTGCTTTATTGGGTGGACCATGATTCATCTAAGCCAATAAGAGGACTACAGAGCGACCAGCTCTAGGAACTCGGGTCTAACCAGTGAGGCTGCGACATTGCCCAGGTCCAGGCAGGCATGGCCCAGCCAGCTCAAATGGCAGGACTTTCCCCAGGAATCTAACATAGCGCTACCGCCTTCATCAAAACATGGAGAAATTCACTGCTCCGTGGGATGAAGCATCTGGTTATGAGAGCTCAAATCCCCTTACTGTTTACCCCCTTTAAAGTTGTGTTTACTAGTATTATTTGCAATAAAATGAATTCTAAATGATACAGTCATCCCGGGCTGATTCTTCAAGGGCATGTGAGCCCGAGAGCGAGTTTCCGAGAAGGGAGAGTGGGCTGAGAAAGCAGGAGGACTCCGGAAGGAAAGGCTCTTACCTTTCCAGCACACCAACGACTCGCGTAAAGGTGGAGCGCTTTACCCATGCCCTTGGTGCGTGCCTGGAAGCAGAGTCCTCTCTGGCTGTGTACATTTCTCAGCCCCGTCAGTGATGAACCTCGGTCTGTAGTCCCCGCACCCTGGTCAAGGTCCTGAAGTGCAAAAGAGAGAACTAACTCCTGGAGGAGAGACCTGAGCCTGGCAAGTTCAACACCACGTAGATGCCTGCATAGACGGCCCCACTGCTGCCCTGCTCTGCGGAACTCACTGAAACGTGCGACGTGCCTGCAGGTGGTGTACCTGAAATTTGGCCTCTGTTCCCTGGTACCGAAATTTGGAGACAGAGTTTGGGGTGAAGTAGAAAGAGCAGCTTTATTTCTTTGCCAGGCAAAGGGGGCCACAGTGGGCTAATGCCCTCAAAACCGTGTGTCCCCACCTGGAGGGGGTAGTGAGCAGTTTTATAGTCATGGTTCAAAGAGGGCGTAGTCAGCTCGTGGGCCTTCTTCTGATTGGTTGGTGGTGAGGTCATCGGGAGTCAACATCATCAACCTTCTGGTTCCAACCAGTCGGGGGTCTACATGCTTGTGGGCAGCATAGAGTTAACTTCTCCCCCCATGTGGGGGTTTCAGTATCTGCAAAACAGCTCAAAGATACTGTTATGTGTATCCCTTGGGGAGAACCAGGACCCACACCAAGGCTGCACTACTGTTTCTTGTCTGCTCCTCCCTTGTCAAGGCATCCCCTCCCTTCCCTGATTAGCTGCTGTTTGGAAGGAAGGGAAGGACATGGAGGCTGAATGAAGCTTATTTCCTGTAATCAAGAAACGGGGAACACAGAAAGGCTCTTGTGCCCAGGAGCCCCACAGGGTCCTGCTCGGTTTCAGTGACACCTGAAGGTTCGTGAAGCCCTTGCCTGTCTTCATCTGCTCGACTGAACCTCACTGAAGACGAAGCAGGGACACCCACAGAACCTTCACGGAGCACGTAGACCTTAGTGTGCAGGGTGAATTCCAGACGCATTCACACAGCACAGAGCCAGGCACCGTGCAGACATACAGGTTGGTCTCCTTCGAAGTTAAAATATCCCTCCCCCTCCCCCCCCAGCTCGCCCCTCCCCCAGGCCTCCACCCTCCACTTCAGGCTGGGGGCCCAGGCCTGCTGCACGGTTGCTGTTCTGCAGCTTCTTCCACTGCTCTGTTGGGTTGACCCACTGTTTACTGTAGCCCACATCTTTCCCACTTGGAGAGTCTTCCCTCATTTTACTAAAACTCAAAGCCTGAGGAAGAGCATGTGGGAGGTAAGCTTTCTGAGTCCTTTAAGGTAGGAACAGCTTTAATTTTGCATTCACGTATGATTAATAATTTGGCTGGCCTAAGTACTCTAGGTTGAAAGTTGTTTTTACTTGCAACTTTAGAAGCATTACTCTATTATCTGCTAGTGACAGCACCCAAACGAGATGTGTCTTGTTGTGTATATTATTTTCTCTTATGAAAGCTTTTAGAATTCTCTGTACTTGATTTTCTTTTTTAAAAAAATTAATTAATTTTTATTGAAGTATAGTTGATTTACAATGTGTTTCAGGTGTATAGCAAAGTGATTCAGATATATATATAAAATATTATATGTTTTTTTTCAGATTCTTTTCCCTTATAGGTTCTTACAATCCCTGTGCTACAAAGTAGGTCCTTGTTGTTTATCTATTTTATAAATAGCAGTGTGTATATGTTAATCCCCAAACTCCTAATTTATCCCTTCCACTTTCCCCTTTGGTCACCATAAGTCTGTTTCCTAATTCTGCAAGTCTGTTTCTGTTTTGTAAATAAGTTCATTTGTATCATTTTTTCAGATGCCACATATAAGTGATATCATATGATATTTCTTTGTGTGATTTACTTCACTTAGTGTGATAATAAGCTTTTTTTTTAAATCACACCCAACTATAATTTGGGGCAAGTTATAAAATCTATATTGGATATGATATGAAAGTTGTAAAGATATGGAGGTTGACATTATATGATTATCAGCTTTTCCTCCCCAAGTGCTGTTAGAAAGTTAAAATGGCAATAGGACCTGGCATACTCTGATGATCGGAGTGTAAATTAGCACAGCTGTTTCAAGAAACTGCCATTATATCCTAAAGCCAACCATGACCAGACACTACCACCCAGTAATTTCATTTGTAAACACATGCATATGCACCAAAAGACATTACAAGCATATTCATAGCAATATCGTTATAAGAGCCCTGAATTGGGAACAACTTTGGTGGACATCAGAGTAGACGGGATAAGTACCTGGTGGTATTTTTCACACACTGGAATACTATGAAACAATGTAAAAGAATGAGCCACAGCTACCTGCAGCAACAGGGATGAATCACATCATCACAGTTTTTTGAGGAAAAGAATCTGTAATATATGTGTAAACACATACTACAGTGCCTGCAGCATAGTAGTTATTCTATACATGTTAGTTTGTCATTCCTCTTGATTTTTTTAAAGAACTTTTATTGAGATACAGTTAACATACAATGAACTGTGTATATTTAGAGTGTACTATTTGGTATCCCAATCTCCCAATTCACTCCCCCCCAACCCTCCCCGCTTTCCCCACTTGGTGTCCATATGTTTGTTCTCTACATCTGTGTCTCTGTTACTGCCTTGCAAACTGGTTGATTTGTACCATTTTTCTATAGTCCACATATATGTGTTAATATACGATATTTGTTTTTCTCTTTCTGACTCACTTCACTCTGTATGACAGTCTCAAGGTCCATCCATGTCTCTACAAATGTCTCAGTTTCATTGCTTTTTACAGCTGAGTAATATTCCATTGTGTGTACGTACCACATCTTCTTTATCCATTCCTCTGTTGATGGACATTTGTGTTGCTTCCATGTCCTGGCTATTGTAAATAGTGCTACAGTGAACATTGGAGTGCATGTGTCTTTTTGAATTATGATGTTCTCTGGGTATACGCCCAGCAGTGGGATTGCTGGGTCATATGGTAACTCTATTTTTAGTTTTGCAAGGAACCTCCATACTGTTCTCCATAGTGGCTGTATCAATTTACATTCCCACCAGCAGTGCAAGAGCATTCCCTTTTCTCCACACCCTCTCCAGCATTTACTGTTTGTAGATTTTCTGATGATGCCCATTCTAACTGCTGAGAGGTGATACCTCATTGTAGTTTTGATTTGCATTTCTCTAATAATGAGTGATGTTGAGCAGCTTTTCATGTGCCTCTGGACCATTCATATGTCTTCTTTGGAGAAATGCCTGTTTAGGTCTTCTGCCCATTTTTGGATTGGGTTGTTTGTTTTTTTGATATTGAGCTGGATGAACTGTTTATATATTTTGGAGATTAATCCTTTATCTGTTGATTCGTTTGCAAATATTTTCTCCCATTCTGAGGGTTGTCTATTTGTCTTGCTTATAGTTTCCTTTGCTGTGCAGAAGCTTTGAAGTTTCATTAGGTCCCACTTATTTATTTTTGTTTTTATTTCCATTACTCTAGGGGGTGGATCAAAAAAGATCTTGCTGTGATTTACATCGAAGAGTGTTCTTCCTATGTTTTCCTCTAGCAGTTTTATAGTGTCTGGCCTTCCGTTTAGGTCTTTAATCCATTTGGAGTTTATTTTTGTGTATGGTGTTAGGGAGTGTTCTAATTTCATTCTTTGACATGTAGCTGTCCAGTTTTCCCAGCACCACTTATTGAAGAGGCTGCCTTTTCTCCATTGTATATCCTTGCCTCCTTTGTCATAGATTAGTTGACCATAGTTTATCTCTGGGCTTTCTATCCTGTTCCATTGATCTATATTTCTGTTTTTGTGCCAGTACCATACTGTCTTGATCACTGTAGGCTTGTAGTATAGTTTGAAGTCAGGAAGTCTGATTCCACCAACTCTGTCTTTCCTTCTCAAGATTGCTTTGGCTATTTGGGGTCTTTTGCGTTTCCATACAAATCATAAAATTTCTTGTTCTAGTTCTGTGAAAAATGCCATTGGTAATGTGATAGGGATTGCAGTGAATCTGTAAATTGCTTTGGGTAGTATAGTCATTTTCACAATGCTGATTCTTCCAATCCAAGAACATGATGTGTCCCTCCATCTGTTTGTGTCATCTTTGATTTCTTTCATTAGTGTCTTATAGTTTTCTGAGTACAGGTCTTTTACCTCCTTGGTTAGGTTTATTCCTAGGTGTTTTATTCTTTTTGTTGCAATGGTGAATGGGATTGTTTCCTTAATTTCTCTTTCTGATCTTTTATTGTTGGTGTATAGAAATGCAGGAGATTTCTGTGTGTTAATTTCGTATACTGAAACTTTACCAAATTCATTGATTAGCTCAAGTACTTTTCTGGTGGCATCTTTAGGATTTTCTAAGTGTAGTATCATGTCATCTGCAAACAGTGACAGTTTTACTTCTTCTTTTCCAATTTGGATTCCTTTTATTTCTTTTTCTTCTCTGATTGCTGTGGCAAGGGCTTCCAAAACTACATTGAATAGTAGTAGTGAGAGTGGACATCCTTGTCTTGTTCCTGATCTTAGAGGGCATGCTTTCAGTTTTTCACCATTGAGAATGATGTCTGCTGTGGGTTTGTTGTATATGGCCTTTATTATGTTGAGGTAGGTTCCCTCTATGCCCACCTTCTGGAGAGTTTTTATCATAAATGGGTGTTGAATTTTGTCAAAAGCTTTTTCTGCATCTGTTGAGATGATCATGTGATTTTTATCCTTCAATTTGTTAATGTGGTGTATCACATTCATTGATTTGCATATATTGAAGAATCCTTGCATTCCAGGGATAAACCCCACTTGGTCATGGTGTATGATCCTTTGAATGTGTTGTTGGATTCTGTTGGCTAGTATTTTGTTGAGGATTTTTGCATCTAAATTTATCAGTGATATTGGTCTGTAATTTTCTTTTTTTGCAGTATCTTTGTCTGGTTTTGGTATCAGGGTGATGGTGGCCTGATAAAATGAGTTTGGGAGTGTTCCTTCCTTTGCAATTTTTTGGAAGAGCTTGAGAAGGGTGGGTGTTAGCTCTTCTCTAAATGTTTGATAAAATTCACCTGTGAATCCATCTGGTCCTAGACTTTTGTGTGTTGGGAGATTTTTAATCACAGTTTCAATTTCATTACTTGTGTTTGGTCTGTTCATATTTTCTATTTCTTCCTGATTCAGTCTTGGAAGGTTAACCCTTTCTAAGAATCTGTCCATTTCATCCAGGTTGTCCATTTTATTGGCATGTAGTTGCTTGTAGTAGTCTCTTATGGTGCTTTTTATTTCTGCAGTGTCCATTGTAACTTCTCCTGTTTCATTTCTGATTTTATTGACTTGAGTCCTCTCCCTCTTTTTCTTGATGAGTCTTGCTAGAGGTTTATCAATTGTATTTATCTTCTCAAAGAACCAGCTTTTAGTTTTATTGATTTTTGCTATTGTTTTCTTTGTTTCTATTTCATTTATTTCTGCTCTGATCTTTATGATTTCTCTCCATCTACTTTGGGTTTTGTTTGCTCTTCTTTCTCTAGTTTCTTTAGGTGTAAGATTAGATTGTTCATTTGGGATTTTTCTTGCTTCTTGAGGTAGGATTGTATTACTATAAAATTCTCTCTTGGAACTGCTTTTGCTGCATCTCACAGGTGTTGGATTGTCGTGTTTTCATTGTCATTTGTCTCTAGGTATTTTTGGATTTCCTCTTTGATTTCTTCAGTGATCTGTTGGTTATTTAGTGGCATATTGTTTAGCCTCCATGTGTTTGTGTTTTTTACAGTTTTTCTCCTGTAATTGATTTCTAATCTCATAGCGTTGTGGTCAGAAAAGATGCTTGATATGATTTCAATTTTCTTGAATTTACCAAGGCTTGATTTATGACCCAAAATGTGATCTATCCTGGAGAATGTTCCATGTGCACTTGAGAAGAACTTGTAATCTACTGTTTTTGGATGTAATGTCCTATAGATATCTATTAAATCTGGCTGGTTTATTGTGTCATTTAAAGCCTGTGTTTCCTTATTAATTTTCTGTGTGAATGATCTGTCCATTGCTGTAAGTGGGGTGTTAAAGTCCCCCACAATTATTGTGTTACTGTCGATTTACTCTTTTGTAGTTGTTAACATTTGCCTTATATATTGTGGTGCTCCTATATTGGGTGCATATATATTTATAATTGTTATCTCTTCTTCTTGAATTGATCCCTTGATCTTTATGTAGTGTCCTTTCTTGTCTCTTGTAACATTCCTTATTTTAAAGTCTATTTTATCTGATATGATTATTGCTACTCCAGCTTTCTTTTGATTTCCATTTGCATGGAATATCTTTTTCCATCCCCTCACTTTCCGTCTGTATGTGTCCCTAGGTCTGAAGTGGGTCTCTTGTAGACAGCATATATATGGGTCTTGTTTTTGTATCCATTCCGCCAGTCTGTGTCTTCTGGTTGGTGCATTGAGTCCATTTACATTCAAGGTAATTATTGATATGTATGTTCCTAGTACCATTTTCTTAATTGTTTTGTTTTTGTTTCTGTAGGTCCTTTTCTTCTCTTATGTTTCCCACTTAGAGACGTTCCTTTAGCATTTGTTTTGGGACTGGTTTGGTGGTGCTGAATTCTCTTAGCTGTTGCTTGTCTGTAAAGCTTTTGATTTCTCCATCAAATCTGAATGAGATCCTTGCTGGGTAGAGTATTCTTGGTTGTAGGTTCTTCCCTTTCATCACTTGAAATATATCATGCCACTCCCTTCTGGCTTGCAGAGTTTCTGCTGAGAAATCAGCTGTTAACCTTATGGGAGTTCCCTTGTATGCTCTTTGTTGTTTTTCCCTTATTGCTTTTAATAACTTTTCTCTGTCTTTAATTTTTGTCAATTTGACAACTATATGTCTTGGCATGTTTCTCCTTGGGTTTATCCTGCCTGGGATTCTCTGCGCTTCCTTGACCTGGGTGGCTGTTTTCTTTCCCATATTAGGGAAGTTTTCACCTATATTCTCTTCCAATATTTTCTTGGGTCTTTTCTCTCTCTTTCTTCTCCTTCTGGGACCCCTATAATGTGAATGTTGATGAGTTTAACATTGTCCCAGAGGTCTCTTAGGTTGTCTTCAGTTGTTTTCTTTCTTTTTTCTTTATTCTTTTCTGCATCAGTGATTATCACCATTCTGTCTTCCAGGTCACTTATTTGTCCTTCTGCCTCATTTAATCTGCTATTGGTTCCTTCTTGTGTATTTTTAATTTCAGTTATTGTGTTGCATATCTCTGTTTGTTTGCTCTTTAATTCTTCTAGGTCTTTGGTAAACTTTTCTTGCAACTTTTCTATCTTTGCATCCAGTCTTTTTTCAACATCCTGGATCATCTTCACCATCATTATTGTGAATTCTTTTTCTGGAAGGGTACCTATCTCCACTTCATTTAGTTGTTTTTCCGGCTTTTTATCTTGTCCCTTCATCTGGTACTATGTGTTTTGCCTTTTCATTTTCTCTTTCTGTGGCTGTGGTTTTCAGTTCCACAAGATGAAATACTGCTGATACTGCTTGATACTGTTGTCTGCCCTCTTGTGGAGGAAGCTATCTAGGAGGCTTGAGTGTGCTTCCTGATGGGAGGGACTGATGGTGGGTAGGTCTTGGTGGGCGGAGCTCAGTAAAACTTTAACGCACTTGTCTGCCAACAGGTGGGGCTGTGTTCCCACCTTGTTGTTTGCTTGGCCTGAGGCTACCCAGCACTGGAGCTTACAGGCTCTTTGGTGGGGCTAATGGCAGACTCTGGGAGGGCTCACACCAATGAGCACTTCCCAGAACCCCTGCCGCCTGTGCCCCATCTCTTCGGTGAGCCACAGCTGCCCCCCACCTCCGCAGGCAACCCTCCGACACCAGCAGGTAGGTCTGGTTCAGTCTCCTATGGGATCACTGTTCCTTCCCCCTGGGTCCTGGTGAGCCCACTTTTTTGTGTGCCCTCCAAGAGTGGAGTCTCCATTTCCCCCAGTCCTGTGGAGGTCCTGCAATCAAATCCCGCTGGTTTTCAAAGTCTGATTCTCTGGAGATTCCTCCTCCCATTGCTGGACCCCCAGGTTAGGAGGCCTGACATGGGTCTCAGAACCCTCACTTTAGTGGGTGGACTTCTGGGGTATAACTGTTCTCCAGCTTGTGAGTCACCCACTCAGCATTTATGGGATTTGATTTTAATGCGATTGTGCCCCTCCTACTGTCTCATTGCAGCTTTTCCTTTGTCTGTGGATGTGGGGTGTCTTTTTGGTGAGTTCCAGTGTCTTTCTTCCCATGATTGTTCAGCAGTTACTTGTAATTCCAGTGCTCTTGCAAGAGGGAGTGAGCACATGTCCTGCTACTCCACCATCTTGATTCTCCCCCCTCCTCTTGATATTTAAAAGAATATTAGAAGTTACTGTTAGTGCTCAACGAATAAATTAAGTGGATTTTCCTAGTTTTCTCTGTACATCTATTAAGGCATGTTTAATTAAAGTGTGTCAACAAATATAATAAATGTGTAATTAGCATTTGGCAAAGAACATTGCCATCATATGATCCAGCCTGTGTTGCAGATCCTTATTCATCAATCTGGAAGCAGAAATTTGCACTTCAGTATTTAATTGTAGAAGCATGGATGTAATTATAGAAGTTGGAGTTTCTGAATTTAGAATTACATGATAGCAAAAATGACAAAGCATATTACTTTTGAATTTCCAGAATTGATTCTGCTTTGTTCATGAGTATTTAGCTGGCATTCATCCTGTAATCTTTTATTTTATCGAGAGGAATCAAATTGTTTGAAATGGAGATATTTGATCATCTTCAATATTTGAGTTCTCGTTTTTGAAGAGAAGTAGTTTTGGGTGATATATTGTGATAAGAATCACTTAATTTCAGGTGAAGATATGCCTTATGCTTCCATTTTAAGTCTTAAACACCCACAGAGTTAAATTGCAGAGAAGTTCATAAAAATCACTGAGTATAAATGATAGCACATTGGGGTTCTAATGATATGCTTTAGGAGTCTGAAAAGATCTAGTGGTCCATTATTAATAGGCCACCCAAAAAAGGTCTGTGTTATTTTTCCCCTGAAATGCTGAATTTCACAGGGAACAGGCAGGTAGAGGATGGTGGGAATTTGATATGAGTTTCGGTTATATTTACTGGATTTGAATAAAATAATTAAGTTAACCCCTAAAATATCAGACCAGAATTGAAGACTGAATAAGCATCTTTAATTATTGAAAGATAAAATATTTTTGGCATATAGCTAATTCTCAATCACCCAGCATACTGGCATGAGAATGAAGTTCTAACTGCCTCCAACTCACAGGGAATCCAGAAACCTAAGTCATAAATCCACTGTAGTCAACAGTAGACGTTAGGACTTTCTGGTCACTGCATGTCACCATTGTTGCTCTTGTTTTTTGTTTGTTTTGTGTGTTGGTTGGTTTTTCAACCTGTGGAAAATAAGCAGCTGGGAATTGAAATAAACTAGATCCCCAGGAGGGTAGAGGGAGGCTTGGTAAGGAAGGAGCTGGTTATCGTGGCTCACTTATCACAGACCCAAATCTCTCTGGACTTGGGTCTGTCTGTTCCTTGTCTGCAAGTCCCTTTGTCTGTCAGTCCCTTTGTCTGTCTGTTCTAACACAATGAGCACACAGTTTGGTCAACTGCTAGGCAGAAAGCGCCCTGAGGGCAGGGCTCTATTCGTTGATCCATCCAGTTGCCTAGAACAGGGTCTGGCATCTGGGGATTCAATATATATTTGTTGGTTGAATTAATTATACACAATTTTAGTATTTTATAGGGACAATTTCACCCCTTATTCCCCATCTTTCTATTTATTAATGTTTTTTAATCATTTACCAGGTGTCTTCCCATGTTTTCAGTTTTTCCAAATTTACTATGATACATTTTTTTTTTAATTTTGAAAGTGTTATTTTTAGTGTTATGCTGGGCGTGCCCTGCAAAGGGATCTATAATTCTAATGCATTTCTCATTTTGAGTTTCCTCGCTGAGAAATGGGTGCTGTATCTCTTCACTTTTAAGAGTGTTTTTCAGTCTTTAGTAGGTCTTGATTGTTTTCCTCATGTAGGAATAAAAAATAAACATGTAGGATTAAATATTTCAGTGCTTAAGTATTTATTATTATTTGCCATGTAAACATGTATCCATTTCATATTCTAACTGAACACACTGGCTAAGGCCGCATTGACTTTTGCACATTAATTTTTAAATTGGTGCCTACTGGACCATGACTCAGAGGTCTTCAGTTGGTTTGCTTGAGTGCTCTTGCCAGACACTTAACATTTTTACTTCTCTTTTGCAAAATTCATACTTCAGTCTTTTTATACTCACTCTTTCTTTAGTAGTGTTCATGGTATATGACAAGCAATGCTGATTAAAAGTATTAATCTAAGTACATGAGCAGTTACGTATCAATGCAAATATGAACACGGTAAAAATATGTAAATAATGTTAACTTATTCACAAAATAACCTGTCAGATAGATAACAAAAGCATCTAGAGATCTCCACATCCCTAGTAATTAAAGTATATATAAATTAAAATGAGGCTACTCTTTTGGTCTATACGTTTGGAAAGATCAGTCTTTTTAATTCAATGTTCTTTGCAGCAAAGGAACAAAGTCTCACCGCTGCTTAGGGAAGTGAAAATGTGTACAAACACTCTAGAAATGAATTTGGAACTATATGTACAGAACACTGAGGGAGAATTTTTTTCTTTTAGAAATGTATTTTGAAAAAATAATTAGATAAATATATGAAAATATTTGTAAAGAAATGTTCACTGTAATACAGAAAAATAAAAGCAGAGCACAATACCCAAATATAAACAGCCATTCTCCAGAGATGGTGTCCTCTATACAGGCAACATAGTCACCTAGGAAAAGTGTTCCATGTTGGTTTTAAAAAACTATACAATAATGTGTAGAAATTTCATCAGAAGAAGTTTGTTTACTGTGGTTGTATTTAGATATTGACGTTAGGAGTGACTTGCACTTTTTGTATTCCTGGGTGCTCATCTATTTTGTCTAATTTTCTGTCATGGAGATCTGAATTGCAAAGGTGTTCCTTCAGGGACCCTGTGGTGTACACTCTAGGAGCTAGAGCAGGAGAGGAAGAAAATATGATTGACACGTTGGTGACTCACGACAGGTCTTTCTCAGGCTGCCTAGATTCAAGTAGCCAACCTGCGTGTACCTTCATCTGATTTTATTTTATGGCAGGAAAAAGAAATTCTAAGTTCTTTAAGACTTGGAGAATAATTTCATAATATCTGCTTTGTAGACATTAAATCTGAAAACCTCAAAGCTATATTACTCCATTAAAGCTTGTGGGTGTGGTTTGGAGACTTTTTTTCATTCAAAGCATAGATCCCCTGGCCTATTGGTAGCATTTAATGAACTATCTTCATTATATTCTATAGCTACCAATTGAATGACTGGTTCAAAATGAAGACAGTATAGACTTTTCATCCATCAGGGTGGCTATAGACTTTCTCGTATTTATAAGTGCAAAAGTTCCACTGGGAAAAAGAGCCCGATGAGAAGAATCCCATTAGCTCAGTGATTCTGAAACTTAACAGTTTCCACGCCCACTTTATACCCTATTCTGTTAATTCCAGGTTAACATCTCTGCAATCACAGGTGCTTTGCACTGGTGGCATCTCGCGGTCAGTGCTGGCCCATGGGACACAGTCATCACTGCCTGTACATGGTGCACCTGGTCAGGGGAGTCCCTGCTGTCATGACTTTGAGTTCTGTGGATTATTGTAGCTACTTGTGTTGGGTTCAATTCGCATCAAAAATTCCTTCCTGCTGTTACCTGAAACTCTTCAATTGACACCTCGGGTAAGAAAGTGCCAGTGTTGTTATTGGTGCTTAGAAGAAAACCTAGCTGTCAGCAGTGGAGAAACCTTTTAAGAAATACTGCATCACTAATGCTCTGATGGTCCAGAAGATGTCACTCTGTCTAAAATCACAAGTAATGATAAGCCATTGTGTCATAATTTAGTTGCACTGCGTTTTTGTCAGTCTCTTTTATTAATTTTATTGCAATATAGTTGATTTACAATGTTGTGCTTAATTTCTGCTGTGTAACAAAGTGATTCAGTTATACATATTCTTTTTCATATTCTTTTCCATTAGGGTTTATCACACTATTAATATAGTTCCCTGTGCTACACAGTAGGACCTTGTTGTTTATCCATCCTGTATATAATAGTTTGCATCTACTAATCCCAAACTCCCAATCCTTCCCTCCCCCACCCCCGCTTTGGCAACCGCAAGTCTGTTCTCTATGTCTGTGGTAAATGTCTTAACATAAAATAATGTCTTACAATCAATGGTGTCTTAGATTCAATCAGACAAGGAACATATTTTGTAATGTCCCCTTTACTATCCTGAAATAGAATTCCTAGATAATAAAGCTACCTACATACATAATTTTCAAAAGTCAATATAATCATCTATCTCCAGTATGACAGACAAATAAAGGGATATTAATGTATATTCTCTAGGAGAATGATTTTGTGCAGCTACACCCGCATACGTAATGGCGTAGTCAAATACTTGTATCCACCTGTGGTGAATAGCAATGGATTTAAGGGAAAGGAGGTAATCAGAAGCTGTTCTTTGCGAGAAGCACGTGAAAACAAATGCACAGGTACAGGCAGGAGCTGGAGTAGAAGTAATGCTACAGTAAACAAAAACAAGTGGGAATTATTTGTATTGATGAGACAAAGAAGAAAATAAGCTTCGCTGAGGTGGAGAGAACACACCTGGGAAAATTATAAACTGTTGAAATGGAAATAATGAGAGAGTGTTTTCACAGAAGAGCTGGGATTTGTTTACAAGTGTAATGTCAACAGAGATGCCTTTGTTGTGACCTGGTTGGGACACTGACAACTGTCATTGAAAATATATTTACTCTTAGGAAACTCTTCTAAAAGTCCAGGTGTGGACTTGACAGCTGAAAAAGATCTTGGAGATAATATACAATGTTCTTCACAGGTCAACTGGAAAAAACTATAACACAGGCGCCTATAGAGAATTTGTGTGTAAACCTCTGGGGGTATTATCTGAGGGAGATGGGGAAAATAACAGCTAATCCCCAAACGAATAAATATTTCAGTAACTAATTTTCATAAGTTTTTATCATTGTGCTGTATAATTTTTAAGATGTGTAAGTTGGTAATAAAGTGAAATATTTTTAAAAATCACCTTTATTAATGAGATTCAGTGAGATCCCTGCCTTTCATGCGAGTTCATCAATGTAATTGTGTTTGATTTTGTCTCCCAGAAGGAGTCTCAAATCTCCTCTCTTGCTTCAGTGCAGCTGGGTCCATATGCTTTTGTAGAGCAGTTGCTATTACACTTTTCCACTAACTATGACACTGAAAATCTTACAATGCATTAAGCAAAGGTCTGGAGTGAATAAATTACTCCATTACTCAAGACAATCTCTTTAATCCATTGACCCATCCCTCTCCACAATACTATTCTCTCAGATGTTTGTACTTTTGTGTAACTTCTTGTAAAACATTTCCATGATAGCCATAGACTCATCTCAGTCTATTCAGGCTGCTATAGCAAAAATACCATAGGGTGGGTGATTTTTAAACAACAAAAATTTAAGTCTCACAGTCTGGAAGCTGGAAAGTCCAAGATTAAGTCACCAGCAGATTCAGGCTGGTGAGGGCCTCTTCCTGGCTCATAGGAGGCTGTCTTATCATGGTGGTCTCCCATGGCAGAAGGGAAGAGGGAGCTCTCCGGGGTCTCTTTTGTAAGGGCACTAATCCCATTCATGAGGGCCCCACCCTCATGACCTAATCACCCCCAAAGGCCCCACCTCCAAATAACATCACACCAGGGATTAGGTTTTGACCTATGAATTTTGTGCATATGAAGATTCAGTTCATAGTGGTACTAAAGGATTGAAAATATACCATCCACAGTAGATTTTGTCTACGGAGACATTTGGAAATCATGAGGGATGTAGGACAGTTTTGTTTTGTAGAATTGACCTGTGTATTGAAGAATAGTTAGCATAATTTTTACCAATTTATTAAAAGCCAGTAGCACCCCTAATGAAAAATACTCTCACAGGTTTTCAGAACACTCCAGTTAGGGGTGGTATTGCCCCCCATGGAGAACCACCACAGTCACTTGACCTGGGAGCCAAGAGTGGAAGGTGAGTAGG
This sequence comes from Hippopotamus amphibius kiboko, assembly GCF_030028045.1. Lineage (NCBI taxonomy): Eukaryota > Metazoa > Chordata > Mammalia > Artiodactyla > Hippopotamidae > Hippopotamus > Hippopotamus amphibius. The sequence continues at coordinate 3,973,174 of NC_080189.1, read as the reverse complement.
AAGTAGGCAACCTGGGACTCAGTCCCCAGTCCACACGTGGTACTGGTTGCAGGATTGTTTTATTGCATGTTTCCTGAGTGCATGTCCATGGGGGAGGAGATTGTGACCCAGGTTGGGCCCTTTAGTTAAGTAATGAAGCTTAGTAGATTGGAAAACAAGACAAGACTTTAACCTAAGACATCCCTCACTATAAATTAGGACCTGCATTTTAGTCAGAGACGCAAGTCAGTCCAGAAATGGCATGCTGGGGTCTTCTCTGGTGGCGCAGTGGTTGAGAATCCACCTGCCAATGCAGGGGACACAGGCTCAAGCCCTGGTCTGGGAAGATCCCACATGCTGTGGAGCAACTAAGCCCGTGCACCACAACTACTGAGCCTGTGTGCACAACTACTGAGCCCGCAAGCCTAGAGCCCATGCTCTGCAACAAGGAAGGCACTGCACTGAGAAACCTGCGCACTGCAATGAAGTGTAGCCCCCGCTCTCCGCAACTAGAGAAAGCCATGCACAGCACTGAAGACCCAACACAGCCAAAAAAACAAAACAAAACTAAACAAACAAAATGGCATGCTGTTCTTCCTGGGAAATTTGGACAAAGAAGTGAAGGGACACACCCTACAACGTCCTCCCTGTACCCTAAGGAATGTCCCTTGGAATTCGCAGATGAAAGTGGCATCTCATTGTTTTGGAACTTCAGCATTTTCATCTGAATTGGGCTGCACGGGAAAGGGTCTGTTGTTCATTTTGGAGGCAACACAGCCAGGTATCTGCTCATTCCAGTAGACAGTCATGGGGGGAGTGGTCCCAGGCATAGCTGGTGTCTCCTTAGATATAATAAGAAGGAATCATGGACACGCACACGCACGTACACAGGCGCACACGCATGTACACAGGCACACACGCAATGGACACAATGCCAAAAGGATCTACTTTAATCTGACCAGAAAGAATATAAATCAGATTAGAACTATGTGGGAAACAGACATATGTGGCAAAGTTTCTAGAAGGCTCGCTTTTAGGTCACTTTTTGTCTTATCAGGACTAACACAAAAATGACTCATTACTAAAGTCAAACCAAAAGCAATGTGTTAAAGCTCCTTTTAAAAATGGAAATAAATTTGAAAAGCTAGAATTATTAAGATAAAAAATTATAAAACAAGGTACACATTTACATTTATCTAATTTAGCTATTGTTATATTTAGGAATGTTTCATTTGCTTTAAGCAGAGAAGGCAAGCATTATTCAATAAGTGATGCTGGAACAGTTAGCTTTCTGGTAGAAAATCAATTTAAAAGCTGTGTAGCATGCACATGTAATATTAAATTCCAGATACATTAAGAAAAAAAGCCATACAAAATTAATGGAAAATTGTGGATGGGAAATATATCCTAGGCTTGAGAGTGAAGAAAAATGTCTCAAAGAATACTGTAAGCTTTGAAGGTATGTATATTTTTTAATCCATGAGAATGGAAGGCAAAGGATGAAAAACATTTAGAGCAAATACAACAGAATTTTCATCAAACTAATGACTAAAGAAGTTTTAATTGATGCCAGTTTGACAAAGAGCATTGAAATGATAACCATTCCTGGGCAGCACTGTGTGTACATATATATCAAGTCCATACATACACGGAGTATGCATGTGTAATATATATGTATGTTTTTTATATATTGAATGTATATTAAGTAAACAGAAGATTAAAATATTGCACATTGTGATATACATGTAGTATATATATCACACATACATGTCAATGATCTTCTCCAGGTCTGTTTTCATCCTTCTTGAGGCATATAAGTTACATGGTAGCATCAACACCTCCATCAATGGGTGACAGCTTCCTCTAGAGAGTGCTAGAATTAGCAAGATAAGTGGAAAATATTCTGCAAAGACATTGGAAATCATTACCTTCTTAAGGATACCTATAAAGACTTTTTCCTTTATGTGTACGTATTTACAGTGATAGGACCATAATAACAGCTCAGTAGTATTTGTAATGATGTATTTCTAAACTTTATTTGGTGAACTTTGCACTATCAGTGTTTGATTCCATTTTATTTGACATCATATATTAGCTTAATATTTTGAAACAGATTTTGATATTTTTTATGCTGTGCTCTTCTCGGAGTGAAGAGTCATGAGGACCCTTGAATTCTAATGTGTTCATGTACCACAACTTTTGGGAGATGACTTTTATTCTTGTCGTATTGGTAAATAGTCCATTCATTTTGGACTGTGTGGGATTCTCTCACACTGTATTCAATTTATTACTACTTCTTCCAAATTTGAGATTTATAATCTAAATCAGTGTTCTCACATTACCAGGAAAATGAAGTATGAGTGATATTAGGTGGGTGTTTCTTCATAAACATTCTTGTGAACCTCAGTAAACCCCAGGTCAACCAATGCTTAATGCCTACTCTTTACTATGTCTGTGGTGAGCTATTTCCAGCTTTATAATCTTGGGGGTGTGGTGGATAAGGTGTACACGAAACAATGAGAGAAACATTCAAAAGAATGTAGAGTAATTGAACAAAAGAAGATTGAAAACATTACCTGTTGTATACATTTTTATAAAAGGCAGGTACATAAAAAAATCTGTGCATTAAATTCAGAGAACCCTTGAGTCAGCTTCTGTCCTCAGGCTGGTCCTGAAGGTTATCCGAGTTTTGTTTTCAATCCTTTTTTTGTATTACTTTCACACATCTAGCATGTCACTTTATTTTTTAAAAAAAAAAAATTCTGCTAGGGAGGAAGGGCAGGTATTGATTTCCTCATCCCAAACAGAAGTGCATGGAAAATTTAAGAGACCTGCCCAAGGTCAGATAGCTTCATGGCAGTGACACTGACATTGAATTCACTGAGCTGGGGAAGCATTGGTCTGCAGGAAGTGACTAGGTGGGCCCCAGGGTCCAGGGTTGGAATGGGGCAGGTCTGCGTGTACCTAACCCACCAGCACCTCACCGGGGACGAGGGGGGAACCCCCCAGCACAGAGGCCCAACTGAGTGTTCAGTGAGGTGAAACTACGAGTAAGTCAAAAATTATTCACACTCTGGCTGTAGCATTTACAGAAGTTTTAATATAATCAGAGTGCGGATAATTTTTGACTCTCCTCATAATTATGGAAACTCCAGGCCCAAGTTCAAGGATGCCTGCTGGTGGGGAATTCTTCACGGAATGAGTCATCTTGGGATTTATTTAGGGGGTTCATTGAAGAAATGCCGACGTGGTATTGAGGCTCTGATACAGTTAATCTTTCCATGTAAGAATTCTATCTGTGCTCCAGAAATTTGACAGATGCTAAGAAAGAAAAGACAAACAAACAAAAATATTGACTTCTAGCTGATCTCTGAAATCAGCTCCTTAACACTGACCTAAAGCATGGCATCTGATTATCCCTCTTTCAGCACAAGTTATCACACTCCTTTACTCAATTATTGATGCTTTAAAATGCACTAAAATTTTCTGTCTGATGGTGCTACCTGCAGATCCCTGCCTGCTCAGAAAATGCATCCAGAAAGGAAATTTGAATTCTTACTGCTGAAGATGAAATCAGCTTCTAAATTTGGAAAACTGTGTTAATCATTGAATAAGCACCCCCCCCCCATGTTTATTCTAAATAATTGGAAAGAAGTATTTCACTGGGTCAGGAAATGCTACTGGGTTTCCATCCAAAATACATCCAGAATCTGTCCCCTTCTCGTCAGCACAATTGCCATTGTCTGAGTCACCATCTCTCACCCGCATCGTAGCTGTTCGGCTTCTCTCTCTGTGCCTCCGTCATGCCCAGCAGGGCAGGCAGAGTGGTCCTGGAAAGACGGAATTTGCATCCTGTCACTGCTCTGCTCAGAATCCTGCAAAGGATGAGGTCTCACTCAGAGTAACCCAGTCCCAATAGCAGCCTCGGAGCCCTCCTGGCCAGCGTGGCCCTCATCTCTCACCTCCCCATTGGCTTGTTCATTCCAGAGATGCCGGCCCTGTGATCTTCCTCTAGCACTCAGCACGCCTCAGGCTAGGGTGTTTGTCCACGTGTCTGCACCATCCAGGTGTCTGTACCATCCAGATGTCTGCATGCCTTACTCCCCAGCAAGTTCAAGTCTTCACTCGTATGTTAACGTCCCAGGGAGGCCTTGCCTGTGCACTTGGTTGGAAACCGCAGTATCTCCCTCCCATTCCTGATCATTCTTATGTAGTTCTATGTGTTCTCTTTTTCATAATGCCATAATTCATCACTTCTAATGCAGAGATTATGTTCCAAATGTTGATATCGCTAAGTAAAATTGGGATGCATCTGCACCATCTCTGGGGTCAGGGACATGTGGTGAGGTTGTCGCCATTACTTATGCACTTACATCAAAAGATAGAGCACAGGTGTCAGGGGCTTTCAAGAAACCCCCATTAACCACAGTGAAACACTCTTAATGACACCGGGCGTGGTATTGTGCAGGGAAAAAAATGGTATCGATTTGATTTGCATTGAAAAGTGATTCAGAAGTCAATCCTGAATGTGAAGACGTTTCAGGGGTGTCTTAACCAGCTTAGTTCGTTCTTTTTTTAGTTGAAGTATAGTTGATTTACAATGTTGTGTTAGTTTCAGGTGTACAGCAAAGTGATTCAGTTATATGTGAGGGTATATATAAAAAATATACACACACACACACAGGAGGGTGAGTTAAAAATTATCCACACTCTGGCTGTAGAATTTATATAACTTTTAACATAACCGGAGTGTGGATAATTTTTGACTCACCCTCGTGTGTGTGTGTGTGTGTGTGTGTGTGTGTGTGTGTATTCTTTTTTCACATTCTTTTCCATTCTAGCTTATTACAAGATATTGAATACAGTTACCTGTGCTCTACAGAAGGTCCTTGTTGGTTACCTATTTTATATATGGTAGTGTGTACATGCTAATGCCAAACTCCTCTTGGCAACCACAAGTTTGTTTTCTATGTCTATGAGTCTATCTCTGTTATGTAAATAAGTTCATTTGTGTCATATTTTAGATTCCACATATAAGTGATAGCATATGGTATTTGTCTTTCTCTTTTGGACTTACTTCACTTAGTACAATAATCTCTAGTTGCATCCATGTTGCTGCAAATGGCATTATTTCATTCCTTCTTTATGGCTGGGTAGCATTCCACTGTATATATGTACCACAGCTTCTTTATCCCTTCATCTGTCGATGGACATTTAGGTTGCTTCCATGTCTTGGCTGTTGTAAATAGTGCTGCTATGAACATCGAGGTACCTGTATCTTTTTGAATTAAAGTTTTTGTCTTTTCCAAATATTTGCCCAGGAGTGGGATTGCTGGATCATACAGTAATTCTCTTTTTAGGTTTTTAAGGAACCGCTATACTGTTCTCTGAAGTGGCTGCACCAATTTACATTCCCACCAACAGTGTAGGCGGGTTCCCTTTACTCCACACCCTCTCCAGCATTTATTATTTATAGACTTCTTGATGATGGCCATTCAGACCAATGTGAGGTGGTACCTCATTGTAGTTTTGACTTGCATTTCTCTAATAATTAGCAATATTGAGCATCTTTTCATGTGCCTGTTGGCCATCTGGATATCTTCTTTGGAGAGATGTCTATCTAGGTTATTTCATTCTTAATTATTGACGAGAATGATATGTGACAAATAATAATGCATAAATAACTCTGAAGTATTATTTTAATAAAATAAAGACAAGTGGAAATTAGTGTTTCAGGTTTTACATCTCAAAATGCTGTTTCTTTTTCAGTGGTACATAAAGTAATGGCTCATCAAACAACTGATGACATTTTAGATTTGATAAAATATATAATTTACTTATTTTCTTGTTTATAATCTACCACCTTTATTTTTAGGTGTATTGTACTATTACATATATTTTAAACTGAGAAGGAGACATACAACATTAGGTTGCTTTTGGGTATACAACATAATGATTCTATGTTTGTATGTACTGCAAAATGATCACTACAATAAGTTTAGTTACTATCCATCACCACACAGAGTTACAAATTTTTTTTCTCTTGTGATGAGAACTTTTAAGATCTACCCTCCTAGCAACTTTCCAGTATGCGATAGTGTTGTTAAGTGTAGTAGCCGTGCTGCACATCACATCTCCAGGGCTTTTGTATCTCATAACTGAAAGTTTGTACCTTTTGACCCCTTTACCCATTTTGCCCACCCCCGCCTCCGGTGGCAGCCACCAATCTGTTCTCTGTATCTATGAACTTCTATGTTTCTTTTAAATCTTCTTTTCCTTATAAAACATAGGCTTTCTACTTCTGGTCATTTTTATACTGCTGTGAGTTTTACTCTTATGGCCCTTTACGAATGACCGTTGCTCTTTGTTCTAGTGGTGGTACCTGGGCAGGAATTGACCTAGTTTCAGGGTGAAGATCAGAGAAGCAGGAAAAGGAATAAATAGAGATGGGAGAAACTTTTCTTTGACTCTACATAAATCCTACGATGGAAATTTGATTTACCAAAATGTGCTAGAAATTAGACTTTTGGTTATGAAATGTCATTTATCTGATGACCCTACACAGCATTTTTGGTTCCAATCTTTATAACATTGCAGATTTGTTTTCCTCCTGTCTCACATGTAACATTTAGAAAACTGAAAATTCTTTCAGAAATTACAACGTGCCCGTATTTCTTACCTTAAAAGACAACAGAAGCAGAGTTTAAAGGTTTAAGAGATTTGATGTCCATTTTATGAATATGTACTGATGCAGGCATCGTACAAAAACAAAGTGTCCAAGCCCTCAAACCAGCTTGCTTCCCGGAGATTTGCCACTATTTCCTGAAAGTTTGTAACCGAGGAAACATTACTTATTTGAGGTTTTAGCGGTGTTTAGGTGGAATGCAGGTGATGAATTATTCCTTAAATGCTCTGGGCCTGAACCTGTGTTCTCATCTGGATGCCTCCAGCTCAGTGGCAGGAAGGAAATTCACAAACAGGTTGCTGTGTGCCGAAACTGAGTACCTCTGCTCCTGGCCACTCTTCATTTCCAAATACCCACATCGATTCCTTCCTAGGCTCGGATCAATGCTCTGGCTTGAAGGCAGCCTCTGCCTGGAAGCTGTGGGGGCAGGATGAAGTGTGAGAGAAAAATCTGTTACCCTGGACAGCAGTAAGGTGGCCTGACATGAGAGAAATACCAGCCCCGCCTTAGGGAGAGGAGTTCCAACTGGGAACCACAGGCAGGAAGCAAAGGGTTTTCTAAACAGCATCCGCATCCTTCCTCTTCCCTTTGATATTAACTCTTTGCTCCCTAGTGACTCAGGGGTCCCCGCCCCACCACGTTTTACCATCACTTAGCTGTCTGTGTGTGTGTGTATCCCCATCACCTAGCAAAGCGCCTAGCGTGGAGCAGAGGTTTGGCAAGCGATATTGAATGAATAGGTCAGTGAATGCCATCTGGCGCTTGTCTCCCTGCATCAGTCCACAGTCTTGCGACTCTCAGTGGCTGCCTCCTCTTTCTGTTCCTCTTCCCTTGGCCCCTGCTGAGAATGTTGCAGTTGGAAGGATCCCCCCAGCCCCTCCCTTGATGTGGGGGTGGTGGGGAGCTTTCCTGCTCAGGGACTTGGTAGTTCCTAAGACCACTGTGAGAAATCAATGTGTAATGAGGAGAGGGTGGGACAAGGCCTTGGATCTGTTTCCTCCCGAGGATGTGCTTTGCCAAGTCAGGTGACCTCTCTGAACCACGCTTTCTCATCTCCCGCAGATGTACGATCATTCCTCTCTGCCTTCTGCTCAGGGTTGTTGCAGGGATCGTGTGAGTCCATTGATGTGAAAGCTTCCAATACAGCCCTTCCAATAAAGGCATTGTTCATGGGTTAGTGATGATGGTATTTCAGGCTCTTCTCGCCAACGGAACACGTTTGCATCCTAGTGGAAATCTCCGGGGCCTTAACGGAGTTGCTGATAGAAGGAATCCCAGTCCGACACAGGAGGCGAATGCTTTGGTGTCCCGAGGGGGCCCTGAGTCCCCTCTCTGGCCACCTTGTGCTGAAGTTTTAGACAAAGGTCGCTGACTGGGGGCCATAAAAGCACTTCTTTGTGACATCAGCTAGGTAGGTCCCACGCTTGTCACCTCACAGCTGCGAAGCCCTGTCTACATTATACTGATTTCAGCGACCAACTGAAAAATCACTGTTCACGGCAGCTCATGTCTGGGGTTGACAGATGACTCAGGATTTCAGAGTTGAAAGAGAACTCGGAGATGGTAAGAGTATAGGACGTAGGCTTAACCAGCCCCTCTGTGGGCCATGCAGTTTTTAATAAATCATATACAATTCTAGATGGGGGACTTTCCTGGCAGTCCAGTGATGCGGACAGTGGTGCGGACTCCGTGCTTTCACTGCCGAGGGCCTGAGTTCGAGCCCTGGTCAGGGAACTAAGATCCCACAAGCTGCATAGCGCAGCCAAAAAAAAAAAAAAATTCTAGATGGAATAAATGCATTTTACTATACTTATTTTTATTTTAGCCCTAGTAGTGAATCTGATACACAGTGGAGAAAAATGGCCAAAGTGATGCCATTGAAATAAGAGGTAACAGGGAAGAAAGTGTCAAAAATATGTGTCGTTACTACCTGGGCTCCCAGAGAGGACAAAGCCATTTGTCTAACAAGTGGTTATCCCAGAAAGAGGAGAAATTTAAATGGAATTATCAGACTTTTTCTCAGTATCTCTTTTCTTCTCCCTATTTTCTCTGCAAAATAATCCACGTCTGCCTCTCCTTTTTTTTTTTAAATTGTTTTATTGGAGTAGAGTTGATTTGCAGTGTTGTGTTAATCTCTGCTGTACAGTGAAGTGATTCAGTTACGCACATGTACACATTCTTTTTCATATTATTCTCCATCATGGTTTATGACTCTGCCTTTCCTTCTTAATAAGCACTGGGACATCTATCCCGTGGCTGGTTCTTGATACTTCTGATTAGATACTAAAGTCCTAAGTCAAGGTCCATTGAGAGTTTAAAAAATAATTAAGTGATGATAGAATGGTGGGAAATTGGCCTGATGGCCTAAGACACATCACACAATATCAATGTGCCTATGACATTAAATCAGGTTCCCAATCCTGGTTCCAATGTGTGTGTGGCGGCTTCCCCGCACCAACAAGTAATTCTCGGATACCAGCAGAGTGTCAAGAATTCAGCTCAATTCTGACACTGTCTCCCTGGAGACAGAACAGATTCCAGAGGTGAAGGGCTCAGTCCCACAAGACTGCCCTCCACTTCAGACACCAGTCACCAAGTCCAGGTTGTCAACTGTGCTTCTGACCAACTGGCTACAAACTGAAGACTCTGACTGTCCTCTAACTCAGGATGCCTGTCACACATCCAGGTTGTCACCTGTACTTCTGTCCAACTGTTCCCGCCTCCTTGGGTTTGGTTAATTTGCTAGAATCGCTCACAGAACTCGGGAAAACCATTTTACTCAGTGAATCACCGATTGATTGTGTAAGGATATTGGAGGATACAAGCCGACAGGCAGTGAAGGGCTCGGGAGTCCCCGCTCGCTCCCAGCACGACACTCTGCGAATCTCCATGTGTTCACCGCCCCGAAGCCCTTTGAACCCTGTCCTGCTAGGTTTTTACGGAGGCTTCATCACATAGGCATGATTGATCGAATCATGGGCCATTGGTAATTGATTCAACCCCCGGCACTAACCCTAACCCTAACCCCAGGTCTGGGGGTGGGCTGGAAAGTTCCAACCCTCTCATCATGTGGTTGGTTCCCAGACCACCAACCCCCACCGTTGAGTGGGATCCAAAAGCCACCTTCCCAGAAGCGTTTTCAGGATTTTCAGGATCTGAGACAAAGACCGAATATAATTCCATCACGCTTATTGCTCGGGAAATTCCAAGGGTTTAGAGAGCTGTGAGCCAGAAACTGGACAAAAACCAAATATGTATTTTTCCTGTAAATCACAATGTCATAGATATCCAAGATGCTCTATTTTGATGAACTGTTCAATTAGAACATGGTTTAATAACACACTGCTCCAAAGGGGAGTCTTATGTGACTTGGCCTAGACTGTTACTCAGGACACGTGCTCCACCATCAAGTGGGGCTACAGTAACCCAGAGTAAAAAGGTCTCAGGTGCAGTAGCTCCTACTGATGAGTCAGGATGCCAGGCAGTGAAGTGTCAGGAACAGTGAACCGTTACCATGAGAACGAAGCAGATTGCCAGTGCCTGACCGGACCCAATGGCCACCTGGGAGGCTTGCGTTAAAAGATGCTCAACCATTTTCTTCTCCACGTGTGATATTCCACTCTCGACAATGACATCTTACTAGATTGAGCTTTGCCCTCTCAAACACCCTGTTTAAAATACAGATATATCTGGGGTAAACATCTTAAATGGAGTATGTGGGCAGAGGTGTTCTTGCTCGGGTCAGAAAGCCCAGGCACCCCCCGAGTCAGGTGCCTAGAAGAATGCAGCCGGAGGAGGAATGAACCAAGAGAGGAGGGCAGGGCACAGCCAGCGACCAGCGTCACCTACTCTGTGATTTTCCACGTGTGTTTCTTTGTTGTTTCCTCGGGGCCCCTCTGCTGGTAGGAGGAGGCATGTTCATCCTTTTGGGAAGGCTGCCTCTGAGTGATGACGGAAATGGACCACAGAGAACTGGATGTTTGAAGTCAGAGGAACCTTTGAGATTATGTGCCCGGATCCCTCATTTCATAGATGCAGATATGAGAACTCTTCCCTTAAGGGCACAAAGCTGTGATGTGTATTTCATGTTTTCTGTTGAGATGTGCACAGGCTGTTCCGATGCTTGTGTAATGGCCGAGAATCTGTTGGATCCTCTTCCCAGTTCCAGCCAAATATTCTTTACATGAATTCTTGAATATCATGAATGAGAACGGTTTGTAGCATCAGGTGTCAACTGGATTCTGATTTGTTTGTGTTGTTCTTGTTTTGAGTGGGCGTGCTGACTACAGGAAGTAGATGCCCTCCAGAACCAGTCGAGGTCATAGAGAGATCTGACACAGAGCCGTGTTGCTAGGATGCTGCTCTGGTGGCATCTCTCCTGTTCCAAATGCTCAGCCCCACCCACATGCCTTGACTTCATTCACCCCACTCCTCTTCCCGGGACTCTCCACAGGCACTGTGTCTCCTCTCTCTGTACATCTTTTCCTCCTACTCAGCAAAATGCTCATAAAAGAGCAACTATGGTATAGATCCTGTTTGTCTTCCAGAAGGAACTGTTTGGTTTACCCCAATTTGATTTGACTTTTCCAGCCTGGTCGATTCTTCGTAGGGCTATGTTCATCTTTTAAAAATTGGGCCAGGGAGGGAAGAGGCTCCTTTAAGTACTCTACCTAGTTCCGTGTCTGAGCATGTTTACACAGGTTTGTGTAGATTTGGTTAGTGTTACTTCTGTCCTGGCCAGCTCACCATAATCCTGAACTTCAGCCGGGTGGTGGGGATGTGTCTGCCACCTGCAGCTGACCCTGCCTGGACACCGGCTAACTCACAGGAGCAGCGCCAGGACAGGAGAGTCTCCCAGGGGCTCATTTAGGGAACATGTAAGCACCAAGGTTTGAAAGGGAGCAGAAGAAGAGCCCCCTTGGAAAACAGCTTTTCAGAATGAATGAATCGCAGCTCACCTTTGCTGGATGCCAAGCCAAGAAGCCTGACTCCACAGAGAAAGTGATGGGTCGAGGCTAAAGGTCCGACAGAGGATTGGGATGCTTGCATCACGTAGCCTTGCTCTTGAAGGAGTCATGCACTGCAGAGACCTCTTATATTCTGTGATCTCCTTCTGCACCAATAAATCACCCTATGTTATCAGCGTGCAGTGAATTTCAAGAAGGCCCTGTGTACGTGGAAATGTTCAATGCACTGCAACAAAGACCGAGGTTTTTTTAAAAGTAGGGAAAACATCTTCACAGGCATTGCTAAATGTTAATGAAGATGGGTCATCGAAGGTTATAAAATACAGAATCCTAAATCAAAATGCCTCGTGAAGATGTGTTTTAAATCAAAAGCGTCACTGCTCTCACTACCAGGGTTAGCCTTTATGACATAAAAATCCCAAGGCATTCTAGTGATGCTTCAGCAGAAAAGGCCCACAAGTTCATCTTCAGTCAGAACAAGGTAAGTGTGAGGTCACTTGTCGAGCTTTCCCAAGGCAAAGCAGCCCAGAGATGTCATCAGAATTCTTGTTTAAACTTGCAAGTCTGTCCACTCTGTGCATTGCAAATTACCTGTATTTCACATGTAACTGGAGTTCATTGTCACAACTGGCATTCTAAATTATTACTTGTTATTCTACAGATTTTATTAAGAGATATTTATGGAAAGAAATTAATATGCATTGAGAATATCAACAATTATTGGAATAAGGAATGGGCCCTTTTTTCCCAAGAAGCTAGCTAATTTCTGCAATGTCATTTATTATATAAATCAATATTCTCATCACATATCATACCCCAAACTTAATTCCAGATATATTTAAATAGCTAAATATGAAAACAGAAAAAAGAATAACATTGCACCATAAAACTAAGAAAAATGGGGATAACCACCTATTATCTCAATAAAGAACAACATTTTCAGAATAAAAGTGATAAAATGATCACGAGGAAAAGTATTCTTAGATTTTAATTATCTCATAAACAAGCTATGTGTACAAATAGTATACGTTTGAAGTCTATAGCAGGAGTAAAAGGAAAACAAAAATCTGGTAAAATACTTGCAACAAATTTCATATGTAATGTATTTAATAGTTAGTAAGAGACAGAACATTCTTTAGAAAAATTGGGCAAAATACACAGTCAAGATGTTCTACAAAGTGGAAGAAAGTTTGAACTCAATACTAATTATTGCTATGTTGTTTATAACACCGAGAAATTGGAAATAACTATTTCACCTGGGAAGAAATATTGATGACAGCACCACCTTATCATTCAGTCACATAATATTGAAGTTTCAGTTTTACAGCGGTGGACAAAGCTTATATAATTAAATCCCCTCTCTTCCCTCAAAGCTTGACATGAGAGTAAAGACATATGAAAGGGATTGTGGTTATAAGAGACTGAAAAGCCGAGAGGAAAGTAGCAGATTAAGATTTTGAGAAATTCCTGTAAGACAGAAAGAAGATGAGCGCACGTTAACAAATACATCCTAGTCAAGGAAGTCGTGGTCAGAGCACCTGTAAGAGAGGCGTTCAGCCCGTGGGTACCCATTCACTAGGGACGCGCTCTTGTCCCTAACAAGCTGGCGATGGAGCAGCTGCAGAAGGAGGCAGCAGATGAACGAAGTGACTGATCTGTGGAAGGGACCCCAGGCAGTCCTCACCAGGCCTGCTCTCCTGTCTCCCACCTGTAGAACTGAGGATGTGGCTTCAGTCTGAGACCATGGCACTGCAGACCGTGGAAGAGAAGGAACTTTCAACAAGTGACGCTGAATGATTCAAGAACAGTGGCTTACTCGAATGGCAAAATATGAAACCAGCCTCGTGAACGTAGAGAACAGACTGTGGTTGCCAAGGCAGGAGGAATTACGGGAGGGAAGGATGGGGAGTTTGGGATTAGCAGATGCAAACTATTATATATAGAATGGATAAACAACAAGGTCCTACTGTAGAGCACAGGGAACTATATTCAAGATCCTGTGATACACCATAATGGAAAAGAATACTTTAAAAAGAACATTATATATATATATATATATATATATATATATATATATATATATATATGTATGTGTATAATACAATCATTTTGCTGCACAGCAGAAATTAACACATTATAAAACAACTCTACTTCAATTGAAAAGAAAAGGCAACTCTTCCTCAGTACACCCACATGAATGAAGTTCAAGAGAATTAAAGATGTGAATATGGAAAATAAAACTAAAACTTTTTGAAAATACATAGACAAAGATCTTATAGACCCCATGGGGGTGGAAAGGGTTTCACACACAAGGCACACACATTACAAACTACACACATCGCAAAAGGTAGAAGTCACTCTATTGCATTTAAATCAGCGCATCATAAGAAATCAGTTTTTTAAGTGTGCGGGCGGGTGGGGGGGCACCACACACTGGGAGAAAGTATTTACAACCCACATAATGAAGGTTTTCCCAACCAGAATATCTAACGTGCTTCCGCAAATCAATTAATGAAAGAAAAACAGCTAAATATAAAAATGGACCAATGACAGAATCCAGCAGCTCACGGAGAGAAAACTCAAATGGCCAACACATTTATCTGAATGGTCTCAAATTTTACGCATAATTGGGAAAATGCAAGTTAAAACTACAGTGAGATCACCCGTCACGATGACAAACTGGACACTCCGGACACAGGATGTGTTGGAGAGCGGGACAGAGGCAGTTGCCACACACGGACGGGTGGAAAGGGCCAACCCTGGCCAAGTTAATGAGGGAGCAGGTATACGCCCTGGAGGGACTAGTTCCAGGCGCTAGTCAACTGCTAAAATGGAGATAGACTGTTTATGCAGCATTGTCTGTACGAGTAAAAATTGGCGAACATTAGTAAATGCGTTAGTAGGGGAATAGATACAGAACGTACAGTGTTATGCAGTGGAGCACTGTCCGGTGAGGCGGGGAAGCTGCCTACATCACTGAGGATGAACCGCGCACACACGGTACTGAGCGGAAGATCACAGGGTACATGCTGTGTGGTGCCGTCACGGAGTATAAAGTGCAGAACAGTGATGTGCAGTTAGGTAGCCAGATGCAGGTGAAGGTGGCTTAAGCACTTTAAAAACTGTGTAGCTACGAAACACCAAGTTTAGAATGGCCGTGACCTCGGGATGGGGATGGAGGAAAACCTGCAGTTAGAGAGAGGTAGGCAGGATGGATACTCAACTACATTTGTCATGTTTTGTTTCTTAACCTGGGTGCAAGGGTCATGGGATCTTTTCTGCTTATCTGAAACAGTTCATACTTCAAAAAAGAAAAAGAAAATAGGATAAAAAAATAATCAGAGAAATTAGAGTAACCTTAGAGTACCTTTTAAGTTCTTTTTTATGGCTGAGTAGTATTCCATTGTATATATGTACCACATCTTCTTTATCCACTCATCTGTCAATGGACATTTAGGTTGTTTACAAATCTTGGGTATGAGAAAGCAAGATATTTTAAAGAAAGTAAACCACGAAAACAGTAAAGAATCATCAGCGATGATTGAAATGACAGGTGGGCAGCCTAGAAAGGACATTACAGCTTTTAGTGAATATTAAAATTATGAAATCACATATGATCTCGGGAGTTGTGAAAAGACTTATTTCTTCTATTTAACAAGATTAAAATGTGAGTTGACTTCATCAGTCGTGCTGCTTTTTACTCTATTTATAAGTCTGTTGGTTGTAGGATAGACCGTACTTTATATGCCCTAAGAAAGAAAAAAAAAACTTGCCAATCATATTTCACCCAAATGCTTTCATCTCTTGTAGCACTCTAATTTTATGTTTATTGAAAAAACCCATTTAGAATTATTTAAATTTTTTAAAAAATCATAGACCAACTGGAAGCATAATAAAAAAGGGAAATTAAATAAATTGGTTATGTCTTGCTAAAACTCAGTCACATTCAGAGTAACTTTTCAGTAGAGAGGCATTCGTGTTGGTGTTTTCTGTACATAATCCTCTGTGCCGTGAGTAGCATGGTCAATGCAATATTTCTTGAAACACTGCTACACTACTGTATTTTGGAATATTTTCCAAGATCACTTTCTTTATCATCCGGAAGGTGTCCATAGAAAAATTTCTGGTAATAACTAGTACTCTTGTTCCTTCCCGAAATGGACTTCTTATGACCTAACTGAAATATTGAGCAATTGTGGTTAAATGGGGATGATAACCAAGTTGGAAAAAAATTCTCATTTTTTTCCAGAAATATTCGTTCTGTTTTTGTTTGTTTCTCCTTATTATTTTTGGTTGTCGCTTATGTTTCTCTTCACACATCCTCTCATTATTTACATAAAAAAAGAATCCATTTCACCTTAAAGCTAGGATCACTTTTCTTCCAGGGATGCAAGCTTAATAATTTAAACTTCCATCTTTTCTGTGGCTTTAATCACACTACTTGATACTGCAGGGAATTATAGTCACAGAATCTGAATAGTTTAAACGTTTTTAATTGATTTTGAATTTCCCCGGTGTATCAGAAAAGGTTTATTTGTAATTTGAGAACAGCATGTAAATAGTACAGACCTTGATATTATAAGTGAAATGAACAGTACGTTTCATACTGAAAGGCACAAGAGGTAATTTATGTGCAAACATTCTTCATCCTACAAACGGCAGTCAGGAGATGCTGTCTGAAATTGATGGGTACATTACTGAAAACGATTCTAGCTGCTACAGCAAATAAACCCTGGAACCCCAATCTTTTAACAAAATTGTAGTTTCTGTTTCAGTCACTAAGTGAAAGCAGGTGGCCTTCAAGATGGTGCATCAAGGACCCGTGTCCTTCCTACTTGTGGATCCATCATTTCCTAATATTTTAGGACTATTTTAATTCTAACCTCAGAAAGGAAAAAAACTGAAGGTTCTCAGAATGGGTCCAGGATGTTTTAGGGGCCAGGCCTGAGAATGGCATGTACTTCTGCCACACTCCAATAGCTAGAACTTAGCCACGCAGAAAAGTGGGCTAAGAAATGCAGTGAGCTGTGTGATTTGCGCCAAAGAGAACCAGTTTCGTGAATAATAAACAAGTTTCCTCTGAAATGGATAAAGAAACAGTGACTCAAATTTATTATTAAAACAATAATGGTGGTGTTAAAAATCTGAAATATAAGAAGAAAAGTTGGTAAGAAGAACAGTTGAAAAGTAGGGCCACCAGGCACGTGAAAAGCTGCTCAACATCCGTAATTATTAGAGAAATGCAAATCAAAACTATCATGAGGTATCACCCCACACCGGTCAGAATGGCCGTCATGAAAAAGTCTACAAATAATAAATGCTGGAGAAGATTGGAGAAAAGGGAAGCCTTCTAATCTGTTGGTAGGAATGTAAATTGGTGCCGCCACCATGGAGAAAAGGATGGAGGTTCCTCAAAAAATTAAAACTAGAACTACCATATGATCCAGCAATCCCACTCCTGAGTATGTGCAGAGAAAACTCTAATTTGCAAAGATACATGCACCCCTATTGTAAATAGTAGCGCTATTTACAACAGCTAAGATGTGGAAGCAACCTAAGTGTCCATCAACAGATGAGTGGATAAAGAAGATGTGGTATGTATATACAATGAAATATTACTCAGCCATAAAAAAGAATGAAATAATGCCATTTGCAGCAACATGGATGGACCTAGAGATTGTCGTACTGAGTGAAGTAAGTCAGACAGAGAAAGACAAGTACCATATGATATCACTTATATGTGGAATCTAAAATATGACACAAATGAATTTATTTACAAAACAGAAACAGACTCACAGACATAGAAAGCATACTTGTGGTTGCCAAGTGTGAGGGGTGTCGGGGAGGGATGGATTGGAAATTTGGGATTAGCAGATGCAAACTAGTATATGAAGAATGGATAAACAAGGTCCTACTGTAGAGCACAGGGAACTGTATTCAAGATCCTGTGATAAACCATAAGGGAAAAGAATCTGGGAAAGGATGTGTGTATCTATGTATAACTGAGTCACTTTGCTGTACAGCAGAAATTAACACAACATTGTCAGTCAACTACACGTCAAGAAAATAGATGTTTTTAAAAAAGGAAGTATTGATAGATGCCTAAGCTTCTTCCCCAGGTTGTGCTGGGAGCTTCCAGGAGAACTTTCTAGTGGTACCCAAAGTGGTTTCCCTTGAGGATGTGGACTGAGAGTGGTGCCAATGCTGCTTTTGGTGGTGATTGTGATGAGGGATAATTTACATTTTTGTTGTTACTTTTCAGCGCTATTTTGAATTTTTACCCTTATGCCCATGGGTATCTTTAATAATTATACAATTAATCATAGTAATAGTGGTAAAATACAAGCTAAAAAAATTAAAGCCAAGGGCAGAGATCCGTGAGAATAATAAGCAACTATAGACGAGGAATAAGAAACAGCATTTTTTCATTCCTTTGATCATTACATTAACAAATCCTCATAGCATTAAGAGGGAACATGCAGGATACAAATATATACAACCTCTTTGACAAATATAATCTCTTTTACACAAGTAATAAGCATCAGAAACCCTAGAAAGAAACCATTAGTATTTTAGTATATTTATTTATGATGAATTCTTTTATTGTCTTTACTTTTGTCTCATTTTGCCTTTATTATTTCCTATATTTACAGTGAATTATATTATTGTCTATACTCTTGTGTCTCAAAAATTGAAATTGATTTTATTCTCAAAAAAAAGAGAAAAGAAAGATAAGCCATGAAAGAAAACACAGTAACTTACAAGTGAAGTCATATGTGCGTTACTTGGAATTGTAACTGGCTTTGTCTAATGATGGAGTAACCATCAGAGCTAGGAATCAAGGTCCTAGGTTTTTAATCCTAAATATAGTGCTAATTAAACATATGATCCCATGTAAGTCACTTTTTTTTTCATCTTTATTGGAGTATAATTGCTTTACAATGTTTTGTTAGTTTCTGCTATACAACAAAGTGAATTAGCTGTATTTATACATATATCCCCATGTCCCCTCCCTCTTGAGCCTCCCTCCCACCCTCCCTATCCCACCCCTCCAGGTCATCACAAAGCATCGAGTTGATCTCCCTGTGCTATGCAGCAGCTTCCCACTAGCCATCTAATTTATATTTGGTTGTGTGTATGTGTCAATGCTACCCTCTCACTTCGTCCCAGCCTCCCCTCCCCGCACTGTGTCCTCAAGTCCGTTCTCTACGTCTGCATCTCTATTCCTGCCCTGCCACTAGGTTCATCGGTTCCATTGTTTTAGATTGCATGTATATGAGTTAGCATACGGTATTTGTTCTTCTCTTTCTGACATATCATTCTGTATGACAGACTCTAGGTCCATCCACCTCACTACAAATAACTCAGTTTCATCCCTTTTTATGGCTGAATAATGTTCCATTGTATACATGTACCACATCTTCATTATCCGTTCATCTGTCGATGGACATTTATGTTGCTTCCATGTCCTGGCTATTGTAAATAGTGCTGTGATGAACACTGTGGTACATGTATCTTTTTGAATCCCACATAAGTCACTTGATCAGTGCCTCAGTTTCTCATTCGCCAAGTGATATTTACACTTTCAGTACCTACAACCTACAACCTGACCACTTTCTTGTAACCATACTTGTAACATTTGTAACATACTTGTGCTGCGGGAGGATATAAGGAGAGTAAAGTCGGCAGAGCTGTAGTGTAGGAAAGGGGTATTTTTTTCTACCTTCAGGGACGAGATGCCGGCAAGATGAGAAAAGCCTGCCTGTGATTCAGCTAAAACCTGCTTCCTGTGGTCTTTATCCATTGGCCTTGTTTATGTAGCTGGAGGGTCTGCAAAACTAGCCTCTGCAGGGGAGCACTTCTGCCCTTCTCTTGTCTGTAACTAAATAATCCCCATTTCCTCTCCCTATGCCTTCCCACCACTTCTTCATCAGGTTGGTTTATAAGACCCAGTTAGTGCACTTGTAATATTCCGTGCCATTTGTTCCCAGACCCCCTTCTTCCGCTCAGTTATTTGGCTAGGTGAACTGTTTGTAGGGCAAAACGAAAGAAAAAAAGTTTCTTTGGTTGTGAAGAAACCTCAGATGTAATATCTTACCCCTGTGAAGGACTGATTGTACGTGTCCCCTCCTCCAAATTCATATGTTAAAATTCTAACCCCCAATATAATGATATTAGAAGGTGGAGCCTTTGGGAGGTAATTAGGTCACGAAGGTGCAGCCCTCATGATGGGAGTTTTGCTCTCACAAAAGGGACCCCTGAAGGGGTGGGGTGGGGTGGGGGTGGGTGAAGGATGGAGTGGGAGTTTGGGATTAGCAGATGCAAACTATTATACATAGGATGGATAAACAGCAAGGTCCTACCATATAGCACAGGGAACTATATTCAACATTCTGTGATACACCATAATGGAAAAGAATATGGAAAAGAATGTATATGTATGTATAAATGAATCATTTTGCTGTACGGCAGAAATTAACACAACATTGTAAACCAACGATACTTCAACAAAATAATTATTTTTTAAAAGGACCCCTGAGAGCTCGCTCACCCTTTTCCTGCCACAGTGAAAAGTCAAGAGTCTGCAGCCCTCCCCAGAACCTGACTGTGTGGGTGCCCCGACCACCACGGAATCCCAGCCTCCAGAACTGGGAAGTAGATTTCTGTTGTGGAGAAGCCACCCAGGCTGTGGTATTGGATTACACCAGCCCGAACAGACCCACACAGCTCCTCCCCCCAGTCCCAGGGCACACTTCAGTCCTTCATTTTTATATCAAAGTGGGTGGTACATTGCCTACCCACCCCAGAGCTGGCACAGCTATTAATCAGCTAATACTGAGGAAGCATTCCAGAAATAAAATCAGTATATAAATACTCACTATAATAAGGATGATTAAACAACCCACTGGTGGACAGAAAATATTTACTTACTTGTATGCACTTAGCTGATTTAACAAAAAATACGTTTGTGAGATCCCTGCCAGAAATATTTTCTAGTAATAAAACATAAATCCTTTATGGATCACATACTTTTTTCCCCTCTTAACCTTTTTAAAAAATTACCTTTTACATATACCTTGAATAACATCAGGCTTTCTGAGGAGCTTCCCACACTCTTAGCAGCACTGAGTTAAAATGTACATTAAACATCATATTTTCCCTAGTCTTTAGGAAAGCTACACCCAAGTGCTTTGGCAAAGGCTTTTGAAGATGAAATATTCCGAGGGCCTCACGTATTGCTGCTGAACTCAGTAATTCTTAGCAAGCACACTGAAATCCGCTCTCTTTGGAGGCAGCCTCCTTTCCTACGTCTATCATGGAACAACCCTCTCCCTCAAAGCCTAGTTAGCACCTTTGCAAAAATGACAACTTGGATGTCAGTGAACATGTATAGATTTAATTTGCAAACTTTGTGGTCTTTGCTCTGCTCTGTGGAATTCTTGATGGAGAAGCCAAACGACTGGCCTTCAGAAGTCTTGCCGGAAGGCTGAGTTGGTTTATTTCTCTTCCTGTAACTTTCCCAGGTCCCCTCGCCCCCAACCTTACCTTCAACAGGGGCTTTCTTGCATCCAGCTTCTGGGTGAATCAGGCCAGTGGGAGTCACTGATGGGAGCCAGAGGGAGAATGAGGGAGGTTGGTGTCCCCAGGTAGGGAATTACAACCTTCCCCTGCCTGATGCTCCCGTTAGGCAGGCCTGTCCTGCAGCTACAGGATAACTTACACACAACAAAATTCCCCAGTGCTGGCAACCACTGACTTCATTTCTGCTCTTATGGCTTGTGTTTTCCAGAATATCCTATCATGGGATTGTGGTGAATATACTCATTGAGGGGTGGGACAGAGGACTGGCTACAAAGGAGCGTGAGGGAAATTTGGGGAGTGATATCTTGATTGGGGTAGCTGTTATAAGACTGTAGACAGTTGTTAAAACTCATTAAAGTGCACTCTTAAAGGGATGAATCTTATTGTATGTAGATGATACTTCGAAAAAGCCACCTTTAAAAGGTGAGAAATGACTTAAGGAATAATGATGTCTGTTGTCACTGCAATAAAGTCCCCTCCTGTAATAGAAAGACTCTGAGAAGATGCTTCAGTATCACTACCTTGTAACAGTCATTCTGGCTTAATAACTTCATCCCTCTTTGTTCCGATTAGTCCAGGAGATTACGAGCACAAAATGTGCTGGAGGAGAAACTCACATCCGTGGTTTCCATAACATCACCCAATGCCTGGGTGGTTCTTACTTTCCTGAGCTTCCTCCTCGGTCACATGTGAGGCAGGGGTTGGAATTGGTGCCCTCCTTTGGGGCCGGAGAGCTTTCATGACCAAATGCCTGCTCATGAAGCCTTTGCGGCTCAGCTAGTCAAAGGCCTGCAATTTCTTTGGCAACGTCAAAGATGTAACAGACACCTGCTGTGTTGGCTTCCCATCAGTTCTGTGCACCAGGGTCTGTAAGCCAGGTTCTGTCTTCACGTTGTGCAGCCCACCTCATTTTATCCCTTGGTCACCCCCTTACTTTCTCTCCATCTGTGGCAATGTGGTTGAGATAATTTTGAACCCACATTGGAATATGACAGCTCTAATCAGAACTTTGGCTGAAGTCCTGTTGTTCATGGAGCCGCTTTATGGGGCCTTTGCTGTGTGATGCCTTTTAAGACCCCAACTCATCCTGTTGGGTTCTGGAAGCAGCTGCTCTTCCAGACCTAGGGTCCTCAGTTTCTTGATACTCTTTTCTTCTTGTTTGCATACTGTCTGACTCTTTCCTGCACTCATCTGTGTCTTCTATTAATTTACACTACTTCGTGGTGGAAAAAAATGAACCTGCTTTTTCATATTAGATGGACCCCTTTTGATGGTACTGTTCATGACTTATGTGAAAAGGCTCCGCCATAGATGTAAATGCTGCTTCCTCCTCCATTCCTGCTGCATAACCTTTGTGGTGTCGTCACTGACTCCTGCAGATGAAATACTTAGTATAGAATTTGCACACAGATATACCTCATTAGATTAACTCTGCTTTCCTCCCTGATTCTCAGGCAGTGCCCCAGAGGAACTCACACGTTTATCCTGCTCGTTTTTTTATCCTCCATGTCTCATTTACGGTCAAGACCATAGCAGGTGCCCGGTCAATATTTGTTGGATGAAGTTGTCTTCATTTTTTAAAAAAACCAACTTTACCAATATGTGTAAATTGTTAGGCATGCATGCCTAGCCCCGTAAAAAAATATGAAATAGCCTCAATAGTCTTCCTGTGCAGATGTTCACGTACAAAGGCAGCCAATGGAAAACGCAGCCCATCCGATGCTATGGTGTGTACATCAGGCCAGCCAACTGAAAATGGGGAATTGAAAGCACAAGGCCATCTTTAATGGGGAGCAAAGCTTCTGAAAATGTATAGGATTTGAGTAGATGGGGAATTGGATCTACCGCATTTCAAGCTAAAGGAGAAAACAGAAAAACCAGCTTTGGGAATGAGTCCAGCAGGTTGGGGGATAAGAAGGCAAACTGCCCGACCGAAGTGGACAGGCATTTGGGATGGAGTTAGTTGCCTGAATTGCTCTGGGTTTTTCTAGGAATGGAAAATAAGGCTCTCTTTTCTGCCTGACCCCCTAATTCCAGTTGAAACTATGCCTCTTGAAGTATGGTCTCTCTCTGTGGACTTCTTTTATTTGCTCAGTTTGGTCTCAGACTTTTAAAAAGGTTTGCAGTTTCTTGCTGCTTGCGTACCGATTCTGAAAAAGTGCATTGCTGTCAGTGGTTGGATGCAAAAGGTTTCTGCTTATAGACTTAACCCACTACAGAATTAATTTGTTTTCTACATTTTTCTGGAAAGGTCTAAGTATTATGAGCTTCATTAAAAATTCACCTAAAAGCTCCAATGTAACTATTCTGCATATAAAAACATCAATTTGGCTTCCATATGCCATATAGAATGGGAGAGAAAAATAGATTAAGAAACTTAGTATGTTAATTATAGACATGCAATTTGTGATCACTGTTGACCTTTCTTTAAAAAATTACTTTTAGCATATATAAGTACATACATATAATACATGCATACAAATACTAATACAAAATATGAATTTTGACATATACACGTTAAAATGAGAATATAACTCACTGGTTGTTCAAGTGTGTAAATTGCAGGGATTTGGAAAAATAAATAGAAGACTAAGATCGCCAACTTTTATGATGCTTACTGGGAAATTTATGACCACTAAATTTGGAAGACCAAGTCTGAATGGAAAAAACCAGGAGGTATAAGTGAAAAAGTTAAAATCACTAACAGACCAAATACGATGAAAAAATTTCCAAGGTGAGGTAACAGGATCTAAGTGTGACAACTTCCTCATCTTTTAGGAAAAAACACCAGAAGTTTCAGTTATGTCAGTTTGTAATGTTAACAATTTTCAGCAGAACATCCAACAGTCTATGAAAATATCCAGAGTATCAGAAAGAAACATACACTTGTGCAACAAAAAGAATTTGAAATTGTATTTCACACTTTTGACTTCTGCTTCTGGAAAAATGGAGTAGACACACTTTTCTGTGAGTACAAACCAAAGATGTCCCATGAAAAGCCCACGCTCTCCAGCAGGACCAGGAAAGGCACAGTCTCGCCAGGCTGAATACTTTTAGATAAGGACCACTCGACTCCACCTAACACCATGTAAAAATCTGCATCCCACTCCCTACTCCCCAAGTAAAGGAGAGCCATGCCAGAGTATAATGAGGCATCCCAACTGGGGAGCCAGGCCCTTCCCTCTACCCTGGAAGGAAGGGGCTCCCCTGCCGTGGTGCCCATGGGGACCACGTGGAGAGCTGGACTTCCACTTCCACCTGCTGTGGTAAGAGATCCTATCACTCCCACTGGAGAGCAAGGACTCTTGCCAATGCCCAGAGAGAAGGACATCACTCCCGAACATCAGACCACATGAGGAGCAGTGGGGAGGTGCCCCCCTCCAACCTGGGTGTTTAGTGGGGGTGTGGCGGGGAGGCTGGACTCCCACTTCTGCCCTGGTGTCAGCAGAAGCCAAGTACAGAACCTGGACTCTCGCTCCCACCAGGCAGAACCCCCACTTCCTCTGCCCACAAACCAGAACATTAAATAGGACCTGGAGTCTTAGAACATAATACACGGGGTTAGGGATGGTGGGGGGAGAGGATCTGACTATAAAGGCACAGAAGGACGGAGATGGACTTTTCTGTTTCTTGATCCCAGTGGTGGTTACGGGAATCTACTTGTGGGGTAGAATGACATAGACCCGCACCTACCTGTTGCTTTGGATGTGGAATTCCAGGTTTGGGTATAGTACTCTAATTATTTTCCTTTTAATTTTTTTCCCTCAGTTGTTTGTTTTGTTTCTTGATTTTGTTTTTGTTTTCTTGATCTGTGGCTACACCACGCAGCACATGGGATCTTAGTTCTCCGACCAGGGATCAAACTCGTGCCTCTTGCATTGGAAGGCAGGCAGTCTCAACCACTGGATTGCTGGCAAAGTCCATGTACTATAATTATTTAAGAAGTAACTATTGGGAGAAACTGAGCGAAGGGTCTATGGGACCTTTCTGGACTACCTTTATGATTTCCTGTGACTCTAGTAATTTTCCAGCAAAAGGCTTTTGAAAAGCATGTGCCACATATAAATAAGTAAATAGAAAATAAGGAAAACCAGAGATGGTATATTATTATTATTATTATTATTATTATTATTATTATTATTATTACTTTTATATCACTGAATGTTACTAGGATAAAAATTTCCAGTTAGGAAAGGAAATACTGTATATCCAATGGGAGAATATATTCATGGGCAAAAAATGGAAATATATACCAATCCATGTTTGTGTACGTATGGGAAATTTCTGGAAGGATACACAGAAACTTTGGGTCGTGGGTCTGACAACTGGGGAGAGGATGGGCATTTGCTTTTCATTTCTGCCTTTTTGTATGTTTGCAAATTTTACTGCGTGAACTTACCACTTTCACATCTATACTATAATACCTGCAGGCTATAAAGGAAGAAATGATTTTGCAAAGGATCATATTTAAAAGACCTGGTTGGAAATAATATGAAAACTAAATGGAATTCAAACCATAGAAATCTGTATTTGGGGGTAATTCAAACTCAAGGTCTATAGAACACATAAATAGATTTATTCCAAAATTTAGTTTCTTGGATTTCTTTCCAATCATCCCCAGCGTGCATTGCAGTTATATAGATATATTATGGTTGTGCATTTATCTTTATGTTATCTCCATAACTACATGATTAGTTAGGCAAAAATGCATGACTGTGAGCAGTAACATAAAACAATATTTTACAGCGCCAGAGACCTGAGAACCTCCAGCAAAGCGTTATAAAAACTCAAGGCCATATTCTGATACTTTGGTCTATACGTTTGCTTCTCTTCTTCTGGGTTTGCCCTTTCTTCCTGAGTTTCTCCTCTTTTCCTTTAATGTTTGATGTCTCCAGGTTTCTGTCCCCATTCATTCCACGAAACATTTATTGACTATCTACTGTGTGACAGGCAGTGTTCTGGGCGTTGAGAATACAACCGTGGGGAAACCAAGGTCACTGCTGGACAGGAGGGCACTTGCAGGTGCTATGAACGGCTCTTGTGAGGGCCACCACATCCCATGTCACCATGCCTCATTCTTATGGACTCAGCATGGCGTGGAGAAGGAGCAGAGATTGCTCAGGGCATCCTTCGTGTGCAAACTTAAATTTGGACAGTGGACACCCCTTCTTACAGCTTCCAGGAGCACGTCTCTCTTGTTCAGTATAACCAAATGCTACTCAGCAATCCTGTGTGCTCCACCATCCGCCATCCAAAGGTAGGGAAGCAGATGCTTCATCTGAGAAGGCAATTTGGGCACAGAATTGTATTTTGGAACCTGTGCTCCATTTCATTATGTGTTTATAGGAAACTGAAATAGAACAGGGGAAAATAGATTCGGACGCGGTGATAATGCACTTATCTCCTGGTTACAGCTGTAATCACCTATTAAGTTGTATAAATGCTTTTCAGTGATATGAATTTAACTCGCCATCATGGCATTGGCTGGAGGTCAGAAACTTTTCCAGTTTAAGCTGTTAGCCAAGAGCCCTCCGGGAGGTAAGTGACTTAGAAATATCAGACTCTCCTCCGAGGTGGGCTTGGAAGGATTTCAAAGCTTCAGTCATTGGATTTTCACTTCTTAGCACAGCAAAACCTGTTAAAAACAAGCTCATGTTAGATTGCTTTCCTCTCTCATAAAACTAATCTGTGTGCGCAACGTTTTTTAAAAAATGAAACCGTGATTGGCATGCGCTGGCGCTGGACTTTGATTCATGCTATGGAGAATTTTGCAAGTTTTCTTGAATTTCCAAGAGCAGTGGGAAAGTCAGCCTCTGGTAGACTATTTGCCCTGGCAAATCTTCCAACAGAAGTTAGAAGAATAAGGACAGAGGTGTAGGACAAGAGGGTTGGTGGGAACGTCTTTTCTCTCCAAGTTGATTTCCAAGTCTGCCTCCATTTGGTTGTGCTGTGTGTGTGTTCGGAACAATGGTTTGCGGGTCTGGACTCTGTTGTATTAAGTGAGTCCATCATAGGTAGCATTTTATCTCATTCCGCATTTAATGTCCTTACTACTTAAGAAACAGTTTGGCATGAGGAAAGAACAATAGTTTAGGATACATTGCACATGTTTTGGCTAAAGAGCTTCTGCAAAAGAGAGAATATATGTTTTTTTATTAAATATGGACTGCTTTACTTCCATGAAATAAAGGATTGATTAGCTTTTTTAAAGTAGGCTGTTCTGCATTTATTGGATCCACTTAGTGTCCATAAATATAACATTTAGATTGAACATTCTTTCTACATTTTTGCAGACTGCATTAGAGAAAAAGAAAATTTTCACAGAATGAATTAACTTAAACTAAAAGTCATCTGAACACAGAAACATTACCTTTGAGCAGGGTCCAGGGGACCAGAAATGTCACGAATGAATGACAGAGTGAAATATTAAACGTGACCAATGGGATGCCGTAGAAATACACCGCACAGATGTTGCAGTGTTTTATATTTAGCAATGATTGACTTTTTTCTGTAAGCATAGCATTGTTATTCCAAAGATAATATACACCTCTAAGCATAAATGACTCTATTTCAATGTACAGTCTTTTGGAATAATTTTTCCTCTTCCATTTTCCAAGGGACACATTATATTAGTTCACCATGGAACTGTTATCATCCCCAAAGTCTTCTCCTTCTGCCCTTACAGGCTCTTGGCGGATGTGGGATGGAGGTAGAGATGTGTTTATCAATGTGGCACAGCCAAGGAGTATTTTATTTTCCCTCGCCTTGTGTGGAAAGCTTAGAAGTCGTCTTCAATCCTTGGATAGAGATTTGGTTGAAGCCTGGCATCTCTCAAGGCGATAGTAAAATTCGATATCATGATCTCCTAAAAGTATTCATCTCTCACAAATGCTGTAGGGGAGGTGCATTCAGATCGCAAAAGGGATTCTCCAGAGTTCACCAGAGTGATGATGGAAACCATCTCCTCCTCAGAGCCCTGCCTCCAGCCCCTCATCAGCCGACCCTCCGCACGTCATACACGATCTAAAAATTAATCTTCCCTTGGTACAAGTATGAGCCCAATTTATGCATGCCCAAGACTTTAATTGGAATGTCTCTGTTGGGAGGAGAGGGGGTCAACCTCATTGGTCTGGCTTTGGAGTCTCTCTTCACCACATGCTTGGGTTCTATCTGTCTTATACACACAGTGCTCAGTTATAAGACTGAAATCCTACGCCCTGAAGGTCCCACTCACTTTATTTTTATTTATCTATCTATCTATTTATTTATTTATTTAATCGGCTGTGTTGGGTCTTTTTTTTTTTTTTTTTTTTTTTTTTTTGCTGTGCGCAGGCTTTCTGTAGTTGTGGTGAGTGGGGGCTACTCTTCGTTGTGGTACACAGGCTCCTTATTGCCGTGGCTTCTCTTGTTGCTGAGCACGGGTTCTAGGTGCGTGGGCTTCAGTAGTTGCAGCACACGGGCTCAGTAGTTATGGCTCACGAGCTCTAAAGCGCAGGCTCAATAGTTGTGGTGCATGGGTTTAGTTGCTCCGTGGCATGTGGGATCTTCCTGGGGCAGGGCTCGAACCCGTGTCCCCTGCATTAGCAGGCGGATTCTTAACCACTGCACCACCTAGGAAGCCCCCACTCACTTTAGAACATCCTGCAGTTGTCCCATCTCCCGTCTTGCTCATGTGTTTCACACCAGTCGGACCACAGAACATGTTCCTTTCTTATTTTTGCATCCTTACATCATACTGGACCTCTTCTGGCACAAGGATTTCACACCTTGTCTTAAGATATCTAGTGGACTTTCACCTTGTGTTTTAAACTCTCAGTTTTTTGTTTAATGAGTATATCCCGTCTCTTCAGAAATATTAAAAGGATATCAAAGAAAGTGATGGTCAGTTAATTTCTTTCTATGATAATAGTATGCTGCACATCTTCAGTAATAGACTTAATCCTTCTGGGGTTCACTTTCCTTAGAAAATACTTCGTGAGTCCCAGTTTCTTTGTATGTAAAATGAGGATATATCCACTTTCCTTGGTGATTCTAAAGGTTAAACTGTAAAATAAAGAGCCCAGCAGCGTGTCTCTCATAAGGAATTACTGTGGTTGCCCATCACCTTTGGGTTCACATAGCATTTTGCAAATATTATCTTGTCTGATTCTTGAGACAGTATTATGAGATGGCCAGAGCAGGCATTTTGATCTCCGTTTTTCAGTTGAGTAAATGGAAGTTCAATGTTACTAAGGGTGATTTTTAGACTGACCTGTCAGCAAGTGGTATTTACTGGAACTTTGGGATTGTAATCATACTTTGGTACCTTTGCTGACTGAATAATTGTTGAATAAGTAAACAACTCGAGGCAAGAAGAGTGTGTCTTTTCATGCAGAGAGATGATGTGGTAAACAAGTAGACATCAAATCCAGTAAAATTAAGTAGCTAGAGATGTACTGTATATTTTAAAATTTATTTTATTGAAGTATAGGTGATTTACAATGTTGTGTTGGGGACTTTCCTGGTGGCACAGTGGTTAAGAATCCGCCTGCCAGTGTAGGGGACAGGGTTTTGAGCCCTGGTCTGGGAAGATCCCAGATGTCGCAGAGCCACTAAGCCCGTGCGCCACAACTACTGAGTCCATGCACCACAACTACTGAACCCCACATGCCTAGTGCCCCTGCTTCGCATCAAGAGAAGCCACCGCAACTAGAGAAAGCCGGCGCACAGCAACGAAGACCCAAAGCAGCCAATAAAAAAAAAAAGTGTTAATTTCTGCTGTACAGCAAAGTGGTTCAGTTATACACATATATACATTCTTCTTCACATTCTTTTCCGTTATGATTTATCACAGGATATTGAATATAGTTCCCTGTGCTGTACAGTAGGACCTTGTTGTTGTAGCTATATTTTAATGCTAAATTTCAGTTTTGATCATTTACGTAAGTAAAGGGAGAACAGTTGTATTTTCATGCTACAATGCCATTAGCAAGCGCTCCGCGAAGTATCTCAGCCACCCAACGCAGTACCATGCCCTGTTGGGACATGACATCAGGATCAAGAGAAACTGGTACAGCAAGAACCTCCTCCTCTTGGCTGAAGTGACTCGAAGGTGCCCCCCTTTCTATTATGTGTGTAGAAAACAGACTGTAGGTAGGTGTGATATTAATGAATCCAGAGGTAAACTAATGGAAGAAAGGGGAATTTATTTGTGCCTAATGTGTTGTTGCCTGTTAGCTTCCTTCCTTTGTAATATAACGTGTAACAAAATGCCTGGCAGGTAACTTAGTGACTGGTGTGATAAAGGCTGATGTGGCTTTGAAGGAGTGTGAACGGTTATAGGAAACATCATTTTAGATCTAAAGGCTGTCTTCCTGGAGTGGTGCAAATCACCTAGAAAACGGAAAGACTAAGCTTGCCCTCTACTGGAATTCAGAATTACGCCACTGGCAGTTTAATGAGCTTAGGGAAGAAAGGATCTCTGTATTTTTTTGCTTCACGCATTTAAACATTCAAGGCTCCTTTTACCAAATTGGTTAATCCACTGTAGTGTCTGTTTTCAACATAGATCCAACTATATGAACCAAATGCTTTCCAGGCTGAGCTGTTTAAGTTCCCGTGGAGGATCGCAAATGGTCAGGTGGATCCACACAGTAATCACAGCAGTGACTTCTGCTCTCTTACTCATTTCGCAAAATAGGAGTAATCAGCTAACAGACAGTTAGGAATCCTAGTTGTTTTGCCTTGGTGTTTCGTACGCAAGGTAACCCCAGGAATAAAGTCATGCCAGAATCTAAAACATCATCAATCAAGTGACCATGAGTGCAGACCTGGGAATGGAGGGTACCGGTGGTCTTAGGGGCAAGAAGCTGGTCAGTAGCCTTTGGGAGAAAACACACTCCCAGTTCATTGGCTCTGAGCATCCCTGGGACAGTAGTCTAGGAGGTGGTGTTATCACAGCACCTGCTGCTGGACCAGCGCCGGTGAGGGCTGCAGGCTGGGAGACTTGGGAGTAGGGCCGTAGGGAGAGGCGAGAAATATTGCTCAACCAGAAGGGAAGGTGCTGCCAGCTGACTCTAAGCCCAGGAAAGTGTA
This sequence comes from Hippopotamus amphibius kiboko, assembly GCF_030028045.1. NCBI lineage: Eukaryota > Metazoa > Chordata > Mammalia > Artiodactyla > Hippopotamidae > Hippopotamus > Hippopotamus amphibius. The sequence goes on along the minus strand of NC_080189.1, from coordinate 3,941,887 downwards.
GTCCTGATTTGTCTTCTCCTTCTAGCTAAACGTGGTTTACTCCTCTTCCTTATACGATCTCCACCAGCCACCCGCTGATACCCATATTGTGTTGTAGCATGAACATTTATATCTGCACACTTAGTAGTGCACAGACTTCAGAATCTGGAAAATAGAAAGTTTTTCATGCCAAAGGCTAATGCAGATCAACAAATCAAATCATCTTGCAGATCTTCTCGGCTCAAGTCTTTCTCACCTTTTATTGCCTTTGGCGAACGTTTCAGAAAAATAGGTGCAGTGTTATCTATCAAAGTCAGAAAAATAAGCACTTGAGGGGAGAAAAAGAATAGCATATCCCAGACCTGTTCATCACCCTGCTATTTAGACTTTAGTATCTAAAATAGCAGTTTGCTCTGATTTTAAAGCAGCCAGAGCAAAGTGGATTTAGAAGTTACATTCACCTGCATAAAAGACATTATATAACTTCTCTTTTCCAGTTTTCTTTAATAACAGAAACTGGCTCCTATTCCCTAGACCAAGGTGTTCTGCAAAAATAGGATGATGGCGCTTTTCCCCCTGTTTACAGAAAAAAAAGTCAGTGGCTTAAGTTTTAGAGTTGTTTCAAGTTTTTTTCCCCAATACTTTTCATAAAACTCTGCTGCCTGCCAGGACTCGTCCCTGCCAGAATGTAGCCTATCAGTCTTGATGAGGTGTCATGCATGTTTAGATTTTAGGTATTTTGAGTAAGTTTAATGTATCATGGTGTTTTGTAACCAGGTCATGAATTCCAGACCTGAAATCTGTTCACTTTCAGGTGAACAGATCTTAGATTCACTTTAGATTCTAGTTAAAATTATCCTCAAGGTTCAGGTAGGTTGTGAAAATGAAAGATGCATGGATTACCCTCTGTTCAGTGTCGCTGAGACAGAGGCTGCTGGGTAGCCTCTGGTCCACCTAGAGGTCCAGCGGTTCCTGTTTTGGTCATGGCCGTGAACTTACCCACACAACCAGGCAGAGTGACAGGATGCATGTGACTACTGTCATTATAATCCCATATCACCAAGTATCTGCTGATGGTCAATGAGGTTAGAAGACAAGTCAATAGGGTTTCTTTTTAGAGCATCATCATTTCTAAACATCGGGAGATCAAACAGGATTTAAGCTCAAGAAAAATGAGAAGTTTTGAGCTATTTCCTTTTCCAAAACATAGAAGTTGTCCATTACAATAGAATGTTGCAAATTTTACATCTACAGAAAAAAAAGATTTTTGTTTTTCATCCAAGTATTCACAGTAATACCTATCAGTCGACTGTCAGCTATGTGCCACTTGTGTTACAAAGACTAAGTTCTTAATGCCGCAAGCCTGCAGAGTAGATATTATTATCCCAAAGTTTACTTTTAAAAACTGGAGGCTCAGACAACTTAAACAGCGTAACCAAACTCACTCAGCTAAGAAAGAGTAGAGGCAAGATTTGGACTCAGGTTTGTCTAATACTGAAGCTCACATTTGTGCCCTGCTACCTCTCCAGGAAACTTATTCCTTTTGTCCACTGAAAAAAAAAAAATAAATCACAACCTAAGGGCTGAGAATTAGGTTTTATGCAGTGGACTTTCTGAGGACTTCAAGCCGGGGATCACCGTGAGGGACTGCTCCAAAGAGGTAAGGGAGGTGCCAGGGTCTGTAGGGATTTTTGCAACAAAGACCAGGTAGTCGGAACAGCAAAAGATTACTGGTAAAGAAAATCAGACACCCTGAGTTAAGGAATTTAGTGCTTTTCTATGAATGGGAAGGTGGAAGAGTCTGGGCTCATTGAAATCATGCCTTTGATATGCACCTTAGCTGTCTGGGGCCAGCATCCTGTTCTTTCCCATCCTGAGTCCCCTCAGAGGGGCACCGTTGGGAGGGCTGCAGTGGCTGAGGGCTGGGCAGTGGGCAGCCCATGTGTCTCCATCCTGAGTTCTTTCCCTCAGGGCTCACCGAAGGGGCAGCAGTAGTAGCTGACAGCTTGATGGCCCCAGCATCCTTTGTTGTTATGGCAGGCAATGTTTTTCATTCATTTAAAACCCTTTTTCTTCCCAGAATAAATAAATTTCAGAACCAGTTTTCTACCATCTCATTGAATACAGAGAGAGCCAATGAGAACCTTCCCAAATATCATGCCCTTTTATAGCTCTCATAAGATTCCGCTCCCTGTGTCCCAAGTGAGTAATAAGGAAGCTAGGTTTGGGAAGGGAGCTACTTGGGGAAGGAAAGCAAGAGTCATTTCCGAGGGATGAAATAAACAGAGCCAGTGCGAAAGTTCCCAAGCACTGGGAAAAAAATGTGTCTACACATTCAGCTGCAACCCTCATACTGTCATCCTAGAGATAAATAAGGGTGTTCAGGCAGGACGAGGACCAGACCTGTCACTGGGCATAGGGGTTCTACTGGACACCAGAGTCCCAGGGGCAGAACTCCACTTGTGGAAAAGAGTGATTTTTCTCTCTGGTCTGTGCTTTACTCTCCTCTGCATTTCGATGACTCTGGACCACGGATGTTGATGAAAATTAGAAGCAATTACAAACCTGGAGGTTACCTCTGCCCTGCTTGAGTCTGCTGGAAAGAAGTGAGAATTGTGTTATTCTATCACTATTACTGAAACAAGATAGAGATAAAATAAAGAGAAACAGAGACTAAGGGGAGGACAGGACACTAAGCAACAAAGAAGGTCTGGGAGTCGCGAGGGAGATGCGCTGATTGAAATGACAGAAACCAAACTCAGGGCGAAAGAGCTCCTATCAAGTATCACCTTATCTCAGCTCGATTTCTTGGTACAAGCAGTGGGAAGCTTTTCCTCAGATTCTAACAAGAAAGCAGTCAATGGCTGGGTTGAGACCTGGCGGTCACATTCTGCCTGAAGCTGATGTAGCTGGAAGATGACATTTGCTTTCGCTTACACTAAAATAATGCAACAGTATTGCGCTGACTGTTTGAGCTTACACATGACATGCACCCCCTTTAAAACTGAGAAATGAGGAGCATTGTAGCTTCAAAGCCAGTGGTTCTCATACTCGCTACTAGAAACACCCGCAGGGATTGTTCAACCAGGCTGGCGGTCCCTCCCCAAGAGTTTCAGATTCCCTGGATCTGGGATAGAGCCCAAGAATTTGCGTTTCTAAAAGCCCTCAGGTGCTGCTGCTGTCGGCCCAGGCTCCCACTGCTCCACAGTAATGCCTTATGAGCCGCGACAAACTCTTGCTCTATACTCTTCTGTTTTTCTCCCTTTGGAAAAGATGAACTAAGAGAAAAAGATGTAATTCTTATCTTAGTACCACCGACTAGAAGAAAACAAAGAGTAATCTGACAGATTTAATCTGGCCAGTGAAATAAAACAGAAACACGAAGGCAGTGTATCATTGGTCATCTCTCTGCGGTCCTTAGGTGTGTATACTGTCTCTTTGCTGAGGCCTCGAGAGCAAAACTCCTCAGCCAGAGGTTTTGCAGAGGGATGAGGAGCACGAAGGATGTTCAGCTGAGTTGTGGAGCCTGAAGATTGACGTACCTGCCAAGGCAAGACCCCCGAGCTCGGAGCCCGCTCCCAGGCAGACGCGCCCAGTCTCAGAAGATCACAGCAGAGAGACGCTTCCCACTGGGACCGGCTCTTTCTCCTTTTTCTCCGGTCACAGCTGTGTGTACAGGGTTCTCTTCTCCACTTACCCCTGGGGTAGAGGTACACATTTTTACAGGGGACATAAATAGACTCTTTGAAGTTGATCGCCTCCAGATACCTACTGATTATGGGATGGTGGATTCAATGCTTCTCAAGCTGTAGTGCCAAGATCGCTTGGGGGATTGCTAAAAAACAGATTCCTGGGACCCGCCTTCTGATTCAAGTCAGATCTAGACTTGAATCAGAAACTCTGATTCAAGTCTAGATCTGATGCTGGCGCTCTAAAATCTTCATTTCTGATTTCCAAATGAGGGTGCTGCTGCTGGTCTATACTTTGAGAACCACGGGTTCATATCAAAAACATGTGGAACATTGAACTTGGTGTACCCCCCCAAAAATAAAAATAAATAAATTTAAAAAAAAGTGTGGAAAGATTCTGCATTGACAAAATGAAGACGGTTATTCAGAACAGCACAGACCTGGGCCTTTGTCCTTGTCTGACAATGACAGCTTATATAACCATCCTGTCCTGGAGTCTATGAGAAATAAATAGTTTTCCTGAATTATAAGTTTGCTGCCTTGACTTTGTACAAGGGCAAAATCAAATAGGATGCCAGTTGTAATGGAGACCACCTCTAACATCTAGGATAATATTCCATTCCAGCTTTGCTTCACCTAACTTGTTGCAAATGCATGAGATTGTGGAAATTTCAGTTACTGCTCTCAGTTACTAACTTCATAAAAATATCAGAGAAAAAGGACGCTCTGCCCAGAAATTCCCAGTCCAGGAAAGAGTGGATGCATATAAAGGATTTTCATATAATTTTAGGTTTCTAATGTTAAATCCTAGAAATGAAAGTATTGAATTAAAATTTGTTTAATCCTTTAGTAAAATGTCTTACACTTTTTTCTTGCAGCAACTCACGCATTTTACCCTGTAATTTGGTTGTATTACTTGTATTAATTTTGGTATCTTGTAGGAGATTTTCTCAGGGCAAGATAAAATTGAAAAAGATTTCTGCTTCTAATGTTTAGGTATTTAGCTGGGGCCTCACACATGTAATTGGTACTTAACACTTATTCATTAAATCAAAGTTTTAGCCCCTGTCTCTTAGTATGAGAAAGTCACTTGGAAATGAACAACCAGAGCTGAAGGCAAAGCCTCTTTAAGATGCAGTACAAAAGAGTCCTGAGGGAAGAGGACATTGAGAAGGACCCGAGGGAAAACCATCTCACGTCCCAAACAGAAGGGATTGCTGAAAGAACTTGAATCTTCATACCCAAACAATTCATGGGACTTTTCCCATGCAGATATTTTCTGCCTAAGATCCAGTAAGTGTCTTCAAGGGGCCCTGAGATGGGGGTGGTATCTGCCTCCAGCAATAACAGCCCCTGCCCCTGAGTCCTCACTTTTTGGAATGAGAAGCTAACGAGAACTTTTCTCATTGAGTTGAGCCTGTGAAACCAGAGGCAAGGGTATGTCAGAACAGTGCATTGGAGAGAGCCCTGATCCGTCAGGGAAATGGTACCCAATGAGCTATCAGGTGGAAAAACTCTTCCTCCTGTAAGAGAAGCAAAGGGGGGCTGGAAAGAGAGGAGAACCCCAAATCCAGCACCTCCTCAGTGGGCTACCATTTGAGCTGCAAAGAAGACAGAAGAACTCATTATCAGATCACTGACAGCAACAAACTTTGTCTTCATAAATATTACAGAATGACGGGGACTATTCAAGCATGGTGCAAAGTATTTTGGAGAAATGAATTCCCAGTCTTCAAATACTTTTTGTTCTATTGCTTATACGCAAAGATGCATTGTTACTTTTATAGCCAGACTATGACGTATTTTATCACTTAATTCCATGAGCAAGCTCCAGCAAGTTGCACAGTGAAAGCCTCAATTCACGTGTGACAAGTGATGTGAATAATTGAAGTTCTCATCGTTAAGAGTGAAACCATCTTGTCTTGTTGACTTGCCCACTCTACGCTTTTTCTTCCCAGTTTCAAATGCCAAGTTCAGCCTGCTCCGACTCATTTTTCTTGTGCCGAATGAGGCATTGAATTAAATTTTCTAAATACAAATTAAAGAGGATCTCTGTATTACCAGGAAGATTTGTGTCTTGTTAAACAATATAATGATTTGAGTCCAATGAGTTTGCAAAAACTACTCCAACCAAATTGGTTTTGCCCGTCTTTGAAAATCTTTTCACATTTCGCTTATATATTCCACACAAATGCATAAATCTTAAAGCAACTAGAATCAGCTGGAAAAAAAAATGTTCTAAGCATTTACCATGAATAAAAGATATCTGAGAAAGTAGGCTGAGGGAAATTGGGACAAGACTGAGATGAGTAGCCATAGCTGATGAGCTGATTTAATGCACTTCAAGAAAAGAGGAGGCGGGCAGTCATTGGACATAGTGTTTTTTCTTTCAATGTAAAATATTTATCTTGATGAAGAAGCTTCCAGGTACAAAGTGACAGTCACTGTTTACTTTTAACTCTACATGCTCCCATGATTTACTAATTTAATATGTATCCATGTTCTTCTTGGCTTCTCATGGATGGCCGAATGGAAATGAAGAACAAGTGATTCTGAGATGGAGGGAGTTACTGTGAAATGTAAATAGATGAAAAGAAGAGCTTTTTGTATAAACCAGTGGTTCCTATAAGGGAACATCAACTGCATATTTTTAAGTCTTTTGAGCAACAGAGCAAACTTGACCTCCAGAAGGGTTATACAAGTTTATAGGTCCAAGGGGCAGCAGACAGAGATGTTACCAAATTTGACCCATACCAAAAGAATGTAGTATCGCGGTAAGAAAGATCTCATTATTGATTAAATCTGCATTATTTTCCTTGTATGTCATTTGGTTGTATTTCCTCTTTCTAATTTGCTATTCTTATTCTTTCCTAATCATTTAAGATATTTGATCAATAATTAATATATCAGCTCCTATAATTCAATATTCTTCTGGTTAATATCGTCATTATTGGCCTTTTAGTTTCTCTCTTTTTTGAGATATTTCATTATTGTATTTTGCATTCTATCTTTTCCTTTATGGTTTCTGCCTGTTTATTCATGTTTAGAATTGCCTCCCTATTCCAAAATTACCTAAATGTTTATCTTGATTTTCTTGTGGTCCTTTTATGACTTCATCTTTTGTATTTAAAACCTCCATGGATTTTAAATGGATTTTACTTTACAGTAGTGAGCATGGAAGAGATTTGCCTTCATTATTTTTCCAAAATGATGAGCCGGTTGTCACAAAACCTATTGAAGTCATGCTTTTTTCTGTGATTAGAAATCCAACTTTAATCATGCAGTAAATTATTATTTATGTTCATGGGTCTGACTTAGAGACAAAGTTTAGCTGAGAAATAGACCCAAATATTGGAGTAAATTTTAGGACACACAAGATATTCTTGTAATAGTCAAAGCTCCTCTAAAAATTCTTCACAGATATCATTAGTTGGAGCATTTCCAAGACTTTGATAGAAAGTTCCTTTTATGGGATAAAAATTGACTCTCTCCCCCAACACAATTCTTATCCTCTGTACCAGGGTCAACAAATTTTTCTGTAAATATTTCAGGCTTTGGGGCAACACGGTCTCTGTTGCAAGTACTAACCTGCTGTAGTGCCAAAGAAGGTTCTCTCCAAACAGGCCTTGTTTATGGGCACTGCAATTTGAATTGTGTATAATTTTCACAAAAATATTGATTTCCACAAAGAATAAAATATTATTCTTCTGATTTTTTCCCAACAATGAAAAGATGTAAACAACATTCTTGGCTCATGGACCATCCAAAAACAAGTGGTGGGTGTGAATGGGTCTGTGATGTAGCCTGCGAGCCCTGCTCTACGTGAGAGCCCTTCCTGTATTTAAAGGAGGTTGTGATAGACTTTCTGTAACTTCTAGTTGGTAATCAATAAACGTTTAAAATATATTGTTGTGAATTGGCATGGGTGTCAGTTAGTTGAGATGACTTACTGCAGAGTTATATAAACAACCAAACTCTAAATTAAAATCAGTTCATGAGTATGGTAGAAGTGAGCAAAAATCTTTCAAGTATTTATGTGTAAAAGGTCATCAAATTTCTGAACTTTTGGGCAGTCAAGGCATCAGGAGCAATAGCATGATGTGTTTAACTCTTATTTTTCAATTAGAGCAGGCAGCTATTCGGGAGGAAGATAATTCAGTACCGGGAAAACTTGTAGAAGAATTTACTTGTAACACATGACCCTTTGCGGGGAAGTTTATCAATGTGATAGGCAAGGTATTATGATTTTTTTATTCTATGACTTGTTTTCTTAAAATATGTCAAGTTGGAGATTTTATATAAGGATATCTTATAGCCCAATCACTTTGTTTAGCTGCAGTCTGTACTTTAATAACTAAGTGGGTTTTCCATCTCTCTTTTGATGAATACATTTTATGTAATTAGGTGTAAAGTGAATTCCTTTTACCGGAATTCCTTTTACCATAATACTTATTTTGTCAGGTATTAAAATACTACTACAGATTTCTTTTTGTTGGTATATCATATAGTTTCTTATTCTATACCTTAAGTCTTTCTGTGTTCTTTTATCTTATTTGTTTTCTTTTTTAAACATTTAATTTTTTAATTGAAGTGTAGTTGATTTACAATGTTGTGTTAGTTTCTGGTGTACAGGAAAGTGATTTAGTTATACATATATACATATATATGTATTCCTTTTTCAGATTCTTTTCCATTATAGGGTATTATAAAATAATGAGTATAGTTCCCTGTGCTATACAATAGGTCCTTGTTGCTTATCTATTATATATATATGTGTGTACTTATATTTTAGATATACCTCTCCTAGACAGAGTAAATCAAGATTTTAGTTTTGTATTTACTCTAAGTCTTTATCTTTTAATTTTGGATTTAACCCTGACTATAATTACTCATACGTTGGAATTCTACTCTTCTGCTGTCTGTTTATTTGTCATACTTGGCTAAGCTTCTCTTTTCTCCTCTTGCCTTGCTTTCTTTTGAATTAAATAAACCAATTCATTTTCTTTTTTTATATAAATTTATTTATTTATTTATTTATTTTATTGGCTGTATTGGGTCTTTTTTGCTGTGCGCGGGCTTTCTTTAGTTCTGGTGAGTGGGGACTACTCTTCGTTGTGGTGCCTGGGCTCCTCATTGCTGTGGCTTCTCTTGTTGCTGAGCATGGGCTCTAGGTGCGTGGGCTTCAGTAGTTGCCGTGCATGGGCTCAATAGTTGTGGCTCACAGGCTCTAAAGCACAGGCTCAATAGTTGTGGCGCACCGGCTTAGTTGCTCTGCGGCATGTGGGATCTTCCTGGAGCAGGGATCGAACCCGTGTCCCCTGCATTGGCAGGCGGATTCTCAACCACTGCGCCACCTAGGAAGCCCCCAATTCATTTTCTTTCCTCACGAGTGTGAAAGTGAAATACTATCTTTCTGCCCATTGGTCATTACCACAGACATTTAAACAAGCCCATTGAATGTAATTAGCCAAAATTTAATCAGTTTCTTTATTCTCATCTCAACAAACAAGGACTTTAGGCAAATTCACCTCTAATCATGCCCACTCTCCCTTTGCCCTAACTGGACTCCTGTTACTGCCCAGGCTTTAATGACACCTTGATTATTTTAATTATTTCCAATTGTTTTTATTACAGATGGTCCCTGACTTATGATGGTTCGGCTTAAGATCTTTTTCACTTTATGATGATGTGAAAGGGATATGCATTCAGTAGAAGCTGT